>NC_136923.1:72866007-74149541 GCF_949752795.1 Hyperoodon ampullatus | reverse complement strand
GCCTGGAGATAGCGACCACTTTCGAGCATTACTACCAGTGAGTGTGGACCAAGGGAGTGGGAGTTGGGGGTGGCAGGATGACGGGCAGGGCCAGCCCTCGGGGCTGGGAGGCCGGGGTCCCGGCAGGCTGGAGTCCCGGAGCGGGGGGGCCATGCCAAGCACCCACACTGAGGCTCGGCCTGGGCTGTGCGCGCTGCAGGCACTACATGGCGGACCGTCTCCTGAGCGTGGGCTCGAGCTGGCTGGAGGGGGCCGTGCTGGAGCAGATCGGCCCCTGCTTCCCCAACCGCCTCCCCCAGCAGATGTTGCGGAGCCTGAGCACCTCGGAGGAGCTGCAGCGCCAGTTCCACGTGTACCAGCTCCAGCGGCTTGATCAGGAACTCCTGAAGCTGGAGGACACAGAGAAGAAAATACAGGTGGGCGCTGGGGAAGGGAATTAGCAAGTGGGAGGGTGGGAGGCACAGAGAGAGGCACGGGGCAGACCAGAGGAGCCGCTGGCTTTGGGGCGCCCTGTGTTTCATCGTCTTCAGGTGAGCCATGAGGCCAGCGGCAGGGGGCACGAGAGAGGGACCGGAGAGGAAGCTGAGCTGGAAGCTGGGGCAGCATCGGCGGCCGGCGGGGCGGGAGACGAGGCGGCGGAGGAGGAGGAGGATGAGAACGAGGACCTTTACTATGAAGGGGCGATGCCAGAAGTGTCTGTGCTCGTCCTGTCACCACGCTGCTGGCCCACTGCCTCCATCTGCCACACGCTCAACCCCAGAACCTGCCTGCCTGCCTACCTGAGGGGCACCTTGAACCGATACTCCAACTTCTACAGCAAGAGTGAGCAGCTGGCCGAGAGAACTGGGGGCTGGGACACCGGGAAAGAACCTGGGCTTGGGGGTGGCCCCTGGGGCTGGCAGCCTTCACGGGGTAGATTTGAGGAAAAGGGCAGGAGCTTAGGTTTGGGGTGGGGCTACAGGTGCCAGATCCCCAGCCTGTTGTCTTTTCTGTCTTTAAAATAAGACCCAAGACTCCCTTTCTGGGTGGTGGGGAGGATGGAGGCAGGAGGCACCTGAGACCACCGGAGAGTGGTGGGTGTTTCGTTCCTGGTCAGTCATTGTAACCTAATCTCCCCAGTGGGGGCTGATCCTGGGCTGGGCAGCGACAAAGGAGCGGGTGGTGAGACTTAGACCCTGCCCTCAGGGAGCTCCTACACTACTGGGGGAGACGTTTCCAGTTTGATGAGAGCCCCAGTCCTTCCTCACTTCATGGTTTTGTCTCCCTTAAAAGTTGGGGAACTCCTCGAAGGCACTGATCACAGCCTGCCTGGCACAGGGTGGGCTCCCCTTACCCAGGAGGCAGACACAGAGAGGGCTGAGCTCTGGAAGCTCAGACCAGGAACCACAGTGTCCAGAAACACTGGGCCCCAGACTCTGCAGAGATTAACGGGGCCAAAGCTCCACCGATGGTGCGTCCTCACCAGCCCCCCTGACTCCCTCCTCTTCCCTGACACTCAGGTCAGAGCTACCCTGCCCTAGAGCAGGCCCCGCAGAGGCGACTGCAGTGGACATGGCTGGGCCGGGCTGAACTGCAGTTTGGGGACCAGACGCTGCATGTGTCCACCGTGCAGATGTGGCTGCTGCTGCGTCTCAATGAGCTGAAGGTGGCCCAGCCCCTCACGCCTCCCTGCTCTCTCCCACCTGTCCCTCCTTTTCCTTCCCTCCACCCTCTCTGCTCCACCTCCTGGGGAGGCCCTGACGCTTGCCTCCTCTTCCTAAGGCGGTCTCCACGGAGAGTCTGCTGGCGCTCTCCGGGCTCTCTCCAGACATGCTGAATCAGGCAGTTGGGCCTCTTACCTCTTCAAGGGGCCCCCTGGACCTTCACGAGACAAAGGATGCCCCAGGAGGTCTGTACTTAGGGCCCCGGGGCCTCTGCCCTGAGCTGGGGCCAGCCTCCTCGAGGGCCCCCCCACCAAGTGACCAGCGCTTATTTCAGGGCTGCTCAAGATTCGAGATGGTAGCGAGGAACCCAGGCCTCGGAGGGGCAACGTGTGGCTCATCCCAGCTCAGACATACCTGAAAGCTGAGGACGAAGAGGGCCGGAACTTGGAGAAGAGACGGAACCTTCTCAACTGCCTCATTCTCCGAATCCTCAAGGCCCACGGGGACGAGGGCCTGCACATTGACCAGCTCGTCTGCCGGGTAGGCGGGGGTGGGCGTTGGGTGAGGAGGCTTTGCCGGAGGCAGGGGGCAGTCCACAGGAGGATGGATCCACATTTGAAGTCTCTGGCTCACTGTAGAGCCTGTAGTGGGTGAGGAGTGGGGTTGGGGTGCCCCTCATGGCCTCGCTGTTCTGGGGCTGAGAGCTAGAGGTGCAGTAAGCTGGGCGTCTTACATATCGTTTCCCCTCCCCGCTCCATACCAGGTGCTGGAGGCTTGGCAGAAGGGCCCGTGTCCTTCCAGGGGCTTGGTCAGCAGCCTTGGCAGGGGGTCCACCTGCAGCAGTGCTGATGTCCTCTCCTGTGTCTTGCACCTCCTGGGCAAGGGCACGGTGAGACGCCAGGATGACCGGCCCCAGATGCTGTCCTATGCAGTCCCCGTGACTGTGATGGAGCCTCACACCGAGTCCCTGAACCCCGGCTCCTCGGGCCCAAACCCACCCCTCACCTTCCACACCCTGCAGATTCGCTCCCGGGGCGTGCCCTATGCCTCCTGCACAAGCACCCAGAGCTTCTCTACCTTCCGGTAGCCCTGGAGACAGGCTCAGGGTTATGTAGGGCAGCGCTTTCTACAGAATAAAATGCAGCAGTTTGATTACTTGGCCTGTGTGGTGACTGCTAGGGAGCTGACAGGGGCAGGGGCTTTCCTGGCTGAAAGGGGAGAAGAGCCCTCCACTCTGAGGCAGTCTCATGCTGTGCCGGGAGTCTCTCTTCGGGTGAGGATGGCAGGCTGGGGAGAGGGGTAGAGGGAGTCAGGTGTGACTGAGCATCCCCCTCCTGGCCGGGGGATTAAGTGGACTCCGGGGATGGGTCTTCTCGGAGGGTATGTGGTCAGAAGTGCTTTCACCTTGGCAGGGTGGAGATTCGAGTCCATCTTGCCATGCGCTGGATGGCTTGCAACTTCGGCAGATCATCCAGCAGGGCTCCATTTCACTTGTTTGTGGAATTGGACAGTCACTGTGGGACTCGTGTGGGAGCCTTTGACACGGTGAAGGCTTTGCCACCAAGTCCCTCTTCTGGCCACCACGCTCAGAAGTGTGCACGGCGCTGTCCCGAGGTAAGGCTGACAAGGGGACGGTGAGGTAAAGGACCCTTGCGGCCACTACAGGCACCCAGGACCTTAATGTGTTCCCCACGGACGCTCTAGGGTCTGGGTTAGAAGCCGACCTAGAAGGATCTGCAGCTCCCACGGGCTCCTCCTCTTTGCCCCTCTCTACTCCCCTGCCTCTGCCCGCCTCTGGCTGTGCAGAGCTGCACACTGTCGCCAGAGTTGGACCCCAGCTAGCTCCAGAGGCAGGCCTGTTGCTCTGTGCTGACTGGCCCCCCTGGCCCCAGCCACACTGAGGCAGGGCAGGTCAGGCTAGGGGACCCGGTGCCAGGGGTGGAGCTCTGTGTCTGGGCAGGGCCCTTAGTGCAGGAGGGAAGGAGTGACCCAGGCGTCCTGAATCCATGACTAGGTGACTAGGAAAAAGCTACAGAAGAGTCAGGTGGTGGGAGAGGGCACATTGGCCGTAGCGAACTGGGTGCCACCCAGGACTGACATTTGGAATAGATACTGTAAGGGAAAAAGCGGCCAGGGCTTGGGAGTCAGGATGCCCAGGATGAGGCAACAAAGCAAAGTGTGGACACAGAGGGCCCCTGCTTGCTTTGCAGTGTGGTGGCCCCGTGGTGCCGTTGGTGGTTCTCACAGCAGAACTGCCCTGTTGGTCCGTTCTATTCTGAGGCAGCATCAGGCTGGGGCAGCAGTGGGCACACTGGAGCTGCTGCACTTTGTCACTTGGTTGCTCCTCCACCTTTGTGCCAGAGATCATGGCCTGTCTCTCTTTCGCTGGCCCAGGCCACGTCCTCCTTTTTGAGCCAGCTCTGTGGGGCCAGCGCCTTTTGCTTCTCTGGGTTCATGTTCTTTATGAGCCTATCCTTTTCCACAGAAACCCAGAGAGCCCTAGTAGCCAGGCCAGCATGCACCACATGCGGGGACCAGGTGGGACTTTCTCCCACTGCCACCTCCTGTGCTGCTGCTGCCCCCACGGGCTCTGGTGTGGGCTGAGCTCCAGGCCACTAGTCGCATCCACGGCGTTCGCTCAACCCCTTATTCGTCCCACTCAGTCACCCTGCCCCGAAGTCTCTCACAGGGTACCCACCTGCTCATCTGCAATGGACAAACCTCCAACAGTCCTTAAAGGAAGAGCACACCAGCCATGACGCCAAAACCCTGCACATTCCTGTCTGCAGTCCAGCTCCTACATTGCCCATTGTCCTCCGCACACAGTCTAACCCCACTTTGATCTGCCTGATCTGGTACCCAAATCCAGCCACCCAGGCGAGCAGTCCTGATTACCCTTCTCTCACCAGCACCAGTAAAGATCTGAGCCTCCTTCCCTGCCCTCAGGACCTTCCATCTCTACAGGGCAAACACTTCCTGGCTGACTCAGGGGATGAAAGTTTGCTTCCCTGATCCCCGTATGAGACCATCCTCACAGCCTCAATTCCGTATATCCCTTTAGCTGGTTTGCACACCAAGGACCACATAATGATCCCATTTAAATGAAATGTCCCCAAATCGGCACATCTAGAGACGGAATGTGGTTTAGTGGTTGCCTAGAGTTGGGGGGATTGGGAAGAACTGAGGAGTGACTGCTAGAAGGTACCAGGTTTCTTTTTGAGGTGTCACAAATGTTACAACATTGTGGTGATGGTCACACAATTCTGTGAATATACTAAAAACCACCGAATTGTACACGTTAAATGGATACACTGTATGGTATGTGAATGATATCTCAACAAAGCTTTTAACAGTAAAAACCAAAACCAACCAGACCAACCCACAGCTGAAGCTCAGAGCTCTCCATCTCCTCTGGCTCCTCGTTGAAGGGGAAAAGTAGCAGTTTGGAGGCTTGGGGACCAATACAGCCGTGTGGTGGACATACATTACGGTTTCTTGACTGCCCTTCACCTGAACCCCCTTCTTGTGCTTAGAAACTCCCTACCACAAACCTAGGGAGAAGGTAGAGCCCACCTCCCACCATATGAAAGACCAGACACTTGGCTTTCCCAGCATCGCCTTTGCAGCCAGGTGACTCGACGCCTCTGCCAGGAACGCCTCAGTCTAGAGCAGAGCAGGGGGAAGTGGGGCACCTCTGGTGTCGGCACTGACATCTTCGCATCAACACTGGTTCCCAGGTAGGACTTACAGTGCTTTTAACTGCTCTATCCCCCACTCCTTTTTTGGAGCTTCTCTCCAGCCTTCTTAGTGTTTCTGTGAGCCCAGTAGTTCAATAGTCTATTTCTCCTTTTATCAGCCAGAATCGGTCTTTTGGCTTTAAACTAGGATTGACACACGTGACACTGGGGACCCTGTAGCACTGGCTCCCTCACTCCCCCTGGGACAGGCGAACTATCCTGGTTAGCTAGAGCCCTCATCTAACAATCATTGGGAGAAGCGCATTTTATGCATTTCTGTCATCAGAACTACATCTTTTCCCCCATCCCAGAAGCATCAAGCAATAACAGATGTCGTAGCTTCTAATTCTACCTCTTCCTTTCCCTTACAGCTGCTTTTTATTTTTTAAATTATTATTTTTTTGGCTGCGCCACACAGCACACAGGATTTTAGTTCCCCGACCAGGGGGGCCCCCTGCAGTGGAAGCTGGGTCCTAAACATTGGACTGCCAGGGAATTCCCTATAGCTGCTTTTTAGATGTTAATCTTTCTAATGTTCTGTAGTTTTTGTGATTTATCTAGGTCCCCAACCCCACCGTCTGTGATTAACTGGTGTTCCTGATTCTTAGGGTTCATAAATTATCAATTATAATTCTCATCCCCTTTAACATACTCTCTCCTTCTGGAACTCTTGATTTGTCTCACATCTCCTCACTCTATCCTCCGTGTTGTTTAACCTCTTTTCCTCAGTTTCCATTTCTCTCTATCCCTGGGCTCCATCTGTGTAACTTCACATCTACTTCCAGTTCATTCTCCTTCTAGGTGTGTCTAATCGGCAGCTTAACCATAAAGTTTCTAACTTCAAATAGCATATTTTTCATTAAAAAAATTTCTTTTATCAATCTGGTCCTTTTTGATATTTTTTTCATCAGTCATAGCTTTTCTTTAAACGTAAGACATTTTATATTTTGTATTTTATACTTCTAACATCTCAGTCTTTGCTGGTCTGATTCTCTTGCCTGTTGTTCCTAATGACCCTTGCTTATGGGTTTTTTTTTTTCCCTTGTTTGTTTTCACTGTAAGCTTAGATTCCTTGAAATTTTATCTGAAGGAATTCCTTGGGGCCTGGGTTTAAAGTACAATCCTAAAGAGAGGAATGCATTTGCCTCTGCCAGGTGCCTAAAGGCACTATCAACCTGAGATCACTTTAAACTGAATTGTCAGCTTGAGGATTTTCCAGTCCACATAGACAATATGAATTCTCCACCCAAACAGTACTGAGAGCCAGCTGTGCTTACATATTATCTTTTTTTTTTTTTTTTTTTTTTTTTTTGCAGTACGCAGGCCTCTCACTGCTGTGGCCTCTCCCGTTGCGGAGCACAGGCTCCGGACACGCAGGCTCAGCGGCCATGGCTCACGGGCCCAGCCGCTCCGCGGCATGTGGGATCCTCCCGGACCGGGGCACGAACCCGTGTCCCCTGCACCAGCAGGCGGACTCTCAACCACTGCACCACCAGGGAAGCCCCATATTATCATATTTTTGTCCCCACCTTCTACCTCCCCTTGCATCCAAGACCAAAGCTAAGTAGATGAGTTGTGGGATTGGTTCCGTCTTTGAATGATCGTGTCATCTGTTCAGTTTAAATAGGAAGGGTCTCTGATCTGACTTCCCACTTTGTAGGAGCATAAGATTTATTGCCCATCCAACACGTGGCCCCTGAAATGGTAATTCTAGGCCACCCACAAAAGCAGCAGAATAAAAAGATGAGTGACACGAGTGTTTATGAACTGGCTCCTACATAAAGTCCCAGTCCCGGGAGCCACTCAGAGACTCTATGGCTTTCAGCTGGCCTCAAGGTCACTCACCAGTCCTTTTCCTTCTATACCATAATCATTATTTTAAGGCAAGAATGGGAGGATTTGAGGACACGATGACCCAGATCCAAGCAGAAGAAGGGTGGAATGGCAGAAGGCTGAGCTGCTCTTCTTGTCCAGCCCTCAGGCAGTCCAAGAGCCCTCTAGTCATCTCTGAGCCAGTTGGGTTCCCAGGCAGCTGTGACCCTTGCCCTTGAATGGGAAAGACCAGAACGGGCCAAGACCAAATGTGTCCCCACAGATGCGTTTCTCACTGGGGCAGTGGCAGAGCTGAGGACAGCTCCTTACTACTCTTTGCTCAAAGGGAGATGTCTTCTGTCCTTGCCTGCATTTCGGCGCCTCTTCCGACTCAAGAAGCTCTCTAGCTTCTTGCTTCGTTTCAGCTCCTTGAACTTCTCAGCTAGGACCAACTGGCGCTGCTCAGCTAGAGGACAAGGAGAAAGAAAGCTGGTAAGCAAAGGAGGAAGCCCGCTTCTTTCCCTTTCCCCAGGTCAGTAATTCTCAACCACTATGCAGGGATATGTGACTCATCTGGAGTTCACCGGCGTGTGTAAGCAAGCTGACTTCTATGAATCTACTCTTTCTCAATTCAACCAACTATGAGCTCCTTCTCTGTGCCCTACCCACATATGTGGGGGTGGGACAGAGATAAAAAGGACACTCCCTGCCCATAGTCATTAGGGATACAAGAATGGTTACAAACAACAACTCCCTACTATTTCTACTTTCCTCCAACTTACCATGGGATCCAGCCTTCATGCCTCCCTTAGGGAGCTCATGGACCCCCAACACAGTATCCTGCCTCTATGGCCACCCAACCCCTGTTCCTGTAACTAGCCTCTATGGCCACCCAACCCCTGTTCCTGGAACTAGCCTGTCATAGCTGTGCCCCACTCACATTTCTTCAGGAAGTATGGCCGATGGCCCTGCTGGGCCTGAGCCCGCCGCTCCTGCTTCAGGGCCAGGTGCAGCTCCTGCTGCCGCTTCCGTTTCTGCTGTGCCATTTCTTGCTGCTCCTGAGGAGCAAAGATGAGATCGGTGAGACAGGTGAATAGCAGGGACTGAATCACCTCCTGCCTCGACCTGCTCTCACCTCCCTCCCCCGTATTCTGACTTACTCACCATTTGCTGAAGCAGCTGCTGCAGTTTCTCACGCTCCTCCCCTGAACGGCGCTTCTTCAGCTGCTTTTTCACAAGCTCCACGTTGGAAGATGAGTATGACAGTTAGCATTCTGTAAATGTTAGGTGAAACTCTGTACCAAGCACTATTCTAAGAGGTTCGCATATGTTAACTCACATAAACACTATGAGATAGGAATTATTATCTTTCTGTGATAAGGAAACTGAAGCAAAAAGAGGTTAAGTAACTTGTCAATGATCACACAGCTAGGAAACTGACGCGCCCCGCTCCCCTCTGCCCGACTCTCGGACCTGTGCTCCAGTCTCACCACTCGGAATCCCCACAGACCAATCTCATGTTACTCACATCTTTCTCTCTGGCTCGGATGTCATTTAGGAATTGATACGTTTTATCAAACACCTCAGGATTATATTCCCCTGACAGATCGTCAAAGCGGGGGTCCCGGGCTACCTTTGGAGCGAACAGAGAGAATGTAAAAGAACTGTTCAGTCTCCTTTCACTGAGAAAGAGCTTACTGGCTCCTCCTCACCTTCTTACTGATGGGAACAACTTGACGCAAAAATGGCACCCGGACCTTGGCTGACATTTCCAGGGGCCTGTGGAGAAATTAAACAGGTCAAGGGAACTCCAGTCTTGTCAAAGGCCTCCCACCTGCCACCCAAGAAAGCAGACACCTACTCAAGGTCCCAGCTACCCTCCAACTCCTGGGGCAGGCCTTGCGCCTCACCTGTGTTTATCTGCAACACATGCTTTTTGGACAGGTGGTCTGGCACTTTGCTTCTTAGTGCTGTTTCCAGTTACCAACTGTTTGTACATCTTAGTCCCCACTTGGCTCTGCAATTCTAACAGCTCCTCAAATGACATGTGAGATGTGCCTGTGAAAGGTAGGTGGGGGTGGGAGGGAACCGCAACTCAGCTCAGCATCTGCCACTGCTGCAAAGACGCCATCCCATCTTCATTCCTTAGGTAACTGATCCTTTCCAACATCCCCTTCAGACCCATCACTGAAGGTCCTGGGCAGCACATGTTGTAATGGCGCTACACTGACACCTAACTCCCCATCGGTTCCAGGTACCTGGGGCCTCACCTTGCTAAAGAAGGTGTATATGTAAGGCTCTTTTAAATCACTCCTTCACAGGTTTCCCCATAAGGACCTCTGTCTCCCTTGCTCAGCTACCGTCGCCATTGTTCTGGTTCAGGATACGCTCAGCACCTCTCACCTCCATCAGTACTCTAGCCTCCTCACTGCTCTCCCAACCTCCAGTCTCACTCCTCTCAAAGCTATGCTCCCCGCTTCAGCCTGGGAGAGGCATCTGAAAAGCAAAACCTGGGGAGGGGGTAAATTGGGAGATTGGGACTGACATATACACACTAGTATTGATATATATAAAATAGGTAACTAATAAGGACCTACTGTAGCACAGGGTACTCTACTCAATACTCTATAATGACCTATATGGGAAAAGAATCTAAAAAAGAGTGGATAGGACTTCCCTGGTGGCACAGTGGTTAAGAATCCGCCTGCCAATGCAGGGAACACGGGTTTGTTCCTGGTCTGGGAAGATCCCACATGCTGCGGAGCAACTAAGTCCGTGTGCCATAACTACTGAGGCCCGCGCCTGGAGCCCGTGCTCCGCAACGAGAAGCCACCGCAATGAGAAGCCTGCGCACCGCAACAAAGAGGAGCCCCCCACTCACCGCAACCAGAGAAAAGCCCACGTACAGCAACGAAGACCCAACACAGCCAAAAATAATATAAAATAAAAAAATGAGTGGATATATGTATATGTATAACTGATTCACTTTGCTGTACACCTGAAACTAACATATTGTAAATCAGCCATATTCCCAATAAAAATTTTTTTACAAAACTACTTCAGACCTGAAGTTTTCACTTTAAGTCTTTAATAAAATAACTTTCTCTTTCCAAAACAAAAAAAGAGAAAGGCAAATCTTATCACTCCCACCTCATTTCCACATACATATCCTACACATCATGTCACTCCAGAACTCAAAACTCCCCGATGGCTTCCATCTTGCTCAGAGGAAAAGCTCTAGGCTTTGTAATAGCCTGAAGACCCCATGTGACCTAGCCTGGGTTTTGGCTCTAATCTCATCTCCTACCATCTCCTCCTTCCTACTCCTCTCCAGTCAACTGGCCTCCAAGCAGTTCCTAAGCAGGAAGGTATGCTCCCACCTCAGTTCCTTTGCACCTGACTTTGCTTGGAACACTTACTCCAGCTGTACTGCTTGCTCCCTCACCTCCTTCAAACGGTTTCTCAAATGTCACCTACCCAGTGAGGCCTTCTGTGATTACTTAAAACAGTAACTCCTCCCCTGCTTTCTCTTCAAAGCTCTTATCACCTTTTTCAAAAAATTTACCCTTTAAAAATCTGCAATTCCGTGTTTTATTGTCTTTTATTAATTTGCTTGGGTTTTTTTAAACCCCTAAAAGGTAAGCTTCATGAGGACAGTGTTGTGCTGCTTTATTTACCACTGTTATCTCCAGCATCTAGAACTGTGCCTGCACACAACAGATGCTCAATACTGTTGGCAAAATTTGTTGAATCCTCACCTACTAAGCCTTCCCCAACAATCCATCCCCTTTCCTGACTCCGCTTTTGAACATAACGTTTCCTCCCTGCGAAAAACCCTCTTCGCCCTTTAAAAAACTGCTCAGGATGTCCTAATCCAGGAAGCATCCTCTCTCACTCCCCACTTTCCGGTGCGTTGGGGGCGCTCCCGGTGTTTGCATCTTTCAGAGAACTGAGTCTCACGGTCACGGCGTCTCCAGGCTCCGAGCCCGCACCACACGCGGTGCCACTAGCCCCTCACCCCGCCCCCGCGGCTGCCCCTCGGCCCGGCGCCGTCCCCTCACCCTTCTGCAGGTCCCCGGGCCCCAGGCCCCCGCCGTCCCGAGCCCCGCGAGGCGACCCGGAGGCCGCCCATTCCCGGGAGTTTGCACCCAGCATCTGCTCGCACGGCGCGCCGAAGACTAATGGCGCTACTTCCGCTCCGGCGGCCGCCGCCCCGCCCCACTCCTTCCGGCATCTCCGGCAGGCCGAGTCCGCGAGGCTTGGTGACGATAGAGCAGATCCTGCCCACCGCCGGGCGGGCCGCTGGTGGGCAGCCGGGGAGCCCTCCCTGGGCGGAAAAGGGCGCCCACCGTAAATAACGTTGCCCCCTCCCTTTTGTCGCTTGGGCTGCACTCCGCGCCGAAGAGAAACTCCGGCCAGGCCGTGGTGGTATTTGGTTTCCTAATGCTCTTGGCTGAAAAGCCAGAACCTCAGCACCCTGGCCCCACTGCAAACTCCTGCCGTCCCTTGTCTATTCCACACAAAAGACATCACACGTTTGGAGACTTTCAATTCATTTTTATAAAATCTGAGCTGGCTGAGAGCATCAGGGTACAGCAACAGCTCAAGGAAGGGTGGGATTATCTGCTGGTCCTCCCCTCCCCAGGTCAGGGAGAAGGAGATTTCATGCCAACAGCTGCAACTCCTCTCAGCTCCCAATCAATGCTCAGGGCTCAAGCAGCGGGAAGAGGTGGAAAGAGGGGTGGGGAGGGGAAGCTCCTGAGGCTGACACTGCTTGCTTCTCCCTCCTCCCCATTCCCTTCGCTTCCCAGCAGAGCATGGCTGACCTGGGGCAGAGCAGAGGCCCAGGAGCAGTTGGAGGGAGGTGAATGGGACAGAGCACCAAGGGGAAGGGGCCCTCGGCCCAAGGAGGAAGGGACCTAGCCCTCCCCCCTGCAGCTCCCCACTAAGTTCACAGCACAGAAAACACCTCTAGTCCAACAACTCCATGTGGAGGTATACCAAGTCCAGGGTCCAAAGGGGCAGGCGGGGGAGAGATGGGCAAGGGCGGTGAAGACACCAGCAGGCTCAGGAAGGGAGGCGGCAGAAACTTCCTCCTACCCATGGGAGGAGACAATGGGGCGACTGATATTGCTGTTGGTGGTCATGGCATTCAGCTCCCACCTGGAAGGCCAAAAATGACAGGCAGAAAGGACAGAAGGGGGAGCCTCCGCCCCCAAGGCCAGAATTGCTCAAACAAAGCAATGAACACACCAGTACCTTCAACTTCCTAAAGCTCAACCACCCACGGCCACCTCTTCCTTACAGCCCTATGAGGGTTAACAATCAGGCCTCCACCCACCACCAAATCCACTACCACCCACTAGTGCACCTGCAAGCTCATGTGGACTTCCTGTTTATGTTTACCTATTGATATTCTTGTGCCCAACACCTGGAGAAAAACATCTGTGTATACATCTCAGTAAACGTCCCAACCTACCTTTCCTCCTCTGCCCAGATCCAACCAGGATGCCCCTCCCCCCACCAGGAATGTCGGGTTTTGCTCTCAACTCCCATCCTTTTAAGGCCCTGATTCAGCTCTCCTATCCTCCCTGAGGCCTTCCCCAGCCATCCCACCATATTAAAATTAAATTCCTCTCTTTCTGACAACTGTCATTCTACAAAGTACCTCCTTATGCCAAGGCTCTACTCTACTTGGTACTAGGCACTTGCACATGTGTTCGTCTTGGGCCAGCCTGGGATCCATCTGTTCAGCCTTGTATACTCTATCACCAAATACTGAACACACAGACCCTCAGCAAGTAAGAATTAAGCTGAACTGAATCAAGGAGAGGAAAGTGTCGCAGAATGACCCAGAAGGGCACAATTATACACAAGACAACTTTCAGTGCTTGACTTACACCTAAGAATGGAATTCAAAGGGAAGGAGCTAGGAAGGGCCTCCCTTAATTCTGGAATTAATGTGATCCAGAGGCTCCTAAACTTGTTTTTTCTCTGCAGCGAGGTTCTAAGGTTTAATCAAACTTTCTCAGCATATTAACAAAAATAACTGCATAAGCTCAGGAATTAGGAAGTGATGCCTGTGAGCTTGGTTTGAAAACTGGACATTTTTTCCACAAAACTTACCCAGCTGACAGTTTTATATTTCCTTCTAGCTCCCTCTCCACAAGTACACTACGGAACAAAATCTTCTCTCTCCTGCACACTGAGACCAAGCCAATCAGGTCACGCCTGTGCTGCCCACTCACCCTCAACCAGTCCCTCCTTTCCAACCATTCACTGTACCTGATGTCATGGGGCAAACAGGACTGGTCCAGGTTATACTGAATTACAGCCAGTTTGCACAGAGTCTTCAGACTAGGGCCTTTAAAGGAGGAGTGGGGGAGAGGGAGATGGTCAAAGCCGAGGAAAGGGTCCAGTCCTGGATATCACCACCCAAAGACGGGGACCCTGATGGCAAAAGCATTTAGAGAATAAGCGTACTTACTAAAGTCCAAAATGTGTAAGTCAGAATGATCTATGAGGTCAAATTCATCTCCCAGGCCTTCCTCAGGAGACGGACTATAGGGATCAAAAGAGAGATGAAGGAAGGAGTGAAGACCACCCACGAGACCCTCTCGCTCAAATGTCTCCCATGTTAGTCACAGGCTTAGGCCCTTCCTGGAAGCCTCCCCTCTCTCCTCCTAACCTGGTACCCCCAAAGAGGACAATCTTGTCACCAACAATACAGCAGCACTGGCGCCGGCGGGGACATGGCCCCTTCCCCTTCGGTTCAATCTTTTTCCAGGTAAACGACACTAAAGAGAAGTTTAAATGGAGGTTCAACACCCGCTAGCCCAGATATCCTCTCCACCCCCGCCCCTCACCCACTCAGGATTATTCTTTTCTTTTCCACACCCCCTCAATTGCTCCCTGTCCCTCCCTTAAGGGCAGTGCTCTTTACCAGGGTTAAACTTCCAGAGGTCATGGAAGTGCCGGTTCAGCCTTGCATTATAGCCACCAAAAATGTACAGCTCCCCATTGTAGCCAACTGGAAGGAGAGAGGAATGTCAAGAATGTAGGGGCAATGGGGGGACGGGGACTCGGCAGGGACCTAACAGACACTCACAGGCTGAGTGGCTCCGGCGCCCCTCGGGCAGCACTGGGGTGGGTGGACAGTCCAGCCAGGCCTCAGTCCTCGTGTCAAAGACACGGATGCGGTTGCAGTAAATCTCATTGTTGGAATGGAATGGCCCAAAACGGTCTGCACGGCCCCCAAAGACATACATGTGACTGCCCAGCATTGTGGCCGAGTGGAAGTCCCTCCAGCGTGCAGGGTTGCCCTGGGCAGGAGCAGAGACGGGAGGGGGAGGGGTCAACTTTCACTGTTTGAGCTCCCTATGGTTCCTTAAGTTGAGGGTGGGGATCTGGGAGAGAGGAAAAGGGCCAACCTTTGTACAGATCAGGGTCCATGTCATGGTGCTGGTATCCAGCTTGTGAATGTCATTGGAAAAGCAGTCCGCCTGACAAGGAAGAGAAAGGAAGTGAAGGAAGGAATAAAAGAGAGGAGCAGGGGTCACTCTCTGACCCTCCGTCCCTCCCACCTCAGAACCTGCAGGCAAACCAAAGCCTCCCATTCCACTACTTTCAATTCCCCTTCCTCCTTCTCATTCCCACCCTAGGGAAACCTCTAGTTTCTTCCCAGACCTACCAGCTGCTCGTAGCCCCCGAAAATGTACATGGTCTTGCCCAGGACACAAGCCGAATGTCCATCCCGGGCCCCAGGAACTGTTCCTGCCACTCGGGGTGTGGACCATTTGTGAGTATCTGAAGGAGGGGAGAGGGTGGGCCCAGTAAGCAAGCAGGTGCTCCCTCCTCGACTCTGGGGCGCCTTATTCCCAGCCCCCCTCAGCCCACACCTTCCCCAGCCCCGCAAGGCACCATTTGGCAGAACACAGCCTCCAGAGACTCATACTCACTGACGTCAAAGGCATAGAGCACATTGCAGGCCCCTTCGGTGTCATTTCGCCCGCCCCAAAGGAAGACTGTGTCGTCGATGAGGACGGTGGAGTGTCCATACCGCATGTAGGGTACCACGGGAGCCTGTCCGCGGGTGGCGGGCCTCACTGGGGGCAGCTTTGTCCAACGCAAGGACACTGTGGGCACAGCTCTGCTCAGCCCTGGGAACCTCCCTTCAGGCCGTCCACTATTTCCCAAACCACATGTTAGTTTCCTCCACTCCCTCTGGCTGTGGGGGCCACCATCAAACCTCACTCAGCCACCCACTGACCTCCCTGATGTGGGCACCCAGGGATGGTTCCTGAGTTAGCTTACCTGCATTGAAAATGTGCACATCAATCTGACGCAGCGTCTCATAGTCTTCACCAGAGCAGTAACCCCCGAAGGAGTACACCCGGTGTCCGACAGCCACTGCAGCATGGTTCACCCTGCGGGGCCCGCCCTCCAGGTGCACCGTCCACCGTAACATCCCCTGGGCCACTGGTTACAGCAACATGCCCCCCCGGCACGGCCTGCTGCCTCTGCTACCTGCACACAAGTTAGGGCCACGGGCTCCTCAGGCAAAGCCTTTGCCTGGCTCAACTCTGCCCAGGACTAGCCTTGCCTCTAAGTGTCACCCTGGTGGCCCTCCCACACCACCCCTCCACAGCTCAGGTGGCTGGCTCTGCCCCAGGGGAGCTGCTGAGGTCAGGAAGCTAGCCCTGGCCCTGTGTTCTCCAACAGCAAAGGGTGGGGCCACTCTGACCTGACTGCCAGCTCAGACTGCTGATCAAGGGCTCAACGTGGTCGTCCCCTACTCATGGCGGCTGCACCCTGTCACTGGCCTGGCCCAAGCTCCAAGCCCCCTTCAAAGGTCAGTGAGTTCTCTTGTCTTTCTGACTCTGCTCTGCCTACTGCCACCTCTCTAAGAATCTCCGTGCTCTTTGAGGTGGGGAGAGGGATCTCAAAATACTCAGAGCTATTAATAGCCCAGCCAACCCCAGACAGTCCACTGAAAGCTGGCATGAGTGCCTCCAAGCAGAAAAGCTTTTAGGCTTTTAGAGTGGAACAGTTCCTCTGTCCAGGATGGGGTGGGATTGATCCTGGACAGGGACCTCCATGGATGATTAGCCCCTCATAGGGGGCTCTTGTCAAGCAGAGCTGTTGTCATTGGGGTCACCCAGGGCTCCTCACAGGCATGAGGAGTTCCTTTGACAGCTGTGCCTGGCATGCTGCCAAGAACTTAAGCCAGAAAGGTATGTGTGTGCTGGGGATTGAGGGGGTAGGGTTTTCTCCTCTTGCCACTTGCCCAACCTAGCCATTGTGGTAGAGAACAAGCTATTTCCAGCAGCTCTTCTCCCACTTGGGTCTCTGAAAGGGGACAGGGGTGGGGGTGTGCACTGGAAAGGGAAAGGAAAGCAAAATGCCCTTGGGCAGGACAAGAAAAAGACCCAGGCATGAGAGATCATGGTCTCTTAAAGACAATCCGCTAACCTAGTGATAATGGGTACATCTGAAGGCTCTGTCAGGCAAATCCTGCAGCTGGCACTGCCTGCTCTGGCAGCACCTGCTGGGTTTGGGTAGATCATCTGCTCCCTGTTCAAGAAGCCCTGGCAGAAGGGGAAAAAAAAAAAAAAAAAAAAAGAAGCCCTGGCAGAAGGGGGAGGGGGGAAAGAAGCCCTGGCAGAAGGGGGAAAAAAAAAAAAAAAGAAGCCCTGGCAGAAGGAAGAGCCAGGCAGAATCTCAGGCACAGAAAAAGCTCAAGTAAGGGAGGCCCCTCGCAAGAAAGACACACAGGTTTCAGCTGGCTTGCCAGCCCTCCTGCCCCTGCCCAACCTCCCTCAACCCCCAACCCCATGCTTTAAATAGCCACTCTGCCAAACCTGAAATAGCCCCTCAGGAAACCACTCTCACTTCATTACTCCTGTCCTCAATCCAAAAGCTCTTGGATCTGGGCTTGTAAGGACAGATAGGAAGGAGGTTGAAGAGCTTAAGAACTGGAGTCCGTCTTCCCCCATAGCTTCCACTCCCCACTTCAGCTATATCAAGGTAAAGCAAAGAACTCAGAGGACAAGAGAGAAGCAATTCCATCCAAAGGTGGAGAAAAAAACCTTAGCTTCTCCTCCAAAAAAAAAAAAAAAACAACTCAAGCTCATGGAGAACAAGCCCCCAGGGTCTCAGGGGCTCCTCTTATCCCTGGGTCTCTCCCATCCTCCATCACTGCCGCATTCTCAAGCTTCTTCAATTCCCTTCATGTACCTACCCCCCTTCCTATTCTCTTGCAATTTTCACTCCCCGTTTCTGGCCCTTCTTGATCTCCTGAGAGCTTTGCCGTTTTCTCCTTCTTCCTTCTCCCACAACTCCAAGCTCCACCCCGACAGCCCTCCATTTTCCCTCTTCCACTAAGGGAAAAAAAGCTAATATCCATTGACCCTTTTCCGCCGGAGATATTCCTCCCTGTATGTGACGCTATCCCTGTCGTCTCCCAGTCATCCCAACCTCCCCTCCCGCACAACTCCAGACACCCCCCGCCCTTTTCTTCCATTATCCTGAGCTTCCCTGTTCTCCTCATAACCCGATCTTCTTTCCAATTTCCTTTAGTGCCTCCTCCGGCTACCAGGTCTCCCCCACTGGTTTCCTCACCATCCTCCCGGAGCCCTTCTTTCCCCATTAACACTTTCCTTTCCCATCATCCCCCTAGCTCCCTCCCCACCCCCACCTCTTCACTCTCAGGCCCCTCCCTCACGACTCCAGCGCTAAGCATGGGCGTCCCCAGCCCCTATAATTCTCCTTGTCCCTCAACCCACCCCGGGCTACCTGCCAGGCCGGGCCGGGGCGGGGCCGCGGGTCCTCACGCTGCCTGCAGCCTAGAACCCGTTGCACGCCAACCGACGACTCGGTCCCCAACGAGATAAACACAACCAGCCTCTATCCTTCCGGCGGGCAGCTGTCTGCGCACATGCAGTCAGAGCTAAGTGCCCGAAGCCTGTCGGGACTTGTAGTTCACGGGGCTCCGGAGGGACGTCAGGGGCTGAAGAGTGGGCAGGAGCCTGAGGAGATTCTGGGCATGTGCCCAGATACGTGTCAAAAAATCGCGGGAGTTACTGGGTAATGTAGTCCTTGGTTGTCCGGGAAGAAGACGGTGGAGGCGGGGCAAGGGGCGGACCCTTCGTCCTCGCTCGCGTCAATCATGAGCGCGCGGCAGGGTTGGAGGACTAGGCACCCCAGCACGTCCTGCCGCGCCGGAAGTGAAGGTGCGAGTTTGGCAGCGGGCTCTGAGCGGGTAAGGCGCGCGGAAACGCCAGCGCCGAGAATCGGTGGGGCGGCTGGGGACGCCGCAGCTGGGGCCATTTGAAGGAAGCCTCTGGGACCCGAAGGGCGTTCGTCAGGCGGTACAGAGGGGAACCCCTTGGAGAGGAGAGAAGGGGGCGGGTACGCCTTGTCTAGGGGAGCTTATTTGGCGACCAGGAGTTCCTGAGTGGACTGGGGGGGAGGGGCGTTCTCGAAGGGGTGTCTTTTGGGAGGTGGCATAGCCTCTGGCTGGGCTGTTAAGAATTGGCGGAGTAAGGCGGGTGGGCGTCCGTTGGAGATAAATCGGCTTAAGAGGTGAAGGGCCCAGGAGAGGCTGGATGGTGGGGAGGGGGGCAGGAAACTTGGGGCGTTTAAATGTTTCGTGACGTAGGAGGAGACCAGAAGGAGCTGGATGAGGGGCTGAAGGTGGACTTAATTTCATCCGATCACTATTCTCCTGCCGCCCTGTTCTTGCAGCCCCTGCCCGATGGCAGCAGTAGTTCTAGGGGGAGACACCATGGGTCCTGAACGTATCTTCCCCAATCAGACTGAGGAACTCGGGCCACACCAGGGCCCTACAGAAGGCACTGGGGATTGGAGCAGTGAGGAACCAGAGGAAGAGCAAGAGGAAACGGGGGTAGGACCAGCTGGCTACTCCTACCAGCCCCTGAACCAAGATCCTGAACAAGAGGAGGTGGAGCTGGCACCAGTGGGGGATGGAGAAGATGTAGTTGCTGATATCCAGGATCGGATCCAGGTATGGTGGAGGAGGCATTGTTCCTGAGCAGGTGAAGCTGGAGTCCTTGGACTGGCCCTGAACTGTCATCTCTGGCTCTGCAGGCCCTGGGGCTTCATTTGCCAGACCCACCATTAGAAAGTGAGGATGAAGATGAGGAGGGAGCTATAGCATCGAGCAACCACAGCTCTATTCCCATGGACCCAGGTAAAAGAGATCATTCTTTTATTCTGGAGTAATAATGGAGGAAGGGAACTGGTTAGTGCCAGTAGAGGGAAGTCACAGGAACACCCTGTTTCTAAAACAAGTTGGTAATCTAAGATTTTGCAGACTTCAGAATCCAGGTGAGATGCTATTCTTCTAGGCTGGGGGTGGGGATGGGCAGGCTTGCCTAGGAATAACAGGACAGATTCACTGACCTCACTAGCCCAAAAGCTCTGGGTTAATTCAACGAACGGGGAGGGGAGCTGGTCTTATTGTCTCTACCCCCTAACTGGTCTGCCTGTGATTTCAGAACACGTGGAGCTGGTGAAAAGGACGATGGCTGGTGTAAGCCTGCCTGCGCCAGGGGTTCCTGCCTGGGCTCGGGAGATATCAGATGCCCAGTGGGAAGATGTGGTACAGAAGGCCCTCCAAGCCCGGCAGGCTGCCCCTTCCTGGAAGTGATCACCCTGAGAGGTGCCTTATCTCCCTGCATCCCAGGCCGGAACCAGCACAGGACTGAACACATCCTGGTTGTAATGTCCATCTCCATCCTCCCCATCTCCCTTCCACGTCAAGGCAAATCAGACTTCTTCTCAGAGACCCACTTTATTCAGTTCTGTACATATGGGGACAACGGTCCAAGCCCAACCCACCTTAGCATGTATCACTGTGTGGGGAATAAAGCACCCTATGTACACAGCCAAAAGCTGCACTGCCTGTGCCCCTGGAACCCGGGTCCGGCCCCCCCCAACCCCTCGCCCCTCCAAGGTTCCTGAAAGGGACAAGTGAGAGCCTGCCCAGCATCAGCACAAACAGGGAAATAAATAGGTGTTGGGGGGAGCCATGCTTAGGGCACTGCCCCCTGCTTCCTTCTTCCTAGCTTTGGGGACCAAAAACAGCACAGGAAAGCAGTCAGCCCCAGGATGGTCCCTTCCATGTCAGTGATCCCAGGGCTGCTGCTCACCAAAGAGGGGGTACAGGGTAGGGTGTTTGTTCATCCCCTTCTCTTGGTCCATCTGGGCCTTATATTCATCATCTACTGTCCAAAGCCTATGCTTTTCTCCTTTTGCTCTCCCATGTTGTCTTGATCAGGCAGGGCTAAGAGGAAATAATGCAACCCCATCAGCCTGCACACTGCTGGGGCTGGGGGCCTATTTGTGCTGTTGGGGGTTGGCTCCCCTCCAGCTAATTCACTCCAGGGGCCAATGGGGTTTGACATAACTTTGGTGAGAATCATCTCCTGCTGCTCCCTATATGCCTGCAGGAGAGGGAGACAAGGAGGAGACACCTGGAGTTCCAATGGGGCTGCAGGGGAGGGGAGAGGAGCACATTCTTCCCGTGTGTATTTCTCAGAGCAGCCTCAGGCAGCTGTGGGATAAGGAGCAGGAGGGGGCCAGGCGTCCCCAAGTTGTCTGAGCGCTGAGCAGTGCCGCGCTCAGCCGGTCTGTACTAGCCGCAGGGAGGCATGAACACGTTTGGGGGGAGAAGAGGGACCACTCTGTGGGTGTCCCCGCTTCAAGTGCCTCATCCCCCTCCCTAGAGCAGAGAGGCCCTGCCTTGCCCCAAGTCAGCCAGTGGGGAGCAGAAGGTGGAGGGCTGGGGCAGTGTCCCAGGGCTGAGTGGGCTGTGGCCCTGTGGTGGGAGGGTGAGGAGGTCAGAGCGCCTCCTGGCTGGCAGTTAGAAACTCTTCCGCCCGCTTGTGCGCCTCCAGTGCCTTGATGGTGTACACGTCCTGAGGCAGCTCTGACTTCCGCCGAAGCAGCACTTTCTCCTTCTTGATGTCCTTTAGCATCTGTGTGGGGATGTGCAGAAAGTGAGGAATGGTGACCAAGTCCCGAGAAACCCCACTGTTTCCTGCCCTGATTCCTTGGCTCTGCGGCTCCTGTCTCTTCTCCCTCCCAGGGCTGTCTTGTCTTTCTGCTCCCCGTGCCCTCCCACCTGCACGGCCTCTGTCTCCACCGTCCTCTTCAGAAGCTGGATGTCCTCTGCCGTGGGGGTCTCCGTCTCCATCGAGTACACAGGAGGCAGTGGTGGAGGCGCTCGGAACATGGGATACTGAGAGGAAAGGAGGCAGACAAGTGGCGAGAGCCACTCGGGAAGTCTGGGGACCCTGTTTGCTTCCTGCCACCCCTCAGACAAACCCTCCCCCCGCCCAGGCTGGACCCCTCAGTTCAGGGCAAGGGCAGAAGCACCTCACCTGGGGGTTAAGGCGAGCCAGCTCCTCAATCCTTTGCCACATCTCTTCTCTCTCCTTCATTCGGAACCGGCCCCTGAGGGAGCAAAGACAGGATTGGGGCGGGCTTGAGAGAGAAGCACAGGGGGCTGGTGTGGAAGAGGAACACCCCCAAGGAGAGAGAGACTCACTTCTGCTTCTCTGCCTTGTATTGTTGGGTACAGTCATCAAACAGCTTCTGATTCATCTCCATAAACAGCTTCAGGGCATTGTAGATCAGGCCGTGGATTGTCCTGCCGCCAGGAAGAAAGACGTGTAAGAGGCCAGAGCCTGCCCTCAGTGCCGGGACCTCAATTTGGTCTCTCCCACAAGGTGTCTCTGCCAAGAGCTTTCTCATGTACTACTCCCATCCCACCAGCCTCTGTACAGTGTAAGCTCATCGCTCTGGCCAAATCACGTGACTTGAGATTGGCAGTTCAGGCCTTTTACAGGTATGAGTCTGCCTGCGCATCCTTCCCGCACCCCGTGCTCCAAGAGCTCCCTTTCCCCACTACTTCCTACTCTTCTAGCCCACACTAATGGCCTCCCGGCGCACTTGCTTTAAGCAGGAAAGCCTTTTTATAACACTGGGATTTAATACCTACTAAGAGGATCACATCAGCTTCTCACAACATGGAATTACATCTCCAAAGCTGCAGAATATCTGACCTCAAGAAGAGATGCGACAGAGGCCACTGCTCTGCTGCTGGGTAGCACAGATCTCTCACATGGGTATCTTTTCTCCCCGGTCAGTCCCTCAAGGCCCTATTAATATGCAGTGGGCACCAGCCCCGCTTGCTGAGGGACCAGATGAGACCACTGGCTCTTGAGTCCATCCACACCCTCCCACATTCCAAAACCACATCCTCAGTGCCCAGTGCCACCCCAGTTCCCTACTTGTTCCAGTGGCTCTTGGAGTTCCTGTAGAGTGCAGGGAACATGATGGGAAGGACTCGGGCAGCATTGTCACTTATCAGGCTCATGATGTACTCATTGTTCCAGTAATAGAGGGCACGCTCTGCCACCTGGTGGGGACACGGGCGAGACTCAGTGGGGATATGGCTCGCTGTGCTAGAGACCCTCCTCAGTTTTCTGGGAGGCAGGGGCTGGGATGTTCTGGGTCTGGGTCTCACCTGGAAATGGGGGCTGGAGACACACTTGGCAAGCTGGCGGAAGAGTGGTTCCATCACTTTGCTGAACTCTGAAGGTTCAATGACATCCAGAATCTCCTCTAGTTCATTCAGGAACATCACCTCCTTGGGGCTGTGGGTCTTGGGCCAGAACTTGAGAAGGCCCACGATCACCTGCGAGAAGAGGAGCACACAGGAATAAAATTCTCACTCAACACCTGTCTGGGTCTCCAGGAAACCATCCTGCCCTCTCCTCCCAACCCTGGTGGGCACAGCTTGGGTGGCCTCAGCCAAGTGCTCATGTTTCTCCAGCTTGGATGCTTCCTAGGTGTACAAAGGTTTTACTTCTCCTTTAGAGAGGAAACCACGTCACCTGTCGGGTTACATCCCCCCTGAGTGCTTACGGCACTGCTCGATAGGTACCAACTGGCAAGTGCTGCTGACAGGGAGAGGTGGACCCTGGGGCCCAGCAGGGGAGTTACCGGCTCAGTGAGGCTGCTTTCCTTCTCCAGGAACTGTACCACGCAGTACGCCAGCTGCAGAAGGTTGAGACAGAAAGGAGTGAGGTGCAGGGTTCAGAAGGTCACAGAGAGTTCGGTGACAGAAACCAGACCCCAGAAGGGGAGGCATAGAGAGGAATTCCGCCCCCTGCTCCCTCTGCTGCCCCATCACGGCTGGAATGCTTCCCCTTCCCTCTTTTCTCCGCAGCCAGGGCCGGGGATCATCAGGAGGAAGGCAGCTCACCTGAGGGTGGTAGACACTCAGAGACTTGACCTTGTGAAGGGGAAGCAGGACACGGATGAGGAACATCTTGTGCTCTTCTTTCAGGGGCAAGGCAAAGCCATTGATGATGCTGGGAGTTAAGGGAGGGTTGTCAGGACCAAAGGGCCAGGTCCAAGCTCAATGCACCAATCCTCCCGACCTTTTCTAGGCATGTGTGCCCCCGCCCCACCTCTCACCTGCCCAGGATCTCCAGGAGCTCGGCAATCCCATTGTGATGCTCTGTCTCATAGATGAATCTGAGGGAAGAACAAAGACTCTCTCGATAACCCCTGATGCCCCTCCAGCATTCTGTGGAGTCCCGCCTACCACCCTTCTCCCACCCCATCTTAGTGCGGGGCTTGCTTTGCTCCTGAGCCCAGGCTCCTGGCCTCACCTGTAGAAGATGTGGTTGATCTGCCTACGGATATAAGCCCGGAGCCCCAAAAACTTGCCATAGATGCGATGCAAGATGGTCTTGAGGAAGTCCCGCTCTCGGGGGTCCTCACTGTCAAACAGGTCCAGGAGCTGGGGGCAAGCGGGAGGAGAGGCGGCAGTGAGGAAGGAGCCGGAGGAGGCCAGGGCTGGGGTGACTTGGGTCCTGGCCAGAGGAAGCCCTCTGAAGAGGGTGCGTGGAGACGAGTCTCTGGGAAGAGTGATTCTATTGTACTGCTCTACCCCAGGTGATGTCTGGGAATACATGCTGCATTCCCCATTGGGTGGGGGGGGGGGGAGGGGGAGGGTAACAGTGTTGCTTTTTTGTTTCCTTCCATTATGCTGGAAGCTTCTTATGGACAGAGTAGGTTTGTTTAACCCCCATGGTCAATTTGCACCAGACACAGCTGAAACCCAATACAGTACCTATATTCAGCAGAAGCAAAAAGAGCAGCTGGGACTGGAGTCAGGGGACGTGGGGCTAGAGTTCAATGACTGGAAGGAGGGGAAGGCAGGAATTTCAGGGACTCACAGCAAGGACAAACTTCTGGTCAATGTACTTCTTGGCTATGTTTGGCTGGAAATCAGGAGACTCAAGGAAACGTAAGAAAAACTCGTACACGAGCTGCGGGGGGAAAGGAACATCACTTAGGGGCATTCCCCAAGGACTGGGAGAGCCCCCTTGCTGCAGGGCTCAGAGTGCCCCACTGCCCACAGCCAGGCCCCTGCCCCCTTTGCTCTGGTACCTGGAGATGCGGCCAGGCGGCCTCCAGGGTGGGCTCATCTTCCTCGGGGTCAAACTCGGCCCCAGTGGGATTTGAGGAAGGTGGCAGCGTCCGGAAGAGGTTCACTGAAAACTGAGGGGTAGGGAGGGCTCAGGTGAGAGCTCTCTGGGCAGGTCTGGGCTTTTCCGGGGCCCCCGTCCCTGCCCACTTTCCCCTTTCCCTGTGCCTACCATAGTGACGGCCTCAGGGTAAATGGCCTCGGTGACAACATCGCGGCTGTGGGTGATGTACTCCACCATTTCATTGAGCCCCGCCCGCTTCACCTCCTTGAATTTGAGGTCACTGAGTGGGTCCGACACAAAGTCAAAGAGGACGCAGCACTGGCGTAGCTTCTGGATAAACAGCTCCTCCCGCTCCTGGGTCGGTGAGTCTAGGGGCGGATGGGCCATTGTCAGGTATCCTCTGTGGTCCTTCACTGCTATGCCCTGCTCACCTCGCAGGCCGTTCCCCGATCCCTTCCTGCCACCATCCTGCTCCCCTGACGCCCAGCCCCAGTGCAACTCCCCCTCACATTCTCTAGGGCTTCCACCCTCCCCCAAACATCCCCAAACCTCCATTCCGCCAATACCCACTGTCCCTTAGGTCTGATGCCCCAGCCCCTTTGACCTTTCCCAAGCACCTTTCAGGGCAGGAAGCTTCTGCAGCTCCCGGTTCTTGCTGAGGTTGAAGCGGGAGGAGCTTTGCCGTCGCTCCTTCTTGACAATCTGGGGCCCCCCTGAGTACTTGATTTTGCTGAGCTGTGTGGGGGGCGGCGTGCTGTTGCTGGGACGCTTGTTGGATGACGGCGGCTGTGGTGGCGGCTGCGGTGGCGGCTGCGGCTGGGGCTGGGGCTGGGCCTGGTCAAACGAGCGAGTCACTGGAGTGCACTCGCCAAGCTAGGCTTCCCACCCCAGGCCTGGCCCACCGCCCTCTATGGGCCTGGGCAGCAAGCAGCTGCCTCCTGCCCTGAAGGAGCCAAGACCAGGGTCAGACATAACTGCGGGATGTGGCCCTGGAAGGGAGCGGTCTAGAAGGCGTGTCTCCCAAAGTGATGCCCACTGCCTGTGCATCAAGAGCCTTCAAAACGCTCACTCCCGTTCCTGAACAGGCAAAGCTAACTGATGGACTGACGGTGACAGAAGTCAGACAAGTGGCTCTCCTGCCAGGGAGGGGGTGGCAGCGGTGTGGGTTGGGGAGATGCGGGTGGTGACTGAGGAGGGGCATGAGGACCTTTCTGACTAATGGAAACATTCCGTATCTTGACTGGGTCTGGGAGGTGGTTCATAGCATAAACATATGTAAAAATGCATCTAGCAGTACACCGAAGATTACTCTGTTTTATCATTTACTGAACGTGTGACAGTCTTCAGTTAAAAAAACTCCTTCCCATATCTCAGCAGTTTAACTACTAGAAATATAGATTAAGCAAAATCCTAAATATAAAAAAAGGCTTTGTGCAAAAACACTTTTTATGGTCTTATTTATAATGGCAAATATATAAATACATGGAAATCATGGAGTTAAAATTATGTTTATGAAAACTATGTACTAAATGTAATCATACATGGTTCAGCTGTGAAAAATGTTTACACAGTCAGAGTAATTTACCCAAAACGGGTGATAAGTATTCTGAGAGGAGGGGAAAAGTCTGCACGGAGGTATAAGACACTGGGGCCTTAATTTTCCACATTAGGAAGTCAAGAGATATCTAAAGCTCACAAATTAAAGGGAAAAAAAAAAAGCAGTAAAAGGATCTTATTTGGAGGTATAAAAGTCAATCTGCAAGGAAAGAGTTAGGAGTTGAATGTGGTTGCCACAAAACAACAGGAGAAGAGGGGCCGGCGACAGGGGCTGCCCTGCTCATTACAAGCCTCAGAGTATTATCTGACCTTCTGAACAATGCACCTGTTACCATGCTGATAAAAATTAAAAACAAAACAAAAAGCCTAAAACTATGGAATGAGAGAAAATTGCTTCCTATATGCTAAGTTAAATAAGGATAATACAAACCTGTATATACAAAATGAGCTCACCCACATTAAAACATGCACAGAACCCAAAATCCAGTTAAGAAAAAGAAAGAACAAGTGCATTGTGTTCATGACTATCTCCTGTAATGACAGAATGAGACATGACTTTTTCCTATTTTCCTAAATTTTTTACAAGCTGACACTGCTTTTATAATGGAGAAACAGGGAATGCCCTGGCAGTCCAGTGGTTAGGACCCTGGTCAGGGAACTAAGATCCTGCAAGCCACGCAGCATGGCCAAAAAAAAAAAAAAAAAAAAAAGACAATATAATGGGAGAAATACAGCTAATTTCCAAAAGTTATTTCTTTACTTCCTCCCAGACACGGGTGTCAACAGCCCCACGAAGCCCATTTTCAGAAGCACACAAACAGGTGTTTGCAGGGCTGTCCACTCATAGGTACTGTCCAGGTAACCCCCTGCTGGCAGAGGGGAGAGGCTGAGCCACAGGACAGCCCTTCCCCCCAACCAGAGAAGAGACTGCAGCAGGACCAGAGGAGTGAGGTCACGTCCAGCTGGGTCCCCACACCACAGGAAAACTGTCCTCCTGTGCTCACACCTGCCATCCCCGCCTCCCCTCCAGCCCCCTCCATAAACTCTTACTTCATAAAATAAGAATGGGAGAATATGAAACTCTCTGGGATAAGGGGCAAGGAGGAAGACAAATGTTATGCTTTGTATGCTCTTGAATTTTTTTTTTTTTTTTTTTTTTTTGCGGTATGCGGGCCTCTCACTGCCGTGGCCTCTCCCGTTGCGGAGCACAGGCTCCAGACGCACAGGCCCAGCGGCCATGGCCCACGGGCCCAGCCGCTCCGCGGCATGTGGGAGCCTCCCGGACCGGGACACGAACCCATGCCCCCCACATCGGCAGGCGGACTCCCAACCACTGCGCCACCAGGAAAGCCCTTGAATTTTTTATAGAAACAATTATGTCAAGCTTGTGACCTATCTGGGGGTCAGAGGCAGGAGAGGAGCGATGGGTCCAGCCCAGGGCAGGCCTTGGGTCCAGTGTAGCTCATTACCGCTTTGGCCATCTGGCCCCCTCCTCCTCCTGAAATGAGCCCCAGACACCAATTTGACTAGGGGAATGCAAAGAAGTGGGGCAAGAGCAGTCATCACACACTTCCCTTGCCATGACTACACTCAACCAGTGTGATTTTTTTGGTTAGACAGTGCAAGGCACCCTGAAGTCTGGGGTCTCTCTTCCTGTATACGGAGGATGGATCACACCTTGGTAGAGGATGAAGGAGAGAGGCAAAAGGCCAGGGGGCCAGAGCCTGGTGTGCATCAGACTCTCCCCATTTCCCTATCGCAGGAACAACCCAATCCTTATCTGTGGAGCTTAACACTCAAGGGCACAGACTTGAGCCTGACTGTCTGGGTTTGACTACTGGCTCTGCCATTTATTAGCTGAGTAACCTCCAGGAGGTCATATAGCTTCTCTGTGCCTCATCTGTAAAGTGGGGATGGCAATAGTACTACCTCACAGGGCTGTAATAAGGATTTAAATGAACAGTATATGGCACACAGAAGTGTCTTATAAGCAGTATCTTCTACTATTATCGTTATTATTATTATTATTTCCCATCCCTGGATTTTAGGAATACAGCCTGGAAATTCCTGAAACTAGCACACCTCAAATGTTCCTTAGAGTTCATTATCCTTCTTGTTTTAAAACGGGGGAGCCCAGGGAATTCCCTGGCAGTCCAATGGTTAGGACTCCGTGCTTTCACTGCTGTGGGCCCAGGTTCAATCCCTGGGTGGGGAACTAAGATCTCACAAGCCACGTGGCGTGGCCAAAAAAATAAAATAAAATGGGAGAACCCAAGAAGGCATTGCATCTTTCAAGACCCCCCTTCTTCCAAAAAGCCTTCTCCAATCACTCCAGGGCTTGCATGTCCACCCTCCACCCTCAACCTTCTGACACTGCTTGTCTGTTCCATTGGCTCTGGGATCATCCCCAGTGACACCTCTTGATCACTTTGCTCATGTGTCATCTCCCCACTAGAAAGCAAGTCCCTTTAAAGCCAGGACCCTGGTTTGTGCCCCTCTGGGTCTCCTCAGCACTGGCACTGGCACCTAACAGGCATTCAGCGAATGACTGGTTATTTGATTGATGGGGGCGGGCGGGGGACGCCAAGCCCAGGCCCATCTCCATAGGTCCCTCCTGTCCTGACTGGGGACCTTCAGAACAAAGCCCTGCACAGTGGTGGGAGCAGAGTGGGAAGGAGAAACATCAGAGATACTAGGCTGAGGGGCTCAGTGGCAACTGAGGAAAAAGACTCGGGAAGAATATGTCTCTCTCCATCCTCCCGGATAAGATGCAGAAACCCTGCATCTCCATGAACCTCGCACTGAGGGGACATCCAGAGAAAGGAGGCCTTCTTCCCAAAAAGGGAAAAGCAAGACCTCAATTTTCTCTGCTAACGAGCAGAGGGTTGGACTAGATCAGTAGTCCAAACACTCTCCAAGTAAGGTTTTAAGAAAACAGAGATTGCATGGCTGAAAATCATAGTTTAAAAAGCCACCCAATGAGTTGATGCCTAAGGTCCCTTCCCCTTCAGGATGGCATTATTGAAGGCTGGGGTGGCTGGAGAGCAGCTGAGCCGGCTTAGTCTGCCCCGCCCCCAGCCCACTGGGCCACCCTGGTTTTATAAGGACCATTGGCTCCCAGGCCCCAGATACAAGGAGCAGCTGAGAGACAGCTGGGCCGGCCAGCAAAGCCCTGGAAACATACTTGTCAGAAGGGAGTATAGGTGTGTGCCAGCAACTCACTTCACGTTCAACCCTTTCTCCTAAAAGCTCTAGCTTCCAACTTCTCCTTTATTGACCTGGGCTGGAGATGAGAGGCAGCTGCATCCCCAGGAGAACCTTCTGCAGCCATCAGAGCATGGGTGGACACGGCCCAAAGGCAAGCTGGTGACCTGCCTGCTCTCACTTCTGAGACTCCACAGTGGCTGTCTCCTCTGCCTGAACAACCGTCTCCTCCCACTTCTAAACTTGCAACAGGATCCAAATTCCAAGAAGCCTTCCTAGATTCAGGCCTCCTGCAATCCAGTGGGGCTTTTTTTTTTTTTTTAATATAATTTATTTATTTTTGGCTGCATTGGGTCTTAGCTGCTGCATGCAGGCTTTTCTCTAGTTGCGGTGAGTGGGGGCTACTCTTCGTTGTGGCTCGTGGGCTCTAGAGTGCAAGCTCTGTAATTGTGGCGCACGGGCTTAGTTGCTCCGCCACATGGGGGATCTTCCCGGACCAGGGCTCGAACCCGTGTCCCCTGCACTGGCAGGCGGATTCTCAACCACTGCGCCACCAGGGAAGCCCCTCCAGTGGGGCTTTGAATTTATACACCACCCTCACACTCAGGAGACTGCAACTACACTTGCCCACTCTGAACCAATTCCATTCCAACCTGACCCTAACACAGACACCGGTAATCATTAAACCCATATATTTAAACATAAAGTAGGACGTAGAAATATAATTTAAGCACTATAGAAGGTACTGTAGTAGAAAGATGAAAGATAAAATTATCAGTGAAAAATGCAAAGATTAATGTTAAAGCTTTTGCAAAATGAATTAACTAGCTGAGTGAAGATCATTTTAGTTTCAAATCCTGAAAATCAGAGAGGCATTCTCTCCTGTATTGACACCTAGAGCGCTGTTGGGTTGGCCAAAGAGTTCGTTTGGGTTTTTCATAACAGCTTACAAAAAACCCATTCTTAATTCATTTATTCAATAAACATCATGCTACACATTAGAGATTAAAAGGTGAATAAGACATGGCCCTTGCCGTCGAAGAGCTCACCGTCCAGTGGGCAAGACAGACATGAAAGCGGCCATTAGTACAGGGCAATGCAAAACCAGAGCGCCGCAAAGGATTCAGGAACTCAGAGGGCTGAGTGACAAACTCTGCCTGAAGAATTAGGGAAGCCCTCCCTGAAGAGGTGACTTTTTGGCTCTTAAAGGATAAACACGGGTTTAGGCAAAGAATGAAAAGAGAGAGATAAAGCAGTCCAGGCCAATGGGATGACACCAATAAGAGCCCTGAGCCACAAAAGGCTTGTCGGGTTGGAAGATGGAAAGTCCAGAGGGGCTGGAAGAACAGGGCGGGGCCAGCTCAGGAGGCCTGAGGCTGCCTGCGTATTTGAATTTGTGAGCAATGAGATGCCAAGAGAGGCTTTTAAGTAAAGGACTGATTGGTCCTTTAAGTAAAGGACCAAAAATGTTTTTAGGGTAACAACTCTGGCTACAGTGATGTCAGGCTGAAGTGGGGGAGACCAGGATCGTTTCTTCCTCCCTCTGTCCCTGCTCCCAGAACTCAGGACAGGGCACAGCACATAGAAAAGTCCACAGCACTGAAATGGTTTTTCCAAAGACAGGCCAGGAAAAACCCCTGCCTTGTAGCAGAGTCCGACCTAATCTCTCAAGGCTCCTTTCCATTCTAAGACTCTTCTAGAATCTTAGAACCAGCCTATTAGGTCATTAAGAGCACAGGAGGACTGGCCACAGACCTGGACTGAATTCCAGCTCTGCTGTTTTACTGCCGAGTAAAAGCTACTTAACATGACTAAGCCTCAGTTTCCTCTGTAAAATGGGGCTGATAATGATAACAGATGACCTCAGGGACTGCTGTAGAGATTAAATGAGAAGATTATAAGATTAAATGCATGCAAGTACTTAGCACAGTGCCTGAGACAGAGTGCACTGCGTTGAACAGTGTTCCCCCGAAATTCACATCAACCCAACATCTATGAATGTGGTTGTATTTGGAAACAGGGTCTTTGCAGATGTAATCAAGTTAAAATGAGGTCATACTGGATTAGGGTGGGCCCTAAATCCAACATGACTGGTGTTCTTATAAGAAGAGGGAAATTTGGACACAGAGACAGAGGCACAGGGGAGAACGCTTAGTGAAGACGGAGGCAGAGATTGGAATGATGCTTCTACAAGCCAAGGAGCAGATCGCAGAAAGCCACCGAAGCTGGGAGAGAGGCGTGGAAGAGATTCTTCCCTAGAACCTCAGAGGAACAAGGCCTGCTGATACCTTGATTTCAGACTTCTGACCTCCACAGCTATGAGAGAATAAACTTCTGGTATTTTAAGCCACCCAATTCATGGTAACTGGTATGGCTGTCCTAGGAAACTAATACACAAGTAACTGCTCAATAAAGTAAATGTTGGCTGCTATAAATTATTAAGATCAGTTGGAAAGACTGGCAAATGCTCGACACAGGGTAAGTTTGGCTGTAAGAACCCAAAATTCTGGACTAGAAAAAGGGCAAGGGAGGGATTTCCTTGGCAGTCCAGTGGTTAAGACTTTGCCTTCCAATGCAGGGGTTGAGAGTTCGATCCCTGGTCGGGAGCTAAGATCCCACATGCTTCGCAGCCAAAAAAAAAAAAAAAAAAACCCATAAAACAGAAGCAATTTTGTAACAAATTCAATAAAGACTGTAAAAATGGTCCACATAAAAAAAAAAACTAAAGAAAGAAAGAAAGAAAAAGGGCAAGAGAAGGACTGTGACAAACAGCTTTTGATGACCTAGGCCTCACAGCCTGGCCCCCAACTATTCCATGTCCCACTGCCTGGGGCCACCTGGGTGCATTTCTGCAAAATCATGGAGCAGAATTCCTGCAGCTGCCTCAGACAGGTGAGCCCTGAGTGGCATTTCATAAAACAGAGCCCAAGGTGAACACGACACTCTTCTTTTCCAGAGGGCGGTGGAGAAATCACAGCAGCTGGTCTCAGCTTATTTCTTAAGCTGCTTGAGCCTTCATTTTCCTACCTATGAAAGGAGAGGGTTCCTTCCAGGTCTAATTTGAAGTTGGTTTGTTTGCTCATCCATTCACTAATGCATTCAAATGCTGGTGCTTCCAGTGGGCCAGGCCCTTCGGTGTGAGCGAGAGCCTCTCAGGAGCTAAGTGTTAACACAGGAGACAACTGACACACAATGAATTCCCACGGAATTGTTTCATTACAGCTGTGATTAAGCACTGCCGTGGAGTGATGCTGGGTACCAGGGGCCCTGACTGCGTCCTGGGCATGGGGATGGGGGCGGGTGGTCAAGGAGGGCTGCTTCCAGGAAATGACAGCCAATCTGTCTAGTAACTGAACGAGCAGGAGGGAGTCCGGCAGAAGGCAGGAGTGGCCCCCCAAGCTATTCCTTTCTGTCCCTTTAAATCCTGTTTCCAAGTCTCTTGCTGCTTTGAGTATCAGTTGCCAGCTCCCGACCACCTTCCCTGTGGGTCCCACACATGTCACGGCTCCTGAAGGGGAGACTGAGCCCAGAGGGTGTGCCCTCCAGAAGCATCTCCTGGTGATCTCCTGTGAACCAAGGGTGTCAGCACACAGGTGTGGGGAAGAAGCAAGCTCCTTCCCTCAGAGTTCACAGTCTGGTGGGGAGAAACACATCTGGGAACCAACAGTGCCAGCACTGAGTGATAAGGACTGGCCTAGAGACATGTTCAGATGCCAGTGTATGTGCAGAGGAAGGAGGAATTTCTCTTCTGTGGTCCTCAACTCGCACGTCTGTAAGATGGAGACAACCTACCCTGCTTCCTCGCATCACTCAAGTGAGGGTAAAATGATGGTCGCATCATTGGTGATGCGATGGTGTGAAAAGTGCTTGGCTCTCTTTGGAGGTGATAGGGACCAGAAGTATCCAGAAAAATCCAAATCCAGAGTTAACCCCAACCAAACACTTTTTAATCTATCTCCTCTCCATGACCCGCCCCCAACCCACAAGACCTGCCCAGAATTAGACAGCTCCATTTCCTATTCACCTCCATCCCTCTGAACAGTTTAGCACAGGAGGGAGGAAGCACAGAAACCAAGGATCACCAGCTTCCGGGTAACACAGGCGCTTGCTCAGTGTGCTCCCAGGACCGTTCAGCATCCAAGCATCCCACTGAGCACACTCCCAAACTTCCATGGACACACTCTGGACTTCCTTAAGTCCCTCCACCCTCCTGTGTGCTCTCTGCTTGTCATTTATTGCTTTACAGCCCTAGATTGCCAAGCTGCGCTGACCTCTGCTCATGCCTGTCCTTCAGCAGCTCCCATCTGATCGGGACCAAGAGAGGTGGGCCCAGCCCTGCCCGACTCAAGGACATCAGCCACTCCCCACCCCTGCCCCACCCAGAGCTACACTGAAGTCACCCCACTGAGCACCCATGTGCTCCCATGTACTTTTCCCTCCTCCCCAGGACTCAGTACCCCTAGCTTTTTGCCCTAAGAGAAATGGAATTCTCAACACTTTGGTAGACAGAGAATTGACTTTCACAGGAATCCCTGCGGAATCAGAAAAACTGGAGGGCTTATTTGGTCCATAGCCGCCAAAGGGAAAGCCTGCCTGAGGGCAGTCTGGATGGGCTGTCCAGGCCCCTCCCTGGCTATGAAAGTATCCTTCCCTTCTGCCCCAATAATCTCCGGCCCCCTGAGATCCCTCACCCCACTGGCCATCAAGCAGGTGGAACTGGCGCCTGCACCATAACTAGGGCTATACCCACGTTCATTACCTCCTCAGCACTCTCGCCTCCACCATCCTTGCTCGAGCTGCTGGGCTTGGCTGCGCCTTTGGCAAGCTTGGGGGGCTCCTGAAGGGAGAAGACGAAGGTAGAGTTAACAGATGCCAAGGAAGGGAGAGGCCTCATCCTCATCCCTCAGGTCTCTGTTGTAATTCTCCTCTGTCCAATTGAATCAATGAGTCAATCAGCACCACTGAGCACCTACCTTAAACCTGGGGCGGTGGGGTGGCAGGTTGGGTACACAAAGGGAGATTCAGTCCCTCAAAGGTACCAACAAGTTCAGAATCTGGTTAGGAAGACAACTCTAACACACAATAATCCAGCATGACCGTGCTCCTTCACCTCACAAGGCTGTTGTATGAGTTAGGGCCTCTGTCAAGTAAGAACCAGGGTGACGAGGCTCAAGGGAAGAACAACATGGAAGAAGCTGCTCAGACTGGCTTCTGGCTAAAGTGGGCAGAGGGGGCCTGAGGCTCTCATGCTGGAGGGAAGGGGGTCACCACTCTACCCCCGAGGCCATCTGGAAAGACCTGGAAGCCTTTTTTGGATATCACAAACAGCATCCAGACTAGAAACTGCTACTGGCATAATCAGTGGGGCCCAGGGATGCTAACAGGTATAGGAATCGTCCCAAGAATGCCTCGGTAGACAAGCACAAGGACAGGGATGGGGATAAGGCCCAGAATTGCTATAAAGAATGAGCACTAGTCCAAAGTCTCCCTTGGGAACCTAGCTGCTGGCTCAGAGCCCTGGCCTGCCCAGCATCTCTTCCTATGCTTTGGGCCAAAAAAAAGCAACTGCCCAGGGACAGGATGAGGAAAATGTGAAAAAGACTTGGGGATTTAGGTCTGACTGCAAGCTCAACACAAATCATCCATGTGCTGTGGCTGCCACGGCAGCTCATGTGACCTGCCATCCAGTTAACAGACCTGTGCAGAGCACCTGGCACCAGGGGACATGGAAGTGCCCCATCCTTGGCACTGATAGGGCCATTCTGGAGGATCTGGTTCAGTCGAGAGCATCACACTTTGGGAGGGACAAAGACAAATGCTAGGTTTTCTTCGGGGGAAAATACAACCCATACAGGGAGTAGATTCAAAAGCAGGTCCTGAGAGCAACAGCTGCAGGAACTGTGATAGTTAACAATGGAAGGGAGGAGTCATGGCGGGTGGGGGAACAAGAGGGATCTTTACGAATAAATGAAGGGCTGCCATGTGGACTAAAGATGCAACTTGTTCTATGTGGATCCAGAGGCCCAAGAGCCACGGGCAGAAGTGGCAGGAAGACAGGCTGAGGCTCCAAAGAAGGAAGACTTTTCTCCTGGAGCAGCTGCACAGAAACCGGCTGCCTAGTGAGGCTGTAAGCTCCCCAACCCAAGAGCATTCAAGCAGAGGTGCATTCATGCCTCCTCCAAGGCATGATGCAAAAGGGTCCCGAGCCTTAAATGCAGATCAGATTGGAGGACCCTGGAAATCACTTCTAGCTCTGAGATTCTGCCACTTGATAGCACCTGAGCCCCTTCAGTGAGAAGTGTTAAATCCAGTGATGATGCCCACGGGGGCAAAAGGATTTCAGGGAGAAGAGAGCTCCGCGTAGGCTGGAGCAGGGGGAAGGCTTCGTGGGGGTGGGGAGGCAGGAAGCCGTTCCCAGGTGTGGAGCAGCTCCAGGCAGTCATAGCAGTAGGAAGGAGCCCTGTGCTCTGGGTGGCTAGGCGCTCTCCCAGGGCCCACTGACCAGGCGGGGCACACTCATCCCTTGCTGAGGGGCCAGCAAGTGGTGCAGAGTGTGGGGTGGAGAGGAAAAGGATGAGGGGGGTGCAGGCAGGACGCAACACTGAGGTGACCGTCTGCACACACCCCAGACGTGGGCCTCTCGGACAAAGCTGGCCCATCTGCACCCACGTCTCACCTCTCTCCTTGATCGTGAGCTCCTTGTTCCTTTTTGTACCCCTCCACCCACCCTGCAGCACTGAGACATATCTCTCAGGCAATGTGCAGAAGAAAGATCCCGGCTGCCTGGGGGGTGGCGTTGGGGGGTGGGCGTGGGAACCAGGCCACCACCCTTGCTTCCTGGCTCCCGCTGAGCAGGTGAAATGCACACACTTCAGCCCAGCCCAGTTGTCCAGTGCTGCATGGCAATGTGGTTTAGAGCCAGCCCTGTGTTCCAGGCCCAGCTCTTACTGGCTATACAATCATGGGCAACTTAACTAGCCTCGCTGAGCCTGTTTCCCTCACCTATTAAGTGCTGATAATCAAAGTACCTAATTCCCCCCCCCTTTTTTTTTTAATTTTTAACCTTTTTCTTTTTTGTCTGTGCCACACAGCATGCGGGATCTTAGTTCCCCGACCAGGGATCGAACCCGTGCCCCCTGCAGTGGAAGCACGGGACAACTGGACCGCCAGGGAAGTACCCCTAATTCCCTTTAGCACAGTGTCTGGCACATGAAAAATGAAATGTTAGTCAATGTTATTACTATTATTATGAACAAGAAGAAAGTGGGAGGGAGCAAAGGCACGCCACCACCCAGGAACCTAAAAGAGAGAAGTCCTAGATCAGAACATGAGGGAAGAGGAAGGATGCAAATCTCCCCAAGGATTGACTCAGCACTCATCCATTGAGCACCTACTGTGTACAAGGAGATGCCAAACCAAAATGGAACTTAGTTATTATCTCAAGGGGGAAGAAAAGACTTGTCTACAATTAATTCCAGTCCAAGGGAACACAAAAGGGCCATAAATGACCTACCAAGTACTCTGCAAATCCAGGGGAGGAGGGAGAGCTCACCCCCAACTAAGGGTTCAGGACGGGCTTCAGGGAGGAGGCCATGAGGTTAGGCCAGGCATGGGACCAGCAGAGATGAAGGAGAAAGGGGAGAGGTGATGGATAAGCAATACAGACCATCCATCCCCCGCCTCCTCTCTGCCCCCACCTCTTTTAGGCAAACCCCAGTGACATCGTCAGGACTTGTCAACCATTGAAGGAGGCCAAATGCAACTAGAAATCAAAAGTGGAAAGTTAAACCTTAAAGGGGATCAGAGATGCCTGGCCCCATGCACACCAATCCTTCCCATACTCTTTCCCAACCAAACACTTAACACCTGTGGTCCTAGCAAGTCTTAAGAATTTTTCTTCTTCTTCTCAATCCTCTAGTAGATTAAGGCTTTCTGTGGATGGGACAGTACCTGTTCCATCAGACTAACAACTACAGATCAGTGAGGACCTCACCAGCTTCCCCTGAATTGCATTGCTCTCCACACTCCTTGTAGGAGCCCTTCAGCTCCTGGTGTGGCTGACTTTTGTATGCATCACCTACAGCTAAGCTGCCCAAACCACCTCAGCATGCCTGCTCCCCAAGGACACAGGGCCTCGGTGGGGCACCCAAACCTGCCCAGCTCAGCACCCAAGGAGGTTCAATGCCTGCTATACCATCACCAACTCAACACTCAGACTCTCAGGCCCTGAGAGGTTATGGGGACAATCCAGAATCAGAGCTGCCTGGCAAATCTCCAACAGCCCCAGGATAGGGAGTTTAACTGATAAGGTCAGAGATGGCAACCCAGCAACCCAGCCAATCAGAGGGCAAATGAAAGCAAGACACCTCTGGGGTCATAAAGTGGGTGAGCAGAACACCAGGCCAGAGCTAGCGCCCACCATGAAGGACCAGCCCCAGGAAAGAAGAAGCTGGGGGAGGCTGGAACTGGTATCCTAGCATCCTCTGTGTGAGTCTGTACCTCAAAGGAACCACACCTCTGAGTCAGACATCAGCAGCAGCAGGAAACAGAGGGTAGGGAAAGACAGGGATGAAGAACAGGAGAAGGCAGTTCGGAGGTAGAAGAGAAAGGCGAAAGAAGGCAGCATCAAGAAACGCCCTGTGTCAAGACACCAAGACAAAGGCAAGGGTGTCCAGGGGTGGCTGCCCTGTGGAGTAAGAAGGACAGCTAATCTGATAGTGAGGGCAGATTCCCAATTTGAGGACAGTGTGGCCCAGGAAAGACAGAAACCCAGCACTGGTACAAAAAAGGAAAAATGCAAAGGTTATCTTCAATTAGGAATAAGGGGAGTAGCCTGCCCAGATTAGGAAAGGTGACTGGTTGAGGATGAACCTGGGAGTGGGTTGATGCCTGTTAGAGGGGCTTTGGAACAGAGGAGGCCTTTAAGTCAGGAGACCTGATATTACAGCTGGGCCTCCAGTAGGCTGTGTGACCTTGGCCAAGTCCCTTCCCCTGTCCCCCTGTCGGGGCCTCAGTCTCCTCATCTGTATCACTAGGGATTGCACTGGATGCGCTCAGACACGCTGACGTTCCGAGGTTCCATCGGCAGAAGGAAGGGCTCAGTCCTGGTTTACAAGTTTGTGTGTGAAGGAAGAACTAGAGGGAGGGGCCTAGGCCAGATTCGGTGGAGGAGAGAGAAAGCAGAGCCGTTCTAGGTCAAGGAGCCTGGCAGGGAGGGCGAAGGGGCTGTAGGGGACGGTGGAGAAGGCAGGCCCAGGCCCAGGCCCAGGCCCAGGCGGGCGGGAAGAGGAGGGAAGAGAAGGGGCTGCGCGGGGTTGGAGAGGTGGGTTAGTTCTGGAGGGAGGTGCAGTCTCAGATAAGCGGCTGTCCCAAACGGCAAACGGGTGGGGGATGGGGAGGTGATGGGGAGGGGATGAGGGCAGAAAAGGCAGGGGAGTAACCTGGGAGTGGGGCAGGATCTGGAGGGAGGAGGTTACCCTGGGCCGGGGGTCGGTGGAGGGAGGTGCATGTGGGGGTACTCTACCCCGGACAAGGGAGGGAGCTTTCTCAGCTGCGGCACAGGCTGGGGGTGCGACCAGCAGCCGGGGCGGAGGGCCGGCCCCGGGAGTCCTGCGGGGGCCGGACGGGAGGGTCAGTCTGGGGCTGTCCCGGGCCTGGCTCGGGCCCCTCCCAGAGCTCCGCGCAGGCCCCGAGGCGGAGGCGCGGGGAAAAGGGCCACGCTCACCTTCTCCTTCTTCAGTTTATAGGGCATCTCGGCCCGTCCGGACCCGGTCCGGCTCTTGCGGCCCCGCTCCGGCTCCGGCTTTGCTCGGCCGCACTCGGCCCGCTCGGCTTCTCTTCGCCACCGCCTGCGCGCTGCGCCCGGGTCGAGCGGTGTCTGTGCCTCCAATTGGCCCGAACTCTTACAAACCTGCCTGACAACCAGGCGCCGCCTTCTCCGATTGGTCATTGGAAGCAAGCGGCTTCCTTTTTTTCTCATTGGAAAGGAAGAGTACAAACCGCCAGGGTTCGGCTCCCAGTATTGGCTGAAGTGGGAGGTCCCGCCCTAAAGGGGGTCGAGCTTAGCGTGAGAGGCGCGGGTCAGGGGATGCCCGGGCTTTGCACCCAGTGCTGCACTTCGGCATCTGGTGTGCTTCAGACTCGGCCGTTCTTCGCGGCCCGTTCAGTTCTAAAGTGGTTCTCACTCTTTCCCCACTGCGACTCCGCCCAGTCCGAATTGAAGGAAAGAAGCCCTAAAATGAAGGGTGCCTTTCTTCTTCAGGGTAACGTAACACTAATTGCCTACGCAAAATTGGTGGAGAGAGCTACCAGGATCTCTCGAGGGCATCCTTTCCAAGACAAGGCTTGAGGAGGATCAAAGGGGAAGCCTGGCAGGCCGGGACCGGGGTGAAATGAGATGAGAATCTAGGGTTTGTTGCAACTTTGGGAAGAGGATCCCCGTTCCTACTGCATATGCCCTAGGGTTGGGGAACCGGCTAGACCTGAGCACTTGGGAACGCAGTGGAAATGCTACCTCATTGCTGAGTGTCTCGGAAATACATCCCTTACTCCCCACCCTGCCAAAGCCAGTGTCCTAATGGATAAGATCAGTTCCTGCCCTCAAGACGTTCAGAGTCTGGTGAAGTTAACAGCCGTGTACAAATAGATGATTAAGAAACAATGTAGTAGGGCTTCCCTGGTGGCGCAGTGGTTAAGAATCCACCTGCCAATGCAGGGGACACGGGTTAGAGCTCTGGTCCAGGAAGATTCCATGTGCCGCTGAGCAGCTAAGCCCATGGGCCACAACTACTGAGGCTGCGCTCTAGAGCCCACGCTCGGCAGCAAGAAAAGCCACGGCAATGAGAAGCCCACGCACTGCAACGAAGAGTAGCCCCCGTTCTCCGAAAGCCTGCCAGCAGCAACAAAGACCCAACGCAAACAAAAATAAATAAAATAAATTTATTTTTAAAAAGATACAATGTAATAAATTACACAAACCTAGAGGTGGCTGGAGGAATATGTTTCAGAAAGTCAACTCCAGTAGCAGGTTGACTACTGGAGAAGGCTTAAGAATAAGCCTGTGGTTGCTCAGGATTTGTTGATTACAGGATTGTGGGGAGGATGGTAAGGGAAAGGGAGGAGTTGAGGATGAATTCTGGAAGCCATCAGAAATGTAGGAGGTAAACTGGTGTCATAATGGCAAAGGAAGTATAAGAGGATTGGTCAATAGTGTCAGATTCCAGAGAAACATTGAGTAAGATCAAGATCAAACAGCATCTCAAGAGCCTGAAATTCTCAAGGGTCCTGAGGGAGAAGTTTCCACTATCAGTGGATACAGAAGAGGTTCTTCGAGGAGTCTAAGATGTTTCAAGTGGAAACAGGCCAACAGTCCCACTTCCCAAGAAGTGCGTCAGGAAGAAGCCACATCTTTGGACAAAGGAGAATTCTCAGGACAACTTGGGTCCCATTCTGTTGGTACACCTAGCACAGTGGGACCAACCAGTCTTCCTGAGGGAAAAGAAGCCTGGGGATGGGCACCCTATGAATATGGTATGCAAGAAGAGATTTCCTTATCCATCTCAGCTTACCCTTCACCAGAGGACACAAATGGGAGAGACACCCTTTAAATGAAATATCTGTTCCAAAGGGTTTATGCAGCCTTCGGACCTGCAGGTTCACCAGCGAATCCACACAGGAGAGAAGCCATACTGCCGTGATTTCTGCCCCAAGAAGTTCACCCACGACTCCACGCTGCATGCTCACAAGAGGATCCACACCAAGGAGAAGCCTTTCCGACATGAGCACTGTGACAAAGTCTTTAGCCACAGCGGGAACCTCAACAGTCACTGACACACTCACTCTGTGCACAAACCCTACTTGTGTCCCAAGTGTCACAGTGCCTTCTGTCAGCTGGGGACTTTCAAACGCCACCAGAAAACACATTGCAAATGACTTTCCCAGGACCCTGCACTCAGGTCCAAGTCCCTTCTGCTCCAAGAAGGGAATTCAGGATGATTTGTCACCTCTGTGATACAAAGGATGGATGACATGTGAAGAACTTAGGAGGATACTGGAACCCAGTGGGGTTCCATCCATGTGTATTAAAAGGATCTTTGAGTGATGACTTATCTTTCCCTTTGGATTTTGTTTTCTACTTTAGTATAGCCTATGTTTTTTAAAATAAGTTTTTGTTTGTGTTCTTTCAACAATGCATGTCGTAGTGGTTTTAAATACTTTATCATGAAACTTAGGCTGCTGCTGATTGTCTTCCTTTTAGGCATGATTTCATTGTAAAATAGGATGCTCCTGGCATGGCAGCCAGATAAAATATAGGAAAACAAGTGAAATTTAAATTTCAAATAAACAAATACATTTTTTGTCAAAAAAAAAAATCAAACAACCTCACCTATATTCTGCAGTTAAGAGGTTACAGATGATCTTTGTAGGAAAGTTTCAGAAGAATGGAAGGAATGTTACAGCAGGTTGAAGAGCAAGAGGTATGGAAGTAAAGGCAACAAAATCTAGGCTCCTGGCTATCTTACAGAAGTAATATTTGGCATTCAGTGACAAATGATGATTTCAAGGTAATGCAGAGTGGAAGGCATGCCAACCATTATTCGCTGGGGGAAAAGCCTAGGAGGAAAGCACGTTTATTTGTGGATGGATATTTGTGTCTGTATGGATGCTGATCCAGGCAGGATACCAGATGTATTTACCCATTCCCAAGACCTCAAGGAGCATGATAGCCCTGAGGCCTGGAGCTTGCCTCCTACTGTGTAAAGGGGGCATGTCCTCTTTGGACTCACCCCACCATCCTCCCAGTTCTTGGTTCCTCTGAGAGGCAGGGGACAGAGCCACATAATAATTTAGACCTATCAAATGGGAGCTTCCATCCTTGTGAATTCAGGTACCTAGTACATTCTTTTTTTTTTTTTTTTTTTTTTGGCTGTGTTGGGTCTTCATTGCTGCACACAGGCTTTCTCTAGTTGCAGTGAGTGGGGGACTACCTTCATTGTGGTGCTCGGATTTCTCATTGCGGTGGCTTCTCTTGTTGCAGAGCAGGGGTTCTAGAGCGCAGTCTCAGGAGTTGTGGTGCATGGGCTTAGTTGCTCTGCAGCATGTGGGAACTTCCTGGACCAGGGCTCAAACCTGTGTCCCCTGCATTGGCAGGCGGATTCTTAACCACTGCACCACCAGGGAAGTCCGTCTTTTTTTTTTTAATATTTATTTATTTGGCTGTGACAGGTCTTAGTTGTGGCACATGGGATCTTCGTTGCCGCGTGCAGGATCTCTAGTTGTGGCATGCGAACTAGCATGTGAACTCTTAGTTGCAGCATGTGGGATATATTTCCTCAACCAGGGATTGAACCCAGGCCCCCTGCATTGGGAGCGTGGAGTCTTAGCCACTGGACCACCAGGGAAGTTCCCCTAGTACACTCTTGCAAGCTGTTTTAAAGATGTAGAACTGGGCAATTTCAGGTTTAGGACTAGGAAATATAATCAAACATTTAAAAAATATTTTCTTGTCTCTCTAGGGAATAGAAATACCTTATAGGGACTTCCTTGGCGGTCCAGTGGTTAAGACTTCACTTTCCAGTTCAGGGGGTGTGGGTTCAATCCCTGGTCAGGGAGCTAGGATCCCACATGCCTCACGGCCAAAAAAACGAAGCATAAAACAGGAGCAATATTGTAACAAATTCAACAAAGACTTTAAAAATCGTCCACATCAGACCTCCCTAGTAGCTCAGTGGTTAAGAATCCGCCTGCCAATGCAGGGGACATGGGTTCGAGCCCTGGTCCAGGAAGATCCCACATGCCGCGGAGCAACTAAGCCCGTGTGCCACAACTACTGAGCCCGTGCTCTAGAGCCTGTGAGCCACAACTAGTGAGCCCACGTGCCACAACTACTGAAGCCCGCATGCCTAGAGCCCATTCTCTGAAACGAGAAGCCACGACAATGAGAAGCCCGCACACCGCAACGAAGAGTAGCCCCCACTTGCCACAGCTAGAGAAAGCCTGCGCACAGCAACGAAGACCCAACGCAGCCAAACATAAATTAATTAATTAATTAATTAATTTGAAAACAATGATCCACATCAAAAAAAAATACCTTATAACATGTAAATCTAATATTCACCTCTCAGATTTGCACGAAAGTAGAATGTACAAAGTAGAAGACTGCCTCAAGATGAAGGAAAGGAGGTTAGGCAGGGAATGCAAGGAAGAGAATGCAAGGTCCAGAAAGAGGAGATTGCCACCAACCAATTCACTGATGCTTTTTTTTTTTCTTTTTTCTTTTTTTCTTTTTGGACACACCGCACGGCATGTGGGATCTTAGTTCCCCAACCAGGGATCAAACCTGTGCCCCCTGCAGTGGAAGCACGGAGTCCTAACCACTGGACCACCATGGAATTCCCCAATCCATTGATTCTAAATGCAAGAATATTGTTAATAACTGAAAGTGAGGCAAGCCAGTGTCCAAGTGTTTTATACAGAGCAGTGGAGGTGGAGACAAGGATGAACTCTAAGTAACAGCGCAGATGGGAAGCAAGCTGTTGGTTTGGTTCTCATGACTGAAGCCTTGAACCTCTCTCTTCTGTCTGCTCTGCTGCCCACTCCTCTGTAGGGTGAAAGTAGGAATGGATCTCCAGTCTGCAAGGATTGGTGGGGGGAGAGCATCTGGTTTTGGAGAGATGAAAAAGTGAGGCTACTTTGTCGTTGCTTCAAGCTTGGTGGGAGTAGAACAAACAGGACAAAAAACACTGGAACGTGGGTTTTGTGTAGGATGTGTTGGAACAGGTGTGGCAGCACCAAACACTCCAGGGCTACATGAATCACATGTAGTAATTCAGCCAGCAGCCACTACATATCCCCTTAAGCCCGTCTGAGGCAGTTTTATAATCCTACCACTCCCTCCTGCAACCTTCCCCACAACCCTCAAACCTCAGTGCCTACAGTTCCACAGAGTGGACTCCTTCCTAAACACTCCACCCATAGCTCCCAGCAGTGGGCCGAGTTTGGTGCAGAACACAATGACCGTTCATTGATCATTCAATAAACTGTTAAGTACATGTTATGGGGAGAGTAATTGACAGGACGTTACTCCCCAAGCAGGGGTGGAAGGTAAATCCCTGTAAACACTTCTCAAAGGGTGCTTGCGTAGACTACCCGACCACAGTGACTGCGTTACTGCCACCGAGACACCACCCGGATCGATCCAAGGCGCAGCTCACCCTCCCGGAGCAAGCTCTTGCATCCGACGTCCTGCCCACTTCCCCTCGCACCTCCCCTGACGGAAGCGGAAGCGGCGTGTGAGCCGCCTGGACGTCTGGCTCTCCGGCTCCCGAAGGCGCCCTCCTTCGCTGTGCTCTGTGCTTGTTGGTTTCCTGTCACCATGGCGCTGGCAGTCTTGCGGGTCCTGGAGCCTTTCCCGACGGAGACACCCCCGTTGGCGGTGCTGCTGCCGCCCGGGGGCCCGTGGCCTGCGGCGGGGCTGGGCCTGGTGCTGGCGCTGCGGCCTGCTGGGGAGAGCCCGGCAGGGCCGGCGCTGCTAGTGGCAGCCCTGGAGGGACCGGGCGCGGGCACCGAAGAGCAGGGGCCGGGGCCTCCGCAGCTGCTGGTGAGCCACGCGCTGCTGCGGCTCCTGGCCCTGGGCTCCGGGGCATGGGTGCGGGCGCGGCCGGTGCGGCGGCCCCCGGCGCTGGGCTGGGCGCTGCTCGGCACCTCGTCTGGGCCCGGGCTCGGACCGAGAGTCGGGCCGTTGCTGGTGAGGCGCGGAGAGACCCTGCCAGTACCCGGACCGCGGGTGCTGGAGACGCGGCCGGCGTTACAAGGGCTGCTGGGCCCAGGGACGCGACTAGCTGTGACTGAGCTCCGTGGGCGGGCCAAACTGGGTCCGGAGACTGAGGACAGCAGCCGGCCCCCACCCCCGCCGGTGGTGTCCTCCTTCGCGGCCTCTGGCACAGTCCGGCGACTCCGGGGAGTTCTGGGAGGGACTGGAGATGCACTGGGGGTGAGCCGGAGCTGTCTTCGTAGCCTCAGCCTCTTCCAGGGCGAATGGGTGTGGGTGACCCGGGCTGGAGAGTCATCGAACACTTCCCAGCCACACTTGGCCACGGTGCAGGTCCTAGAGCCTCGCTGGGACCTCTGTGAAAGGCTGGGACCCAGCTCTGGGCAGCTGGGAGAGCCCCTCGCTGACGGACTGGCCCTCGTGCCTGCTACTCTGGCTTTTAATCTCGGCTGTGAGCCCCTGGAGGTGGGAGAGCTTAAAATTCAGGTAGGATACCAGACTGAGGTCAGGAATGCTTCCTCGTCTTTATTCCCTCTTCTTTGTCTTAACTGAATTGGAAGATCAGAGCTGTAGAATTTAGGTCCCTTACTCCTTAGATCTTGGACTTTTCACTTACTGCCTCTTAGCCTTGTTTACCCATTCTCTACAATTAAAACATGTTGGTGGTGCATGGGAAGGGCTTTCACGATTTGGGTGAAAGGTGAAAATTACGGTCAAATTACCACTTGTATATATTAATCTACTAAATCTAATCGGTTGTTTGTTGAATTGCTGCAGTGTATCCAGTATTGTACTGGGTAGTATGGAGGAGGATACCTCCAGCTTTTGCTCACGCTATCCTTGACTTCAAGTTCCTTCCTATTCTTTTAGCCTCCTCGGTTAAAATACTACCATGCTTTCCTTGAAGGCCCATCTAAAGGTGGCACTATCTTCTCAAAGCCTTATATAATCTCACCACCACAAATTTAACATTACTTCTTCTTACTATAGCATTTTGTATTGTACCTTTCAGAGAGCATTTATTTTATTGTTTTGTTATGATCATGTAATCTGTCTAATCCTCAACTGTACATTGTAAATTCCTTGAAGGGAAGGGCTCTTTATTATCTTTAGTGCTTGGTGTTTAAGTTTAATATTTTATTAAATATATCCAGGAGGAGTTTTTGGTTTCTGCCTTTTAAGAAGCTTACTTCAAGAAGGTAATTATTTTTGGGGTACAAATATAGTCTACTGTTTAATTAAGCACCTGGTTGTATGGTTTAGGCCTGCGCTGTCCAGTATGGAAGCCACTAGCCCCTTGGTGGCACTTTAAATAACTGAAAGTAATGAAGTAAAAAATTCAGTTCGTTAATTGCTTTAGTCATATGTTGAGTGTTCAACAGCCACATGTTAATATAGAACATTTCTATCACTGTAGAAAGTTATATTAGGTAATGCTGGCGTAGCCAGTTAGTGCTATGGGATGTCAAAAAGAGATATAAGATATGCACGAATGGGAGTTAGGTGTGGATTTCCTTCTGAATGGAGGAAAAATACTGGATTACTCAGACTGGAGCTCATTCAGCTAACGCAGCCCTTTCAGCTTCATTGTGATCATATCCTTTAACTACAGCCTGAATTCAGAGTGTCCCCACTAATGTCCAATTAATATTCCCAGTGGCTGCCTGGTGTCACTCAAATGACTTGTGGACATTAAATGTCTTTACTATTTCTCTGGCTCTGGGCCAGTATAAAGGTATTACGGAATGGTTATCTTTCCTGGTGAACTTTTTGGAGGGAGAGTGAGAAAAGTCAGAGTCAGAAATCTCTTCCTGGTGCCCATTAGAAGGAGAGGTTTCTGTTTTCTCAGGAAGATATAGGTATTCAGCTCTGCTACCTTAGGTCTCCTCTCCCACAAGCCTTATGGTTATGGGAAGGATAAAGGATGGAAGCAGAAATATTGATTGCTAAGGGATTGGGTAGAGCCTGACTCCTTGGGAGAAGGTTACAAGGTGGTGGTTATTTCTCTAATAGAGATACTTGGAGGGCTCCAGCACCCCTGAAGACAAAGGAAGCTGCTCAGTGCTGCCTGGGCCTCCGTTTGCCAAAGAGTTACACATCGAAATTGTGTCCTCTCCTCACTACAGCACTAATGGAACTTATGACCATGTTCTTTACCGGCACTTTCAGACACCCAGGTTAGCTGCGTCCCCCTTTCAGGAGGATAGCACCTTACCCTCATTGCTCTCCTCCTATCCCATGCCTTAGATTCAGGTACCACAGAGCATCTGATTTTAAAAAGCCACAGTTTAAGGCAATATTGTGGCTAGAAGCCTCTTGCTGTGTCAGGCGGACAATAGAAGAGTAATCTGGACCAGGAGGTGAATCCAGACATCCTAAACTGAGAAACCACTTTGATTTGGGAGGACCCCAAAGCAGCCGGGATCCTGCTTTGCCCCTCTCTGGTCTCTGATCCCCTCTCTAGCCTCTCTGCCATTTCCTGCAGCTCTTTCTAGGTCAGACTTGTTCTCTGTACAACTACTTGGGATCTCTGGGTGGGCAGTAGGCCCCTAAGAATAGTCTGCATGTTGGGGTTGGCTGTGCGGGCACGTGTCAGGCCCATGCTCTTGACTCCCACTGTGAGCTGACCAGGGCCACTGCTGTGTTACAGGGCAGTCCAGGAAGGGGATGTTCTGTGTGTGCCAACAGTCGGGCAAGTAGAGATCCTGGAAGGAAGCCCAGAGAAACTGCCCAGGTATGCAGCTGCCTCCTTTCCTACAGCTGGGATTCTTAACCTGGGTGCAGGAGTCCTCAACTTGAATGGAATAATTTTGTGCATAGGAACATTTTGTTGTTGTCACACATATTTCTGGACAGAAGGCACATACCTTCTTCAGGTTCTCAAATAGGTGTGTGACTGAAAAAAGAATTAAGAACCACAGCCTACTAGCTTTTGGGGGTGTTTATCTTCAAATCGATTGGTGGTCCTATGATAAAGTAAAGCATTTAGAACAGCTTAATGGCCTAGACCAAGGTGGGATTCCTTGCTTTCCATTCTTAACCAGTGTTGTTTAGGCCACACCTCCGATACACTCAGCAGGAGGAGACCCAGGCCCTGATTTCTATCCTAATGGATGGAATGTGCACATGCTGCTTTCAATCCTGTCTCCCAAGGCAGGGGAGGGAGGGATTTCTGCTGTCCTTGGGAGGCCTTCCCCCTTTCCTTATCCTCAACAGAATGAGAAATAGAGCATAACTGAGCTAGGGACCCAAAACAAGGAGTCCAGCCTTTCTCCTCCTCCTGTTGACTCTGACTACAGAAGTTGCATGTAAGATGGTGAGACGAAGAATTCAGAGACCACTTGGCCTTATGTGAAGGGGGAAGAATGTGTAGCTCCACACCCCAGGACTGATTTCCTGTAGGGATTTACTAGAAGGTGAAGACAGCTGGTAGGCACACTAACCCAACTTGCCAGGAAATCTCATTGAGGTGGTGGGACCCGCCTGCAGGAACTTGGGCATAAGAGCCATAGTGCCCAAGGTCCCGGGCCGAGCCAGCCTGGGCCCTCTGCCAAGAGAGGGACGCCTTGTCTGGAGCACCTGATTCGTCTTTGGTCGGTATTCAGAGCTGGGTTCTGGCCAGCACTCTGTCTCCCCAGTCTCAGGGCTATGGTACCCAGAGGAAGGGGCTGGTAGTGCCCCATGTAATCCCACTTGGCGCTGCAGGGCACCTCTTTGAGCTTTCCCAGTTCAAATCTACAACTGGGTCCTGGTGGAGAATGCCAGGCTGCTGTCCGTCACTTCCTACTCTGTATCCCATCTTAAATATAGCAAATGTCTATGAGCTAGCTTTCTGTAGGAAAACTGCAGAATGCCCACCCTTTGTACTTTGAAAGGAAAACAGGCACTAGGCCCTCCTGAGACAGACTGGCAAGCCCGTCCTGTTCCTGGACCTCTGCCATTCCAGCCCCCTGGAGACCTGTCTCCCTCCTCTGGGTGCTGAGCACATGGTTCTTCCCCCCTGAGCAGGTCCTGGAAAGCAGGGTCGGGGTGGACAGGTGGGTCCAAGGACAGAGATGAGTGCTTTAGCCACACTTCTTGGACTTGGTAAGGGAAGGCCTGCAGGGAGGCTTCTGTGATCCCTGACAAGGAAGTCCACTATAGCCCCTTCAGACTCCCCAGCGTTCCACTTTCCCACACCAGGCCTATGGGTTCCAGCTCCACTGTTTCCCATCTGGCTCTCGGGAACGCAACCCGGTGTTCCCCAGCAGTGTCCAGATATGTTCCAGAGGTCTGGCCCGTGTACTCACTGAGGTGGTCCCTCCACTCTCCGTGGAAGAGGGGTGGGCATGTCTCCCTCCCCCCTCCCCACCCCAGTGCTGCTCCTCCTTGGATTCCACTGCCTGCCATATGCACTCTGACTCAGGATGTTCAGCTTGATTGACAGTCTAGGTTATGGACCCACCCATCATTTATTTATTTATTTATTTCCATCATTTATTTATAATGAATAACAGTAGGACAGTTTTCCTTATGTTCTAGTTTTTACCACAGTCACTGCCTATGGTTATAGTTACATGAGTTTCATAATACTAACCTGGTATGCTTCCCCCTCCACCTGAAAGCATTCCCACCCCCACCCTCCTCTGCTGCCAGAGGGAGCAGTTCTGTGACTGTGCGACGCTGAGCAAAGGAATTTGCACCCTGATTGGACCTTAAAGAGGCCCAGGTTCTGTCATTGCTGTTCTGCCTGAGGATTAAAGATGGGAGTAGTTCATTTCTTTACCTGGAAAATTGGACTAGTGACTGCTCTCTGCTACCCACCCCCTTAGTAGGCTGAGTAACCCTAACTCACTCTGACACTAGCCAGTGACTGCACAGCCCTGGTTATGGCTGGGAGCTTTTGAAAAATACAAATGCTTGAGTCCCACCCCAGACCTATTAGAGCAGCAGGGTGAGGCTGGGACCTGTGCAGTCTTTATTTTTTTCCAAAGGAAGGAAAATGTTAATTTTTTTGTTTGTTTGTTTTGCGGTACGCGGGCCTCTCACTGCTGTGGCCTCTCCCGTTGCGGAGCACAGGCTCCGGACGCACAGGCTCAGCGGCCATGGCTCACGGGCCCAGCCGCTCCGCGGCATGTGGGATCTTCCCAGACCAGGGCACGAACCCGTGTTCCCTGCATCGGCAGGCGGACTGTCAACCACTGCGCCACCAGGGAAGCCCTGTTAATTTTAAATTGAGATATAATTCACATACCATAAAATTCATGCTTTTAAAGTGTACAGTTTGGTGGCTTTTAGTATATTCTCAAGGTTGTGCCATCAACATCACTAATTCCAGAGCATGTTTATCACCCCAGAAAGAAACCCCTCCCCATTAGCAGTCACTCCCTGTTCCCTCCTTCCCTCAGCTCCTGGCAGCCACTAATCTACTGAATGGAATCATACAATATTTGAGAGTATTGATTTTTCTTTTTAAGTTTCACAGATAATTCTAATGTGCAGCCAAAATAGAGAATCATTAATCATTAAATGTCATTATGAAGGAATCTGCCTGCAATTAGATTTTGTGGATGCTTGAATAAGAGCCAAGGGACTCTTTCCTCTGAGGTTTTGGGTGGCCTTGGTGGGTACGTATTTGAGGGAGAGACTGTGTTCTGAAGCCAGTGAAAACAGATGGTCACTGCTTGGTGCAGGGGTGGCTGCTCCCATTGGAGTGGGTGGGCAGGCCATTTACTTGAAGAAACACACCCTCAGGTGATGTTGTCATGAGGGATGTGGAGGACAGGCACAGTTCCTGTGCTCAAAATGCATATGATTGGGCTTCCCTGGTGGCGCAGTGGTTGAGAGTCTGCCTGCTGATGCAGGGGACACGGGTTCGTGCCCCAGTCCGGGAAGATCCCACATGCCGCGGAGCGGCTAGGCCCATGGCTGCTGAGCCTGCGCGTCCAGAGCCTGTGCTCTGCAACAGGAGAGGCCACAGCAGTGAGAGGCCCACGCACCACAGAAAAAAAAAATGCATATGATCCAGTCAGGGAGATAAGAAAGACCATCTGCTTTCCTTTTCGTCCACGTCCCCCACTTCCTCCCCACCTCCGCCATGTCTAGGGACATTTATTTATGCTGCTCTTGAGTTTGTCCCTGCAGTGGACCTCTGACTGAGACAGCCACCTTGCCCTTGGGGAGGGGTGTGTGTGCTCTGGATCTGGGGTTCATTGGGCCTCTTTCCTGCAGGTGGCGGGAGATGTTTTTTAAAGTGAAGAAAACAGTTGGGGAAGCTCCGGATGGGCCAACCAGGGCCTACGTAGCTGACACCACTCACACCTCCTTGTACTTGGTGAGGCCCTAGCGGTGGGGGTAGACTTGGGGAAAGGAGCAGAAAGAACTTCTAGAGAACAGACTTATGGTTGCCAAGGGGGAAGGAGGGTGGGGGAGGAACGGACTGGGAGTTTGGGATTAGCAGGTGCAAACTATTATGTATAGAATGGATAAACAACGAAGTCCTACTATATAGCATAGGGAACTATATTCAGTATCCTGGGATAAACCATAATGGAAAAGAATATGAAAAATAATGTGTATGTTTATATAACTGAATCACTTTGCTGTACAGTAGAAATTAACACATTGTAAATTAACCATAAAATAAATATAAAAAAAAAACTTCTAGAAACTAAAGCTTCCTCCCACCTTTCACAGGTGGGTTCTACCCTGAGCCTTGTTCCAAGGCTCCCTTCAGGTGAATCCACTCCCTGGAGCAGCTTGTCTCCTCCAGGCCTGGAGGGCTTGGTGACCGAGCTCTGTGCTGCCCTGAAGCCTCGCCTCCAGCCAGGGTGAGTGAGGCCTCTGTGTGAGAAAAACCTGCTCAGAACGTCCCTGGAGGAGCGGCAGGCCAGACAACTAGTTCCTAATGCCCTGTTCAGAGTGGAATTAGGTGGACCTCCCTCCAACTGTTAGGCCCAGGCCACTAGCCCATGTCCTTTCTGTAAGCAAATTCCCAGGCTCCTTTCCTGGGATAACCACTGTCCTCCAGGGTCAGCTATGGAGGAAGAATCTCCATCGGGGACAACTGTCTCTGAGACTGCCATCCCCCTTGGGGAGCCCACTAGCCATCCTGACCTTCACCATCCTGTACCTGAAAGACACAGGTCCTCATACCACTGGCCTAAGTGTAGCCACACACGCCTCCCTAATTCCGCCCAGTACAATCCAAACCAGACAGAATAGCCAAGGCTTTCTTGATAACAAAAGAGAATTAGTCTCAGCTGCTGGATATGCTCCATGCCCCTACCAGAGTACCAAGGTGGTGTGGGAAATATGGCCTCACCATGTGGCGACAGCCCCGGGGGTTGGGGAGGGGGTTTGCTTCAAGGACGGTGTCTGCTTTCTGGATCCAAAGGGCCCTGTGTCACTGGGGACTCTCACATTTGGGCAGAATGGAGGAAACAGACGTCTCTTCTCTGGTTGCAGGGGTGCCCTGCTGACAGGAACAGGCAGTGTTCTTCTACGGGGCCCCCCAGGCAGTGGGAAGACCACTGCAGTCGCTGCCGCCTGCAGCCGCCTCGGGCTCCACTTACTGAAGGTGAGGGTCCCTGGAGAGTAGGTCCCAACCACGTCTCCTCCCCAGCCCGGATTCTCCCTCTCCCCCTGGCTACAAGCCTGACCCTGCCACCTCAGCCTAGTGGGCCAGTGGGTCAGGCATAGTCCCATGATGCTGAGCTACTGAGAGATGCTTTCAACAAGGACGATGCTCCCAGGTTTTGGTGGACAGTCCAGGAAATGAGGTTAGGGTAAAGAAGAGTTAGGGCTCGGGCAGTGTTACCTTCCTCCCCCATCCCTGCCCTCCAAAGAGAGATGGCCTGTATCTTCTTGTGACTCCTCCCCCCATTCTCCTGCCCCAGTCACCCCTGCCCCCTTGCTCACAGGCCCATCGGGACCCCCTCCCCAGGTGCCCTGCTCCAGCCTCTGTGCAGACAGTAGCGGGGCTGTGGAGACAAAGCTGCAGGCCACTTTCTCCCGGGCCGGGCGCTGCCGGCCTGTGGTTCTGTTGCTGACAGCTGTGGACCTGCTGGGCCGGGACCGTGATGGGCTAGGCGAGGACGCCCGTGTGGTGGCCACACTGCGTCGCCTCCTCCTGGATGAAGACCCCCTCACCAGGTATCATCCAGCGCTGGGCCTGGAAGGGGGTAGGGTCCAGCCCTCTCTTCACCACCCCCTCAGTGGCTTCTTAGACGTCTACCGCCCATCTGGCAGCTTTCCAGGCAACCCTGAGCTGAGGGGCATGGGGGTACCCAGAGGGAGGAGGATGCAGTCCCTGGTATTTCTTGGGGGACACTAAAGCACAGCCTCTGCCCTCACTGAGCGCCCTGTGTGGGGGGGATGCCCCATCCAGGAAGCTTTGGGGTGCCCATCTCCCGGTCCCATCCCAGCCCTGCCCTCCTCCCTGCCCTCCTGCACCAGCCTCAGGACGAGGCAGTGCTCAGGGCCTGCCGGCCACCTTCTTGCCCTGAGTGCTGCCCTTTCCCTGTCTGCAGCTGCCCTCCCCTGATGGTCGTGGCCACCACAAGCCGGGCCCAGGACCTGCCTGTGGATGTGCAGACAGCGTTTCCTCACGAGCTGGAGGTGCCTGTGCTGTCAGAGGGGCAGCGGCTCAGCATACTGCGGGCCCTCACTGCCCACCTCCCGCTGGGCCAAGAGGTGAACCTGGCGCAGCTGGCACGGCGGTGTGCAGTGAGTACCCAGGCAGGATACGGGCCGCCCTGCACTCTTTGCCGGGGGTACTCAGTCCTGCTGCCATGCAAGTGTGCGAGTGAGGGTAGAAAACCCGAGGCGTCAGTGATGGGCCTCTGCTCCAGCCAGGGGTCCAGCCCCCCATGGGTTCCTGCCTACTGTGCCCTGCTCACGTGTCCTCTTCTGTGGTTCCCCAGGGCTTTGTGGTAGGGGATCTCTATGCCCTTTTGACCCACAGCAGCCGGGCAGCCTGCACCAGGATCAAGAACTCGGGGTAAAGAAATTGGGCACAGGAGGGGCAAGGCGGCAAGAGGCGGTATGGGTGGGTAGGGGCTGGTGAGGAAGGGAGGAGGGTGAGGGCCCTTATGGGGAGGAGACCTCAGGTTAGGTCCTCCAGAGGCCTCCCTGGATTTTCCTTTGCAGCTGGGCAGGTGGCTTGAGTGAGGAGGATGAGGGGGAGCTGTGTGCTGCTGGCTTTCCTCTCCTGGCTGAGGACTTCGGGCAGGCGCTGGAGCAGCTGCAGTCAGCTCACTCCCAGGCTGTCGGAGCCCCCAAGGTAGACACTCCAGGTCCTTGGAGGTGGGACCAGAGCTCCCTCCACCAGCACGTGCCCAACTGTGCCCTTTCCATCTCCTAGATCCCCCTGGTGTCCTGGCACGATGTGGGTGGGCTGCAGGAGGTGAAGAAGGAGATTCTGGAGACTATTCAGCTCCCTCTAGAGCACCCTGAGCTGCTGAGCCTGGGCCTGAGGCGCTCCGGCCTTCTGCTCCACGGGCCCCCTGGCACGGGCAAGACCCTCCTGGCCAAGGCAGTAGCCACTGAGTGCAGCCTTACCTTCCTCAGGTGGCGAGGGGGCCTGGCAGGGAGGGCGGGTGGATTGGGGGCAGCGGCAGGGGGCAGGAGGTGTGTTGTGTGTTTCTGCATCTGAGGAGTCTCACCCTCTCCCATCCCCTCCCTCAGCGTGAAGGGGCCGGAGCTGATCAACATGTACGTGGGCCAAAGTGAGGAGAATGTACGGCAAGGTGAGCGGGGTGTGGGGGCAGGGCTTCTGGCCCTCGAGCCGCCCCTACCCTCAGGCTGCTCGCGGTCACTGCTAGTCTTCCTCTCCCCAGGTCAGGTTCCTGCTGGGTGGGGCCTCTTACCTGAACTGCTAGTGAGGAATTGTCAACATGGGTTTCCCTCCCCATCTCCTGACTTCAAACCCCCCTGGGCTTCCCCGTCCTGTGGGCCCTTCTCTCTCCTAAGTGTTTGCCAGGGCCAGGGCCGCAGCTCCATGCATCATCTTCTTTGATGAACTGGACTCCTTGGCCCCAAGCCGGGGGCGAAGTGGAGACTCTGGAGGTGTGATGGACAGGTGGGGGTCTGAGCCAGAATGGAATCTGGGGTCCAGGACAGAGGGATGTGAGACAGGTTGCACTAGTCTTTGGAGCCCAAAGAGTTCCTGCCCTTCTGGTTCTGCGATAGTATAACGGAAGCTAAAAGGGGCCATGGAGTTGGGTGTGGGGCATTGAGGAGATGGAGGCCTGTGTGGAGGGGTACACAAAGCACAACCGGGCAGGGGGCCCTGTGGAGACAGCCTGCAAGGAGCACCACAAGCAGGGCAGAGGCTGAGGATGCACCAAGCACACTCTCACCTTCACTTCCTCCTTTACAGGGTGGTGTCTCAGCTCCTGGCCGAGCTGGATGGGCTTCACAGCACTCAGGATGTGTTTGTGATTGGAGCCACCAACAGACCAGACCTCCTGGACTCTGCCCTTCTGAGGCCCGGCAGGTGTGCGCCCCATACCTTTCACCTCCGCCAGGCCCATTTGGGCCTGTCCTTTGACCCCCATTCGGTGCCTCTCCACCCCCATGCCAGGCACCCTGGCACTCACACCCACCTGTCTCCCTAAAGGTTTGACAAGCTGGTGTTTGTGGGAGTGAGCGAGGACCGCGCCTCCCAGCTGCGTGTTCTGAGCGCCATCACGCGCAAGTATGCCCTGTTAGAGGGAGACCCCCATAGGGCTTGGGCCTTGGGATGGTTAGGGGATAAGTGCAGAGTGCACAATAAGCTGGTCAGGGATGCCTTCTGACAGAGTAGGGGATGCCAGGTAAGTCTCTTTCTTTCCTGTATTCCCACAACAGATTCAGGCTCGAGCCCTCTGTGAGCCTGGTGGACGTGCTGGACCACTGCCCGCCCCAGCTGACGGGCGCAGACCTCTACTCCCTATGCTCCGATGCCATGACAGCTGCCCTCAAACGCAGGGTTCGGGACCTGGAGGAAGGTGAGCCACTCACCAGCCCCAGAGGTCAGCCAAGGACCTAGTGGGCACCAGGCCTGGTTCTGGATTTCAGAGGAGGGACTGTTGACCACTGGGGGACTCTGGGCAAGAAGGTGCCTACCAGGGTGCTCCCCTGCTTGGGCAGAGACCACAGCCTCTGTGCCCCAGCTGGCCTCACCTCCCCTTGTCACCCCCAGGCCTGGAGCCCGGGAGCTCGGCACTGCTGCTCACCATGGAGGACCTGCTGCAGGCTGCGGCCCGGCTACAGCCCTCGGTCAGCGAGCACGAGCTGCTCCGGTACAAGAGCATCCAGCGCAAGTTTGCTGCCTGCTAGGAGCCTCCTGCAGCCTGGGACTCTGCCCGCAGGGGCTAAAGGTATCTCCACAGAGACCTGAGAGAGCAAAGGCTCTTTCTCAGGCCAGTGCCACCGACCCACCTGAACGCTGCCTACCTCCAGGCACTGCCTTGAGTGCCGAGTGGCATCGGGAGCCCCGAGAGAGCTCAGGAGGCATCCTCTGCCCACCTGTCCGCCCTCCAGGCCAGCTCCAAGACAAAGACCCCTCTGCTCAGGAGGAAGGATCAGGTCCTGAGGGAGCCCCATCTGTGGCTGAAAATAAAGCGTATGCCGCCCCCTGCTGGTGTTGTGGTGTAAAAGGTTGGTGTGGAGAAGAGCAAGCCGGTGGCGGAGTAAACTCAGGGGAGGGCAGGGTGGGCACCGCAGGAGCCTGATCCTTCTGATACAAACACAAGGTATACAGGACCTGAAAAAGGCATAAACTATATTGTTCAGCCTTCCATCCGCCTGAACCCAAATCCCTGGCCCCCAGCTGCAGTCTGCCCCTCCCCACACCCCCAAGATCTGCACTGGAGGGAGCTGGGTTTGGTGTGGGGCTACTGGTCCCCTCCTCCCCAGACAGAGCCTGGCAGCGCCTGGGCAGAGGGCTGAGGGCTTGTTCAGTCTGTCTTCTTGAGCACGTGGATGAAATAGCAGGGAATGTAGGCCTGGCCCGTCTTGTAAGGCTTGAAGTCACCCAGGACGCTGTGCTGGCACTTGCCCCCGAAGGCTGTTTGAAGCAACTCCGTAAAGGATGCCAGACAGTGAGGGTAGTAGGAGAGCCGGAACTTACTGCAACAGAGCCCCCGACCAGCCATGAGGACCGGTGGTCTCAGCACCCTCACCCCGCCCCCCCCACCCGCCCTGCCTTGCCAGGTGGGTACCTCAAGTCAGGAGAACCGCTCTGGCCAGTCCCTGGCACCTGCACCGTGTAATCCAGGGTCACCATGTGGGCCTTGTTGTTCACCGTCAGCACTGACGTTGTGATGTCCTTGGTCAGGTCACTCTGCAGGTGGTGGTGCCAGCTGCGTTAGCCTCTGCAACTACCAGTGGGACCTGGACCCCAGTACCACACCTCCCTCTCTGGGCGGCCCCTCCCCCAGGGGCCCCACCTTATAGTAGATGTTCTTTCCTGGCGGTGCGCAGCCTGTGCTGAGGATGTGGTCGTAGTTGCGATGATCGATGATCAGCACACCCCCTGACCTCACCATGCTCGCGATGTTCTTCAGGGCCAGCCGGTGCTCACTCTGGTCCCCTGAACTCCGCCGGCCAGGGACAGAGAGGCTGCGTCTGCTCAGGGCCCCCAGCACCAGTCTCCCTCCCCTCTTTCTCCTCCCCAGGGGCCTGGAAAGGATACAGTTCAAAGCAGTGTCCATGCCCAAGGCCACATCCTCTCTCACCTTTGCAGTCTGGCAAGTGGGCAAAACTGTTTCCAAGGCAGATGACAGCATCGAAGCCACCCCCTGGTGGCTGGGGCACATCTTTGTCCAGAGTCATCCAGTTGGCTTCTTCAATGACTGGGGGCCGGGAAGGGGAAGAGGGATCAGGGTGGCACCACGGTACCAGTAGTACCCACCTCCACCAAGTGGAGTCCTGCCTCAGTTTCCCCTTCAAGACACACCCAGGGACTCCCCATCCAGTCAGGGGGAGGGGATCATTATGGACATGGAGGGTGAAGGGGAAGAGCGGCCCAGGGAGGAGGAAGCCATGGGTGGGAAGGAAGGCTCTGTGCTTATGGGGGAAAGACAAGACACTATAAACATAATTAAAACTAGCCCCTCATACTCAATACCTCATTCTGGTGCCTAAGCCTCCCTTTTCAGGGAAATGACAGTGGTTTTACTGTCTCCCTTGAGGAAAACAAACACCCCACCACAGGAGCTTAAGGAGCCCAGGGCAGAGAGAACCGTGTCCTTGGTGGCTGGGCTGAGGGCACCTGGCTGGACCCACGTACCCCACTTGTCAAAGGCAGGCTCGTGCCGCCGGTTCCAGCGCTCTTTAAGCGCATACTTCAGCATCTTGTCACTGGCATCCACGCTTGTCACACTGAAGCCCTCTTCCACCAGCATGATGGAGTCCACCCTGGGCAGGACCAGGGATGACAGGCAGAGAGGGGCAGTCAGGGGGGCCTGGGAAAGCAAGGAGGAGACCCTGTGCTGGACACTTCTGTCTCCTCTATATCCTGTCCCCAGCCTCTCTCCACTGACCTCAATTGACCTGGCAAATCTGTTGCTGAGAACCCGGTAGCAACTTTTCTTTTTTGTTTTAGCACCGAGTCAGGTATTCTACAAATGTGCATTAATCCTCATGGCAATCCAGTAAGGTAGATGGTGTTATCCGCATTTGAGAGATGGGGCAAACTGAGGCTCCTGGAAGTTAGGTAACTTGAGCACAGGAGGTAATATGGCATGATTTTTTTGTTTTTGTTTTTGGCCGGGCAACAGGGCTTGTGAGATCTCAGTTCCCCCAACAGGGGTTGAACCCCGGGCCCTCGGCAGTGAAAGTGCAAAATCCTAACCACTAGGCCACCGGGGAACTCCCAGCATGGTGGTTCAGAGCACAGGTCAGACCCTAAACAACCCGGGTCCGCATCTTCTCTCCACCTTTACCTCTCTGAGGCCAAATTTCTACAGCTGTAAATGGATATCACTTCTTACCTCATGGGGTTTTGTGAGGATTTAAAAAACTGATGTATCAAAAGCACCTGGCACAGTACTTTGTTCGAGGCACATGTCGAACAAGTGTTAACGCTGCCGCGCTGGAGCCCGAACAGAGCTTACGTCCGTGTGGCCCCAAAGCCTGGCCCTTGCGCCGCCCTCCGGAACCCGCCTTCCCCACCCGATGTGCCCACACCCTCGCTCTCACCCTGGGTCTCCTGGGCCCCGTCCTGCCATCGTCGGCCTCGCCCTGCCTGTTCTGCCTGGGCAAACACTCATTCCTGGCCCTGGCGTCGTGCCCCCGCCCGGCTCAGGGTCGGCGGAGGAGGCTGCCCTGACGTGCCCGGCCGTAGTCCTGCGATCAGGCTGCCCGGGCCGAGCCGACTCCGTCGCCCCAATGCCCCGGGTCCCCACTCACCCCGGTCCCCCGGCGCCCGCTCACCCGGGTCCCCACCCGCCACCCACTACCCGCTCCCGCTCACTCCGGTCCCCTGGCCCCTGCCCGGGCTCACCCAGTGCCGCAGGCCACATCGAGCACCCGCTGGCAGCCTTGCTGGCGCAGCAGCCCGAGCAGCCAGGCCTTGTACTCGTCGGTGCGGCTGCGGGTGTCCCCGATGTAGAGCTGCCACACGCGCGCCGCCTCTCCGTCCGCGTACTGGTCCGGGAGCCCTTCAGCCGCCACCCCCAGGGAGCGGGTCCGGTACACGCTGTCCACCATCCTGCGACGTGCGTGGCTCCGCTGCCACCGGCTCCGCATTTATAATACGGCCCCTGCCAAAGCTCCGGCTGCCCCACCTGCCCAATGGCAGGTGAGCGCGGGGACACGCCCCTGCTGGGCTCCGGGCCCGGGGCCGCGGCTGCCCGGGCCGCGGGGAGGGCGCTGCACGGCAATCCTAGACAAGCCCTTCTCGCCCGCCTGAAGATCCGGCCCTCTGGCCGATCCCTCGGCGGGAAGGGACCCTCCCAGACCCCTGCCCACTTAACCCAGGTCGCAGGAGGGCCCAGGAAGGGCCAGGAGAAAGGGGAGAAGTGAGAGTGCCCGCTCTACCCCCGCCCCAAGCTGGAAAGAAACTTTAAGTCCACAGAGATGGGCGCCCAGGGCTGGACCCTCCCTAGCAGGGAAAAAAAGGTATTCGAGTATCTAAAGAAGGACTGTCAAATAAATAAATAAAGAAATAAATAAAATAAAGAAGGACTGTCCAGGGACTTCCCTGGTGGCCCAGTGGTAAAGAATCCCCCTTACAATTCAGGGGACGCGGGTTCGATCCCTGGTCAGGGAAATAAGATCCCACATGCTGCGGGCAACTAAGCCCACAACTACTGAGCTCGCGGGCCTCAACTAGAGACCGCTTGCTGCAAACTACAGAGCCCACACGTTCTGGAACCCGCACGCCACAACTAGAGAAGAGAAAACCCGCACGCCACAACCAGAGAGAAGCCCGCACGCCACAATGAAAGACCCCGCGTGCCTCAACAAAGATCCCACGGGCTGCAACTAAGACCGGAAGCAGACAATAAAATAAATAAAATAAATAAATCTTAAAAAAAAAAAACCTGTCCAGCTGAAGGAGGGCCTGGTCAGCCAGGGAAGGAAGGAATGGGGAGTATCTGGGTAAATGCTGGCTTGGCCATTCAAGTCCAGGAGCAGTTCTGGCCCAAGGAATCATTCCACCCACCTGGGGGCAGGTGTTCCTCTGTCCTGTAGGTGAGGCATCAAGCTTTTTTTTGAGCTGCCTAAGGTGAAGTCTGGTTCCAATTCCTCTCCAACCAAGCGCCCTTCCAATGACCAACTGCCTTCCATGGAGGTGCCCACAGAGTGCGAAGTCCAGGGTCAGGGCTGGGAGTGCTTGGTGCTCTTGCTATCGTATTGCTCACTGTCACTTCATAAATTGGTCGTTTAGTTTGGTTACTGTACATCCATCCTTCCTCCCCAAAGCAGAAGGTCTCTTCCTGGGACAAGACCCTGGACTGAGGTGGATTCAGGAAAATGATGCCACCCAGGGAAGCAAGAACCTTCCCCACCTGTCTTTGTTCTTCTGGCTTCAGAAAAAGCAGAGGTATGGAATTTAGAACAAAGGAGCCTTCCCATCCCCTCCCCCTTTTACCATCTATAGAATCCGGGAGCTGGAGGAATCCCAAAGATATGTAATCATTCTTACCTTTCTATTTTTAGCACACAGACGACCTCAAATGGGCCTGCCCATGCCCAAGCAGTGGAGTCTGTGCTCACACTGACCCTACAGACAGGTCTTTGGCTACAGGCTTAGAAAGACACTGTACTGGGGAGTTTATAATATGATTTTTTAAAATAATATGAATGCTGATGGTAAACTTGATTTTTTAAAAAAATATATAGGTTGTGAATAGCTTCTAAACGTACTTATCATTTCAAAGACAAGATTTTTGTCCTGAAGTTAGTAATTATTTGATTTCTTTCTCATCCAGAGGCATTTAAAAAAAAATGTCGAGATCACAGTACACATGGAATTGCATGGACCATTTTTCTTTTTTTTTTTGCTTTTAACTATCAAAAGCATATTTTCTTCTCTTGACCATAAATTACTTGGCCTTAAGCATTTTTTGGCTACACTGAGAGGATGTGCTGCAACTTGTTTACTCACTCCCCAAGCTCTGAACATTTAAAATGCTCCCACAATTTTTCAGAAGAGTGAACATGTGGATGGTTATGATGAAATTATTTTCCAAATGAAATTTTTCTATTAATTGATGCTGTCACCCAAAACAAATGTTTGTTTCAACCTTCTCTACATGAAGATATTATTCATTGATATTTCATTGGGTAGAAAATTGTATTTAATTGTTGTAATCTTCTTTAATTACCACCAAAATGTACCAAGTAATTGCAGTCCTTCATTGCTAAATTGTTTGTCCATGTCTTCTACCCACTGAAATATATCAAAACCGCCTTTTGTTTTACTTGGTTACTCTATGTGAATTTTAGATAACCCAAACCCAAATTTAGATAACCCTGGGCCATGGAAGAGAAGGTCACAGAATATAAATCAATTTACAGTTTGACTTAGCTGAAAATAAGAATAGGTGATATTTTTTAAATGCAATGCTTATTATTTGCAACAGGCTGAAAAGACTAAATTCTTCATCCCCAAATGTATAATATGTTTGCAAAGAGATTTTAGGTTGGGAACATGGCTGCAACTGGACAAACTCCAAGGCTATACCTATTTGAGGACACATTAAAATCTTAGAATTATGAATTATGTATATACAGTAGCTACAAATGGAAGACATTCTGGCTGGTTTTGTTTTGATTCAGAACAGGTAGAAATACATTGTTCAGAGGAGGGCTGCCAATTTCCAAACTCTAGTCCAAGCCGCTGGAAAAAACTCTTCTCTGCTGATTATCTGTCCAGATTGACCATTGGGATGCCACCCACCCACATGAACTCTGCTAGCAGATTTATTACAATGGATCCTTTTTTAGCCTTTTCAATATACGATATGACTCACTCTGCTTTAATAAAGCCCCATCAAATGAGTATAAAATTGGTCCCTATATTGGTGGGTTATAACACTAATTAATGGTGGCTACATTACTTTTTTTTTTTTTTTTTTTTTTACATTTTTGGCTGCATGGCATGTGGGATCTTAGTTCCTGGACCAGGGATGGAACCCGCACCCCCTGTGGTGGAAGTGCGGAGTCTTAACCACTGGACCGCCAGGGAATTCCCACACCTGGCTTTTTGAGTGTCTTGTTTTGTTTTCTTTTTCGGACAGAGAACCTTTTCTATTTTAGAAAAGTAATGATGGTAGGAGATGTTGCCACCCCTGGAGCTGGTGATGGGGTTGGCCCACTTCTCAGGTCTCAATGTGCAGCTACATCTCCTGTAGAGAATCACATCACACCCATTTTAGCAGAAGTTTAAGCTCTGTTGGCCTGTATAAACTTGATAGATGGAGAGTACACTTTTAAAGAAAGAATGAGTAAAATCGGATTCCTCTTAAAGAAATTGTAAAGAGAAGCCAGCTCTTGAGGGCAACGTTAAAGGTCAAGCTGCCTTTAAGCTATACACAACTGTAAACTTTGAAAGGGGAGAAAAACTTGAAGGTTAATTCACTCCTAACTGCATGTCCAACCTTAAACTCTGAGGACATAAATAGACTAGTGGACAGCAGCTGGTCTGCTTTCTAGAAGAGAGAGCCATGTCTAAAGGGAGGATGGTGGATGAGCCAACCAGCTATGGCTGCAAGATTCTATGGCATGGAGGCTATGCCCCGGGGCACTGAAGCCATTCCATCTGGGTTCAAAACCTGGCTGGGCCACTTCCTAAATGTGTGACCTGGGCAAGTTGTGTAACCTTTCTGTGCTCTGTTCATTCAACAGATATTAAGCAGCTACTCTTGGAATTCCCTGGCATTCCAGGGGTTAGGACTCTGAGCTTTCACTGCCGAGGGCCCGGGTTCAATCCCTGGTCTGGGAACTAAGATCCCACAAGCCCTGTGGTATGGCCGGTGGTGGGGGGGAAAGCAGCTACTCTGTGCCAGGCACCGCTGTACTAAGCACTGGGAATATAGCAGTGAACAAAGTAGACAAAAATCCCTGTTCTTTTTGTAGGGTGTGTGGGGGATGTTTCTGGGGGGATGTTTCTGGAGTGATGGTAATAATGTTTCACAATCTGCATGCTGGTGACTTTGGTGTTCAGCTTGTAAAAATTCATTGAGCTTACACTTATGTGTACTTTTCTGTATGTGTATTTTACTTCGATAACGTGTTTAAAAATCCATGGCCTTGTGTGGATCACAGCTGTATTAAATGAGTTAACTAAAGCATGTAGAGCTGTGCTTGCCACATAGTAATATGCACTCAAAAAACAGTGGCTACTATTATTACTCCAGTGAAGTTTCTTAATAGTGCAAACCAGGCCATCAGTGGATGTTCAAGAGGGATTCAGCTGGCCCTGCTGCTAGGATTAGTACACAGAGTCCTTCCACAAACCAGATAGGCATGGACCATGCACCTGTCACGAAAAAATGTGTTTTTCTTTCAAGATCAAAGATATGAAGAATTTTGTTCATACCTGTGAACTAAAGTGATTTAGGGCTGCTGTGCACATGTGGACAAGTTGTGAACTGCACAAGGTGTCCTTATTTAAAGGGCTTCCACTCAAACTGCAAACCTCATGGGCTTGTATACTTATTATCATTTTCTGGCAGGAATTCTGGCAGTCAAGTGTCTTATTCTAACAAAACTTTTATTAAAACAACTTTCTGACAGATGGCAGTCAAAGGTGTGAAAAGCACCACTTTCTAACTTGTGAAAAGATGTTGCATGAAAATACCACCCAGGAACTTGGAAATAAAGAGAGGAGCCTGCCTCCTAGGAGCTGTTCCTTAAAACGAATACACAGAGGCCCCGATGCAGCCACTTCTGAGGCTACTGAACCCCAACCCCCGAGACTTGACTGTCATTGAACTGGAACAAACTGGCCTTGTGGTTTGTCCATCAGCCTTTGTGGTTCTGGATGATGAAAGTCTCCAACAGAGAGACAGATCCCCTCTGGGGTTCTGATAATTCATGTTTCTGAGGACAAGACTTCCTTCCAGTGTGGCTTCATTGAGGTCTTGGCCCCTCTTAGCACAACACCCGAATTTCTCCTGGTGGAGTGGGTTCCAGCTGGCCTCATCTTAGGACCCACACAGACTCCTAGATCCCCAACCTAGCAAGTCTGAGGGGGGCCCATCTGCATGTTTAACAAGCATCCAAGTGACTCCCATGTCCAGGTGAGGGTAGGAGACCCCGTTCTAATTGGGTTTCTAACAAAGGGACTGAAATCAGGTTCACTCGAGCTCAGCCAGACCCCTCACCTTATGGCAAAGTGGGAGGCAGTACTCCAGTTCAGAAAGGCTTGTGTGTGTGGTGGGGAGAGGAAAAGTAAAACCTGGGAAGCCAGATCCTGCCTTCTTTCTTTTCTAGGCTGGGCCAGGGCGAAGCTGCCTGCTGGGGTGGGTGCGTGGAGAGCTAGTGAGTGTGCAACACGCCTGGCCTTGTGGGGAATGGGGGGCAAGTGAGGGCACTCATCCTGCAGCAGCCACAGGTCAAAGAGCAAAGCAGTCACAGCGCTGCCCTCCCTCTGGTCTGGGCCTAGGCCTGGGATTGGGCCCCTGGGCCAACACCCCAGTAAGGGGATAGGTCTTTGTCTCATCCTATTCTAAGGACAGTGAAGCTCTGTGGACAGACCTAAGCCAAGTATTGAAGTGCTGTGGGTTAGTGACAGGATGGGGGTGGTCAGAGACTGTCCACCAAATCCTAGACAGTCCAGGGGCCTGCAAATGGTTCCCCAGCCCTGGGTTCCAATCCCGGACCCCCGCAGTCACCTCCTATGCTCAGACCAGAGTCCAGGATGGGACCACAGTCTAGGCTGGAATCTCTGCCCATAGCCCCTTCAACAGGCGCCAGTATCAGTGCTGGAGATGGGGAGGGGGGCGCTAGACCAAAAAGTATTATCCTCCAAGGGCCTGTTCTAAGCCTCATGGGCCAGAGAAGCAGCTTCCAATTTGCTCCACTCTCTATGGCCTTGGTGTTCCCAGCCCTGGGGAGGGGGGAGGGGCTGAGCCCCAGTTGGGGGGACCCCAGAGCCTTTTTGCCAGAAGCTGGGAAAATCCTTCTGGGGCACCTCAGCAGTGACCCCTCCTACCTGCTGGGCCCAGCCTGGAGCGTGAGGGAGCCTGGGTGCGGGTGCTCAGGGGATGTGGTGTGGGCGCAGCACTGGCGGGAACTTCCACCCTCCTCTCCTTTCCAGAAGCAGGGGTTTCGTCCTATTTTCCTTCTGAAAGAGACTTGTTGGTGGGCATGGGTTACGGGCAAGAAACCAAACCAGTTCAATGCGAATCACATGGCTGATGCCAGGTGTTGGGAGAGGGGCCCTGGGGCTGCGGGAATACAGTGGGCGGGGGTCTCAAAGCCAGGGTCCGCGGGCAGCTGTGCCACTGTCAACAGGACTTCGAGCGCGTCCTGTGACTTGAACCTCAGTTCCCTCTTCTACAAAATGGGGCTAACAGCACCCACCCGAGTGCACTGCAGGGTTAAAGCACTGACTACTCGCAGCTGTCACCACTAATGCTTCTGACCCACCACAGATCTCTGCCTTCAGGACAGACAGGGAGGTGCCGGAGCCGCCCATCCCTTCTCCCCAGAGGCCAGCCTTCCTGTTTCTCCCCTACTCCCAGAGAACATGGTGCAACCAGCTGTTTTGGGGGGACTGGGGTGTCCTCCCTCCCCTGCGGGCTCCGGGCACAACAGCTGGGGAGCATGGAGTGGTCAGGTGTGGTCATCAGGGAACAAGGGTCAAGACCAACAGGCAGGGCCAGGCGGAGGTGGAGACGAGGGGCGGGAGCTGGTGGGGTCACTGGCGTACACCTTACACAACCAACGGGAAGGCCTTGGTGGCGGGGAGAGGAGAGGCGGGAGGGAGGGAAGGAATGAGGGCAGCCAGGTGCCAGGGCACAAGTGAGGCCCCTCCCGGCCTGGGGGGCTCGGGGAGACCAAGAGCAGCTGAGGGGCAGCACCGGAGCACTGTGCCTGGCCCCACCGCATACCCAAGGCCCACCCCTCGCCCCAGCCCCCCCGGGCCCTCCCTGCACTTGCTTTCCCCACAGTCAGCAGGTTCGGCCTCAGTGATGGGAGGATGGGAACAGCCTCCCATCCTCAGCCCCCAAGGCTGGAAGGTGAGGGGCAGGGAAGAGCCACAGGGGGCTCCAGGCCCCTCTGAGGGGCTGAAAAGGACTCAGAAATCCAACGGAAAAAGGCCGAAAGGTTTTTACTCCGTGAGCCCTGGGCAGGGCCGGGCAGAGTGCAAGGTGTCCACAGGAGGGGTGGGTGCAGAGAGGAGGAGCTGGGGCCTCAGTCTTGCTTCCCGGTGTCAGTGCCGGAGGAGCGAGGGCGTGCGGGGCTCTGGAGCCCCAGTTCCGGGGCCCAGCTCGACACCTGCCTGCCCGAGTTCACACTGGAGTCCTGGGCAGTCCTGAGAGCGCAGAGCCCGCCTGAAGTCTGGGTCAGGAGAGGAACGCTGGGCAGAGGGAAAAGGCCGGCCTGGGCTGCCTGCAGCTGATCTGAGTTCTTCCAGGGCTGGAGTCCGTCTGCGGCAGAAGAGGCGCAGCCCAGGCAGGCACAGCTGAAGCCCGGTGCCGCTCTGTCTGCCAGAGGCAGGGCCCAGATCCTTCAGCTCCCAGGTCAGGGCTCTGGGTCAGCAGGAGCGCTGAGTTAGGCTCAGAGCTCCTCGGGGGGGCCGCGGGTGAGGGGAGAAGCCTTCTGGATGCCCTCGTCCTCCTCGGGGCTGGGGTCTCCCTCGAGGCCACCCGGCTCCTTCCTCTGTTTGCTGCCACCGCTGCCGCCACCCGAGGCCTTGGCCCTGCCGCTCTTCTTCTTGGATTTCTTCCCCCCCAGGGCGGCTGTGTCCCCCTTCTTGCCAGACCACCGCTCTGCCAGGCAGCCTGGGGCAAGGAGGAGAGACACCGTCAACAGACTGCTTTGCTGGGTGAGGAGAACTGGCTGCGGAGCCACTGGGGGCGGCGACTGGAACGGGTCCCAGCTCTGCCTCGCTGTGGCCCCAGGCCCGTTCTGGGGCATCTGAGGCATCCGCACGTTACTCTGCACTGGGCATGTTAGGCCTTGACCCCACCCTGTCCCATCCAGCTCCCTGAGGACAGATGCTACGATGCCCCCACTTCTTTTTTTTTTTTTTTTTTTTTTTTTTTTTTTGTGGTACGCGGGCCTCTCACTGTTGTGGCCTCTCCCGTTGCGGAGCACAGGCTCCGGATGCGCAGGCTCAGCAGCCATGGCTCACGGGCCCAGCCGCTCCGCGGCATATGGGATCCTCCCAGACCGGGGCACGAACCCGTATCCCCTGCATCGGCAGGCGGACTCTCAACCACTGCGCCACCAGGGAGGCCCCCCCCACTTCTTATTTCTTTTCCGTCCTCCCCCTACCCACGTCCCCTGAGGGGGAGGCAAACAACACGATCGAGGGCCGACATGCCCTCAGACTCACTGGTATCCTTGCCCTTCAGCACGTGATTGGCGCAGAGGAACTGAGTCAGGTCCTCTTCCTGGTGGTTCCTGTACCAGTCCTCGATCACCTCCTCAAACTCCTCCACCAGCACGTCACACTGTTAACCACAACGCCTCGCGTTGGCAAAGCCTGGCGCCGACTTCTCCCAGAGGAGCCCAGCCGAGCCCCGCCGCCCACCAGGCTGGTGGCTGATTCCCGAGGAGGCTGCAGCCAGAGGGGTGAAACGACTTGACCACGGTCCCCCGGCTCCTGGTGGCCTTCCTCAGCCGAGGACCCCCCACCACCCAGCTCTGTGGGGCACAGCTGGCCTCTGAGGGCCGAGGGGTCCGTACCTGCTTCTTGAGGTCAGCCACCTCTGCAGAGGTCTCGTTCCACAGCTCGTAGGGGATGTCCATCACCACCTTGACCCCTTTGTGCACCAGGTTGTGTAGCGTCTCAAAGGTCTCCGACATGCCCTGGAAGAGGCGACCGGACATGAGAGGCAGAGACCCTTCCTCTCCCTGCCTCCTCCTCTCCCGGTGGAGCTGGGGGCCCAAGGACCCAGCTGGAAGTCAAGACCCCCTACAGCTTCTCACACTTGTCCTGACCTTCCCCTCCCCTCTTTGAGGCCTGCATCCCACAACCCCCCCACACACACGCCCTGTCCTGCCTCCCCACACTCCTTTCCAAAAGGTCTGCTGGGGCTTCCCTGGTGGCACAGTGGTTGGGAATCTGCCTGCCAATGCAGGGGACACGGGTTCAAGCCCTGGTCTGGGAAGATCCCACATGCCATGGAGCAACTAAGCCCATGTGCCACAACTACTGAGCCTGTGCTCTAGAGCCCGTGCTCCGCAACAAGAGAAGCCACCGCAATGAGAAACCGGCACACCGCAATGAAGAGTAGCCCCCGCTCGCTGCAATTAGAGAAAGCCCATATGCATCAACGAAGACCCAACACAGATAAAAATAAATAAATTTATTAAAAAACCCAAAAACCAAAAAAGTCTGCTGTTGCCCTCAGGCCCTTTGGACAAATACTCCTTTTCCAGGAAATAAGTTGGTCTTGGCTCCTTCCCCTCACTGTGGCCTCCCCCATATCCAAGCCCACTCCCTGCTTCGGTTCTTCCTATGGCTTGTGTCTTTCCTTGCGGGGAAGAGGCACAAGCGAAGCAGGGAGGACTCTTGGTTGCGTAAAAAATATTCTTCTCCACGGAGACAACACACTATCTATTTCTCCTCTGTCTTTCCAGAGATCATGCACGTGACTAGAAGCAAATATACACACAAATATATCCTCTCTTCCACCCCCACTTTTTACACAAGCAGCAGTATGTATCATACACACCATTCGGCACCTTGCCTTTTTCACTTAATAATATACTTTGGAGATGATCTTAGTTCAGTTCATAAAAAGCTATCTCATTCTTCGTTTTACACTTTGCAAAATGGCCTACTGAACGGCCACACTGATTTATTTAACCACTGGTGAATGGTTAGGTTGGTTCTAATTTTTTTGCTATGGAAAATAATGTTAAACATTTTTACATTAAACATGGATTTATTACCAAGTACAACATTAACACCAATTATAAAGATAAAACCTAAGACTTCTGTGGTTTGATACTATTCATCTAGGTTTCCCAGGGGTTTCTGATGGATCTCCTTTGCTGTAAGGGTACTTAGGTGGAGAAATGTGGGAGACAACTCTCCTACCAAACATGGAAGATGCAGAGACAAAGAAACATGGGCCTTGTTGCAAGAAAGCTCATTCTCCAGGGAGAGAAGCATTCGTGTACACAGTAAGCACAATAAATGTCACAAAGGCACCATGATGGAGGTCCAGGTAGGGGCCCTGTGGGCCCAGAGGAGGGACGTGGCAGTCACCGCCCCCCAAGAGTCTTCTGACATCTCCTCTAAACCCTCACAATTCGGCACAGCCTGAGTTCTCTCTGTGCAAGTGCTTAGGCCTCCGAGGGGGCTGCCACCCGGGAGCATTTCTATCTGGGGCTGAGGCAAGACCCCAGTGGGCAGGCCCAGACCATCAGGGATGTGCCCACTGCCACTGAAAAGTCAGGCTGCTCAGAAGGGGAGGGGTGCCAACAGCAACGGATGAAGAATGGGGAGAGACCGAGGAGGGATGCTCCCAGGGCACGATCTTCCAGTGGCACCCAGACCAGCAGACACACTTAAACATGCAGCCTGGCCCCGGTGGGGATGAAGGGCCAGCATAAACCCAACCTTGGCAAATCGGTTGCTGCCAGTCCTCTCCTTGTGTAGACTGTAGTCCAGGAGCCGCTTGCAAATGGTCTCAGTGACTTCGATTAACCGTAAGTCCCTGCCGAGACAGCAGCACGAGAGGGCCTGAGTTCCCCTCCTCACCCCGGTGGATTAGTGGTCTGTCCCTCCAGCCCTGCTACCCCAACACCTGCACATCTCACCAACGGGAAGGCAGAGCTGGAAGGAAGATAGGTCATCTGGGGCGGGGGGGCTCTGAAATGCTGGAACACAGACCAGAGAGACACAATTTTAACAGCTCTACGGGAAGGAAGTTTTGTTTTGCTTTGTTTTAATAAAGCTAAATGATTCAGTATATTTTTAAAAAATAAAGCAAAATGTATTAAAGTCTGATGTTAGGATATCACTTCATTTTGAAAGGATGATCATAGTTGATGGAAGTGTTTTTTGGTTTGTTTTTAATATTTATACCTGGCAAAGTTAAAAGTTGGTCATTTTTTTTTTCCTTAGGCCACGCTGTGAGGGTTGCAGGATCTTAGTTTCCTGACCAGGGATTGAACCCAGGCCATGGCAGTGAAAGCTCCCAGTCCTAACTACTGGACCGCCAGGGAATTCCCCAGTAATCCTATATTTAAAAAAATTAATCCATAAAATCCAAGAGCCTGGGAATCACTGATAAGGTCCAACAGTCTTGCTTTTACAGATGAGGAATGTGAAGCCCAGAGGCATTCAGGGATTTATGAAGGCCACACAATTAGTTGGGGATAGAACCAGTGGGCAAACTTAGGTCTCAGAGCTGCCTCCCTTTGGTGGGTCTGCCTAGCCAGAAGGGAGAAGGGAACTTCAAGCTGCTGATGCCTCGAGGAAAAAGCAGACCAGGCCAGTGCCCCCCTCCCTACCACTTCACTTACGACTTGGTGTATTTGACTCCTGAGGTCTTCCGGTCCAGGATGCCATAGCCCATGTCAATCACTTCCTTGGTCTTGCCAGTTTCCTCAAAGGCTGACTTCAGCTCCACTGCGACGTATTTACACACTGGGGGAAGGAGACACAGCACAGCCTACTGAGTGCATCTGAGCCTTTGACGGGAGCTGGCTCCCAGCAAAACAGACCCAAGTGGACGCCTCTCCCAGACTGGGTTGAGTCAATGCTTGGAGCACAGAAAGGAGTTAGCACCAGACCACCAAATGGAGCTCAGTAGGTGAAAGCGGGCTCCAAGATCCACTGTCCCCTGTCCACTCTTGGCCCTTATTCCTACTGGCTTCATTTCTCCCAGCTCCTTCCTGCTCCCCACCCCCACAATCATTTATTTTACTTAAAAAATGTTCAAACATATAGAAAAGCTGAAATGCTGAAAGAGTACAATGAATAACTATATACCTTCCACTCACAGTCAACAGTTGTTAGTAAAAACAAAAAAACAGTCGTTAGTGATTTATCACTCTCTCCCCAATATATAATATAAAGCAATGTGATAATAATAGATATCAACAATATACACATTGTTTTTGCTAAATCATTCTGAAAGTAAGTAGACTTACATCACTCCTAAACAAGTCATCACGCATCTCTTGAGAACAAGGACCTTCTCCTACCTAACCATAAAAATCACCATACTCGGAAGATTAGCAACAATTCCAATATCATCTAATACTCAGTCCACATTCAAATTTCCCCAGTTGCTCTCCAAATGTCTTTTTAAAATCTTTTATTAAAAATTTTTTTTAATTAATTAATTTATTTTTGTCTGTGTTGGGTCTTCTTTGCTTCACACGGGCTTTCTCTAGTTGCGGTGGGCGGGGGCTACTCTTCGTTGCGGTGCGCGGGCTTCTCACTGCGGCGGCTTCTCTTGCTGCAGAGCACGGGCTCTAGGCTCACGGGCTTCAGTAGTTGTGGCATGCGGGCTCAGCAGTCGTGGCTCGCAGGCTCTAGAGCACAGGCTCAGTAGTTGCGGTGCACAGGTTTAGTTGCTCCATGGCATGTGGGATCTTCCTGGACCAGGGCTCAAACCCGTGTCCCCTGCATTGGCAGGTGGGTTCTTAACCACTGTGCCACCAGGGAAGCCCCCCAAAATGTCTTTCATGGCTGTTTTATTTCTTGATTTCATATGTTGTTCCAACACGAGCACTCTATTCCTACCAAGTTTATTTGCTCCATTCCCCCCACAGGCCTGTTTCTACTGTTTTTGTTCATTTATTTTCACATTTCCTCTTACACTTCCTCGAACAGTTATTAAGCAAATCCTGTGTGTCAGGCACTGCCTGGGGATACACAGACAGAAACAAGGTCCCTCCCTTCCAGATACTCAGTCTAATGGAGAAGAGAGAAGTGTAAACAAATAATTACCATTGCATAAGGAGTGCTAGCACTGAAAGTGGGCAGTGCCTGGGGCTTCAGGAAAGTGCATGATGTCCCCCTTCAGGGGTTGTCTGTCCAATCTCCTAACCTCACCTTAAAAACCTCCTCACCCAGGAAGCCCTTCTGGATGAATCCCACCTGCTCTTGATTTCATTCTGAGACTCTGTAGGATCCATGCTCTCACTAAGGGCCTCCGTCATCTCATGTGTCTCTCTGATTCGACTACAAGGGCACTCAAAATGAGGATAATGTACTGGATTTTTTTCTTTATTCCTCTAGTCTTGGACTTTGTATGTGTTGGATACTTGATAAATATTGCTCACAGAGACTGTGCTGGTGCTCGAGCAGCTTCTGATGTCTCCGAGTGGAACATGGTCTGCAGGCTAAATGCCATCAGCGTTGTTATAACACCAACAGCAGAGTTGGGGAGGAAAGCAACTTACTACTGAAACAAATAAATCCCCTGCAGGCTTGTTTGGTGAAATTTTATAACATGTGCATTAATAGATGGCTTGGAGAACTTGGAACACATGAAAATTCCAAAATGTAAGCCAGTGACCTCAGAGTCTGCAATGAATTGAGGGTGTCTCACCTCCCTGGCTCTCCATCCAGGACGATCTGGGCTCCCTCCTCTCTTCTGTCCTGTACTGTGTGCAAGCTCATCATTGTTATGGCTCCTGTGCCCCGCTCTTCCACACCCTCAACATGCAGTATGCCAGGCCCCGGAGGTTGGAACCCATCAACTCATCTCTCTTATACCCATCAACCACAACCTTGCTGCCCAACTCTTCCAAACCTTACCTCTTCAAGACCCCGTCTGGGGGTCACACCCAGAACCAGACTTGGAGGAGACCCATGGCACAGACCCCAGATCCTCATGGACATCCACCCACTTTTTTCTGGGCAGGTTCTCCTTCCTCTGTGCCAAGGCCTCTTCCACTCAGGCTACTGAGCCAGGAGGCAGGATTTGTTGGCCAGATAGTCAGCATTTAATATCAAAGATGTCACAGTGGTAAGTAAAAGTAAATATACATGATTAAGAGGAGCCAAAGGGTTGGAGTTTGCCAAGCCATCCTATGACTGAAAATCCCTTTAAAATTATTTTTATTAATTACCTACAAAATCAGGTCGGACTAGAATGATCTAAAGATCTTTGCCAGCTCTGTGCTATTTTGAGTCTTAGGAAAAGAAATGTGAGCTTCTTAGGCTATGAGAATAATAAGAGAAACAGTAAGGGCTCTTTGGTATTAGAATAAGATAGGAAATGAGAAGGGGAACTGAAACCCCCAAAAGATGTTGGCTATGACTAAAAGAAGAGTGAAAGGAAGGCATCATAACCCTCTGACTGTCTATTCAAGGCAGTGAGGGAGAAAGTAGAGGCTAGAATCCACATTGGGAGGCCGACCAGTGAGGTCAGCTCATCTCTGAAGCATCTCACCTTTAATCTCTCAAACAAAAAGATTACGCCTTCCAAACTACCCCCACTTCCCAGTGCTTGGGGAACCTCTGGCCGACTGTACGCTTTGTATTAGGATGCAACAGATTTATAGCCAACTTTCGTGGGGGGCTGGGGTTAGGGAGGGGAAAAGGAAGGAGTGGGTGTAAAGGCCTGAGGAGGAAACAGAAATGGAGGGGAGGGAAAAAAAGGTAGGCCCTTCGCAGTCCTGAATCGCTGGTTTGTGTGCTGGCGCTCTTTTCTCTCTTTCCCACGCCCTCTCCTTCTCTCTCTCTCCAGTGCCACACCTTGGGAGGCCTTTGGGATTTACTCTTTTCCCATATTCCTAAAATCTTCCTCCCTCAGGAAGTTCCCCCAAGCTCTCTTCTTCTCCTAAAGTGACCCCTTCGGGCTCAGACCCTCCTCCCCCCTCCACACACCCACAGCACCCCCACCCCCCTTCACTCATACTTATTCCAAATACAACTACTGGCTGCCTACTAGGCACTGTGTGAATAGCTATCTGAGTCAAGGTCGCTGCCCTCAAGGAGCTCACAGCTAGTGGGGGAGACTTCCAGTGACACAAAGTAGGTTGCGGTGAGGGCACAAAGGGAGCGTCTCAAGCTCTTCTTCCCCCAAGACCAGTCATATGGATCTTTTCAGTTCCTCAAACTTGTCCTTTGCTTGTAGGCCTCTCCATCTGTGGCTTCGCTTCTCTTCACCCGGCTAACTCCTAATCATTCAGGGCTTCCTGGACGTAGCCTTTCCCCCCATCTCTGGGCTAGATTTAGATGTTCCTCACCCAGCCCCCAAAGTTCTGTGCCTCCCTTATCACGGCATCTACTACCCCGATTATAAGTGCTTGTTTTCACCGACTTCTGAGCTCCAAGTGCACTGAGACCTGAACTCTCGCCCGCCCCTGTGTCCCCAACGTCCAGCACAGGGCCAGGCACATACCAGGGTCAGGGAGTGGAGACCCGCTGGAGAGCCCAGGACCTTCGATCCCCCGACGCTTCTCCGCAAGCCCCGCCCCCTCACCTTCGCATTTGCTGGGCAGTCGAACCCAGTCGGTCTCCTCTGCTCGCGCCTGCCTCGGGCCCAGCTCCGGGGCCGCCAGGAGTAGCAGCAGCAGCAATAGCAAGGGGAGAAGCAGAAGACAGCGGGGCCTGGGCCCGGGCCGGGGCGGGGACGCGGGCTCAGGTAATAGCTCCATGGCCCAGCCGGACCCGACCCGAGCGGACCCGGCTGCGCTTCCTCCGGCTGCGCGAGCTAGGCAGCTTCCCGGAGCCGCTTCCGGGACTGCACACGTGCCTCAGCGTAACCAGGCCAACGGGGAGCCCCCCGCCCTCGCCTGCTCCCGCTTCAGGCCGCCTCGTCCGGCCCCCAGAGCCGACCGAGGCCCGCGGACTAGTCAGCCAATGGGCTTTTCGGGGTTTGCCTTCTAGCGAAAGGGAGGACGATCTTTTTTCGTCCTCGGCCAATGAGAGAGTGGATGGTGCCCTCAGTGACCTATGGCAACATCTTTTCCCATCCCATAACGGAGGCTCTGGGAGGGGTTGGAGGATCAGGGCTAGGGGAGAGGAAGCAGCGCCCTGGTCCTGAAAGGTATGGGAAAGACAGTCTTCACTGCCTTCGCCACCTCCTTGCACGTCGCTTCTCCCCTGGGGTCATTATGAAGCTAGTACTTACAGAGAACCAGTTTTTAAATTTTATTATTATTATTGCTGCTGTTGTTATTGTTCTAATTGCCAGTCACTCCAGTAGGCGCTGTGGATGAGACCTGGACGATTCAAAGAGTCCCCAGCCTTCAATCAGCTTTCTTAGGGCCCAGTAACCCTAGATTTGTCCCAGTGAGAACTAGAACAAATAATTTCTTCTCTGAGCCTCAGCTTTTATCTGTATGATGACAAAGTGATCCTCCTAGCTGCTGTTCAAGACTTGCCTGTTCCTGTGACGCTCAAAGGGGTTAATAGAATTAAAGCTTATTGAGCAGATTGTAAAAAGTTCATGCAATAATTTTCTTTTTAGTGTGTAATCTGGCTCCCTTTTCTGGCCTATTGTTTATTTCTTTGGATTCTGAGCTCCCACAAGGCAGGGACTTGGCTAATGAATGATTGATTTCCCTTCCATCTCCCCAGCAACAGGGTGCCTAGCACAAGGAGTTGCTGAGTGAAACCCCCTTGTGCTGTGTCATCAAGAGGAGGACTCTCTGGGTCTTTGGGGCTGCTTCAGGCTGCCCCTGAGCTCAGTGTTCTATGGACACGCACAGACCAAGGCTGGCTTCTCTGGGAGGTTGTCTGCAAATTCCATTTTTGTCCATAAATCTGTGTTTCCCAGTGCCTCTTGTTTCCTTCCTAGAGGTTGGATATTTATGCTATTTTATAAAGACTTTAAAGCACTGATGCTCAGTCCATTGACTTGTCATTTCCTGATCTTAGTTTCTTTTTTAAAAAAATTTATTTATTTAATTATTTATTTTTGGCTATGTGTGGGCTTTCTCTAGTTGCTGCGAGCAGGGGCTACTCTTTTTTGTGGTGCATGGGCTACTCTTTTTTGTGGTGCATGGGCTTCTCATTGCGGTGGCTTCTCTTGTTGCAGAGCACAGGCTCTCGGCGAGCGGGCTTCAGTAGTTGTGGCTCTTGGGCTCTAGAGCACAGGCTCAGTAGTTGTGGCACACGGGCTTAGTTGCTTCCAGGCATGTGGGATCTTCCTGGACCAGGGCTCGAACCCGTGTCCCCTGCATTGGCAGGCGGATTCTTAACCACTGTGCCACCAGGGAAGCCCCTGATCTTAGTTTCTTGCTCAAAACAGTTGTGTGGGTGACAAGGCACTTTGGTTAGGCAGGAGCTGTGGTATGTAGAATTCATACTACAGTGTAGAGGGACAGGACATTGTCCTGAGGTCCTCCATGCTCTCTAGGCTTCAAAAGACTTGAGGAGGCTCAAGAGTCTGGCCAGGAGCCCTCTTGGGAAATAACATTAAGCCACCACAGTGGGGATTCAGAGTCTGGGGCAGGGCAGGATTGGGGGAAGGGGGGCAAGATGGGTAGGAGCACTGAAGCTAAGGGAAGCCTGCTTCCAGAATAAACAAAAGGGCCTCTGAGAGGACATTTACTGAGGCACAGCTTAGTTTGGCAGGAGCCCTGGGCTCAACATCTGGGCTGAGAGCTGGGAAGGGACAATGGCTGGAGAAACTTTGAGATTATGGCTGGATACGCCCCCACCCCCACCCAGCCTACCCCTCCCTCATTCTGTGTGTTAGGGAAGGAGCCGGCTCTGTGGGGATGGTGGACAGGTTGATTCCCCAGAAGTTGTTGCCCTCTCCCTCCTTGAAGGATCCAAAAAAGAGCTGGGAGAATCTCCTTACAGGCTGGTGAGAGATGAACAGTGGAGGAGAGGTGAGGGTTTTCGTGGAAGAGTAGCTAAAAGGGCAAAGGGGCTCTGGCAAGCTGGGAGTCACTGACGCCATGTGTGTGGGGAGTGTTAGAGTACAGTTCCTCACCGCCACGTTGGCGGAAGGAAGACTGAAGTAGGGCCATTGATCCAGGGAACTGTCCTGCACTGCCCCAGGGGACATCTGGATTCACATGAATGCACCCAGAGATTCTTGGGGTGATTACTGGAGAGGAAACTCTGGAAAAGGCAGGGTTTCCTGCAAGAGCTGGACTAACAGAAGACACACAGGTTACACCCCATTGTGGGAGCCTCATATTCTATCAGTGCAAGAACCCTCTTTAGGAAACAAAACAAAACGAAACTAAAACCTCTTTAGTGCCTGGCTCAGAGTTGAAGCTCAGTGAATATTTGTCAAATGAATAATGACCCTTAATTGATTAATAATGTATAAGTTTGGAATTACTATCTGTGCTCTTGGCAGTGGTTATGATCCTATTACTCTGGAATCCTGGCCCTATTTTTTTTTTTTTTTTTTTGCGGTATGCGGGCCTCTCACTGTTGTGGCCTCTCCCGTTCTGGAGCACAGGCTACGGACGCACAGGCTCAGCGGCCATGGCTCACGGGCCCAGCCGCTCCGCAGCATGTGGGATCTTCCCGGACTGGGGCACGAACCCGTGTCCCCTGCATCGGCAGGAGGACTCCCAACCACTGTGCCACCAGGGAAGCCCCTGGTCCTATTCTTTTCTGTCAAGTCTGTACAAGACTTCACATCAGGCCCAGCGCCCCATCTTCCTGGGTTCCTGGGCTCCTCACCCTGACCTCTCAGAGAGGTCAGGGCGAGGGTGAGGAGACAGAGAGGGGGCCTTGCCCCATGCCTGGTGATGAGGAAAGGAGACAGAGTTGGGACCACATCCACCCCAACACCCAGCCCCACTCTGCAGTTTCCAGGCTCTCACCCTCAGGAAGCCTTCCCAGATTTCTGTCTCCTGTAAATCTGCCAAATTCCCTCCTCCCAGAGCAGACATTTTCATTTGCTTGTGTCATATAAGTTCTCCTTTAATTGTTCTCAGTTATCAGCACCTCAAATGTCCCAGTGTCTGGGTCAATCACCACCCTCAAGGGGCTTCCAATCTGATGGGAGAGACAAAGCCTTTTCCCTCAGAAAGCCGTCAGTCTGAAGGGGGAGACGGAGCCTAGCCCCCGGGGAAGCTCGGGTCAACTGGAGGAGGCAGATCGCAGAGAAATGCTCTAAGGCTGGAGGCAGGAATACTGAGGGCGGGTCCCGAGCGCCACGCCCTGAGCACCAGCGGGCCCTCCTCCCAGACAGGGCTCCTGGGATCCTGACCCGGAGGGCGGGTGTGAACCCAGCGGCCGTCCCGGCGCTGCAGCGCCGGCGGGGTGGACAGGCTGAGCCCTCGGCCTGTGGTCCACCCATCATTGCGGCGAATCCAGTTGGTGGGGTTTGCGGGCGATCCTTCCGGTGGCGGAGGCTGCGGGAGGAGAAGGTGGTCCGCCCGCGGGGCCGCGGGGAGCCCGGGGTCCCCAGGGCGAGGCGCCCGGGCCGGGTCCCTCCGCGCGGCGGGCGGGGCGCGGAAGCGGCTGCAGGTCAGAAGCACATCCAACAGCAGCAGCTTGAAGAGCAGCAGCCGCAGCGCCCCGAGCCGCAGCGCCTGGCCCCGGGTCCCTGCAGGAGAGAAGGAACCGGTGAGCGGCCTGGAGGCTGGCGCTCAGCGCCACGCACCCGAGAAGGTTCACCAGAGGAGAGGGAATCCAGGGGACGTCCTTCCTGGTGTCTAACCTCAGCTCTGACTGGTGATAATAACACACACCTTCCTAGCCTTCATTTAATTTTATTCCCCAGCAACCAAGGGGATGCAAGCCAGGCAGGAATTAGCATTTGGTTGCAGAGAAGAGACACCAGCTCAGATTTATCTGTTTGGTAGGGAAGTAGAACCTGGCTCATGACTGCATCCAGCGGGGGGTGGGACTTTCCTCCGCTCTGTCTTCCGAGGCTCCCTAGACTCCCAAGAGTCTCCCAAGGCTCGGATGCTGAGACCATCCCTCTGAGCTGCCCAAGGAGAGCTTCAAGGACCCTTCTGCTAGCTCTCACCTGTGCTTCTCAACTGGCGTCCAGGAATTATGCTGGGGTCAGAGGATCTATCCCCACCTGACCCAGGGGTAGACAGAGGCCCAGGCTAGCCAGTGCCCCAACCCAGCAAGGCAGCCTCTTGAGGGGACCCATCAGGCCCAGAGCCCAACAGGGACTGAGGTCGTGGTTCCCAGTACTCACCCCTGAGAGGCTCCCAGAGGCAGGTCCTGGCTGAGGAAGACTCTCCTGCCAGTCAAGGAGAAAGGAGTAAGTCATTGGGGTGGGCTGTGCCCTCCACCCCAGTGCTATGCCCTGGCCCTGCTCAGGGCAGCTCTTCTTGGAGCACTGGATAAGTGGACAAATGAACCAGTAGTGGGAATCCTGAGCCCATCTGCAGCAAGTCCTCTGAGGGGCCCAGATCTCCCTCTCTCCTGGCTGTCCTCCTGCCCCTAGAGATACCTCAGCACTTTTAGACAAGGAATCAATTTTCTTAGCAGCCTTCTTTGGAAGGCAGTACGTTTATTCAACAAACATTCCTATTTGGAGGATGAGAAAACAAACATAATTCAAAAAGAGAAAGTAAGTCATCTGGTCAATAATAATAATAGCTGGCTTTGGACATGTTACTTAACCTTTCTGTGCCTATAAAATGAGGAGAATAATATGACCTACTTCATAAGTGTAAAGTGTTTACATCAGTGGCTGGCACAGAATAAACAATAAGTAAGTGAGAGCAACTTAATATTTAATTATTGTTTGATTCTAATAGGGTGTCATATTTAGGGTGATATAGATATAGATATTAACCCTGGGTATACATAGAAAGATATTAACCTAGGAGGGAGGAGACATTATTACCTCTTGGAAGTCATGCATCAGAGCCTGGATTTGAATGAGATATCACTGTTTTAAATCCCAGAACTCAGGGCCCTGAAACCACCCTCCTATGGTTGGCACTTAGATGCCCTTCACGCCCCCATGGCCTGGATTCTGCCCTCCCTGCCACCATATCCTGGTTTCAGGGTGTATGAAAGGGGCAGGGAGCAACCACAGGGGCCCGGGCTCTGTCCCCACCTGACAGCTGTAGAGGCCGTGTGCTCTGGCTGTGGTCCCCAGTTCCAGGTCCAGTGTGACAGACCAAGGTCTCCCAGGCTACCAGGTCCTCAGAAGGCAGGGAAAGCTGAGCCAAGCTAGTCCAGGTGCCATCAGCTGCTGGGGAAGGGCCATAGGTGAAGGCATCCAGTGAGCTGCCATTCCCAGCTGAGAACCAGATGGGACTCTCAAGGCCAGGGGGTGCAACGTCGAGGACCAGGCAAACCACCAGAGTCTGCTGCTTCCCATCCACCAGCAGTGTGATTGGTGGGGCCAGAGAGGGGAAGGGTGTGCTACCCACACCTGCAAGAGAGCACACACTTGTAGGGGGCTAGGTCTGTCCATGCCCTCCCAGGTCAGCATCTCATATCCTCCCCTCTGGATTTCTCTCCTTCCATCTATCCTTCCACCAACCATCAGTCTATCCTTCTATCCACTCATCCATCCCTCTCTCCTTGCATTTACCTATCTAACCACCTTCCTTCCCTCCATCCTTTCATTCTCCCATCTATTCATCCATCCTTTCTTTTTTATTTATTTATTTATTTATTTATTTATTTTTGTCTGCGTTGGGTCTTCGTTGCTACGCACGGGCTTTCTCTAGTTGCGGTGAGCAGGGGCTACTCTTTGTTGCGGAGCACAGGCTCTAGGCATGTGGGCTGCAGTAGTTGTGGCACGCGGGCTCAGTAGTTGTGGCTTGCGGGCTCTAGAGCACAGGATCAGTAGCTGTGGCACACGGACTTAGTTGTTCCGTGGCATGTGGGATCTTCCCGGACCAGGGCTCGAACCTGTGTCCCCTGCATTGGCAGGTGGATTCTTAACCACTGCGCCACCAGGGAAGTCCCTCATCCATCCTTTCTTCCATCATCCATCTTCTCCACATCTCTTGTTTCTACTTTCCATCTATATGTCTATCCATCCATCCATCCATCCATCCATCCATTTATCCATCTTTCCTTCCTTCCATTCATCCATCCATCCTTCCATCCTTCTGTCACCTATCTATCATATGTGAATCTCTCTGTGCCAGGCACTGGGGATACAACATTAATTAAAGTATTGTCCCTGCTCTCAATGATCTCAGTCCCATGAGAAAGACAGCAGGTGCAAACAAATATTTATAGTACCTTGTTGTGCCAGCCTCAGGAGAGTGGTTACCTCTGAGGAGGAAAGGGAGGAAATAGAATCTGGAATGAGATCAAAAGGGGCCTCAAACATATCTGTAACTTTTTGTTTCTTTTAAATAATATTTGATTCAAATATGGCAACATTTTAACTATTTGCTAATCTGAGTGGAGTATGCATGGTTGTTTGTTGTATTATTCCCCGTTCTATTCTGTAAGTTTGTAGTATTTTTTAACAGCTTTGTTTAGATATAATTCACTTACCATACAATTCACCCATTTAAAGTGTATGTCCGGGCACTTCCCTGGTGGTCCAGTAGCTAAGAGTCTGCGCTCCCAATGCAGGGGGCCCGGATTTGATCCCTGGTCAGGGAACTAGATCCCACATGTCGCAACTAAGAGTTCACATGCGGCAACTAAAGATCCCGCATGCCACAACGGAGATCCTGAGTGCCGCAACTAAGACCCGACACAGCCAAATAAATAAATAAATAAAACAAAGTGTACGTCTATATATTTTATAATTAAAAAAAACAAAAATAAGTCATGTGGGTATTGCAAACATTTGTCCTATATTTTTCAGAATAGTCCTGATTTTCCAAAAACTTATTCTTTTTGGTAAAGATGACTCATTTAATATATAACAAAATCTTATTTTTGAATAGTTGGACATCGGGAATTCCCTGGCGGGCTAGTGGTTAGGACTCAGTGCTTTCACTGACATGGCTTGGGTTCACTTCCTGGTAGGGGAACTAAGATACCACAAGCCACTTGGTGTGGCCAAAAAAAAAAAAAGAACAGTTGGATATCTTTTCATATAAATAAAATCTCAAAGGTTAAAACCTACAAACAAGGGACTTCCCTGGTGGCACAGTGGTTAAGAAGCCGCCTGCCAATGCCGGGGACACAGGTTTGAGCCCTGGTCTGGGAAGATCCCACATGCCGCGGAGCAACTAAGCCCGTGCACCACAACTACTGATCCTGTGCTCTAGAGCCCGCGAGCCACAACTACTGAGCCCGCGTGCCACAACTACTGAAGCCCGCATGCCTAGAGCCCATGCTCTGCAACAAGAGAAGCCACCCTAATGAAAAGCCTGCATACCGCAACGAAGATCCAACGCAGCCCAAAATAAATAAAATAAATCAATCAATCAAAAAAAAAAAACAAAAACCTACAAACAAATTCACACCATGAGTTAGGTGCAGCCAGGCTAAAGAAATGCTCCAGGGTGCTGGGAAGGGAGGCCATAGAATCTCGTGGGGACTTAGAGGTGGGGGGTGCTCACAAAACGTTTCTTTTTTTTGGCTGCATCACGTGGCATGTGGGATCTTAGTTTCCCGACCAGGGATCGAAACTGTGCCCCCTGCAGAGGAATCCTAACCACTGGCCTGCCAGGGAATTCCCTCACAAAAGATTTCTTGAAGGTCGAATAACTGACCTAGAAGCAGAAGTATGGTAAGTAGCCCGCTCAGGATTTGAATTCAGACCTCTGTGACTCCAAATCCCACATACTACCCCACTTGGAAGGATGACTAAGATTTGCTACATGACACAGTGGACCAAGCCTGGGACATGGCCTCAGACAGAGTTGATTTGACTCTTGACTTGTCCACTTAATTTAGAGTCTTAATTGTCCCAGTGATATAATGGGGTTAATAACACCAGCCCAGTAAAATTGCTGTGAAGAATAAAAATCATGAATATAAAATACCTTGGCAGATAAGTATCATCAATACTAATATTGATAAGGCATCACAAACAAAGAGAGGAGAGAAGGCTGGCAATGAGCTCCAGGACCATCAACCTCCTGAGTCTTTTCAGCTGTACAGAGAGACACACTCCCCTAGCTGAGTTCAGCATCTACCTCCTCCATGAAACCTCCCAGGATTGCTCCTCCTCACCCTAGGTGCTTCTTTCCCAGAGCTCAGGCCTCCTGACATGGGCTCTCCCCAATCCACATGGGTGTGGTTTATCTCCCTAGCGAGGGCGAGCTGGTGACATACTGGGGGCCAGCTTTAGAACAAGGAGATGCCCCAACTCAAAGTCAAGGACCTATCCCCACCACACACATGCAAACATGCACAAGCTTCTAGATGAAGCTGGAATTCTCAGAATTTGACTCCTTTGTCTCCAGCCTTGATCTTTGGAGGACTGGGATCGGGGTTGGGGGTCAATACACTGGGAAGTCACTGAGGCCTTGAGACTTCTGAGAGCCCATTTTTAGGGGGAGCAGGGGGTGAATGTGAGACACCCTGAGCCCTGAGGGTAGGAGACTGGACAGTAAGGAGGGTGGGACCTCACCATGTTGCCCGTGCCCCATCACCCCATATAACACAACACAGACAGGCTACCCACCCCATCATACACACCTGTCCAGCTTGCTCTGAGAGGTGAGTACCCTTCCTCCCAACACTGTGGACTCCAGGGGAGCAGGAATTGGGGGCCCCAGAGCAAGGTAGTTGGGAGGTAGTATACAATGGGGAAGGGGATGATGGGCTTCTGGTGAGACCCTCCCCAGGGGACCCAGGTACCTCTGTCCTGCCTGCCTGCATCCCTCCCACACCTAGGGACGCCCAGAGTGAGGGAGTAGGCTTGGGCAGACTAATGGGGCACAGAGAGGGATGCAGGGAGGGCGCTCACCTGTGGGCAGGGCTGGACACCCGAGGGCCAGGAGAAGCAGCAGCCAAGTCCCAGGCATGGCCCACCTGAGAGGAGGCAGGACCCAACTGCAGACCTGGGCTGTGGGCTGGGGGAGGAGGCGGCCACAGGACTGCCTCGCAGGCCACAGGCCCAGCTGCATCTCAGCTGCTCCACCACGGAGCCGTTTCCCCAGGTGAGGGGCCCCTCCCACCTTCACCCTGGCCCCCAAACCCAGCCTTCTCTCACTCTCTCACGGGTCCAGGGAACTCAGAGTGCCACCACCACACCAGGAGTCAGATGCCACACCCCCTCCCATCTGAAGAGCACTTCACAGTGTGCAAAGCCTTTTCCAAGTCACTGCCCCTGCCATCTACAGGATCCAGAGCACTTGACAGTAGGTTAGGGGCTTAACATACAGCATTTCACTCCATCCAGCCAACAACTGTGAGTTCCATTTCACAGATGGGGCAACTGAGGCTCAGAGAGATTGAGTGACCTTCCCAAGGCCACACAGCTGGCAGGTGGCAGAGCCAGGGCTTGAACTGCTTTCTGATGGCTGGCCTTACTATAGCCAAAAAGCCCAATAAACTTATTTCCATGTAGTTACAACCCTTTTAAATAGAATTTATTTTTTAGCGCCATTCCAGGTTTATAGCAAAAGTGAGGAGAAATTTCAGAGATTTCCCACATACTCCCTGCCCCGTCATATCAAACCTCTTCTTAAAAATAAACTTTTGGGCTTCCCCGGTAGCGCAGTAGTTGAGAGTCCGCCTGCCGATGCAGGGGACGTGGGTTCGTGCCCTGGTCTGGGAGGATCCCGCGTGCCGCGGAGCGGCTGGGCCGGTGAGCCATGGCCGCTGGGCCTGCGCGTCCGGAGCCTGTGCTCCGCAACGGGAGAGGCCAAAGCAGTGAGAGGGCCGCGTATGGCAAAAAAATAAAAAATAAAAATAAATAAATAAATAAACTTTTTAGGGAATTCCCTGGTGGTCCAGTGGTTAGGACTTGGCGCTTTCACTGCCGTGGGCCTGGGTTTAGTCCCTGGTCGGGGAACTAAGTTCCTGTAGGGCACGGCCCCCACTCCGCAAAAAACTTTATAAATTCTATTTTCAGTGACTCCACTAAATTTTATCTGTAGCTGTTATTTTGACCCTGAAACTTTACATCTAAATACCCTGAGGGAATAATAAGAGATTCAGTCATTATAAGACAAAGATTTATGCACAAAAATATTCTTTGAAGTATTATATTAAAAAACCAAGAGAAATTGGAAACAACCTAATTGTTAAATGCTAGGAGACGGTTCAGTGATGTTTGGTGTATTTATATTAGTGAATATTATGCAGCAGCTTTTTAAAAAATTTATTTACTTATTTTTGGCTGTGTTGGTCTACCTTGCGGTACGCTGGCTTTCTTTTGTTGTGGTGAGTGGGGCCTACTCTTTGTTGCAGTGCGAATGCTTCTCATTGCAGTGGCTTCTCTTGTTGCAGAGCACTGGCTCTAGGTGCGTGGGCTTCAGTAGTTGTGGCACGTGGGCTTCAGTAGTTGTGGCACGCAGGCTTAGTTGCTCCACGGCATGTGCGATCTTTTCGGACCAGGGCTCGAACCCGTGTCCCCTGCATTGGCAGGCGGATTCTTAACCCCTGCGCCACAAGGGAAGTCCCCATGCAGCAGCTTTTTAAAAAAATATTTATTTGGCTGCGTGGGCTCTTAGTTGCGGCATGCGGGATCTAGCTCCTTGACCAGGGATCAAACCTGGGCCCCCTGTATTGGGAGCGCAGTCTTAACCACTGGATCACCAGGGAAGTCCCTATGCAGCAGCTTTTAAAAACATGTTTTCAAAGAATGTTTAATGACATGGGATATAGAAGAGAGTTTGGTTCAGAGTGTGGGCTGTGAAGCCACAATACCTGGCTTTCAATCCTGACTATATCATTCAGGAGTTGTATGACTTTCACCAAATTACTTACTTCCCTAATCCTCCATTTCCTCATCTGTACAATGGGAATGATAATACCTCAAAGGGGTTCTGTGATATTTAACAAGATCATCCATGAAGCAGCTCTAGCATTATTCTCTATACATAGTAAGAAGTCAATAAATGTTCTCCCTTTCTTTATATATGTGTATACATAATTACATACACAGAAAGTCTAAACAAACAGGATGCAAATTTAAATGGACAATATATACCCAATTTTGTATAAGAAATATATAACTATTCCTAGAAGGATGCAGACCAAATGTTAACAATGGTTATCTCTGCATGTTAGGCTTTTGGATAGTTTTTATTTTCATCTTTATAATTGCTCATTTATTAAATTTTCTATGATGAATCTATTATTTTTAAAATCAGGAAAATAAACATTATTAAAACATAAAACTACAGATGTACTATAGTTTATTTAGCCATTCCTTTACTTTCAGACATTTGGGTTTTCTAGTTTGGGGCAATAAATATCTTTGGTCATAAAGTATTTTCCAAATTCATACTTATTTCCTTAAAATTGGCTTAAAGGCGTCTGTGATTTTGGGGGGGGATTTGTTTAACTTAAAAATTTTTTAATTGTAGTAAAGCACATATAACAAAATTTACCATCTTAACCATTTCAAGTTCAGTGGCATTAAGTACATTCACATTCTTGTGCAACCACCACCATCATCCATCTCCAGAATTCTTGCAAAACTAAACACTCCATTCCTCCTTCCTTCAGCCCCAGGCAACCACAATTCTACTTTCTGTTTCTGTAATTTTGACTACATCATTAAAGTGAAATCATACAGTATTTGTCTTTTTGCGCTTGGCTTATTTCATTTAGCACTATATCCTCAAAGTTCATCATCCATGTTGTAACTTGTGATTTTTTTTTTTTTTTTTTTTTGTGGTACGCGGGCCTCTCACTGTTGTGGCCTCTCCCGTTGCGGAGCACAGGCTCCGGACGCGCAGGCCCAGCGGCCATGGCTCACGGGCCTAGCCGCTCCGCGGCATCTTGCCGGACCCGGGCACGAACCCGTGTCCCCTGCATCAGTAGGCGGACTCTCAACCACTACGCCACCAGGGAAGCCCCCTCCTTCCTTTTTAAAGCCTGAAGAGGGACCTCCCTGATGGCGCAGTGGTTAAGAATCCCCCTGCCAATGCACAGCACACGGGTTTGAGCCCTGGTCCAGGAAGATCTCACATGCTGCGGAGCAATTAAGCCCATGCACCACAACTACTGCGCCCTGTCACCTAGAGCCGGTACTCCACAACAAGAGAAGCCACCACAATGAGAAGACTGCGCACCACAGCGAAGACCCAATGCAGCCAAAAATAAAATAAAATAAAAATACATTAACAAAAAAAAAGGCTGGGGCTTGCCTGGTAGCGCAGTGGTTAAGAATCCGCCTGCCAATGCAGGGGACACGGGTTCAAGCCCTGGTCCGAGAAGATCGCACGTGCCGCGGAGCAACTAAGGCCGTGCACCACAACTACTGAGCCTGTGCTCTAGAGCCCGTGCTCCACAACAAGAGAAGCCACCGCAATGAGAAGCCCACGCACTGCAACGAAGCGTAGCCCCAGCTCACGGCAACTAAAGTCCGTGCGCATCAACGAAGACCCAATGCAGCCAAAAATAAATAAATTAAATAAATTAAAAAAAATTTTTAAAGGCTGAATAATATTCCACTGTACGTACATTCTACATTTTGCTTCTTATCCATTCATCTCTCAGTGGACATCCCTCAACATTTGTTTCCCTGTTTTAACTGTTGTGAACATGGGCATACAAATCTCTCTTCAAGATCCTACTTTCAGGGAATTCCCTGGCAGTGCAGTGGTTAGGACTCCGTGCTTTCACTCACTGGACCCAGGTTCAATCCCTGGTCAGGGAACTATGATCCCAGCAAGCCACGTGGCATGGCCAAAAACAAACAAATAAACAAAAAGATCGTACTTTCAGTTCTTTTGTGTATATACCCAAAAGTGGAATTGCTGGATCATATGGTAATTTAATTTTAATTTTAATTTTGATAGTGGCCATCATAATTGATAGTGTGAAGTGTTATCTCATGGTGGTTTCAATTTGCATTTCCCTAATGATTAGTAATGTTGAGCATCAGAGGCCTCTGTGTTTTAAGTCTCCCTGATACACCTGTTGTACTAATTTATGTTAGTATAAAACCACCACAATGTATGAAAGGTCCACTTCATCCCCATCAGCATTTAACATTTCTTTAAAAAATAAAATAAAATAAAAAATTAAAAATCTTAATTTCGGGCTTCCCTGGTGGCGTAGTGGTTGAGAGTCCGCCTGCCGATGCAGGGGACACGGGTTCGTGCCCCAGTCTGGGAGGATCCCGCGTGCCGCGGCGCGGCTGGGCCCGTGAGCCGTGGCCGCTGGGCCTGCGCGTCCGGAGCCTGTGCTCTGCAGCGGGAGAGGCCACAGCAGTGAGAGGCCCGCGTACCGCGAAAAAAAAAAAAAAAAAAATCTTAATTTCTTCAGTTAAAATGGTATTCATTTCTCTGATAACATTATTTTCCCATCTTACTTGTTTCCTTCACTGTATTGTCTGTTTGTTGTCTGCTTGTAGTCTTAGTGTCTTACTAGTTTTCTTATTTTTAAAATTTATTTATTTACTTATTTTTGGCTGTGTTGGGTCTTCGTTGCCGTGTGCTGGCTTTCTCTAGTTGCAGCAAGGCGGGGAGGAGGGGCTACTCTTTGTTGTGGTGTGCGGGCTTCTCATTGTGGTGGCTTCTCTTGTTGTGGAGCACGGCCTCTAGATGCACGGGCTTCAGTAGTTGTGACACGCGGGCTCAGTAGTTGTGGCTCGTGGGCTTTAGAGCACAGGCTCAGTAGTTGTGGCGCACGGGCTTAGTTGCTCCGTGGCATGTGGGATCTTCCTGGACCAGGGCTCGAACCGGTGTCCCCTGCATTGGCAGGCAGATTCTTAACCACTGCGCCACCAGGGAAGCCCCAGCCTTTTTTTTTTTTTTAATGTATTTTTTAAAATTTAATTTGATTTTTGGCTGCGTTGGGTATTCGCTGTGGTGCCAGGCTTCTCATTGCGGTGGCTTCTCTTGTTGTGGAGCACCGGCTCTAGGCGACAAGGCTCAGTAGTTGTGGCGCACGGGCTTAGTTGCTCCGCAGCACGTAAGATCTTCCTGGACCAGGGCTTGAGCCCGTCCCCTGCTTTGGCAGGCGGATTCTTAACCACTGCGCCACCAGGGAAGCTCCTCACTGACTACTTCTAATTTCACTTTGTTTTTAAGCCTACAGTTTGTTTTTGTTTTGTTTTGTATGAACCAACATGTCCATCTTCCTTATTGGGATTTATCTCATTCCTTCAAGCCTAGAAAGTCCTCTCTCCTCCAAAGGATGAATACATTCCTACTTCTATTGTCTTTTTGTGCACTTGTATTTTAATATCCCGCCCCCAATTTAACCCCATCAGGAATTGAATTAATTTTGGTGTATTATAGAAGATGTGCATCTAAATTTCTTTTTTTTTCCCCAAAGAGCTAATCAGTTATCCCAGGATTATTCATAAATAATCCTTTCTGGGGCTTCCCTGGTGGCGCAGTGGTTGAGAGTCCGCCTGCCGATGCAGGGGACATGGGTTCGTGCCCCGGTCTGGGAGGATCCCACATGCTGCGGAGCGGCTAGGCCCGTGAGCCATGGCCGCTGGGCCTGCGCGTCCGGAGCCTGTGCTCCGCAACGGGAGAGGCCACAACAGTGAGAGGCCCGCGTACCGCAAAAAAAAAAAAAAAAAAAAAAAAAAAAAAATCCTTTCTGTCCCCACTATTTGCAAAACATTCTCTATTACGTGTTAATGTCTTTTACATTGGCGGATTTACTTCTTCCTGGCTCCCGGATTTCTTTATTTTGGTGCCAGCCTCACTCCGTTTCCTTCTGGATGGTTATTTTAATAATCATGTCAATAGCACTCTCCGGTGTCCTAAGGGACTCCCTGCAGCCAGGGCTGCGCTCCCGCCCCTTTTCCCTCGGGGCAGCCTGGCGGCCTCCGGCGCCAAGTGTTCCCAGGCGCAGCGGGTGCCCAGGTGCGCGCAGTCTCGGTGGGTTCCCGCCGGGCGGGGGAGGGAGAGAGGCAGGTGTCCCTAACGACTCTCCCGCCTTCCATCCTGGGGAGGTGCTAGCTCGGGCTCAGTTACCACAATACAGATGGGGAAGAGCCCTCCGGCTTGCTTCGTTTTTTTGAGTTTCAAGATGTTCCCAGGACGAGAAAGACGAAGACCCCCACCCCGCGCAGCCAGCCGCCTGCCTCGCTGGCTGCCCGCTTGGGCCCCCTAGCGCTGAGACAGCTACCCTTCCCCTGGCCCCACTCCCAGCTCCCTGGACACAGGCCGGCCTGGAAGCTTTCTTTGCCCTCTCTTACAACGGTTCCCTCCTTCCAGGAGCCCCAGGAATCTCCCCCTGACTCCACAGTCTTGCTGGTCCTAAAGATGCCCTCCCCCAGGGCGGTGAGGATGCCCTGACATGCTGGCTTTAGATCCCCGAGCTGAAACCCTGCTCTGAGCTCCTCACTTGGGACTGAACCTGCCATTTGCAGACCCGCTACCTAGAGCCAGGCCATGTTCACAGACATCTCATTTAATCCTCACAACCACGCATCAGGTATTTTCATCCCGGTTTTGCAGTCGAGGAAACGGAGGCTCTGAAAAACCAAGTTACTTCGAGGAAAATTCTCTAGCAGGCAAGTGGTGGAACTGTGCATTCATTACAGGGTTGTGTTTACAGGTCTGTCTCTCCAAAACTTTTCACAAGCTTTTGGGGAGAATTCAATTAAATATGAGGACACACCTGAGTACCTGGTACACAGCAGATTATCCCTCTCCTCTCTTTTTTCACATGCACAGGTAGAAAACCAGGGCTGTGGTTAAACTGAGATGAACCACATAGAATGTGAAAAAGAAAATTAAGGAAAAGTAGCAGGGCTTCTTAGAGAAGATTGCTGATATTGCCAGATAATTACTGAGTGTAACTCTGACTATCTGATTAGACTGTAGCCAGAGGGGCAAACGGGGTCAGCATGCGTGTGTCTGATGTAATAGCAAGTATAAGTCTCTTCCAGGGACACCTATTCCATTGATCAAATGAAAATCCTACAATAATATTTAAAATGAAAAACTAAAATCACCTAAATGTTAAAGTAATAAAGGAATAATCTAGGGTGAGTTTACATGATGAAATATTATGTAGGCCTTAAAATGTCCTTTCATTCAGACCCATTTATTGGTCTCTGTTTTATGCCAGAGATTGGGGTTGGAGATAATAAGACAAAAAGAAAAGCTCCCTTCAGTCAAAGAAGGAGACAGACTCATAAACGGATAAGGGACTCTAGTGTGACAGATGCCGTGACTGAAGCGTGTGTGTGTGTGTGTGTGTGTGTGTGTGTTTAGGGGTGGAAACTGGGGTTCTGAGAGAGGGAGATTATTCTTCTAGAGCTGGAATGAGCATCAGGACAAGTGCTTTAGAAGATGGTACTTGAGCCAAGTCTTGATTCTTTCTAAAGAGTTTGTAATGCTATGGAAAACTTTTGTTATGATGTTAATTTTAAAAGGATACAAAAAATAGTATGATCTGATGTTCATGGAGCTACCATACCAGCTTTGGGTTACTTAACACCAAGTTTAATTTATATTAGAAAGACATAGGGCTTCCCTGGTGGTGCAGTGGTTGAGAGTCCGCCTGCTGATGCAGGGGACACGGGTTCGTGCCCCGGTCCGGGAGGATCCCACATGCCGCGGAGCGGCTGGGCCGGTGAGCCATGGCCGCTGAGCCTGCGCGGCTCCGCAACGGGAGAGGCCACAACAGTGAGAGGCCCGCGTACCGCAAAAAAAAAAAAGACAGACATAAACTTTTATCTTGCGTACACTATTGTTATTTTAGGTTTTCTGTTGCTCATTGCCAAAACTAATTCTAATTAAAATACATGCTGTATGTGCCACGGTCCTAGCAGGAACGCTGATGGGTAATTTTGAAGAGTTTAATAAAGTGATTGTTTATAAAGGTGTGGGCGGGGTATGGAGAAATCGCTGGGGCTGCTACAGTACCTCATGGTTAGTAATAGTGGGGTGTCAGCACCTGAGGTCTGAAGAGGGGAGGGCGCAGTTGGCAGGAACCCCGAACCAGAGAGAGCTGTGTGGAGAGGGTGCCTGACAATAGCTGTGACCTTCAATCATTGTAGGTAGTGTTGATTCTGCAGGGAAGGAAGCAGGCGAATAAATTCCCTGACTTCACTATCCTCCCATCTTCAGACACCTGACTAGTCCCTCACTGGCTGAATCCAAGTCGGGGGGGGGGGGGGTGTGGGAGTCCTCTGATGCCGCTCAGCTTTCCAGGGCACAGGGCTGGTAGGGTGAGGAGGGAGAGGGGGAATCTGGAGCATCCACAGGAAGCTCCTCTTAGCCTTTTCCAGAAGAAAAACCCATGTCCCCAGCACAGAGGACACACTGGGTCACATTGGCTACTATATCATTGGGAAGTGATGTCAAATGTCCACTGAAACCTAAAATATTAGATCCCATGAGTTAGCAGGGGACAATGCGGGTTATGAGGCCTAAGTTCATATTCAGAGCTGCCTACTTTTTCCTCCAATGATGTATTCTTCTTATCCTTTACCAGCACCTTGGCTGGGCAGTTTTTTTTTTAATCAATCAATTAATTAATTAATTAAATTTTTGGTTGGGTCTTTGTTGCTGCATGTGAGCTTTCTCTAGTTGCAGTGAGTGGGTGCGAGGGCTTCTCATTGTGGTGGCTTCTCATTGCAGAGCACGGGCTCTAGGCGTGTGGACTTCAGTAGTTGTGGCTCGCGCACTCTAGAGCGCAGGCTCAGTAGTTGTGGCACACGGGCTTAGTTGCTCCGCAGCACGTGGGATCTTCCCAGATGAGGGCTTGAACTTGTGTCCCCTGTATTGGTGGGTGGATTCTCAACCATTGCGCCACCAGGAACTGGGTTCTTTACCTGGTGGTGACTCAAACCTTTATTCCTGTGGGGTCTGAGTCCTTGGTAGTCTTGACACTGTGGGTTGCTGAAGTTTTCTGCTAACCAGGACAACCGAGCAGAGGATTATTAAGAGGCACTTTGTGAATCCCCTGGGTTCCAGTTCTAGTGCCTACCTCTATTACGTGGTAGCAAGCTTATTTTCTCTGGTAATTGGGATTAGTCAACTCAGGCATTACAGTAACCCCTTTCTCTGCCTGTTTGTTCAGTAGCATGAGAAACCAAAATGGCCAGGGCCATCTCAGCTTCCAAGTCATCAATACTGTGATCATTCCACAGTGCAAATGTTTCTCCCTTGAATGCTAAGGATCGCCAAATTCCCTGAGGGCGAGGTTCTGGGGATGGGTAGCAAAAGTTCTTCTAGTAGGTTACAGACTTTAGCTCTAATAGCGAAAAGGCTGCTGCTACCCCCACCTCTCAGTTACATATAATACGATTCTGGTTTTGGTTTAAAGAATACACCACATCCTGGAGGATAGCACTTCCACCTTGTAGGGTGTAGTTTCTTAGCGCTGCTCTAACTGTGCCTTCAGCTGGCCAATCCTCCATTCTATCAAGCCAGCTGCTCCTGGGTCATGGGGCACATGGTAAGACCAGTGGATGCCTTGGGTGTGAGCTCATTTGTACATTTCCTTGGCTATAAAATGTGTGCCCACGTTGGAGGCCATGTTATGTGGCATGCCATGGTGATGGATAAGGTATTCTGTATGTCCATAAATGGTGACACTGACAGAAGTGGTGAATTCATACCTAGAATATGTGTCTGTTCTCTCTCTCTTTTTTTTTTTTTTGCGGTACGCGGGCCTCTCACTGTTGTGGCCTCTCCCGTTGCGGAGCACAGGCTCCAGACGCACAGGCTCAGCGGCCATGGCTCACGGGCCCAGCCGCTCCACAGCATGTGGGATCCTCCCGGACCGGGGCACGAACCCGTGTCCCCTGCATCGGCAGGCGGACTCTCAACCACTGCACCACCAGGGAAGCCCTCTCTCTCTTTTTTTATATACGTTATTTTATGTATGTATGTATGTATGTATTTATTTATTTATTGGCCACACCTAGCGGCATGTGGGATCTTAGTTTCCTGACCGGGAACCAATCCCGTGCCCTGTGCATTGGAAGTATGGAGTCTTAACCACTGGACCACCAGGGAAGTCCCTGTGTCTGTTCTCTTGAGGATAAAGCACAGTCCATCCACACTGCGTGGGGCAGGGGGGCGGGCAATTAAATCAGTCTACACCAGGTGAGAATGGTACTCAATCAGGCTGTAAGTAGGATGGTCACTCAGCACTGGCTACAGCCAGATTAGCCTCAGAGAGGGGAAGACCGTGTTATTAAGTCAAAGCATAGCTTCCATCCCTGCCATCATGGGTCCACTGAACAAGCCCTGGAGTGCCTGGGGGAAACGGCTGACCGCGGTCCAGCGCCTGTCACTTTGTCTACCTGATGACCATTTTTTCCCATGCTTTATTCTGGGTCATTGTAGTTACCTTGCCTTGGCTGTTAAGTACTACCATCTGCTCTTTACCGCACCAGGATACCATTATTCTCATCAAGATCAAGGAATTAAGTTTCACTATCCAGCATTCCCCATTAGCATCTCCAGCCTACAGAGGACAGCCCGTCAGAGCAAGCCAAGGATGCTGGTGGCCCTTACCAATGCATTTCTTAATCTGTTGGTGAAGGGAGTGTTTTCCAGACTCCCTTAAAATACATGGCTAGGGGTGGCTAAGCAGATTGCACATAATAAATCCAATCCAGCATTCCCATCTCTCTGAGATTTTGGATTCCTTCCTCTATAGTATGCTAGGGAAATTCTGGCATTTCAAGTTTATTAACTCTAGGTTACCATTAAGTCCAGGCTTTAGTTAAGCAAGCTAGCAGACTATGAATTCCTCTCCCAGGTGCTCAAGCCAATACATGAAGTCCCAAATCCTGGATGAGCATCCATGGCCATGAGTTTGGACAAACTGGATCTTACATTCCACGCTCCTGGGTCTGTTTCCCTTCGAACCCTCTTCCACACATGCTCCTGTGGCTCCTGCCAAGGCAGTTTACTAGGGCCTGTGACTCTTTCTGTCTGGGGGCATTCTCCTCTTAGCGTGGGCCTTGTGCTTCTCCACCCAGGCTGTGCTGGGATCTAACTCATGAAGGGCCTGGGGCCAGGAGGGATGGAGGCAGGAAGGGTTCTGAGGCTGATGTCCCAGGAGACAGGATCACGACAAGAGGAGATTGTCTCTACAGACAAGACACTTCAAAAGAATTTAGGAGTTCAGAATTAGCCTTATTCATGTCGGTCCAAATGTCCCCATCTCAGGGTCCCACCCCTTCCCCATCAATGCCTTCACCTTAGCATAAGAGACGTAGAGGGCTGAGGTTTTTTTGTTTTGTTTGGTCGGGCCGTGTGGCTTGTGGGGTCTTAGTTCCCTGATTGGCAGAGAAAGCTCGGAATCCCAACCACTGGACCACCAGGAATTCCCTAGAGGGCTGAGTATTGAGTCAGCCATATGAACCCTCTCTGTAGGAGGTGAGGGACCTTCAAGGTCCCATCAAGGAGTCCTAATTGCTCACTCACATTCCTCATCAGGCACTGGTAACTCCTGGTTCTCCTTTCCCCTGCACATGTTCCCGGAGGCCATCAGAAGCCAAATGACTCCCCACCATAGTGAAGAAGGGCCACAGCCATTCCATCTCCCATCTCCCCGCCCCAGCAACGCAGTACCCTACACTTCATCCCATGCCACCCCCAATGATAATTTTTGTTTTTCTTTTTTTTTCCCAATGATAATTTAAGTAATAGTGATACCTCTGCATGCAGTGCATTACCTGGGTGCATTTCCCCCACTGCAAGGAGGTTTCCTTTACTCCCTGAATTTTTTTTAAAAATTTACTTATTTATTATTTTTGGCTGCATTGGGTCTTCGTTGCTGTGTACGGGCTTTCTTTAGTTGTGGCGAGCGGGGGCTACTCTTTGTTGTGGTGCGCAGGCTTCTTATTGTGGTGGCTTCTCTTGTTGCGGAGCACAGGCTCTAGGCATGCGGGCTTCAGTAGTTCTGGCTCGTGGACTCCAGAGCACAGGCCCAGTAGTTGTGGCACATGGGCTTAGTTGCTCTGCGGCATGTGAGATCTTCCCAGACCAGGGCTTGAACTCGTGTTCCCTGCTATGGCAGGCGGATTCTTAACCACTGCGCCACCAGGGAAGTCCTGGACTGCTTATTTCAGTTGACACATGACATTGTTACCACACCAGGCACTATACTGCATTACTTATATAAGAAATTCTGTGATACATGTATATCATAATTATCATAATAATTTACTTCTGTGACTTTTCGGTAGGATGTGAGCCCCTTGAGGACAGGGGTCTGTATACTAAGCACTTGGCACTGTGCACAGCACATGGCAGGCTCTCAGCCAATGCTTGCATTGAGTTGAATTCAGTCTTTTCTCCTTGAGTTTATAATAATAGATTCAGTCAGGCAGGCATTTAGTTAATATTTTCTTTCTTTTCTTTTTCCAGCCCCATCCCAGTAATACTAATATAAAACTTTAACATACTATTGTACGTTAATTTATAATTGTAACAGTGTATATTCCTTGAGGGTAGTCAAAAAATTTTTTAAATAAATTTATTTACTTGTTTATTTATTTTTGGAGGTGTTGGGTCTTTGTTGCTGCGCTTGGGCTTTCTCTAGTTGCAGCAAGAGGGGGCTACTCTTCGTTGCAGTGCGCAGGCTTCTCTTGTTGCAGAGCACGGGCTCTAGGCACGTGGGCTTCGGTAGTTGTGGCTCCTGAGCTCTAGAGTGCAGGCTCAGTAGTTGTGGCGCATGGGCCTAGTTGCTCCATGGCACGTGGGATCTTCCCAGACCCGTGTCCCCTGAGTTGGCAGGCAGATTCTTAACCACTGCGCCACCAGGGAAGTCCCTAGTTAACATTTTCTGAGCACTAGGTCTCTGCAGGTGCTGGTCTGGGCACATAGGGATACTAGATGTGTAGGACTCATGGCCTAAGAGTATGTGGATGAGCAAGGGACTGTGGGAGCGTAGAATAAGGATCAGTTCATACTGATGGCAACGATGGGAGGGGTGGGCCCACTGAGAAGCCTTTGAAGGATGAATTGGGCTCCAATAAATGAGGGGGGGGCAGGGTGTTTCCTGTTGAGATGCAGTGTTGAAAATCATGGGTGAAAGATGTCTAATGGGTTATAAATGAGCTCAGCGGTGTTTGGAGCCTGTCTCTACACCTAGAGGTTGACATCTGGCCTCGCCACCCCCTACCGACGTGACCTCTTGGCTTCTGAGGTCCTCGCTGATGAAGGCTGTGGACGGGCCTGGATGGGAAGTGTCTTCCCCTGCCTGTGGGCTTACTCGATTTTCCTTCTTTTGCCTCCCTGCCTTCTGCATGCACATCTGTGGCAGGGCACAGACTCAGAATGGCTGCCCACAGGGACAGGGGCCTCTGTGCCCCATCAAGGGGAGGCAGCCTGGGTTACGAGTCAGCGGGCTCAGGTTCCCACCCCAGCCCTGTTACTCCTTTTCACATGCTCGGTTTACCTCTCTGTATATAAGAGGATTATGGTCAGTGATGTGTGAGGTCCCTCCTGACAACCCCTGATTCCTAGACTTGTCCTGTCCGTACTACAGACTTGTGCTCAGGAGATGAAAGAATGCAAGGGAAGAAAAAAGATGACACTGAGACAACTCCCCACTTCCCAAACACATACATATTACTGTCCCTAATTCTGAGGAAATTTGGTCCTTACTGAGCCTGGGAGGACACCCAAGGTTGGTCTTAATCTCATAAAGATGTCTTCATCTTGCCCTTGGCTGGTCGGAATGGTGGAGCAGAAAGCCAGAGTCACCCAGGTAGGATGTTGGGAGTGGAACTGGGGCCAAGGACATCTGAGAGAGAAAGGGAACCTGGTGATTTAGGAGGGAGTCCAGAAACTGATGCAGGCCACAGAGAGAAAGGTGAGCTCTTCCTTCATTCAGTGTTCGGTTAAAAACCCCAAATGGAGTACTGCCATTCAGCTCTAGTGCTAAGCACCCGTAGTTAGCGCAGATCGCACAAGTTCAAGAGCACAATCCCCAACAAGACTGCTCTTAGTTCAGGTGCCAGCTGCAAGTTCAGAGGGGTCCCAGGCCACAGGCACTTCTGATTCACTGGGTACAGTTTGGGGGATCCCACAACCCCCTTCAGTTTCAGTAATTCACTAGAACAACTCACAGAACACACAGCTCAGGAAAGTGCTATTCTTAGGATTACAGTTTTATAGAGAAGATACAAATCAGCAGGACCAGCCAAATGAAGAGGCACATAGGGCAAGGTCTGAGAAGGTCCGGCATGCAGGGCTTCTGTGTTATCTCCTCGTGGAACCATGGCACATCACCCTCCTGACACATTGATGAGTTCACCAACCAGGAAGCTCCATTGAGCTTTGTGTCCAGAGCTGTTATAGGGGTTTCATTATGCCGGCATGGGTGATTAAATCATTGGCTGGAGGCTGAACTCAATCTCCAGGCCCCCTTCCTGGACCCCCCATGGCTCAAAGCCCCAACCCTCTTCCCATAACTGGCCAGCCCCAGTCCTGAAACCATTTAGGGGCCACCATGAGTCACCTCCTTGCAATAAATTATCAAGGCCCACCATGAATATCACTTCTAATACTTGGGAAATTCCAAGGGTTTAGTCTCCCCATAAGGAACCAGGGACAAAGGCCAGTCAAATTCTTTGTTATACAACACTTATTTTGGTCAGTTTCCTCCAGACGGGCGTCTCAAGCTCACCCCTTCCAACTTTTCATCTAGACAAATTTTTTTTTTTTTTTGCGGTACGCGGGCCTCTCACTGCTGTGGCCTCTCCCGCCGCGGAGCACAGGCTCCGGACGCGCAGGCTCAGCGGCCATGGCTCACGGGCCCAGCCGCTCCGCGGCATGTGGGATCCTCCCGGACCGGGGCACGAACCCATGTCCCCTGCATCGGCAGGCGGACTCTCAACCACTGTGCCACCAGGGAAGCCCTTGACAAATTTTTTTAAGTTATTTTTTTATTTTTCTTTTATATTGGAGTATAGTTGATTTACAATGTTGTGTTAGTTTCAGGTGTACAGTTAAGTGATTCAGTTATACATATACATATATCCATTCTTTTTCAGGTTCTTTTCCCATATAGGTTATTACAGAATATTGACTATAGTTCCCTGTGCTATACAGTAGGTCCTGTTGATTAGTTTATATATAGTAGCGTGTATATGTTAATCCCAAACTCTTAATTTATCCCTCCCCCCACCCTTTGGTAACCATACGTTTGTTTTTGAGGTATCTTGAGAAATTTCAAACTATTTAGATTCACCAGCTCTTAGCAATTTTGCCACATTTTTTTTTTTTTTTTTTTTTTTTTTTTTTTTTTGCGGTATGTGGGCCTCTCACTGTTGTGGCCTCTCCCGTTGCGGAGCACAGGCTCCGGACACGCAGGCTCAATGGCCATGGCTCACGGGCCAAGCCGCTCCGCGGCATGTGGGATCCTCCCAGACCGGGGCACGAACCCGTGTCCCCTGCATCGGCAGGCGGACTCTCAACCACTGCGCCACCAGGGAAGCCCAATTTTGCCACATTTGCTAGCTCGCTCTCTCTTTCTCTCTCTCATGACATTTCACCCATAAATACTTCAGCATGTATCTCCTATGAACAAGGTCATTCTCCCACATAACCAAAGCACATTTACTGCGCCTAATTTAACATTGATGTAACACTGTCATCTAATATACAGAGTATGTGCAAAATTTCCCAAGGGTAAAATGTCCTTTGTAACTGATTTTCCCCTCATTTTGCTCCAATACAGGAGCAAAATGATACATGTATATCATAATTATCATAATAATTTACTTCTGTGACTTTTCTGTGAATTTTGCATTTTTCACAACTCCTTTAGTCTGACATAGTTCCTCAATCTTGTCTTTTTCTTTCTGTCTTCGTCTTTTATGGTATCAACATCTATAAAGCATCCAGGCCAGTCATTTTGCAGAATGTCTCTCACTTTGGTTTGTCTGCTCATTTCCTCCAGTTTAGATTCAGAGTGAACACTTTTGGCAGGAACACTACAGAGGAGATGCAATGTCCCTGCACCTGTAGTGTCCCTGCAGTGCAACACTTCAGGAGGCAGATGATGCCAGTTTGTCCGATTAGTAGTAATTAAGCTTTGCTTACTTGATTAAGGCGGCCTGTGCCAGATCAGGCTAGCTTTCGATAAACTTAGAAACCTGGGTTTTATTGGCATTGGCTTCCCAAGCAGCTGGAGGGAATGTAGCACTCCTGGCCTGCCTTCATCTTCTCTTCTCCCCTCTGGGAAAGTCTGGAATAGTCCTGACGGCAGGAAATGGGGAGAGAGTGGCGAGGCTCTGCAGTGGTGTCCTTTGTTCCCAGTTCTCCTGAGACCACTGGAGACATCTCCATTATTTTCTGTCTGGTGCTCTGGAGCCTGGGATGGAGGTTATCTCCGCGCCCTCCCCCCACCACGTGTCTATGCAGTAGTCTCAGCGCATGCATGAACGCAGGTGTGCGCGCGGTGCCCGGGCGAGTGTGCAAACTCAGGTCTTTTTGCCTGCATCGGCGTGTCGGCAGGCACGTTCCATTCTGTGCAAGCCTTCCCGTGTTCTAAAGCATTCCATGTTGGAGGCTCTGGGGCGGGTTAAATGGTGTATGTGTGGGTGAAGCGTTTCCGCGCGGAGCATGTTTTCCAGTGCTCCCCGCTCTCTGGGCCGCTTGGTACAGTCTACGCCCCCCTTCACTTCCTCCGACGGTGGTTGCACCCATCCCTCCCGGAAGCGTTCAGGCTCCACTTCCGCCATGGAGCCCTCCGGCAGTCAGAGCGGACCTGGCGCGGCTCCTGCACCCGCGGACTCAGCCTCGGCCTCGGTGACCCTGGCGCAGCTCCTGCAGCTGGTCCAGCAGGGCCGGGGGCTCCCCGGCCTGGAGAGGCGCCACGTCGTGGCGACCCTCGGCGAACCCACGGCGTCCCGGCTCCCGCGGAGGCCCAAGCCCTGGGAGGCCTCGGGCTCCGCCGACGCCCCCGCGCCGCCCTTCCAGACCCGGGGCCACAGGCCCGACGACCCTCCCTATGGGCAGAGGACCCTCCTGGAAGAACCTGGCTCCGGAGAGGCTGCGACAGCGTCTTCCTAGATGGCACATAGTGGGTTCCTGAGGCTCGAGGTCCTTTGCAGCTGTGAATGAAAAATGTTGCTGCCCTATCAGCAAAGGACGCTGCAGCCATCTAGCCATCAGCCAGTACTGCGGCCCCGTCGGCAAGCCCTAGGGAACCCAGGATGGAGACAAATGGGCCGCCGGCTGCCAAGCCCTCAGCCACTGCAGACACTACCAACGGCGCACCCTGAGGGGGCTCAAGATGGGAAAGAACAGGATACTGGCCTTGGATAGCTAAGGCGTATATCAAAGGCAAGGTGTCACTGAGCCCAGACTCTTGCATCTACCTGTTCACAGAAAAAAGCTCAATTCATTAACGTGGGATGTCGGGTTTTCTTTAATTAACAGTAATCTTTTGATGTTCTGACTACCTGATCTTGTCGCAGAACTCCTATCTATCCTTCAGAGCAGTCCCTCAGAGCTATCTGAGAGGCTGCCTCCTGGGCTTGCATCCTCAGAAAGTCTGCCAAATAAAATAATTCTCAACTTTGAGGTTTTGCTTTTTTTTCAGTCCACAGTTTTGGTGACCATGGAGGGAACCAGAGTAGACTTCTTCTCTTCGCCTGAACTCTACGAGGAACCGGACCCTTGGTACTGGCAGAGTCCTCTTGTGCCCATCCGCCTCCTTGGAGAGTTCATACGAACTTGGGTGAGTGTCCTGGTTCTTGGATCTCCTGATTATTGGTTGATTATCCTGAGTTTTATTTGGCAGTGTCTAACAGATGCCTGGCTCCCCATTTGAAAGACATTGGGGAGTGACCTCCCTAGTTGAAAGATACTAGGGGAGCCCAGTTGAAAGACACTGGAAGAAAATGCCCGCCAGCTGAAACATACTGGGGGAACCCGGTTGAAAGACACTTGGATTTGCTCAGTTGAAAAGATATTTGGGGACTTCCCTGGTGGTCCAGTGGTTAAGCCTCTGCGCTTCCGCTGCAGGGGGCACAGTTTCCATCCCTGGTCAGGGAACTAAGATGCCACACCGCGCGGCCAAAGGAAAAAAAAAGTACTGAGCAGTCTGGGCTGAATGTTTAGATAAGAGGGTGACCTGATGTTTTCCTCAAATTGGCTACCTTAATAAGAATTTGTCAGGATAAAAGTGCACTAGTAAATTTTATCCCCGACGAATTCAACTTTAAAACGGGAAATAGATTCTCTCAAACAAAAACGAAGGGCATCAGAAAACCAACCTCCGGTTAACACTCCATCCAGATTCATGAATGTACGGAGCTCATACTTGCAAGTACCCACTTAATTGAGAGTCAAAGGAAATCTCACCCTGAAAATGACTCAGATTGGGCTCATTTATTGAATACGCAGTTAAGTTAGAAAAAGCCGACTTGATAAAAACATCTTTTCAAAATTCTGACCTTAAAAAAACAAAAACAAATAAAAGCCCTTCTGGGGGAAGTTTCATTTCTCTTCCTGTGTCTTTGAGATGTAAATATTCTATCTGATCTTCTTCCAGCTTTTTGCGTGTATGGCTTTTGAGAACTTGGTCTGGGCCATCCAAAAGGTGCACATATGGTGTACGTTTGGCAGCCAATCAAATAGACTGGGATTCTGAGCAGTCTTTTGTCTGGCTGTACCAACTCTCGGGGATTTTTTTGCCATCTTAACCTTCATTGTGTCAGCCTGTACAACAAAGGCCTTTACTTTCTTAGACTGTTTTTGGGAATAAACTTTCTGGATCTTGTTTAGGCAGCAGCCTTCACACTCTCTTGTGGGGAATGCCTCTTGCATCTTATTGGTTTGAGTCACTATTAAGATACATCTCATTAATGGCCAGATGATGGAGCCTTTAAATTGGAAAAACTCTGAATTGGTAAAGTTTTAGGGAGCTCTCATTATGACTAGCTGTTTTATTAGTACCTATGAGGGAAAAAAAAAACAAAACAACCCCCCACCCCCCAAAAAATGGTTTGGGAAGCCTTATTGTGGTCTCTGCTTCCCCTCAGTGGGTCTTATGGATAACAATAAAAACAGAATAATTAATTTTAATTAGGTTGATTAACAGGAAAACAAGAAAAAGGTGAAGGGAAAGTCTAGGGACTTTTTCCCAACAAGTTGGAAATTTTAAGGTGGTTACTTAAAAATGGAATAAATAAAACAGACGTTAATGGGATTAAATTAAAGGTTTGATACAAAACTACCTAAGGTTGGATGGGCCAGAGGGACCCACTATTGGTTCCCAATATTAAAGGGCCCCAAACAAGTCTGCTCTATTTACCCCAGTTTAAAAGAATATATTTAAACGGCTGGAAAAAATTACACTGAGATACTTGACCAACAGTTACTTGGGGCAACAGGCCAATTAACCAACTTAAAAGATTGACAAAAGCGCCTGAATTCCTTGGTGCCCACTGGACCACCAGGGGAGTCCCTGTCTTGCAAATCTTGACAACAGAAATGTAAATACACCTCACAGAAACCTGAGACTGAGCCTAATTAACTCAATCAGAAAGAACCTGAAACCAAGGAAGAAAAAAAGGAAAAAGTGGCCTTTTTAAACTCAAACAGCTGGAAAGTCTCCCTCAGCCAAAATCTAATTCATAGCCTCCTTAAAGGTTTATCAAGGACAAATACAAATCTTAAAAGTCTTTTCCATAAATAGTAAAGGCTTAGTCATATGAGCAAGCAAATTTAATTCATTCCAGTGTTACTTATAAACTAGTAAGTTTATATTGTAATAACTGATTCATAACTAAGTTTTTTTTTTTTTTTTTTTTGGCTGTCCGACACAGCATGTGGGATCTTAATTCCCCAACCAGGGATCAAACCCGTGTCCCTTGCAGTGGAAGCTTGGAGTCTTAAACCACTGGACTGCCAGGGAAGTCCCAATAACTAAGTTTTTTTTTTTTTTTTTTTTAACAAATACTATTTTATTCTTTACAAAATACATAGTGATCTTAAGGGTACAGGTCACAAATTACAAACGGGAAAAGCACAGGGAAAAGTTGAGACAAATGCGTTAAATGACAACAAGGTTGTGTTCACTAGAGGGGTGGGATAGGGAGGGTGGGAGGGAGACGCAAGACACCTAGAGGGGTGGGATAGGGAGGGTGGGAGGGAGACGCAAGACACCTAGTGGGGTGGGATAGGGAGAATGGGAGGGAGACGCAAGAGGGAGGAGATACGGGGATGTATGTGTATGTGTAGCTGATTCACTTTGTTATACAGCAGAAACTAACACACCATTGTAAAGCAATTATACTCCAATAAAGATGTTTAAAAAAATGACAACAAGGTACCCATTAATACGGAATCCATTTAGAATAAAACAGTTATTTGTTAGACAAGGCCAAGAGGAGGTACCTTGTTGAGTAGAAAATGCCAGTTACCTAGAAATATACTTCTACCAAAAAGTAGAAAAGTGTTAGTAGTGTACCTAAATTAAATCATAGCATATACAGGTCCGGTGTTCCACAGTACAACCATTGGTTTTAGGCAGGAATCTGCGAGAGACTTGACTGCCTATCTTGCTGGAAGAGGAAAGCCCCAGGACTGATTAACTTCCCTACCTTCCATAAAGCTTTGTTCAGGTGACTTTGGAATGTGGTGTCAAACACCCTATTCATTTCTGCCGCAAGTTCCCGCAGAACAGACACTGTGGACTCATCACTGGAATTCAGAATCCGCACAAAGAATTTATTCCACAGTTCACCACCTTTTAGCTCAGAAATATTTTGGCTAAGTTTCCAGAGGCACCCATCCCAGAAGACCTGCAGGTGTTCCTTGAACAATAGTAAATGTGCTAAATCTGCTATACCAAACAGATCTACCTGGTAGGGAGAAGAACAGTTAGCCAGGATCTTTTGTCCTTCCAGGATCTGTACAGTCTGAAAGCCGCTGAGGTTAAAAACGTCTAGCTGTGCCCTAAGGTCAACACTGTAGGAAAAGTCCACTATCTTCAAAGCTTGATTGTTCTTATTACAATCATAGGGATCGTGGATTCTGTTTCTAAGAATCAGACTCCTTGGACTCAAGTCACCATGGACTATTTCTGCTTTGTGTAGTTTCTCCACCATTGTCAAGAGGTTATAAATAATCAACACTGTCATTTCATGGGTAATAAATTCACTGTATTGAAGAAGATCCTGAAGGGTGAAGCAGTTTATATATTGGTGCCAAACAATACAGCCATCTTGGTATTGTTACCAGCTACACAAATTATCACACTCCTTATTTAAACGTTCCTTTAACTTGAAGTTGATATAAAAGTCCCATGGGACAGGTTGAGAAGGTACCTTTATTATGGTTAACTCTGCAGAGTTTCTTGGTGTCACCCAGAATAATTTGTGGTCTTCGCATAACAGGTATTCTTGTTTAATGCAGTAATCCTCATTATCTAATTCAATTTCCTTCTCTGTTTCCAAATTAGGCATTGGTCTAATCTTCTACAAAAAACTCTGCAGAGGTACTCAGCTGTGGTTGGGATGTTAGTAGTTGTCTGCGATACTGTGAACACCAGGGTGACTGAGTAGGGCTGTCTGTAGTCTCACTAATGAGCTCCAGTTTCTCAGGAATTTGAAGACATTTGATGGAGGAGGTGCTTGTAACTGAGGCAGAAGATCCAGAGAACCCAGAGGAGTGTGTGGCTTCACAGCTGTCTTCAATAATTGGGCCCCAAACTGCTGAACTCCACACTCCAGAGGCCCTCCTTTCCACATGCTGCCTCTCCCCTTCTGCACAGTTCCTCCCAATAACTAAGTTTTAAAGTGAAGCTATGAGATCTCTAGTTTTGTCTGTTTATGTGTCTGTGTGTACATTATTACGAGACATTATTATGAGATGTATGTACCTCTAGAAATATTATCAAAATTAAAATTTAAAAAGAGCTCTACATAATTGACTTAAAAGTAAGGTATTACAAACTAAATATTTCTAAATATAAAAGAAAGTGGTCGGAATGAATTTCAGGTTTATGTGATCTAAGAAATATTCAATATTAACATCTCGTTTTTAAAAATATTTTTTTATTGACGAATAGTTGATTTACAATGTATTAGTGTCAGGTGTACAGCAACGTAGTTCAGTTTTATATATATACTTTTTTTCTTTTTCAGATTCTTTTCCTATAAAGGAAGAAAATATTGAGTATAGTTCTCTGTGCCATACAGTAGGTCCTTATTGGTTATCTATTTTATATATAGTATAACATCTGTTATTAAAGCTAGCTTAAGCTCACTGACTTAATTAGTATAGACATGTCTTACTGTATTGTACCTAGGTTTACTAAAGTCAATACATTCATGTCTTTTTTTTTTTTTTTTTTTTTGGCTGTGTTGGGTCTTCGTTGCTGTGTGCGGGCCTTCTCTAGTTGCGAGTGGGGGCTACTCTTCTTGGTGGTGTGTGGGCTTCTCATTGTGGTGGCTTCTCTTGTTGTGGAGCACGGGCTCTAGGCACACAGTATTTGGTAGTTGTGGCTAGTGGGCTCTAGAGCACAGGCTCAGTAGTTGTGGCTCGTGGGCTCTAGAGCGCAGGCTCAGTAGTTGTGGTGCACGGGCTTAGTTGCTCCACGACATGTGGGATCTTCCCGGACCAGGGCTTGAACCCGTGTCCTCTGCATTGGCAGGTAGATTCCTAACCACTGTGCCACCAGGGAAGCCCCGCATTCATGTTATTTCTGTTACAGACTTTGTCAACAACAACAACAGCAACAAATTAACATGGTAGGATAATATTTTCATAAGTTATAAAATGAAGGTAAATGAGATAAGAGTTTTCAGGTGAACTCTTTTAGAAATAATTATGTCTTGGGTACGTCTGTCTAAAATAGTTTCTCTAGATTTTTGGTAACTTGCGTTTTGCTAAGTTAAGTTAAATGATGGGAATTTATTGAATGTCCAGGTTGTTTCAAATGAGGTAAAATGCTGAAACATTAATTGCTAAACAGGTCTAAAGTTAATCACTTTATTCTTCTTAGGAAAGGAAGAACTAAAGATGTCTGGGTACAAACATACCTTGTACCACATTGAGGAAAGAAATTATTTTGTGTGTTTCTAGAGGTTATGGGGTACTCCAATCAGGGAATGCTGGTATGACAAACAGCTTATAATTACTTGCTGCTTGTTGGTTTGTGCTAGAGATTAAGGTTTTTAACAGTTAAAATTGTAGTATGTAATTAGAACTACTAAAGATAATAAGGGAAATATTTCAGTATGCAAGGAAAGTAGGATGTGTGTTTTCAGCAAAAGAAGGTATGAGGAATGGAAGTACATTTTGTTAAGGGGAAAGAATGATTTTGTCCTAGAGCTGGTTATTTCTGTATTAAAAAAAAATAAGGGACAAATTAATATGAATACAGAAACTTGTAGAAGATTTGTAAAAAGGGAGCCCTGAAAAAGGAGTTTTATACATGGTCAGGCTCATATTAGATTCAATTTAATTTTGTAAATGGAATTTGTTATTAAAAGTAGACTGGTGCAAGACTGGATTTGGTTCTCTCTTTTAAGAGAATAAAGTTTTCTTGAAATACTGCTTTTGGTAACAGATTTTGTGAGCTTTTTTGCCTTTAAGTGATCTTTTTTGTTTTTTGAAATTTTTTATCACTTTGGTTAAGTGAGTATTGTTTCACAGTGACCTGTGATCCTATTTGACCAAGTGTTAATATTTTTGACAAATATCCCAAATATCAAATTCTAACAAAAGTTCTTTTGACCTCTGGCTAACTCTGGGATGCTTCAAAGGAACCCTAAGACATCTCAGAGAGGAATATTAAACTAATTAGGCCTATTTGGTATGTTAAATTACTTGTCAAATGATTGGAGATGAACCTTAGTTGTATGGATAAATGTTATAGATATTCCAAAATTTATGTGAAATTCCTAAAATTCTGATATGCTCTGGTATAGTGTTATCAGTCATAATTCTAGTTATTATCTTAAAATGTTACATGTCACAGAAATATCCAAGTTTCTTGCCAATTGCCTTGTAATCAGATCTTTAACCATGCCATTTAAGTCTTGTCATTTATAGACAATCATTGTTTTACTCTGATGCTTTTATAAAATGAAAATCTTCAAGAAAATTCATAAAAAGGATTTCTGACAAATACAAGTTTCTGATAATTTTTGGATCATACCACTGAACTAGGTAAGAAATTACAAAACTCTTTAATGGAAAACCTGAACACTTCATCCAGATCATCAGAAATTAATTACATGGGACTGAATGAACTGATAAACATGATTTATAATTTTATGACTTTTTCTGTAATATCCTGGCTTTTAATCTTTGTTTTCTAGAAAAACTTTTCCTCTTATGCTATGACCTACAAAAAGTTGATAAAGTATACCTTTATAAACAAAGATGAAACATTTATCTTTTTCACTCTACCTAATCCTTACAGAATTTGGCTTCTCCAGCTGGGTTCCTGTGGACTTGATGGTTTATTACAACCAAATTACAACTAGTTATACTAATCATTGTTTTAATTTGTTCTCTTTGTTTCCAGATTGTTTATGCTTTGTGTCTCTCTCTGCTGTACTATGACCTTATTAATGTTACTAGCTTTATTACTTATCCCATCTAGTTTATAAGATTGTCTCTTGCATTACCCGATGTGTAACCAGGTCTCCAACAAAATTAATGATGGCTAAACATTTTGAGGAAATAGATCAATAATTGTAACAGTGTGATTCTAGATATGAGAAGAAGCAACAAGGGAAAACATTTCCTGGATCATAATAGACTAGTAAGACAGGTGATCCAGAGAATTTTAGATTGTCAACAGGGCCTAATCCAAAAAAAGTTAACACATTGAGTAGGCTATCAACAGAATCTTTGCCTGATCTAGGAATGAGCCTTCCTAGCACCATGGGACAAAATTGGTCATGAAATGTCTCCCAAATGTTGGTCGAATTTTATTACTAAGGGGAAGCACTGTGGGTGAAAAATGTTGCCTGCCATATCAACAAACAAAGGATGCTGTGGCCATCACGCCATCAGCCACTACAAACGCCCCTGACAGTGAGCCCTGAGGGAACTCGAGGAGAGACAAACGGGCTGCCACTGCCAAGCCCTCAGCCACTGCAGCCACCCGAAGGGTGCACCCTGAGGGGACTCAGGAAGGGAAAGAAGAGGATACTGGCCCTGGACAGCTAAGGTACATAGCAAAGGAATGATTTCAATAAGCCCAGACTCTTGCATCTTCTTATACATAGAAAAGTGTTAAATTTGTTAACTTGAGATGTTTGGTTTTCTTTAACAGTCATCTTTTGATGTTCTGACTACCTTTTTTTTGCTGCAGAACTCCTGTATATCCTGTAAAGGCTTGCTCCCTTACCTCTTTGGAGCGGTCTCTCAGAACTATCTTGAGAAGCTGCCTCCCAGGCTTGAGTGCTCAGAGAGTCCACCAAATAAAACATAATTCTCAACTTTTAGGTTGTGCATCTTTCAGTCGATATAACTCTGAGATCTGGAGGGTGTGACTGTGTCCTGCATAGACTAGGACCCTGGATACTGGCCACTCTGCTGTTTCTCTTTTGTGCATTCACCACCGCCTATCAGCTGGACTTAAGCCTTCTGGGAGCATCACTGTGGTGGTGGTTGTTTTTTAATTTATTTATTTATTATTTTTGGCTGCATTGGGTCTTCATTGCTGCACGTGGGCTTTCTCTAGTTGCGGCGAGCGGGGGCTACTCTTTGTTGCCGTGCGCGGGCTTCTCATTGCAGTGGCTTCTCTTGTTGCGGAGCACGAGCTCTAGGCACGAGGGCTTCAGTAGGTGTGGCACACGGGCTCAGTAGTTGTGGCTCGCGGGCTCTAGAGCACAGGCTCAGTAGTCGTGGCGCACGGGCTTAGTTGCTCCGCGGTATGTGGGATCTTCCCAGACAAGGGCTTAAACCCGTTTCCCCTGCATTGGTAGGCGGATTCTTAACCACTGCGCCATCAGGGAAGCCCCACTGTGGCTGTTTTGTATTTCTATCTCTAGACAGTGAGCCTCAATTAAAAAAAAGAAAAAAAGTGTAATCCTGTTTCAGTCCTTATATGTAATTGAAACAAATCTCATACTTTACTACTTGCAGTGCATAGATGTTTTTACTTTTAAAATGCTACTTAGGACACACTGAACGGTTCTGACCAACTGGGAACGATTTCTTAGGAGTGTAGAAGTTAGTGTTTATCTCCCGATTCAGCTTATTCTGGTGGTTGTGGAAGTGAATTTGGGATCCAAGTGGCATTTTTATTTCAGACAGCCATTCTCCAGATAGGCGGTGAAAAAAAAGGTTTGATGAAATCACTTGGCCCCAGAATGACAACAAATGAAATCTCAAAGCATAAAAAAGAGCCAGTCAACAACAACCCCTAGAACCTTAGGCTCTAAGAACCAGCTGGGTCAGGCAAGGGGCCAGAGGCTCTAGAGCCAAGGAAAAGCTTAAACTACCTTCTAAAGTCAGTCTCTTTAAATCAGCCGCATGGCTCACTGCACCTACTATTGTTTCCTGAAACTAGGTCTTTTGTTCTCCCTACACCTAGAACATATCAGGTATTTATGTTGACTGTCATGATCCCACATTAGCACACACTAATGGGACTAATTTTCCCCAGAAAAAAGGATAGTCCCATAACTTGTTCAGGGAATGGTATATAACATGGTACACAATACAGAAGAGCATAATTTTTAAAACTTCCTTTACACAGATTTCTAAGTTAAAAACTTGTTTTGCTTAATACCCTTAACCATGGGAGGCAGACAGGCTAGACTATATTAGCCCCATTTTATAGGTGAGTGGAAACATTTCCATACTTAGTATATGACAGATCTGGGATATAAACCCTGGGCTTCCACACTCAACTGCTCTTTTCCTGTGACTTTTTGATACATCATTTTAAAGTAATCTGACTTCACAATGCTTTACAGTATAAGAGTAGCATCTATAACATCTAATCCTGGCAGGATCACTCTTGAGCCAGTTAACTGTGAAATAAAATTCATATTTCATGGAAAGAGAAGAAAAATTTAAACAAAAAATCTTCTCTGCCTTTTGGCCTCCTCTCTCCCACCACTGTGCATTGTGTATCTTGCATTATGCATTGACCAAACCTTTACATCGGCAGAAATTTCTACTCAACCATAAAGAGCAACATTCTCCTAAGACAATTCCTTAAAGGTAACATTCCTTCTTGATAAGGGGTCACATGGTGCTCAGATGTGGATTGTGTAAATTGTCAATAATATGTCATTTGATGTACAGCCCTCCTCTGTTTCAAAAAGCATATATAACTGTATCTTGACTTCTAATGGGAGGAACAATTCTCAGGGCTTTGTGAGATGCTCTTCCTGGGTTATAATCCTCAAATTTGGCTTGAATAAAATTTTCCATTTCTTTTTTAGATTGACTGATAAAAATTTTTCATCGACATATGCTTGGTGTAGTCAGCAGGATATCAGAGACTCCTGCCAGAGGCCACCGGGAGTCTATGCAGAACAAGTGCTCGGTGCCAGCATGGGCCCATTGAGCCCCACCTGCTTCTCAGCACTCCCCAGGTGTTTTTGGTGGGTTCTTCTGATATTTGGATCTCATTGTTTGGGTGTTGATCCTAAAAATTTTATTTGAGCTGGTTTTCACTTAAAACTTAGAGTCTTAAGGGGTACCAGTGCATTTCCTAGGCACCTAGGGGGTCTGGGCAAGAGGCCCAGGGAAACATGTGGCTGGGTTTTTGTTAAATTTGGCTTAAAAAAAAAAAAAGTAGATATATGGTCTGAACAAAACTTTTGCTAGTGAAATCAGGGACTGAATTATTCAGCGCCAAAGAATAAAGGGACATTTTGCTCCTTCCAGCCACAAGCCATCCTCAGATGACTGAGGATCTTTGGGAAGTGTCTGAGGATCAATTTTCATGACGTGTAGCAGTCCCATAGGGAAACCCCATTACAGTCATTAAGTAAGTACTGCTCATCCAGGCGGCGTGACAGAGGCTGATCACCTAGTGTTCCGAGCACCCAAGATGGTTTTAGGCTGTCATTGGGAGAAACTGAGCCACCTAAAAGAACTCGAAGCAGGGAATTCCCTGGTGGTCCAGTGGTTAGGACTCTGTGCTTTCACTGCTGGAGGCCCAGGTTCAATCACTGGTCAGGGAACTAAGATCCAGCAAGCCACATGGTGCAGCCAGAAAAAAAAGGTTAGTATCTGCAGATTTTGGTAACTTGAAACTAAACCAAGGTAACTTATGAGAATTCATTCACTATCCGGGTCATTTCAAACAGGATACAATTCTGGAACATTAATTGCTGGGGAGGTCTAAGTTCTTAGAAGAGGAAAACTAAAGCATAAGCATCAGTTTGTCAATCAGGAAATGCTGATATGACAAACGGCATTTTTAATTTTTTTTTGGCTGCGCCATGTGTGGCATGCAGGATCTAGTTCCTTGACCAGGGATCGAACTTGTGCCCCCTGCTGTGGAAGCTCAGAGTCCTAACCACTGGACCACCAGGGAATTCCAGAGAAAAATTAAGGTTTTAAGGTTAAGAATTATAAGGGAAACATTTCAGTATGCAAGGAAGTAGGATGTGTGTTTTCAGCAAAGAAGGTATGAGGATTGAAAATGCATTAGGTTAAAGGAAAAAAGGTTTTGTCCTAGAGCTGGTTGTTTCTGAATAGATACAGAACGTTGTGGAAAGTTTGTGGAAAAGGAACACTGAGAGTTTTGTGCATGGTCAAAATTGGCTGAGATAAGATTGAACTTAATTAAGGAAATGTTTTAAAGGTAAAGTGGTACAAAACCTGAATTTGGTCCTCTAAGAGGACAAAATTTTCTTAAAATATTGAACTGCTTTTGGTAATAGATTGTGAGTTTCTTTGTGTTTAAGTGATCTGTATTTGCCATTGAGATTTTTTTTTTAAGTTTTTTTTTTGGCCATGCTTTTGGCTCATGGGATTTTAGTTCCCCGACCAGGGATCGAACCTGGGGCCCTGGCAGTGTGCGCGAGTCCTAACCACTGAACCACCAGGAAATTCCCTGCTATTGAGATCTTTTATCGTCACGCTGGTTAAGTGAATTGGTATTGTTTCACAGAGACATGTGATTCTACTTGACCAAGTGTTTTAAAACTTTTTGATTTTTTTTTTTTTTTTTTTCTTCTCGGTACGCGGGCCTCTCACTGTTGTGGCCTCTCCCGTTGCGGAGCACAGGCTCCGGACGCGCAGGCCCAGCGGCCATGGCTCACGGGCCTAGCCGCTCCGCAGCATGTGGGATCCTCCCAGACCGGGGCACGAACCTGTGTTCCCTGCATCAGCAGGCGGACTCTCAACCACTGCGCCACCAGGGAAGCCCATAACTTTTTGATATTTTTGACAAACTTTTCAAAGATCAAATACTAAATGAAGGTCATTTGACCTCTAACTTTGAGGTTTTCCAAAGGGTCCCTGGAGCACCTCAAAATATTTGTTTTCTCTCCATCTCAGAGAGAGGAATATTAAACTAATTAGGCTTATTTGGTATGTTAAATGGGAAGCAGTTAAATAGATGGTGATAAAACTTCTTAGTTTATGTCATATGTGTAAACATTATTAATATATACATTCTAGAAATTAAGTGGAACTCCCCAAATTCTGGTATGTCCTGGTAAGTGATATCAGTCATAATTTTAGTGTATGTCACAGCAGTAACCAAGTTTCTTTTCAATTGCATTGTAATCAAGTTCTTTAACCTTGACTCTTAAAGTCTTTTGTCATTTATAGCTAGCTATATGGTCAGTTAACCAGATATTTGGTAGAAATGAGGTTAACTTTAGAAAGAAAAAGATTATGTTTCAGTGAATATTCTAGTTTTGTTAATTCAGGTATTTACTGGCTAAGACTCACTTCTCAGATAGCTCCTTGCAAAGTTTAATTAAAAGGACACTGTTTCTGGGCTTCCCTGGTGGCGCAGTGGTTGAGAGTCCGCCTGCCGATGCAGGGGACACGGGTTTGTGCCCCGGTCCGGGAAGATCCCACATGCCGCGGAGCGGCTGGGCCCGTGAGCCATGGCCGCTGAGCCTGAGCGTCCGGAGCCTGTGCTCCGCAACGGGAGAGGCCACAACAGTGAGAGGCCCGCGTACCGCTACAAACAACAACAAAAAAAGGACACTGTTTCTGAAGGCTATCACAGTACTCTAACTTTGGATGAAGATCAGATCCACCAAGACCTGCAACCAGGACATTATTCATATTGGAAAAGACATCAGATAAAGGACTCCTTGCAGCCATGTTGGAAGGGACCATATCAGGCCTCTCCTGAATGAACTTTAACTCGCTTTTGGTTTTTTTGTGTGTGTGTGTGGTACGCGGGCCTTTCACTGTTGTGGCCTCTCCTGTTGCGGAGCACAGGCTCCGGATGTGCAAGCTCAGCGGCCATGGCTCACGGGCCTAGCCGCTTCGCGGCATGTGGGATCTTCCCGGACCGGGGCACAAACCCGTGTCCCCTGCACCGACAGGCGGACTCTCAACCATTGCACCACCAGGGAAGCCCAGTGAGACCCCTTTTAACCAGCTAATTAATGCTGCCTGTTCTGGCCATAAATAATCCTTTATATTAGATGTTGAATATCAGGTAGCTCCTAACAGGAACCAGTGGATTTATGGAACAAGTTTATGACCTTGGCTCTCCCCAGTAGGGAGATTCACAATTGGTTTCCCTTGGTCACTTACTTACAGGCAGCCTTGGAAACAGTTCCTGCCAAGCTGTCAGTCTGCCTTTAGTGCAGGCACACTGGTCTCTTATCAGTTTTCCAATGGTACTACCATTTGGCCGTGATATTTAATTCACCTGATGACCCATGAAGAGTCAAACTTTTGCTCTGAACAATCCTCTCTCCCAGTTTAGAGGAAATAGATACTACAAAAATGGTTTGGTTCAGAATTTTGGCTTGAACTTTTGCTAATGATTGTTCCTCCTACTACCAATTTAAATGAGTTTGTGGAACTTAGAAGGTGATAGTTTCTTGCCTTTCACACTGTCATTTGCTCCTACTAAGATAATGATGCTTGCACGACTTGGAACTATAGATCACATCTATAGTTTTCTATAAAATTATGTACATACACAACGTACATGCAAGGAAAACTGGCTTAAGTACCTTTTTGGACAACTTGGAATTGGCTGTCAATCCTTGACAAATATTCTGCCAGTATAACCCTCTAAAAGAGAGAACCGGGCTACTAGGACCCAGCATCAAGGGACATGATGGACACTGAGGCGGGCAAGCAGCCCCCTAGCTTTGAGGGACCAAACATTTGGTCACTTCATGCTGTCAAAAGATTAATGATCAACAGGGGCAAATTATAAGATACATATCTTATGGCAAGACAAGAAAAATTTAAACAAAAAATCTGTGCCCTTTGGCCTCCTCTCACCCACCACTGTGCAGTGTTATCTGCATTATGTGTTGACCAAACCTTCCCCATCAGCAGAAATTTCCACTCAACCATAAAGAGAAACGTTCTCCTAAGACAACAATTCCTTAAGGGTAAAATTCCTTCTTGATAAGAGGTCACATGGTGCTCAGGTCTGGATTATGTAAATTGTCAATTATGTCATTTGATGTACGACCCTCCTGTCTCAAAAAGCTTATACAACCGTGTCTTGACTTCTAATGGGCAGAACAGTTCTCAGGGCTTTGTGAGATGCTCCTCCTGGGTTATAATCCTCAAATTTGGCTCGAATAAAATTTTGTTTCTTTTTTAGATCAACTGATTAAAGGCACAGGGGCTCAGCAATCTACCACCATGTTCTTAATAGGAAATACCCACTGGCTTGAAGGGAAAAAAAAGCCACCTTGGTAAGCCTTGGTCTTCCACAGGGCACAGAACCAGAGGAAACTAGCAAGCTCAGAGCCTGTGTGACCAATCCTGGTAGTGCAGGACTTCTTCACATAAGGTGCCTGGGTCCCTGAGAAAGATCTATAAACACCCTGAACTTCCAAGAAAAAAACTGGAGTGTATGCATGTTTTCCTGGGGAAAGGGTCCTTCCCTTCACATAGATCCAAGAATCGGTTAAAATCCTGAGCTAGAGAAAAGCACTAAGCCAGTTGCAAAGATGATAAGGAAGCCACAGCCAGCCAGTCGGAGAGCTCACTAAGCCATCACGGAAGTTAGAACACAGACTCACAGCAGACAACAGGGCACTGGTTTTTTTTTTTTTTTTTTAGAGCATTGTTTTTGTACGCTTCTTTCTAATTGTATTTCAAGTTCTTTCCAAAACAAGGCCCTTGGATACCCCAGGTTCAATATGCCCCTGGGCCTGGTCCACTGCTGTCTTGTATTCATATGTGAGTATTCGTTCGTTCACCAACATTAAATCCCAGGATAGGTGTGATAAAACAGGACTCCCTCCTCCATGGCACAGGTCCTTTGCTGGTTTCAGAGGTGGACGGCGGTCTTTCCAGAAAACACACAGGAACTTTTTCTTGGAACTGAAGTGGGATGAAAAGTGCCTGCCCTGAACATCACCATCTTTTCCCTGACCCTTCCCCTCCAGTTTCTGAAGATACAGCAGAAAATAATCTTGCTTGAAGATACTGGGTAACAACTCCATAAAACAAAAACACATGCTTCCAATGCACTGTGCTTTCAGATATGCTGAGGAAGAAAAACATAACTTCATTAATTCAAATGCAACTTGGCACCTAAGAGTAATCACAATAAAGAGCAATTTCAAAGAATTAACATTCCTTCAACAGAAGTGATGATTTAGATCTTCAGGTCCTTTTAGAAATTAGTTTTCAATATTATTCTCTCTCCATCTCCAGCTAAATGACCAAAGCAACACAGAAGGTTTTTTGGTTAGTCAGTGTTTTCTGTCCTGTAACTCTTGGGGTGCACAAAACCCCATGCCCTAACCAGGCATTCACTGTTCCAAGTATCTCCATCCATTAGAGTTGGGAATACCAGCTCCCCTAACCCGAGTTATTCTCATACACTCGTAAATGCAAAAAGATCTTTTAAGAGGCAAGGCATAGCCCAGCCAAAGTCAGCCCAAGGGCAGTTTTCAGCCCTGCCTTACCTGGGTTTAGTTCAGCTGCCGGATAAGCTGATTGATGCGTTCACCTCGATAGCCAGGTGAGCCCATTTCCTTGAGGAAGCCCACTCTATTCTTGGTAGCGTGACGGGCCACTGAGAGTTGGAAAGGGCGCAAGAACCCTGAGATCACCTGAAAATTCTTCCCCGGAAAGGCAATTTCGTGAATGAGGTCTTCCAAGCAAATGACACCAAACTTCCCTAAGAAACATAAGGTTCGGATTCCTTTATTCAACATTTTCACAGCACACATAGTGAGGCTCTTATATGCCAGAGCTCGGCACTCTGGCAGGCTCTTGGGACTCTTTCTGCTCTGACTCCTAAGGTGTTCACTCACCCAGGTGCTCCTCAATCACTGTGTTGTCTGTCAAAGGGATGATTTTATTCTTGACCTTGGCTTGTCCACGTTTCAAGATGAGTTCCCGAACTGACTTCAAATTTGGAAATCTATGTGTGGCAGAGTAAAATACAACCTCAGCCACCTCCCCACGACCACCGGGCACACTGTATTACACTGGCCACACAGTCCAGCAGCCTGGCTAAGGATTCTACCAACCCCCCTCCCCAAAGTGTCCTGTAACATGCTGCAGCTGGGATGCTCAGAAATTCACCTGAAGGAGGTGAAAAACCCAAGCGGCCCTATGTAATTAGAAATTAAAATTTATGCATACAAATGCTCACCAAATAAAGATATTTATTTTCCAGGCAAAAATACGTCCTGGCTTACAGTCTAGGACTTTGGCCTTAAGTGACCCTATTCAAGAGTTTGAAATGAAATCCAAGCCTTTTTCGGGTTTTACTGTTTGAAGGAATACTACCTAGCTCTGCTTCAAGATTCCAAGAATTAATCTGTCCTCTACTTGTCTTACTCAGCCTTAGCCTACAACTGACCAAGCCCTGCCACAGCCCTGTTCAGACCATTATCAGCTGCTCTGAGAACCCCTGCTCTACCCGCCCCATGTTCTGAGACTCTTAAGGCTGGCAGCTGATTACTGATGACTGTGGCCGCAGCAAAATGTCCCCTGGACACGGCAACATGAGCACTGGAGGACAGTACCCTGTGCCTCCTAACGTTCTCAACCTTCTCAAACGTGAATTCACACAAAAATCCATACTCACCCCCAGGTCACATAAGGTTCCACTATACGAAGGGTTTTTATGGTTTGAGGAGTTACTTGCATAAAGACGCCACTGAAAACCTTATTCAGGCGAAGTCTTGCAATGGTCCTCTGCACCAGTAAACTGACCCCATTAATCCTGAAATGAACACCAGAGGAAGTCAGGCTCTGTCCAGCAAGCACCCATGAAATGTCTGCCACTACTGGGCACCCAGAGGGTAGGACACAGACCGTGACTTACAAAGTGCAATTGAGTGGGAAGCAGCTATGTAAACAGATCATTTCCATGCTATGTGGAGCAATGCCTGAGATGCTAAGGGAACAGAAATGGTCCCTGAATTTGTGTGGGGGGGGTTGAACACATCAAGCTAAGGAAGCCAGGCTTGCTTCTGTGAGCATTAAAAGCTATGGAAGATTTTAAGGACTTCCCTGGTGGTCCAGTGGTTAGGACTCCGAGCTCTCACTGCCGAGGGTCTGGGTTCAGTACTGGTCGGGGAACTGAGATCCTACAAATCACGCAGCAGGGCCAAAAAAACCCCAGAAAAACCAAACTATGGAAGATTTTAAATAAAGGAGACATGATCAGATTTGTTTGGCAATCACTGAGGGAGCATATAAAACAGAAACAAGAGCATGACACCAGAGTCCGGGAAACCCAGCTAGAAAGCTGGTGTGCTAGGCCAGGAAAGAGATTACGGCAGTGGTAGGAGACTCATACATATTTAAAAACCACAAGTTACTGATTTGGGTGACTGGGTAGGGAAACAGAGGCAGAGCTGTATGTGCTGATAGGAACAGGTAAGGTATTACTCAACGTGGAAAAAGCTTTCCGTACTCTCCCCAGCACTGAATATGCTCCATCCACTCGACCCTGGTTCAGTTCCTAGAAGATGCCTTGATCCCCCACTTCAGGACTTTTTCCATCTGTGCCTGGAAAGCCTTCCCCCAACCCTTTCATGTTTGCAGGTCTCACCTTCAAGTTCCTGCTTCCCAGTGTCCCAAACCATGACACACCACACCGAGGGCCCCTTGTCCCCACATCCAGCACTTTACCTTCAAAGCAGTCAGTGTATATTTTCATGTCTGTTTGCTTAAGCTCAGTCTCCCTAATCTTGAAGACAAAATCTATGTTTTGCTCAGCCCTGAATTCCTAGCACAACTTGCATTAATGGCTTAAGGCCTAGTATCTCATCTCCCTACAAAGGGCCTAAAGCTGAACCAATAGTTTTGCCCCAGCCTCATGAAATCCAGCAAGTTCCCTACCTTTCGATGCGTAAAACAAAGGCCAAGGAATGTTTATCTGGCACTTCCAAGCCGTGAGGTTTCACTTCTAGTCGTCTGAGTCGCACCCTGTCACGTAGTTGCCGCCAGGAATCATGTAGGAACCATTCTAGTCGCTTAAACTTGATCTCTTTTCCTTTCCTCTGCTACAGAGAAGGCAAACCATCACCATTTTATGCCTCTAGTCATCTTTACTTCCACAACAGTAATTCATTAGTCACTACTGATAAAGCTTATTTCCCCCCATGTTCTGGAAAGGGGCGCAAACATCCTCTATTCTTATATAGTGGAAAAACCAAAATACCCGAGTGAAGGTGGAGTTGAGAAAACTTGGGAACTTATTGGGAAAAGTCCCTGCTAAATAAACAAAAACCCGATTAATTTACATGCTGTCAGCCAATGTTTACCAGCAAGTGTTTATGGAACCTAACACTGTGTTAGGCATCATAAAGTTCACACTTGTTTCGTTACCTGCCTCCAAAATACGTATTTCTCCAAAAACATTTAGCAGATAGAAAAAATCGTTCGGTATATTAAAAAAGTTTTCTTTCAGGTACACAAGCATGTTTGGTCTCTCAAATCACTTGGTATGAACCTGGAACTCTCCATTCACTTTTTCCTTAACAACTTTATGCCAGTATTTTGTTTGCGGAAAGTAATACATATTTGCTAAGCAAAGACAAGAACCCTATACCTTGTATAATCCAACCAATGGGAGAAGAGAATGTCAGTACCAAATCTAGTTCAACACATGCTGGATAAATAAAACTCATCAAATACAAATTCTAATTCCCTCCACCTGGTTCTCCACCATTACCTCCTTCCTTTGCAAAAGCGCCTGCTTTGCCTGGGTGGCTTTCAGGGCCTGATAAGCCTTCCTCTTTTTCAGGAGATTTTCTGGAACCAAAGGGATCTTTTTTCTTGGCCTGACACAGAAAATGGAGACGAGCGATAGTATTAAGTAAACAAATCTTCAATGGATTTCCAAAAGATATCCTGGGCTTCGGGAAACATTACTGTCTTCAAATTACTAAGGACTGAGGCGCCTCTGAAATCTGTGGTTTCTGGCTCCAGTCTTCAAAATGGACCCCTCACATTCCCTCGTCTCCAAAACCTTTTAAAAAGTCATGAACCCCTTAACCACTGGTCCTCATATACGTCAACGGAGCTTTTACTGCCGCAGCTTTTTTTTTTTTTTTTTTTTTGCAGTACTCGGGCCTCTCACTGCTGTGGCCTCTCCCGTCGCGGAGCACAGGCTCCTGACGCGCAGGCTCAGCGGCCATGGCTCACGGGCCCAGCCGCTCCGCGGCATGTGGGATCTTCCCGGACCGGGGCACGAACCCGCGTCCCCTGCATTGGCAGGCGGACTCTCAACCACTGCGCCACCAGGGAAGCCCCTGCCGCAGCTTTATAGACACCATCAGCGATCAGATTCTGCCCCATGGGGCTGGGACGGGTGAAGACCTATCTGTAGGGGTAACACTTAAGCCAGGCTGGAGGAACCCACTCTCCAGCCCCGCTGCCTAAAAGTCAATCCTCTCCCCTTGAGGTAACCCGAACTCGACTGCAGCCCCCTCCGCCCGCCCACCCACCCAACCCCTACGGCTCCTTACTCCTTCCTCTGTAATCTGTAACCTTTCCTATTCTCTCCCTTCAGTCCACAATTATCCTTATTTTCCGCCACCGAGAAATAAACACTATGGATGGCACCAGATGCTCGAGACGCCAAGCCAGAGACTCAGAGTCCCCAGTACTTACTCTTCCGCCGCCATCTTTCCAACTCTGCAGCTACTGCCCATGCGCAGCCCCACCGCATGGGGGAAGAGAGAAACTTCTCTGTTTACTCGACCATAGAGACGTCTACTCTAGCCCATGGAGGGGCGGCCCGGGCCGTTTTAGCGGCAGTGAACAGCTGAGGTTTTGCTAACCCCGATTCCCGCCAAAAGTTGCACAGAGCTTCCTTCGCACCGCTTCGAAGCTTTTTAGAGCCGTGTTATCTTCAAAACACAGCCTTTTTTATTCCAGCTGTACTCTCATAATGCTGGAGGCCGCAGTGTAAACAAACAACGAAACGCTTCCCACAATGCACCGACTTCCGGTGGGGGGTGGGAGCTGCTCCTCCAGTTTCCGCTCGCTGGGCTGTACGTTTCCTTTTCTGGGTGGGGAGAGGTGGGACTATGGTTTTGGCTCTCACGTGTGGATGGAGGTGAATACGGACTACTTAGGACGGTGAAAAAAGGCAACTCTGATTCTGTCGGCCTGGCTCCGTCAGTGGGTCCCTGAGCAAGTTCTTTAATCCCTAAGTCCCTTCGTTTCCTTTACCCATTAAATGGACATAATGATGGATCTTGCCATAGCCTTAGGCGAGTTATATGAGCTTCTCCATATAAAGCGTTTAAAACGAAGTCTGGCAGTAAGCAGTTAACACTTTGTTCATTATTATTGGTGCTGAACCGAAAACTAGAAATTCCAACTTACCAAGTCCAGACCTTCCCTCATATACTTTTTACCACCTGCCATATGCTTCCTTCTTTCCCGGTCTTCATAAAACAATGAAAAGTCCCGTCCTGTTTTTTTCTGAAACCTCTAGAGCAGGCGCGTCTCAAGCATTAATGTGCATAGGAGTAACCTGAGGATCTTGTTAAAACGCACATTTTTTATTCAGGAGGGGGCGGGGGTCGCTATTCTGCACTTTAAACATGCTTCAAAGTGATGGGGATGCTTCACGTCTGTGACCAGCAGGGTTCTTGAGTAGGCTCTATCCTCCTGAATTCCTTCAGCAAGTTGTTATATTTTTAACATTTCTTCGCCATGATACTAGGAGAGCAGAGATCATGCCTGCCTTGCTCATCACTGATCCTAAGAGTCTAGCACAGGTTTTTCAGTCTCGGCACTATTTGCATTTGGGGCGAGATAATTCTTTGTAACGGAGGTTGTCCTGTGCATTGTAGGATGTCTAGCGGCATCCCAGGCTTCTACCCACTGCATGCCAGTAGAATCCCCACCCCAGTGGTGACAACAAAAATGTTTCCAGGCATTGCCAAATGTAAATGTCTAGCACAGTATGTATATTTCTCTTAAGGTATAAGGCAATGTCATATTTTGACAGTGCTTACAGGCATATCCACAGACTTTATCCTGTATTGTTTGGCTTGTTTTCCTGATTAGACTGGCTTCTCTGGAGACCGAGAACTTGTCACATACTTCTCTGAATCTTCTCCAGCACCTCTCACAACAATGGGCACCTGCAGGGGCTTGTTAACCATCTTAAGCTCAAGGCATCGTATTGGTATGTGCTATGTAATTAGTTTAACCAGAAAGACAGTGCCTTGCGCAGAGCTCAGTAGCTTGATGAATAAATGTCAAAGGGGCTTCCTTGGTGGCGCAGTGGTTGAGAGTCTGCCTGCCAATGCAGGGGACACGGGTTCGAGCCCTGGTCTGGGAAGATTCCACATGCCTCGGAGCGGCTGGGCCCGTGAGCCACCGCTACTGAGCCTGCGCGTCTGGAGCCTGTGCTCCGCAACGGGAGAGGCCGCGATAGTGAGAGGCCCACGCACCGCGATGAAGAGTGGCCCCTGCTGTCCGCAACTAGGGAAAGCCCTCGCACAGAAATGAAGACCCAACATAGCCAAAATAAATAAATAAATTTTAAAAATAATTAAATAAATAAATGTCAAAGGTCTACATAGTCTTCAGAGTCACAGGCTATGGCGTGAGCCTCATTTTTACTCGCTTTTTCAACACCTCACCATGTGTCTTACTTTGTGGAAAGGCAAAAACAGAAAGGTTGGCAAACTGTAAAGTGTCCATTAAATAGTAAACAAGAAACAAAAAAAGTAAACATTTTGTAACTTCCCCTGTCTACAGATAAAAGGTAGGTTCTGTGGTACGGAAGGTATTTCAGAGGTATTAACAATACAACAATACTCCTGGCTGAAAGACTCGGAGGCGGGGATTCAGGAAAGGCTTTCCAATGCCAGCAGATGGTGCTAGAAGAGCACTTATTCTCAGTGTGAAAGCCATTGTTCCACCAGGCTGATCCAGAGAAAAAAGAGACGGAGTCCTCTTGAACCCAAACATGTTCACTAACTGAAAACATGCTTACTGACCATTGAGCATATGCCCTGGGCCCTGGGCAAGACATGAGATTTTTAACTGACATTCCTGAATGAGAACAGGGCAGGGCCATTTACAGCCTCAAGAATCATTCTTTTTAGCCTGTCCTCATAGGCCTCTGTTCTCTTTTTTCTTGACCATTTCAGTTGTCCATCATTAGCGAGTGGTTAAAAAATTTATGGAAGACTATGCAATTATACGCAGTGAGGTAAGTCTTTGTGTCCCGAAATCTCGATGGGGAGTATTTTTTATTTTTTTGCCCACCGACATCCATCCATTTCTCTTTTGGACTGATCGCTCCCTCATTGCATACAGTCTTTGGAGGGTGGGGTATCTAATCCAAACACACCTGCCCTCCCAATACATAAACTGAAGGGGTCTCTGGAAGCTCTTATCAACTCCTCCCACTTCTCCATAAGACCCTCTCTTCCAGGTTTTGAATCTTCAGCAGAGTGATGATGGAAGAAAAGGAGGAGACTTTTAAGGATTTCTACCTACTAAGACCTCTTGGAGTTTTCTTATTCCAATCTTTCTCAAGCCTTTTAAAAATATATATATAATTATTTATTTATTTAGGCTGTGCTGGGTCTTAGATGTGGCACACAGGATCTTTGTTTTGGCATGTGGGATCTTTAGTTGCAGCATGCATGCAGGATCTAGTTCCCCGACCAGGGATCAAACCTGGGTACCCTGCATTGGGAGCTTGGAGTCTTACCCACTGGACCACCAGGGAAGTCCCTCTCAAGCCTTTAAGTTCTTCAATCTTCCCTTTAATTTTTATCCTTCCTATAAAACTCCTTTATGCTGGTTAACCAAGCAGATTGGTTTCTGATGCTTAAAACCAAAGAATCCTGACTATAAAACTCCCAGATATTTGGTTACATTTGAAAACGCAAGATACAGAAGAGAATAGGGTGTTAAGAGAGTGGTTCCCAGTTGTTTTGTTGTTTTTGTTTCTTGGCTATAGATGTATATAACAGTTTTGGAAGGATGTACAAGAAAGAGTTGATGGGGGTTATTTTTGGGAAATGGGAGTGGGGCCTGGAATGGGAGGAAGACTTAGAGTTGTGCTTTGCTTTTGTTTATCATTTACGTATTAGTTTAAGAAAGCACTCTCTGGGTAATTAGGCTCTTGTAATTTGCCTGTTTTAGAAACCACTTGACTATACTTTTTTTTTAAAGACTCCTTTCAGGACCAACATTTTGTGGTTCTTTGAATTGACTCCAGGATCCCTTTCCTAACATATCCCACAATAAGTTATTTCAGTACTGTCTGCATTTGGGGATTATTTGGAATCCATGCCTTCTCAGTAAGGCAAAACCACCACACCCCACACACCCAAAAGGGGGCTCAATTTGCAATTTCCCATCTGCCCCAAACCTCTTTCTTGGATTATGACCCTTCTTGCAGTTGACTTCGTTTTGCTTCAAGTTTTCCTTGTTGCTTCCTCAGAGAGTGACGTGGGTTACCAGGAGGCAAGTGGGAAGGAGCAGCCAGATGTGCCTGGAGTTAGGGAAGACAACATGGACAACAGCTTTTGATCCTGATGAAAAACGAGCAAAGGGAGCAAAAGTGAGAAGGAAAAAGAGAGAACAGGTGGAGGGCAGCAGCCTTCTGAGGGTCGAGGGTAGACACAGGAGAGCTAGGGTAGGAGGGAGACAGTGTGCAGTAGGTAAGAATATATGCAAAACGGAAAAACCCAAACCTCTTCTGAATTATTTCGGGGATAATGGAACATTAGCTTTTCCTACCTTCCACACTTCTTCAGTAAGACTTAATTTTACACCCTAAGAAGTAGAGGGTCGGGCCAAGTCTTCCTAGTTTATCCGCAAGGAAGCTGAGGCTGAGAGTAACTTGCACAAAGGTGTCTGATGATGGGTTAGGTGAAGTCCTGGGACCTGTTCCCAGATTCTGCTGCCAAAGGCGCCTTCTGCACCCGCCTGCCTCCCACCCCGCATTGTACTGGTTTCCTTGACCTTCACAGACACGATTTTTCCCTAAGGATCTCACCTTTGAAAGTGTTTTCAAAGGCCAGGCTCCAGCACATGCCTAAAAGGAATATAGATGAGGGACTCATACAGGCCTTTTACCTGCAGCAGTGTACATACAGGCTGTTTACACTACAGAATCCACTTTATACTGCAAATGTGCTTCTACAATTTGTGTGTCCGCTGAACCAATTTTCTCCACGTAGTTAACACTATAAAATTCCTCTATCTTCATTCCTGCAAAAAGTGTCATACTTTTTTTTCTCAAACATACCTCAGGAAATTTCACTAAAAACCATGGAAATAAGCAGGGCACGGGAATATAGGTCACAGCTCTCTACCAACTGGCAATCTGGAAGAATTTTAGCCCCTGTTTCTTCTCTCTTGAAATGTAGTTAGTTATGTGCTTGTTTCCTCTCTAGACTGAGCTGAGAGTAGAAATCATACCTGAATGATCTGTAGACTCCTAGTGTCTAGCACAGAGCCTGTAAACTGCTCAATAGTTTAGTGCTTAATGCCAGACAGCCAGGAATCCTCTGTCTCAGAGCACAAAGGCTGAAGCAGAGCCAGAGCCCAGATCCAGGGCTCAGCCCTCCCGAGGACAGCAGAGTTCAAGTTCTGCCTGAGCAATGCTGTTTCAGTGCCCCCAGATACTGGAGTTTCTTTCTTTTCCCATTCCTTTCCCCCCAGTAAAACCCTGGCTACTCTCTCCACACCAGGCAGTGCTAGGGCCCCTCTCCTGGGACATGGCCTCCTGTACACAGGCCTGAGGGCTTTAACCATCCTAGGAGAAGGTGCCTGGTCTTTCCTCTGGGCGTGCCTCTGCGGAACACACAGACTCCTATCCTAATCAAGCAGCCAGATGATCCTTCTAACTCTTTATTCATGGGGCACACCCATTGCAAATGGCCTGAAGAGGGGCAAGAGGGTCACGTTGGACACACATTTGTCCTTAGCAAGGAGAGAAGCTTGACAGCAGGACACCACTGTAAAAGACATTAAGGGATCCATCCACTGATGTAATTATTCTAGCCATAATTATTCTAACTTCTGTTAGTTATATGAGGACAACTTCCACTTTATGTATCGATTACTGAAGAATCTTGATATCCTGACTGCTACTACCTATTGGTGGTGGTGGAGAGCAATTAAACCATAAAGTAGGGAGTCTAAGTATCAATTCTAGGCCCCAAAGGAAAATTTAAGGAGTCTTATACCCCTACCCCAGGAAGTTTCCCCTCTGTTAGTTTCCCTAACAATTTGGGTAGAGTCACACTTGTGAGGGCAGGAACTCAAAAGGGCTTAGTGGGGCTGATTTTACAGATAAGGTTACAATTTGGTCAAACGTGTGAATCCAAAGAGAAACATGTTAATTCTGGAACAAGTTTTATGTAAAATAGTTTTTTTTTTTCATTTTTTTACCTATCCCTTAGCCTTCTCGTTCCTGCAGAAACAAAAGAAATGTAACGATTAAAGAAAAATTCCTGCAGATTGAGGCACATTTATCTAACTTTTAAATGACCTCATTTTTCCTTCCTTAGTTAAGGGCCCATGTGACGGGAGCAGGGAGGGAGGAGGCCAGAGATGTTCATGACTCAACTTTCTCCTTGACCAATTTTAATTTGTAATTTAGAAAGGCTGATCAGTTAAAATCCTACCCCCTCACTGGCCGGGGTATTCTTTGGTAGTGGTATTTAATAACAGAACTCCCACTGGACATTTACTTACCCTTTTCTTCTGGGAAAAGCAGCCATTCCTCTTTGCAAAATCAAGACAATCACAGTTGCACATTTTCCCAAATCTTTGGCTGTATTGCAATGGTTGTTTCATTTTGTAATCTCCAACTAAACATTTCCTAACCATGGATTAACAATATAGTTACTGACTGGTTTCTTTTAACAGCATTTATCCAACATAACAAAATAAACTGCAATTTGTTATACTTTTTTTTTACAAAACATTTTATAAATATTTTTACAAAATGTATACAAAGCAATTTCAAGTGAGACATACTATACAAATGAAGGTATTTAAGCAAATAAAGCCCACACCACACTGACAGTGAGTGACGCGTCCTCTTTAAGTCAGTCTGTAAGGCCTCCCTAATCTAACAAAGTCTGCTAAATTCTTCAGCGCTAAAATAGTTCTTTTTTGTAATTGCCAGTTTAAAATTTGCTTTATCTTTAGGCAGTACTTAAGGACACAGAAAGTCAAATGCTTAATAACAAATTCACACTTTTCCACAACAACAGAAAAAAAAAGAAAGAAAAGAAAATGATTTTTGTTACTGAGTATGAGTAGCTCTAAAACTTAACTTTGACTAATGAATCTGAACAACTGAATGTTGGCCATCCGAGGCTGAGCTCTCACCCTCCACCAGAGGGGCCTCGACATGCGAGTTATGACCTAATCACAGGAGTAAAAGACATTTCATAATCGTCAGTTGTCATTACCTAGAATCTTTCCTCCATAAAAAGTAAACTTACATACAAGGACACAAAAATTTACAAGTTTCATTTTGGTAAATTAGGCTCTCCGTTTTCTAGACAAGTGTCAAGGCTTTAAAAACCCTTTAAGATGGTATATCGAAAAGTTGGGACTGGGGTAGCAGGGCAGGGTAGGGAAGAAAGAGAGGTGACAAATGTACATGGAGCTTATGTTGTCTCTTAAGAATTCCACTGATTCAGTAATTAATGTAACTCATCAGTAGCTTCCATGAAGGCTTCTAGGTATAAATTTCCACAATGAGAAGAATTTGATCAGGAGGGACCATCTTTAAGTCTTGCTAGGAATTAGGGGAGCATGAGCCCTAAGAGAAGAGCCTATGAAATCATGGGGTTCAGGGCAGGGTGTTACCCCAGGGCTACCCAAACAGAAAGTTCCAACTGGCAATACCAACTTATCTTTCTAATATGTTATAATACAGGAAAAAGGGGAAATCTGCAACTTGGACATTGGCACAAATAAGGAAAACATGGTAACCGTAAAATGGCCCAGATTTTCCAATTTCTATTGGCTCAGGGGTGGGAGTGGGGAGAAGGTATTTTGCTTTTGTGAAGACTGGCTGTCTCACAGGGTTTCTCTGTTTGGGGGGACTAAGGAGCAGGGAGAGTCTAGGTCTTCTGTTACTGTGTTTTCTAGTAATCAGAAGCCTTCCTTTCCATTGCAGGCCGACCTGGAAGAGAAATGCCCAACATGATGACAGTGGGGTCATCCCCATTCTGAGGATGGCCAGAAGCAGATCTTGGCAACATGTTAGAGTGAAGACCAGTGGGTGTGCCTCTAAAGCCAGAGAGATGGACAGAATAAATGAGAGCCCGTGCACATAACGGGGAGGGTGAGTGTGTACACACTGTTGCCAAAATGACCTCTGAATCTGAACAGCCCAGACACATGCACGCACACATGTATGTAAGAGGGTACATACAAAATACCATATGTAGCTTTCCCAATGCTAGGAGATACTGATGGTTACAATGACATTGAGAACGAAAGTGCCAACAGAAACGGGATGACCTGGGGCGGGTATACAAGAAAGGAAACTGGGGAAAGCTCCCTGAAAAGAAATATAAATAAATAAAGCAATAAGTCACGTTCACGAACATGAACATGGGCCAAACACAAACTATGGCAGGGAATGTCCTTTGGCTCTCAAGTGGGAATCCCGGGTCTCAGATCTTTCCTCTCAGTGGTGGGCTGGCTGGTTACCTTTGGTTTGTCTGTGTTTTGGTAATGATTGCTGCCAGGGGTGACTACTGTTCTCAGACAACAAGAAGCAGAAACAAGGCCAAAGTCCCCTTAACGTTTAAACTGAAAAATTACAACATAGTTTTCAAATGAAAATACTTTTGACGCTTGCCTATTTGTTGTGGGAGGGGTGCAAAGAGAGGTTAAATGGAACAAAACCCAGCAACCAACAAAAACATACATCGTATGCTGCCTAGATCCAATTATAGAATGCAAAACGCTTGTTTTTTCTCAATAGTTAACATATATATGCTTTTACATATATACATATTATATTCCTCATGGCTCTATCCCGGCCTCCCCTGTACACTGTGCCACTTAATTGGTTTCCATTTTCTTTTATTTCGCCTGGTGAGATTATCTCAAGTCGTGCTGTCACAACTCAAAACAAAGTATTCCCTAGATGAAACTCAACGCGGATATGCTGAAGAGGTGAGGTTTTGCTCCGGGAGCATCAGAAAAGCACTTGAACGATGAACAGGAAGCCCTGCTTGTGCGCTATAGGGGCTCACGCCAGGGCCGTGGGTCCTGGCAGAGCAGCCAGGACTAACTGCTCAGAGACGGCCAAGGGGAGAGCCATGTGGTCTCCCCGCCCATGACACCCCAAGACCCTCCCAAAGCCAAAATTTGGAGATGCAGTGGGATATTCTTTAAAAAGTATCTTCTATCAGTCCTGTTTGATTTTCTTTAATAAGTCTGTTCTTTTCAAATGACTTATGATTGTCAGAATTTTACCCAGGGCCTAGGGTACTGTGATCTCATTGAGTTACAGTGTTTAAAAAAAATAAAACAAATAAACAAAAACAAACAAAAAAATGACTATAAGCACTTTCAAAACACTTGAAATGTGTAGGGCCTATCAGACTGCTTTCTAACAAGGATCAGTTTTACTAAAGGATCTCCCTGTAACCACGACGAGTATTGCTCTTAAACAAAGAATGGGATTGAGATTAGAAAGAATAAGCTGTGATGAAAGATCAAGCAGGCTGGAGACAGGAGACCATTTCCATTGCTTTTGCCAGGAAAGAATGTAACTTGTCCGGGGCGGGGTCTCGGGGGGCAGGTTGGGGAGGACTGCGGCTATTAACACTCTAGGATACTATTTACAGCTGCTTCTAAAATGGAGTCAGTTTCTACAATGCCTTCACTGTGGTCCGGGATGAACTTTTCCAGGCAGTTTTCCTGCGAAGCCATTGGAGAAAAGTTGGGGAAATCTAACTCAACAGAGCCGCTAACCGTGGGGTCACTCTGGGGCTGCCGCCCCGCCTTTTTGAGTTCCAAGATGTTCTTAAATGTTGTTTCTAAACTCTTAGTGAGCTGGAGATCAGGCTGGGGCTCGGCTGACCCTTTCATGATGTCTGTGTGTAAAACTTCATTCTTTGGAGAATTCCGCAGAGTCTTGTCCTGGAAGGAGCTATTACACGTCATCTCCAGGTGCGAATCTACTAGGAGGCTTGAGAGTTTGCTCTCAGGACCGTGATCTGGTCTGGACGAGTTTTTCCGGTGCCCTTCAGGGCCGGGAGAGCACTCGCTGCCTTTCACAGAGTCTTTTCGGCTGGTTTTCTCTTCAGATGCACTCCGGTACTGAACTGAGCCCATTTTGTCAAATTTCAGTGCTCTGCCGAGGCATTCGGTTTTTTTAGCAATGTTTCCTTCTGCGGAGACCACGATGTGATTAGGCACTAGATGAAACTGGTCATGATTTGTTGGTTCTGCCATGCCTGGTTTGGCTCTGTCTCTGCTCTGGGCCTTGGCCGTCAGATGCACAGAACTGGTTGTTTTACTGCCATGCTGGTCACTCCTGCCAAACTGTGTCTCATGAGCAGCTTTATTATCAAGTTTGAAGGAACAACAGAAATCAGCCTGAAAGCCCTCTGGAAATGGGAACAAAAAGAACATTAATGAAAGAATGAGACAGGACTAGACAGTAGCCCCTCAGTGGGTCAGGTGCAAACCCACTCCACCCTACCCCACCACACCGAGTCAGCTGTTCATGTCCAGGACTGTGCAGAAGCACAGTACTTGGGGGCATCCTTCAAAAGGAACCGAGGCTGCGGAGCTGCAGCTTCCAGAGGAGCTTAAACCTCTTTGAAAAAGGAGTTGCTGGATGACAAATGGGAAAACCCAATGGGCAAAAAGCTCCACTTTGTCTTGGTCTCTTACTGTAGTTTTTGATCAGTTTTTTACTAATGACTGCTTTGAAACAGTCTGAAAACAGAAATCAGATGTTAGGATCAGCCTCGTTTCTTCCTTGGAGCAGAAGGCCCTGAACAGAGGCTTTGGCGGGGGGCTGGGGAGGACACAACTACTTGTCTGTGGGTGATGGCACTTCAGTCCCTCTAAACACGTGGCAGGGGACCTGGCATAACTAGTGGCACTTTGCCAGGAACACAAAACGAACGATCAACATGCACCTTAAATGGTATCTGCTTGGAAGGACAGTGGGGCATGGAGGAACCGGGTCTGAGGGTGAGTGCTGACCTGTGCCAGGCCTGAAGAGCCAAGGATGGCGAGAGAAATGTGAGTGAGGATTTAGGGGGTTGAGGGTACGGAGGGAGGGAAGCAGGTTGCTGTTATGCAAGGGCAAAGAAAGTGTTCACTCTGGAAGCAATGAAAGTGAAACAGAGCTTTGATGATACCTATAAAGCCACAAACGTGAATTTGTTCACTAAATCCCAAAATATGAGATCTAGGGGATACAGCCTTGAAATCAAAAAAGGTGATTCCACCCCATAAACACTGTGCAGGTACAATACAGAGGAGAACGGAGCATGCCCCTGCCCGCGTGACACCAGGCCTGAGGGGCTGTGACAAAAGAGGAGGGTTTATCCCCAAAGCCCAATTCACCCAATGGCAATAGGGGATTTCAGGTTCTAAGAAAAAGGGGCAGAAATATATCTCACATTATTCTCTTGTTTTTTGGAAAGATTTGAGGATTCTCCTAGGTATACAGCAATTCTTTAGGACTCTCCCTTTACACTGAGTATAAGGATCATGTATTCTCTTTGAAAATTCCTTAAGCCACATCAAACACAAGGCTGAACCTTAATATTTAAGTATCAGAAAAGATGTTAGAAAAATTAAAGCCAGAGGAAAATAATATTCCAATAGGAGGGGAATGGATTAGCCAAATTATCAAATTAGTATATTAAAAATTTATTAACTATTATTTTGAAGACTACAGCAACAGGATAAAAACTTCAGATGTGTTAAATGGAAGAAAATTAGAATAACAAAATAATATCTAGCATGTGACATATGATTTAATTATATTGTAAGTGATGTATGCAAATGGGAACCATAACTGGAAGAAAACTTGGAGAAATAAAAACATTCCTTTTCTAGAATGGTAAAAGTATGGGTAAAAATTGATATTCCACAAATTGTTATGTTATTCAATTTAAAAAATTTTAGACACTAGAAAGAAGTACAGAGAATTCATTTTTAAAAGGCAGAATGTGGGTCGAATCTAGCACAGATGCAAATGGCAGGAAGCTGATGGGGTGCGGGAAGAGTACCAACAAGGAGCACTACAAGCTACCAGAGCCTGTGGGCAGGGACCATGTCTCACTGATTCCCCTCCAACAATGCATTGCACATAGTAAGAAAACTCAATCATTTGCTGAGGTTTAGTTGCTTCTGGGAAGGCTTCTGACTTACTTTAGTTCTCAAAGACTAGGGAAAGATTGATAAGTTCGAGTTTACAATGGGGAAGAAGAATCACTTAACTGAATGTAAAATTCCAGTTTGGATTTTGCAGAACAACCTTTTCAGAGTATTCATATCCTGCTCTCAACTCTGGATTTTTTTCTCCCCAGAATTCAGGATCTACCTTCAGGTTTCATACTCCAAGGTCACTTCAGACAGTCTCCGCAAAGCCATAGCCCCTGAACCCTGGCGGGAGCTCTCCTCTGCTTTTACTCTGGCGTTTCTTACCGGGGTCTACAAGTGCCAGACGCTTGTCCCGGGACAGAGAAGCTCTTTCCTCTTGGTTGAACATTCTGTCGATCATCACCATCTCAGCAGAGGGATTGATCCGCTGAAAATGAGAGAGCCTAGTCATTTCAGATGCCCTTTAACAAGTGCAAACAGCTCGCTGTGTTTTGGGGACAAAGGAAGCAATCAGAAAGGAGAATATGTTTATCCTTGACATACTTTTTTGAATCGTGTTTTTTGGGGAAAGGTAATTTACCACATTGGTACAAACTTCAGAAGGTACTAAAGGGGATGTGGAAAGTCAGCCTTCCTTCTTCACCTCCCCTGTGCACTGCCTTCCCCACCCACCCAGGGCCCTCCCTGCAGGAACCCTCGTGCCAAGCAGTTTAGTAAACTCTTCCAGAGATAGTTTATGCACACACCCAAATTTACATTCTTCATTCTTTATTTTTGCACACAAATGGAAGCAACTATACACACTGTTCTGTACTTTTCTTATTTCCTCCTCTGCCTAATATGTGGGAAATCTTTTCATTAGGATGATCTTTTACTTTATATTCTGCTATGCTATCATTGTGTTGTGTTTTGTTTTTGGCTGTGCTGCATGGTTTGTGGGATCTTAGTTCCCCAACCAGGGACTGAACCCGTGTCCTCGGCAGTGAAACCACAAGAGTCTTAACCATTGGACCTCCAGGGAATTCCCTATAATTATGTTTTGTATTAAGGCTTTCCTTAGAATTATTTTTTGTTGTACAGAATCAAAGCTTAAATTATATTTCTGGGTCTTATTTAACATAAAAATTCATGGCAGATATAATTTGTCCAAGTAATTAGTCCATTTGTCCAAGTCTGTCCAAATGGTCCTTTTCTCATAAATGACAGAGTTAGTCTTTTTGATATCTCAGAGTTTTGTTTCAGAAATGATTGTCAATATAAGAACAACTATTTCAGACTTTGGTGGCACCGTTTTAATATACATAAGTATAGGCATATCTCATTTCATTGCGCTTTGCAGGTATTGCGTTTTTTTTACAAATTGAAGGCTATAGCAACCCTGCATCGAGAAAGTCCATTGGCACCACTTTTCCAACAACATTTGCTCACTTCATGTCTCTGTGTCACGTTTTGGTAATTCTCCCAATATTTCAAACCCTCCACCAGCAAAAAGATTACAACTCACTGGAGGCTCAGATGATGATTAGCATTTTTTAGCAATAAAGTATTTTTAAATTAAGGTATGCACATTGTTGTTTTATTATTTTTTATTTTTTTGTTTTTGCGGTATGCGGGCCTCTCACTGCTGTGGCCTCTCCCGTTGCAGAGCACAGGCTCCAGACGCGCAGGCTCAGCGGCCATGGCTCACAGTCCCAGCCGCTCTGCGGCATGTGGGATCTTCCCGGACCGGGGCACGAACCCATGTCCCCTGCATCGGCAGGCGGACTCTCAACTACTGCGCCACCAGGGAAGCCCACATTGTTGTTTTAGACACAATGCTACTGCACATTTAATAGGCTGCAGTATAGTGTAAACATAACTTTTATTTGCACCAGAAAACGAAAAAGTTCATGTGAATTGATTTATTGAGATATTCACTTTATTGAGGTGGTCTAGAACTGAACCCACAATGTTTCTGAGGTATGCCTGTAAATATATACACTTTAGTTAAACACAAACACACACACATACATATTTATACTATATTGCATACGTGTATAATGTAGTTCAGCTAATCTCTCAAGGTACATTTTCAAAGCTGATCTCAAATTAAAAGCCACTGGTAAGAGACCAATTTATTAAAGTCTGTATGATTTTAGAACTGCTTCTAAAATCTCAGATAGGTTTGGTCTTTCCATCATTTTCTGAGATACCTTACTCCTTTCTCTAATTATCTGGTGCTTTAAAATTAATTTTAGGGGAGTTCCTCAGCGGTCCAGTGGTTAGGACTCAACGCTTTCACTGCTGTGGGCTGGGGTTCAATCCCTGGTCGGGGAACTAAGATCCTGCAAGCCATGCGGTGTGGCCAAAGGGAAAAAAAAACCAATTAATTTTAGTTTCTATTTGGGGTGCTGAAAATGCTCTGGAATTAACGAGTGGTGATGCTTGCACAGCCTTGTGAATATACTAAAATCCATCAGGTTGTACGTTTTAAAATTAAGCATGATTTTTTTGGGGGAAATTATTATTGTAATATATGACAAAAGATTCATATTTATTTATTTATTTATTTTACATCTTTATTGGAGTATAATTGCTTGTTGTGTTAGTTTCTGCTGTACTACGAAGTGAATCAGCTATATGTATACATATATCCCCACAACCCCTCCCTCTTGAGCCTCCCTCCCACCCTCCCTATCCCACCCCTCTAGGTGGTCACAAAGCAACAAGCTGATCTCCCTGTTAAGCATGATTTTTATGACATGCTAGTGATCTCTCAATTGAAAACAAGACAAAACTAACTTTTTTTTAATTTGGCTGCACCACGTGGCTTGCAGGATCTTAGTTCCCAGACCGGGGTGAAAACCCGAGCCCTCGGCAGTGAGTGCACAGAGTCCTAACCACTGGACCGCCAGGGAATTCCCAAGACAAAACTAATTTTAACATCTGTCACCACCTCATCTTTTCAGATATTATTCTGAACAATATTCAGCAGAAGTGTTGCCAGTCCTCTCCCACATCTTCTGGTTGGTGAGAGGCAGTGGACAGCATCGGAGTGCGGATGGGGGTCAGGTGGTCCTGGTCTGTATTCTAGCTCTGCTAATTACACTGCAAACTTACTGGCTGTATGATGTTGGGCAAATTACATAACCAAAGCACTAGTCCCTCATTTGGAACCAGGAAAACAATAGCACTGATTCAGTGTGATCAACCATGGAAAGCATAGCAAATATAGCTGCTGTTAGTAGAAGGTTCAGTCAAAGGTAAGTTTTTCTACAATTTTAAGTATCTGTGCCTTTTAAACTATGTTGGGAAAAATGTAATTTCTTGAAGTTTTTCTCTCTGAATTAGTAGCTGTGACCTGTGGAGTTTAAGAAACAAACATGCTTGGTAGTGGAACTTTACCATGGCATCTTCCAGGAGCAGGAATCTGTACTTGTTAAGCATAGCTTGGGTCCTTTTTAGGAGCTGAGTGGCAACTGTTTCAAATTCATTGTCAACTTTAAAAAGAGAGAGAGAGAGAGAAAAAAAAAGTAAGAGAGTGCAAATCACCCACTAGGTCCTTTTTTCCTTAGGACTGAAATGAATTATTCCTCCATTTTCTCTTCTTAGTTTAGTTCTTCCTTGGTTAAACATCATCTTTCTGCACTCCTGTCCCTCACTGTTCACTGGAATGTGATCACAGAAACTCATTTTAACACTAGCTTATTTTCACTCTAATTAGGAAACTAAAAACATAATGCCTTTAATTAAGATCATTTATAAAAGAAAACCACGTTAACACAGACCAGCAGCAAATATCAATGAACAGAGAATGATCTACGAGTTTAGGTGACCTAAGCCTCCACTTCCTTCCAACAGCATGAAAAACTGAAACTGCTGAGACAATGAAGTCCTACTGTCCGGGCTGGGCAGACCAGTTTCACGTAACAACACCAACTCGTCCATGGCATCTCGCAGGTCATGGTCCTGTGGCTCTGTCCTTTGTCTGTCTGTCTCCAAAGGTCTCACATTTTCCACTTCGCTCTTCTCAGAGCCTCCACATCCCTGTTTAATGCTGGATGTGGACGCTCTTCCTCCCAGGGAAGCTCACAGTGCATTGACTGCTGCACTCCCCTCAGAGGCCCTACTCTGGACTCACTTTGGAACTTCAAAGAATGCTTTTTGGGAGCTACAGTATCTATCTAATTCATAAAAGTGATAGCAGCAGCTCAGGGTATGTATGCATTCTATCTAAACGCAGGGACTGTGCCTGAATCACTGTGCAGAGCACCTCGTCCAGGGCCATCCTGTCTGCAGCCAGAGTCCAAACAGTGCTCTGGATTCACTGCCCTCAAACGTGTCCATAAAATATTCGGACATTTGGGTGTCCCTCCACAGAATGTTGAGAAAAATAAGTCACAACCCTAAACATGGACTGGGAAATCAAGTAAATTGGGAAGAAGGTAGGTCTGCAATGAAAAACAGTAACCTGGCTACCATCTGGGGGTGACGAGGCTCTGGTTCGCCTGTGGGGTGAGTCCCCAGGAGGGCATCCCTAGGAGGGTGTCTGGTGTCAAGGTGGCACCCTGGGGGTCCAGCCTGCTTACCTTTCTTCAGGTCTTCCTCTGTGGGCATGGAGCCCTGGCACACATGGTAGGAGAGCAGCCTTTGCACTGCGTCACTGAGTGATCGGAACTGACTTTTATCAGGTGTCACCGTGTGGGTTTGGTCCCTCTGTAACTGCTGGAGAATGCTGTTAAAGAGAAATTGCCAATGGCAGTGTTGAGTCATGTAAGAAATCTAATCATGATGGTTATTTGCATGCAAAGACAATGAGAGACACAGGAATGTTATTATCCATAGTATAGCAGGTCTTCCCCCCCCCTTTTTTTTTTTGCGGTACGCGGGCCTCTCACTGCTGTGGCCTCTCCCGTTGCGGACGCGCAGGCTCAGCGGCCATGGCTCACGGGCCCAGCCACTCCGCGGCATGTGGGATCTTCCCGGACCAGGGCATGAACCCGTGTCCCCTGCATCGGCAGGCAGACTCTCAACCACTGCGCCACCAGGGAAGCCCTCCCCTCAGTTTTATACTTCATACATCATGGTGGGTTTAGAGTTTAGTCTAACCATCAACACAGGGGACTCAAACTATGACTCTGGCCTCAAAATCATGGTGTTCCCCCCAGCCATTCAAGTGTGGGCGCTCACACAGACCCTGGCAATGCCTGACCACTGGCCAGCTAAGCTTATGGTAATATTTCTGTTCTGAACATAGTAGTTTATTTTTTTTATTTTTTGGACTAATAACATCATTGATAGAACTTATTATAGACGATAACCAAACAAAGTCTGTGTCTCAAAACCAGTGTTAAATCAATCTCAGGGTTGAGAGGAAGAAAAGGGGAGTCTAAAATCACAAGAAGTGCAGACATTCTCTAGGATCCTTATCCTTCTGGATCCATGCTCCCTTCAGGGTCTTCATCATCATAAATGTTCTCTGCCATTTGACAAGCTTGCATGATATTGTCTTCTGATACAGAACAAATCATCCAAGGTTCATTGGGATTTCAGGAGAAATCAGATATCTTGGCAGTCTGACCACCATGAATAAACAACAACTCTGCTGGCCCATCTTCTGCATTTTCCAGGGATTGTTCCTCTCCAATTTTACTTAAATCCCAGACATTCAGTCTGTGATCAGTACCACTGGAAGCCAAGGTAGTCTCATTGTGAGGCAACCACTGAACCTGGAATATTTCATCCTTATGTGATTCAAAGGAATGCAACTTAAGTTTCAGATTTCTCAGATCCCACAAGGCAACAGTCTTGTCAGCTGATCCTGTGGCAAGAAGGAACTCACTATAAGGACTGAAAGAAAGGCAGTTCACTTCAGCAGTGTGAGCACCAACTGCGTGGCTTGGCTGGACATAGGACTTTATTAAACCTTGCTTCTCCTCAGAGACCCTTAGGCCAATCAAAGGGTATGTGGTTGCTAAAAAGACAAAGAACTATTCTCCTTAAGAACAAAAGGGTGAACAGTAGGCTCAAACTACATTTGAGATATATATAGATATATAGATAGATATATAGATATATATATCTCCTAACAAACTATAGGGAAAGATTTCCAAAGTATACTTTAAAAAATATGTAGTATCATAACCTGACTGTTGTATATTTGTTGAAGGTTAGGAGCCTAGAAAAATGTTCAAAATGGGTCATTTCCGAAGGTAACTCACAAAGCTCCTTTAGTTAGCTGTTTTGCAGCAGGCCTCTTTTGTCCTCCCGAATGACTATCCACCTAAAGACAAAACACACCTCTTATTATTCCCTTTTGTAGAAAAAAATAAGCAAAATACAGTTATACATAAAGGTCACTATGTTTCCAATATTTTCAAATCCTTATCAAGAGCAGACTCTAAGTATGTAACATTTGCTGTAATTTGCCAGTGTTGGAAAATGAAACAAGGAAATCCACAGACCCATGTAGCAAAGTTGCACTGTGTCAAGATTATAGAAAGCTGTACTATCAGTTCCTTGGAAGGACTTAGCTGTACCTTAAAGCCTGAATTCCCAACTCCCTCTACAAAGCTTCATTATATTTTTGAAGAAATATATTTTAAGTAACAACTCCATAAACATCTGAAAATTCAGTAGACAGTCCTTAATTCATCCTCTCAGTGGTAAAGAAGGGAGCAAACACATCTGAGCTCCTGTCACATACAGTCCAGGTGTGTGACCTAGCAGGGCATTTCTTGGATCACAGTAAGGAACAAATACGCCTTACGTCAGAACCTGAGAACTGAACCAGATCCTTCACTAAGTATTCCAGGCAGGCCCAGACTACCACAGATTTCATTAAGCTATTTTAAGTTTGATGGAGAAGAGCCTAAGGCCTTAGAAAACTGAAAACAAAAATTTTTTTTCTTCTTTTTCAGACCAGTATGGGTTAAAAGACCATAGGGACTGACTACTTCATACACTCCTGCAGGAAAAAAAAAATCTCTAGTATAACTAAGAGGAACAGATGCACTTTTGATAGGATAATAATCATTATCATTCAACAGTAAACTACATTTTTTGAGTGCCTACGATGTGCTGGCTGCTGGTATACTATTAATTCATGAGGAAAGGAAAGAACTGTAAACATGTGAGAAATAGAACAGACACATTCATCCTATAAACATTAACATTACAAGGCATGGCTCTCAGGGAAGGTCTCCAGTGAGCACTTTTATGGGCACACAGGGCAACAAGGCTGACTGTGCAGATGATGCCAGACAGCCACTAGCAAACAGAAGGTGATGTGACCACATTTTCTGTCAATCATGCTGAACATTGAGAAGAAGCTATGCAAACTGTTTTCTACCTGCACAGCTGGCTGTCCAGGAGATGATCCAATGACTTTTTCCTGCTGTGGTTGTGTGGTTCCTAAGGACACCGGTATAACTTTGCTTCCAGAATCCTGTCCTGTTAGAATGAACACGAGACAACGTTCAACAGAAACAGTAAATCAGGCCCGTTGTGTAACCCCTAGAGTCCAATGTACACAGATTACTGAACATTCTGAAAGGGATTTGTTTATCCTGGGTGCTGGCTGTGAGGAAGGGGAGCAGGAAGTACATTTATCTACCAAAGCTCTAAAGACAGAGGTAAGGATTATTAAAGCTTATTTAGGTAATAAATGGAAATAAACACATAAATAAATGGTAATAAATAAAAGCTGTCAGTGCTACAGTTTCAAATTATCTAAGGTCTAAGGAATAGGCCTCAAACCAGTGATCTGTCCGTATTACTGAACCCCCAAATACTCACAACTTAAGAAAGGGAGGCCCAACTAGGGGACTGGCTAGGAGTGTTCATGCTGTCATCTTTTCTAGTACTTATTGAGCAGTGCGGGTGTTCAAAGCTTTAAAAGAAATGGAAGACATGGCCCACGATATTTTTTGTTTTTGTCTGGGGCGGGGGAGTGGCGGGGGGAGATTCTAAATATACAAATACAGGATAGTTACAAAGTCGCATGTGCCGTATAATACTAGGTTTCATTGTTTCTAAGCAGCACATTTTTTTCACATAATTTAATGTGTTGTAATTTAAATAGAAGTGCTTTTTTTTTCCTCATTAGTATATAAGATACTACAGATGCAACATTGTACAGCATTTGGGTGGAAAGGATACGGAAAGAAGGAAGGATCAGAGCGGAGGTGAGGCTGAGTGGAAGAGATGCAGGATGAGGGATGTGTGAAGAGTGTCCCCTGGTGCTGGGAGGACTGCGACAGACTAAAAGAGCTCACAACAGGGGCTCCTGACCTGGCAGTGCGGTGCTCAAGAGGCCTGGGATGGGCGCTTGCCTCAGGCCATCTGCAGTCTTGGAAGCAGAAATGGGGGAAGTCTGATTCAAACTTTTTTTCGGAGCCTGTGAAAAAACATTGCCAAGATGGAAAAATTAATTGCATGATAAAAGCTTTACTAGATCACTTAAAGTGCCAACCAAGTCTGTTAATGAGTCTCCCGCATCACCTTCGGTTTAGCTTACAAAACAAAAGTTTAAAAACATTATCCTCCTATCACATTGGGAGAACTGCAAAGAGTACCCTTTAAAGTCTACAAGCCTGCTGAATTTTCTTGACGCCATTCGGGAGGGATGATTGATCCCAGCTGAGCTGATTGATAGCAGCTGCTTTCTCACTCCTGGAACTCCTGTGCTCATGGTGCTCAGATGCAAAGCTGAGCCTGAAACAAGTCTCTACCCCCAACAGTTTCTATCCTCAGTAATGCAATGTCTCGCCTGCAAGGATTATGACCCTGAGTACCAGTTCCTATGTGGGGTCTGCAGGGATGCTGAGCACCCGGTCAGGGCCCAAGCACCAACCCCAAATCTACTGTCAACATTCGCTGTCCACTGTGTGGATGATCTAAAGGAAATCTCACCCCTGCCGTCTGGGATGTCTCTAGTTCATGTCATGATAACCTCAGGTGGCATGTAATTGGGAAATGTAAATTCAACTGAATATTAGTCTGAGCAAAATATTATTAGAAAAATTAATGTTTAAACTGTTGTGTGCTTCTTTTCTATAAATAAGGAAGATGAACTGGATGAAGTTTAAGGACTAACAAATTCCTTTTAGCTCTAAAAAAATCTGTTCTCTCTATAATGCATTTAAAGTAAGATGATAAAGGGTTTCTAAACTACTCCCACATTTTAATCCTTTATGTCATTACTACTTCACAGTGCAGTAAGTTTTCAGTTTTTCCTTCAGTTTTATATTTTGTATACCAGCAGATGATTTAGAGTTTAGTCTAACCATCTCCAGGGGTGATGACCTGTGACCCTGGCCTAAGCAAAATGTGCCCACCAACCATTCACATGCGGCCGCTCACACAGACCTTGGCAATACCTGGCCATTGGCCAACTAAACTCATGTTAATATTTCTGTTCTAAACAATGTATTATTCTAAACAATTAATTATCTATTTGGTCCTTTTTTCTAATACAGAAATGGAGATGGATTTGACATCAACCAAGAAAGACTGGAGGAGGTCATTACAAAGTTGGAAACAGTCACTTTGCTCATCCTTCCATTAGCAGGGAAGGTCGGACCTGCGTCTCTTAGTGAGAACACCATGGGGGAAAATCTCCCAGTCTTCACAGCATTTGCCCTAGAACATAACTCCACACCTTCCTACTGTAGGGAAGCTCTTCACAAGAAGGACAACCATGTTGTGAGGAGGCCTGGGGTGAACAGTGAGCACAGGCCTTCCTCACAAATATTTCCAAGGGATGAACACTAAGGGCCACCTTGACCTAGTGGTTAGCATTCTGGGCTTTCACTGCCATGGCCCGGGTTCAATCCCTGGTTGGGGAACTGAGATCCCGCAAGCCGCTCGGTGCAGCCAAAAAGTAAATAAATAAAAATAAGGGCCAACTTGAATAAAAAAACAAACAGATAAAAGTTGGAAAAATGTGGTCTAACAGGGCAAGGCTATATTCTAGATGGGACTCTGAAATAACGAGATCAACAGTTGAATAGATGAACCAGAATGAATATGTTCAAATGACCAAAATCCTCATAGCAGTGTTGCCAGGACAACATTTTTGGAATTTCTTTCAATATGCCTAGTTCACATGAAACAGAAGAATATCATCCGAATTGCTTAAGAGCACACAAGTTGTTTTTTTTTTTTAAATAAATAAATGTCATTACCCAGCCTGATCTCCCACCTTATTTATCAGATATCACCTTGAATGATTCCTAGCTATTGAACAGACAAATAAAACAAAATCCATGCATACGGAAGTAGTAAAACTAAAAGAACAGCAAGGAAGAAATCACCATAAAAGTCAGGAGAGGGGCTAGGTTAGGAAGGTGCATGGAAGAGGGTACTTTCTGGGGTACTGATAATCTATTTCTCAAGTGGTTACATGCATGGGTATTTGCTTTATAATTATTTGTTAACTGTACATTTATGTTTTCTGTATTTTTCTATGTGTTTTTTCATAATATAGAAGAGTAAAGAGAAAAAAAAATACTCTGAACAATCTAATCTAATGTCAAAGCTTGAAAAATTGCCATCATTTAAGGGTATAAAGTACTGTTGTGTCTGAAAACAAGGTTACTAACTGTAGGGACACCTCTTGTTTGAGCAGGTTTTTTGTTTTTTGTTTTTTTTGGCTGCAAGGTGGTTTTTCTCTAGTTGCATCGAGCGGGGGCTACTCTTTGTTGTGGTGCGTGGGCTTCTCATCGTGGTGGCTTCTCTTGTTGCGAAGCACGGGCTCTAGGAACGTGGGCTTCAGTAGTTGTGGCACGTGGGCTCAGTAGTTGTGGCTCGTGGGCTCTAGAGTACAGGCTCAGTAGTTGTGGTGCACGGGCTTAGTTGCTCCACGGCACGTGGGATCTTCCCCGGACCAGGGCTGGAACCCGTGTCCCCTGCATTGGCAGGCGGATTCTTAACCACTGTGCCACCAGGGAAGTCCTGAGCAGGTTTTGGTGTAAGTGTTTTACAGTCCCCTTGCCCACATCCATGTGGGGGTTGAACACTGGCATCAGTGCATTTTCATCTTTCAGCTACTGCCAGTACCCCTCACTGTGTCCCTCCCCTTGGGACTGGAATGATCTCCCCACCTCCTATGCTATAAGGGTAACACAGAGGTTGGGTGGGGCGGGTAGGGCCAGGATGGTGGTAGTACTGTAATCCACTGGGAACTTGGTTTGGTGTCCCCACTGGAATCTCCTCCATTCACTAGGTCTGTATTGGAAAGCTCTGCTGCCCGAGGGATCTTCTCTGTTCCCAGATGTTCGCTGGTCACTGGTCACTCCCAGTCCCCTGATTTCAGAGCAGGACTTTTGTGTGTCTGGTTCACTGCTGTATCCCCAGCACCAGAAGAGGGCCTGATACCATAGTGAGCACACAGTAAATCATTGTTAAATGAAAATAAGTGAGTGAATTCCACTGCGGCATTAAGTCATAGGGGTCTGTACTTCCTCCTAGTCTAATGCCCCTGCCCAGGAGCCAGCAACTTTCTCTCATTCCCCCCAAATTTAGGTTGCCCCTGAACTGACAATCTTTTCCAGAAAGAAAATATATCATTCAGGTTTTCTTTTTCTGAACTCTTAGAGAAGACTTTTTAAAAATTTTATTTATTTATTGCGCCGGGTCTTAGCTGAGGGAGGCAGGCAGGCTCCTTAGTTGCGGCATTTGAACTCTTGGTTGCGGCATGCATGTGGGATCTAGTTCCCTGAACAGGGATCGAACCTGGGCCCCCTGCTTGGGGAGCATGGAGTCCTATCCACTGCGCCACCAGGGAAGTCCCTCTTAGAGAAGACTTGCTCTTGAAATATATTTTCTTCACAAATAGAGAAGCTATTTAAGGATATTTTGTTGAGAACTTGGCTCCAAGAACTCTGCTCATATCAATGTACAATTTTAACTCTTTAGACCCTGTACTATCTTGATACCACGTGAATATACAGAAATCCACCAATGAATCAGAATACTCAATATATCCCCATCCCCCTCTGTGGTACACCTTGTAAGAAGCCAACGACAAACTAGCAAGATGATATTCGTCAACCGATAGGCATTTGCTGAGTGAGGGAGGCCATCTGGGATCTTCCCAGCCCACAGTCTCCTCTGGGAATTGCCCCATTGCCATAGAAATGGGTTGGAGCCAGCACAGTTGGACACACAAAGGTCTGTTACCTGCTAGAGGGCATTAAGAGCTAGAATCCAGGGAACGAGCACCTTTTCTTCCCGTGGAAAAGTGCCAAGCCTGCCAGTGAGCAGCTTCTCTACCCAGAGGGGTGTTTTTTTCTATTTTGGCTCAGAGGGGCACTTTTTCCTAATTTGAACAAAGGCTCCATATAGAGCATCAGCTCTATACGTATAGAGCTCCGTATAGAGGCCCTGCATGGCCACTTCCTCATGTTGCCCACGACTGGCTCCTCTGGTCAAGGGTGACTGAACCATGGGTGGGCCAATCAGACTCTCTCTCCTTGGAACTGAGAATTGGGGGAGGGGGAGGGATACCTAAGGGCCGCGGTTCTCAAATGCAGGTTTATAGCCTAATTGCATCAAGATCACCTGGGAGAGCATCTGAAAGACAAAGTTTCTGGGTTCCATCCACAAAGATCGATTCAGAAATCTAATGTGGGGCTTAGGAATCTATAAATTAAAAAAGCTCTCCAGGGCTTCCCTGGTGGCGCAGGGTTGAGAGTCCGCCTGCCGATGCAGGGGACGTGGGTTCGTGCCCCGGTCCGGGAAGATCCCACATGCTGCGGAGCGGCTAAGCCTGTGAGCCATGGCCGCTGAGCCTGCGCGTCCGGAGCCTGTGCTCCACAGCAGGAGAGGCCACAACAGTGAGAGGCCCGCGTACCGCCTGTTTCTGTTAAACGCTTGGAAGAGTGAGAGAGGACCATGAAGGAGAGAGGTGAGGCCATGCTATCTTGAAGAGGCCAAGGGAAGAGCAGAGAGCCTGGTTCTGACTCTTACAAAGAAGCTACACTACACAAGACGTTCTCCTTTTTGCTAAATGTGTTAGGGTGAGTTTCTAGACAGTTGCAGCCCAAAGTACCTTGACTAAGACATTTGGGTGTTCACTGTATGCACAGCACCATGGTAATCACAGAGAAGGCAGCTGAAGGATACCACACACAGTCTCTGCCCTCTGAGAGTTTACCATCCAGAAAACAACCAGGCCCACCCAAACACAGTGTACCATATTATGGTGTCCAACCTCAGGCCCTCATGCATGACCAGCAATCCTCTTTTTCCCCTGGCCAGCTTCTTGCTTATTTTCCACTGAAGCCTATTTCATTATCTTCAAACCTGTAAGCCAGGTGAGAATTCATTCAACTTTCTACTACCAAAGCTACGACATCACCTGCAACCCCATTCATCCCTTCCCGCTTCTCTGTTACAGTGAAAGAATAATCCCCCAATGCTTTTATACAAAGAATCCCACCAACGTTTCTGGAATTCATGTCCTTCTCCTTCCCATGAGCTTGGAAAAGAGCTCAAGCCTTTCCCGTATCTTATAAAAACCACACCCTGACTCCACACATCCGTGGAGCTACTGCAGTGTCAGTTACTGTCATTTTTCTGGAAGTTGTCTGTGCTTATCACCACACCCCCCCTACTCCCCTTAATCTACTGCAATCTGGCTTCTGCACATATCACTCCATGGAGACAAATCTTACCAAGGTCAACAACTGCCTCCTTGTTGCTACATGTATCAGAAACATTCCCATCCTGACTTCCACCCACTTCCCAGCAACACTCCACTCTGTGGACACCATCCCTCCTGCCTGCCTCATTTTCCTTTCTTAGCTTCCAAAATGCTGAGCCCTATGGGTTTGACGCCTCCTCTCTGGAATATTCTGAGTCTTCCCTGAGGACCCCTCTTTCTGTGTCCACCCCCTAAGTGTGTTGGTGCTTTGGGGCTCTCTCCTGGCTGCTCCTCCTCTACTGACACACTCTTCCTGATCCGTTTCATCCACTCCCACCGCTTCCATCATGATATATATGCTGGTCAATCCCACTTCAGCTGACAATTCACTCTCTGCTTCAGCACATGTAGCTGTTGCCCATACAACTTGGTTGTTCCAAAGGTACCTCACCCTTGACAAACAACCTAAATTGAACTCAGAACTTCCCTTCAAACCATGATTTCTTTCCATGTTCTCTATTTCGGTGAACCTGGGTGTCACTGCCAGAAACTTCTGTGTCACCCTTATTCCTCCACTATAGCCAATCAATCCGAAGTTCTATCTAACCTGCCTCAAATCCATTCACTTCTCTCCATTTCTTCTGCCACTAGGCTCAAGTGGGTCTGCACTATTTCATGCTTACGTTACGACACTGGCTCCTGAGCCTGGCATCAGGGTCCTGTAGTGTTTAGGGCTCGCTTACCTTTCCCACCTAAATCTTCACCTCTCACTTGAACTTGCTTTCCTTCTCCTGCAGAACCACGTTCTCTTCTCTCTGCAAGGCTTTGCACTTGCTGATTCCACTGCCTGAACATTCTTTACTCAGACCCTCTCTTGCTGGATAACTTCCTTCTCCCATAGTAGGGCTCAGTCAGAAACCACTATTTCGTGGAAACCTGCTCAAACCATCCCATCTTGGTAAGAGGCTCCTTTTCGGAGCCTGGTGCCCTGGGCTGCTTCCACCAGAGCACTCAGAATACTGTCTTGTGGCTGTCGGCTTATCTGCTGCCTCCTGCTCTGCAAAAGACTGTTGCATCCCTGGGACTTGGCCCAGGGCTGGCCCTGGCCTGATACACTGTTGAATGAATGAATCAGTGAAGGAAATATTATACCTGGTGGGAAGTATAAATAAAAAGTGCAGGGGCTTCCCTGGTGGCGCAGTGGTTGGGAGTCCGCCTGCCGATGCAGGGGACACGGGTTCGTGCCCCAGTCCGGGAGGATCCCACATGCCGCGGAGCGGCTGGGCCCGTGAGCCATGGCCGCTGAGCCTGCGCGTCCGGAGCCTGTGCTCCGCAACGGGAGAGGCCACAACAGTGAGAAGCCCGCATACCGCAAAAAAAAAAAAAAAAAAAAAAAGTGCAGAGAGGAGATCAGTGGAGGGTCCGAAAAAGGCTTCATTCTTTTAGGGGCTTTGGGTGCCCTGAGGGAGGAGAAGCATCTAGGCCAGATAGGAAAGGACATTCAGTGAATGCCCGTCAGCAAAGGCTTGAGGCTCACGATGAGTCTGGCCTGTTCAGGGAGCCATGAGGGGTCCTGCCTGGCTAACCTGGAGCAGTTCAGCTTGAGAACCTTAGTGGCCAGGCTGGGGGTTGGTACCTTCTCCTGTGCAATGGGAAGCTCCCAGATGATTTGGTTCAGGTCACCAAGCAAATGTTTTAGGAAGATAAATGTGGTGGAAGCCAGACTTTAGGGAGAGTCTGAAGGCAGATTAATCATCCAGACAATTGTTACAGCTGTCTAATTACAGTACAAATGGGCCTTGGAAAACATCTACCCAGCAGTCCATTCTTCTTCGTTTGCACTTTAGAATCACTTGGGGAGCTTTTGAAAAATGCTGCTGCCTAGAACCTTCAATCTAGACCATTTAAATCAGAATTTATGAAGGTGAGGCCCAAGCATCCATATTTTTTTTTTTTTTTTTTTTTTTTTTGCGGTACGCAGGCCTCTCACTGTTGTGGCCTCTCCCATTGCAGAGCCCAGGCTCCGGACGCGCAGGCTCAGGGGCCATGGCTCACGGGCCCAGCCGCTCCGCGGCATGTGGGATCTTCCCGGACCGGGGCATGAACCCGTGTCCCCTGCATCGGCAGGCAGACTCCCAACCACTGCGCCACCAGGGAAGCCCCAAGCATCCATATTTTTACAAAGCTCCCCAGATGATGCTATTGCATTGCTAGGGTTCCTCATTTTCTTTTTTTTTTTTTTTTTTTTGCGGCATGTGGGCCTCTCACCGCTGCGGCCTCTCCCGCCGCGGAGCATAGGCTCCGGACACGTAGGCTCAGTGGCCATGGCTCATGGGCCCAGCCGCTCCGCGGCACGTGGGATCCTCCCAGACCGGGGCACGAACCCTTGTCCCCTGCATCGGCAGGAGGACTCTCAACCACTGCGTCACCAGGGAAGCCCGTGGGTTCCTCATTTTCAAGAGAAAACTAGGTAAGCTGTGACAAAGCGAAAGAGAGACATGGACATATATACACTACCAAACGTAAGGTAGATAGATAGTGGGAAGCAGCCGCAGAGCACAGGGAGATCAGCTCGGTGCTTTGTGACCGCCTGGAAGGGTGGGAGGGAGGGAGACGCAGGAGGGAAGGGATGTGGGAACAGATGTATATGTATGACTGATTCACTTTGTTATAAAGCAGAAACTAATAAAAAAAAATGCAGAGGTGTAAAAAAAAAAAGAGAAAACTAGGGCTCAGAATGTAAGATAGGAACTTAGATCACAAAACCAATCACTGGCAGAGGAGGACCTGCAAGTGAGCTGACTCCTGTTCCAACTCTTGTTTTCCCCGTTATACTGCTGTCCCTAGCTCAGGGTACAGATGTAGAAAAGAGAGAAAAGGGAAGCAGTGTGGTAGAGACAGCTAGCTGGTGAAGTCTGCCTTTACAGCAATTTGCCCATGCTCTGAACCTCCATCTCCTTGACTGTGAAATGGGAACAGTAATGTTACTTGTAGCCCCAAAGTAAGGATTAGAAATAATACAGATAGTCCCTGCATGTACCAGTTGTTAATAATATGATCTTTATTTTCATTATTATTGGGAAGAATGGATATAAGACATTCAAAGAAGAATTTGTAGGATTTGTAACTTATTAAAGGTACAGAGGAAGAGAACAAACAAGAACATCTAGATTATGAAGTCTGGGCATCTGAAAATACAGTGCCTCCACAGTAAGGTAGGCAGGCTGAGCTGGATGGGGAAAGGAATTAGGGAGGGGCAGGGCAGGCTGGAGACTTCAGTGGTAATCGCTTTGGAAATCTCACATGCAAAGCAAAGCGCCGCAAAGCACCAGTAGGTGCTGCTCTCAAGGAATTTAAAATCTACTAAAACTTTCAGTGATCTAAAGAGATTTGGACTTAAAATAATTTGTTTACTTTTGTTTGATAGGCTAAACCCTTGCAAACTGCCTTCTTTGTCACTAACTTTTGAAATATTAATCCATTTAAAAGAAAGTTTAAATCCTGTAAATGACTCTCTGCATTAAGAGATTTAAATTCACAGGGCTCCTTAGAGAAATGGCTGATTCTAGGTCTGTGGCAAGGTAATCACAAGACATGCCTACAATATCTTGTGCTTCAAAGCGCTCAAAGGAGGTGGGGATGTGTCAGAAGTGTAGAAGTCAGCTTAAGTAGGCCATAGTAAGCATCAAAAAGAATAATGAAAGCAATAAATTGCAACGTTAACTTTAAAGAGAATACATGGCCTTTTGGAGATATACACTAAAATATTACAGATGAACTTATATGTCTGGTTTAGCTTCAGAGTAAGACTGGGCAGGGGAGACTGAGTGGGGTATGGATGAAACAGGAATAGCCATGAGCTGGTGAGCACTGGAGCTGATTGAGCATGGGGCTCATTACACTAACTTGTCTTTGTTCATGTTTAAAATTCCCTGTAATAAAGTTTTTAAATTAATGCAAAAAAACAACTATGATTTCATAGTGTTAAACCCACACACAATGTGAGAAGAAAAAGCTCTTTTTTATGGAAAAATCCCAGTCAATAACAGTAGATAGGATAATATAACTAGAAAAGCATTTTGCAACCACTAATGCAATATATACCAATGGAGTCAAATCACTGGGTGAGAGGCCGGGAAACAGGAGAGTCACGTGGTCCCAAAGCACCATCCTAGAGATCATTTCTTCCTTACATGGGAACAAGATACCTTTGAATACCTCGAGGAGAAACCTGGCAGGGGGCCACCGTAACCAAGTGATCACATCGGAATCACCCATAATGGGAAAAATCAACATTATGTGCCAACCATTCAGCCAGAATCTAATCATGAGGAAACAATCAGATGACACACTGAGGGCCACCCTACCAGACAACTGATCCAGGCTCTGTAGCCTAAAGAGATGTGACAATAAATGAAATCAGTGTTCTCTGCTTTCTAGAGTGAGGCATTGTCATAAAGGACATTACTGAGTCAACTGGAAGGAATCTGATATAATGTTATTACGTTAATGTTAAATTTCTTGGGGGTGATAGTAATACTGAGATTGTGTTGAAGAAGGTCTTTGTTCTTGGGAGATACCTGCTGAAGAATTTAGGGGTCAAGGGTCATACCATTTGCAACTTACTTTCAAAAGGTTCAGAGAAAAGAGTGTGTGCGTATGTGTGTGTGTGTGTGTGTGTGTAGAGAGACACACAGAGACACACACAGAGCAAATGTTGCAAAACATAAACAGCTGGTGAATCTAGGTGAATAGGTTCACGGTACTCTTCCAACTTTTCTGTGGTTCTGAAAGTTTTCATAATGGAAAATGTGGGGTGGGGACTTAAGTTCGCTCTTCAAGAAGCTGGTTACATTCGTTGCCTGAAGGCAACTGTGTGCCTGGGGAACAGGAGGAAGGAAAATTTTCACTGTAGTATACAACTTTCTGTACCTTTTGAATTCTGAACCAAATAAATGTATTATCTATACCAAAAATAAAGTTTATATTTAAAAACTCATTGTTCTCTAATATTAATGTTTTATAGTATCAAAACTTTACATATTAAATTTCTCCAAATAGATAAACACTGAAGGCCCCTGATAATGGTATTTTTGGTCATTACAATGTTCTATAAAGTAATTTATACAGAAATTATAAAAAGAGTCACTGTAAATGTCTCTGGATGTCCTAGGAGTTTAAATGTTAGATGACACCTCAACACTATTTTTCCAACTTGTGTTGCCTCCAAGGCTGTGTCTTCCTTAATCCAAAACACCTGATGCTTTAATTGTTCTGGAAACCTGCAGCAGAACACACAGGACATAATGCAACTGATCTAGTTCCCAATACTCTTTGGCATTAAACTGATCTAGTTCCCAATACTCTTTGGCATTAAAAATTACTTTGGAGCTGCTGGTATAGGCTTCTTGTTACCTTTGGATAGTTGAAACTTTGGGGAGTCAGAAAGACAGATTTTTTTCCCCCTCATTGAAGCATTATTGAAAAAAAAGAAAAAGAAAAAGAAAGGAAATGACCATGCTGTGGCTGATTATGTATAATTGATTATAATAAACGTAAAGCAGATCAATATATATAGGTATAAAGTAATCCTCAAGTTCTATAATTAAGTAAAAACAGGTATGGTGTGTTGCAGAGATAAGTATATATGTGACGTTTGTGCTGTATATGCAGAGGACATATCTGGGGGAAGAGAAAGAACCTAGAAACAGTGGTGGCCTCTGGAAGAGGAAGACTTACTTTTCATTCTAAACTATTTTGGAACTGTTTCTAATGATTACCAATGGCATGTTTTACTTATTTTTGAAAAATGCATCAATATGTTGATAAATGCTGTCCAGGTATCACCTCCTCTACGTGGGGTAAGTTTTTAAAACTAGAAGAAAACAAGAGTATCTGTAATTCTACCACTCAGAAAACTGCTGTTAAGGGAGCAGTACATTTCCTCCTAATCAAGTTTCTGGATGTTTTGTAAGCAAGAGGGTTTTCTATTTTCTAGTTCACCATATTGTCTTTCATCATTTTTCTAAAAGAGAAAACAAATTTCTTATTAAATATTTTACAGTTAAATGTGCATTTAAAATATTTCACATTTAACTGCACACTTAAAATGACTTTGTAAGCCTTCCCCCAAATCTTTAATTATTTTTCAAAAACATTTAAAATGGCTACATAATACTTCATTATATCCAATAATCCTCCTACTATTGGAGAATTATTATATTGGGTTTAGAAAACTTTTTTGCAACCAAAGTATAGAAGAATATCTATCTATAGTATGCTATATTTGAGTAAGAAAGGAGGGGAAATAAGAAAATATACATGTATCTGCTTATCTGTGTGAAAAAAAAACAGAGGATAAATAAAGGAGAAACTAATGAGATTTCTGCAAATAGGGGATGGATGAGAACTGGCAGGAAAGGATGGAGGGAGGGGTGGGAGCAGGGAGAAAGGCCAGGGAGGAGGGAGACTGCCCAGCACACTTTCTGCATAGCCCTGGCTTTTGGGACCATGCTAATGGTTCACTCATTCAAAAGAAATTACATAGATAAAATCAACAAAGGTAGTGGGAAAAGAATTCTAAAATGAAACGCAAACAGAAACAAGCAAAAGTATAGCTCAAAAGAATAGCATAACCATACCAAGGGAGGAAAAAAAAAGTACTAACTCTAGTAACTTTTGAACACAGTATTTTTTTTTTTTAATTTTTACTGGAGTATAGTTGATTTACAATGTTGTGGTATTTTCAGGTGTTGAACACAGTATTTTGACTATACACCTTTAGGTTAAAGACAGAATGTAAACCAATACTGAAGTCTGAAGTAGGTTTGTTTTTCACAGTGCTATGAATTAGCAATTCTAAAACTATTTTCTTTGTTTTCTAGGATTGGGCAAATAAGCAAATATATTGTGGGGCAGGCTTTCTCACTGTTAGAAAAGAGAGCTACAAATATGGAAAAGGAGACTTGAATAATGAACCTGGTGGTACTGGATTAGAATTGAAAGTATCAGTATGAACTCATGGTTTTTAATATAGATAGATAGACAGCTATAGATGTTGTGTATGTGTAAATACATATAAGTCCCAGCTCAGATCTTGGCTTCTAAATATTGTTCTCCACTAGAAGGAACAAGGTCCCTCAAATGGTTGATTCCAGGGCAGGGGCAGGGAAAGTGAAAGACGAACGTGGAACATCATGTTTTGCTAGAAATTAAAGGAAGTGCTCAAAGCATGATGGAAACATGTCAGAAGGACCAGCAGCCAATTTGGAGGGGTGCCCAATGGCATCAAAGCAATTTGAGCATCAAAAAAATTGATTGTAACAATTTTTAACACATGAAATAAAATAAGAACCTATGTGTCCATACTGGCATAAGCAAAAGGGGGAGACAGAAAAACTCTTCCTTAGAGTAGAATGCCAACAATTAATGTAGAATAAACAATGGAATTAGAAAGTCTCTATTTGGTGACTGTCACAGTAACAGCTGATTTAGTAATAACTGATGCAGTCAGGAATTATCAATGAAAGCTTAAACTAGTGTGTTCAGGTTTGACAAGAAATTGGATATCTACATAATCTCAATGTAATTCCCCAAAGAAACTTATTAACTATGCATCAGACGCCACATGAAGCAGACACCATCTTAAGCAAGTGTTCAAAGTTAACATCACCAGGAATGCGACAAGTTCACATCGTGAGGACACATCCATCACCTCTGTGGCAATCCTACCAAAAATGTATAATCTGAATCTAATCATGAGGAAACATCAGAGAAACCCAAATTGAGGGACACTCTACAAAACAATTGGTTTGACTCTTCAAAAAAATCAAGGTCGGGCTTCCCTGGTGGCACAGTGGTTAAGAATCTGCCTGCCAAGGCAGGGGTCACGGGTTCGAGCCCTGGTCCGGGAAGATCCCACATGGCGCAGAGCAACTAAGCCCATGCACCACAACTACTGAGCCTGTGCTCTAGAGCCCGAGAGCCACAACTACTGAGCCCACGTGCCACAACTACTGAAGCCCACACGCCTGGAGCCCGTGCTCTGCAGCAAGAGAAGCCACCGTAATGAGAAGCCTGCACACCGCAACAAAGAGTAGCCCCCACTTGCTGCAACTAGAGAAAGCCTGCGCGCAGCAACGAAGACCCAACACAGCCAAAAACAAACAAACAAACAAACAAACAATCAAGGTCATGAAAGACAGCAAGATGAAGAAACTGTTTCCAGGTCTTCCCTGGCGGTCCAGTGGTTAAGACTCCACGCTTCCACTGCAGGGGGCGTGGGTTCGATCCCTAGTTGGGGAAATAAGATCCTGTATGCCACGCGGTATGGCCAAAAATTAAAAAAAAGAAAGAAAGAAAAAAAAACCTGCTTCCGATTTAAAGACATGACAACAGAATTAGGCAGTGATCCTAGGTTGGATCCTAGACCATAAAAACAAAACATAATATAATTTATTCTCTCTTGCTGTAAGGGACATTATTGGGAAAATGGACTAAATCAGAATAAGGTCTGTAGATTAGATGATAATATTGTAATAATGCTGTTTTTCTTGGTTTTAATGACTGTACTGTGGTTATGTAGGGGAATGTCCCTGTTCTTAAGAGATACACACTGAAGTCTGAAGTATGTAGGGGTCAAGAGGCATCATGCCTGCAATTTACTCTCAGAACTATGTGTGTGTGTGTTTGTGTGTGTAAGTGTGTGTGTGTGTGAAAGAGAGAGAGAAGGATAAAACAAATGGGGTAAAAAGTTAACATCTGGGGAATCTTGGTGAAGGGTATATGAGAATTCTTTACACTAGTCTCGAAACTTTAACTTTTCTATAAACCTGACATTATTTCAAAACACAAAGACACACACACACCTTTGACACCGAAAGTAATACAATGAACAGCCTTGATCATAAATAATCTTTGTTTCCTTAGGATTCTTAGTGGAATTACTAAGTCAAAGGTATACAGTTTTGGGCTTCCCTGGTGGCGCAGTGGTTGAGAGTCCACCTGCCGATGCAGGGGAAACGGGTTCGTGCCCCGGTCCGGGAAGATCCCACATGCCGCGGAGCGGCTGGGCCCGTGAGCCATGGCCACTGAGCCTGCGCATACGGAGCCTGTGCTCTTCAACGGGAGGGGCCACAACAGTGAGAGGCCCGCGTACAGCAAAAAAAAAAAAGGTATACAGTTTTAAAAATATTGATATACATGGTAGAGAGAAGTTTTTGAATTCTTCTAAATGTGGAGAAGAAAGGCAGGGAAAATGGAGGAGTAAGGAGGGTAGACCACCGGCAGGGGGTTGGTGGGGGAGTGGGGTATGGAGCTGGAACTACAGAACATGCTAAGAATGAGTGAGAACCAAAAGCCAGAGGAGTTCAAAGATCGGCAGATGCGCTGAAGGACCAAAGGTGATGACCCTTTGAAATGCTTTTCAGAAACATAATCCTTACATGGTTTTACAGATTGCCCACAGTCATTTACCGGCACAATGCTCTGGTAAGAGTAGGCTCAGGTACTTGGTCAAATCCATTGCCCTGGATCCCTCCCTCCATATGCATCCCTCTGTGCAGGCCAGTTACCCACTGCTGAGTCTCACTGGGTCCCTGAGCCTTTCCAGTTGGCACCCAAGAGACAGCCGTGACTTCTCTACCCAGTCCATCCAAAACAAGCTTTCCTTTTAAATGCCTATAATACATTCCATCAAGTATATGTCTTAATATTGGCTCTTATTAAGTATTTGTCATTTGCCAGGGAATATGCTAAGTGCTTTATATAGGTTACCTCATTTAATTCTCCCAATAATTCCATGGGATGGTAGTATTATTATGTCCACTTTACTGATGAAAAAACTTAACCTCTAGAGAGGTTAGTTAAGGTAAGACTTGCTCCACGTCATTAAGCTTAGATTCAAATCCATGAGTCTCCACTCTAAACCACAACACTACCCTGGATAAAACATTTTAGTTAAGAAGAAAAAAGGCAATCAATAGTAAGTTGAACATCTTAAGATAGTAAATTGGGAGCCTAGGATGAAAATTATAGTCTATCAGATACTCATTCCACTCTTCCATTCCGTAATCATCCAAACATATGTTTGATATTATCATTTGTTTGACAATATTACCTGACAGAAGAACTGTTGCTGGCTTCCTGCTCCAGGTGTGTTACTGAAGGTGCTAGTAGATTTGGAAGAAGGAACTGGAAGACGATGAGACACACTGACCGGTACTGGAGTCCTGTTTGGCTGGGTCAGCTGATCTCCCGTAAAGTTTGATCCTGATGCACCAGACTGAACCGCAGCCCCAAGACTAGGATGGGCAGTGCTGGATGAGCTGACAACAGGGAACCGACTAGGTCCTGACATGCTTGTCACCGAGGGCATGGCGGCAAAGCCAGGTCTTCCTTGGGAGACGCTGCTCTGCCCAGGGGACAGGTGCAAGACGGTTGGCGATGCCTGCTGCAAGGGCATCTGCCCACCAATGATCTGAGGAGAGGCATGATTGACTATCACTGGACTTCCCGAGGCGGCGAACGTCTGCCCAGACACTAACTGGACGGCGGTATTCTGGTTGTTCAGCATCTGCCCAGAATATGGTTGGTTGGTCCTGAGCATGTTGGAAGAGTTTCTGTTCAACATGACATGCTCTGAGGTCACTTGGCCAGAAATGAGCTGAGAGGGTTGAGTCTGAAGAAGTTGCCCATTTATGGTCTGGACGTGGTGTACTGAGTTGGAACTGACGGAAAGGCTTGTAGGTATGAGGAACTGACTCTGGGGTGTGTGAGGCTGGCCCATGGGAGAATGAATAACAATACTGCCCCCAGCGCTGCTCACGGCCTGCGAGGTGACCGGCTTCCTTGTGTTCTGTTGGTTTACAATGTTCACCGACATGTGCGGACCAACCACTGAGCCCTGGGGTGAGCTCGCAGAGGCAAACGAGATCCCTGGCTGAACATGGTGCTGCTGTATTCCCAAATTGTTCACATTGTATGTGTTTTGCTGACCCATTTGGATAGGCTTTGGCTGGATATTAATTGGGACTTTATTTGAATTTGGTGCAAGACCCCTTTGTATGATGATGTTATGCACAGGTAAAGATGTTTGGAAATTTGTGCTATTAAATGGAACGGTAACAGGCTGTGCTACTGGACTGGAACTGGAGTTCCCAAACAAGGAGTTGCCATTAGGAGTCTGTCTGTGAACCAGAAGCCCTCCACTCACATTTGATGGGGCTTGTTGCCCACTACCCTTCAATATGATTTGAGATCCATCTAGGTTATTAATAGTCATCATGGAAGGTTGATTACCAAATGACCCAATTAACTGTATTTGACCAGAACCACTAATCTGACTGTTATTAGACAAATGCTGGCTGGGCACACTGATCCCCACATGGTGCATAAAGCCATGGTGCACACCCACTGTATTGCTTGCAAACGATGTGCCAACAGGCACATGAGTCACCCCTATAGGCTGCAGCGTCTGACCTGAGTAATTAGAAATACTAGAAGCCTGAGTAAAGGATGCTGATGAAGAGGGATGAAGCTGAGCTTGTGCAAACTGTTGGCTTGAACCTATACTGGCGTCCAGATATGCCTCTTCTGCCAATGTCTGTTCAGTGATATTGGCCTCCTGCAAGGATTTCTGAAGAATGTCGAAAGGTTGGTCCTCACTGAGATCAGGAAGAGGAGAAGACTCAAGTTCATCTTCAAGAAACTGAAGGCTACTTGAAAGTGGCAGTCCATCACTGGGCCCTTCTCCAAGCTGGCTGCTTACAGCTTTGAGGGATGACTTAGGATCAGCATTCTAAAAAAATAAGCAGGATGTTACATGGCATATCTAACCTTGGAAAGAGATTCTTAAACAAAAAACTAATCTCACTTTTGAATATGAATAAAGCATAACAGTCTGCTTTTCAGACACAACTCTCCAAACTGCTCACCTTATTCTTTTTTTTTTAAAATAAATTTATTTTTATTTATTTATTTATTTTTGGCTCTGTTGGGTCTTCGTTTCTGTGCGTGGGCCCTCTCTAGTTGCGGCGAGCGGGGGCCACTCCTCATTGCGGTGTGCGGGCCTCTCACTGCCGCGGCCTCTCCCGTCGCGGAGCACAGGCTCCGCAGCTGCGGCTCACGGGCCCAGCTGTCCCGCGGCGTGTGGGATCCTCCCGGACCAGGGCCCGAACCCGTGTCCCCTGCATTGGTGGGCGGATTCTCAACCACTGCGCCACCAGGGAAGCCCTGCTCACCTTATTCTGATACTTGATTTCCTTACTAATGATGTTTAATGTTGTTTTTGTAAGTATATGCATTCACTGCTCTGATAAATTATTTTACAGGAAACAGATCAATAATGCCAACATACTCATGACTACCTGGAGTTTAGCTTTATTTTTTAGATAGTGGCATGGCTTAATTTTTTCAGGATTGCTCCCAAGTCCAAAGCTTGAGTGGGACTCAGCCTAGGGTATGTGTGTATCCAGGACACAGCAGTGTCTAGTTTTTGTACCACAGGAGTAGATGTGAGCTTTGAGAGTTCCGAGTGTGGTTCTACTAGAGGTCCAGAAGGTATCCCAGATCCAGCCTTGACTTTAAAGGTTTCTCGAAACTCCCGTAGTTCTAACCTGCCCCACTCCAGGCAAAATCGGCCTGGATAAAAACAAGCTTCCCATATGAAATGAGTGAATAGTTATTTGATTTCTTAGAAGTTATCAGCTTATTATGATGCTTTAAAAGCCATTTCAATGTCCTATTCAAGAGTAAAAGTTGGTCAACATTTGTCAAGCGCTCACTTGTGCGTTTGTGTCTGTCCATAATGAGTCCTTAAGGACTGCGCATTCCAACTAGAGACAATAACACAGGCAAATGAAGGGAACTGAACTCAGTCACTGATAGATAAGAGACACGCTGCTGGCCAGCAGTTTATCATGGGATATGTCAAAATTATAAAAGAAAAAAAAATGGAATCAGTCGTTATTTAACATAAGGTGAAGACAATGTGAATATCCTTAACACTACTGAACTGTCCACTTAAAATGGTTAAGATGGTGAATTTGTTGTTATATATATTTTTAACACAATTAAAAATTTTAAAAAGATGAAGAAAAAAATTAAAAATAGATCAATCAAGTATAAACAGTCCAGGACTTCCCTGGTGGTGCAGTGGTTAAGAATCTGCCTGCCAATGCAGGGGACACAGGTTTGATCCCTGGTCTGGGAAGATCCCACATGCCGCAGAGCAATTAAGCCCATGCGCCACAACTACTGAGCCCACGCGCCGCAACTACTGAAGCCCACACACCTAGAGCTCGTGCTCCGCAAAAAGAGAAGCCACCGCAACGAGAAGCCCGCGCACCGCAAGGAAGAGTAGCCCCCACTTGCCGCAACTAGAGAAAGCCCATGCGCAGCAACAAAGACCCAACGCAGCCAAAAGTAATAAATAAATAAAAATTAAAAAAAAAAAAAAGAAAGCAGTCCAGGGAATTCCTTGGGGGTCCAGTGGTTAGAACTTGGCGCTTTAGCTGCCAGGGCCTGGGTTCAATCCCTGGTTGGGGAACTAAGATCCCACAAGCTGCATGGCGCAGCCAAAGGAAAAAAAAAAAGAATGACTAGTCCAACTTTCAAAACTATAGAGATTCTCAGCGCTAGGCTAATAAGGTGTGTTGGGGGCTAGATGATGGGGAGACCCGGGTAGAAAAGCCAAGACTAGCTCACTCGACACCCAATCAACAGTTGAAACGGGACTAATGTGGCCTCAGTTAGGTGGACACCACCTTAGGACTTGAACAGTCATTTGAAAGGAAGTGGGAAAAAGCAACTGAAAGCAAGGAGGTTTGTTTGTTTGTTTGTTTTTGCAGAGAAATATCAAGGCAACAGTGGATTATCTCCTGAGTGGTGGTACAGTTTAATGTTTTTACAATGCACAAATTAACAGACCATAGGTTTGAAATTCCATATTTTTAAAAGCTTTTAAAATGTTTTACTGACATGATGCAACTCACGTTTACAATAAATACATCCTGAATGAAGCAGCCTGAAGAGTTAGAATTAATACTTACGTGGAAGTGGGAGAGCTGGTAAGTAAAAATCATTAGTGTTGGGAAACAGGCTCAATGTCTACTTTATGGGTTTAATGGCATCACATGCAGTTATTGCCCACTCAGAATGAATTTCAGAATTGCTACTAATTCATAAACCTTACAGGAAATCAGTGTTGTGGCTTTAAAGCCACCCCTAGCATGTGGAGGAGTCTTGCATGTTATGATCTGACATACTTTACACATACTCAAATACTTTATAAAGAACTGTGCATTCCCAAGGACTTTCTGAATACTATTCCATTTTATGGATGAAGAAAATAAAGACCCTGATGATGACAATAAGTTGACATTAACTGAGCACTGTGTCAACTGATTTCCATGGACTAGTCCATTCATCTTAACCACCCTATGAGGTAGATTTATCATTCTCCTGGATTCACAAATAAGGAAACTGAGTCTTAGAGATTTAGTGATAGATACAAGGTTATAAAGCTAGTAAGTGGCAGAGCAAGGATTCAAACTTGGGTGGTCGGACTCTGGACTACCATCCATGGTAGAACAAAGCAGTTGAAAAGATTAAAGTAACATAGGCTTAAACACAGCAATCCGGATATAGTTTCCAGGCAGGACTTCCCTGCCCTCAGGTCAGATTTCTTGTCTAGATGTTCCTAGAGCTTAAGAACCTGCGCCCTGGAACCTGGTGGCCTGGGTTCGATTCCTAGCTTGCGACTCCTGGCTGTGTAATACTGGGTAAATACCAACCTTTAGTTCTCTCATCCTTAAATATGGATAATAATAGAACTTACTTCATGGAATTATTGTAACAAGGTCAATATATGTTAAGCTCTGAGTGCCAAGAACATACCGAGCGCTCAGTAGGTGTCAGCTACTATGATCTTTCTCCTTGTTTAAGATGAAAATGATTGGAAAGTAACCACAATACAGAATGATTTTTTTTAAAGGTTATGTAACAACATTCAAAAGACTCTAATATAAGTTTCTCAGGCTATAATGTTTCTGAGGCATTTTAGAAAGAAAGTTGAAACCTTAGGAAAATGGCAAAGTAAAAATCTTAATAGACTAAGTTAAAAGTAGAAAATGTCAACAAAATTCAATAGATTTTCCTCTTGTGTCAACCACAAAAGACAAAGTAGGGATTCCCATCATGATACAAAGGCAATTAAAGCTTCAATTCACTAGGCATCAATGAGACAGAAACATCTGATCATTGCATTCAGTTTCCAATACTCACACTAGAGTTGGCGAAAATTGAATTTGAATTGGCTGCAGAATATCCTGCATTAGTCAAGTCCTCATTGCTCTGCAAAAGTACAAATTCAAAAAAGTGATCACTTTGACTCTGAAGAAGAAACAAAATGTATGCCTATGATGGTCTGAGTATTACTTACCGATTTATTACTAGGTCCATGTAGAAAATAGTTCAATGCCTGGGGGTCTCTAGAAAACAACAGCCAAAAAGAGAAAACAGCAAATAAATACATTACTTATATTTAGGGTTCATTTTTACAGGGGAAAAAGAAAATGATGTATTAGTTTGAGTAAAATCCTCTCCCTGTTTTAAAACTATTAGTAGTTTTTTTGTTGGTTTTGTTTTGTTTCATTTTGATGTTCCATTTCCCATTATCACTCATTTCTGCCTCCTAGGATTTGTGTGTGTGTGTGTGTGGTACGCGGGCCTCTCACTGTTGTGGCCTCTCCCGTTGCAGAGCACAGGCTCCGGACGCGCAGGCCCAGCAGCCATGGCTCACGGGCCTAGCCGCTCTGTGGCACACGGGATCCTCCCGGACCGGGGCACGAACCCGTGTCCCCTGCATCAGCAGGCGGACTCTCAACCACTGCGCCACCAGGGAAGCCCCTCCTAGGATTTTTTATAAAATAAATTTAATAAAGGATTACCTAATTATGACCCCTATGTTAATCCATGTCACTTTGTCTCCCTACTATATCTATGATGATTATTTAATCTTTATTTAAAAAACCCACTTGGTTTTAATATGCTTATTAGGTTGTTTTAGTACAGCAAACCTCACACATTTGATTTACCCTTATTTTGGAATGAACATCTTACCCAATAAGATCAAGGAGACACGAGTCATCATCATCATCCATGACAACTATAAAGAAAATGAATAAGAAAGCACTGTTTCAGCAAAGCAGATTAAAGCCAGTAGCATCAATGCAACACAAAAATATACCTTATACTTTCCTAGATAAATAACTAATTCATGTGAGTTTTCCCTCTAATTGCTTATTATGAATGTGACTTTTAAATTTTTGTGGTCATTCAAGAGATGAAGTATTCAATTTAAATTGTTTTTATTGAACACAAATCCTTAACTTACAAGTCAAAAAGCAATCTAGACAAATCAAGGATAGTTGGCAGCAACCACTCACACACAGATTCCTCAAAGGGGCGGTAAACCATGAACAGTAACTTCCTCAAAATGTACACAGTGAACAAGAGGAGAAATCGTATTTTTGTTTTAGAAAAAAATCTCATGCATACAGAGGTCTTTGAATTTTGTCACTGGATATTTCCAAACCTGGTGAGCAATCTGGATTTCTAGCCATATTTTGGCCATCTTTAGGAAAACAGAAAAGTCAGTTGTCCCTACTTTTTGAGACAGAAGAGGCACCATCGCCCCAGGCAGTACTGAGACAGGCTCTGCCCTGAAGGTCCCAAGTTCCTCCCTCTACAGCAGTAACGCCAACTGTTCAGTTGCAAACAATCTGCATCCCAACACTGGAATCTTTAAAGTAGAAACCCTCAACCCCAAATTCACCCCAGCTCCAAGCCGAAATCTCTCTCTCTCCCCAACCATCGATAGTATCCAGCTTAACCAGCGCAATCACTGTGCTCTGGCTGAAACAATAACAACTGTGTAAATTTCAAGAGCAGTTCTCCCCCTTTCTTTCTCCTCCCTCCCCTGAGATCCAGGAAACTTACACTAGTGATCCGGCACCTGGCAACACTGTTTCACACCCATTTCCAGCCATGCGTGGAATAATTTACATCACGGAATGCCAAGGCCAAGAGTTCTGGAGCCGTTGGAAAGGGCAGTTGTGAACGGCAGTTGGACGGAGGAATGAAATCCTGAAGAGATGCCCAGAAGAGGGACACGCCCGAAGAAGGCAGAGGCAGAGTTTCTACTAAGTATTTTTTCTCGGTTAAAACTGCCATCTCCTCTCCACTTCCCCTCAACTTCCCATCCTATCAGTCACAAGGCCAAACAAATATAAAATGTATTCCTGCCACATGGAAGGAAACTTGCTGTCTTCAGGAAGGGTCTGGAAGGGGTAAGTATCCCCCGATGTGGGACCTTCCCGTTGATGGGAGAACTGGTTCAGCTGCTGAATGATCCGGACGATTACAATCCACTTGAGTGGATCATCAGTGGAGAGGAGAGATGATGAGTGAGACAGGAGGAGGTCAGAGTGGGGAAAGCTTATCAAAAGGTAACATCCATGGCCAAAACTGTGAAAGGCACAGCAGGCTAAGTGAAATCTGCATGTAGCACTCAGATGTCCAGGTGCTCAGGGGCATTCTAGGACGACTCTACTAATACGACTTTTTTTTTTTTTTTTTGCAGTACGCGGGCCTCTCATTGTTGTGGCCTCTCCCGTTGCAGAGCACAGGCTCCGGACGCACAGGCTCAGCGGCCATGGCTCACGGGCCCAGCCGCTCCACGGCATGTGGGATCCTCCTGCACCGGGGCACGAACCTGTGTCCCCTGAATCAGCAGGCGGACTCTCAACCACTGCGCCACCAGGGAAGCCCTAATACGACTTTTGAGGTGTGAAAAGGGACAGGAAAGAGGAACAAGAAAACTATCATTAGGTAGATATGTAGAAATCAGTGTGAAGATCTTCCCTTAAATCATATTTAATATGTAGAACTGCACTAGCTGTTGCTCATTACCGTATCCTGGGCTTGTCTCCCAGACATCACAATCGCATGGACTAAATTAGCCAAATATGACGTATAATTAAGCCTATAAAGTGGATATTATTTTTTTACTTCAACATGACCATTTAAATGGAGCTCCACTGTATCCTTTGTAAATTTATATTTTTTAAGTGTCTAACAGTCTCTGGAAAAAACTAATTAATAAAAACGTACGTGAAAAATAGCTTACACCAAAGCAGAACACTTTCATGCCTCTCCCAGCTTCCCTCACTACTTTACACTTGTACCCAGCTCCTCCAGTGGATGAGATGCCCAAGGGTTAACACACACTGAGGGAGGAAGGCAGCACCAGTCACTCCTCTGAGGTGTCACTGCCACTGGGACTTTCAAGCACAGAGAACATTTGTTACCCCAAAGTTCAAAGTGACAAGCTACTCCTTGAGTACCCCAAATAAAAGAACAATTTTATAATACTGGATGAAATTAAAAGCCATTGCACATCCCCCACAGCAAACCAAGCAGGCCGCTCAAATGCCTGACGAAACGCTCCTTGGGGACATCCGCCCTACTCAGGGGCATCAGTCCTAACACACAGACCTCCTCCTCCAGGCCCCCTTGGGTAGAACTCTACGAGCTCGTCAGGGGTACCCCGAGAATTCTACTTTTTAAAGGGTCGCACTCTTTCCTGACTATAAACAGTTTCAAATTAGAAGAGATGACTCTTATCCCTACATGCCCAGCTCTACATGGTGCCAAAACAGTCATATTACAGCCCGAGCCAGTAGTCCTTTCCCAGGAGGACACACGGCCCACCAAAGCAAATCTGCCAAAGTAAAACTGTAGAAATTGACTACGATTCTACAGTGGGAAGACAACCTGAGGATCAGAAACTGACTCAACCAAAGAAGATATACAGACTGCCAACAAACACATGAAAGAATGCTCAACATCATTAATCATTAGAGAAATGCAAATCAAAACTACAATGAGATATCATCTCACACCAGTCAGAATGGCCATCATCAAGAAATCTAGAAACAATAAGTGCTGGAGAGGGTGTGGAGAAAAGGGAACACTCTTGCACTGCTGGTGGGAATGTGAATTGGTACAGCCACTATGGAGAACAGTATGGAGGTTCCTTAAAAAACTAAAAATAGAACTACCATATGACCCAGCAATCCCACTACTAGGCATATACCCTGAGAAAACCATAATTCAAAAAGAGACATGTACCAAAATATTCATTGCAGCTCTATTCACAATAGCCCAGAGCTGGAAACAACCTAAGTGTCCATCATCGGATGAATGGATAAAGAAGATGTGGCACATATATACAATGGAATATTACTCAGCCATAAAAAGAAACGAAACTGAGCTATTTGTAATGAGGTGGATAGACCTAGAGTCTGTCATACAGAGTGAAGTAAGTCAGAAAGAGAAAGACAAATACCGTATGCTAACACATATATATGGAATTAAAAAAAAAATGTCATGAAGAACCTAGGGGTAAAACGGGAATAAAGACACAGACCTACTTGAGAATGGACTTGAGGATATGGGGAGGGGGAAGGGTAAGCTGTGACAAAGCGAAAGAGAGGCATGGACATATATACACTACCAAACGTAAGGTAGATAGATAGTGGGAAGCAGCCGCAGAGCACAGGGAGATCAGCTCGGTGCTTTGTGACCGCCTGGAGGGGTGGGATGGGGAGGGGGGGAGGGAGGGAGATGCATGAGGGAAGGGATGTGGGAACAGATGTATATGTATGACTGATTCACTTTGTTATAAAGCAGAAACTAATAAAAAAAAAACTGACTCAAAAGTGAAGAGCTTAGTTTTTTTGGAAAAGATACTCCCATTACTTCTGGACTCTTGTTGAGGCTCTTTTCTCATTAAAGTAACAACCCTGGATTCACTAGATGGGCCTCTGGCCACAGGTGAAACCTATAAGGCTGTGTGAAAGATAAGTCCCCCCTCTAAAGGGTTAAAAACTACTTCTTGGTTCAGCACACTTGAGCAACACACATCCCCTCAGTAATAGCAGTTTACAGCAGTAGAATTTGTCAGGGAGAGAACGGGATTGCAGTTCTTACAGAATCCTCATAGGCACCCCAAGAGATCAGAAATCACTGCCCCAGACACCTGACTACCACTCTCAAAAAGTTAAAGCTAATATTTAAAACTGCTCTTACTATTCTTAGTCAAGAGGCACTATGAAAGTGACATTTCAAATCAGTGGGGGAAAGATGTTAGCCTTCTAGAGAAAAGAAGGTGGATCCATACCTCACATCTTACACAAAAATAAATTCCAGGTGGATCTAAGAGTTAAATGGGAGGGAGGAGGAGAGCTTAAAGTACTAGAATAACATATGGGAGAATTTTGTTTTTATAATCTTGGAGTAGGGAAAGGCTAAGTATGTCACAAGATGCAGAAGTCATAAAAGAAGATTGCCAAATTTGATGACAAAACATTTTTAAATTCTGCATGATAAAAGAAAAAAAAACATGAATAAAGTCAAAGACTAAAAAACCCCCAAAAAACATACATCGGGAAAATACTTTCAATTCATATCACAAACAGCTTTTCTCCTTAATACATAATGAACTCCTATTTTTAAAAAGTCAGCTACCCTGCAGAAAATCAAAGGGTATGAAAAATCAGTTCATAAAAAAAGGAAAGGCAAGTACCTCCTAAACATGTAAAAGTAATCACCCTCACTTAGAATAAGAGAAATTAAAGTTACAATGAGATACTATTATTTGTCAGATTGGCAAAGATAAAAAAGTTTGGTTAAGGGCTATGCCAGTCAGGAAATGGGAAATAGGGACTTTTATACCCTGGTAGTGAGAGTGTAATCTCATGTAACCTCTGGAGAGGGCAATTTAGCAGTCGCTTTCAAAGTTTTAAGTGCACAAATCACTTCACCTAGCAAATATTTCCAGATACTCGTCCCGCAGATATTCTTGTACACGTGTGAAATGACATGTGTATAAGAATATCCAGTGCAGCATGACTGGTTTTAGCAAAAGACTGTAAAAACCTCGATGTCAGGGGTACGGGGTTTCCTCTTAAGGTGATGGAAATGTTGTGTAATTAAACCACTGAATTGTACACTTTAAAGGGTGCATTTTATGGTATTTAAATTCTATTTAAAGCATTTTTTAAAACTCTATGTCCATAATGAAAGAGGTGTGTACCTTTCTTGTTCCTTTGATCATATATCTTTCTAAGTCAGTCTGTATAAATATGCCTCATTTTTATTTGTATTTTTGAATTTTATTTTTTACACTGCAGGTTCTTACTAGTTATCTATTTTATACATATTAGTGTATACATGTCAATCCCAATCGCCCAATTCAGCACACCACCACCCTCCACCCCCACCACTTTCTGCCCTTGGTGTCCATACATTTGTTCTCTACATGTGTGTCTCTATTTCTGCCCTGCAAACCAGTTCATCTGTACCACTTTTCTAGGTTCCACATATATGCATTAATATACGATATTTGTTTTTCTCTTTCTGACTTACTTCACTCTGTATGACAGTTTCTAGATCCATCCACAACTCTACAAATGACCCAACTTCATTCCTTTTTATGGCTGAGTAATATTCCACTGTATATATGTACCACAACTTCTTTATCCATTCGTCTGTCGAGGAGCATTTCGGTTGCTTCCATGACCTGGCTATTGTAAATAGTGCTGCAATGAACATTGGGGTGCATGTGTCTTTTTGAATTATGGTTTTCTTTGGGTATATGCCCAGTAGTGGGATTGCTGGGTCATATGGTAATTCTATTTTTAGATTTTTAAAGGAACCTCCATACTGTTCTCCATAGTGGCTATATCAATTTACATTCCCACCAACAGTGCAAGAGGGTTCCCTTTTTTCTACACCCTCTGCAGCATTTGTTGTTTGTAGATTTTTCTGATGATGCCCATTCTAACTGGTGTGAGGGGATACTTCATTGTAGTTTTGATTTGCATTTCTCTAATAATTAGTGATGTTGAGCAGCTTTTCCTGTGCTTCTTGGCCATCTGTATGTCTTCTTTGGAGAAATGTCTATTTAGGTCTTCTGTCCATTTTTGGATTGGGTTGTTTGTTTCTTTAATACTGAGCTGCATGGGCTGTTTATATATTTTGGAGATTAATCCTTTGTCCATTGATTGGTTTGCAAATATTTTCTACCATTCTGAGGGCTGTCTTTTCGTCTTGTTTATGGTTTCCTTTGCTGTGCAAAAGCTTTTAAGTTTCATTAGGTCCCATTTGTTTATTTTTGTTTTATTTCCATTTCTCTAGGAGGTGGGTCAAAAAAGATCTTGCTGTGATTTATGTCATAGAGTGTTCCTCCTATGTTTTCCTCTAAGAGTTTTATAGTGTCCGGTCTTACATTTAGGTCTCGAATCCATTCTGAGTTTATTTTTGTGTATGGTGTTAGGGAGTGTTCTAATTTCATTCTTTTACATGTAGCTGGCCAGTTTTCCCAGCACCACTTATTAAAGAGACTGTCTTTTCTCCATTGTATATCCTTGCCTCCTTTGTCATAGATTAGTTGAGCATAGGTGCGTGGGTTTATCTCTGGGCTTTCTATCTTGTTCCATTGATCTATGTTTCTGTTTTTGTGCCAGTACCATATTGTCCTGATTACTGTAGCTTTGTATTATAGTCTGAAGTCAGGGAGTCTGATTCCTCCAGCTCCGTTTCTTTCCCTCAAGACTGCTTTGGCTATTCAGGGCCTTTTGTGTCTCCATACAAATTTTAAGATTTTTTGTTCTAGTTCTGTAAAAAATGCCATTGGTAGTTTGATAGGGATGCATTGAATCTGTAGATTGCTTTGGGTGGTATAGTCATTTTCACAATATTGATTCTTCCAATCCAAGAACATGGTATATCTCTCCATCTGTTGGTATCATCTTTAATTTCTTTCATCAGTGTATTACAGTTTTCTGCATACAGGTCTTTTGTCTCTCTAGGTAGGTTTACTCCTGGGTATTCTATTCTTTTTGTTGCAGTGGTAAATGGGAGTGTTTCCTTAATTTCTCTTTCAGATTTTTCATCATTAGTGTAGAGGAATGCAAGAGACTTCTGTGCATTAATTTTGTATCCTGCAACTTTACCAAATTCATTGATTAGCTCTAGTAGTTTTCTGGTGGCATTTTTAGGATTCTCTATGTATAGTATCATGTCATCTGCAAACAGTGACAGTTTTACTTGTTCTTTTCCAATTTGTATTCCTTTTATTTCTTTTTCTTCTCTGATTGCTGTGGCTAGAACTTCCAAAACGATGTTGAATAATAGTGGTGAGAGTGGACATCCTTGTCTCGTTCCTGATCTTAGAGGAAACGCTTTCAGTTTTTCACCATTGAGAATGATGTTTGCTGTGGGTTTGTCATATATGGCCTTTATTATGTTGAGGTAGGTTCCCTCTATGTCCACTTTCTGGAGAGTTTTTATCATAAATGGGTGTTGAATTTTGTCAAAAGCTTTTTCTGCATCTATTGAGATGATCATATGGTTTTTATTCTTCAATTTGTTAATATGGAGTATCACATTGATTGATTTGCGTATATTGAAGAATCCTTGCATCCCTGGGATAAATCCCACTTGATCATGGTGTATGATCCTTTTAATGTGTTGTTGGATTCTGTTTGCTAGTATGTTGTTGAGGATTTTTGCATCTATATTCATCAGTGACATTGGCCTGTAATTTTCTTTTTTTGTAGTATCTTTGTCTGGTTTTGGTATCAGGGTGATGGTGGCCTCATAGAATGAGTTTGGGAGTGTTCCTTCCTCTGCAATTTTTGGGAAGAGTTTGAGAAGGATGGGTGTTAGCTCTTCTATAAATGTTTGATATAATTCACCTGTGAAGCCATCTGGTCCTGGACTTTTGTTTGTTGGAAGCTTTTTGATCACAGTTTCAATTTCATTAGTTGTGATTGGTCTGTTCATATTTTCTGTTTCTTCCTGGTTCAGTCTTGGAAGGTTATACCTTTCTAAAAATTTGTCCATTTCTTCCAGGTTGTCCGTTTTATTGGCATAGAGTTGCCTGTAGTAGTCTCTTAGGATGCTTTGTATTTCTACAGTGTCTGTTTTAACTTCTCCTTTTTCATTTTAATTTTATTGATTTGAGTCCTCTCCCTCTTTTTCTTGATGAGTCTGCCTAATGGTTTATCAATTTTGTTTATCTTCTCAAAGAACGAGCTTTTAGTTTTATTGATCTTTGCTATTGTTTTCTTTGTTTTTATTTCATTTATTTCTGCTCTGATCATTATGATTTCTTTCCTTCAACTAACTTTGGGTTTTGTTTGTTCTTCTTTCTCTAGTTCGTTTCGGTGTAAGGTTAGATTGTTTATTTGAGATGTTTCTTGTTTCTTGAGTTAGGCTTGTATAGCTATAAACTTCCCTCTTAGAACTGCTTTTGCTGCATCCCATAGGTTTTGGATCGTCGTATTTTCATTGTCATTTGTCTCTAGGTATTTTTTGATTTCCTCTTTGATTTCTTCAGTGACCTCTTGGTTATTTAGGAACGTATTGTTTAGCTTCCATGTGTTTGTGTTTTTTACGTTTTTTTCCCTGTAATTCATTTCTAATCTCATAGCGTTGTGGTCAGAAAAGATGCTTGATATGATTTCAATTTTCTTAAATTTACTGAGGCTTGATTTATGACCCAAGATGTGATCTATCCTGGAGAATGTTCCATGCACACTTGAGAAGAAAGTGTAATCTGCTGTTTTTGGATGGAATGTCCTATAAATATCAATTAAATCTAACTGGTCTATTGTGTCATTTAAAGCTTGTGTTTCCTTATTAATTTTCTGTCTGGATGATCTGTCCATTGGTGTAAGTGAGGTGTTAAATTCCCCCGTTATTATTGTGTTACTGTCGAGTTCCTCTTTTTAGTTGTTAGCAGTTGCCTTATGTATTGAGGTGCTCCTATGTTGGGTGCATATATATTTATAATTGTTATATCTTCTTCTTGGATTGATCCCTTGATCATTATGTAGTGTCGTTCCTTGTCTCTTGTAACATTCTTTATTTTAAAGTCTATTTTCTCTGATATGAGTATTGCTACTCCAGCTTTCCTTTGATTTCCATTTGCATGGAATATCTTTTTCTATCCCCTCACTTTCAGTCTGTATGTGTCCCTAGGTCTGAAGTGGGTCTCTTGTAGATAGCATATATACGGGTCTTGTTTTTGTATCCATTCAGAGAGCCTGTGTCTTTTGGTTGGAGCATTTAATCCATTCAAGTTTAAGGTAATTATCGATATGTATGTTTCTGTGACCATTTTCTTAATTGTTATGGGTTTGTTTTTGTAGGTCCTTTTCTTCTCTTGTGTTTCTCACTTAGAGAAGTTACTTTAGCATTTGTTGTAGAGCTGGTTTGGTGGTGCTGAATTCTCTCAGCTTTTGCTTGCCTGTAAAGCTTTCAATTTCTCCATCAATTCTGAATGAGATCCTTGCCAGGTAGAGTAATCTTGGTTGTAAGTTCTTCCCTTTCATCACTTTAAATATATCATGCCACCCCCTTCTGGCTTGTAGAGTTTCTGCTGAGAAATCAGCTGGTAACCTTATGGGAGTTCCCTTGTATGTTATTTGTCGTTTTTCCCTTGTTGCTTTGAATAATTTTTCTTTCTCTTTAATTTTTGTCAGTTTGATTACTATGTGTCTCAGCATGTTTCTCCTTGGGTTTATTCTGCCTGGGACTCTCTGCACTTCCTGGACTTGGGTGGCTATTTACTTTCCCATGTTAGGGACGTCTTTGACTATAATCTCTTCAAATATTTTCTTGGGTCCTTTCTCTCTCTCTTCTCCTTCTGGGACCCCTATAATGCAAATGTTGTTGTGTTTAATGTTGTCCCAGAGGTCTCTTAGGCTGTCTTCATTTCTTTTCATTCTTTTTTTCTTTATTCTGTTCTGCAGCAGTGAATTCCACCATTCTGTCTTCCACGTCACCTATCCACTCTTCTGCCTCAGTTATTCTGCTATTGATTCCTTCTAGTGTATTTTTCATTTCAGTTATTATATTGTTCATCTCTGTTTGTTTGTTCTTTAATTCTTCTAGGTGTTTGTTCTTTAATTCTTCAAGGTCTTTGTTAAACATTTATGGCACTTCTCAATCTTTGCCTCCATTCTTTTGAGGTCCTGCATCATCTTCACTGTCATTATTCTGAATTCTTTTTCTGGAAGGCTGCCTATCTCCACTTCAGTTAGTTGTTTTTCTGGGGTTTTATCTTTTTCCTTCATCTGGTATATAGTACTCTGCCTTTTCATTTTGTCTATCTTTCTGTGAATGTGGTTTTCATTCCACAGGCTGCAAAACTGTCTCTCTCATTATTTTTAATGGCTGTGTAATATTCCAGTGTGGATGAATCATGATTTATGCTCCCAAGTGCTGGGTGGAGGGAGAATATATACATGTGTTTGTAAATATTCAGACCCTGAAATGAGGCACAAATAACCAGCAACACCAGCTGCTTCTGTGAGGGAATCTGGGTGGCTGGAAACACAGAGGAAGGTATACACTTCACTTATATGTCCTTTTGTACCTCTTGAATATTATGCCACATGCATGTAAGGCCTATTTTTAAAAATAAATACAATTAATATGGGAATTTCCTGGCAGTCCAGTGGTTAGGATTCTGGGTTTTCACTGCCTGGGGCCCGGGGTTTGATTCCTGGTTGGGGAACTAAGGTCCTGCAAGCCACACGGTGCCCCCCACACCAAATACAATTAATAAAACAAAGAGGATGGGGGAGACCCATGAAACACAAGAATCTCAAGTCAGTCTCACTCTAGGTAAGCATACCAGAGATCAAATACCTGGGAAATTTTCAAGCAGCCTAGTGGCCTCAAGAATAATCTACATCAGCTAACTGTAAGAAATATCTTCCAGACAGTTGATTTTCATTAAGATCACAGAAAGATTTTAAAGACCTCTAAGACAGAGATAAAAAGGAAGATGACAAGCTATTTAAAATTTTTTTCATACAGTGGGAACAGTCTGAGCTCTCATATCAAGAAATGTATTGGTTTCAAGAACAGCTATTTCAGGAAAGCTAGCTAAGCAAATCAATTCTACTGATTTAAGATACAGCATAACAGAAGAAAACTTTTAAAGTCATACACAGGATTTCAAACACTTCACAAAATGAAATTTGGTATGTGACTGCTAACAAATGATTCTCTTCTCTTCCTTATATGCCTCTCTGTTCTTTTTCTTCTTCCAAAAACATTACATAGTGAAAATGACTAGGAAGCTAAAACTTTAAAAGATCACCAAGAGTCAATATAATAGGCTATCTTACCTACATACAAAAAATTACTGACATTTGCTTTATTTGCATTAATTTGGTATAGCATCAGTATATGCCATAATTTCCCAATCATTTACAAACAAATTTACCTCTAAAAGGTGCTGAGGCTAGCACAGGGATCATTGGGAAACTTTATTTAAGCAATCATGAGCTGTGGAATGGTTGCAGTGTTCTCATGTGATCTGTGCCTGAGCTATTGAAGTATATAATGAGCTGTAGTCACTTTTATTTTTACCCACATATTTACCAGTTCCAGTGCTGTTCATTCCTTTGAGTAAATCCAATTTTCATCTGGTATCATGAAGGATTTCTTTTTTTAAAAAATTTTATTTATTTATTTATTTATTTATTTATTTATGGCTGGGTTGGGTCTTTGTTGCTGTGTGCGGGCTTTCTCTAGTTGCGGCAAGTGGGGGTTACCCTTCGTTGTGGTGCGCGGGCTTCTCATTGCAGTAGCTTCTCTTTGTTGCAGAACATGGGCTCTAGGCATGCGGGCTTCAGTAGTTGTGGCACGTGGGCTCAGTAGTTGTGGCTTGCGGGCTCTAGAACACAGGCTCAGTAGTTGTGGTGCACGGGTTTAGCTGCTCCATGGCATGTGGGATCTTCCCAGACCAGGGCTCAAACTCTTGTCCCCTGTATTGGCAGGTGGATTCTTAACCACTGTACCACGAGGGAAGCCCCTGGAGGATTCCTTTTAATATTTTTGTAGTACAGATCTGGTGATGAATTCTTTCAGTTTTTGTATGTCTTTAAAAAAAGTGCTTATTCTGCCTTCATTTTTGAAATGTATTTCACTGGACATATAGTTCTAGATTGAGTATTTTTCTTCTCTTTTGGATCTTTTTTTTTTTTTTTTTGCGGTACGCGGGCCTCTCACTGCTGTGGCCTCTCCCGTTGTGGAGCACAGGCTCCGGGCGCGCAGGCTCAGCGGCCATGGCTCACAGGCCCAGCCGCTCCGCGGCATGTGGGATCCTCCCGCACCAGGGCACGAACCCGTGTCCCCTGCACCGGCAGGCGGACTCCCAACCACTGCGCCACCAGGGAAGCCCTCTTTTGGATCTTTAAAGATATTGCTACACTGTTTCTTGCTTGCATTGTTTCCAAATAGAATTCTGCTGTCATTCTTACTTTTGTCCTTTTGTACATAGGTCTCCCCTCCTCACCCCACCCCCACCCCAATGTTTTAAAGATTTTTCTCTTTATCACTGGTTTTAAGCAATCTGATTCTGATATGCCTTGGCATCATTTTCTTCATGCTTCTTGTGCTTGGGGTTCATTAAACTTCTAGGATCTGTAGGTTTATAGTTTTCCTCCAATTTAGAACAATTTCAGCCATTCCTTCATATATTTTGTGTCCCTACCCCTCCTTCAGGGACTCCAACTACCTATGATTATGCTGCTTGAAGTGGTTCCACAGCTCACTGGTGCTCTTTTTAAAAAAATTTTTTAAGTGTCCTTTTATCTCTCTGGCTTTCATTTAGGATAGTTTCTATTGCTATGTCTTCAAGCACACTAATTTTTTCTTCTGCAGTGTCTAATCTGTTTGTTAATTGCATCCAATGTATTTTTTATTTTCAAACATTGTAGTTTTCATCTCTAGAAGTTGGGTTTTTTAAATATCTTCCATTTCTTTATTTAATATGCTCAATCTTTCCTCTACCTTCTTGAAATTATGCAGAATAGTGACAGTTTTTTAATGTCCTTCTCTACTAATTCTATCATTTATATCATTTCTGGGTCTTTTTCTACGATTGATGTTTTTCCTCCTCATAGTGGGTGGTATTTTTCTCCTTCTTTGTATGCCTGGTACTTTTTTTTTTTTTTTTTTGCGGTACGCAGGCCTCTCACTGTTGTGGCCTCTCCTGTTGTGGAGCACAGGCTCCGGACACGCAGGCTCAGCAGCCATGGCTCATGGGCCCAGCCGCTCCGCGGCATGTGGGATCGTCCCGGACTGGGGCACGAACCCGCATCCCCTGCATCGGCAGGTGGACTCTCAACCACTGCACCACCAGGGAAGCCCTGCCTGGTACTTTTTTATTGGATTCCAGACATTGCTAATTTTACATTATTGAGTACTGGATATTTTTGTATTCCTATAGATATTTTTGAACTTTGTCTAGGACACAATTAAGTTACATGTAAATGGTTTGATTCTCTTGAGGTCTGTTTTTAAGCTTTGTCCATCTTTAGTCTAGGGCTAATTTTGCCCTATAGTGAGGCAATACCCTTCTGAGTACTTCACTTGCTGTCACATGAATTACAATGATTTTTGCAGTCTTGCAGGTGGGAACACAAACTCTCCTCTGCCCTGTGTGAGCTCCAAGTGTTATTTCCTCTAATCCTTTGGGTTGATTCTTTCCCAGGACTTGGGTAGTTTCCCCACACACATGTACCGATCAGGTACCAGCTGAAAACTCAAGGGAGACTCTCTGCAGCTCTCCAGGGTTTTATCTCCATGTAGCTCTCTCCTCTGGTGCTCTGTCCAATGAGTTTTAGCCACTTTTACCCCCCAGCTGCATCAGCTCAACTCAGGAAGATTACCAGAGTCCATCTGGGTTCCCCTTCCCTGTGCTATGGCCTGAAAACTCCCCAGACAGAAGCTGGGGCAGTTACAGGGCTTACCTTATCTGTTTTCTATTTCTCATGAATCCCTGTCCTGTGCTGCCTGATATTCAATGTCTAAAAACCATTGTTTAATATATTTTATCTAATTTTTAACTGTTTTATGCAGGAAGGTCAATCCAGTCCCTGTCATTGCATCTTGGTCCTATAGCGATTTTTAAGGTTTTGGAAGAAATCACTTTAGGAGGTATGAACAGCTTATATGAGTTCATTAGCATGAATTATAGAATCAGAGCATCCTCAAAGGAGGAAAGGAGAAAGGGAGGACAGTAAATTGTAGTTTTATCCCCTGCCTCCTTCTGTTTTCTACCCTGAAGAATAGCTTAGGGAATGGGGAAAGCCGCTTCTTTAATTACTACCTTTAATGAACTTGTTCAGTGGGTGAAAAGAATAAGCATTTAACCAACATTTAGCACCCACTATGTGCCAGGTCCTCTGTTAAGGACTGGGAATATCAAATGAGTATGACATAAAATGCAATAATAAATGTAAATACCCTTAACATTTTTGTAGGACTGTAAAAGCAAGGCCAAGAAGTAGATTATTAGGTTTAAGTGAACAATATTCTGATAAGTGTCATGATCAAAATTTACACCATAAAACAGTCACTTACCCAGGGCAAGTAACTGTTTATGTCACCTAGGATATAAAGTATTTTCATCTTATTCCTTTTACTATATTGTCATTGTAATGGACTGTTAAATTTTATTTTTATTATTTTTTGGCTGCACTGTGCAGCACACGGAATCTTAGTTCACCAACCAGGGATCGAACTTGTGCCCCCTGCAGTGCAAGCACAGAGTCTTAACCACTGGACCACCAGGAAAGTCCCTGGACTGTTAAATTTTGTAATTACAAGGCTGTGTCAAACTTCCTGGCACAGTTCCTGATTGTAAGGAACTCCCTTTATTTTGGGAGAGAGATGCAACAATTCATCACAACGCAAGGTAAGAAGTGCTAGAGCTTTTGGCGGGGGTTCCCAAGCTTTTTCAGGTGAAGTCACTGGTCATTTTTTTTGTGAAATAATATGACATTTTACTAGGAGAAAACACTACTATATTTTCACAATTATGCCCATTTGTAATAAAAAGACGCTGTCAAACTCAACATGATGGGCTCTGAGTTTTTCCTTTGTTATTCAACCAAGACCTTCATTCTTCTTGTAACTAGCTAGAGCATACTAACAGCAAGGAAGAAAGGTGGAAAAAACTAAGAAACATTATTAGGAGAAAAACGTAGGAATCAAAAAAAAAAAAAAATTCCAGGCCTTAAAGCTGCTTTAATTCCAACTTGGAATGAGGTAGAATAGAAATAAACCTAATATATTAAGCAATCCAGCTGGCTAAACAATGCACTATAACATGGGGGGAAAGAGTGACCAACCTTGGGGGGTCAGGGAGAAGTCTGGCCAGGCTTTACAGGGGCTGGGGACATGTACAGGTTGGGGCGGGGGGGACACTGAATTTGGAAAGGGCTTGTTCTGGATACTGACATTGACTAGGCTTGTGATTACTGACAAATTCCAATCTCTCAGGGCCTGTTTTTTCATCTTTAAATGAAATTAATAGCCACATCAGTGATTTAAAAACTTTGATCCCTGGGGACCTAGGATTCTCCGAGGGGTCCAGGAGCTGTCTTGGAGGCCTAAAGGCTGGTGGTAGAGGCACTGTAATGCTCCACTTCTCCCCTTTAACTCAGTGATAGAACTCTTCACTGGGAGAAAAAAGTTTGAACATCATTTAACTTATCCAACTCCAGAACTCAGTGATTTGTTGTGTGCTGTAAAGGAATGACCTTTAATGGTGGTCAAACTGAAAATGGAAACACAAGGATCCATAGAAAGCAAGACATTCATGATTATTTTAGCAAGCAAGAGAATAGTGATAAATATTGTTTGATAAATATATCAAACTTCTTTAAGATAAATTCCAACATAGTGATAATGATCCTAAGTTTACTGACTATAGAACCATTAATCATACACAGATCGGTGTTTCTCAAACTGAGGTCTGCAGAAGTAATCTTGGGTGGTCTGAATTCTCAAGTTGGAGAAACATCAACAGATTTTAAAACCAGCCAGAAATACACATGCTGAAAATTTTCAGGGCTGATAAAATTTCTGCTTAACATGTTTGCTAAAACCCTCTCAAAATCTTGAGATCTAATGGGAATCTACTGACAGAAGACCTGCGTATGCGTTGTCTCGCTGATGCAAAGATGGTCCTAGGGAAACATTTCCAGGTCTCTCTTTATCCTCCTTTAATCTCAACTGCCAATGCTGTGCCAGGCTGGGTAGAGTAGGTCTAAACAAAGGATGGCATCAAAAGAGACTGTGGGTTGGGTCTCAAAAGTCTTTGAGGTGGTTCAAGAGATACCAAACTCTGGAAGTAACAAGGCCCTGCAGCATGGGAGGATGCTCTTAACTGCCTACTCTCTCCCACTGCACAGCTAGTGGTGGTAAAGAACTCTGGGTGTTAAGTTATGGCTCAAGTATAGTGGACTAAAAGACTGACTTCAAATCTAAATGTTACTAACAGACTACCTTCTTACAGTAAAAAACATATTACAGTGCTACCATCAAAAGCAGGAATCTTGTCATATTCATCTTCATATCCCCAGCAAATAGCACATAAACAGGTATAATAAATACTTAATAAATATCCAGGGTTTAGATGTAGGGCAGCTGTGGAGAAAGAGCCACCTGAGTGCTGGGCGAGAGCCTTCCAGGGTTCTTTGGGGTTCGAGGAATCTTGAAACCATGGATCACCTATATATGTTTTGAGACATGCTTTAGATGTTTTTTTCTGGAAGCCCTGCAACTACCCTAAAAATGGAATGTATTGTTGAAAAGACATATGGCCAATGGTGGCAGAGTCTACATAGAACCATGCTTCGTGGTGTTCCAGGAAAAACCTTTTGGCTTGTTGGTTATACTATTCAGTCTGGCTGTATAACTTGTTGTGTTTTTGAATAATTTGGTGGTGTTGTCATGTGTTCTGAACCATCAATAGAGCCTAAAATTCAAAATTCAGATATCGTCTTTGCAGAAAATTTTAGTCGACATTTTTATGGTATCCAAAGAGGTGACACTGTGATTGCAAAAAGCCTGAGTGATCCAAAATCAAATATTTGTAAAAGAGTAATTGGTTTGGAAGGAGACAAAATTCTTATCAATAGTCCATCAGGTTTATTTAAAAGCACAGTTATGTGCCAACGGGTCACGTTTGGTTAGAAGGTGATAATCTATAGAATTCTACAGATTCCAGGTACTGTGGACCTGTTCCATATGGACTAATAAGAGGACATATCTTCTTTAAGATTTGGACTCAATGATTTTGGATTTCTACATGACAGCCCTAATGGCCACAGATTTTCTGATTGGCAAGCATTTATTCTTTTGATTTGATTATTGTCTTCTGTTCAAGTGAATTTATTATTGTCACTAAAACCATGTACTTGCTAATAAACTATTTGCTATTCTAAATAAATAAATAAATAAATAAATAAATAAATGTAGGGCAGCTGCATTTCATGCAAATATTGTGTTCCCAAAGACCTTGCCTTAAAAACTCACATAATTCTAGTTTAATCCTGAAAAAGAAATTTATAATTTCCCAAAATCCATCAGCATTGAAAATTTGCAATTACATTCTGTTAAAAAATTTTTTAAGGTGTAACAATGAAACTTGGGTTACATTTTAAAAAATAACTCATATCTTTTAGAGATCCCATACTGAAATAGGTATGAATGAAGTAATACGATGTCTGGGATTTGCTTCAAAATAATATGGACTGGGGAATTCCCTGGTGGTCCACTGTTAGGACTCCACGCTTTCACTGCCAAGGGCATGGGTTCGATCCCTGGTTGGGGAACTAAGATTCTGCAAGCTGCGTGACATGGCAAATAAATAAAATAAAATATAATAATAATAATAATAGTAATAATAATAATAATAATATGGACTGGAGTTAGTTATTAAAAACATGGAAATCTGTCTCCCCTGCCCCCTCCAGAGATTCTGATTCACCAGGAATCTGGGGTTACTATGGGGTTTTCTCCCTGACCCCCTGAGGTTGGTCACTCTTTTCCCCCCATGTTACAGCACACACTTGGGCACATTTCAGGGAAACTGTCCCCAACTGCAGGCAGATGGGACCAGCAAACAATGGCCTCTGGTCAGCTCAGAGACCCAAATCTAGGCTGCCAACTTTCCAAACTCAGGGGAAGGGTAGCTTCTTGGTAATCTGACTAAAGGAAATGCTGTAGGTGAAACTTTATTTGAGGATTCATCACTCTCAACCACCTTCAGTACCAGTCCCTTTCCACTACTTCCCCTCAAATAATTTATTTCTCCCTTCCCCTCTTTACTGTATTTACTCATATTTACATTAGGATGTCAGCTCCACCAGGGCAGAGGTTTGTCTGTTCACTGACGAACCTCAGAATAGTGCCTGGCACATGACAGGAGCTCAATGAACATGCCCGCCAGTTTTATTGAGATAAAATTGACAAATAAGATTGTGTAAGTTTAAGGTGTACAATCTGATGATTTGATATATATCTATATTGTGAAATGATTACCACAAACACATCCATCACCTCATATAGTTAATTTTTTTTTTTTTGGTGTAGTGAGTACATTTAAAATCTACTCTCTCAAGAAATTCCAGGTATACAATATAGTATTGGTATCTATAGTCACCATGTTATACATTAGATCCCCAGAACTTATTCATCTTATAACTGAAAGTTTGTACCCTTTGACCAACATCTCCCCATTTCCCCCACCCCCCAGTCCCTGGCAACCACCAATGTACTCTGCTTCTACAAGTTCAACATTTTTAGATTCCACATATAAATGAGATCATACAGTATTTGTCTATCTTTGTCAAACTTATTTCACTTAGCTTATGTTTCAACCATTTAGTCACAAATAGCAGGATTTCCTTCTTTTTTATGGTTGAATACTATTCCACTGTATGTATGTGTATAACCAACTATCTATATATTTGTATTTATATATAACAATTTCTTTATCCATTCATCCAACACAGACATTTAGGTTGTTTACATATCTTGGCTATTGTGAACAATGCTGCAATGAATATGAGGGTGCAGATATCTCTTCAGGATAGTGATTTCATTTCCTTCAAATATACATATAGAAGTGGGGTTACTGGATCATATGGTAGCTCTATTTTTAATTTTTTGAGGACCCTCCATACTGTTTTCCATAGTGGCTGCATCAATTTACATTCCCACCAACAGTGCACAAGGGTTCCCTTTTGTCCATATCCCTGCCAGCACTTGCCATCTCTTGTCTCTTTGATGATAGCCACTCTAAGAGGTGCGAGGTGGTATCGCACTGTGGTCCATGAACATTTTTTGAAATGAACTTATCACCCTTTCCAATATGTTGGTCACATGATGGCAAAACCTGCAACAGGATCAGGCATACCAGGGAAAGTGTGCTTATTCCCTTTTTCTTGAAACTTACTTCAGTTTTCCAAGAAAGCATGCTTACTTTGGACACCGGGTTATTCCTATGGGAGAGCAATCTAAAGTGGAAAACAAAGAATTATATTTAAACCTAGAACATACAGTGGGGCTAAAGTTACTTCCCACTATTCCTCTGCACACTATTCTAGCCAAACTGCTACTCTCCTAGCCCCCAAACACAATGCACACTTTCCCAGCATCTGCCCTGGTTCAGGTGACAATTTTATCTGAAATGCTCTTCTTTCTCTCCTACATGTACTGAAATTCCATCCGTTATTCAAAACTTAGTTTGAATCTACCTCTCTGAGTCTTTCTCTGACAACCTTGGGCTGTCTTTTGGATTTTCTACCGAGAATTCTAAAAGCACCAACCATGTCTTTTGACATTGATCAGCCACTGTTCTGTGTGATTAGCTTAATTATACCTATCTTCTGTACCCAACTAAAGCAGAGCCCAAATTTAAACAAAAACAGTATAAAGTGCTACAAGAGTACAATGAATTCTCCCATCCTAAAGCCAAGCAACTTTTAGACTGCATGGCTTTTTGGCATTAGTGAACTTAAAATTCTGGCCCATTACAATAGGCTCTGGCCTCATTTTGTACCTTAACCCACCTCACCCTCCCCTATATGGAACCCTTGTTTCTTCGCCATCTTGACCATTTGATGTCCCCCAAACTTATCATGCCACTTTTTCAATTCTTTGGCTTTGCACTTGTCCCTTCACTTAGAAGACAAAAGACCTTCCCGCCCATCTCCAAGTGGTCAAGTAACAATACCTCCTTATCTTTTAAGGCTCTGAGTAAAATGATTTTGCCTTTCTTTTTTAAAAAAAAAAATCCTGGGACTTCCCTGGTGGCGCAGTGGTTAATAATCCACCTGCCAATGCAGGGGACACAGGTTCGAGCCCTGGTCCAGGAAGATCCCACATGTGGTGGAGCAACTAAGCCTGTGCACCACAACTACTGAGCCTGCACTCTAGAGCCCACAACTACTGAAGCCCGGGCGCCCTAGAGCCTGTGAGCCACAACTACTGAGCCTGCGTGCCTAGAGCCCGTGCTCTGCAACAAGAGAAGCCACTGCAATGAGAAGCCCGCACACCGCAACGAAGAGTAGCCCCCCTTTGCCACAACTAGAGAAAGCCCATGAGCAGCAATGAAGACCCAATGCAGCCAAAAATAAAATTAACTTATTTTAAGAAAATCCTGAAGCAAAATTAATTGCTCATGTATCTGTATCCCTAGAGCACGTCTGACATGTTACTAGACCTGACATGTGTGTGACAAAACTTTGCTTTTCTGACTCCCTCATTAGCTTACAAGTTCCATGAAAGCTGGGTCAATTTTGTTCCATCTTCATGTTACCAGAGTTTAGTGCAATGCCCGATACAAATGTGCCCAATAAACATGTTTTACTCAGTACTTAAGTAAAATTTTGGTCTTAAAAATTAACTTTTTCAGGAGTGATGTCAGTTCCTTATCATTTGGTTTCCAAGAATATTCAGCTAGGCTACACAGGAGCACTTTAGCACAATCATAAAACACAGGATTCGGATGCAGGCTGGTCATCCATTGTCAGGGATCCACCAGCTTATGCTGGGCCCTTATGTATTTAGCCAGGCATTCCTGCCAGGGAGAAAAAGGCTTTCGAGGTCAACTGATTCCCCATCTGATCAGACAGCTCAACTCTCTGAGGCATATGGAAATGTCATTTTTTAAGATCCATATGACAAAAAAATTGTGTATCCTTCCATAATAACCTACTTAATATTTAATAAACCTCCTTAAAACAGGGATTTATGCACTGAACATAAACATAAAATAACTCTTGGAGTCCCAAAATCTTGAGCAGTAATTTATATTAATAATAGTTGTGTTCAGGGACTTCCCTGGTGGTCCAGTGGTTAAGAATGCACCTTCCAATGCAGGGGGACATGGGTTCGATCCCTGGTTGGGGAACTAAGATCCCACATGCTGTGGGGCAACTAAGCCCATGCACTGCAACTACTGAGCCCCCCTGCCACAACTAGACAGAAGCCTGTGCGCGGCAAGGAAGAGCCTGCACGCCCTAATGAAAAGATCCCACGTGTTGCAACTAAGACCCGACACAGCCAAAAAAAAAAAAAAAAAAAAAACAGTTGTGTTCATTAAAAGACTCAGAAGTAAAAGTCTAAGATGAAGTCTCTGGCACAGGCATGTATGGCTTTTTGAGGGCATCAACACTAGACCTTTAAAGAAAAGAAAAAAACTCTGCAGTATAGGAAAAACAGATGCTCTGCCAAAAATGTTTTCATAATTTCTTTACTGTGTTTTATAAGAGACAAGATTTTTAATGACTATGGAAAACAGTAAACAGGAAATGATTGAGAAATGACCAAGAAATACTGCTGTCCTGATTGCTATTAAATGTTAAATAAAATTAAGTTGAAACTATCTTTGTGATAATTCACAATACTGCACTACGTAGAATAATAAGTACTAAAAAGATGAGTCAGTTCTTTTCAGTTACACTACTAAATTTCAAAGAACTCTTGTATTATACTTCCAAATAAAAGGTGAGTTTCTGTTTTAATCATTGATTGCCATATTTATTACTTTCTTCCACTAAAAATAATCAATCATTCGGAGAATCGGCTCCAATGACAAGCTGACTTAGCAAAAGGAAGCAATGCCAACATTGAAATAAACACTCATGAAGATGAATCTGGTCATGCATCAACCAAAAACACATTAAGCCAAAATTTTAGGAATAGGAATTAAAAACTAGAAAGCCAAAAGTAAGTCTTACTTGCATCCTCTCCATAAAAACAAACTACCTAAATATTAAACACAAACGGCTCTTGACACTTTTAAAATTTTTAGTTTCATTCAGAAAAAAGATATCATTTATTAAATGGAGATTTAATGAGTCATTTGTGTTTTTTTTCTAATTGAAAGGGATTTCTTTTAGAGAGCATTTTAAATGAAGTAAAAGAAAAATCCTCCCAATGCATTTTTTTCCTGCTTTTAAAAACAATGGATATCATTGCACAATACCAGTCATAAATAGAAAGAGGACTGCTGTTTGCATTTCCATCTTACAATCACAAAATTTACTAGAGTACAGTATGGTAATAATTAAGCTATTAAAAAAATAAAAACTGCCTGATCTTTCTCTGTATTTCCTCAAATACAATAGGACACCATTGCTCTGTGTTAGCATAGTTTGTACATGTTATTGTTTCTATGTATGGAACTGCTTTAAAAAATACTTCGAAATGGCAGTAATTATAAATAAAAAATCTTTTTCTTTTATTGAGCTTTAGTATTAGCAATCTGGCTAAAGTTATCATACAAACTCCTGACTCTCATTGCTCTCTGTCAATGAGTAACATTCAAAATATTTTGGTTTTACAGTATGTTCCAAGAAAAACAAGCCCTATAAAAACAACTAACAATATTAAACAAAATTCCATTTTACAAAGTCAATGATGTTACCATGGAAGAGATGCTGAGGATTCTCTTTTATAAAAGCAGGCTCAAAAGGAAGATGTGTGCATGAATCAATCTTTTAAGGAGAAGAAAATAAAAGGAAACTTTTAAAGCTTAAAAACGATTTAAGAAAGAATATGGACAAATATATATGTAGCATATTACTCCAAGAAAGATTTCCCAGTTTCTACAAAAATTTTAAAGAAGCTGAATTAATCTCACTCTTCTAAACTCCGTTTAAGAAACATAAACTTCTATCTAGTGTGAAATCTTTTACAAACTTTAAGAAATGCCATGTGAACTGGAATTTAAATTGATAGTTTTTTTCTATCAAAAGACCATAAGATACAGAGTTTCAGTTGAGGAAGATGAAAAAGTTCGGGGGAAAAACGGTGGTGATGGTTATACAACAATGTGAATGTACTTAATGCCACAGAACTGTACTTAAAATGGTTAAAGGGGGGACTTCCCTGGTGGCGCGGTGGTTAAGAATCCACCTGCCAATGCAGGGGACACAGGTTCGATCCACGGCCCAGGAAGATCCCACATGCCGCGGAGCAACTAAGCCCGTGCGCCGTAACTACTGAGCCTGTGCTCTAGAGCCCACAAGCCAAAACTACTGAAGACTTCATGCCTAGAGCCCGTGCTCCGCAACAAGAGAAGCCACCGCAATGAGAAGCCTGCGCACCGCAAGGAAGAGTAGCCCGCGCTCACCCGCGACAAAGCCCGCGCACCGTAACGAAGACCCAACGCACACAAAAATAAATAAATTAATTAATTTTAAAAAAAAGGCTAAAGGGCTTCCCTGGTGGCGCAATCATTGAGAATCCGCCCACCAATGCAGGGGACATGGGTTCAAGCCCTGGTCCAAGAAGATCCCACAGACCGCAGAGCAACTAAACCCGTGTGCCACAACTGCTGAATCTGCGCTCTAGAGCCCGCGAGCCACAATTACTGAGCCCACACACTACAACTACTGAGCCCGTGCGCCACAACTACTGAAGCCCACACATCTAGAGCCCATGCTCCGCAACAATAAAAGCCACCACAATGAGAAGTCCACACACCGCAATGAAGAGTAGCCCCTGCTCGCCACAACTAGAGAAAGCCCTTGCGCAGCAACGAGGACCCAACACAGCTAAAAATTTTAAATAAATAAACAAACAAACAAATAAATAAAATGGCTAAAATGGTAAATTTTATGTTATGTATATTTTACCACAAAAAAAGAAGAAAGCATCTCTGAATATTCCTACTTAAAAAAATACCCAAAAGGGTTTATCTGAAAATAACTAGCTGTACATCTATGATTAAAAATCTTAAAAAACTGCAGAGGAAGGAACACTCCCAAACTCATTCTATGAGGCCACCATCACCCTGATACCAAAACCAGACAAAGATACTACAAAAATAGAAAATTACAGACCAATATCACTGATGAATACAGATGCAAAAATCCTCAACAAAATACTAGCAAACAGAATCCAACAACACATTAAAAGGATCATACACCATGATCAAGTGGGATTTATTCCAGGGATGCAAGGATTCTTCAATATACGCAAATCAATCAATGTGATACTCCATATTAACAAATTGAAGAATAAAAACCATATGACCATCTCAATAGATGCAGAAAAAGCTTTTGACAAAATTCAACACCCATTTATGATAAAAACTCTCCAGAAAGTGGACATAGAGGGAACCTACCTCAACATAATAAAGGCCATATATGACAAACCCACAGCAAACATCATTCTCAATGGTGAAAAACTGAAAGCGTTTCCTCTAAGATCAGGAACGAGACAAGGATGTCCACTCTCACCACTATTATTCAACATCGTTTTGGAAGTCTTAGCCACGGCAGTCAGAGAAGAAAAAGAAATAAAAGGAATACAAATTGGAAAAGAACAAGTAAAACTGTCACTGTTTGCAGATGACATGATACTATACATAGAGAATCCTAAAAATGCCACCAGAAAACTACTAGAGCTAATCAATGAATTTGGTAAAGCTGCAGGATACAAAATTAATGCACAGGGGCTTCCCTGGTGGCGCAGTGATTGAGAGTCCGCCTGCCGATGCAGGGGACACGGGTTCGTGCCCAGGTACTGGAAGATCCCACGTGCCACGGAGTGGCTGGGCCCGTGAGCCATGGCCGCTGGGCCTGCGCGTCCAGAGCCTGTGCTCCGCAACGGGAGAGGCCACAGCAGTGAGGGACCCGCCTACCACAAAAAAAAAAAAAAAAAAAAAAATTACTGCACAGAAATCTCTTGCATTCCTCTACACTAATGATGAAAAATCTGAAAGAGAAATTATGGAAACACTCCCATTTACCACTGCAACAAAAAGAATAAAATACCCAGGAATAAAACTACCTAGGGAGACAAAAGACCTGTATGCAGAAAACTATAAGACACTGATGAAAGAAATTAAAGATGATGATACCAACAGATGGAGAGATATACCATGTTCTTGGATTGGAAGAATCAATATTGTGAAAATGACTATACTACCCAAAGCAATCTACAGATTCAATGCATCCCTATCAAATTACCGGTGGCATTTATTACAGAGCTAGAACAAATCATCTTAAAATTTGTACGGAGACACAAAAGGCCCCGAATAGCCAAAGCAGTCTTGAGGGAAAGAAACGGAGCTGGAGGAATCAGACTCCCTGACTTCAGACTATAATACAAAGCTACAGTAATCAGGACAATATGGTACTGGCACAAAAACAGAAACATAGATCAATGGAACAAGATAGAAAGCCCAGAGATAAACCCACACACCTATCTTCAACTAATCTATGACAAAGGAGGCAAGGATATACAATGGAGAAAAGACAGTCTCTTCAATAAGTGGTGCTGGGAAAACTGGCCAGCTACATGTAAAAGAATAAAATTAGAACACTCCCTAACACCATACACAAAAATAAACTCAGAATGGATTCGAGACCTAAATGTAAGACCAGACACTATAAAACTCTTAGAGGAAAACATAGGAGGAACACTCTTTGACATAAATCACAGCAAGATCTTTCTTGATCCACCTCCTCGAGTAATGGAATTAAAAACAAAAATAAACAAATGGGACCTAATGAAACTTAAAAGCTTTTGCACAGCAAAGGAAACCATAAACAAGACGAAAAGACAGCCCTCAGAATGGTAGAAAATATTTGCAAACCAATCAATGGACAAAGGATTAATCTCCAAAATATATAAACGGCTCATGCAGCTCAATATTAAAGAAACAAACAACCCAATCCAAAAATGGGCACAAGACCTAAATAGACATTTCTCCAAAGAAGACATACAGATGGCCAAGAAGCACATGAAAGGCTGCTCAACATCACTAATTATTAAAGAAATGCAAATCAAGACTACAATGAGGTATCACCTCACACCAGTTAAAATGGGCATCATCAGAAAATCTACAAACAACAAATGCTGCAGAGGGTGTAGAGAAAAGGGAACCCTCTTGCACTGTTGGTGGGAATGTAAATTGATACAGCTACTATGGAGAACAGTATGGAGGTTCCTTAAAAAACTAAAAATAGAATTACCATATGACTCAGCAATCCCACTACTGGGCATATACCCAGAGAAAACCATAATTCAAAAAGACACATGCACCCCAATGTTCATTGCAGCACTATTTACAATAGCCAGGTCATGGAAGCAACCAAAATGCCCCTCCACAGACGAATGGATAAAGAAGATGTGGTACATATATACAATGGAATACTACTCAGCCATAAAAAGGAATGAAATTGAGTCATTTGTTGAGACGTGGATGGATCTAGAGACTGTCATACAGAGTGAAGTAAGTCAGAAAGAGAAAAACAAATATCGTATATTAACACATGTATGTGGAACCTAGAAAAATGGTACAGGTGAACTGGTTTGCAGGGCAGAAGTTGAGACACAGATGTAGAGAACAAACGTATGGACACCAAGGGGAGAAAACCGCAGTGGGGTGGGAATGGTGGTGTGCTGAATTGGGCGATTGGGATTGACATGTATACACTGATGTGTATAAAATTGATGACTAATAAGAACCTGCAGTATAAAAAACCAAACAAACAAACAAACAAACAACTAATTCTAAACTTTATTTGGGTTATTTGTATGGAAATATGTTAATATAAATAAATGTTTCAGACATTACATCAAATTTCTAAAAATCTTATATGTTCTCGTATAATTTTATAAGTCATAATTCTAGTTATTAGTTTAAAATGTATAACTCAGAAATAACTAAATTTCCTTGTCAATTGCATTATTATGAACTTTCATCAAATCTTTAACCGTGGTCATTTTTAAGTCTTTTGTCATTTACAGACAGTTCTGGACTCTGATGCTTTCGCAAAAATAGTCCTATAAAAGGGTTTCATCTTCAAGGAATTCATGGAAAAGACTCTGACAAGTACAGGTTTCTGGTAACTAACTATACTGCTGAACTGAATGAATAAGCATTTTCAGAACTCTAATGGAAAACTGATGAATTCATAAAAGTGCTTTAAAAAGATCAAGATGAAAAAAAAATTAATTACATGGGACTGAGTGAACTGATGAGGATGATTATAATTTTTGTGACTTTCTGTTAGAATAAAAAAAAAATCCCTCCCCCCAAAAAATCTTTCTATTTCTGGAAAAGTATTCTCTCCCTCAAGCTGGCAGCTTCAGGACACATGCTCACTGAGGGAAAATGAGGGACCTATGGCACATCAGTTAAAATTAACCCCAGCAAACAGTGGGGTGAAAGAAGCTGAGGCAGATCACCCCACAACTACCAACAGGCACAGATGTAGGAAGAAATCATCCCACAAAGGAAGGAGGAGGGTTCTTAACCCTGTTGTGCCTTCTGTCTGTCTGGTGAGGCTTATGGATCCCTTCTCAGAGTAATATTTCAAGATGCAGAGTATATGGAAGATTTTTTAAAATACAGTTATAAAAATATTTAAAAATTGTAATATAGTTATATATGTGGTTCTTCATCAATGCATTAATATACTAGATGTAGTGGTGAGTCTAGTAACTACTATCATTTAGGAGATAGTATTCTTTCAAGATACCTGCAAATGTAATGTGATAAACAATATTTCTACCGGTAACATTTCTCAGGCACTGTTAATACTACTGTGGTTGGTGGCCTTCACTCATAGATTTAGGAAATAATAAATTTCAATTGGAGTCTAGTGAAAATAACATGCAATTTTTTTCGTATCCAAGTTCACAGGCCTCCCTCTCCCCAGTTCTCCCTAATTCTAACCACAGATCCTTTAGGGGTCAGTCCATGGAGCCCTTGTACTCTTGGGGTCCAGGACAGTTGTTCAACATGTGAAACAAATAAACTCAATCCAGTAACAAATAACAAAGGGATTCTGAACATCTGAATATAATTCACAATATATTTTTAAACTTGCTAAGCACACAATGGCCATTTCTACACACTGTTTGGATGTACTTTTTTGCAATGCAAAGATGCTGAAGGTGCTGTCAGATGCACAGGATGGTAGCAGCAAGCTGTCAATTTCAACAGTGCAGAAAGGATACTCTTCACTATCACCAAAGATATCAAAGAATGCCCTGAGGGAGGAAGGTGAAGTATAACCTAGTTTTCTGCAAGCTTAGTAGAGGGCAACAGAAATGCATTTTACAATTTAAAAAACCTGACACTGCAGTGGAAAAGCCCATCAACATTCTCCACCTTGGACCAGAGTGAGATACAAAGGCAAGTTTCATCTGATAAACATGCAACAGTCCTTTCTGGAAAGCTTAGTCAAAATTCACATCTTTATTCTCCCAAATGTCCACTGTAGAAAATAGCCACATAATCATTTACTTTTCTAGTTTTTACATGAATGCTTAGAATTGAATAGACATGTAAATTAACACCTTTTTCTATACTCACTTCTGGGCTATCCTGCTATAGATTATTGAACCTTCATATAAGAGTCAAGTAACTTAGAAACAGCCTCTGGTGATCTAAGAATAAAACACTATGTTTCGTTTTTAAGGCCAGCTCAGTGTAATTAAAAAAAATTTTTTTTTGACTTAAAACCACATCATTCTGAAGTGGCAGTCACATGTGCTAGAAGCAAGTGGTGTCGGGAAACTGCGTAACTGGTTTCAAATGCAGTCCTATCTTCTGAGAGATTTGTGCCACAACACAACCCTTTTCCTTAGGAAAGAGGTGAAGACTTTTCATTTAGTTTGACCCTCTTCTATCACTTCTGGGTCATTTAAAATAGGATAGACCCATAGCTCCATTACCACCATTATTCAGTATCGTTCTTTTGGACAAATTAGAATAAATTTTTCTTGTTTCATTATGTCTTCATAGTCTTGCCTTTAGAACACCTTATTTACCTCTCTAAATATTTAAGTTCTTTGGTTTTGCTTCAACTAGTAAAATTATTTTCTATGAAGGTTTGTCATTAACTTTTTCTTAAACTTCTAATGAAAGCTTGCAAATTTTGTTAATGATTCTCATATCACTAATATCACAATTTTTCTTTAACAAATTACATTAAAATAGCATGATATATTAAGCAGAACTGTAATTTATCATACTAATGATAATGAGGGCTTGATTCAATGATCATTTATTTATTAAAATAAGCCTGTGTTGGAAGGGCAGGGTAGAGGATTAAAGAAACACAAAAAAGCCCCACACAAGGGCTTCCCTGGTGGCGCAGGGGTTGAGAGTCCGCCTGCCGATGCAGGGGACACGGGTTTGTGCGCCGGTCCGGGAGGATCCCACATGCCATGGAGCGGCTAGGCCCGTCAGCCATGGCCGCTGAGCCTGCACGTCCGGAGCCTGTGCTCCGCAACGGGAGAGGCCACAACAGTGAGAGGCCCGCGTACCGCAAAAAAAAAAAGAAGCCCCACACAAGTGTATAACATGTCTCAGCTCTCAAGTAGCTGATAATCTTATTGGAAAGGCAAGACACTTACATCTGAAATAATCTTCCAAACTGTAGTAAGCATTATCAATGTGCATGAAAATAAACATATACTAGCATGGATATTTACAGTAACATTAAGCTCTTTTTACAATTAATGATTATTGCTATTATTATTACTATTAACTATTATAAAATATAAATTAAATTAATATTATTAATATACCAAAGCATATGATATGATAAAAACTGTAGTAGCAGCTAACATTCATTAAGTGCCTTCCCTCTGCCACACACTTTAAACAGTCCTAATCCTTCTAACACAGTCCTGCCAGGTATGTATTATTATCTCTATTTTTAGAGAGAATGTAAGACACTTGCCCAACATTGCAGTTTGTAAGCAGTGAGACAGAAGTTTGAATTCAAATCTCTAATTCCCAAGCCCATGCTTCTCATCTCTGTGGGTGGAAACAGGATTTTTGGAAGGTCTGATTTCTGTAAATGTTTCCCATGCCAAAAAACATCAGTTGAGAATCTTAAAACATTTTTTCCCACAGCAAAAAACCTCATTACTCCATCAATTACAATTCTAAAATTTTAAATCAACTTATTATAAGACATTTTTGTTGAGAAAAGTGACGCACATTATTGTAAATCTATCACTATAAAAAGTAGGGAGGGGGCCTCCCTGGTGGCGCAGTGGTTGAGAGTCCGCCTGCCGATGCAGGGGATACGGGTTCGTGCCCCGGTCTGGGAGGATCCCATATGCCGCGGAGCGGCTGGGCCCGTGAGCCATGGCTGCTGAGCCTGTGCATCCGGAGCCTGTGCTCCGCAACGGGAGAGGCCACAACAGTGAGAGGCCCGCGTACCACAAAAAAAAAAAAAAAAAAAAAAAAAAAAAGTAGGGAGGGATTTCCCTGGTGGTCCAGTGGATAAGACTCCGGCTCCCAATGCAGGGGGCCCGGGGTTCGATCCCTGGTTGGGGAACGCATGCATGCTGCAACTAAGAGTCCGCATGCCGCAACTAAGAAGTACGCATAATGCAACGAAGATCCCGCGTGCCACAGCTAAGACCCAGTGGGGCCAAAATAAATAAATAAAATAAGTAAATAATTATATTTAAAAAGTAGGGAGAAATATAAGTAAGGAGAAATACATTGGCACCAGCTTCAAGAAAAGGAGCTGTGGGAACATTGTAGCTGAGAGCTGCATTTTAGTCTTTTCCATGTAAGACTTCAGGGAAAGGAGTCCTTTAAACAAAAAAGGCTGGCAGAGGTTCCATAATGAAATAACTTTGGGAAACGTTACATATCTCATACCCGTCTCAGTAATTCATGATATACATCAGACCTCCTGCTTTTTATTTATTTTTAAAGTCCTTTCTTTCTTTCCTTCTTTCCTTCTTTCTTTCTTTCTTTCTGTGTGGGCTCTTCGTTGTGATGTGCAGGCCTCTCTCTAGTTGTGGCATGTGGGTTTTCTCTTTGTAGTTGTGGCGCGTGGGCTCCAGGGCGCGGGGGCTCTGTAGTTTGCAGCACGCAGGCTCTCTCGTTGAGGCGTGCCAGCTCAATAGTTGTGGTGCGCGCAGGCTTAGCTGCCCCATGTCATGTGGGATCTTAGTTCCCCGACCAGGGATTTAACCCGTGTCCCCTGCATTGGAAGGCGGATTCTTTACCACTGGACCACCAGGGAAGTCCCCAGACCTCCTGCTTTTTACAAGTCACTGTTTCCCTCACTGACTTTGCCACAGAACCCTCCATTCTCTCCCAACTCCACTCCCAACACCTATTAACTCCCGTGGGTCTAGAGCAGCACAGCTGTCCAATAGAAACACCATGAGTAACAAGTGAGAGCCACACATGAGATTCAAACTGTTCTAGTAGCTAAACTTTTTAAAGTGTAATTTGTTGTAATATACAGTTGATCCTTGAACAATATAGGTTTGAACTGCGAGGGTCCACTTATACACAGATTTTTTTTCCAGTACATTTACAAATATATACATGTAGAACATCATGAGCAAGACTTGTATGGAAGTGGATAGCCTATCCTTACATAGGCATAAGGTGAGTGATATTTAATACAAAATTAACAGTGCTTGTTTTCTTACTGTTTTATAACTTTGCTTTCAAAGAATTACATTACTGTGGGACTTCCCTGGTGGTCCAGTGGTTAAGGCTCCGTGCTTCCAATGCAGAGGGCGCAGGTTTGATCCCTGGTCAGGGAACTAAGATCCCACATGCCGTGCGGCAAGGCCAAAAAAAATTTTTTTTTAATTAAAAAAAAAAAAAAAAAGGAATTACATTACTGTAAAGTATGCCTCTTTCTCTCGTAATTGGAGAACCTGCATATCAGCCTATCATAATAGGTAAGTGGCTTTTTAGAAAAATATAACAATGCTTCCAATACTGTATTATGAATATGACTATAATACTATATGCCATAAACATTTTATAATGAATGAATGATTCATTCATTCATTCACTTTATAATGATTCATTCATATAATGATTCATTCAGCCCACAGAGGCTGGGCTACTGTGAAGCAATCGTATGGATGACACTAGGCCACCATAAAGCAATCATATTGCTGCTTTTTCTTTACCAATGCATGAATCACTATACCCATACATAAATATAAATTTCTTTTTCACATTATCTTTTCATTTTTGATGTCTAGTGTTAGAGATACATGTAACATCTATAGTGTTTTGTATTATATAAGACAATATTGATATAGGTACTGACAAGACAATTCATCTTGTAAACAGACATCATAAACTTAATGGTATGGATATATGCAGTACTCTAAATAATGTATTTTCTCTTCTGTATGATTTTCTTTTTTTTTTTGGCTTCACTGAGTGGCATGCAGGATCTTAGTTTCCTGATCAGGGATTGAACCCGAGCCCTCCGCAGTGGAAGTACGGAGTCCTAACCACTGGACCACCAGAGAATTCCCATGTGTATGATTTTCCTAAAAACATTTTCTTTTTCTTGCTTAGTTTTTTTGTAAGAAATCAGTATATAATAAGTATAACATACCAAATATATTTTAATTGACTGTATGTTATCAGTGAGGCTCTGTTCAACAGTAGGCTATTATTTAAGTTTTGGGGGGATAAAAAGTTATATGTGGATTTTTGACTGCATAGGGGGTTGGTGCTCCTAACCCTCACATTGTTCAAGGGTCAACTGTGTTTTATTTTGTCCAGAATACCCAAAAAATATTTTGGACAAAATTTAAAAAAATTTTATTTAGTATTTATTTAATCATTTCAACATGTAATTAATATAAAATTAATGAGATATTTTACATCCTTTTTCTCATACAAAGTCTTCAAAATCTGGTGTGGACTTTATACTTAGAGCACATCACAATTGGTGCATTTCAGGCACTAACAGCCATATGTGGTTAGTGCCCCCCATATTGGACAGTTCCCATATAGAGACTTTTCTAGAACTTAGTTTAGGAAAAACACTGGCCTAGAGGCTCATTTTCCCCTTGTTAGCCTTTATGGACAGCTACAAGGTGGAAATCTTTAAGATTTAAGAACAGTTAAAGAGGTATAAATAATATTTACCCTAATTATTTACATATGGTTTCCAAGAGGTTTTGTTTGTGGGATTTTTTTTATGGAAGGGGGGGATGAAGGGAAGGGAGTTGCCATAACCCTTGTTTTCACCAGATTATAACCCCCTACACACACACACACACACACACACACACACACAGATATAATTTGGAAAAGGAAAAAAGTTGAATATTAAGTATCAGTTCCAAAGATAACCCTAGTCTAGCCACTGGACTGAAATAATCCTAATCTTCTAAGAAGCAAAGTTAATTTTACATGCTTCTTACATATTTAAAGACTTTAATATATATTTCTAAAAATAAGTTTCTTCTATAGCACAGGGAACTCTATTCAATATCCTGTGATAAAGAATATGAAAAAGAATATATATATGTATAACTGAATCACTTTGCTGTACAGCAGAAATTAACAATATTGTAAATCAATTATACTTGAATAAAATAAATTAAAAAGGGCTTCCCTGGTGGCGCAGTGGTTGAGAGTCCGCCTGCCGATGCAGGGGACACAGGTTCGTGCCCCGGTCTGGGAGGATCCCACATGCCGCGGAGCGGCTGGGCCCGTGAGCCATGGCCGCTGAGCCTGCGCGTCCGGAGCCTGTGCTCCGCAACGGGAGAGGCCACGGCAGTGAGGGGCCCGCGTACCGCAAAAAAAAAAAAAAATAAATAAAAATAAATAAATAAATTTTAAAAATAAGTTATTTCTTCATGTTTGTGTAAAATGATCTTAAATACACGAGAAAAAGATCCAATAGTAAATTATTTGAGGAAAAAGCAAACAAACAATTTGCTAAAAAGAAACTAAAACTGATGCTGAGAGCTCCTGAACCAGGTACTCCCACATAAGCCTCACAGCTGACAAACAGACCCACTTTTACAAACAGGGAACTTGCTGTAGGCTCTCAATCACCTGGGAGCTTGTTAAAAATCCAAATTCTCAGGCCAATCCCAGACCTACTGGACCAGGAACTCAGGGGGTGTTAAGCCATCCAGGTAATCCTGATGCACACTCATGTTTGAGAACCACTACATCAACACAGAACTAGTATTTAAACCCAATCTGTCTAACTCCAAAAGCTGTATATTTTTTAGAAGTTTTTGGGGGCCTTTCTTGGAGAGGGAGCTGAGAATTTTTTTGTGTGTGTGGTAAAATACACATAACATAAAATTCACCATCTTAACCATTTTTAACTGTACAGTTCAGTGGTATTAAGTACCTTCACACTGTTGTGCAACCATCACCACGATCCATCTCCATAAGTCTTTTCATCTTGCAAAACTGAAACTCTGTACCCATTATATGCTAACTCTCTCTTTCCCCTCCCCCCAGCGCTTGGCAACCCCCATTCTACTTTCTGTCCCTATGAGTTTGACTACTGTAGGTAACTCATATAAGTGGAATCCAGTTTCACCCAACACCCTCAACGGCAGAAAGTTTGGAAAGTACAGAAATGCATAAAGAAGAAAGTGAAGATCACTTATGATTCCACTGCCTAGCAGTAACTGCTATGGACTGAATTGTGTCCCCCACAAAACTCAAGTTGAAACCCTAAGCTCTAATGTGACTGGATTTAGAGACAGGGTCTCTAGGAAATAATTAAGGTTAGATGAGTTCACAAGGGTAGAGCCCTAATCCAATAGGGCTGGCGCTCTTATAAGAAGAGGAAGAGAGTCCAGAGCTCCTGTGAGGACAGCAAGAAGGTGGCAATCTGCAAACCAGGAAGAGGGCCTTCCCCAGCAAGCGAATTGCCTGGCACCCCAATCTTGGACTGCCCAGCTTCCAGAACTGTGAGAAAATAAGTTTCTGCTGTTTAAGCCACACAGTCTATGGTACGGTTGACCCTTGAACAACTCAAGGGTTGGAGCTTTGACCATCTGCGCAGTCGAAAATTCGCATATAACTTTATAGTCAGTTCTCTACATAGGCAGTTACTCTGCATCTGCAGACTCAATCAACTGTGGATCATGAGTACTGTAGTAGGTATTCCGTGAAAAAAAAAATCCGTGCATAAGTGGACCCATGCAGTTCAAACCCATGTTGTTCAAAGGTCATCTGTATCCTGTTACGGCAGCCTGAGCTAATACTTTGGAACATACTTTTTCAATCTTTTTCTTTAGTATATTTTTATTTTTTAAAGTATGTTTTATATTTAAACGAAATCAAAGCCCATATGCCTTTTTTCACTTTCCCAGCATTTTCTAAACCTCCATTCTGCAGACCAGTGTTCAGCAGGACACTGATTTTTGGAAAGTGGGTTTTAAAGTGACATCAGGTTTCTACTGCTAAATTTCTCAGTCTTTTCTATACTAAACTGAGAATGTCAAGATGGGAATTTGTTATATTTGATCTCTAACTGTTTGAGGGGAGAACTCTGTATTACATCCCCTGCTGTTCTGATAAAAGTATACCATTGGACAACTAACAGGAATTTCAAGGGGCATTGCCTAGTCTTGGAAAGCAATACTGACTGACAGAAATAATTCACTTAAGACAAAAAGTCAATTTCATTTTCTAAAGGAGCCATTCACTCATTCATTCACTATTAGCAGACTGGTCTAATTAAACACTGCTTTAACATTTTTTTATAACAATAATTTTAAAAAGTAGTGATAGTTAAGCTCCAAATTAGTGAGGCACTGTTAGCTCTTTGTATGCATGGTCTTACTTAATCCTGGCAAACTTCCTCTGCAAGGTAAATCCTCAATCCAGAGAAACTAAGGCACATGCCCCCAGAGAGGTTACATAATTTACTGGAGACAGCACAGAAAGGAAAAGAGCCAGGATTGGAACACATCTGTCTGGTTCCAAGGCTATTATTAACTACAATGCTTCTTTCTCTCTTAGTCAAATAACTGCCTTGCTTGAAAAACTTTATGATTTTTTTGTACGTAAAGAAAAATTCAAATACTTCGGCCCTGCATTGAGTGCATTTCACAAACTGTTATCCCAATGTCCCATCCCAGCCTGCCTTCTTTTCTCTCTCCTCTTTGAGAAACTTCTCACTTCATCCTACGAAGATTCCCCACTGTCTTGCCCCTCTTATATACTTCTCACTTAATTTCTTTTTTTCCCACCTAAATTCCTCTGCTTTGCCATCTTCTCCCGGTCAACAAATTCCTTAGGTTCCAGTTCAAATTTCATTTTTTATATGTAACCCTTCATTGCTCATTCTCTCACACCCCACATCCCATCCATCAAGAAATCCCATCGGCTATACCTTCAAAACAGATCCAGAATCCAACCACACACCACCTCCACTGCTACCTCCCTAGCCGGAGCCGTCATCACCTCTCATCTGGCCTCTCTGCTCTCCCCCTTTTACCCCCTGCATCTATTCTCACCCCAACCTCCTGAGCAATGCCTTTAAAACATAAATCAAAACCCTCCAATGAATCCCCATTTTTCTCATTGTAAAAACCAAACTCCTTTTCTATGTTCAACTGTGAATAACCATTGAGTAAACAACGGCCCCCACCCCCACCCCCAAACCTCATGCCTCAGGCCCTTTTCACTGGCTGCTCTCTGCCTGGAATGTCATTCCTTAAGATAAGGCTCACTACTTCTTTCTGACTCTCTGCCCCGAGGATCATGACCTACCAGTGACCACCTTCCCATCCCCCCAGCATTCCACATCTTCCTTGTCTTGCTTTATTTTTCTCCCTATAACTTACAAATTTACCTAGGTATGCTGTCTGTCTTCTCATGAGAGTCCTGCTCATTGAGGCATCTTGGAGCCTAGAATGGCACCTGGCACATATTAGGTACTCAATAATATTTGCTGAATGAATGAATGGATGGAACACGCTCACACACTTCGGTCAAAGGCTCTCTCTCCTTTGCTCTCATTTGGCACTTATCACATGCTGCTGTGTACTTTTCTGCATGTACTTATTACCCACCCAGCTAGATCACATGTTCCTGTATCCTCCAAGTGCCTTGTACAAAATTAGCATTTAATAAATATTTGATGATGAATTATCAGTGCAGTGGCTTTTTCTTTCCAAATAGTTACAGTAATAACTTTTCAAAACATGACATTCCATTTAGAAAAGAAACATCCTGGAAAGGAAGAAAAAAACCGGAATATTTTTATTTATTTATTTTTTTATTTTTGGCTGTGCCACGTGGCTTATGGGAGTTTAGTTCCCCAAACAGGGATTGAACCCAGGCCCTCGGCAGTGAGAGCACCGAGTCCTAACCTCTGGCCTGCCAGAAAATTCCCAGAATATTTTTAACTTTAAATTAATCTTAAAAGGGTGGAAAATATTTTAAAGGTATATACATACAACGCATATACATATACCAAATCCATGTCATGCTCTGAAAATAAATTATTTGCTTTGTGACTTTCATGTATATTATATCCTGAAGACATACTTGAGAGTCAAGCTCAAGGTAACATTTGGATAGTAAGGTAATTTGGAACATGGAACATATTTTAAATAATGAGTTGAGAATTTATGTAATGTGTGACAAAAATAAAAGGTTAATGTCAAATAGGTTTTATGTCACATTTTTTGATGCAATAGTTGGGGAGCATCTAATTGTAATGAAAATGTGTTCTATAAAACAAAAAATAATAAAAAAAACAAAACAATTTGTTTACATGTATGTATAGAACTAAAGTATTCGTTTACATGAAGACTTTAACATCTCTCTCTATATTGTTCATTTTGTACTGCATATCCAATGTGCGTATTTTTGAAAAACAGTTTAGACAACTTTTTAACATTAGATGCAGATCTTTTCAGTCATCTTGACTGTAGCACATGCACTATTCTCTTTGTGAGTATTGGTGGGGAAGACATGTAAACAGACCCCTGCGAGACTTATGGTGACTTTTTTTTTTTTTTTTTTGCGGTATGCGGGCCTCTCACTGTTGTGGCCTCTCCCGTTGCGCAGCTCCGGACGCGCAGGCTCAGCGGCCATGGCTCACGGCCCAGCCGCTCTGTGGCATGTGGGATCTTCCCAGACCGGGGCACGAACCCGTGTCCCCTGCATCAGCAGGCGGACTCTCAACCACTGCGCCACCAGGGAAGCCCTTAATTGATTATTTATCTCATTTAACCTTAGAACCTTAACATGACAGTGCAAATGAAAAAAGAAGGTACAGTAATAATTTGGTACTCATAAAATATATTAAAAAGATAAGGAAATCTTCTCTGGTATGCACAGGTTTTCACATGGCACAATGTCCATTTTACATTTCTAGGTAAGTTAAGGCCCTCTCCACTCCTCTTTTTCAAACACAGTTCCCTAAATTTCATTTTTCTTTGATTATTCTCTTTGGACATTTACTTTCAGATTGTTTTACCTACGTAATATATGCTGTAACAGAAAATAATCCTAAGTATACATGTGGCATAAAAATCAGACTAATGAAGAGAAACAAGTAAAATAGTTTTAAAACTTTGGGGAAAAAAAAAAACCCCAACAAACCTAGAGGAGCAAAGAATTAGGGCAGTAGCTGGAGGGAGAAGTGAGCTCAAAAAAAAGAAATCAGTTATTGTTTACCTTGTAAATTAGACCAGTAAAGTGAAAAAAAATACCTAAAATAAATAAATAAGCAAGCAAGCGATCTTGAGGTTTATGGATATAGGTAGCTCCAAACATCTCTAGGTGTAAATCTGCATCTTTTAAGTGTGATCAGACCTAGAGAAAAGGGGCTGGACTCTCATGATCTTTCCAATCCTGATTCTCACAGATCTGGAGAATCAGAATACAAATAGGTCAGTTTATTCTTACTTCTTCTTCCTAAATATATTTCTTTGCACTTCTAGGAAGTATCAGAGTTAAAAAATCTAAATGTAGCAGCATTCATTTTTATTTTAAATCCTAGGAGAAAGATTTCCAAGTTAAAACCACACAATTGAAAACTTACTCTCAGTAATCAGGAGAAAAAAATCTGATTTTTTTTTTTTTTGTGTGGATAACAGTCTCTACACATGGAATGAGTTACTTCTAAATCTGAAGACATTTCTCCACATTAAAAAAAAAATCTATTATTCTACTTCCCAGGTTAAGTCCAGTTTAAAAAACTAAACTTTGCTCTAGAAAACTTTCTTTGACAGTAATTTAAATTTTGTATGTAATACCTTTGTTTGCCAAAGGTATGTAATATCTTTGTTTGCCAAACACAAATATAAAGATTTTAAATTTAATCTCTCAATAATGGCATCCAGGTTTCTCCAGCTCTACTACTTATTGAGAAATGACTACTGAAAATGACTACTGAAAATAACTACCCTAAGTTATTTTATATTCATAAAACTTTCATGTATATTATACTAAAGCTAAACATTCAACAACTACGGCATTTTTTTTTTTTAATTCAGGGGAAATGCTTAGGGCTTTGAAAATTATTGCTAAAAATCAACTGATGGGGCTTCCCTGGTGGCGCAGTGGTTGAGAGTCCATCTGCCGATGCAGAGGACACAGGTTCGTGCCCCAGTCCGGGAAGATCCCACATGCTGCGGAGAGGCTAAGCCCGTGAGCCATGGCTGCTGAGCCTGCGCGCCCGGAGCCTGTGCTCCGCAACGGGAGAGGCCACAACAGTGAGGGGCCCGCGTACCGCAAAAAAAAAAAAAAAAAAATCAACTGATGGTGGTGGCCCTAACACTGTAAAATATTATTCTAAGGAGAGCTGAATACCAACTCTACAATAAAAACCAAGAAATCAGATAAATAAACTGATTATCTTTTTAAAAAAATTACAATAAAAATCTGAAATCACTGCAAGCAACTGTTAAAGATGGGTGATTTTAATACATACAATAGCAGTCTTAACATTCCTTAGTTATGTTCGAAATATTTAGTCTACATAACAAATTTTGAAAGTCTCTCCCATATGACATTTACCACAAGAGTCTGAAATTCTTCATCTCCCCAAATTAGGCTTACCACTAGTAAGTAGTGAGAGGACTGGTTCTCACTGGGAAAGAAGGAAAATTCAGGTTAGCTCTGGCAACCTTGCATGAAGAACTCATGCACTACCTCAGACTGTTCAGGGACCAACTTAACGATCAAGAGCTGTAGGTCAGCCCCAGTGAACTAAAAAATCCACAGTAAGAATGATTCATCATCTTTTATTACTGTTGTCCATCAGGGCTCAGCTTTCTCATAGGGTCAAAAAGAAAAGGAAAAAATCCTTCTGACACGTTATTTTACTGGCCTTATATTCAACCTACAGTATGGCCTCTTTAAAAGAATGTTTCTTAAGTGAATCACACTTTGTACGTTTTAAATCCAAATCTGTACTTTGATTACACTGACAACATTCCAAGCAAGGAACAACTTGAGCTGTACCATATCATGTTTAATTAAGGTTCTAAGTGTTCTTTTTTCCAATTAGGATTTTTGCTAAGTGAACGATATGATTCATAATCCCTGACTGCTCCCAAGTATAGAGCTTGGGAGCAATACTATGCATGTTTGACTCACCATACTATGCAAATAAAAAACTGAATTATCTGCACAAGGAGCAGAATAACTGCTCTGACCTAAAATTTGACTATCGATATAAGATTCTGGGTTAAGATTCTGGTTTTTTTTTTTTTTTTTTGTGGTACACGGGCCTCTCATTGTTGTGGCCTCTCCCGTTGCGGAGCACAGGCTCCGGACGCGCAGGCTCAGTGGCCATGGCTCACGGGCCTAGCCGCTCCGCGGCATGTGGGATCTTCCTGGACCGGGGCACGAACCCGCGTCCCCTGCATAGGCAGGCGGACTCCCAACCACTGCGCCAGCAGGGAAGCCCAAGATTCTAGGTTTTTTGATCACCACTTTTATTCATCAATAAAACACCGCATTTCCCTATTCCTCCTATTGAAACAAAGGTCATCCAATTTTAATTTTAAAACCTCAAAATGTTTAACTAGTACGCAGTCATTTGTAGATAAAATCTTATACATGGGCTTAATACTAATGGCAAAATGTATCATGCATGGACATGCAGTATATATTCAAATCCCAGCTCTGCCGCTTAGTAATGTAACCTTGGGCAAGTTATTTATCATTTCTAAACCTCAGTTTCATTATCTATAAAATGGAGACAAACCTACCTCCAGGGTGTTGTCAGAATTTAATAATACTAAACACCCATCAGGGCCCGAAATAATGTTAAGGTTTAACAATATTTTTTCTCCTTTCCCCCATTTTCTTTCTTGTGAAAATGTTACAGTCACAGGTTGGGACACCTGTGACACATGTTTAATTTCTGATGCTACAGGAAACACCCTGGATTTTAGTTGAACTGAAATAAGCCTTTCCTAGAAAGGCAATACCGTTCATACCTCATTCCCTCACATTTAGGATTTTATTTCAGGTAATATGAATGTTCAATGTGTTTGCAAGATAAGCCAAAGAACCCACAAAAACAGAAAACGTTCCATTTTCCAATTTTATTAAAAAGAAATTTATAATTAAACACCAACTATATAAAGTTGATTAGGATTACAGGGAAGGGGAACCTGGGTTTCAGATCTGGTACAGTGAGGTCTCAGGATCTTTTCCTGAGCGGAAGCACATATGAGGTAAGGGGGAAAAAAGATCAAGCTGCCTCTCCCCAAGACCTCTTTCTTCCACGTTCCCATACTGGGTATGTTGCCAGTCCTGAGCACTTGTGAACTGCACTACACGTGGGCAAACCACCCCAGCAGAGCCGCCTCCTGGGCCCATCTCCATTCAGCAAAGGACCACTGACAAGGTTTCCCTTTTTTTTTGCGGTACGCGGGCCTCTCACTGTTGTGGCCTCTCCCGTTGCGGAGCACAGGCTCCGGACACGCAGGCTCAGCGGCCATGGCTCAGGGGCCCAGCCGCTCCGCGGCATGTGGGATCTTCCCGGACCGGGGCACGAACCCGTGTCCCCTGCATCAGCAGGCGGATTCTCAACCACTGCGCCACCAGGGAAGCCCCAAGGTTTCCCTTTTAGGGCTTTCCTTTAAAGTCCACACCTCCTTCCTTCTCTGTCAGCTCTCCCACTTCACATTCATTTAACACCCACACCCACCCCCCCACCCCCGCTTTCTGCCAGCCCCCTCACCCACTGTATTTTCCACTTCTACCCTAGAACATTATTGATCATGAGAGAACCATGCCATGCAGATGGAACTGGTATGTTGCTTAATTCATGTTGCCTCACTGCAGCTAAGTACCATTCCTTTCATCCACCTTCCCCACATCTGACACATTCCACAAATTTACTCCCCTCAAACTCAAAACCTTTTGCCTCTGCCCGACAAATGACCTTGCTATCTTCTCAGGAAAGACCACAGACCTCTATTTTGAATCCTATCATCTACCCTGCTCTCCTCTCCTCTAATTTTACTTTACTGTTACTTATTCTGTAGGCCATTTGGGGAACAGAGGAACCTTAAGAAAAGATGAATGACAGCAGTCTGAGAAAAGAATAGAGAAAGGGAGGATAGGGAAAGTGCTACAAGGTTCCACTTGGTATTATCTGAATTTTTTAAAAAATGACTTTCCCTTATTTCTCTCCCTTTAATCTGATTTTTCTCTTACCCCCAGAGATCACAATGTACTATAAGGCCTTGCTGATTTTTACCTATGTCAAAAATGTTTTTTTCTTTGGTTCCCATCATTCTACTCTAACCTGGGTTGTCTAAGTATTTAGCCAGAAAATGTTTACTAAGTGCCCAGCTTGTTTTAAATGCTATGCTAAAGGCTTAGAGTAAATGCGGAACAGGGAAACATAAGATTTCATGGTCCCACTCCAGAACCTCTGTGTCTACAGGTGATTGTTATGCCTACTCAAGTTTGGGACCATGATAAAGAGGAGATACCGTCTCTTTAGCCTCAATAATTTGAGATATGCTTTCTAAACCTTCTTTCCATAGAAAATATAGTACTTTGCAAACAGTCCAAGGCAGTGTGCAAGTAACATCTGTACCTGCCACAAACCTTTAAATGTTAATTCTTTTTCTTTCTTTCTTTTTTCTGGCTGTGCCATGTGGCTTGTGGGATGTTAGTTCCCGGACCAGGGATTGAACCCGGGCCCTCCTCAGTGAGAGTGCAGAGTCCTAACCACTGCTCTGCCAGGGAACTCCCAACTGCATTTTTTTAAATTGTGGTAAAACATACATAAGATTCACCATTTAAGTGTACAGTTCATTAGCTTTAAGTACATTCACATTGTTGTACAACTGTTGTCACTATCCAGCTCCAGAACTTTTTCATCAACCCCGGCTGAAATTTTCTACCCATTAAGTCACTTTTTATTAACCAAAACTGATTTTCATGGTTAAATTCTCCCCCCACCCCACCCCCATTATCCTCTCTTGCTTTCCTACCGAGATAACATCCCAAGGTTCATCACTAATCACACCCTTGCAACCACCCTCAATTCCCTAGCTCCTCTCTTCCTATCACATCTGGGGGGCCAAACTCCAATCTTGGTTGAACTGATCACCTGGCTGCTTTTGCTTCCCTTGTTATAGCTGAACGTTGGTGGCAGAAAACCACACAACTAACTGGGTCGATTGGTTTCACCTTAAATTCAGACCTACCCCCCACCTCCAGCCACATCCAGGCATTCAATAATGCCCAGCCACCCTATCTGGTGTCTCAGTGAGTTCACTTCCTGCTGTCCAAGGTGAGGTGTCCTCCTCATCTCAAACCATCCACACCCTTTCCTCCTTTAAGTTGCTGGCCCTGCCTCAGACTTCACTGAGAAAACAGAAGCCACCAGAACAGAAAGCCCTATATTCTGTCTCCAGTTCCTAAACCTCCTTGCACTTGTGCCAATTTTTTGCCTTCTCTCCCGCTACACTGCAAGATGACTGCAAGTCATCTTGCTCCCACCAAAGGCAAACCCTCTTCTTGTGTTTTGAATTCCTTTTCTCCTTCTGAAGAATTTTGCTCCTTTGGCAGGAATTCCCTGGTGGTCCAGTGGTTAGGACTTGGCGTTTTCACTGCTGGGGCCTGGGTTCAGCCCCTGGTTGGGGAACTAAGATCCCACAAGCCGCGCAGGGAGGCCAACAAATAAATTAAAAAATAAAGAATTTTGCTCCTTTGGTAGTCTTATTTCTCTTCTGCATTAGTCTCTCCCTATTAGATATTCTCGCTAGCCTACTTGAAAATGCTCTTCTATTTCCCATCATTTTTTAAAATGTGCTTCCTTGATCACACCTCTCTCTCCAACCACTGCTGCGCAGTTTGTCCTCGCTTTATGGGAAAACTTCCCCAACAAGCAGTTTACATTCACTTCACTCCCATTCTCTCAATGCATTCCAACCTGGCTTCCATCCTCATGTGCCACAGAAACTACTTGTCAAGAGAGCCAAATCCAAGTGGAATTTCTCTATCCTCACTGTTTAACTTCTCAACAGTATTTGGCAGAGCAGACCCGTCCTTCTTTTCTTGAAAGGGATAATTCGCTCTCCTGCTTTAATGCTTAACCTTCTCGGTCTACTTGACCCAACCTTTACACACTGGAACTTTTAGGGCTTGATCTTAAGTCTTCCATGATCACAAATGATCTCAACCAGTTCCATGACATATATCTCTATGATAGCGACTCCCAAAATTTATGTCCACTCCACTCAGCTCAACTTGAATATTCACTGCCTACTTGACTTTCCACTTGGATGTCTCACAAGTCTTTCAAAAACCTAAATGGTTCCACACAGAACCCACCCTTCACACCTCTCCCTCTCCTAGTCTTCTCTACAAGCAATTGGCACCACCAGCCACCAAAGCTTAGGCCAGGAATCTGAAGGCATCCTTGATTCCTCCTTCTCTCCCTCCACAGCCAACCCATGAAGAAAATACTCCTGATTCAACCTCCAAAATATATCTGAAACCTACCATCTACTCTGCTCCATCTCCACTGCCACTGTACTTGTCTAAGATACTATCAGCCTTGAGCTGACCATTGCAATAGTCCCCTAACTGCCCTCTCTGCTTCCTCTCTTGCTCCACAGAGCAGCCAGTGATATTTAAAAACAAAAACATATCATTGTCCTAATTAACGTCCTACAATAGCTTCTCATTTTCATTAAAATCTCAAAATTCCCACAAGCCCTAATATAAGAGGCCCTGCACTCTCTCTCTCTCTAGGTCACTGCATTCTCCTCCTGCTTTTCGCTGTTCTAACACCCGCACCCTTCTGGGCCTAAAGGTCTTTGCACTTGTTCCCAGGCCAAGAATGTCTCCCCAGCTTTTCACATGGTTAGCACAAGCTCATGTGTCAAGTCTCAGCTCATATGTCACCTTTTCTAAAGGAACACTCCTTGACTCTTACTAGCCAAAATAGTCATTCCCTACAACACACTCTTTTAGACCCACTAGCTTATTAACTTCTTATAAATTTTATTAATCTGTAATTATCTTGTTTGTGTTTACTTATTTCCTGTTTTTCCCACTATACTATAAAGTCCATAAGGGCAGAGATCTTGTCTGTCTTGAATTTCACTAAAGGCTACTTTAAAATAAAGAAGCTACTCTTTCCCTCTGAGCAGGTTTATTTTAGATTTCCCCTCCTTTCAAGCTTTATTGGATTTTAGTCAAAGAAAATAATTACTCTGGCATTTACCATGAAAAACAAGGGGAGAAAAACCACATGACACAAATACTAAGACTCCACGCACTCACTAGTCTAGACTGGACACAGACTGCACACAGGTATCCAACAGTTGCCCCTTATAAAACTTTTCAAAATGTAGGACAGAGGAACGTGGATATACGCAAAGATAATATAATTTTGACATCTGCATCAAAAATCAAAGTTTTCAACCATTCCCCCTAGCAATCACTAAACACTTTAGAATAAAGAATGAAAATCTTAGAATTTTAGAATAAAGAAAGAAAAGCACAAAATAACTAAAATACGTGGTCCTTGCTCCAGAGAAGTTAATGATTTCCTCACTGACTCGGTTCTCATTTTGGTCTGGTTGGCTATTCATTACCTGCTCTGGATGTTTCTTCCTGACCTTCTGTGTCTTTAATGCATACTCTGTTCTTATCAAGTCTCATGTTTAGCATAACTTTCCCATCCTACTTCCCCAAACCCAAAAAATACCTTCCCAATTCAAAATAAGAAAGAAACCTTCCTTTCAAGGATTTATCTCTAGGTTTTTATTTCAGGATATTTCCTACCCTATTCCTAAATTCTGTATCAACCCTAGATTCAATTCTATCAATATTTTTGTTGCATAGCTGTCTTGACTAAACTAGATGGCCCGGCTAGACCTAGAAGCCAGTATGTTATGTAACTTCTAGTAGAATGAAATTATATACTTTTAAATATGTACTAAGATTTTAATGGCTTGCAATACTTAAGCTTTCTTTCTGTAAGAAAATCATTTCAACGATTTGATAAATGGCAGAGGAGAAAAATAAAAATAATGTGAGCAATAAAACTGTGGTGAAACTCAAAATAATATAGACCTCGTCTCATGTTCCAATTCAAGAAAGCCAGCAGCACAGTGCATAGTGTAGTACAGTGATGTTCTGAATGTGTTATCTGTGTCACAATGGAATCACCTGGAGAGCTTTGGAATAACACAGAATCCTACATATTTGGATTCAGGGGATCCTGGATGAGCCAGAATTTCAAAATTGGAGGGAGTTGGGGGCATTGAGAAGTTGAAAGTAGGAATCTTAAAACTGAGACTGCCTAACACGTTAGACCTTTTGAAAAAACCCCAACTGTCCCTAACAAATGGATGTTACAAATCTGTATTTTAAAACATCTCCCCAGTTGATTCTGATGCTCAGATTTGGAAACCACAGATACAGAGCCAGGAACATGGCTTTTGGGATCCACTGTCAATTCTACCACTTAAAACTTCGAGACCTTGAACAATTCGAATATCTTGGCAAACATTATTAGTTCCTTCCCTGCTAAATATATAGAGTTCCTGGCATACAACAGTGTTCAACACATGGTAGGTCTTAAAGGGCCTAAAACATCCACTACAGTATTTGTAAACACAAGCACACACCTAATGGTGCCACCATGTTACTTTTATCCACCAGAAATTAACTATTTACTTCCCATCGCGGTGGACTCCTAGAGATCAGAGCTTTTCCTCCTCCCAATAATCTTTTCAGTAACAATTGAAAACAAAGTTAAAACCCACACACACCTTGATAAACAGCTACTACAGGACAGAAAAATACTTATATGAATGCTTCTAAGGAAACACTTTAATGAGTGGGGGAACTGAGAAGTCCTATATGATCAGAAAGAGATGAACCAAAACACAGTGCTTTTTTGTTTGTTCTTTGTTTTTAGAAAGGAAAAGGAAAAAAGTCTCCGGGGTGTTTCAAGGCGAGTTTAATTTTTCAGATCAGAGTTCTAAGAAACTATCGTAATTTACTACCATTTGGAATAGGGGATATGAAAGCCAAAAAGAAGTTTCAAATCACTGGAACCCATCACCTTCCCACAATTTGACAACTAGAGTAAAGTCTCTCCAGGGTTGTGAAAACACAACCAACTAAAAAAACGAACACAGGGGATCTATACAGAACCACGCTACTGTAAGGCAGGCAGGCAGTGCCCTCGACTCTTTTTTCTGCAATTTTGTAACCTGGTTCGACTTTACTCTCAAAATGAAGTGGAAGAGGATGAACGAAAAGCCTCCATGCCCTGCCCGAGGCCGGGCCAGGGAAAGCAAAGCCGTCCAGGTTCAAGCCGTAGGAAGACGACGGGAAGCCCTCACCTCCAAATTTTGACTGGGGCGGGGGCGGAGGGGGCTGCGGGTTCAGGGAGGGAACCCCTCGGCTGCAAGGCCCGACCCTCAGCCCACTTCCTTCCTCAACGCAAGTGGTAAAAGGAACAAGATGCCGCCGGCCCCAGCCCCTTCCCGCTCCGAGCCGCTGCCTCGCCTTTCGGGTCTGGGGGCACTGGGAAGGACCAGGCTACTCGGCCCCGGGCCCAAGTACAGATTTCGGCCCCCGGAGCGTAGCCCCCACGCCCGGGACCGCCCGGCATTGGGGTCGGCGAAGCGTCCCCGAAGGGCGCCGCCCGCGCCGCCAGGTAAGATGGCGCCCGCGGAGCAACTGCGCCACCAGCCCTGGCGACGGGCCAGGCCCAGCGCCATCTTAGCGCCTTCCAGCTGCCACCCCCCCCCACCCCGCCCCGCACAACCCCCGCAAGATCCTGCGTCCGGGACGATCCGGGGGCGCGAACCGCGTCGGGCCCGCGCGCTCTCAGCCAAAAGAGTGCCACCGAGCCTCTCGTCTCTTCGGACCGGCCGCGCAGGCCCCGCAGGAGGCGCCTGGCTGGGCCGAGGGTCCTCCGCGCGGCACAAGGGCTCGTCCGGGCCAGGCCGCGGGTCGTCTGCGGTGCTTTGGGCCCAGGCAGCGAGGCGACGGGGAAGAGCCGGTCCTGCCGGCAGGCGCGCGCCGAAAACCGCCCGGGGAGGCCGGCCGACCCCGAGCTCTCCCAGCCGCGGCCGCCCGCACAAGCGGCGGGAAGGAGGAAGCCAAGATGAAAAATAAACCCCGTGCAGCCGCCGCCGCCTCCCTCCCACCCACCCACCCGCTCCCCTCCCCCTCTCGAGACGCGGGGTCCATTTTGCCGAGAAGAAAGAAAATGCGATTCACACCCAAGAGCTTCCGAGAGAGCTAAGAAACGAGGGGGGGAAAACCGAGGGGAGGAGATTGGAAAAGCTTATTTTTCTTCCTCGCTCGCCGTCACTCCTGGCCCTCCCTGCCCCTGCTCGCGGCCCCGCCGCGCCGTCCTCCCTTCGCCGAGCCCCGCTCCCTCCTTCCCGGCTCCCGGCGGCTCCGGGGGGGGCGGGGGGGCGGAAAACACACTCGCACTCGCGCACACAACTAATTTTAAACCGGCTCAATCAATGAGTCATTAAACGGCTTCCCTCCCCTCTCCTCCCCACCACCAACAGCCACGCCATCCCCCTTCCCAGGCTCTCCCTCTCCCCGCTCCAGAAATTTGCATCCGCGGAAAAGAAAAAAAAAAAAAAGGCGCCGGGGCCCCCACCTCGCCTAGGCGCCCCCAGCCCGGCCCCGCCGCCCCCTGCCCGCCCGCGCCCCCGCCCGAGACACTGAACTTGGTCTTCCCGGGGCCCGGGCATCGCTGGGAAAGGCATAAACACTCGATTCCCCTTTTCTCCGTGTCCATTAAACATCCACCCACCACCACCATCACCCACCCACAAACCCACCCCCCCCAAAAAAAAACACAGCCTTAGCCAATAGCTCTCTGGGCTGAAACCTAATATCCTGGTTTTGGCAACTCGGTGTTTAATTTGCTCCTCTTTCTTTTCTGTCTGGAGATATATCTCCAGCCCCCCCCTCGCTTTTCCCCTCCCCGAAGGAAAGAGGCAGAGGAAGGAGGTTGTGTGTGTTTTTTTTTTTCTCCTTGAAATTTTTATCACAAAATTATAATACACTCAAAGGGAAACTCACCGTCATGAAAAAGCAGTGCCTTGTCAACGGGGTTTCTGCGCCATCGCACCAGGGGCGGCGGCGGCGGCGGCGGCGGGCGCGGGGCGCGGGGCGCGGGCGCGGGAGCTCCCGGCCGAGCGGCGCCGGCCACACGCGCTCCGCTCTCTCTCTTGCTCACCCCCGCGCCGGGCGGCGGGCGCCCGCTCCCCGCGCCCGCCCGGCCTTCATGCTCTGCGCCCGGGCAAACCGCTCGCCTGCTCGTCTACCTCCAAACTTCGGTTCTCGCCTACCAAAAAATGTGAAGATTAGGATTTTTTCAATTAAATTTTTTTTTTTTTTTAGAAAAATCAAGTTCCAAAGCTGATAATTCCTGTTTCCTTTGGGATTCTTTTTAACTTCAATAAATGCAGTGGTTTATTCAAGAAACAGGGTTCTTGGCTTTTTTTTTTTTTTTTTTTTTGAAGATCTACAAGATGCGTGCCATTCTCCGCAGGCGCCCTGCACACACACACACACACACACACACACACACACACACACCAGTTTTAGCTGGGGGGGCGCGCCGATGGGGGGGGTTAAAAACAAAAAACACAATATTTGTTTAGAACTCTAACTGGAACATGTCCCAGTATATACTTTTTGCATATGCTTTTAAAAAAAACACATAAAAACGAAAACATAACTTTTAACTTAGTTATTTGGCAAATAACTGATTCATTCCAACTTTTAATTCTACTAAGCTTTCCTTTGCAACACCCTCTTTCCATTCCAAAATGCAGTGAAACCTTATCTGTAAACCTGTATGTTAACATTAAAACAAAAAACAGAAAAAAAACCTTAGCAGCCAAGATGAAGGTGAAGAGCTAAGTAAGTCACTCTCAAAACATCCAGTTCCCACTGGTTTCTCTTTATTGCAGATAATTGTACCGCCACATTTGTGGAATTTTCATGACGTGATCCCCAGTCTTAAAAAGAGAGCTTCCCAAACATCCAGTGAAATAGAATAGGTTAAAAAAGAGAGAGAGGTACCCAACCTTTTAACATTCTGTAGTCCAAGTATAATTACCACCTTTTTTTTTTTTTTTTTTTTTTTTTTTGTGCGGTACGTGGGGCCTCTTAGTGTTTTGGCCTCTCCCGTCGTGGAGCACAGGCTCCGGACGCGCAGGCTCAGCGGCCATGGCTCACGGGCCCAGCCGCTCCGCGGCATGGCTCACGGGCCCAGCCACTCCGCGGCATGTGGGATCTTCCCGGACCGGGGCACGAACCCGTGTCCCCTGCATCGGCAGGCAGACGCTCAACCACTGTGCCACCAGGGAAGCCCCTACCACCCATTTTTAATATCAAATCTCAAACTGAGACGTCTCCATAAACCATCCAGCATCCAGAGCATTTAAATAAATGTTAATTATGACTGTGGATTGGGAGTGGGTGCTTTTGTGGTTTAGGTTAATTACATTTACTTTTCCTGTAAATGCCCACAAAAATATAGTGGGGGTTTTGTTTTATTTTAAATAAACATCAAGGTAAAAGATAAACTGTACAAAACTGTGATTCAGATTTTAAAAAATACGTAAGCCCCAGAAACACTCTAAAATTATTATTATTATTTTTTTTTTTCCTGCGGTACGCGGGCCTCTCACTGTTGTGGCCTCTCCCGTTGCGGAGCATAGGCTCCGGACACGCAGGCTCAGCGGCCATGGCTCACGGGCTTAGCCTCTCCGCGGCATGTGGGATCTTCCCGGACCGGGGCACGAACCCGTGTCCGCTGCATCGGCAGGCGGACCCTCAACCACTGCGCTACCAGGGAAGCCCTCTAAAATTATTTTAAATTAGTTTGTAATGCATATAGCAATGGGGTCCTGCTGATAAACAGGAAAGCTCATATCAAACCCATATCTCCCAGATATTTGTTGAGTTCTAAATAAAATTATCCCTAGATTTAAATTACTTAAGTGGAATTTGTTAGTTTCTAATATAATATCCCCTTAGCATTAAAAAACATAATGGTAGCACACCTTGTTTGCTTTTAGAAGGATACTGTAACTATGCTATTTTATTGCACAAAGTAAGTATGTCAAGGTCGGCATACAATGTTGTCATATTTAAGATAGAAGATCTTTTTAAAAAACAAAACATATCTTGTTCTAGTAACTGCCACTCTGTCACTCACAATGTGTGCTTTGTATTTAGACCCGTCTTAATAAATACAGTCAATGATTTAGTATCACATAGTATCATCGAGGTGTTTTTTCAGATGTGTGTTGTGTTCACATTCAGCCAAGGTCTTCCTGGAACAGTAGTCTTTGCATAAATTTGCATATTTCTCTACACTTGACAGTTGGACCAACCAGTTTTCTAATTGGCTTGGGAAATTTTAAAACCTGTTTTAAGGTGCTTTTGGATTGGCTGGAGTTTAATTATAATACACATTTTGAAGAATTACATTTCAAAAGAGTCCATAGAGTATTCATTGCAATTAGGGCCCACCAAACAAGTTTTACAGCTGTTGCTCCACAGCTCCAATGAAATATTAATGGATTTCAGAAAGCTGTTCTCCCAAGTAGGCCAAGACCCCTAGGAAACACAAATCTGACTTTAAGAGATCACCTAACAAAGAGGTGAATTCAGGAAGAGGATAGGGCATGGCAGGCTTTTTCATGAATGCCCAAATATAAGAGCACTAACACTTATTGAGGGCCTACTAAGTGCTGCCAGGCATTATTCTATATACTTTATTCTTATCTTATACATTATTGCATGAACCTTCACACAAACCGATAGAATAATATTTAATTATCCAGATTTTTGCAGATGAGTCTCCCAGTGGTTTCTGTAATTTGCCTGAGGTCATCAGTCTAATAAGGGCTGGGGGAACCCAGGCATGGTTGACTCCTCAACTCACCCTCTCTTCAAGGCCCAAAAACGATCCTAGGAACAAGAAGTCCTTGATGTTTCAATACAAACCAAGTTCAGTGGTGTGGTATAGGCAGAGGGGACCACCCTCTAATTGGGGAAGACCTACTTTGAGAATGCCAGTTGTCAAAGCTAATTTAAAATATTTCGGGGGGGTCCAAAAAATATTGGGACAGCAGTGGGGAGAATCTCAGATTCATCAGGTAACACGAAAATCGGTATCATTTAATAATAAAAACAACTTAAATTTTTTTGCATGCAAAAAAAAAATGTAACATTTTAAAAAAGGGATATCCCTTTGTACATAAAAATTTAAGTTATGGTTTATATAGACAGGATTTTGGTATCTGAATGTAAGATTAGGAAACTTTTAAAGAGGAAAGTTCTTTAAAAGGCTTGACTATATGCAAAAAACTTTAATTGTATTGCCTACAATTTAATTATGTACAATTAAATGTTCACTCCTATGATGCTCGTCTGTGTATGTGACCTAGAAAGAAGGGCAACTGGACACAGGAGAAAAAAAAAGTTGTAATTATAATTGATACATTCTGGCATGTGTTTGGGCCTCTAAATAAACAGGTCCAATGTCCACATAACAAGTAAAAGTAGAAATGTTCCTCTTTTTTTGTGTTCTTCCTCCAAATGTTCCCCTTGGTTGGTTGGCCGTTCTCAGAGGGGGAGAATGCAAATACTGGAGATGAAGTGGTGATATGCATGACCAGATGTGTCCAGATCACAGAAATCTGAAATATCCCTGATAAGTTAGTAAGTGCTCTATACAGTGTTTGTGACATAAAAAATTTAAAGTTCTCAATGTGCATAAATAAGGTAGTTACTTTTATTTGTACCTCTTGAGGTACTTATATTCTGAGACTTATGGGCACTGGCTGTGTACTGACCAGGGTTCAAATTCCACCTTTGTCACACACCAGGTGTGTGGCTCTGGGCAAGTCACTTCACCCCACAGAGCTTCAACTTCCTCATCTATAAAACCAGGATAATTATAGTACTCATATCTGAGAGTTATTTTAAGGATTCGGGAACTAGCGCACATAAAACGTTTAGCATGGTGCCTGAAACATAACGAGAGGTCAGTATACTCAGCTAATATTCTATCGCCTCATTTTAGTTGTGTGTCGAGTTGAACCATGTGAAGTCTTCCCATGTAAATTTCCAATGGCAATCTCACACCTAATATATCTAATTCCACCTAATATATCTCTCTCATGTTCTGTCCAGGATAGGGAGCTCCGCAAAGGCTTTTTATTTTCTAAGGGCCTACCAGAGTATTTTGTATACAGTTAGCTCTCAATCAGTACTTGTGGGATAAAAGAAAAACAGGCCCAATCCACAAGATGTATAAGAATATAAGAAATCAGGGACTTCCCTGATGGCTCAGTGGTTAAGAATCTGCCTGCCAATTCAGGGGGCACAGTTTCGATCCCTGGCCCGGGAAGATCCCACATGCCTCGGAGCAGCTAAGCCCGTGTGCCACGAGCCTGTGCTCTGCAACAAGAGAAGCCACGACAATGAGAAGCCCGTGCACCACAACGAAGAGCAGCCCCCGCTTGCTGCAACTAGAGAAAGTCCGCACGCAGCAACGAAGACCCAACACAGCCAAAAATAAAACAAATAAATAAATTTATAAAAAAAAAAAAAAAAAAAGAATCCGCCTGCCAATGCAGGGGACACAGGTTCGAGCCCTGGTCCTGGAAGATCCCATATGCTGCAGAGCAGCTAAGCCCGTGTGCCACAACTACTGAGCCTGCGCTCTAGAGCCTGCGAGCCACAACTACTGAGCCCATATACCACAACTACTGAAGTCCGTGTGCCTAGAGCCCGTGCTCTGCAACAAGAGAAGCCACTGCAATGAGAAGCCTGTGCACTGCAACAAAGAGTAGCCCCTGCTCACCGCAACTAGAGAAAGCCCTTGTGCAGCAACGAGGACCCAACGCAGCCCAAAAAATAAATTAAATAAATAAATTTATTTAAAAAAAAAGAATACAAGAAATCAGTGTGTTTCTACCTAGATACCTGTATATTAAGAGGGTAATACAGTAAGTCTCCCTGAACCACATAAAACCATTGCCCAATTGATCACAGGCAGTATCGTCTAACGGTTTAGAAGTTCTTCCTCTCCCTCTCTCTCTCTCTCTTCCTCTCTCATCAAGTAGACCTTTATCATTGCCACTTTTTAGCCATGTAAACTTGGCCTATTTTTTTTTTTAACTTCTCTCACCTCAGTTTACTCATATGTATAGTGAAGGTGACAATATGTATATCTCGGGTCAGTAGCAGGGAGAGTTCAATGATATTAGGATGCAAAACCCTTGTTTTAGTGCCTGGTATACAGTAAACATTCAATATTAGTTGCCGTTACTGTTGTGGTTGTTAATACTATTATTAGAAGCAAGTGGGGACTTCCCTGGTGGCTCAGTGGATAAGAATCCGCCTTCCAGTGCAGGGGACACAGGTTCGAGCCCTGGTCTGGGAAGATCCCACATGCCGTGGAGCAACTAAGCCTGTGCGCCACACATACTGAGCCTGCTCTCTAGAGCCTGCAAGCCACAACTACTGAGTCCGTGTGCCACAACTACTGAACCCCGCGTGCCTAGAGCCCGTGCTCTGCAACAAGAGAAGCCACTGCGATTAGAAGCCCGTGCACCGCAACGAAGAATAGCCCCCACTTGCCACAACCAGAGAAAGCCCACGCACAGCAACGAAGACCCAACACAGCCAAAAATAAATTAAAGTAAAAAAAAAAAAAAGTAACATGGAACTGTTTTCAAAGCAATGGTAAACAAGCAAATTACTGCAGTAATTTCAATAACTTGCCTACATTATTATTTTATTTGCTACATGAGTATAAACACTTTAAATCATCTTTGTAGAGACTAAGGCTATTCTAGTCCTGACACATTTCAAGCTGGTTATTTTCCTTGACAGACTTTTAAAAAAAAAAATCTGAACTCCTACAAGCTTCTAGTACAAGGATAAGGAATATAGCAGAACTGTTTAAAAAAATAGAGGCATCGGCACTCCCACTGGCCTTGCAGTCTTACACATCCAGCCTGTTTCCCCACAGAGTATGTGAGGGGGAGGACAGTCATCAGGTTAGGAGGATGCCACACACATGCCTTGGAGGTGTCACTCACCAGCTCCCAGGCCCCTGTGGTGCCAGAACTCCCAACATCTCCTCAACAGAGCGTCCCTTCCACTCCACCACGCCCAGGAGGATGGTGGGTTGTAGAGGCAGTAGAAGAGAGGTCTCATAAGCTCAGAATTTGGTGAGAAAGTCAGCCTTCAAGATAGGATACCCATGCAAAGGGACTTGCTCAATAAATAAATGTCAGTGTCCTTTCTGAAAATGAAACTAAGAGGTAAGACATCTGAAGAAAGAACCACCCCTAAAAGATGACTTGTAAAAACAAGTCGAATACAAATAAATAAGTAGGTACAAAGCAGGCACCAAGATATATACTCAACACTGAAGAAAAACAGTGAAGGAGTAGAGACACTGTATCATCTCCACAAGTATTTCAATCACATTATGTGAGCATAGTAAAGTTAATAAGGCAATTGTAGAGCTCCCATGAAATACCCCTCAGACCATACAATTCTCTCTTTCCTAAATCTTCTAATTACTGGGGCCATTTTCCAGGTACTCTGATACTGAACAAAGGTACAAGTACTTTTGTACCCAAAAAGGTTTAGACACCTCCCTCACTGTAAATCATACTAACCAACCAGCAGTTTGGGTATACTGATCAGTCCCTTGTGAGTTAGATTAACTTGAGTCAGGTCTAAGACAGCAAGGAGGTTGTTCAGAGATGGGCAATCAGAGCAAAGGACATGTACTCTCAACATATTTTAGGATCGTGTATGATTCCTTCTTATTCTCTCATCTACCTTAACCCATGCAACCCACCTCAAAAATCTCCCTCAAATCCAGCCCCTTTTCGCCACTAACTGCCTCACCTAAATTCAGGCCCTTACCTCTTGCTTGGCCTCCCGATTTTACTTCCCTCCAATTAATCTTCTATCTAAATTACTACCCAAAATCACCTTTTGAAAACCCAGAGTTGTTCATGTCACACCTCCATTAGCACCTCACTGCCTGGGAAGCTTATTAGAAATACAGATTCTCAAGGCAAAACCCATCACCAGAAAAATGGAGTTTCTGGGGAGAGCTGAGGCCCTGATATTGGTACTTAAAAGTGGTTCATTAGCTCCACCTGTCTTCCCAGGCGCATCTCTAGCCGCTCCTCTCCTGGTACCCTGCAGTCCAATCACAGAGAATACCTATCCCTGAACAAGAACAAACTCTTCTCCATTTGGGCATATCCTTTCCCCTCTGCCTGGAATGTCCTTCTTCTTCTGGGGCAAGCCCACCATTCTGCAAGGTCCAGTTCAAATGTTACCTCCTCTGGGAAGACTTTCTCTACCCCTACAGCAGTGGCTTCAAAACATCGTCTGAGATTCAATTTCAAGAAATAGATTTCACATTCCAATGCAATAGATATATAACTGAAATGAAGGTTTCAGAAAACAATATCTAAACTTACTATGGAGGATGTAACTTGATCTATTTCATTCTATCATCCCATTTAAAAAAATGCTGTTTGCCACCTTATACATCATGGATTTCATGATCCACTAAGGGAGGCAACATTCATTTGAAAAATACTGCTGAAAGTGAACAAATGACCCCCTTCCCTATGCATGTGATATGTACTCTATTATATTATTTATCACACTCTACAGTAATGATCTGTTTACAGTCTGTCTCCCACTCCACTACCCTCCCCCCAACACGCACACACCACAAGGAAGTCAGCATATCCTTGGGCAGTTACCCAGCCGTTGACAAATGCGGAAATGAGAATATTGAAGAAGGAATAATTTAATTGCTTTTGCTCATGTCTAATTTTTTATTTTTTTCCATTTCTGGTTATGGTTCACAGCATAGTCTATCAGCGATTCCCATGAGCCTGGAAATCATATTCGCTTCAACCCTTTAAGTTAACAGCAATTTTTTAAAAACAGCCATTGTATTTCAGTACAATTTAACCAAGGTGTAAATTTTTCTTCCCCTCAAAAATAAAAACCACGTACAGGCAAAACCAACCAGAAAATATTCTGTCGGGTTGCTAGCTTGCCAAGATAGTACAAATGTGGGCAAACAAATCTCTTACTTAAGATACTTAGAAGCAAATATTCAAAAACCTCAAAACCCTCCTTCCGTACCACTTCAGAAAGGAAACCCCCCTCCCGCAGGGCGGGTGCAGATATAGAGGCCTTTCTATCTGTGCTGCCTAAAGCTCCATGTCTCACTAGGCTGTCCCCATCGACACAAGCCCATGCAAAAAGTAGGGGAAAAAAAACCCCAAAACAAAAAGAAACCAGACCAGCTAAAATGAACCACAGCAATGAACCTAAGCGGCAAGTTCCGGTGCGAATTGTACCTGTGATGGATGCGCAGGGGAGACAGCGGACTCGCAGAGGGAGGGATCCTTTTTCTGCAGCACATGGCTCCATCGACAGGAAACCTGCCTGCAACACCCCCCAACTCTGAACACCGCTCATTTGCAGCATCGTCATTTGTGTGATGCTCATTTGCTCAATGTCCTCCTAAACGTACTGAGATTCAGTGAAAATATATTGTGGGCTTGGAGGAGCTGGCCCGAGGACAGGCTGGAAGTGGAGGAGGGACCAAGTGTCAGTGAAATGTTCTGGGGGCCAGAGGATGGAGCAGGCAAGTGTTTCCAAGGAGAGAGGGGAAGAAGGGTCACTTTAAAGCTGGGTTTTAAAGGATGAATAAGAGTTCTCCAAACCATGTGGGGAAGGAGAGGAGAGAGCTCCAGGTAGAGGAACTTTGTGTGGGGGAGTCTTTATTAAATATGAATGAGGGGGGAGCTGCAGACAGGTAGACGGTGAGGGGCTTTGCTGCTCATGGCAGAGAGTCTGTATGACCCTTTAGGCTGCCACTTTCCACTCTGCAGGTCACAATGCGATAGGTTGTGAAATCCATGAGATTGTGACCAGCTTTCACAAAAATGAAATTGCCTAGAATAGAAAATATTTGAATATATTGCAGGCACTGAGGGTATAAACTCTTTTGTGAAATTTGTTCCCAATATAAATGTGTCTATGTATATACTGGTTTGTGATATAAAGTGTATTTCTTACTGTGGTGGTGATTTAAACTTAAAAAAAACCCCATCTGGGCAAGAAAGGGACCCATTTAAAAAAAAAAAAGAAAGGGACCCATTTGAGGATGATTAAAATAAGAGACTGCTATGAACAGATGTGAATTTCATGAGGATACGTGTGATAGCTCAGGAGACACATGGTGGTGTTTTTATTTTTTTTATTTATTTTTTTAAAATTTATTTTATTTATTTATTTTTTGCAGTACGCGGGCCTCTCACTGTTGCGGCCTCTCCCGTTGCGGAGCACAGGCTCCGGACACGCAGGCTCAGCGGCCATGGCTCACGGGCCCAGCCGCTCCGCGGCATGTGGGATCTTCCCGGACCGGGGCACGAACCCGTGTCCCCTGTATCGGCAGGCGGACTCTCAACGACTGCGCCACCAAGGAAGCCCCATGGTGGTGTTTTTAAAAGGTATCCCCCGGGCTTCCCTGGTGGCACAGTGGTTGAGAGTCCGCCTGCCGATGCAGGGGACACGGGTTCGTGCCCCGGTCCGGGAAGATCCCACATGCCGCGGAGCGGCTGGGCCCGTGAGCCATGGCCGCTGAGCCTGCGCGTGTCCGGAGCCTGTGCTCCGCACCGGGAGAGGCCGCAACAGTGAGAGGCCCGCGTACCGCCAAAAATAAATAAATAAATAAATAAAAGGTATCCCCCCAGCAGACAGTGAGCTCCTCAAGGACAGAAACTCTGTGTCACATAGCTCTCAATTCCTAGCACCTGGCACACAAGAAGGCACTAAATAAATGTTGATGGAGTATGGTAACTAATGTTCAAGAAGATTCCCAAAGCCTCATCTCCTGGCATCCCCACCTTTGTGTATCCCCTTCCCACAATGTACCAGGGTTGGTCTGTGTGACCAACAGAATAGGGCAGAAGTGATTGTCACTTCTGAGGGTAGGTTATAAAAGGCTGCAACTTCCATTTTAGGTGCTCTTTCTGGAATACTCACTCTGGGGGAAGCCAGCTGCCATGTCCTAAGGATACCCAGCCATATGGGTGGATACACCCATATGGAGAGGAACTGAGGTCTCCAATAGCCAAAAGCCAATGAGGAAAGGAGGCTTTCTCCCTGTCATGGAAGCAAATCATCCCCCAGCCCACCCTTCAAATGATTACAGTCCCAAGGGACAGCTTGACTACAACCTCATGAGAGACTCTGAGGCAGAAACATCCAGCTAAGCTGTTCCTGGGTTCTGGACTCACAGAACTGGGTATATAATATAATAAATGCTTATTATCTAAGCTGCTAGGTTTTGGAGTACTTTGTTATACAGCAAAAGACAACGAATACAGTGAATTATTCATGAAGTCTAGAAAAGCTGAACAATAATACCAGTATACTAGAGTTATCCAGGGTTGCTTACCTTTTTTTTTTTTTTCCTCTAAGAATCTATCATGTCACATTTTCAGCCTGACTAGATTAGGAAAAGGCCTGACCCAACTTGGACAAATGGGATCCTCTCTTCTAGTATTAGTACTTGAGACACAGAAACTGGGTCAGCTGTGAGAAGCAGACCGTAAGTCTGGAAAGACTAGGGGTCAAGGCCACCATTTTGGAGAAGTTATAATGGGGCCTATGCAAGTGGATGGGAACAGAAAGGCCAATGTGTCCGGAAGAAGAAGAAAGCAGATTCTCAGTGGATGTGGAGAGAGGGAAGTGGGGAGGGGAAACTGCCTGAGATATTCTAAGTCCCAGGGGGTCTGGCTGCCTTTCTAGTATTAGGGTTGTAAGATTCCCCTTCCTTATAATTATTTCCCATTTTACTTGCTCATTGATGACTGAGTTCCCTTTCTTGAAACCAAAAGATCCTCGAATATGCCTCGGGCCAACTTCTCTCCAGTGCTGGCAAGGGGAGTGGCTCCTTCTGCTGTGGCAGGCCAAGGATCTCTCCAGAGAAGAGCAACAACTGGCCAGAGACTAAGCTGTGTTATTACCGCGATGCAAAAATGGCTATAGATGGAGTAAAAGGTCCTTTCAGACCATCCAACTCCTTTTGCCTTAACTCCATTTTCACCAAATAATCCTTTGATTATTAATGTACTTCAATTTAAAAAGCTGTGCTCTGGCCAGCTGAATTAATCATTCGAGTGGTTGGGTAGGTTCATGCCCATTATAAATTCACAGATTGGCTCTCAAGTACAAATCATTCTGGAGTAATCTCCCTTTCATTTCCACTGCCCTCGGTCAAGCCCTGTCATTTATCCAGTGACCCACTACAGTAGCCTCCCATGGCACTAACCCTTCTCCAGTCCATCCTCTTCAACTTCTCTTCCTAAAACACAAAGAATCCGATGCCTTGCTCTCTGCTCAAAACCTCTGATGGTCCCCGGTGCCTTGGGAATGACTGCAGGCAACAGCCCTATCTTCCACCACACCCCTCGACACTCCTCCTGACTCCTTCTTGCCATGTGGCATTATTCCAAGTTCCTCATATGCAACTGGTACCCACGCTGCTCTGCTCCTGTTCTTCCCATTGCTAGCATCCCTTTCCTCTGGGTACCTCCCCTGCCTGCTCACTTTCCCTCACTCCTCTCTGTGCCCCTCCTCCCTCTTCCCTTTGTACTTCCACAGAATTTCGCCTCTCCTTTGTAACACACACTGCAGTCGACTTGACTTATAATTACTTGTCTTCTTGTCTATCCCTGTATGGTGAGCCTCAAGGAGACGAGGACTAAGCTTTTTTCATGTTTATCTTTCTCTCACCCAGGGCCGAATAAAGCATCTTGCATCAACACTTCAACATTCGTTGAGTGTTTTCTGTATCCAGGTGATGGAGGTAGCAGGCACTCAACAAATGGCCACTGAATCGATGACAGTCAGTTAGGTGGCAAGAACAAGTTTCCCCTGGACCTGATGATATTCAGGTGAGGTGCCCACCTAGCCTCTGCATGTGCAGAGGTGAGAGAGCACAGTCAGACTCCTCGTGACACCCGCGGTACAGCAATGAATGAATGAATCTCAGCCTCACTTTTTTTTTTTTGAATAAAAAGCGAGGCGCTATTTCTCATATCCTGATAAACTAACACGCTGCTCCCCTTTTCTTCTCTTTCCCCCTCTTTCTACAGTTGCAATTATGACTCACAGGCACATTACAGAATGGAAGCTTTAGGTCAACAATTACTGGAGAATGGGAATGGGGGAGACCTCCACAGTTATATAATTTACATGTTCTAGAAGAAGGGCATGTGGGTCAACCCACAAGTGACTTCATTGCCCCTCTTTCAAAAGAGTCAGCATTGACATGTGAAGGAAGAAGCAGAATCTGGTCCTGATTTGTCCACTGATAATCCTTCTCCTGTCCCCAATTCTTCCTCTCCCTCCCAGAGTTGTGGGAAGGACTAGCTCTGGGAAGACATGAGACAGACAACCCAGAATCCTAAAGAAAATAGCAGAGAAAGTCACGCAGTCATTCCTAAAGCAATGGATCAAGAAGTATCAGAATTAATAAGCAAAAAAAACCCCCAAAAACCCATACACAGGTTTTCTCCTCTTTTTAAACAAAAGTGAAGATTTCTACATTCTAAATTTCTATCTTCCAGAGGCTATATATTAAGTGAATATTGCCTCAAATCAATGCTTACCCCACAGGTTCTAAAAACGCAGCAAAGCATATTGCATAGACCCCTGACAGCCTCTAGAACTACCTACACAAAGCACCAGGAATCACCAACTTGTAGAACACCGGAATACCCGCAGCAGCTTTGGCTTTCTGGGGAATCACACTTTTGTCAAGAGGCTATCTTTCTCAGCTTATCTTCAGATCCCAAGTTTCACTCAAACTTCACCTTTCACTTCGTGGTCATTCTTCACACGGAAACAAACTTTTTATTACTTTAAGAGAATTGTGCTCTTAAGACAGAATAGAAAAACTCTCATGCTCTGTTGAAACGCAGATGGAGGGCAGGGGCCGTGGCTCACTCATGAGCTAAATCACTGTCTCTCCCCAGCCACAGGCCTTCTGGGATGTGCTCAGATCTGTGCCCCAGCAAATTTCAACTTACGACAGGTCAAGGACCACTGGATCCCTCTCAGACAGTGGAACTCACACTTGTCAGAGCCACACGTGCCTTATGCTGTAGCTCCCGTCACACAGCCACATCCCTGAACTTTATGTGCCACTGTTCCCACATCCAAATTGGCATCTTTTACAAAAAAATAAATAAAGAACAAATTGGCATCTTTCACTTTTTGCAAGCAAACGTTCATTATCCTGACAAATGAAGGAGAAGAAAGTATCTGCAGCACAAATGGGTTCCCACTGTGCATCCACATTTCCTTATCGTTATCACATCATAATGACACAAAGACATCGCTTTCTCCATGTCAATGAGCATGTTTGAACACCATAATGTGCAAGGCATCAATCACCAGACCATTTTTTTCCAAACTTTTTTGACCATAACCTATAAAAAGAAATACATTTTTATCCTGCAAGTCATGTATATGTAAAATGTATATGTACACTATAAACCTGCTTATGCAGTACAATGCACTCTGACATTTTCTATTCTATTTCTTTTGTCATTTTTTTAAAAAATGCAGACTTCCACCCACTAAACGGATTTTGTGTCCTTATTGGGTTGGAACCTGTGGTTTGAAAACATATAGTATTTCACAGAAAAGTGGTGTTTTGTAGAAAATAATGAAATCCTATCTAAAGAAGAGAACCTTTCAACTTCTAGGCAGAAAAGTTGAAGAGGAATACTTTTTTTGCTTCTTCTCTAACTTGCAACTGCCAGGACATTTTAAAAGCCCTTGATCTCAATAAATGAGCCATTTCTACAGAAACCCATCTCAAAACTTTGTGGGTCACTATTCCCCTTACACTGAAGAAAAAAACTGAGGTTGAAAAGGTATTCCCCCAACCATGTGTATTAAAAATGCACATCTGTTTGGGAATTAAAATTTGGCTGTATCTTTTAAAGAATCTTAAAATTATGTTGCTTCAAATTATTACCCTCCTGGCAAGGTTACCATGAAGATTAAATGAGATAGTGTGAGAGAAGGGCCCGGTGGCTCCTGCTATCTTTCAGGTTCTTGGATTATCCTTTCCTGGACATGCCTGAACTCTGTGTGACCTGGGGGCTCATTCACTGAACACCTACCCTGTTGGGCAACAGAGGACAGAGGATCCCACAAGGAGTTTACTGGTTCCATCAATAAGAATAAATATCATCACAAACTAGGATTCTAGAGTGCCTGGGTTGAGTATTTCACTTATTCCTCCAAAAGATAATTACTGTGAGCCTTCCATGCCAGGCATGATCTGCCTGTGTGCAGGGATTATTGGGTATAAAAAATAGAAGACACACCACAGCCCTCATGGAGCCTACAGTCAAGTAACAGCTTAGAGTTTGTGAAAATACTTCACATTCCATTAATGTTACATAGCATGCAAGTGTTTTACACTCCCTTACCTGTAAAGGGAGGTAAGATTAGATCAATGGTTCTCAAAACTGAAGATATCACAGATAAAAAGGATTTCATAAAAGAAACTGAAAAAAAAGGGGGGGGGGAGAAAAAAAGAAAAAGAAAGAATATGATCTCACAACATAATTCTTTAAACTGAATGACTTGTCACCAAAAAAAAAAAAAAAAAAAAAAAAATCATCACATAGTCTTATTTTTCCCTTTTACTATATAAGCCAGTTTTTGTCCTGGAATTTAAGAATCCCTCAGGGCTTGCCCAGCTCTGACTTTGTAGGATTCTTTGGTTTTCTTTTGCAGTACTACTTACATGTAAATTCTGGCCAAATATCCCCCAGAATTGCAGAAAGGCCAGAGACCTGTTCCTAGGAGAATCATTACAGGGTCATTTCTGAGAAAGTCATAATATACACAGCAAATTCTGGCTCCATCCTTGACCCTGAGCTCTGGGAAGTGCAAAGGGACAAAGGTCCTGGTGATTGGAAGGCAGAAAGGAATACTTGTTGAGGATATACTACAGGTCTGGCCCCAAACTTGGTACTTTCCCACACGTTACTTTAACATCACAACTATCCCATGAGAAATATATTTTTTTCTTTATCTCCACTTTTTAGTTGGAGGAGACTGAGCTCAGAGAGGTTAAATATCACGCCCAATGTCACACAGCTAGTAATCACAATTTAAACTCAGATCTGTCTACTTGTTGCCACCATCACACCTCACTGGAAGGAAGAGACATCAGAGAAAGAACAGATGCAGAAAAGCTTTAAGAGATTTATGTGCCTTTTTTTTTTTTTTGCGGTACGCGGGCCTCTCACCGTTGTGGCCCCTCCCGTTGCGGAGCACAGGCTCCGGACGTGCAGGCCCAGTGGCCATGGCTCACGGGCCCAGCCACTCCGCGGCATGTGGGATCTTCCCGGACCGGGGCACGAACCCGTGTCTCCTGCACCGGCAGGCAGACTCTCAACCACTGCGCCACCAGGGAAGCCCTATGTGCCTTTTGACATGAGAGAAATTTGAAACTATGTTCAAAAGACAATTCACACTTTTGGTGGGAATGTAAATTGGTGCAGTCACCATGGAAAACAGTATGGAGGTGCCTCAAAAAACTAAAAATGCAACTACTATATGACCCAGCAATTCCACTCCTGGGGATGTATCTGAAAAAAAGAAAATATTAATTTGAAAAGATACATGCACCCAAATGATGTCCATAGAAGCATTATTTATAATAACCAAGATGTAGAAGCAACCTAAGTGTCCATCAACAGATGAATGGACAAAGAAGATGTGATACACACACACACGTGTGTGTGTGTGCACATGCACAATGGAATATTACTCAGCCATAAAAAATAATAACATTTTGCCTTTTGCAACAACATGAATGGACTTGGAGGGTATTATGCTTAGTGAAATAGTCAGACAGAGAAAGACAAATACTGTATGATATCACTTAAATGTGGAATCTGAAAAATAAAACAAACTAGGGAATATAATAAAACAAAACAGACTCACAGGTATAGAGAACAAACTAGTGGCTACCAGTGGGGAGAGGGAAGGGGGGAGGGGCAAGATAGGGGTAGGGGAGTAAGAGGTACAAACTATTGATACTATGTATAAAATAAATAAGCTACAAGGATATATTATACAGCACAAGGAATATAGCCAAACTTTTATAATAACTATAAGTGGAGTATAATCTTTAAAAATTGTGAATCGCTACGTTGCACACCTGAAATTTATATAGTATTATACATAACTGTACCTCAATTTAAAGAAGACAATTCAGAGAGCTGACTACATATCGCTCTATCTTGGAGTCAGTGGCTTGACACCTCTTTAACTAGGCCTCTTTCCTGATCAGCTCAGCAAATATCCTCTTCTCTGTCCCTGGACTCCTTCCATCCTTTACCCTAGGAACGAGAACAGCAAGCCCCCTGACCCACTTCTATTCACACTCCTAGGAGAAGTCTTGCTTCTGGCCCAACTCTCCATCCATTATTCATCTATTTAACAAGCATTTATTAATGTGTATCAGGTGTTGTGCTAGGCATAGAATAAAACACATCCCTCCTTGGAGGAGCCCAAGCTACAGAACAGATATCTGTAAATACAGTCAGGATACTGACAAACACTCACCCACAGCCAATGGAGGGGAGAATCCAGATAGGCTTCCTGGAAGAAGAGATGTGTAAAAGAGGTCTTATAGGAGACAAGTGCCCTGTCATGCAGAGAAGAAAAAGCACAAGATTGCAGGCAGCAGAACAAGGGAGCAAGCAGCAGGTCCCACGTGGACCCAGCAGCTCTCTCTCCAAACCCACTCGTCCTGGCACCAAGACCACTACAGACCCATCTCTCCAAGCTGGAACCTTCCATAACTCTTTGCCCTCCTGTAGCCCTTACTTCCAGTGAATCCCTGAGTCCTGTCTAGTCTCCTTCTAAGTCTCCCTCAGACCTTTCCTCCTCCTTCTCCATCCTCACTCCCCTCACCATAGCCCAGTACCACCATTTCTCCTTGGCTCCTGCAACAGCCTCCAAAGGGACATCAGTTTACTTTTGCTCCATGTGCATCCATTCAGCACAGAGCATCTAGACTGAGCCTTTGTTAAAGGGAAAAAAAAAAAAAAAAAAGGTGGTGGTAGGAATCACCTGATCTTGTCATTATCCTGCTTAAACTTCACTAGATCCCAGTGCCTTCAAGTTTAAGACAAAACTTCCTAACAGGATCTACAAGATCCTTGGTCATCTGGCCCCTGCTCACCTCCCTAAAACCTCATCTCTGATCTTCAGTTCCTCTAACACGGTGGTTTATGACCCTGGTTGCCCAGCAGAACCACCTGGGGAGCTTTAAAAAATACCAACTTCATATCCCACTCTCAGACATCGTGACTGAATTACTCAGGGGAAGGCCCTGGACATCAGGGTGTTGTAAAGCTCTCTGTGTGATATTAACATGCAGCCAGGGCTGAGAAACTTGCCCTAGTCCAACACATCTGACAGGTTTGCTGCACATGCCCCGTCTCTGCTGCCAGGGGCACTGGAGCTCTCCAGGCTTGAGGCCCGGGACTTTCTGTCTGTTTTGTTCACTGCAGTATTTCCAGCACCTAGAACAGTGCTAGAATGACTCTGCTTTCTCCCTTCACCTGGTTAGATTTCACTCATTCTTTAAGATCCAGCTTCGATTTCCTAAAAGACACTCCCTCCCTTGATTCCCCTGTTCTGGGTTAGGTGACTCTGTGTGAGCTCAGCACCCAAGATTTCTCCCATTATAGTATATATCACACCACCTTGCAATCATCTGCATCCCTCACGTAGCCTGTAAGCTCCAAGGGAGCCCTGTCTGTGTGTTCATCAGTATAGCACCTCCATCCCCTAGCAAAGCGCCTAGCATAGAGTCAGTTCTGATTTAATAAGCACAGCATGAATAAATGGAAGTGAAGGAGCATGAGTATGGGTGTAACAGCATAGTATGGTATAGCTTGGGTAACGGCAATGGTAGGAGATGAGGCTGGAGAGGCACACTGGGGACACGGCCTGGCATCCACAGCAAAGACTCTGAACAGTATCAGACAATAGGGAGCCAGCAGAAGTTTTAGGTAAAGTGACACGATCAGCTTAAATTTTAGGGCAACAAGTGGCTGAGGCATGGAGGACTGGGGGAGTTCAGGGAAGCACGGGGGTCGGGGACCAGATGGGGGTCTAGAGCAACAGCCCAAGGAGGAGATGAGGAGGGGGCTGAGGCCTGAAGAGAGGGAGCCAGCTGAGGGGGGGGGGTGGAATTAATGGTATTTGCAGACTGGGTGGCCCAGTGAGGAGGAATTCGGCTCTGTGGATGACTCTGATTTCCTGCTTGTAAGAGTACGGATGTGGTGTCAGGAGTGTGATCAGATGTGGTATCAAGACCAGATATGTGGTGCTAAAAGCCTGGATTCAGGAACTCAACTGCCTCAATTAAAATTTTGGCTCCACTGCTTACTAGCTTTCGGTCCTGAGGAAGTCACCTTCACCTCCTCAGTTCTTCATCTGTTCAGTGGGTATAACAAGTAGTACCTACACCACAGGGATGTTGTAAAGGATCAATGGGGTAATATGTATAAATGCTCAGCACTTGCCTGGCACATAGTAAATGCCATACAAGAGTTAGCAAAACTATTTATATACAGCATGCTAGATTATCGGCAAAGAGTTATTGTCTGCCAACAATTCCCTCCATCCCTCTGAATGCCTGTGCTCCACCCATCAAGAGGTGGAGTCTCTTTCTCCTCATCATGAATCTGGGCAGCTTTATGATTTGCTTTGACCAAATGAAGTGACATTGTACCAATTCTGGCCCAGGCCTTAAGAGGCCTGGTGGCACCTACTTTTGCCCCTTTGGGAGCCAGCCACCATGCAAAGCTGGAGCCCAATTACTGAATGCTAGGAGACCAAGTGGGAGAGAGGCTGTGTGGAGGAGATGAGGTACATAGGCCGACAGCAGCACCAAGGCCCCAGACATGTAAGAGAGGCTGTCTTGGAGACTCCAGCCCCAGCTCAGCCCACAGAATTGTGAGAAATAATGAATTATTGCTGTTTCAAGCCAGTAAGTTTGGGGTTGGTTTGCTACACAGTAATAAACCGAAACTTATGTAGAAGAAAAAGGAGATCATTGGGACAATAAGGACTTCATTTTAAGCCATCTTAAAATATGAGAGGGCTTCCCTGGTGGTGCAGTGGTTGAGGGTCCGCCTGCCGATGCAGGGGATACGGGTTCGTGCCCCGGTCCGGGAAGATCCCACATGCCATGCAGTGTCTGGGTCCGTGAGCCATGGCTGCTGAGCCTGTGCGTCCGGAGCCTGTGCTCCGCAATGGGAGAGGCCACAACAGTGAGAAGCCCGCATACCGCAAAAAAAAAAAAAAGAGAGAGAGATTTTGTACGGTAAAAATATGGAGACACGGAAATATCAAAAAAAGGTGCTGGAAGTTCAAGTTTGGGCTCAGGAGAGAAGTGGGAGGAGACAGGGATTCGAGAATCAGTCAGCATAAGGACAGGACGTGGTGCCCCGGGAGGGGAAGGTGAGCTCAACAGAGGAGGTTCGAGGAACGAGAAAAGGGATACCAGGATAGAAATCTGGCCCTGTGGATACTTAAGGGGTGGATGGAGAGAAACTTATGAAGAAGACAAGGAGCAGTGATCAGGGATGGACAGAGAACTGACAGAACCAGGGAGCCTTACTTTGATAAGAAGGGGTCATCCAGTGCTTAGAGCTACAAAGAACAATGCACTTGAACGTTAGGAGGGAATGGGGAGTTTCAAATAAAGTAGCAGAGGCAGCAGTCAGATGATAAGGGGCTAAGGAAGGAATGAAATTGAGAATCTGAACATAGCAAATGTAGATGACAATTTTTTTTTTTTTCCTGCGGTATGCGGACCTCTCACTGTTGTGGCCCCTCCCGTTGTGGAGCACAGGCTCTGGACGCGCAGGCTCAGCGGCCATGGCTCACGGGCCCAGCCACTCCGCAGCATGTGGGATCTTCCCGGACCGGGGCACGAACCCGCGTCCCCTGCATCGGCAGGCGGACTCTCAACCACTGCGCCACCAGGGAAGCCCTAGATGACTATTTTTAAAAGTCTATTGAACCTGGGGGCTTCCCTGGTGGTCCAGTGGTCAGGACTCCACACTTCCACTGCAGGGGGAATGGTTCGATCCCTGGTCAGGGAACTAAGATTCCGCCAGCCGTGCTGCTGAACCCATAGAAACAGAGAGTAGATTGGTGGCTGCCAGGGGTGGGGTGGGAGGTGAGGAGTTGGATGGAAATGAGTGAAGGCAGTCAAAGGGTACAAACTTCCAGTTATAAGATGAGTAAGTTCTGGGGATATAACATACATCATGGTGACTACTGGTAACAATACTGTAATGTATATCTGAAAGTCGCTGAGAGAGAAAATCTTAGAAGTTCTTACCACACACACAGACACAGACACACACACACACACAAACACACACATACACACACAAAGGTAACTATATGAAATTATGCATGTGTTAACTATATGGTGATCATTTCACAATATATACATATGTCAAATCATCACAATGGGTACCCTAAACTCACACAGTGGTATATGTCACTTATAGCTCAACAAAGCTATAAAAAATACACCTAATTACCTCCTCCCAAAATTTTTTTCAAAAAATAAATAAAATTAAAAGTCTATTGACAAGAGAAGGAGAAAAGAGCATTCGCTTGGGTAGATGAAAGGACAAAAGGAAAATTGTTTTAAGCTGAGGGAACTTGCTTGCTCAGAGGTGATGCCAAAGAAGAGGCATTAAAGATCACGAAGAATGAGAGGATGGAAGTGGCTTGAGGTCCCAGGAAATGGGAGGGACACAGTTCAGGTGGAGGGCTTGGCTTTGAAGAAGAAGGACAAGAGGCAAAGGGGTGGATCTTCACAGAGAAGTCATGAGTGAGATGGAGGCAAGGTGAGGTTCACGTCTGATGGCCTTTTTTTCTCAGAGAGGAGTAGGTAAGGTCATCTGCTGACAGGCAGTGCAGGTCTTGGAAGAGTGATGTAAGTTTCTGAAGATTTTGTAGGGAATGCATGAGGGGCAACAGAAGTCAAGCCTCCTGACTCTTCGACAGAAGCTGCTCTATGGGGATTCCTGCCTTCTGAGGGTCAGGCTCTCCATACCAGCTTCTCTCCTCTGGCCTGACCCAAACCCAGCTCCTTCCCCTGAGTCAGTCTAGACTGCTGCCTGGAAGGTTCTTCACTCTCCAAGTATTTGCTGAACGTACACACCACGAGCCCCATTTCTCTGGGCAACACGCTCTCCCTCTTCCCACAGGGCTTCCAAACCTTCCCCCCACCTTTGCAGACACCCCCCCCTCCACTGTCTACTTTACAGAGCACACAGACACCATCAGACTCATCTGCCAACTACCAAACATGCAAACTTACCTACAGCTGCACCCTCTCCTGCTGATACACCATTTTAAAACTGCCGTTGAATTTAGCGGGTCTTGACCAACATTTAAAAATACAATAAAAAGAATAGAAAACAGCATCTATTGTACATCTTAAGAGTATTTACTGTTTCTTAAAGCTTCTGTTTCAATTATGATGCATCTGTTACTATGAGTTGAAGTCAAAAAGTTTGTGTATGTTTGAAAACTTTCACAATAAAAAGTTAAAACAACACTGCCATAGAGAAAGCTGTCCTTCCCTCCATCTACGGCTAATCCTCACACCTGTGTTTTGGGTCCCATTCCCTCCAGGACCCTTATATTATGGACCTTATGTCTTCTTTCTCTGTAAAAAACAAAAACACCTCACTGGCCTCCTCATACCCCCCATTTATTCCCTCTTCCCCCCTCACAGTCAAACTTCTCCAGAGTTATCTGGGTTCAACATCAACTCCATACCCTGCTCCCACCCCTTCGTCTCACCCCTTCGGTGTGCCTCCTGCCCACAGCACTCCTGGGACACAGCTCTCCGCAAAGTCACCAGTGAGCCCTGAGCCCACACATCTAGAAGACACTTTCCAGTGTTCATGACTCCGTGTTCATTCCTGCTCCTTCTTCCAGCCTGGGCTCAACCCCTCCCCCTCCCTCCGGAAGGCTTCACTGACCTCCCAACAAGGTCAAACCTCCCACTAGGGGCACTCACTGTTCCTCTGTCCTTCCTAACAGTTGTCAATGGTCGCTGTGACAATTTTACATGTTTTTGTAATTATCTGCCCAGATTAGGCCTCCTCAAGGAGGAAGGGGACTCTGCCTATCTTGATGCCCCTCGGCAGCCCAAGAGCCTCCCCGGCTCAGCGCTGGGCACAGTGCTTAATAAACTGATGTTAGATAAATAATCGGCACCAGCGCCCGTGCCAGGCATTACGTGTAAAACGATGAAAAACGTCCCAGAAAGTGAAGGGTGTTGAGGGGGAGGAGAAAGCCAGGGGCAGAGGTGGAAATAAGGGGCAGCTACTGTCCTGCTTCCCAGACCAATCTGGGGCCTTTTGCAGAACAGCACATGCCTTCACGGCTGACACCTTTCACTGTCTTTGTGTCAGAAAAGTCAGCAACTCAGGTAGGCAAATTTGCTTAATAGTTCATACTTGACACGCAGAACTCTTAATGAATCCTTTTAAACCACTACATGTTCAATATTTGCTGAAAGATGAATAGGTGACACCTCCTTCTGGCATCGAGCTACTAGAAAACAGGGCCTGGATCTTTTCATTTGCCCAGGTGTGGCTGGCACGTCCCACCTGCACAGGGTCCCTGATAAACTCCAGAGAACACAAAAGGCCTCATTCTTTGCTCTCTAACCACACCCAAAGACTATTTTATTGTGTTACACACTTTCACTACTTGGTTATTGATTTCCTGTGGCATATCTCTATACAAATATTCACTTAAGGACTTTAAAAGACCAAATAAATATGACAAGTATTTAAAATTAGAAACATAGTATGGAGATGCAACCAGCAAAATCCAGACTGTGGGAAACTCAAATGACCGTTCGTTGGGTTTTTTTCCAACAAAACACTTGGGAGAGGGGGGAAGGATTTAAAAGTGATTAAAGAGACATTAACTAGGCATGTTGTGTAGCGCTTGTTTGGCTCCTTATTCAAATACAGTAACTTTTAAAAAAGGAAATTATAGGATAATCAGAGAAATGTGAATATAGCCTGAAACTCTGATGATAATGAGGAAATAATCACCACTTTTTTGGAGTGTGGTAACGGTATTGCAGCTATGTTTTTAAAAGATAGTCTTGATCTTTTTGAGATACATATTGAAATATTTATGGTTTGTAAAATATGAAATAATATAAGGTTTGGGATTTGCTGTAAAATAATCAGAGTGAGGTGGGGTGGGGAAGAGCTAGGGTTGTAGAAGGAACAAGACTGCCAGTTGGGAATTGTTGAAGTTGGTACACATAACACTCTGCTCTCCACTTTTAAATTTTCAAAAAGTTAAAAAAGAAATCTAACTAACAAACTGAACCATTAAAGTATCTAAATTTTTGTTAAATAATTTTTAAAGTCTGGAACACCTTAGAATTCTTTCACTTTCCAAGATGTCTACAGTAGAGCAGTACTTTGATTAACGAACTCTGTAAAGTATCTTTGAAAGTGGGATTCAGCACTCACCGGCTGCTTGCCTTTTGCCACATTTCCACTGTAATGCATCACCCTCTTTCCTTCCATCAGAACAGGCAAATACAGTCTGGCAATGCCTTCCTACTGCTTTTGAAATGCAGCTTTAAACCCATGTCTTGACCACCTATCTTGGCCTGCAGTTGTGCTGGGGTCTGTCAAGAACTGTCAAACCAATGCTTCATGATGACCATACTCCTGACCCCTGTCCATTCCCAATGGGGTCTCACATCAGTCTTTGAAGGTGCCTCCCGCACACTGGGTCTGCAGGGTAGCCTGTCCATTCTTGTCCTTTACTGCTCCCTTCCCATAAAAGATTGAACTAGCCAACTTAAAATATTCGGAAACTTCCAAAGTCTACTGGACTCTATGCCAAAACCTCTCGTTGGGCAGAAATGAAGTTCTTGAGAGGGTTTAACGATCTTCCATTCCACTTCTGATACAGACAACACTACCCCCTACCCATAGGTTCACTATAGCTAATTCAAAAATGTTGCCTAACTCCAGCTGCAACTCTCAAGTCCAATAAACTTTGTTTGGCTACAGACTTTCTTAATTTGAGTAGGACAGATTGAACTGCTGAAAAATTTAAGGGAGGCAGGTCAGATTTTTTTCCCTAGCAAAAATAAATCTTCTCTAAAGCTTCCTTGGGTAAATCGACCCTTCATAAAATAAAGCAGCTACTGCATTCCCCCGGACTACCCAAAGACAAGATAACCAGTTATATTTCATTCACCAGCCTTGGAAACATACCTCACAAAAAACCAAAAGCCTCCATCTATCTCGCCCAGGAAACAAAGAGAACAAAAACTTAGAATATATACTACAAGCGCAAGCACAGGATTTTTTTTTAGCAACCCCGTTTCCATCAGGTGCACGTCTACCCACGCAAACACACAATAACCCTCACCCCCCCCGCCGTGGAATTTGCCAAACAGTGTGACATGTGCTGACTTTCAGCGGAGAAACACAGGAATTTATGTTTAGTTGTGGTTTTGGCTTTCAATGGGAAGGAAAGGAAGAGTGTGGGGCGTGAAAAACTGGAAATGAGTCTTAATTCTCTTGTTTCCTCCCATCCTTCTCTGCATCAAAATGCAGGTATATCACTGAAATTTCAAGTGTGTTTCTCGGGCAGTTAAATACCCCGACGGAGTCTGGGAACAGGCGGTGGAGATAAAGGTGAAACCGAAGACTGGAAGGGTGGGCCGGGTCAGAGGCCCCGGCGCTCTGCCGGGTTGCACCGAGCATGCGAGGTCACCACGCGCCTGCTGCCGGCCGCGCCCCGGTTCTGGCCTGGCCTGGCCAACTGTCCTGGGTTTTGCCAGCGACTGCGCCGTCCGGGGTGCCCACTCACACCTCTGGCTGGTCCCGACTTTAGGCTAGGTTCATTCACTTCCGGTGACAAATCCCTCCCACCACTTCTAGAAATAATGTAACATTTCCCCCATCACTTTCCTAACAACCGACGGCCCCTCAGACAGCCGCCGAGTCCGGGTCTGGGGTCTCACCCCGGCGAGACAAGCAGCTTCCAGCTGCGGAGGGAGTGACGGCCAAGGTCGGGGGGCGGGGAGGGCGTGGGAGGAAGAGGAAGGGGGTGTGGAATCTCACCTCCCCCGCCCCCATCCCTCCGACTGCAGTAATTGGCAAAAAAAATAAGCCGTTTTTAGACTTCCCCAGGGCCCCCTGAACCTGGTTGCAGTGAGGAACCCAGTCTCTCCCATTCCGGTGCCCCTCGCCTTCTCCCGGCCCCGTAAGTGACTGCGGGAATCCTGGAGCCCCAGGCCACGCGGAACTGCAGCGGCGGGGGTGGGGGTGGTGGTAGGATGAGGGTTTAGGGACGGCAGGAATGGGTGGGGGGAAGGGGTGGTGGAAGGGAGAAGGAGAAAAACAGAGGCATGCAAAAGGCTCCGTAGCCAGCTGTTCCAGCTGCCGCTTCCTCCGGCGCGGGCCGGGCGGTGTAACATTCCCCCCCCCTCCATCTTTCTCACCACTACCTGTCCCACCCACCCACCACAGGCACACATTCCCCCCACCAGTAGCGGATCTCCAGCCTGTAAGGGGGTAGTAGGAAGGAGCTGGGGGGGAGGGGGAGGCCTGCGAGTTTCTAACCTTGTTCTTATAAACAAACCCACATGTGCAGCTGCCGCTGCTGCAACTCACCCCACAATCCCGGATATAAGTCCTGCCCCTTTAAGAGGAAAAAAAGCTTCCCCCGCCTGCCTTCCACCCTACCCATCCACAAGGACCTTTGTCTCCCCACCCCCTCTGTCAGTCGGCCCCGCCCCACATCCCCGCCCCCTCCAACGCAGAGGAACCAATGGATGAAGAAAATAAGGCCGGGGTCTGACGTCAGCATGTCCAGCCAATCACAGGGCGCGTTGGTGGGAGGCCTCGCGGAGGGCGCGCCCGGAGGAAGGAAGGCAGGAGAAAGGAAGCTTAAAGTCAAGATGGAGACTGCTAGTGACTCTGCCACTGCTGTGGTGAACAGGGACTTGGGATCCCAGAGGGTCCGGAGCCTGGTGCCTGAGCGGCTTCAGAGTCGAGAACATGAGCGGCAACTGGAGGTGGAAAGGCGGAAGCAAAAGCGGCAGAACCAGGAGGTGGAGGAGGAGAAGAGCGACTTTTTCGCCGCCGCCTTCTCTCGGGAGCGATCGGCCGTGGAAGAGCTTCTGGAAGGCGGGGAGTCCGTCGAGCAGCTGGAGGAGGCGGCCGCTCGGCTCCAGGGGCTGCAGAAACTACTCAACGACTCGGTTTTGTTCCTGGCCGCCTACGACTTGCGGCAGGGACAAGAGGTGTTGGCGCGGCTGCAGGAGGCCCTGGCCAAGCGGCGCCAGGAGCTGCAGCCTAAGAAGCGTTTCGCTTTCAAGACCCGCAGGAAGGATGCTGCTTCAACCACCAAAGTAGATTCGGCTCCCGGCGCCCCGGCAGCGGAAGGCATCCTGGCCTCCCCGCCGCCCTTGAAGGAGGAGGAAGACTTCGGCTCCAGCTGGATCTGCGGCTTCTCCAATCTGCAGTCCCAAGTCTTGGAGAAGAGAGCCGAGGAGCTGCACCAGCGGGACGTCCTTTTGACCCAACTGATTAACTGCACGATCAAACTGTATGGCAATCCCAACACCCTGCGGCTGACCAAGGCTCGAGGCTGCACGCTGCTCTGCGGCCCGGTGTCCACCTCCGTGTTCCTGGAGAACTGCAGTGACTGCGTGCTGGCCGTGGCCTGCCAGCAGCTCCGCGTACACACCACGAAAGACACCCGCATCTTCCTGCAGGTGACCAGCAGGGCCATCGTGGAGGACTGCACCGGGATACAGTTCGCCCCGTATACCTGGAGCTACCCGGGGATCGACACGGACTTCGAGGGCTCTGGTTTAGACAGGAACAAAAATAACTGGAGCGACGTTGACGATTTTAACTGGCTGGCCCGTGATGTGGCCTCCCCAAACTGGAGTATTCTTCCTGAAGAAGAGCGAAGAATCCAGTGAGACTAAGCAGTTGTCACTCTTTTCTTCACTCCTACCAAATACACTCCCTTGTGGGACTGACTCCAGCTAATGGGACCCCAAAATTTACTTCTTGTCACGCTGTCTGCTTTCATTATTTTAAGACTTTAGATTGTGATAGGCTCCTACTTTCGATTTCCATTAAATTTGTGGCAGGTCTAGCACTTTAAAGAATTTTTGCTATTTTGGTGATGTTTCGGAGCTTTTGTTTGACGGTGATAATTTGAAGCCATAAGGGGAACAGAGTGGTTGTGTGTCGGTTTTTAAAGATTTGTGGTGTTTAAAACTTATTGCAGAATAAAGTAAGCCTTCAATAAATATTTGTTTAATAAACGAATTCAGTAGGGCTAGTAGGAGCCAGTTAATGTTGAAGTAAGGTATCAAACGTGTTCAAACTGCCATTAACCAAGAGCTTTTCTGAATTGCAGGTTTGACTTCCATACGTATTTTTCAGTGGGGCAAATGGAAAGACTCCTCTCTGGTCTTCAGTTACATGTTAGCTTGGGTTTTTGGCATCCAGCTAGTCATCGACTTATTTGGATCCGAACTTTTGGCACGGACCCCAAGAGCCTCATGAGTCTTAATCACCTGTAAAGCCAAAATAGTTATAGCTACCAATTTTTTGTGCACTTAAAATGTTATCGACACCATTGTAAGCACCTTACTCATGTAAGGTCCTCAAAATATTATGAGGGTAGTTTCTGTTAACTCCATTTTTCAAGTGAGGAAATGGATAAGTTGCCCAAAGGGCACACAGCCCAAGTGGTGGACTGGGATTTGAAATCATGTAGTCTGGCTCCAGAGCCCACGTTCTTTTTTTTTTTTTTTTTTTTTTTTTTTTTTAATTTATTTATTTATTTTTGGCTGCGTTGGGTCTTCGTCGCTGTGCGTGGGCTTTCTCTAGTTGTGGCGAGTGAGGGCTACTCTTTGTTGCAGTGCGTGGGCTTCTCATTTCTGTGGCTTCTCTTGTTGCGGAGCACGGGCTCTAGGCGCGCAGACTTCAGTAGTTGTGGCACGTGGCCTCAGTAGTTGTGGTTTACAGGCTCTAGAGCGCAGGCTCAGTAGTTGTGGCGCAGGAGCTTAGTTGCTCTGCGGTATGTGGGATCTTCCTGGGCCAGGGCTTGAACCCGTGTCCCCTGCATTGGCAGGCGGATTCTTAACCACTGCGCCACCAAGGAAGCCCAGAGCCCACGTTCTTAACCTCTGCTAGATATTGATTTTTGAATAGTGTTAATTGAGTTGGAAAGAAAGCTTCCAAAAGTAAAGAGGGCAAATTGCTTTTCTTAAATTCTCAGGCATAATGGTGCTACGTATCTATCCTCATACAAGAAGAATTGAGGCAAACATCTGGCTGAGTCTTAATTTTTCCACTCATTTTGCTGTAATTCGCTACTGTTACAAAATTGGCTTTCTGCTCTATATACTACCACTCATTATCCTTAAATGGAAAGTTGTAAGATTTTCAAAAAGCTTTTTTGGGTCTAGTGGCCTTGTAACTGTGGATGTGCTTTTTATTTAATAATTATCACAAGCATTAAGGTGCTTAAATATCTCAAGTATTTATGTATTTAATATTATATGTTCTCTTTTGTTCTGAAAAAGGATATAAAGTGGCTTCTAGGATATGTGAAATGTAACAAGATAATAAAAACAAATGACAAGGAGGAACAAGGGTAGAATGATGGATTGGAGGCAGAAATGAAGCCAATAAAAAAAATGTAAGCTGCCAAGCCCTATTCCTTAGCTGGAGGTGAATCCAGATTTTTTTCCCCTCAACTATTAGCTAACTTGAAAAGGGATCCTAATCAATTTCACAATTCGCAGCATCCACAAACGAGGGAAAATCGTTTGCTTGGGAGAGTTAATCCTGATGATAAAAAGAAACAACATATAATGAAATTCTCAACCATATCTTTACATTAGAAACTGACCAGTATCCTAAAGTCATGCCCCTAGAGACTGATAGTTTAACACAAGTGCAGTTAAGAATAAACCATGCTTGTTTTTTTTTTGGTTGCGCCACCTGGCTTGCAGGCTCTTAGTTCCCGACCAGGGATCGAACCCAGGACCCCTAGAATTGGAAGCGCGGAGTCCTAACCACTGGACCGCCAGGGAATTCCCAACCTTTTTCTACTAAAGCTCACAATTTTACACCTGTAACTCTGCTGACCACCTGACCAGTTGTAGGCCATCCAACTAGCTCCCCCTGACTGAAGTCCCTCAATATTTGAAAACATTTCCATCTTTGCTGGTCTTCTTCCTTACTAGAGGCATATCTCTTCTTGCCCAGAGATTCCTCTTTCGCTTGTGCCCATCCCCTGCAACCTCCTATGGCCTCCCTTTCCACTGGCCTTTTTTCTTTTAAGACACCAGATCCTGAGATCCTCCACGCTACATGTTACTGAATGATGTTCCAGCTCCTTCCCTGTGTGTCAGACATCTTAAAAGAATAGCTGTGTCCACATAACACCTACATCTCTTCCCTCTTTCAGTCTTTGTAATTTTAACTCTTCTCTGCTGAAACTGCTCTTTGATGGTATTAGTGGCCTAGTCACCAAATCTACCGGCTCCCTCCCCTCCCCCTCCTTATTACTCTTGGTATTACTCTTGGTACAGTTTACCCTTTTTTGTTTGTTTGTTTTAGGTACAGTTTACTCATCCTTGAAGTTCTCTCTTTCCTTGGCCATAACCTTTCTCTAACCTGTTTCTCTTATGTCAGCTTCCTTCCCTTCATTGGGATTCTGATGATTTGTAGCCCTTAAATATGAGTGATGCCCAAAGTTTTGCCATTAGCTTCTTTGTATTCATTCTCTCAGAGCCTCAACTCTCAACCTATATGCATAGTCTTGTGTCTGTATCCCTAGCCTCCACCCTTATTGGGCTCACCTGCCTTTCAAATTACATATATATATATATATATATATATATATATATTTTTTTTTTGGCCACGCCGTGCGGCTTGCAGGATCTTAGTTTCCTAAGCAGGGATACCTGGGCAAACAGCAGTGAAAGCACCACGTCCGAACCACTGGGCTGCCAGGGACTTCCCTCAAATTCCATATATACTTTTGTTTGTTTGTTTGTTTATTTTTGGCTGCATTGGGTCTTTGTTGCTGTGCGTGGGCTTTCTCTAGTTGCGGCGAGCGGGGGCTACTCTTCGTTGCGGTGTGTGGACTTCTCGTGCCTGTGGCTCCTCTTGTGGAGCACGGGCTCTAGGCGCGTGGGCTCAGTAGTTGTGGCACACGGGTTTAGTTGCTCCGCGGCATGTGGGATCTTCTCGGACCAGGGATCAAACCCGTGTCCCCTGCATTGGCAGGCGGATTCTTAACCACTGTGCCACCAGGGAAGTCCCTCCACATATTCTTAAAATCTCCATTTTCACTTCTTTCCCTCCCAAGTTCCATGTTTATTTTAAGGAGGTCTCTCTTCTCCAGGCACCCAGTGCTTACCAGGACCAGGCAGGTGAAGTCAATGAGTAAGGCTGCTGAGAGTAAGTCGCTAGGGAGTGGGGGACCAGATAACGTGGCAGACAAATTCAGGCATTTAAAAAACATTGGATAAGACAAGCAAAACTTTTTCTGCAGTCTGCGTCTGGTCCTGGAGCTGGCCAACTTGTAACTAAAATAAGTGATGCCCCAAGTGATGAGTGATGCCCATTCATGTCAGTTCCTTCCCTGGAAGGTCTTGCCTATTCATCCTGTCCTCTCAAGTCTTTCTGCCGTTTCAGGAAGATAGACCCTATATGTTTCCCGACGCTTAAACTGGGATGGATTTTTTTGTTTGTTTTTTACAAAGACAACAACAAGACAAAACAAATCTATATTAAAGTCACACCCCTGAATTAAAAGCATTGACTTAAAGTCACTTTAGTAAGTTTTTATCAAGCAAATCTAATGACAATGGTCGTTGCGGTGAGGGCATATTCACCAATAAGTGTAATGACCATATATTTTCATTAAGATCAACTCTGGAAAAGCAATAAAATTGCATATTAGTCAAGCAATCAGTTTATTAAACTTCATTTATGATCACGTATGTTAAATATAACTTAGTACAGTATTATATGAGTATTATATAATTATAAAAGTGTCACTCCATCTCTGGTGGCTCAGTGGTTAAGAATCTGCCTGCCAATGCAGGGGACACGGGTTCGAGCCCTCACCTGGGAAGATCCCACATGCCGTGGAGCACCTAAGCCCGTGTGCCACAACTACTGGGCCTGCACTCTAGAGCCCACAAGCCACAACTACTGAGCCCACATGCCACAACTACTGAAGCCTGCACACCTAGAGCCCATGCTCCGCAGCAAGAGAAGCCACCACAATGAGAAGCCTGCACACCACAACAAAGAGTAGCCCCTGCTCACCACAACTAGAGAAAACCCATGCACAGCAATGAAGACCCAATGCAGCCAAAAAAATAAATAATAAAAAACCCAGTATGTACAATATATACAAAATTTAAAAAAAATTGTTACTCTACTCTCAACTGCATAAGAATAGAAGAAATGGTCAATTATAAGTTTTAATGCTGAACTTCTGATTGCAATGCAAGAGTCATTATTTAACAAAAAAAATTTATTTTTAATTGTGTTAATGAGGCAGAAATAAACAGAAACAGCAAGATGTAAAGATTCAACTTTCTATGGGTAATGTTATATGGTAATACATTCTATCAACATCGTGGCAATTACTGTAGTGCCACAGAAATTAGACAGCTAAATTACATTTAATTCAAAAGTTTCACCACCAACTCAAAAACTTAATCACACTATTTGACAATTTTCTTCTCTTATAAAAAAAATGAGTTGGCCATTACAATTAGATGGTCAATTATTTACCAGCTTTAAGTTTCAAGAAGGGCAGGGACAATATGACACAAAAGCCATGTTCAATTCAACTAAAGAAATATTTGAGCATCCACTATGCAACTTTTCCATGTTGGGTGCTAAGAGCACAATGGTAAACAAGGTAAGCGTATGCTCTTCCTTGATGGAGGTTACGGCCTAGTTGAAGATCAGATGAATGAAACAACAATCATGAGAGAGAAACCCTGAGAGCTCCGATAGGGTAGTGCCCTATTATTATCAATATAACCTCTCCTGGTTAGAAGGGACCTTAAGTAAGGCTTCTATTTTAACCACCAATCCAGGGTTTGAATTCCCTGGCTGAACTCAGATCAGCAGCAGTCACAGAAGGAAGTAGTTACTATTCAAAGGCCTGCTTTCCAAATTTTCAGATACTGTACACTCTGAACTTTAAGAGCTGACAAGACCAAGCAAAAAATTCAAGGCCATTTACTCACCTGGTAACCAAGCTCAGCATTCTGTGCAGGCATTTAAGTAATTGATTATATTTTGAGAAATATTTTTTAGTTGAATACCTTTTAGTTGTGTTTATTTCACCAAGAAAGCTATACATAAACTAATTTTTAGAACTGATAACAAGGTAGACGTTTGATTCTGAGATGATAGCGCAATGGATTTTCAAAACAGATAATTCATGTACAGGTACAAAAAGATTAAAATAAAATCTCCCTCCTTCCTTTGATCCCAGCGATTCAGTTTTCTTTGGAGAGCAACCACGCTTTACCAGTTTCCTTTGTATTCTTCTGGTCTATGCATTTACAAACATATGTGCAGTATATCCTTCTATCCTCCCACCCCAGGAGAAGCACACTATGTATACGCTTGGGCACTCTGCCTTTGTCCTTAACATTATATTGGAGATCTTCCCATATAAGTATGTAGTCATCTCATTCTCTTTAGCTGCTCCCTAGTGTTCTGTTATATGGAATGTGCCATACTTATTTAACCAGTCTCTTACTGATGAACATTTAGGTTGTTTCCAATCTTTAGCCAGTAGAAAAATGCTACAATGAATATCCTGATACATAAATTATTTAGCATATGTGCAGTGGGTTCTTAGGGGTAGGCTAGGTACCTAGAAGTGGAATTGGTGGATCAATAGGTTATGAACATTTATTATGTTGAAAGATATTATCAAATTGCCTTCTGAGGAGGTTTATCAATTTACACACTCACTAGCGATGACTGAGAGTGCTATTTCTTCACATCCTTATTGACATACTGTGCTATCAAATTTTTGGATCTTTGCCAATCTGAGAGTTACAAAATATTATCTTTCTGTAATAGTAATTGTCTCCTAACTTGTCTCCTCAGCTCCAATTTCTAAAGCATTCTGCATGCAGCTACCAAATTAGTTTTCTTAAAGCCTGTCACTCCTGGTCTAAAACCTTCTGAGATTCCCATAGCCTGTTGGACTCCCTGGCTCGGAAAACAAGTCCCTCCACCACCTGCTTTCAGCCTACTGTTTCTACATGATGTTTTACTGTTTCAGCACACACACTTCATGCTCCAACTAGTCTGAAATAAGACCCATTAATCAAACACACTGTATCAGTGAGGGACCTGGCAGGAAACAGATGGCACACTTAAAATGGATAATTTGAGAAAAGCCTAACACAGGAGCTATTTACAAAGCTGTGGGCAGAGTTTAGGAAAAGCAATAACAGATAGTGCAATACCTCTTATCACTCCTAGGGCTGAAGGGACAAAACTGTTACCTGAACCCAGAAAGAGAGCGCGCTACGTGGCAGGAGCTGTGGCCTTCAGTAGATGGATGTAGCCAGTCCATTGTGACCTGTGGGCCGAAGAGCAACAGGAATTTCAAAACTCTCTTCAATTGTGCCTTCCGTTGGCTGAACCCAATTAGAATTTTAGGGCAAGGACGTCGGTTTCCCAACTTTAGGGCAAGGAAGTCTGTTGATGCAGTCCATATGGGCCAGCTCCCAGGACAGCTCCAGCGTGGAGAAAAGTAAAGAATAGATTTGGAGGAACAAATGGAAGATATTTGCTACAAACACCTTCTGCCATACTTTCTGGTCTTTTCTCAAGCAGTTCCCACACAGCTTGAGTCCGTGTGCACTTGCCAAAATTTTGCAAAAGCCAATCTGGGAAGTCTTCTGGGATTTCCCTCAGTCTCTTTGAGAACGAAGCATGATATTTTGAGACAATAAGAGCAAGAAAGAAAAGTGAATGAGCCAGTCTCTGAGGCCAAGTTGTTGCATTGTCCAGTAGAGACAATTTTTGAGGGAAAGAAAAAAATTTGAAGAAAGTGAGAAGTGTAGGCCAATTCAGATGACATTCATGTGATGGCAGAACTTTAGAAGGCCTGGCAGCATGATTAGAAACAGAGAATCCAGTATGCCTCTGAGTCAAGCAATAATTTCAGCAGTCATTGTCTTTCAAGAAGTTTAAGGAAAGATAAGACATCAAAGGAAAAACTTCTTGGAACTTCCCTGGTGGCGCAGTGGTTAAGAATCTGCCTGCCAATGCACGGGACACGGGTTCGATCCCTGGTCTGGGAAGATCCCACATGCTGCAGAGCAACTAAGCACATGCGCCACAACTACTGAGCCTGCGCTCCAGAGCCTGCAAGTCACAACTACTGAGCCCGCGTGCCACAACTACTGAAGCCCGAGCACCCAGAGCCCGTACTCCACAACAAGAGAGGCCACGGCAATGAGAAGCCCGCACACCGCAACGAAGAGTAGCCCCACAACTAGAGAAAGCCCACGCGCAGCAATGAAGACCCAACGCAGCCAAAAATAAGAAATTAAAAAAAAAAAAAAGAATAACTTCTCAGAAAGACCAAAGAATGACCTCTACAGGAAAGGAAAAAGGGAAGCTTCCAGTGCCAATACAAAAGTACTGAGACTTACACAAAAGTTAGCTGTAATCTTTGAAGAGAAGGAAATGGAGGAGGGAGGAGAGGGGAAGGGGCATTCACACACATCTCATTGGTTATGGAAATTTCCAAGAAAGATGCCTGGAACGTTGAAAGATTTTTAAGGTCCCTGAGTAATGAGAAGGCTTATGGACATTCACCAAGAACATTTCATTGAAGCTGTAGTTTAAGAAACATTAGCAAACCCAACTTGTGCACAAATTTTCCTCAAAAAGAACATCAACAACAGCTTTTTGACCTTATACATACTTAGTTTATGTTTGCTGTATATTCATATTTTACTTTCATTTCTTTTCATCTTCAATTTTGGCATTTTTATGGTAGGAAATGTGTTTCCAGCGCTGGAAATATGGGTGAGACCTGAAGTGGCTTAACTTGTAACTGCCGATAAGGAACAAATTAACTTGTTCAGTACAGTAGCTCCTACTGACTGGGATATGTCCCCAGGGGGCTTAATAAAAAGTGCTGCTTGTGACTCATAGATACAGAGAACAAACTAGTGGTTACCAGTGGGGAAAGGGAAGGTGGGGAGGGGATTAAGAAGTATAACAAAGGACTTCCCTGGTGGTCCAGTGGTTAAGAATCCGACTTCCAATGCGGGGGGAGGCAGGTTGGATCCCTGGTCCGGGAACGTGGGACAATTAAGCCTGTGCGCCACAACGAAGAGCCTGACCGCACCCCAATGAAAGTTCCCACCTGCCGCAACCAAGACCCGACGCAGCCCAAACTAAAAATAAATAAATAAATAAATAAAAACAACTGCAGTATTAAAAAAAATTCTGCCAATGCGTCACTAATCTTTAAAAAAAATGTTCTAAGATCCTTGTATTATCCTAAAGGAAGGAAAATATACTTATTAAGTTTAGACTTTATTAAATATACATGAAAAAATTTCCAGGATAATTATTTAAAACATAGTAATAAAGTGTATAACTTGTAACTGGTAAAAAGGGAAAAGTTAAATGAGGAAGAACACCTTAACCGATCCTAAAGAAGTCAAAATAAAGGGAAGAAGAAAAAAGAGAAGCAAAGAAAAAGTTGGACAATGAAAAAACACTAAATAAGTTTGGTGGAAATAAATCCAAATACATCAGTAATCACAGGAAATGCAAATAGAATAAGGCTTCCACTTAAAACACAGATTGTCAGTCTGCATTTTAAAAATCAACTATATACTGTTTTCAAGAGATAGATTTAAACATGGATTGAGAAGTGTTGAAAGTGAAAGGCTAAAAATTATCAGGCACATACTTTTAAAGAAAGCTGGCACAGATCTATTAATATCAGAAAAAACAGACTGTAAAGAATAACTTTACTAGGGATAAAAAAGGTCCCTATAAGATGAAAAAGGCTCAATTCACAGGAAGATATAATAGGTCTAAGCTTGTATGCCCCATTACAGAACTTCAAAATGTATAAAACAAAATTTGGCAAAAGAGCAAACAACAAATTCATTGTCAACTGGGAGGATTTTAACCTTCTTCTCTCAGTAATTAACGGATAAGTAGACAAAATTCAAATATAACATGAAAGATTTAAACAACATTAACACTTTTTTTTTTTTTTTTTGCGGTACACGGGCGTCTCACTGTTGTGGCCTCTCCCATTGAGGAGCACAGGCTCCGGACGCGCAGGCTCAGCGGCCATGGCTCACGGGCCCCGCCGCTCCGCGGCATGTGGGATCTTCCCAGACCGGGGCACGAACCCGTGTCCCCTGCATCGGCAGGCAGACTCTCAACCACTGCGCCACCAGGGAAGCCCCAACACTTTTTAACAAGAGCATTGCATCCAACTATTATACAAGACACACATTCTTTTCAAACACACATGGAATATTGACCACATGACAACTGGCTACAAACAAGGCCATAAAGCAAATCTCAAAATTTTTTTTCTAGGTTTGGTATTGTTACATCATTTTACTGCAATGCAACTGAGTTAGAAATCAATTTTTTAAAAAAAGATAGAAAATTTGAAAGTTATAAGGACTTAAAAGAATGTAACAAAACTTACTCCGTGTGTATTATATGATCATAAGCATAAAAATTCCAAAATAATCTATAGAGCAATTATTAGTGCTAATAAGAGCATCACATTTTTATATATCAGCAATAAACATCCAAGATATTCTTGATGAAAAAGGAAGAGGTGTGTGTGTATGTGTGAGTGTGTTGCCTAATCAAATATGAAGACCTCTTTTTTTTTGGCCAGTCCATGAGGCTTGCAAGATCTTAGTTCCCTGACTATGGATCGAACCCAGGCCTATGACAGTGAAAGCCCAGCATCCTAACCACTGAAAATTAAATCATATTCCTTCATCACACCATACACACAAATCTACTCCAGATACACTCAAATCTTAAAGAGAGAAAAAGTATACAATTTTAGGAGGCAATGGAGGATAGTACCTTTGTTTCTATGTATGGGGAAGGAATAATTTTTTAAACAAGCACTAGGAAAAGATTGAAAACTTCTACTATATTAGTAAGCACTTCTGATCTTCAAAAGATGCCATAAAGAAAGTGAAAATCAAGTCACAAATTGGGAGAAAATCATTGTAACACATATAAACGCCAAAGAAATATTATATGGAAAATATAAGGAAGTCAATCAGAAAAATATTAACCACTGATATGAAAAATGGGCAAAACACAAGAACATACATTTTGCAGAGGAAACACAAATGGCAAATAAATTTATGACAATGTACACAAACTCATTAGTAACCAGGGAAATGCAAATTAAGACCACAGTCGAAACAGGGAAAACAAAAATTAAGAAGTCTTGACTCAATAGTAACAGTTGGAGAAATTGTGGATGATAAATATTCACCGCAAGTGGGAGTAAAAGTTGGCTTGATCACTTTAGATAATATTTGGCATCACTCACTCCATAAAGGTGAAGATTCATATACCCTACTGCTCAGCAGTTCCCCTCTTTTGGCTACACCCCAGAGAAACTTCTGCTCAGTGGAAGACAGGTACCGAATGTTGAGAGCAGCTCTGTTCATAAAAGCAACACTAGAAATCATTTAAAAATAAACATTAGAAATCACCTCTGTATCCACCTACAGGAGAATAGATCATATGTGTTATGATCAACATATGAAAATAAACTGAAGCTGCATGCAGCAACATGCATGAATCTTAAGACATAATGTTGGGTTTAAAAAAAGATCCCTGGAGACTATCTACTCTATGATACAATTTTGTAAATCTCAAAAACAAGCAAAAATATATATATACGTAGGGAAACACTACGTGCTTTTTATATGAAAAGGAAAAGCTAAGGTATTTAGAATAATGGCTACATCTTGAGTGGGAGGGAAGGTGTATTAGTCAGCTCAGGCTGCCATAACAAAATGCCACAGACTGTGGCTTAAACAACAGACATTTATTTTCTCACAGTTCTAGAGGCAGGAAGTCCAAAATCAAGGCAGTGGCTGATTTGGTTTTCTGGCGAGAACTCTCTTCCTGCTTTCTTGCTATGTCCTCACATGTCCTCTTGCTTCCCTCAGTGCCTGTGAGCCGAGAGAGAGCCCTGGTCTCTCCCCCGCCCCACCCTTGTTTTTGGCTGAGAGGCTTACGGGATCTTTCTTAGCACCTGGGCCCACAGAAGTGAAAGCATAGAGTCCTAACCACTGGACTGCCAGGGAATTCCCTCTCCTCCTCTTCTTATAAGGACACCAGTCCTATCGGATTACAGCCCCATCCTTATGACTTCATTTGACTTTAATTACCTCCTTATAGGTCCTATCTCTAAATACAGTCACATTGGGCTTCCACATATGAATTTGGAAGGGACTCAATGAGTCTAGAACAGAGGAGAATGTGATGAGAAGAATCATATATATTGATACAAGTTACGTGTGATATTCGAGTTGGGTGATGAGTGAATGTTTAATTTATTATTATGATTTATAACTTACGTTACATATATTCTTTATATCAAAAATTATATTTAAGATTCAATGAATCCTATCAAAATTCCAATGGCATATCTCACAGAAATAGAACAAATAATTCTAAAATTTGAATGGAACCACAAAAGATCCTGAGTAGCCAAACAATCTTGAGAAAGAAGTACGAAGCTGGAGTTATCACACTCCCTGATTTTAAACTATACTACAAAGCTACAGTAATGAAAACAGTATGGTACTAGCACTAAAACAAACACACAAGTCAATGGAACAGAATTGAGAGACCAGAAAGAAACCCACATTTATATGGACAATTAATTTATGACAAAGGAGCAAATAACACAATGGAGAAAGAATGGTCTCTTCAATAAATGGTGTTGGGAACAATGTACAGCCACATGCAAAAGAATGAAACTGGACTCCTATCTTCCACCATACACAAAAATTAACTCAAAATGGATTAAAGACTTGAATGTAAGACCTGAAACCATAAAATTCTCAGAAGAAAAAATAGGCAGTAACCTCACCAACATCTGTCTTAGTGAAGTTTTTGTGGATCTGACTCCAAAGGCAAGGGAAACCAAAGCAAAAGGAAACACATAGGACTACATCAAACTAAAAAGCTCCTGCACAGCAAAGGAAACCATCATCAAAACAAAAAGGCAACCTACTGAATGGGAGAAAATATTTGCAAACCATATATCTGATAAAGGGTTAATATCCAAAATATATAAAGAACTCATACATTTCAACAACAAAAAAATCCAAACATCCCAATTAAAAATGGGCAGAGGATCTGAACAGACATTTTTCCAAAGAAGACATACAGATGGCCAACAGGCACATGAAAAGATGTTCAACATTACTAATTATTAGGGAAGTGCAAATCAAAACCACAGTGAGACGGCACCCCATACCTGTTAGAATGGCTATTATCGAAAATATGAGAAATAACAAATGTTGGAGAAGATGTGGAGAAAAGGGAACACTCATACACTGTTGGTGGGACTATAAATTGGTGCAGCCACTATGGAAAACAGTATGGAGATTCCTCAAAAAAAATTAAGAATAGAACCACCATATGACCCAGCTATTCCACTTCTGGGTATTTATCCAAGAACACAAAAACACTAATTTGAAAAGATATATTGCACCCCAATGTTCACTGCAGCTTTATTTACAATAGCTAAGATATGGAAACAACCTAAGTGTCCATCAATGGAGGAATGGATAAAGAAGATGTGGTATATATACACAATGGAACACTACTCAGCCATAAAAAAGAATGAAATCCTGCCATTTGTGACAATAAGGATGAACCTTGACAGTATTATGCCAAGTGAAATAAATCAGAGAAAGACAAATACTGTATTATTTCACTCATATGTGGAATATAAAAAAAAAAGAGCAAACCAACAAACACAGATATAGAGATCAGATTAGTGGTTAACAGAAAAGAACTGGGTTGGGTGTAGGTGAAATGGGAAAAGGGGGTCAACTGTATGGTGATGGATGGAAACTAGACTTGTAGTTTATATAGACCACTTTGTAGCGACCTCTTTGTAGTATACACAGATGTTGAATTATAATGCTGTACATTTGAAACTTACATAAAAATTATATTTAAAGCTTAAAAATTAATGAACTATAGCTGTGTGTATTAATATCAGTGAAATTCAAAATAAAATTTTAATGCTAATTGTACATTTATGATATGTGGGCTTTTCTGTATGTACAAAAGATTTAAAAGTAATGTTTGGGTGAAAAAAACAAAAGCAAAAAGAATACTTACCATGTGATTTTATTTATGGCAAGTTCAAAATCATGCAAAACTAAACAATATATTGTTGAAGCACACACGCATAGGTACTAAAGAAAATCAAGAGACGAACAATTACCAAATTCAGGTTACCTCTGGGAGTACGGAAGGAGGGGCACCCAGGTTGCTTCATGGTGCTGGTGATATTCTATTTTTTATGCTGGGGGAGGGAATATGGGGGAGCGGGAATGTTCATTTGAGCATTATACTTTTTTTTACTCATATTAATTTCAATTAGTCAAAGATTGTATATAATTTGTTCCTTAAGATGACTATTTTCCAAATGCTTATACCCTCCTTTGAGATACATAAAAACGAACCTGTTTAGTTACTATTTTCACTTCTGTCTTCTTCCTGCTTTAGTCTAAATTCAGCAAACAATTAAATATTTGTCAAGTGATATCAAGTGGTGTAATCTCACTCTTCCACTCAGATTGGCACCTGTGGGAAGAACACTGCATTCCTCTGCTGTCTTGGAGATGTTTACATTTTGGCTGTAAAGCTCAGGGACATTATACCTGCAAGCCAGCTCCAGGTCAAGCTTTTGGGTTAGCTGGCTGTTGCAGAGGGACACTCAGAGGGATATTTTCTTGCTCTTTAACTCTTTCTGAAATATTCTTTCATAAACAGTCCTTATGATCTTGATTTGTTTGTTCTTATCAAACTGGAGCTTGTGTTCATTATGGAATTTTCAATTTTAAACTGGTCTAATGGCTCTGTTTGATCTTCATTCTGAGGAGTAACCAGGACTACACCTGAAAGAGGGAGGGCAAAGATTCATGAGAAAAGGTTTTTGTTGCTTTGCACTTCCTTCCTTTATTTATTTTAATGAGCATTATTCTTTATGCTCTTTACGTATAATATATTTAACAAGAGGAAAGGAAGAAAGAATGAAAGAAAGAAAGAAAGAAAGAAAGAAAAAGAAAGAAAGAAAAAGAAAGAAAGAAAGAAGGAAAGAGACGGAGGGGGGAAGGAGGGAGGGAGGGAGGAAGGAAGGAAGGAAGAAGGAAAAAGAGTAAAGAGAAGTCAGGATGACAAGGGAGAGAGGTTAAGAAAGCAAGAGTCAGTTAATTCTTCAAAGAGCCAACCTGTGCCTCATTCCTCCTTGGGTGGGAAGTCCAGAGAGATGATCTCTTGGGTTCCTTTATTTTTTTTGTTTTAAATGTATAATTTCATTATTTTCATTCCATTATTATAATAACATTAAAGGAAATTCTAAGGAAGAAAAACTAATCATCCCTAATTCAATTAACCTATTCTATTATCTCTGTAATAGACTTATAGCGTCAAGACTTACATGCATTGGTCCAGCAGGGGAGGTAGCCAGCTTTCCCCATCCTCCAGCAGGGATGCATTATTTCTTCCTCTGCAGTCTGTTTTTCTTGGCTCGTTCCTCAGCGTATCCTGCCTTGCTTCCTACTTGAAAAGTTTGGCCAGGGACATTTCTGATGTGTCTGGTCTTTCTCTTTGGCCTTTCTACATAATTTAACATCCTCAGAGATGCTAGCCTGAGAGGTGAAATCTCCCTTTCCCATCCACTGAAGTCATTATATTTTTGGCCACCAGGGGGCATCCATAGGCTTGCCATAGACTCAACCCTGCCCCTCCTCAGGATATACACCTCTGGGTCATTTGAGGAGAAAGAGGTCCTTGACTAATTGGTTTATCCCTGTAGAACTATTTTTAACTTTTGTTTCTGTTTTCTACAGCAAATCTTTCTTCTCCTTCCCTCTGATTGTCTCACATGCATGTGTGCTCCTAAGAGATTCTCTGAGACAGCTTCACACTCATTCATGTCCCTTTTCTCTTGGGACAGTTGTCCTCAGATTTTGTGTATATGAGGTGTAAATCTGGTCGTACTTCTGGTTGTCTGAACGTCCTCTCTTGGGGGGAGGGGGAACTTCAGAAACTGCAGCACATTCTATTCAATGTCTCTGATGATGAAGAGTTGAAATCCTCTGAAGGTCCAAAGCTACTTAGAAGCTGAACCTTGGCTGTTAGAAGAGTGATCATTCTGTGTAATAGTGTTTTTGACTCAAAATGTGGTCTGACAATAGAATAACAAGACTGATTTCCCCAAATGGCTCAGAACCTGGCCTTGGAAATCACTCTCAAATTGGAGTTTAGACTTGGGTCCAGCAATGGAATACGTGTTTTGTTTTCCGAGGTGACTACGCTGGAGGACAAAAAAATCAGGTCCCATTGCTCTGTTCTCACACCTCCTCTATATGTGGGGAAATACTCCTTCGATTTTACTTAGTGATTTGGAGATCTTAAAGAGGAGTGTGTAGGTGGTGAATCTAGTGGAACCCAACAAACACATAGGGAAAAAAGGAGATTCCAGGGCTTCCCTGGTGGCGCAGTGGTTGAAAGTCCGCCTGCCAATGCAGGGGACACGGGTTCGTGCCCCGGTCCGGGAAGATCCCACATGCTGCAGAGCGGCTGGGCCTGTGAGCCATGGCCGCTGAGCCTGCGCGTCCGGAGCCTGTGCTCCGCAACGGGAGAGGCCACAACAGTGGGAGGCCCGCATACCGCAAAAAAAAAAAAAAAAAAGGAGATTCCAGGTTGGAGATTTGATCCTCTTACTGCCTTGAGCTCATGGGCCTCTTATTCTAATCATGAAGACTTCCTTGGTATCTGGTGGACATGAATTTGAGGACAGGATCGGTTTCTTCTTAAAACGGCTTCTGGTGATACACAGGCTGTTCTGAGAAGTGGAATTGCTGGATCACTGGCAATGTGCATTTTAAATTTTAATAGAGATAGATAAATCACTCTCCCAAAAGGCTGTAAAAACTTACAATCTAAAGAAAATAATCCAGTTAAAAAGTGGGAAAAAGTGCTGGACAGACATCTCACCAAAGAAGATATATAGATGGCACATAAGCATATGAAAAGATGCTCTGCAATGTATACCATTAGGGAAATGCCAATTAAAACAAGTGAGATGCCACTACACACTTATTAAAATGGCTAAAATCCAGAGCACTAACAATACCAAATGCTGGCTAGGGCGTACAGCAACAGGAACTCTCATTCATTGCTAGTAGGAATGCAAAATAATACAGCCACTTTGGAAGATAATTTGGCAGGTTTTTACAAAGCTAAACATAATCTCACCATATGATCCAGCAATTGCACTCCTAGGTATTTACCCAAATGAGTTGAAAACTTATGTTCACACAAAAACCTGCATAGTAGAGTTTTGGTAGCAGCTTCATTTATAATTGCCCAAAATTGGAAGCAATCAGGATGACCTTTAATAGGTGAATTGATAAACACACAATGGTACATTCACATTAATGGAATGTTATTCAGCGATAAATAGAAATGAGCTATCAAGCCACAAAAAGACATGGAGAAACATTAAGTGCATATTTCAAAGGGAAAGAAACCAGCCTGAAAAGGTTATATGCTGTATGATTCCAACAATATGACATGGAAAAGACAAAACTATAGAGACAGTGGCTGCCTGCCTGGGATTGGGCAGGGAGGGGAGGAGGAATGAACAGGTGGAACACAGGGATTACTAGAGCAGTGAGAATATTCTGTATGATACTATATGATATAATGGTGGAAACGTGACATTATGCATTTGGCAAAACCCATAGAACCATGCAACACAAAGAGTTAACCCTAATGTAAACTATGAGCTTTAGTTAATAATGTATCAAAATTGATTAATCAATTGTAATAAATGTATCACACAAGGGCAAGATGTTAATTATAGGGAAATTGGTTGGGGGAAAGGAGTATTTAGGAACGCTCTGTACTTTCTGTTCAATTTTTTTTGTAAACCTGAAACTACTCCAAGAAATAAATTAAAAATAATAATAAATTTACAGACTCATCAAGAATGTATATCTCATTTCTACTATCTTTGTTTATATTGGTGACAGAATTTTGACAGATGTGCAAGTTTGGTCTTTTATTATTGTTTTAATTGCATTGCCCTTTGTTCTACTCAGATTGACAAGTTTTCCAGATCATTGGGCTTTCCAGGTTCGCTTGTTATAAATCACCTGTTCCTTTCCTTTGCCTGTTTTTCCAGTTGATGATTTTTTTTTTTGATGTGGAACTGTGGCAGTTAATTTTTTTTCTTTTTTTGCCTATTCATTCTGTTTTTTACATGTTGCAAATGTTTTCTCACAATCTGTCATTTGTTTTTCAACTTGGATAGTGATGTCTTTTGTACCATTAGAAAGTTTTAAATTTTGAAGGAGTTTGGCCCAGAAACGTATTCTGGGGAGACATGCGATGTGATCTGAGCCAGACCTCCAGATAAAGCCCATTTCTCTGGCTAGTCTTGTCTTTTTTACTCCTGATTCTTCAAGCTGAACCCAGAGCTCTCTGCTCCAGGGTGTCCACGGAGGCTCCTCTTGACCATGTTTTGAAACTGGCAGGGCTTTATCTAATGGGATGAACCTGGCTAAAAGAGATTAGCAAGATGTCTTGTGGATCCCACTTTTAATCTGCAGCCTTCAGGCTGTCCCTCCTCTGCTGGGAAGGGAGCTGCAGAAACGACACGCGGAGGACTGGCCCCTTCATGAGCTGTGACTCTGAGGCCCCTGCTCCCACTAGTGAGTTAACAGGGGTCCCAGGCTAGGGGACGCAGCATGGGCAGCCCCCAGAGCAGCTCCCTGCAGCTTGGGCCATCTGCACCCTTCCCAAGGCCCTGAGTCTTCAGGCTCCGGGCTTACTGAGGTCAGGAGTGAGAGGCTGCCTGGACTGCACTCTGCAAGTATGGCATTGCTGAAAGTCAAATTTGACCAGAAGAAGCGGGTCAAGTTGGCCCAAGGGCTCTGGCTCATGAACTGGCTCTCCGTGTTGGCTGGTATCATCATCTTCAGCTTAGGGCTGTTCCTCAAGATTGAACTCAGGAAGCGGAGTGATATGATGGACAATTCCGAGAGCCATTTTGTGCCCAATTCCTTGATAGGGATGGGGGTGCTGTCCTGTGTCTTCAATTCTCTGGCGGGCAAAATCTGCTATGACGCCTTGGACCCTGCCAAGTACGCCAAGTGGAAGCCCTGGCTGAAGCCATACCTGGCCGTGTGTGTCCTCTTCAACATTGTCCTCTTCCTGGTGGCCCTCTGCTGCTTCCTCCTGCGGGGCTCCCTGGAGAGCACGCTGGCCCACGGGCTCAAGAATGGCATGAAGTTCTACCGGGACACAGACACCCCAGGCAGGTGTTTCATGAAGAAGACCATCGACATGCTGCAAATTGAGTTCAAGTGCTGTGGCAACAACGGCTTTCGGGACTGGTTTGAGATTCAGTGGATCAGCAACCGCTATCTCGACTTCTCCTCCAAAGAAGTCAAAGAGTGAGTAGCCTCCAGTCCTGGGGTCAGAGTGATATGGGGACACGGAGACACGAGCCTGTGACTTCCCTTGTCCAGTGCCTTTTCCTCCCCATTGGGTGCTCTGTGTGCACAACTTATTACTGCGTGTTGAGGGTGTATTTGGTTGGACCATATGGAATTGTCAATATTCTATCATTTTTGACCTATAAAAATAGCAGCTTCATATGGTTCAACCTAATGTTTGGCTAAGATGGGAGGAAAGTGTCAAGTTATAGAAACTATTTGAATGGGGGTCACCAGGGGGAGACCCAGCCAGGACTGTGTGTCTGCTTCATTCGGGAGGGAATTCATGGATCACATATACTGAGACTTTATCTGGCTGCTTGTCTCATTCACTCAAAGTGAATGCATTCGGTCCTAAAAGCATAAATTTCTGGGTTGGTTCCCTTGTTTTCCAACCTTTCAACCCTGAGCAACCATTCTCAAGGTGCTTGTCCTTGGATACGGTGGAAAGAGCAGAGGATGGGGCAGCCAGGGGGTCTAGGCTGTAGTTTTGTCTCTGTTGTTAATTAGATGGTGATCTTGGATAAGTCATTTGACACCCTGGGCCTTTGCTTGCCAATCTTTTAGTTGTTTGTTTTTGCAGTATGCGGGCCTCTCACTGTGTGGCCTCTCCCGTTATGGAGCACAGGCTCCGGACGTGCAGGCCCAGCGGTCATGGCTCACGGGCCCAGCCGCTCCATGGCATGTGGGATCTTCCCGGACAGGGGCACGAACCTGTGTCCCCTGCACCGGCAGGCAGACTCTCAACCACTGCACCACCAGGGAAGCCCTGCTTGCCCATCTTTTAAAGGAAGGCACCAGAATACACTTTGGAGGTCACCTCCTAGCTCTGTCTAGAGCCTGGCATACAACAGGTGCTCAATAAATGCCTGCTGGTGTTTACTACTTAAATCATGATAGTGCAACTCAATAAAGTGTTTCTAAAGTGTTCTTGGCATGTGTAAAAATAAAATCCTGAGCGGCAGATGTAGGGAGGTGTTGGTGAGAAAGAGAATCTCACCCTTTGTGCTGATCCCAGCATACCCCTTCCCAGAGACCCACCATTGCGGGTTTTGAGTCATTTTCCAGGGAAAGGTCAGCCTGTCCAGAGCCAGTGGCTCTCCCTCACCTCTTCCTTCTCTCCAACTCTACCCATTCCCTGCCTGAGGCTAGGGCTTCAGTTGTTCATCCAGCTGGTTTATCCTCTGAGTGAGGCTGGTGAGTCCAAGGGGACATGCACCCTGGGCGCTGGGCACACTGGCATCAGGACATGGTTGAAGCCCAGACAACACTGGTGAACCCCAGATGGCTAGCTTAGCTGCTCCTCAGATGGAAGCGAAGTCAGATTGAAGGTCACTGCTTGGGATTGTATTTTCTCTGTGGGTGGGGATTACTTCTACAAATCCCTTGTCAAGGAGGCTTGTAAACCACTCTGCCCTTCCTAGGGGACAGATCCGCAGGGACAGCACAAAGTGGCATGACTTATATGAGTTGCCCTAGGAGGGTATGAAGCCAGAGGGACAAGCAGAATTCCTGGGGATGGGGAGAGTGGGGGGAGCAGAAGCTGAGGGTAGAACTAGCCTTTGTGATGGACGGGAAGGGGCTTCTCATCTTCTCCTCTGTCATTTTCCTTGATCGTCTTCCGCACAGAGTCAGTCCTTGATGAGACTTACAGGATCTCTCTGTAATCCCCAAATCCCCTTCTGTCCCCGGGTGGAGAAACGCTCCAGGCTGCTCCAGTCCCAATGGTCGGCATATCCAAATTTTCAGGCAAACATTAAACTTGATCAAAATTACCTCAGTGCCCCACACCAACTTATTGGTGTGAAACAATCTTAACTCCATTGATTTGGAAAAAATTTTCTCTGCTACACAAACACACACATACAAATATGGTCACAACATTAAGAGAAACTGAGCATCCCTAACTGAGCCTGGCACTTGTGAGCTTGGACAAGCATGGGGGGATGGCTGGTTTTTGGAGATTTCTCAGGGGAATATTTAAGGTCAACAGCTGGTTCCTGAAGGCTCCTGAGCTAAACATGGAGATCAGGTGGGAACAATTCAAGATTTTTTTTACAAGAATTTACAAGGCTTTGACCGCACCCCACCCCCACCCCAGCCTGCCCTGTTGCTAAGTTGCTGGGTCTTTGGGGAGGAAAAAGGCCCTTATTTGGTGTGCACAAAACCTCTCCTGGGGGTTTTGTATTTTGTTGTTTTTATTGTTAATCTCTATTTTGTGGATGAGAAATCTGAACCTCAGAGAGCTTAAGGGATGTTCCTAAAATCTCATAGCGGGAAGTGGCAAGCTGGGGTTGGGGGTGTGGGGCAAATTTTTGGAAAAACCAACCAACCAGCTTTATGGAAATATATTCCACACACCATACAACTCACCCATTTCAAGTGTGCAATTCAACGGTTTTTAGTACATTCACAGAGTTGTGCAACCAATACTGAGGTTGATTTTAGAATGTGTTCACCACCTCACAGAGAAACTCTGCACCCTTCAGTGTTCACTCCGGCCTCCCCTGCCCCCAAGCCCAAGTAATCACTACTCTACTTTCTGTCTCTATAGGCTTCCCTGTTCTGGACATTTCATTTGAATGGAATCATATAATATTGGTCCTTTGGGGTCTGGCTTCTTTGGTTTAGCATACTGTTTTCAAATTTCATCCACGTTGCAGCATGCGTCAGCACTCACTCCTTCTTCTTTTGGGATGGTATCCCACTGTAGGCAGTGCCAGGTTTTGATTCTGCTCTTTCCACTCTGCCTCATACAGATTCGGTGTTAGATGAGTGCTTGTTCTCCGACAGCTGAAACCTGGGGGGCGTTGGTGGGGGGGCCTCAGGTCTTCCCTCTTCCTCTCTCTGTCTTGCTCTCTTCTTCCTCCTCCAGAGGGACAGTGGAAGGTGTGGGCAGATAAGATACAAGCTCGATAAACACCTGTGGATCGTGATGGGATTCTGGTCCTTCTGTGCCAGGGTCTCAGATCATCATGAGGCCCCACAGAAGCCAGAACTGCCACCCCGCCCAGGCTCTTCGTGGGCTGCGGCACGTGGGGCCATGCTGTGCTCCATCCTCCTGCATCTGTGTTTCCCTTCTCACTCCCTCCCCAGCCTGGTGGTCCTGGGGTGGCGGTGGGCGGGCACACTCTGTTATAACTGGGGGAGGCCCTCAGAGGGATGAGTCCAGGAATGTCGCCTCCCTCAGCGACTCAGTCTTCAGAGCAAGATATCGGGATATAGGGCCTCCTTGGTGGCGCAGTGGTTGAGAGTCCGCCTGCCGATGCAGGGGATACGGGTTCGTGCCCTGGTCTGGGAGGATCCCATGTGCCGCGGAGCGGCTGGGCCCGTGGGCCATGGCTGCTGGGCCTGCGCGTCCGGAGCCTGTGCTCCACAACGGGAGAGGCCACAGCAGTGAGAGGCCCGCGTACCACAAAAAAAAAAAAAAAAAAAAAAAAAAAAAAAAAAAAAAAAGATATCGGGATATAGATTTGTGATTCTTAACCACCAGAGCTGCTTTTTTTTTTTTTTTTTTGCATTTTCAACTTTTATTATGGAAGATTTCATGCATTCACAAAAGTAGAGAGATTATAACAAATCCCCATGTACCCTCGCTCCCCCATAACATTTTCCCCCTTCTGAGTATTAAGAAGCAAATCCAGGGCATTGTTTCCTCTTACCTGTAAACACTTTAGGAGGAATTTCTAACAGATAAAGAGGGTTTGCTTTATTGCCTTTTTGTTTTTAACAGAAGCACAATATTAATAATGCCTACTAACATTACTATCGTCTAATACCCAGCCTGTGTTCAATATTCTCTGATTGTCTCAAGACGTCTTTTACAGGTGGTTTATTCAAATCAGGATCTAAACCAGACATTGCATTTGGTTGTCTGGTCTCCTAAGTCTCTTTTACTCTAAATAGTTACCTTTTCATGCCATGTGCGTCTTGGAGGAAGTCGGCCATTTGTCCTGCAGAATTTCCCGCGTTCTGGGGTTGGGCCACTGTAGCCAATCGCTGTCTTCTAACGTGTTCTTCTGTCTCCTGTATTTCCCTGTAAAACAGTAGTCAGGGCTGAGGTGTGGCTGGATTCAGGTTCAGTTTTGGCAAGAGCACCCCCTAGGGTGCTGCTCTGGGTACCTTACTGCATCACACCAGGAGGCACCTGAGGTCTTCAGCCAGGTTATAACAATTCCTTTAAAGTTGCCTCCTGTTTTCAGGATGAGCTGAGCTTCAGTGTCTCGGGGTGGGAGGCAGAGCATGAAGCAGCTCAGAGGTCTTGGCACTGTCAGCCTGAAGGAACTGTCAGCCAGGAAAGCCTGGCCTGGGGCCCTCAGTCTGAGAAAGAAGCTGGCACTAAGCTCTCTCACTTTACTGTCCTTCCCACGGAACCCATAGGCTATGACACCTGTTCCCTCTTCCTAAACAATTAATAGATACCTAGAGAATTCTGGACCTTGGCTAGGAGATTCCTGAGGGCAGGGCTGTGTCTCCCTTCAGATTGGGGCTCCCCAAGGCAGGGCTGTGTCTCCCTTCAGACTGGGCCTCCATGAGTGCTGGGCTGTCTCCCCAGACCGGGGCTCCCTGAGGGCGGGGCTGTGTCTCCCTGAGGACGGGGCTGTGTCTCCCCTCAGACTGGGGCTTCTTTAGGGCAGGGCTGGGTCCCCTCCTTCTTGTGTCCTCCCTCACCACCTGCAGTTCTTTATATCCAGTGACTACTCAAAAAAGAAATAAAAGAAATACTATTAGTATTTCAAAGGAATACTAATACTGCACTTGTTGTATACCAGGTGCTCTATGTGTATACCAGGTGCTCTATGTGTATTATCTCAATTAATCTCTACCACACCCGTCAGAGACTTATATTGTCATTTCTCAGGTGAGAAAACTGAGGCTCACAGAGGTCAAGTGAGTTGCCAAGATTCCACAGGTGTCACTCAGCTAGCATTCGGGTTGGGGATTGACACATTATCAGTTACACTCCTGGCTCCCTCCTCTCCGCTCCCCTGCTCATTTCCATATGGCTTTCCTTATTGATTCACCTACTAAATTATGTTGCTTTTTCCAGGAAAACTCCAACATGATGATTTTCCCAAGTCATATGTAGGTTGGCTATGGGAGAATCGGCTAAAAGAAAGCCTTATCTTAATTAAGACCCTTACAAGCCTTGGTGAGCCCTGAGCAGAGCTTTGTAGCCTGGGAAATACTCTGATATAAATAGCCAGCTCACCACCTAAGGAGCTCTCCTCTGCCTTTGTCTTAAGAGGGTGAGTGGAGCCTTAATCTGTGGTTGAAACCAGGGCAAGTGCTAAGTCAACAAGACAATGTTTCCAATGGAGAGGGAGGGCTAGTTTCAGAGATGTGGGACCCCAAGAAGTCCTAGGCTGGGGGTCTGGGGGAACCCCAATGTCCACCAAGCCAGGCCTACCCTCAGGGTCCCCAGTCTGAGGGAAGACACAGCCCTGCCTCAGGGAGTATGAGGCAGATCTGTAGGCTTCACCCCACCTTAGGGACACCTGGAGAGTGCATAGGAGAGATGATGCTGGACAAGGAAGGGCTCCTGGGGCAGGGAACACGGGAGAGAACTCACACTTTCCTAGGAAGTTTAGCTAGAAAAGCCAATAGGCAGGAAGGACCTGAGAGGCTCTGAGGAAACTCTGAGGGGAGGGGTGGGCAACTGCTGTGGGCTGGACTTCCACTTACTGTGTAACTTCATGTGAGGCCCTGCCCTGCTCTGGGCCCCACTTCCTCCTCTGTAGAACAGCCTGGTGGGTTGTAGGGTCCCCCCCAGATGGCCATGAGTGGGGAGGAGCCAGCATTCTCCCAGGGCCTGTGTCAAGTGCATCCTCCTACTGCCTCCTTTAAACCTCCCACAGCCCCTGAGAGGGGGTGTGATTATCACGCCTCACACAAGTCCACAGCTCACAAATGCACATTTGAGACTCAAAGGCCAGCTCTCTGTGCTCTACCCACTCCGTTCCATGGGGACACTGGGAATGGCCCAGGTGGGACATTGTGCAGGTGGGAGCAGGCTCCAGGGACAGCCTGCAGGTCAGGAAGAGGGACGAACAGTGTTTGCATTTGGGGACCAGGCCTGCTGGGGTTGGTCCTAGGGGTAGGAGACTACGTCTGCTCAGTCCTGGGGGAGGGGGGTGGCTGGCCCCTCAGGAGGCGGGTGGGAGTTCCAAGCTGAAGGGCCTCTGCTCCAGTCCTCCCACTGGGACCACCCAGGATCACCCCAGCCAGCGGAACCAGGTGCCGTGTGGGGCTGTGCAGGGAGAGTTGCTCCCATGGTGCTCAGTGCAGTTGAGCTTCAGCAGTGGCCACTCCCGTCATTGGACAAATGTCTCACAGCCCCTGCCTCGGGCTGGCATTGAGCTCTGCCCTTGCAGTCTTTTTTTAAAATTTTTAAAAAATATTTTATTTATTTATTTTTGGCTGCATTGAGTCTTCGTTGCTGTGCGTGGGTTTTCTCTAGTTGTGGTGATAGGGCTTCTCATTGCGGTGGCTTCTTTTGTTGAGGAGCATGGGCTCTAGGTGTGCAGGCTTCAGTAGTTGTGGCACGCCGGCTCAGTAGTTGTGGCTCATGGGCTCTAGAGCGCAGGCTCAGTAGTTGTGGTGCATGGGCTTAGTTGCTCCGTGGCATGTGGGATCTTCCTGGACCAGGGCTCGAACCCATGTCCCTTGCATTGGCATGCAGATTCTTAACCACTGCGCCACCAGGGAAGTCCCTGCCCTTGCAGTCTTGGTCACAGAAGGCACTCTTCTCCACAGCTGGCAGAGGCCACACCACCCATGCACAAGAGACTATTCCCCAGCAGTGTCATGTGGTCTGTTCCACTGTCACAGCTGCTCCCCGACGACACACAGAGCTCATGTGAAGTGAAGGCTCTTGTTCTGTCACCCTTTCCAGCGCCAGCCCAGGAGTCCACATTTCTTACACACTTAGTACGTACCAAGCACTCTTCTTAGCCTCTTTACGTGGATCCCTTCATACAACTCTTATGTCAACTCCATTTTACAGATTAGTAAGCTGAGGCCTGGCGAGGTTAAGGAATTTTTCCAGAGGGATGAACCAGGAGTAAACTCAGGCTGTCCTGCTCTTATCATGGTCCTGGTCCTGGACCACCTGTGCATCCAGGGCCAGTTGTTCTCTGGGCAGTGGGTTCTGTCCATGAAGCAGAGGGCAGGGACTACAGGGTGTGTGGAAATACGGTCGCCATAACCCAGGTGAGGATTGTTCTGGAACCAAGGAGGCCACATTTTTCAGAGCCTTCCTCAGGTCTTAATCACACCCATCAGCAGACAGTTTACTGAAATGAAACCACAAATGGATCTTAAACACATGAAAAGATACTTAACTTCACTTTTAATGAGAAATACGGAAATCAGAACAACTCTGAGATACTATTTTTCATCTGTCAGGTTGGCAAAGACCAAAACCAGGACTTATGTGGGTGTGGCTGGTGTGGGTGTGACTGTACAACCCCTGAGAGGAGAAATATGGCAGAGCTCGGGTGCAATCACAGGTGGACCCTTTGATTCAGAGATGCCTCTTCTAGGAATTGATCCTCTAGATATATTCCCAATATGCAAAATGACCCATGTCCATGTTTGTATTAACAAGTCCCTGGGGGGACCTCCCTGGTGGCACAGTGGTTAAGAATCCCCCTGCCAATGCAGGGGACACGGGTTTGAGCCCTGGCCCGGGAAGATCCCACATGCCACGGAGCAACAAAGCCCGTGCGCCACAACTACTGAGCCCACACGTCGCAACTACTGAAGCCCGCGCGCCTAGAGCCCGTGCTCCGCAGCAAGAGAAGCCACTGCAATGACAAGCCCACGCACTGCAACGAAGAGTAGCCCCCAGTCGCCACAACTAGAAAAAGCCCACGTGCAGCAACGAAGACCCAACGCAGCCAAAAATAAATAAATAAATAAATAAATAAGTTAAAAAAAAAAAAGAAAAAAGAAAAATAACAAGACACTGGGAAAATCCCAAATGTCCATCAATAGGAAATGGATAAATACCCTATGGGCCATCTGCACAAGGGGGACACCATGCACCTCATTAAAACCTGGAGAACACTCTCCATTTGATAGATATAAAAAGATCTCGCAGGGGCTTCCCTGGTGGCGCAGTAGTTGAGAGTCCGCCTGCCAATGCAGGGGACGTGGGTTCGTGCCCCGGTCCGGGAAGATCCCACATGCCACGGAGCGGCTAGGCCCGTGAGCCATGGCCGCTGAGCCTGCGCGTCCAGAGCCTGTGCTCTGCAATGGGAGAGGCCACAGCAGTGAGAGGGAGGCCCGAGTACCGCAAAAAAAAAAAAAAGGATCTCTAAGGTATTGCTGGGGGAAAAAAAATGATTCAAGACAGTGTGTATATAATGCTACCATTTGGATAAACAAACATACAGGAAGAATAAGAACTCTGCAAAATCTGAGCTTGCTTATCCATGCTTGAAGCTTCTGTGAAAGGATAGACAGAGCTGGCCACAGTGAGGGAACTTGGGGGCCAAGGGACAAGAATGAGTGGGAGACTTTTTTGTATTGAGAGGATTTTATTTAGAAGTTGAACACGAACATCTTTTTTTTTTTAAAGAGTATAATTAATTACCATTTCAATGAACATTGTTGGAAACAATTTCTATTATGAACAATTACATGCTCCCTGTTCTTGTGCTGTAAAAGTCTGCTGCTATTATGTAATGCATTGTTCATGTGCAACTTAAAAAAAATCTTTTTTACTCAAGATAACATGCACACAGTTAAAGGTGCAAATCTTAAATGTGCAGCTCCATGAATTTTTTTTTTTAATTTTTGTCTGCGCCACGTGCCTTGTGGGATCTTAGTTTCCTGACCGGGGATTGAACCTGCGTCCTTGGCAGTGAAAGTGCCGAGTCCTAACAACTGGACCACCAGGGAATTCCCTCCGTTAATTTTGACACGTAAAGTTGCCTGGGTAACCACGAGCAGGTCAGACGGAACATACCCAGCCTGCCTGATGGGGAGGGAGTGAATTTTTGTTATAACGATGGCTGCCCCTTTTGAATTTTGAACCTGCATGAATGTATGGTGTGCTCTAACCAAATATATGTGTAAGTAGAGAGATGCAAAAGTTGTGCAAGCTGCATCCTTCAGGTGAGTATGCAGCCCCCACCCAGCTGGGGGCAGAGGTCAGTGTGGATGGAGAGCAAGCCATGGGCAAAGACCCATTCTCTGCTCCTGCAAAGGCCCAGGGACAGAGCAGGCCTTCTGGAAACATCTGTTGAGCAGAAGTGATCTGGCCAGAGGGGACCTCGGTCCCCAGTGATCTGTAAGGAGGAGATGAGGTTGGGGAGGGGGCTGGGGGCTGAAGCTGATGGTCGTGAATGCTAGGCAGTCTTGTCTCAACAGTCACCACCTTTCCTGCTACTCTTCCTACCAGCTTGGCACGGACCCAAGAAATCACTGCATGCCAGGGCCTGGCAGCACACAGAGTGGTTGATTTTTAAAAAAAATAAATCTTTATTTTGCACTTTACAATGCAGTACTCCACAGACTGGTGTTAAATGTTGTCTACAGTGCAACATCCATGTTCCAACACACCTAATAATTGCCAGGAGTACAGTGCTCTTGTCGATCTTGTATTCAGTCAGGTTAAAACAATGGGCAATAAAAGAACGAACACGTTTCTCATGTGTGTGACTCACTCTTGTCTAAATGCCCCAACTTGTGACTTCTTTACTATCCAGGATAGTTATCTAGGATCTTGAAGAAATCCTGAACCTCTAATAGGCCATCCTCTGGCAAATCAGTACGGTGAACAGCATTCTGGATCTTAGTTTTACCAAAGATTGCTCAGAGGCTTCCAAGGCGTAAATGCCAGGCAGTTTCAGGATCAGCAGGTCCACAGAATTCTGGAAATGTCATTGTAAGGTTTTGTTGAATCTCCATTGCTCCACAAGGGCTAGAATACATATGTTCCTTATTTACTTGCCTCTTGGTTTATCATCTATCTTAACCCTCTAAACATAAGCTCCAGGAAGGCTGGGGCATTCGCCCTCTAGGGTCACTGCTCCATCTTCAGCACCTAGAACAGTGGCTGGCGCATAGTCGGTGTACAGCAAATATTTCTCAAGACAGCAAATGAATGAATGAATATTCCAGGTTTTCAGACGTGGGGGATGGGAGGAGCTGGCCCCTGGTGAGAAGTTCAAGAAGCTGGTCTTAAGCCGTCTGTTTCTCCTCCAGTCGCATCAAGAGCAACGTGGATGGGCGGTACCTGGTGGATGGAGTCCCCTTCAGCTGCTGCAACCCCAACTCGCCACGGCCCTGTATCCAGTACCAGCTCACCAACAACTCTGCACACTACAGCTATGACCACCAGACGGAGGAGCTCAACCTGTGGGCGCGCGGCTGCAGGGCCGCCCTGCTGAGCTACTACAGCAACCTCATGAATTCCGTGGGCGCTGTGACGCTCCTCGTCTGGCTTTTTGAGGTAGGCCCTGGGCCGGTGGGGGGCAGGGCAAGAGGGAGCCACCTGCCCCATTGGGATTTGATGGGGTGGAGCTGGGCCTGGGTCTCCCTCCTGGGAACCAGCCCTCTGCCCGCCGTGCAGGCACGCCCAGGCTTGAATATCAGCACCTCTATTTTTTGTTTCTGTCCTGTCACTTAAAAAAAAGAATTCGTTGAGTTGAAATTCACAGCACATAAAATTAACCATTTTAAAGTGAACAATTTGGTGGCATTTGGTACAATCACAATGTTGTGTGACTACCACCTCTACCTTGTTCCAAAATACTTCCATTGCCCCCTCAAGAAAACCTCTTACCCATTAAGCAGTCGGTCCCCCTCCTCCCCTCCCCCTAAGGCCCTGGCAACCACCAATCTGTGTTCTGTCTTTGTGGATTTATCTATTCTGGACATTTCATATAAAAGGAATCACATAATATGTGGCCTTTTAGGTCTGGCTTCTTTCACTTTGCATGTTTCAGAGGTTTATCCTGTGTCTCCACTTTTTGAGTCTAAGGACTCGGAAAGTTTTTTAACATCTCTGTTATAGGAGGCTGCCAGCATTTAGCTTTGGAACTATTGGGAGGCAACAGGAGATACAGGCACATCAAAGTGTTCAGTCAATGATTTGTGATTCTCTTGAGATTCTGGTAGCAACTTACCTGGTATTCTAATTATTTGTAGGTTCATCTTATCTCATCTATTAGGTTTAATTCCTCTCTGTAGCTGCAGGGCTTGGGATATAGCAAGCCCTCATTCATTCATTTATTGAAGAAATAGTTCTCGAAAACCTACGAGTGCTGGGCGCTGTCCTGGGTGCTGAACGAGAGCCCACTGTCAGCGAGGGGTAAACCAAGGTGGCACAGAGAGTGACTCATGGGCTCATGCTTTGAGCTGACAGCAGAAACCCAAACTCCAAAACCTAAATGTACAAAACCAGAAACATTAGGTGGGGAAACTTTGCCCATCAGAGAAGATTCACTGAAAGGTTCCCTTAAGTAAGTCAATCTTTAGTGCTATGGAAATTCACACATAGCTGGGCTCTCAGCTGAGACACACCACTTCTAACTTACCACATCACACCAGAAGGACTGTACTGCCTGTTGAGGGGGTGAGATGGGGAGGAAGGCCTTCTTTTCACATTAAGGCAAATGCAAGCATATTCATGATGATTTATTAGTCACCAGCTCCTTGAGGCAGAGTCTTGGGAATATGTGGGTAGAGTAAGGAGAGAAGCTTACTGCTAGAAGGTTAGAAGTTTGCATCCCTTGAAAACACATGAAAAGAAGACTGAAAGGATAAATGAAGTCAGTGGGAAAATGGAGTTCCATTGGCTGCTTCTCAGTTTACCCACCTTTCCAGGAACCTAGTGACCGCTTAAGAAGAGGAACTGTTCACTGGGAACAGGGAGTTTGAATCCCCTTTCACTTTTCCCCTGAGGCTTTTAGTGGGCAGAGCTCTGTGATGGGCACAAGGGGGGCTGATAAGATTCTGCCCTCAGCCTTGCCCTCCTGGGTCTCACAATCCATGAGTCCACATCAGACTCATGAACCAAAGGGAGCACCATTACCTAGTGCAAAATTCATAGTGCAACAGGGGGCCTTCTTGAGGAAAGCAGGAAGGAATCAGAGTGGGTACACGCACACCAGGAGGACTTCCTGGAGGTGAGTCTCTCTACTGTAAAAATATCTTATTAAACTTTCAGTCAACAATAACAATAACCTAAAACTATTAGTTACTATTATCATCTACTGCTGTAATTATAAAATGCTCCCAGAGCATTCATTCAACAGATGTTTACTGAGGCCCTACCACCACTGGGTGCTGTTTTAGGGGCTGGGACAGCAGGTGAACAAGATGCATCAAGGCCACCCCTGCCCTCAGGGGGTGGATGTTCTCCATTAGTGGGCCTAGGCCTCTCACAGAGTTTGCTATACCATCGAAGGAAGAGTGTAAGACAGCAAACCAGGAATTTGTGTAGAAACAAGTGGCTAACACAATACAGGGTTAGAAAAGTGGAAACAGTACTTACCATGCTAATAACCAACTACAGCTGACATTCCTGTTCATCCTTGCTGTGCACCAGGTACCATGCTCTACACATATCAAAGCATCACAGCATGCCCATGGAGCAGGTGGTACTTCATCTGAAAATCTGCAAACCAGATGAGTAAGCTGAGGTTTCCTGGTCACATGGCTGGCTAAGTGTCAGGGCTGAGGTTTGAACCCAGGCATTTTGGCACGAGTCTGCTGCAGTGACTTCCAGTGAACAAATCCAAACAAATCACCCACTCATCCTCTAGTATCAAAATAACAGAAGTAGGGCTTCCCTGGTGGCGCAGTGGTTGAGAGTCCGCCTGCCGATGCAGGAGACACAGGTTCGTGCCCCGGTCTGGGAAGATCCCACATGCCGCAGAGCGGCTGGGCCCGTGAACCATGGCCGCTGAGCCTGCGCGTCTGGAGCCTGTGCTCCGCAACGGGAGAGGCCACAGCAGTGAGAGGCCCGCGTACCGCAAAAAGGAAGGAAAAAGAAAAATAAAAAATAAAAAAAATAACAGAAGTAGAGGGAAACCATATATCACTATTGTTTGCAGAAAAGGAGATGACTTTTTAATTCTGTCCAGCAAATAGTTGCTGAGCACCCGCTATGTGCCTAGCAATGTGCCAGGAACAAGGTGGGGGTGGGGGTGGACACAGAGAGAAGAAGCCCAGGATTAATGTCCCCAGGAAGGGGGAGACCTGAGGGCAAGGAGGGGAGAATTCAGGTGCAGGGGCACCCATACATAATGTTCTAAGCAGAGAAAACAGCAAATGGTAAAACTGGAGAGGATAAAGGCTGGGTGTGGGCAGGATCCAAAGAAACCCAGGGTGACTGGAAAGGGAGGAGAATGGGGTCTGAGATGAGGCTGGAGCACAGGCAGGTATCGCGAGCACCTAGGCCTGGCTGGGGTGGGCAGGGCCTCGCCAACCCAGCCCCAACAGAACCTTGTTTGAAGGGCCCCCAGGATGAGCAGGCTGGTGGCTGCCACGGTTTCCTGGTAACCGCTGCCCCAGCTACTTCTCCCAGATCTCCTCTAAGTCTCCTCTCCCCACACCAGGTGACCATCACCATCGGGCTGCGCTACTTGCACACGGCGCTGGAAGGCGTGGCCAACCCCGAAGACCCCGAGTGCGAGAGTGAGGGCTGGATTCTGGAGAAGAGCATTCCGGAGACCTGGAAGGCCTTTCTGGAGAGCGTGAAGAAGCTGGGCAAGGGTAACCAGGTGGAAGCCGAGGGTGTGGATGCAGGCCAGGCCCCAGAGGCTGGTTGACGGTCGCGGGACCCCCTCCCCTCTGAACACTGAAAAGTAGTGGACTCCAGGAAACGCGGATACCCCCCTAATCCAATCTGAATCTCCCAAGGAGGGTGGCCGTCTCAGAGACTCTTCTGGATGGTGGGATTTAAAATTCAGGGTCCCTAAAAACTTTCGTTGAATGACTGTCTCAAAATGTGAGTGAATGAGTCCCACTCAGGCCCACTGCCCTAGGACGCACCCTCACAGTGGACTCATGGGGGTCTCTCAGTGAATGACTCTTCATGGCACAGGAGTTCAGTTCCACCCTGAGGCTACTGGCTACACCTGAGGGCTGCTCCCTTTTTATGAGTTGGCTGTTACGATGAGCTCCAAGTTGCTTCATTCTATATCCAAAGTGTCACTTGATGCATAAGCTTAAGAGTCTGAAAAATGTACTGGCCATGCTGTCATGTTTTTCAAATGCGAAGATTGACACATCAGCCATTTTATTTAATTACAGAAGGTGAGGGACAGTTACACTTTTCTAAGAGTAATGGCCTCTCCAGAGCACTGAGGGCTCAAAAGAGGAATTCTCAATCATGAGGCAACAGAACTTAAAGAGAGGGGATTATGTCCCTCAGCAAAAACACAGCTTTTGTGTCACCTTCACAAGCCCTCAGCCACTTAGCCAGGAGTGAGCCACGGGCTGAGGGAGTTGGGTTGTAGGCATGTTCTGGCTAAACTGCCGGGTGACCTCCTTTGGCTCATCTATGGAAGCACTGGGTTAGACGGCTGCCCTTCTGTGGAAGAGGAGCAACAATCAGACAAGAGTCCACCCTTTGGAGACCAGGCCTCACCTCCTGGGACGCCCACACAGGTGCCGTGACAGGCCCCACGGACAACAGTGTCTACAGTGGAGGACAGAGTCCTCTGCGAGCTTCGTTCTGCTTCTTGCCCCAGACACCCATCCTGCAGAACGATATTTCCCGAATGCCTCCGCATTAAAGAAGATTCTTTGAGACAGCTCATCTTCCCATGCTAGCAACTGCAAAAGAAGTTTTTACTTCCTTCCGGAAAAAGAGAGAAAGGAAGCTTTCAGGGGAAGGAGGGAATGATTTCACTGCTGTCCTAGGAGTTTTCAGTGTGGAAAAAATAAGACTTCTGGTGCTGCCTGGGGTATGTTCTGGGGCTCTAATTCTCCCAGGCTTAAGACCAGATCAAAGATGTTTGGACATGCTGTCAGATTTTGGTCCCAGGTTTAATTCAATTCGACTTCTGAGTGTGGAGACCAAGGAATGACCCACATGGACAACACTGAGGGAGTCAGCCCCTCTGATGAGGGTCCCGGAGCTCTCCCCTCCCAGGAGCACTGAGAACCATCAAGAAAATGCTGCTCTAGGCCCACACGTTTAATGATGCTGTTGACAGCTGTACAATAGACATTAAAAATTATATTGTATGAAAATCACTTTTGTTAAGTGCCTGTCTTAAATGTGCTACATGTATGTAGCACAGGATCCCTGATTCTTGCTAACATTTGTTAACAAAACCAAACCAAACCTGACACTGAAAGGTAGCACTGCTAATGATCACGGCAGCTGTTTCAACAGCGTGGGTGTCACCTCTCTCCCTCTTGCTATCTCTTATCTGCAAGAACAGGGACTATTAGGTTATCCAAATAATCTCAACATTTGCTAGAGTTTGGACCAGAGCTGAGTTCAATATTTTAGTGTGTGGAATCTTAATTTAGTGATTTAAGCAAAAATTCCATTTTCTATCCCCCCCGCTCTGGTCAGAATCTGAGAGCTGTTGGGAGGATCAAGGGGAAAATGATCCCACAATAAACACCACCAGTTGGTTCAGAGCAGACTGTGCAGGGGGCCTGGAGCTGGCGTACTGAATTAAGAACATGCAGATTATGACCCGCTGAATGAGGGGGCACAAGCCACCCACACAGGGTTGGCAGGTAGCTCCCTCAGCATCCCAGCTCCCACTTTGGGGAAGTGAAAACCCCAGGGTTGTTTTGATTGAAGGCAGTTTCAAGGCACTCATACAAAGGGAGTAAATTCACAAGGTCTATTACTCGCAGGTCCCAGAACAGAAGCGAGGGGTGTGTGTGCAATGAGCCAGTCGAAGAGGGGTCCTCCATTCCAGGTCTCGAGAGCAGGAGACAGAGAGCAGGGTAGCAAGCACGTATTACTTAAGAGGTGGTTGGGACAGGCTCCACTCTAAGTGGTTATTTTGAAACGTGCCTCGGGAAAAGCAAAGCAGGAATTCCAGGGATGGGAAACCTAAGCTCAGGTCCTTATCTAAATGTCCTGAGCAGGGCTGTCACACTGTAAATGCTCAGGCAGCAACTCACAATAGCTCTTTTCTCATTACACAGACTTAGGGTGGGCTGCATTCTCACAGTCTTCTCAGGTAGCCAGGTATATGCTAGAGGAAGCTGCCCATCTCATTTGGTCATCTACCAGTGCCCAGCAAGACTGGGACCAGGTTTTTCCTTATGTCTAACCGCAGTCTTTCTTTGGGCCAATGTAGGTTCATTTCTCCCAAGGGACTCAGCCAGCTTTTCAAGTCCTGTCAGCCTAGCCCTGGGGAAGGGTGAGAGGTAAAGACAGTGCCTTAGAACTTTTATTTCTGAAACAATTACTCCATAGTGAAGTAGTAATAGCTACTTATTCCCAACATTTAGGAAGATAAGTGTCCTAGTGTCTGCAGCCTCAGCTCAAGAGCCCACAGCCTCTTGCAACATTTTCAAGCCCAGGACTGAGCCACCAGCCAATAAACCCTTAGTAACCTCAATTCAGGTTAATAAGATTAGGGGCTTGCTCCGCACACTCCCCCACCTCCCCTCGTCCGGGCACCTGTAATGCTAGGTCAGCAGGTTTGCAGCTTAGCCAGGGGCCGGGGGGAAGGGGGGCACTATGACAATTATGGTCTCTGACCTGCTACTAGATTTTAAAAAAAGGCTCCTGATGTCAGTGTGGCAGCCAGCAGCACCGTGTGTTAAGGACTAGGAATGTGGGGGAGTAACACGGAAGTTCAGGGGGAGAGCGGATGCCCTCTTGGTGTTCAGAGGACATGAGATTGGCTGGAAGGGAGGAAATATCAGCCCTTAACTCCTGATGGCATTATATCTTGTCCTTCAAATCAGAGGATGCGTATAAGTAAGCAGCAAAGTCAAAGTGCGAGGATGGTGTAGAGTGGATTAAGATATGAGTCAACTCCTAGCTATATGCCTGAAGGGAATGAAAACTTAGGTCCATACAAAAACCTGTAACAGGATTGTTTGTCATGGTTCTATTCATAACCACCCAAAACTGCCCAAATGTCTTTTACCTGGTGACTGGGTATACATCTGCACAATGGAACACGATTCAGCAACCGATTCAGCAACCAAAAGGAACGTGGACGGCTCTCAAATGCATCAGTCTTCTTAGAGAGAAGCCAGACTCAAAACTCTACATATATCACATATTTATATAACATTCTGGAAGAGGCAAGACAAAGGGACAGAAAAAAATTAGTGGTTGTCAAGGGTCAGGATGGGGGGAGAAGGTGCCCACAAAAGGGCATGAGAGAACTTCCTGGGGTGATGGAACTGTTCTATTCTTGAGTGTGGCTTGTTAAAACAACTGTATGCATTTGTCAAAATGCATAAAACCATCCACTAGAAAGGGTGAATTTTACTATTTGGAAAATAAACATCAATAAACCTGACTCAGAAAACAAAAGTAGGGACAAAGCAAGGAAGGAGCATGTCAGAGGGAATTAATGAGTCCTGGAGCTGATGACATTAGGACCAGGGAAGGTAGTAAGCTAGCTAGGAGCAGCATTAATGACCAGGAGACAGAGAAACCTAGTGTTTTTAGTTTGATGCTTTCCTTTTAAGAGGATTTTCAAGAGCACAGCAGAACTTTCATAGGCAATGTCTCCCTTGCAAATATAGGATGTAGCTTCCTTCGTACATGTGTCTTTTCTAAGCAGCAAGTGTCTGGGGAGTGTGTTAGAACAGGGACCTGGAGATCACTACGTAAGGATAAGCAAGAAGAGTTTAACCCTTCTTGGAGGAAATGACTTGGAGCTGGGAGAGACTTCGAGTGCCCTGTTTTCCCAGTGATTTGAGGTCCACAGTAGTTCAGAAAGGTCACAAGCTGTCATAGTGAATATGAAACTTAATCAGCTGAAACGATGATCAAGCTTTCTTCAGAAGGTCAAGATCGTTTGGCCAACAGCCATAACTGACACTAATAATATAAGCATCTTAAATTTCAAGCTAATACAAGTGTCCCACTTTATCTATAGCAAGGTGACATGTGGAACACCTCCACTGCATTTAACTGTGTGAAACAAAACAGAAAGAAAATGTAGGCAGATGCAAAGTAATGTCAACACCTAAAGCATTTATTTGGATATCTTTAAACTTTTTACATATGCTACATTCCAAATTTTACAAGTTGTCCACAGATAATAAAGTTTTAGCCAATTTTTTAAACAGATATGATTTTCCCTGATATGGAAAGCATGTTATATAAACATTTCTACAATAAACATAATACATGCGGAACAAATCATAAGACTAAGATGATTCGTTAGTTAGGGAAGACAATTAGATTAATGATACACACACCAGAAGATAAAAGGGCGCATGTGTTGCTATCTCATGTAAATTCATCTTCTCTGACTCCCTGACATTCTCAGAGAATGGAATCCAGGGACACCCTCTGCTAACAACAGGCTTGTATGAAATCAGCTCTGAAAGCTGAAGTATTGTTATGATTTGGTGAACATGTTTATAAATTCAACTACAGAGGGAGAAACCTGGTCTTATCATTCTAAATTTAAGCTTGGTTAACAACTGGAGAAAAGCCAAAAGAAGCTGAACTTAAAAGCTAAAGGAATGAGGATGTGACAAAGGCCAAAATAAACATTAAAATCACGATGCCATCCACAGCCCATACCACCAGATCTTATGAATGGAAGGAAGGCCAGGAAAGGGGGGCGAGCGCTGTGTTCGAAAGCAGATTTTCTTCCTCTTGGGTGAGAAGCGCTTCCGCTCAGATGGGTGACTCAGTCCCAGGCAAAAAGGGTCAAGGTCATCCTTTCAGAGGAAGGGGCTCTTCACACACCACCCTGGAGAAGCAGTGAGTGTGGCTTCTACATCTCCACTTACTTTAGCTGAAAGTCTGGATTTCCAACCTTCCTCCTGGGTGTACCGTGGAGTGTGCAAAGCTGAGCAGGATGGAACTTTTAGATGCAGAGTTCAAAGAAAACTGAGTGAAAGGGTTATTTTCATTGGCTTAAAAAAATCCAAGAGCCTCTAATTATTCATTTATCCCTTAGCCTCACCTCAGAGAGGCTCTGTATTTATTCTTCCACCAAATCTGCCACCACTCTCCATGTACCCAAGCTCTCTCAGCACGTGTCTCACACAAGAGTGGTACATGGCATGTCATGGTTATAAACTATTTTACTAAGCGGCTATCATTCTAGGAAGGCACCTCTTAGTAAGAACAATAATGTTTAAAAATAATAAAAAGCCTGGGCGCACAGGTGTCCCAGAAATGTACTAAGTGAGCCAGCAGGTAAACAGCAATTCATCTATTCCAGGAAATGCTGGAAGGGGTCGGGGTGAGGGAATTTTAAAACACTGAATTCTCATTTTTTTGCTAGTGTTTGATTCTAGATGTATACACTCTTTCAACTTAAGTCTTAGAAATAAGAGACTATATCATCTGAAAAATTAGGATACTCTTAAGTTTTCAATAAGCCCTTTAATATGAGTTTTTTCCCTCAAAGCCAAAAGTCTTGCCAAAAAAAAGGGGGGGGGCGGGGGAAACCCACCTTGTATAGCCCTGAAAATCACCCAGCACACAAAGACACCACCTTCTCTCCTTCTTCCCACAGGTTCCTCCAGCATGAGAGTCCCCCAACCCCCTCACAGCCGGTAGAGACAAGGGAATGCCACTTTTGAAATCCACTGTTTTGCTTAGAGGTAGGGTCCCATCAGCTGTGGGGACACTGACCCAGGCCCAACGCTGAGAGTCACTGAGAGGGATCAGGAAGTGTGACCCCAAAAGACCAGAGACTTTGTTTCCAGCTGCTGTTGCATCAGCTTCAGGCCTGGAGTTCCCTGTGTTCAGTAATGTGACACGGCTCAGACTACTGGGAACAGTCAAATGCAGTCAGATGCCCACAAAGGGGTTGAGTCCAGCCCAGGAAGAGAAGCTCCTTCCTGGATTCTAAAATTCAAGAAGTTACGTTTGAAGTACACAGCAAACGATGCAAGAAAATCTGCTGACAGAAGATGATTTTCATCAGTCTCTGGAGCCAGAAACTATAAAAATAAAACTGGGAAGAAAAGCTTAAATAAAGAATTTATTTCCAAATTCAGTAGAACCTATTCTCTTTCTTGAAAAGCGAACTGGGTTACAAAAATCCAAATTTATGTATTTGGTAGTGAAGTAATTATAAATGTTGCCAGTCAATGCCAACCAGTGTCTGATTTGCTTCCTGTGCATGTCCAATTTCCTCTGTGATACTGTGCTGGTGCCAGAGCTTCTGAATCTTCTTAAATCGCTCTCTGCACAAATGTAAAGGATTTCCCCGTCTAGAAAGAAGACACATGTCACTCAGGATGCATTCAGTTTATTCATCTATTATACTCCAACCTTTCCTGATTTAGGAAAAGTTACAAGTTATTGGTTTTAGATCCTCTGCAGAATTTCTCTTTGGCAGGCGCTTGTGGCTATTAATGTGTTAGCTCTGACGGTTTGCTAGGAGCAGCTGAAGGGGAGTAAGTGCTGAAAAGAAGAGGAAAATGAACACAAGCTACACCTACTCAGACTGGGGTGAGGAATTGGGGGTGGGGTTGAGCAGGAGGGTTTACGCTGAGAGGCTAGAACTATGCATTTATTATCCATTTTGTTGGTAAAACGTAAAACAGGGAGGGGCAGGGGAGAGGATGGAAAACTTGCAGGGGTGAAAATGTTCTTCTAAGTACTATCTTTCAGTTACAAAGTCTAAGCAAAGCAGTCAAATGTGAATAACTGGGGTCTAATTTAACCAAAGCACAGGCACTGCTGAGCTCATGCCTGGGGCCTTGGCTCCTGACTCAAGAGTGCCAGTCCTCTCACTCTCCGTCCAGAGCTCTTCCTCCTAAGAGCCCACGTTTCTCAGAGCAACGGTAAGAACCATCAACAGGTGGCACAAGCCCGTATCCTTGCAGTCAAGTGCCTGAGGAGCCCATCTACTTATCTTGCCTTGGTTTCCAGGCCTTCAACTTCTGCTCCCCAAGGCTGGGAAGTTACATCTAGATTAAGACTTTTATCCCATTTGGGCAAAAAGAAATGGTCTGAAAGTTCTTTAACAGTACTTGAAGGAACTGCTGTTAGCATTTTGCTTTTGATGTAACAGAAGCTACCAGAGTAGAAGTGATTAAGCCTCAAATACTGTTGTATTGCTCTATATGTTCTAAATCTTTGTTCTCTCAGATTCTTATGTAGTAAGATAAGCACATCTCTTATCAATCAAGATTTGCTCTTTTATATTACTTGAAGAGGACCAGGTCTCCCATACAAAGCCGCACAATTTACAAAGAGCTATCCCTGCAGTGCTCTGATGCTGTGGATGCCGCAGGACAATTCAAACAGCTCTCTGGAGTAAGAAATGGAAAAAGGTTGCACTCTGTCCCATTTTTTCCACAAAGCCGCACAAGTTACAAAGAGCTATCCCTGCAGTGCTCTGATGCTGTGGATGCCACAGGACAATTCAAACAGCTCTCTGGAGTAAGAAATGGAAAAAAGTTGCACTCTGTCCCATTTTTTCCCCTTATGTATCTTGATGGCCTTCATGACACTCTGAGGGCTGGGAATGGGAATGTCAAACCAGACAGCCAGGGTAGCCTCCTTCGAAGAGTCCACAGACAAAAGCCACTTGTGCTAACCCTCCAGGCAGTTAGCAGGCAGGCTTCAGGACCACGAGGTTCATTGTGTTCACCCCATGCTGAAGGCTCTGGTGGCCCAGAGCCAGTCAATCTAGTTCCCCAGGATGGGCCTTACCTGAGTCCCTGGTCAGTCTCCCCATAGTCATCAAGGTAAGGAGGAGAATAAAAACAGCCTTTGGTTTTGCCAGCTAAAAATAGCACTTGACATTCCCGTACTCTGTAGAGAGACCATTTATACATTAGTAACCAAGGTTTGGATTCAGTTCCAAATGGACTGAAGTCTTATAAAAGTAAACAAAACCATTGGGAATATGGGGTTAAGAGACACAAACTATTATACATAAAACAGATAAGCAACAAGGATTTACTGTATAGCACAGGGAATTATACCTAATAACTTGTAATAACCTATAATGGAATATAACCTGCAAAAAACAAAACAACACTGAATCACTATGATGTACACCTGAAACTAGTGCAATATCATAAATTAACTATATAATCAATAAATAAATATAAACAAACAAAACCACTGTTGGAAGAGAAGAAATGGCGTTTATAGCAGAGACACTTGAAAAAGTATCAACACCCCGCCTAAGTTTAAAAATAACTAAAAGGATTTTATTGTAACCAATATAAGGGGGGGGAGGGACATTTAGGATTAGGATTCGACAGCTCATATAATAGTGGCATTTAAAAAAATTAAGTGTGAGAAAGTTAACTACTTCTAAACATAAGGTAGTTATTCATTTATCAACCACTGTTATGAGGAAATTATTTACTTAAAAAATTGTACACAGGGCTCTCCTGGTGGCACAGTGGTTAAGAATCTGCCTGCCAATGCAGGGGACACGGTTCGATCCCTGGTCTAGGAAGGTCCCACGTGCTGTGGAGCAACTAAGACCGTGCACCACAACTACTGAGCCTGCGCTCTAGAGCCCGCGAGCCACAACTACTGAGCCCGTGCTCCACAACAAGAGAAGCCACCGCAATGAGAAGCCCGTGCACTGCAATGAAGAGTAGCCTCCACTTGCTGTAACTAGAGAAAGCCCACATGCTGCAACTAGAGAAAGCCTGTGCAGCAACGAAGACCCAACGCAGCCAAAAAAAAAAAAAAAAAAAAAAAAAAAGGTACACAAACATTACGAACTAGGTTGACCTGAAACACAAAGCAACACTCTACATGACCAGAAGAATTCTGAAATATGCCAAACAAGGTAAAAATGCTACTTTTACATTTCTCCTAAGGGTTTTAAAAAAAATGTGTCTCCTGATCCCTTTGAGAGGTTTGATTAACTTTTTCTGGTGTTAACAATTCAGCTCATCTCAACATTTATTGAGAACCTATCATATACAAGAAATTGTCAGGCACTGGGGGGTACTAAGATGACTAAGATGTGGATATAATCTATGCCCCAGAGGAGCTCAAACTCATGTCACTTCTCTCCTTCAGACCCTGCGATGGCTTCCATCTCACTCAGAGACCTCGCTAGGACACACCAGGCCCATGACTCTCCCCCTTGTGCTCAGTACTGCAGTAGCAGCAGCCTCCTTGCTGTTTCTTTTCTTTTTTTATTTTTCTTTCTTTATTTTTTGGCCATGCCGTGCGGCTTGTGGAATCTTAGTTCCCCAATCAGGGATTTAACCTGCACCCTCAGCAGTGAAAGCACGGAGTCCTAACCACTGGACTGCCAGGGAATTCCTTTTGTTTTTTTTAAATAAATTTTATTGAGGGATAATTTTTTTTAAAAAACCCATCCATTTTTACAGGACAGTTTGATGAATTTTGTCCTTGCTCTTTCTTGAACATGGCAGGCACACTCCCCAGCAATTCTGCACTTGCTGCTCCCTGCCTAGAATGTTCTCCCCACTTCTTTAGGTCTTTATTCAAGTCACCTTCCCAGGGAACCTTCCTTGGTTCCCTATCTAAAATTCAGCTCTCCAGCTGCCATTTCATATTCCCCTCCCTAGTTTATTTTTTCTCTTCTGCATGGATTGCTTTCTAAATTCTTATTTTATTTTCTATCTCCCTCACTAGAAACTGAGCTCCATGAAGGCAGAGATTTTCATATGCTTTGTTGACTACTGCATTCTCAATATCCATTACATAGTCACTGATAAATATTTGCTGTATGTTGTCAAATGTACACAACTACATACATCAGCCTGTGATATGTATGAATCCAACTATGAGGATACAACAAAAGGAGTAATTCTGACTGTGCTTGGGTAGAAAACCAAACAGCTAGAAGTTTCACATTACAATGAGGCACAAAGAAAGACCAGAATTGTCATGGGGATGGAAATGATAATGAAAGAACAGCACAGAGTTAGCATGAGCCAAATATGAGATGTGTGGAGACAAGGCTCCCCATTTTTCTCAAATGTATAAAAGAGTGGCCTCAAATCTCTGCAATGTAGTAGTTTCTTGTTCCACCCCTCAACAGATGTCTACTGTGACAGATCCAAAGCTAGAAAGCTCCTTCCAGGGCCTTACCTCAGGAAGATGCCCACCCCAGAACCACAGGAGTAGGTGTGGGCGGTGCAAGCTCCCACGTCCTCCCCTTCCAACTCCGTCTGACAGCAGTAGCTCTGGGAGCACAGCAGAGTTCCACATACAAGGCACAGAGTTGGGGCTCTGCTCTTGTCACCACCTGATTTCGGGCACCTCCATGAAATAAAAAAGCACAAGTCAAGGCTCTAAAAGACTGGCTAAAGAGCTGACGGTGGTAAAACTGCCCTGGAAAAAAATTCTGCAATATCAAGTAGAGTGAAGATGCATACAGACTATGGACCAGGCAAATTTATTTCTAGAATAGGTAACATCTCACATACACACCAACACCATGTACTGGAAACACTCAATCAACAAGTGGAGAAAAGAGAAATAAAATTATCAATAGGAGGAAAAAAATATGTAAATTAAAAAATTAAAAAAAATACTGCTACTGTCATATAATGAAGTACTACACAATAGTGAAAACTGATGAATTAAAAATTATATGTGTCAAATGTATAAATAAATCTTACAAACAATGCTGAGTGAAAAATGCTATAGGATAATGTACAATGCTATTCTAAAGCTTAAAATAATAATAATATATGCAAAATAATAATAACTGCTTAGGAATATAACCGTTTATAGTTAATGTGTTATTTAAAGTACAAATTGTTTAGATAACCTCTAATGAATCAAACTTGTCCCTCATCACCCCCTTTCTCATCTTATTCTGAAACATGGAATCATGCTTTTTACAAGTTCGGTAGTACAAGTTAGGTGGTACTACTGATGTTATGATTTCCCTACCCAAACAAAAGAGAACAATGACAAAATGCTTCAAATTCTGTGTAGAGAAGTGAGTGTTTCCAGTGGTAGGAAGTGCTCAATAAGCTAATATAAAAACTTACGAGAAATTAGATGCTTGATTAATGAGGCTGCTGTAATCCTCTGGAAGGTCTATTAACTTGTTAGATTCTCTTGGATAGCTAAAACAAAACAAAACAAAAACCACATAAAAAACCCAGTTAATATGAGGGCATATTGTAACAATGACAGGGAAACTCTTAACTTAGTCAAAATAAATAAAGGAAGACTGAATCTGAGTGACTGGGCACTACCCACAGCAGCAAAAAGCCACAGTAAGAACTTTAAAATGCACGCTTAAATAACATAGGGCCTTAGGGTTCACATTTTTACTTGAAGAACTCAGGATGAATTATCAGGACAATAGGCCGTCCTGTACACTTATATTCTGCTTCTTTCCTACTTCTTGCCTCCAACCAAGTCTTTGACAATCTTCAGCTTACCTTATAGCGTCTCTTTCACCTTCCAGGTATCTCTTAACTTCAGTGTTATGACACCAACTTCAATGTAAATGGAGAAAAAAAATTTTTTTACTTTTTAAGGGCTAGAACTAAAAAATTTTCTTCTCTAAATCCAGTAAGAGAGAAACAGTCTTCTTGGCTTATTATATTTATCTCTTCAGACGAAGCTTAGAGGAATACCACATACTTTGCCTACCATATTTTAAAATCAGAAGAATATGACCTTTGATTTTCTAAAAGCAACAATGCTTAACGTATTAAAATTTGCTATTACCCCCATTAATTGGACACTCTGAAAAACCAGTCTGGGGAATTCCCTGGTGGTCCAATGGTTAGGACTCTGTGCTCTCATTGCCAAGGGCACAGGTTCAATCCCTGGTCAGGGAACTAAGATCCCGCAAGCCACGCAGTGTGGCCAAAAAAACCAAACCAAAACCAAAACCAAAACAGTCTGAATCAATGAGAAGCTCTTAAAATCTAGAGCTAGAACACTCATATAAAATAAAAAATTTTTAATTGTGGTAAAAATACACAGAACATAAAATTTACTATTTTAACCATTTTTAAGTGTACAGTTCTGTGGCATTAAGTATATTGATGTTGTTGGGCAATCATCACCACCTCTGTCTCCAGAACTTTTTCAGCTTTCTCAAATGAAATTCTCTGCTTGTTAAACACTAACCCATTCCTACCCCCACCCCCAGCCCCTGGCAACCACCATTCTATTTTGTCTCTATGAATTTCACTATTCTAAGTATCTCATATAAATAGAAACATAATGTTTGTTCTTTTGTGACTGGCTTATTTCACTTAGCCTGCCTTCAAGTTTCATCCACATTGTAGCATGTGTCGGAATTTCCTACCTTTTTAAGGCTGAATAATAACTCCACTGAATGTATATAACACATTTTGTTTATCCATTCATTGGTTTATGGATATTTGGGTTGTTTCCACCTCTTGGCTATTGTGAATAATGCTGCTATGAACATGCGTGTACAAAATTCTATGAGTTCCTGCTTTCAATTCTTTTGCAATATACACCTAGAAGTGAAACTACTGGATCATAGAGTAATTCTGTTTAACTTTTTGAGGAATCACCATACTGTTTTCCAGAGCAGCTGTACCATTTTCTATTCCTACCGACAGTGTACATGGATTCCAGTTTCTTGACATCCTCACCAACATGTGTTATTAATGTCTGCCTTTTTCATTACAGCAGTTGTAAGGGGTATGAAGTGGTATCTCACTGTGATTTTTATTTGCATTTCCCTGATGACTAGTGATCAGTATTTTTTCATGTGCTTATTGACCATTTGTATATCTTCTTTGGAGAAGTCCTTTGCTCATTTTATAATGGGTTGTTTGCTTTTTTGTTGCTGAGATGTAGGAAATCTGGATATATATTTTCTGGCTATTACTCCCTTATCAGATATATGATTTGCAAATATTTTCTCCCATTCTGTGGGTAAATCAGCCAAATTTTATTCTTAACTTAGTCACTAACTTGACATGATTAATGGGTCAATTTCTTTAGACTTCAGTTTTCTCGAATATAAAGTGAGGATAGGGTGTCCCTGGTGGCGCAGTGGTTAAGAATCCGCCTGCCAATGCAGGTGACACATGTTCGAGCCCTGGTCCGGGAATATCCCACATGCCATGGAGCAACTAAGCCCCTGTACCACAACTACTGAGCCTGCACTCTAGAGCCCGTAAGCCACAACTACTGAAGCCCTTGTGCCACAACTAGTGAAGCCCGCGCACCTAGAGCCTGTGCTCTGCAACGAGAGAAGCCACCATAATGAGAAGCCCGCTCACTGCATCTAGAGAGCCCGCACGCAGAAATGAAGACCCAAAGCAGCAATCAATCAATCAATAAAATAAAATAAAATAAAATAATAAAAATAAAGTGAGGATATTAGACTAGATAACCCTTAAGGTTTCTTTCAGTTTCAAAAATCTACAGAACATAGTACTTAACAAGTAAGTTAATATGAGGAAATAAACATTTCCACCACTACTCTCCTTCCAGGCAAATCTGCTTATGCTATTCAGTAGGCTTGGCAAAAATCTTACCATAAAGGTAAATCCTTAACTAAGAAGGCCTAATAATTATACTTTGAATCACATGGATTGAATTCTGCCAGGCTATCTGAGAATTTTGTAAAATATGTGATAAACTGAAGTTTGTTGCCATATATATATATTCCAATATAAAGAAGAAAAGTGTATAATCGTTACCTTTCAATCAGTAACTTCATTATCTCCTTATTTTCTTGAAAAAGGCAAATGAAGTTGTTTGGCAGGGAAAGATAGTTACATAAATGTTCAAAATGGCTTGTTCCAGTAGCTGCAAATAGAGAAGAAAACAGTTTTGCATATAATAACTAAGAGTAGATCCTATAGGAGAGTAAGCAACAGTAGAGCTTAAAACAAAAAAGGCACGAGATGAAAGAGTTCAATTTTGCTAGGTACATAACCTGTAAGAAGTAAATAAGATGGCACATGGAAGGGATCCACAGAAAATGACATAACTGAAAGTGGAGTCAGGCGACTCCTTTACCAAAGTGGTCACAATTTCTCGATGTTTCAGTTTTACCATCTGCAAAATGGGGTACCTGTGTGATATACTTCATGGGGTTATTTGTGAACGTTAAATGACAAAAATAACATGGGTAGCTCTGGAAAAGTATAAGGCAGTACAGAGACATAAGATGATTTTATCACTGAGAGATGGATTTAAACACTAACTTAATCATCACTGAAAATGATTAGGAAGGGTAAATTATTCTCTCAATGGTGCCTGGACAACTAGCTAAATAGAGATGCTATTCAACAAACTTTTAGAGAGTAGCATAACATGCAGGCACCCCATGACTTGTGCCAGGCACTATGAGGTACAGTAAACTTTAAGTCTACCTTTAATTCCTACATTAAAATCAGATTTATGTGTAATTATGGCTATTTTGAACTTCAAGGCCTCATGTTTCACATTAAAAAAATACTTGAAAGGGGGCAGACAGCAGAAGCAAGAAGAACTACAATCCTACAGCCTGCAGAACGAAAACCACAATCAAAAAGTTAGACAAAATGAAAAGGCAGAGGATTATGTCGCAGACGAAGGAACAAGACAAAAACCCCAGAAGAACAACTAAATGAAGTGGAGACAGGCAACCTTCCAGAAAAAGAATTCAGAATAATGATAGTGAAGATGACCCAAGATCTCGGAAAAAGAATGGAGGCAAAGATTGAGAAGATGTAGAAACGTTTAACAAAGACCTAGAAGAACTAAAGAACAAACAAACAGAGATGAACAATACAATAATTAAAATGAAAAATACACTAGAAGGAATCAATAGCAGAATAACTGAGGCAGAAGACCGGATAAGTGACCTGGAAGACAGAACGGTGGAAATCACGACCACAAAACGGAATAAAGAAAAAAGAATGAAAAGAAATGAAGACAGCCTAAGAGACCTCTGGGACAACATTAAATGCACCAACATTTGCATTATAGGGGTCCCAGAAGGAGAAGAGAAAGGACCCAAGAAAATATTTGAAGAGATAATAGCTGAAAACTTCCCTAACATAGGAAAGGAAACAGTCAATGAAGTCCAGGAAGTGCAGAGAGTCCCAGGAAGGATAAACCCAAGGAGGGCACACCGAGACACACAGTAATCAAATCGACAAAACTTAAAGACAAAGAAAAAAATCAACAAGGGAAATATGACAAATAACATACAAGGGAACTCCCATAAGGTTATCAGCTGATTTCTCAGCAGAAACTCTGTAAGCCAGAGGGAGTGGCACAATATATTTAAAGTGATGTAAGGGAAGAAACTACAACCAAGAATACTTTACCCAGCAAGGATCTCATTCAGATTTGACAAAGAAATCAAAAGCTTTACAGACAAACAAAAGCTAAGAGAATTCAGCACTACCAGACCAGCTTTGCAACAAATGCTAAAGGAACTCCTCTAAGTGGGAAAGGGACTAGCAACTTAAAAAATAAAAAACCTTGTACATACATAGACTGCTGTACCAAAACTGCATGGGAGGGCTTCCCTGGTGGTGCAGTGGTTAAGAATCTGCTTGCCAATGCAGAGGACATGGGTTCGAATCCTGATCCGGGAAGATCCCACATGCTGTGGAGCAACTAAGCCTGTACGCCACAACTACTGAGCCTGTGTTCTAGAGCCTGCGAACCACAACTACTGAGCCCATGTGCCACAACTACCGAAGCCTGCACGCCTAGAGCCCATGCTCTGCAACAAGAGAAGCCACCACAATGAGAAGCCTGCACACTGCAATGAAGAGTAGCCCCCACTTGCTGCAACTAGAGAAAGCGTGCACGCAGCAACGAAGACCCAATGTAGCTGAAAATAAATAAGTAAAACAACAACAACAACAACAGAAAGACTACATGGGAAGAGCAAAACCAAAACTTACGATAGATACACATACAAAAAAGAAAAAGCAACCCAAACACAACACTAAAGATGGCCATCAAAACGCAAGAGAACAAAAGAAGAAGGGAAGAGAAAAGACCTACAAAAACAAACCCAAAACAATTAAGAAAATGGCAATAGGAATACACATATTGATAATTACCTTACATGTAAATGGATTAAATGCACCAATCAAAAGACACAGACTGGCTGAGTGGATACAAAAACAAGACCCATATATATGCTGTCTACAGGAGACCCACCTCAGACCTAGGGACACATACAGACTGAAAGTGAGATGGAAGAAGGTATTCCACGCAAACAGAAATCACAAGAAAGCTGAAGTAGCAATACTCATATCAGACAAAATAAACTTTAAAATAAAGACTGTTATAAGAGACAAAGAAGGACACTACACAATGATCAAGGGATCAATCCAAGAAGAAGATATAACAACTGTAAATATATATGCACCCAACATAGGAGCAACTCAATATATAAGGCAAATACTAACAGCCATAAAGGTAGAGATCGACAGTAACACAATAATACTGGGAGACTTTAACACCTCATTTTCATCAACGGACAGATCATCCAGACAGAAAATCAATAAAGAAGCACAGGCCTTAAATGACACATTAGACCAGATGGACTTAACTGATATTTATAGAGCATTTCATCCAAAAGCAGCAGAATACACTTTCTTCTCAAGTGCACACAGAACATTCTCCAGGATTGACCACATGCTAGGCCACAAGGCGAGCCTCGGTAAATTTAAGAAAACTGAAATCATATCAAGCATCTTCCGATAGCAATGCTATGAGATTAAAAATAAACTATAAGAAAAAAAAACACAAACACATGGAGGCTAAACAATATGCTACTGAACAAACCAATGGATCACTGAAGAAATAAAAGGGGAAATCAAAAAATACCTAGAGACAAATGAAAGCACAACGATCCAAAATCTATGAGATGCAGCAAAAGCAGTTTTAAGAGGGAAGTTTATAGCAATACAATCTTACCTCAGGAAACAAGAAAAATCTCAAATAAACAACCCAACCTTACACCTAAAGCAACTAGAGAAAGAAGAACAAACAAAACCCAAAGTTAGTAGAAGGAAAGAAGTCATAAAGATCAGAGGAGAAATATATGAAATAGAGACAAAGGAAGTAAGAGCAAAGATCAATGAAACTAAAAGCTGGTTCTCTGAAAAGATAAACAAAACTGATAAACCTTTAGCCAGACTCATCAAGAAAAAAGGGAGAGGACTCAAATCAATAAAATTCGAAATGAAAAAGGAGAAGTTATAACAGACACCACAGAAATACAAAGGATCATAAGACACTACACGTGGTTATATGCCAATAAAATAGACAACCTGGAAGAAATGGACAAATTCTTAGAAAGGTACAGTCTCCCAAGACTGAACCAGGAAGAAACAGAAAATAGGAACAGACCAATCACAAGCACTGAAATTGAAGCTGTGATTAAAAATCTTCTGATAAACCAAAGTCCAGGACCTGATGACTTCACAGGCAAATTCTATCAAACATTTAGAGAAGAAAGAGCTAATGCCTATCCTTCTGAAACTGTTCCAAAAAATTGCAGAGGAAGGAAAACTCCCAAACTCATTCTATGAGGCCACCATCACCCTGATACCAAAAGCAGACAAAGATACCACACAAAAAAAGAAAATTACATGCTGGGACTTCCCTGGTGGCACAGTGGTTAAGACTCCGTGCTCCCAATGCAGAGGGCCCGGGTTTGATCCCTGGTCAGGGAACTAGATCCCACATGCATGTTGCAACTGAGAGTTTGCATGCCACAACTAAAAAGCCCGTATGCGGCAACTAAGGAGCTGGTGAGCTGCAGCTAAGGAGCCCACCTGCTGCAACTAAGACCTGGCACAACCAAATAAATAAATATTAAAAAAAAAAAAGAAAAAAAAAGAAAGTTATAGGCCAATATCACCGATGAACATAGACACAAAAAGTCTCAACAAAATACTAGCAATCTGAATCCAATAGTACATTAAAAGGATCACACACCATGATCAAGTGGGATTTATCCCGGGGATACAAGGATTTTTCAGTATCTATAAATCAATCAGTGTGATATACCACATCAACAAATTGAAGAATAAAAACCACATGATCATCTCAAAAGATGCAGAAAAAGCTTTTGACAACATTCAGCACCCATTTATGATAAAAGCTCTCCAGAAAGTGGGCACAGAGGGAACATACCTCAACATAATAAAGGCCATATACAACAAACCTATAGCTAACATCATACTCAATGGTGAAAAGCTGAAAGCGTTTCCTCTAAGACTAGGAACAAGACAAGGATGTCCACTCTCAGCACTTTTATTCAACATAATTTTGGAAGTCCTACCTATGGCAATCAGAGAAGAAAAAGAAATAAAAGGAATCCAAATTGGAAAAGAAGAAGTAAAACCGTAACTGTTTGCAGATGACATGATACTATACACATAAAAAATCCTAAAGATGCTACCAGAAAACTACTAGAGCTCATCAATGAATTGGTAAAGTTGCAGGTTACAAAATTAATACACAGAAATTTGTTGCATTTCTATACACTAACTATGAAAGATCAGAAAGAAAATTCAAGAAACAATCCCATTTACCACTGCATCAAAAAGAATGAAATACCTAGGAATAAACCTACCTAAGGAGACAAAAGATCTGTACTTGAAAACTATAAGACACTGATGAAAGAAATCAAAGAAGACACAAACAGATGGAAAGATATACGACGTTAGTGGATTGGAAGAATCAATATTGTCAAAATGACTATACTACCCAAGGCAATCTACGGATTCAATGGAATCCCTATAAAATTACCAATGGCATTTTTCACAGAATTAGAACAAAAAATCTTAAAATTTGTTATGGAGACACAAAAGACCCCGAATAGCCAAAGCAATCTTGAGAAAGAAAAACGGAGCTGGAGGAATCAGGCTCCCTGACTTCAGACTATACTACCTATAGTCATCAAAACAGTATGGTACGGGCACAAAAACAGATATATAGATCAATGTAACAGGATAGAAAACCCAGAAATAAACCCACACACCTATAGTCAATTAATCTACAACAAAGGAGGCAAGACTACACAACGGTGGAAAGACAGTCTAGTCTCTTTAACAAATGGTGCTGGGAAAACTGGTCAGCTACATGTAAAAAAATGAAATTAGATGGTTCTTTAACACCATACACAAAAATACGCTCAAAATGGATTAAAGACCTAAATGTGAGAAAAGATACTATAAAACCCCGAGAGAAAAACATAGGCTGAACACTCTCTGACATAAATTGCAGCAATATCCTTTTCGATCTGTCTCCCATAATAATGGAAATAAAAACAAAAATAAACAAATGGGACCTAATTAAACTCAAAAGCTTTTGCACAGCAAAGGAAACCATAAACAAAACGAAAAGACAACCCACAGATTGGGAGAAAATATTTGCAAATGATGTGAGCAACAAGAGATTATTCTCCAAAATTTACAAACACCTCGTGAGGCTTAATATCATCAAAACGAACAACCCAATCAAAAAATGGGCAGAAGACCTATATAGACATTTCTCCAAAGAAGACAGATGAGAAGATGTTCAACATTGCTAATTATTAGAGAAATGCAAATCAAAAGTACAATGAGATATCACCTCACACCAGTCAAAATGGCTATCATCAAAAAATCCACAAACAATAAATGCTGGAGTGTGGCGAAAAGGGAACCCTCCTACACTGTCGGTGGGAACGTAAATTGGTACAGCCACTATGGAGAACAGTATGGAGGCTCCTTAAAAAACTAAAAATAGAGCTACCATTTCACCCTGCAATCCCACTCCTGGGCATATATCCAGAGAAAAACATGCTCCGAAAGGATACACGCACCCCAATGTTCATTGCAGCACTGTTTACGATAGCCAAGACATGGAAGCAACCTAAATATCCATCGACAGAGGAATGGATAAAACAAATGTGGTACATATATACAATGGAATATTGCTCAGCCATTAAAAAGAATGAAATAATGACATTTGTAGCAACATGGATGGACCTAGAGATTGCCATACTGAGTGAAGTCAGTCAGAGAAAGAGAAATATCATATGATATCTCTTATATGTGGAATCTAAAAAGAAATGATACAAAGGAACTTATTTACAAAACAGAAACAGGCTCATAGACTGAGAGAACAAACTTACGGTTACCAGGGGGGAAGGGTGGAGGGAAGGGATAGTCAGGGAGTTTGGGATCGACATGTACACACTGCCATAATTAAAATGGATAACCAACAAGGACCTACTGTATAGCACAGGGAACCCTGCTCAATGTTACGTGGCAGCCTAGATGGGAGGGGAGTTTGGATACATGTATATGTATGGCTGAGTTGCTTTGTTGTGCACCTGAAACTATCACAACATTGTTAATCGGCTATATTCCAATATAAAATCAAAAGTTAAAAAAAAGAAGCAACAAAAAAACCACACCTCAATTTGTCACTTTTCACTTTTTAAAATCTGAAGAACCCAGTTTATGAATAACATACAATTGAACAATTTTAACATCTGAAAGCAAAACAAGTACATTTTTGTACATGTACAAAATCAGTACATTTACTGACATCCAAATAAAATCAGATATTTACATAAATATGCATCTAATTCTATAATCTGTACATCACCATAGTCAATTAGCTGTGACCTAAACTTTTAATAAGTTTTCATTTTTGCAATGCACTTTAAGTCTTAACTTGCTAGAGTGAAAGATTACATACATTTCCTACATTTTGAAAGAAATCAGAAATTACCTTGAATTTCAGGTGGCGAAGGAACTCCATTTAAGTAATGGAAAAACAAAGCAGAACACCTCAGGAAAGGCATGATTCCAGCTCTGACATTCCTCAACAGATGCCAACCAGAGTGCATTTCTTTCAAGGCACTGTGAAAGAGAAAAATGACAACTGGGAAATGTAACTAAAAAATGGTCATTCTAGTTATAGCACAGTGAGAAAACAGACAACTACAATTCGGAATTGATAGCACGTTGGCTTAAAAGGTATGGGTAGCCCTAACTATTACAGGATGTCAGGTATAATTGGTGATACACCCTCTAATGCTGTTATTAAAATTTGTAAAAGTTATACAGCTATATAAAGAGAAAATTTGGAAAATAAAAAAACTATCCACTATTCTATAACCTTATATCAGCAGGTATTACTTTGGAAAACTATTTTCATACTAATCTGTCTTACACAGTTGTACTTGTAACATATAAAATTTAAAATTAACATGATTTTCAGATCATAAACCATAATTTTATTGGAATTTTAATATTCTGGATAACATCAATCATAACCTACACTAAATTACTTCCCTGTAAGCAAACTCTTAGATCGCTTTAAATTCTTTGCTAATATAAATAATATCAGTGTACATCTTTATGTCTGTAGGTTTTTCTATATGTTGGATTATTTTGCCAGTGTGGATTCTCAGAAATGGGATAACTTAGTCAAAGAACAAACAGTATGGTTCTTGACATACACTGTTAGAAAGCCAAGTGAAGGGACTTATCTGGTGGCGCAGTGGTTAAGAATCTGCCTGCCAGTGCAGGGGACACGGGTTCAGCCCTGGTCTGGGAAGATCCCACATGCCGCAGAGCAACTAAGCCCATGCGCCACAGCTACTGAGCCTGCGAGCCACAACTACTGAGCTGGCATGCCACAACTACTGAAGCCCACATGCCCTAGAGCCCGTGCACTGCAACTACTGAGCCCACGTGCCACAACTACTGAAGCCTGCGTGCTGCAACTACTGAAGCCCGTGTGACTAGAGCCAGTGCGACTAGAGCCAGTGCACCACAACAGAAGAAGCCACTGCAATAAGAAGCCCGTGCACCACAAGGAAGAGCAGCCCCCGCTCGTCGCAACTAAAGAAAGTCTGCACGCAGCAACGAAGACCCAGCACAGCCAAATATAAAAAAAAAAAAAAAAAAAGAAAGCAAGCCAAGTGAAACTGTCATAACCAAATCACAATGACTCCAATAACATGAGGTTCTAAGAATGTCACTGCACTCCTGCCAGCCCTGGGTATACCTTAAAAATGTGTGGGAAGTGCTGTATATTACTCCTCTCTCAGAGATTTCCAATCATGTTAGTATATTAAAAGTTGAGAAGTCCTGCAGGTCACTCCCCCATCTCTTATTTTTAACATGTCAACAGACAGCAACTTCCCTTATTTAACAAATGAATTCGTTTTTCATACTACCACCTCCTAATATTTGGGGAACTGCCTATCATGTAAAGATTATGACCTCACCTTCCTGTATACTGGTGAAGTGTTTTATACAAAGCAAGAACTGCTAATTCTTCTTCCCCAGAAGCATTTTCTTGATCCATGCCATTCTCTTCTGAAAGATAAGGCAATATTAGTATTCTGCATTTGCCTACTAAGTGGACTGATGACCACACCATTTAAGCACTCAAATATATTCATACACTCACGTGTAATATGAAAATACTCTCACAAAACACACAGAACTTTAATCCCTCAGGTCGGAACACAGTATTGATCTCCATCCTAACAAGGAGCCTCTTAGGGAGAGGAAGCTAAAGTGCTTCAGGGTGCCAGGCAGCAAGCGGTGAGTAAAATCTGCTAAATATACAGTCTGTGGTACTCAAATATTACTAAACTTATGAAATAAAAAAAATAAGTAAAAACATTCCCATCACTAAGGTTTTTAACAGAAGGGAAATTGTTTCAAAATTTTTCACATGAGGATAAACAGGATTTTACTGTTTATTTTACTAATTACTACTACAAGTAGCCTAATTATAGTTTATATATTACTCTCATCCAAGCACCTTTTCCTTTAATACTTTTTTTTTAAACTGAAAAAACTCCAGTACTTCCTTCAAGAATCTGACAAAAAGGAGTTACCTGTACGTGAGGTAAGTAAGATCTGTATGATGTGTGCCATAGTAACCAGATGGAAAATGTGAAGGTCCCCAGTGCCAAGGCTGATCCCTGAAAAATCTTGACACTGCAATGCCGGGAAGGCGAGCACCAAGCCCACCTGGATACCAAATACAGAAGGTCAGAAAGAGCACCTTTCCTTTCACAGCTGAACACGTTTCCATTTTCTTAATGTGATCTCTTTGTGAGCTCAGTCCCTCCCCTTAAGAAATCTTTGTTCTTAAAGGGTACACATGTTAGAAATTCCACTAGGATTGACTAAAGAAAATTATTTAGAGCGTTATTATTTCATTTGATGGGCATTATTATTTCATTTATCCACTGATTCCCCTATACATAGTTTATTGTTAATAATAACAAAAAAAAAAACTTGAAATCTTTCTAGGTAGTGAGCAATGGAAAAGGCATGAGTTTTGGACCCACAAAGATCTAGGTAAGAATCCGAGATCCTCTTATGAACCTTTTAGACAATTCCTTTGAGTCTCAGTTTCCCTGTTGGTAAGCTGGCGATAATATACATGTTTTTAATACCTCAGTAATAAGGATGTAAGGACTAAATGAAGATGAATGGGAAAGCAGTCAGGTACACAATAAATGCTAGCTCCCTTGTTAGCCTCCTGCTGCCTGTATGGTGGTGTCAGTGGTGGTGGTTTTCAGAGGAGCAATGGGAACAATAACAATGGCTGACATTTACTAGGGACACATTGCTCTAAGCTCTTTACATTGATTATCCCATTGAGTTTTGACACAATTATATCAGGTAGGTATTAACCAACTTACAGGCACAGAATACGATGCCCAAAGAGATTAAGGAGGCAGCACTTGGGGCTGCTGTGCGTGGCAGTACCCTCAGTGTCCTGAGTAAGGGGACCTGGTTGAGGTGGGGCTGAACTTCAGCCACCCACTGCCTGGCCAGTGCTGACCTGGCACCACCCGCACCTGTTCAGAATACATAACTTTCCCTAAATCACACAAAGAGACTGTTGCTAAGTAGTGTTACCAGAGGGCTGTATCTGCCCCAAAGCACTGTATGGGTTGGCAGCAGCCCTTACATTACTAGTGTTTTTTACTTCTCTATAGTGAAAAGCATAGAGAGGTTACATTACTGACCTCAGCCACAAGACAAAAATAAGACAGACTGGATTAGACACCCAGGTCAAGTCTCTCAACTGGATTCCTTAACATTTTCTTTTTGAGGATCTTCAGAAAAGAATTATACTCAGAAGTAGTAAGAATAATAGGTGATAATTCCTCTTGTCTGCCTCTGCATTACTCATCAAGTCTAAGATAAAGCTATATAATATGATAAAAATTTCAAACACAAATTACAAGATACCCACCAATAAATGAAACATGTCGATATCTAATATGCATGGAAGGTCTCCGTGGTTGTCACCAGGCACCAAGGCTAATGTTTAAAGAAAAATACATAAGCACATATTATATGTCAATGTAAGTATTAAATTATTTTTAAAATGCATATAATCTAGTTTAAATTTATTTTTTGCAAGCTATATATGAATTCATGAGCTAGAACTTGTATATAAGACAAACAGTATTACCAAAATATTTCTTCCAAAATGGAGGGAAGTTTCACCACTAAAAACAAAATTACAGAAGATGAGAAATTATCATAACATATGGTACATGTATTAATACTCACATGCAAAAAGTTTACAAAAGTGTCCTTGTACCACTGAAAGTGATGCCACTGTCCAATGTGCTGCAGCAAATCTCGTTAGTGACCTAAGACAGTCATCCTGAAATAGAGATGACAAAATTAACAAAGAAGCCAGCATATGAAGTAGTTCTCCTCTTTCAGGAATGTTACAAAGCACAGCTAGTTGAAGTAAAGCTGGATGCACAATGAAATCTCTAGATGGTATGGAACTGAATCTATGACATCTTTAATGGCATGTCTCTAACATGGAATGCATGGAATGGAAAATATCTAATTGTATGATGAATAAAACAAGGCTATCTCCTGTTACCATGCTGCTAGTTCTCTGTGGAAAAGTTAAGAAGGACACATGCGTCAAGACAGACAACAAACAAAAGAGACTCCCAGGAATGTGATGCAGTATTTCTTTATATTTAGTCTAAATAAATACTCTAAAATGTGGCAAACACTTCAAATACTGGGGAAATTACGTGCAAGAAGATGGTTATACAAATCAGGGTGTCTGTAAACATCAAACTGTTATGGAGACTATGTAGGAACAATGAGAAAACTCTTAATGTAAAGTGAAGAACAGAGTAGAAACAAAACTACATGTAAATATCTATTATAATAAAGTATAAACATGCTAATGAAAAAGACAGATGGGTGATTGACTTAAGTTTTTTCTTCCTGCTTAATTCCCTATTTTCTAAATTTTTTGTAATGTTGTTTGGTTCAATAGATATTGAGGACCTACCATACGCTAGTCTTGGTTTTGAAGATCTCAAAATGAAAACTCACCCCCCCCACCCCCTGCTCTCAAGGAGCTCACAGCCTTGAGGGTGGGAAGGAAAAGAAAAGGGGGGAGGGGACAGCTAAAGGAGGCAGTATCACAGATGAGGTATACCCCACTTCATGGCTCAGAAATTTCCCAGGGAAGGCAAAGCTTGAAGAACTTCTTAAAGAGAAGTCATCTGCTTAGGGCACTCAAATAGAGGCAAAAGTCTGGGACTAGCATTTGGGGACCAGTAATGATTCTGCAATCCTGGCCCATGGATGTGGGGATTGGCAGGAGGTGAGTGACAATGGAGAAGTAACATTTAAGAGATATGATCAGGGTTACTTTTTAGAGAACCTCTCTGATAATATATTAGGAGAGAGTGAGATTCAGGGTAGAGACAGTTACAATAATCTAGGCAAGAAAAGATATAGGGGCTGAACCAAATCAGTAGAAGTAGGAATGGAAGAACTAGGACAAATATGCAGGAGAGACATTCAACAAACTCTGCTGATCAATTGGATATGAACATCCAGACCAAATGATGCATCCAAAAGGACTTGCAAGTTTCTGGCTTGGTCACTGGATGGACAGTGGTGACATTAACTAAGACTCTAAATATAGGAAGAAAAATTAATTTGGATTGTTCAGTTTGAGGTATCTTTAAGAGATCCAGGTGAAAAAAATGGCACTGAGGTAATAGATCTGGTTTAGAGATAAACAGGTGGGAATCATTTGGATATAACTGGAATCAGAGACATAGATGGGGCTGACCAGGGAAGAGTATCAGATGATTGAGTCATGGGCCAAACTCTGGGGGTTTAAAATAACATTTACAGCACAAAGGAGGGAAAGCAGACTGAGAAGGAGCCGCCAGAAAGATAGGGAGAAAACCAGGAATGTCACAGAAATCAAGAGAGAAAATGAGCTTCAGAAAGAAGTAGTTATCAGAATTAAGTAAATAGAATGTCAAATAAGGGCTGAAAAATGCCCACTCACAATGATAATGAGATCATTTGGTGAACTTGGCAAGAGGTGTTTCCGAAAAGTGAGAGAGTGTTGGCGAGGGGTGGTGGTGGTGAAGCCAAACTGCAGGGAGTTGAAAAGTGAAGAGTTAGCAAGAAATTGGAGCCAGAGTATACATTATTGTTTAAAGATGTTTCGCTGTGTATAAAATTTCTCTTAGGATGTGAAGTGAAATTAAAAACTGTAGGTGCTATTTATCTGTAAACATTTTTCATTGCATGGTGAAATAAGCTTTAAAATCGCTTGCTTGGTCATAAAAAGGAATGAAAAAGCTAGGGTGATAGAAGATAATATTGAGGGCAAGAGTAAGAGGAATAATGGAGCACACTTGTGAACAGGGCAAGTGCCAGGAGTGAAAGAGGTAGAAGAAGGGATAACTGATGGAGAGGGGATGGATTCCAAACAATAGATGGAAAGATAAGCCACTTTACCCGGAGGTCCCTTATCCTCTGATATAGGAGGGAAAGGTCAGTGGAGAGGTACGTAAATTTGAAAAGCAGAAGTCAAAAAAATAGAATGAGTTCATCCCTAATGGCTATATACTTTAAAAAATTAAATTTCTCTTATGAACGTAGAAAAAAACTTAGATAAAATATTAGCAAATCAAATATAATCATATATAAAAAGGATACTCTACATGACCAAGTTGGGATTATTTCAGGAATGCAAGGTTCCTTTAACAATCAATATAAACAGATTACACAAAATCATATTAGCAGAAAAACAGATGAAGAGCCGACAGTGTGCCAAAGAGGTAGAGTGAAGTACACAGAATCAAGAAAATGTGTAAGAACTGCCTTAAAAACCAGACAAAGTAAACTCTATTCTATACATTTGTGATTGCCTTTTCAATATCAGCATACTTATCAACTCTTATTTACTGTAGCAAAAGAATGTCACAGTCAACACTGATAGTCATATCGCAATCCATCATATATCACAGTTAAGAATACAGGGTACTGCTATTCTGCTGATTTACCACAAAGATACAATTCAGGGCAGTTTTAATACCAGGGTCTACTCCTAGATATTCCAATGTAATAAGTCAAAGTGACCAGGTATCTGTATTTTTAAAAAACTCCAAAGAGTTAGGGCTCTTACATCAGTGGTTCTCACTCCTGGCCTCGGGGGTGGGGGAAGCTTTTAAAAAAATATTAATGCCTGGGGCCTATCTCCAGAGACTCTGATTTAACTGACCCATAGTAGGGCCTAGGCACTTCTAAAAGCTCCCCAGGTGATTCTACGTGAATAAAATTACATGCACTTTTATGATTATAAGTTTGAATGGTAAGTAGTAGAAGAAGCTGACACTAGCTACATTGTAAAAATTAGCAAGCTTTAATTGTATATTCCTTCACTTTTCTAGGCATTAAATGTACTGTTTTGACATTAATTTGTACTTATTTACATGTTGCTTATAATGGGTAGTCAAACGTGGTAGAGGGTATGTTCTGATCTCTATTTCCAACTACGGCACTAAACATTCAAGAACAAGCACTTTGTTTTTAGTTCCCCATCCCCCCATTTTTTCACATGTTTAACCAAAAGAGATGAAGTCTATTTAAAAGAAAAATAATGAAAAATTAAATTATAAACATTACGTCTTGGGCTTCCCTGGTGGTGCAGTGGTTGAGAGTCCCCCTGCCAATGCAGGGGACGCGGGTTCGTGCCCCGGTCCGGGAAGATCCCACGTGCCACAGAGCGGCTGGGCCCGTGAGTCCGGAGCCTGTGCTCCGCAACGAGAGAGGCCACAGCAGTGAGAGGCCCGCGTACCGCAAAAAAAAAAAAAAAAAATTACGTCTTCAGTATTGTTACAGAAAATGGGTTTTACCTCAAAAGGAGTGAACCTATGCTTAAATAACCATTTCAGGTTTTTTGGATTAAAAAAAGCAGAACAATCTAATTTCTACTCCACCATTCCATGAATTGAGTAAACTGATAACTTACCAGTCTGCAAGGCAAAGGACTGAACAACGGTTTATCTTCATCATTTAAAATTCTTTCTGAGGATTAAAAATGGTAAAGATGGTAAATTTTATGTTTTGTACATTTTATTACAAGTTTAAAAAAAAAGTAAAAAAAAAATTGTTTCTCCCGAAAGCACAATATTGTCAGGTTTTGAAATCTTTAAGTCATTTCACAAGAATTAACTTTGGATAAGTAAAAATGAGGAAATATTCCCTTAACTGACAAGAAGCTATAACCACCACTAAAATGAGTTCTCTGTTGCTGTGGTTAATTTATAAACTGTCAATCTAATATTCTGCCAGTACACTACATTTCCTGCTTCAAAGTCTTTATATTATTTGATATTGTTGCCCACTTTAAACATCTCTGTTTAAATACAGGATTCTACACACAATTCATGTCAATGTATGCTTGAGATTTAAAGACACAACTCTGAATCTCTTACCTATGCTTTGGATGGTGTACGCACAACTACCCCAGCACATTATGGGGACACGGGGATCCTCTTCATTGGGATGAACCTTTAGTCCCACCTTATAAGTAGCAGTTCCAAATGTTGTTAGCATTTCTTTTATGCTTTCAGAATAAGGATTCCTGAAGTGAACATGTACAGGATTAGCTCAAAACAATGTGCTCACATCAATCAAAGGGCTCAGTTTCTTAACAGCTATTTTCTATGTTGGAATTGAACCACTGAAACTACCTAAAGATAGTTGTACGAAAAGGGGGAATGAAAGATATGCAAACGGTCCCTGCCTGAGAGGGATTATGCTCTACTTGGGTTGGCAGCAGTGAGGCACAGGCCTGAAAACAGGGTATTAGGGTGAAGGTCTACACACTGAACTATTGGATCCTGGACCTCTTCCCCATCTCAAGAACATCAGCAATGTGTACCCACTGCCATAGATTTTAGTTTCTCCAGTGAATAATTCTCAGGAAAAGCCGTTTTTACACATTGACATTTGGGGGTCCCAAGTGAAAGACTGGCGGGGGCCTGATCACCTCGTTGTGAGGCTCATAGGTCTGCAAGCTCCAACCTGCCCACCAGGTATCCAGTGAGCTTCCTAGTGCCTTGTTCTTGAAATCACCCAAGGACCAATAAACATTTAAGAAAAGAATCAAACATCAAAGACATAAACACCAAAACAAACAAGCAGAAAAAAGGAACTCAGGGAAAACGGAGACAGGGTAGAAAACAACAATTTATAAAAAAATTAGGGGACTTCCCTGGTGGCGCAGTGGTTAAGAATCTGCCTGCCAATGCAGGGGACATGGGTTTGATTCCTGGTCCGGGAAGATCCCACATGCCGTGGAGCAACTAAGCCCGTGCGCCACAAATACTGAGCCTGCGCTCTAGAGCCCACGAGCCACAACTACTAAGCCTGCGTGCCACAACTACTGACGCCCATGGGCCTAAAGTCTATGCTCCGGAACAAGAGAAACCACCACAATGAGAAGCCCACACACCGCAACGAAGAATAGCCCCTGCTTGCCGCAACTAGAGAAAGTCCGTGTGCAGCAGTGAAGACCCAATGCAGCTATACATACATACCTACATACACACCTACATATATACATACATAAATAAATAAGGGGATCAGTCCAAGAGGGCCAAGAATGAACTAACAGTAGGACTACCTCAAAGAATGGAAAAACCAAGAGGAGAAAATTATCCAAGGAACAAAATAAAACATTCCCCAAACTGAAGGATATGAATCTTCAAAGAGCCTGTTGAAAACGTGGCAAAATGAATGAAGAAAGACTCACATACCAAGGAATATCACAGAGAAATTTCAGAACATTGGGAATTAATGAGACAATCACAACGGTTTTCAGAAGTAATAAAGTTACAAAGGAACAGGAATCAGAATGGTGTTAATTTCTCAGTGGGCGCTAGAAGTTAGTAAACACTGCCTTCAAAATCTAGATGTAAAGTTACTTCTAACCTATAATTCTATACCCAAACCATCCATCAAGCATATGGATACAATAAATGTATTTTCAGGCATGGAAAATTTAACACCCAGGCACCTTTTCTTAGGAATCTGCTGAGAGATGCAATATGAGGGAGTAAATTAAGAAAGGAAGGAGAGGACTTCCCCAGTGGTTAAGATTCTGCACTCCCAAAGCAGGGGGTGTGGGTTCAATCACTGGTCAGGGAACTAAAATCCTACATGCCACAGGTGTGGCCAAAAAAAAGAGAGAGAGAAGGATACAAGATCCAGCAAACAAGAGGAGCAGGGCTAGGGGAAGTCTCAGGGTGACATCTGTGTCCTGTCCTGACTGGCATGGGAGGGCAAAGGCTGTGGGAGGAGGGCTCCAGGAAGGAAGATCATCTGATGAATCTGAGCACTGATAGCTACTGCTAGGCATCTGACAGGTCTATTGCAACGTTTAGGGAAAAAAAAAAGTATTGTATACAAAGAAAACCAAGTATATGAAAAAAAATAAGGTAATTATTAACCACAGGAAAACAAAATGTGTAAGAAAGGAAATTTACCACACAACTTATCAGTAGAAACAATTATAATATAAAAACTGACAAATGATTTAACCAAAAATTGTGAAATAACTCTATAGGTAGACTGGCGAGGAATAGTGAATAGGGTAGAGGTCAAAGTTGAATCCTAAATTACTAGTCAACAGAAAGATACTGTTTAAAAAAATGATAAATCAAGACACAGCTGATTAAGCATTTTAATTAGAAATACGGAAGTACGTAGCAGAAGAAACAAAATTACAGGATGGGGATTGGGAGGAGGAATGTGAGAGGCACAGGACTGATGTTCTTTCTGTTTAAGCCCTCCAGTAGTATTTTTACTGAGTAATTTAGTATTTGCCAGGCACAGCTTCCAGGTAACATTAAATGTATTGTCACTTTATCTTTATAACACTTATGAGGTAGATATTATTATCTTCCCTTTACAAATGAGGAAACTGAGTGAGGTACAGAGAGGTCAAGCAATTTGCACAAAGTTGCACAGCTTATAAGCAGCGGTGCTGGAACTGAACAAAAGCAGTCTAGCTCTAGAATCTGGGTTATACCTTGTAACTTACTGGCTATGGGTAAAATTAGGCTGAAAACACTCTGGTTTTGGTCCTGAGTTACTAAGAGGTTGGTGGGGCCATAAATAGAAAACAGAAGTCAGAAGGAAGCATGGGCTTTGGTGGGGGAGCTGAGCAGCTTAGGTTTAGATATACTGATAAGGTGTTGTCAAGTAGAGCCAGATAAAGGGGTGTAGGAGGGAGTCAGGAACATAGACTAGGAGAGGTTTGTGAGAATTAAACATGCCATGTAGTTCTTAGGTTTTTATCTATACACCTGCAGTAAATATTCTTAAGTCTCAGAATTCAAGATCAGTGTCCTATAACATTTTGCTCCCTAACTTGACAAACGATATTCTTACTAACTGCTGACTTAATTTTTCATTTCAAGTGGGCCAAATTTAAAAGGAATAATATACTCACTTAGGATGAAAATCAGGCCTAAATCCTTCAGGGAGCTGCAATTCATCCACATTTTCTAAATTCTTTGATAAGGCAGTATCTACAGAAACAAGAATTTTATATTATTATTCTTTAGTCCACAATATTTCTATAAATTTCAGTAATAAATTTCATTATAAATTTAGGTCAAAGAAATTTTAAAAAGTGGGAAAAATTCCCATTAATGAAAACCAATATAATATACATTCAAAGCATGAGAAACACTATTGCTCTGGATGACCTAGGTACCTTCTTCGGTCACCTGTGCTTCTCCTCAAAGTAAAGCCACTGGAATGTAGCTAGGGAAGGTAAGAAAAGGAAGAGTATGCTGTTTTGTTTCCTTATAAACCAATGGTATAAATTCTGCTCAGACTGCTTTCCCTCAAGGTCGGAAGTGCAGTGCATGTCTATCAAACTTGGGAAGCCTTTGGTAATGCCAACAATATAGTGAGTCAGCCCACAGAGAACAAAGCCAGCTCTTTCATGCTCAGTTACATCTCCCCCACCCCCAGAAGCTCTTCAATAAAATGGGGGAGAAAGTGAGAAGTATTTATCATAAACTTCACATGAGTTTGTGTGTTTTCAAGGAATAAGGAGTAATGTAGCAGATTCAAATTTAGTTCATTAAGACAAAGAAAATTAGAGAAAGTCAAATTTTAAAGTGAGAGGTTTCACTTTTAAAATATTTTAAAACAATTTATTCTGAAACTATATTTCCCAATGGTCTCAGACATTAGGGAAAAATGAAAGCAGGTTATCAGAACTTACTAGGAGTATTTTCTTCTTTCCTAAGAACCTGTAATGCTTTTATTTGCTGAGATATTGTTCTAATCCACTGAGTCAGATTTGGTTGGTCTGAAAAATGTAACCTGCTAGAAGAGATTATAGAGAGTGTTTAGTATTCTGTTGCTGCTTAGTTTAAGATACAAAAAGACTCCTTAAATGATCACAGGTATATTTTAGACATACTTCAAATATTAAAAAAACAAAAAAACAATAAAAAAACCTAGGGGAAATTTGTTGCTTTTTAAAAAGTCAGAATAGGTATTTACCAATGGAAATGAAAATATATTATTCGTCAATATGATGCTAATAATTATTAGCAACATATTGAATTATTTGTCAAATATTTCACTTTTTTGGTACTGGAATTTATTAGTATTTCTTAAATATCACAATCACCACACCACAGACACTATTTATTGAGTGCTTATTATACTGCAAGCACTTAGTTATGTTGTAAGCATTTTACAGTATTATATTTAATCCTCAGAATCGTTAATGAAATAGGTTATATTATTGTCCCCATTTTACAGATGAGGAAACAGGTTTAGAGCTATGTTACTTGACTAAGGCCATATATGGGACAGATGTGGCATTCAAACCCAGCTATATCAGACTCCACAGCCTGTGTTCTTTTAACAAATGTGCCATAACTGACTCTCCTGGGAAAAAAGCAAAACCTGAACCACAGAAGTGATTGTTTTCTCCTTACATGCAGAGAATTCTTAATCTAACAATGACTAATTTCTTTACCAGTTCAAATGCAGGTATAAGTCAGCACCATGATATGCTTTTCTGATTAAAATGCATGAGCTTACATGCACATCTAATGGTATTTTAAGAACACTGTGTGGTAGCATAGACTAAGACACCATGATTTTAACTCCTAAAATTGAAGAGAAAAAAACTGACCCTGCTTTATTTAAACCCAAATAGTACCACAGAAATAAACAGATGATTCATGTTCACAAAACTCAAATTAGTACTTGTGAATGTAAGACAGATACCATAAACTGAGTAATAAAGGTCAGGTTTGAAGAGGAGACACTATCAAATTCATATCTGAAATGAGTATGTCTAATACTCCTATTAGCTAAAAGTGCACTAAAAATTATGAAATAACAAAAACTTTGCATTTTAAATACACTAACAGATTTTCACTTTTTGGCCCAATTTTTGAATTGGCCAGTAAATTGCAAAAAATTATATTTAATTGTTAGCATGTTCAATAATGTCAGTTTGAGCTGCCCCTTCTCCCCCTATCAATTTACTGAGCATCTCTAAAAACGTATGAGGGAGATATTTAAAGTGGGGTCTTAGAAATAAAGGAGACAGTTTTCATGAACACATGGGAACTTTATACCCTTTATAGTGCTTACAGGTGACCAAGAAACTGTTAAATTTTAGCCTGTTCCTTTCTAAAAACCAAAATCATATTTCATAGGTCAGCTAGAAGAAATAACTAAATAAAAAGTTTGGAAAGTACCTGGAAAACATTATGCATTTACCTAGAGTGATCTCCTCACCCAGCTGTTGTTTATTATTTCATTACCTTCAAAGGAAACTAGTTCTTTGACATAAAGGTTTTATGAGCCAAAACTTACCTATTAAAAATATTTCTTGGAGGAAGCAGCAGAGGAATAACAGTATTACTCAAGCATTCACAAAGGGGACAAAGGAATTCTCCATTTTCTACATCATAGCTTGTATGTAAGCGTAATCTCTGTTGCCTTCGCTGTTCTTTAGCTTGAACGGAATCAAAATACCTTTACAATTAGAAAACATGAGGTATCAAAAACAATGGTAATTTTTAAAAATGAGAGCCACAAGCTTCAACATTTTAAATAATTTGTTTCCACAAAAAAAATCTAAAATTAAAATCTTGAAATGACCTGAATTATTTTTAACAGTGATACTTTAATTTTGAGTTGTTGTAATTACCAAAATGGGCTAAGAGTTTTAAAACAGGAGAATCAAAAAAAGACTGCGTTGCAAACAATCATTCACAATGTAGCATATTTCTTGGTCCCAGTGCTCTGCGGTTACTCCCCCAGTGTTGGTGACTACGTACTAGGGGCAGTTCATAACAACTCAATGAGCAGAGTACTAGAATAACAGCACTGATTTGTTGGTTTTGTGGAAGCATAGAAAGCACCAAAGTAGAATAAGTTTGAAGTTATCCCATCTTAGCTCAGGGAGCCATGACAATCTTAAGAACTAACCAGACAAGTGCTAGCATCTTCAGAATCAAGAGTTGTTCACCCTGGACCCAAAGAAAGACATATTTCTAGGGTTTATACCACTGTAAAAATCCTTTACTTCATCTAGTCTGTTAGATCCCCACATTAAAAAATACATTTGATATACTATGAAGTTTCTAAGTCACTCCTTTAAATGTAATGACAAAACAAATTAATTTTGTTATTTATTAGGCAGTAATACGGAGTTCTCTTCTTCAAACATCTTAAGTTCTTTCTCCGTTTTTCTAGAATGGAATTTCCTTTATTAAAAAATTTAATTTTGAGCCTTTGGATAAGCTTCTCTTGACTAATATTATGAATATAAATTACCTTTGCCAACAATGGGCATGCATAATGTGCCCACAGCTACCAGTATGTGTTCCACAAGACAGATCAGGGTGCATGAATAATGGATCATATTTTTCTGCATTATAAAACAAACAAAAAACAAAGCGAAAAACCAAGCATTTAATATTCCTATAACAAATGTACAACTTTAAACTGTGAAATCCTTACTAAGGGCCTGTAAACTTCAAATGAAATGCTAGTTTATACCTTTGATTTGAGGTACCAATAATTTATGCAAGACCCCGGATTATTCAGAATACAGGACTCTCTAATTTTCATTACCTTGAGCAAGTTAATGAAACATCCCTGAATTGTTAACTGAAACTGGAATCCCGTATTTAAGTACATCTAATCTTTTGAACATTTCACATTTTCAGGGCACCGAGAGACTCCTATTCCCCGAAAATGCCCTGAGCCTGAGGTAAAGGGATATTCTTCAGGGAGAGGTCTTTAATACCTTCAGGGCAGCTGGGTCACAATGATCTCTAACAAAAAAGATGTCCTGGCAGTAGAGGAGAATCTGCCTAAAGACAATCATGCAGAGACTAGCCACAATTACTATACCAGAGTCAAAGTTGCAGCAAAATATCTGGGACAGCAGCCCAGACAAGAGTAGGGAAAAATGGGAAATTGAGACAGTCTTCTGCTCTGGTACTGATTTTTTATATTTCAAGGAGATGAAAAATGAAGACAAACATAAAGTGGGTAGCCGGCTTCTTCGGGAATTCTTGGAATTCTCTACATAAATTAGTATAATCTTAGAAATTCCCTAACATTAAATTACTCAAGTTTCAATCTGCTTTATATAATAGAACAGTACAAATTTCACAGCATAAAGAAAATCTTTTATGATATAAATTGTGAAAGCATTAAAAAAATCCACTTATAGCCAAGTACTAAATACAACTGGTGACTTTATCTTCAGCCTGGAATGAAATTTGTAAATCGCCTAGTACAAATGATCATTTCTTAAGGTGAAGCTGACCAATGTATCTTAACTAGGGTGCTTGAGAGCCACACTGTGAAGATTTTCATTATAGAGAAAAGGCAAACTTACCAGTGGTCTCTCAAACCTCCTTCCAATCATACAATGTGAAAAGCACTGGCTAAATAAGTGCTTTGGAAATTAAAACACAGTTCCTACTCTCAAGAAGTTTACTGGCTGGTATCATTAAGGCATGTGCACACATAAACAAATGTAAGAGTAGAAACATAAAAGTATCTGTGGTGGACACAATAAGGTGCAGCCCAGAAGCCCCTGCAGGAATGAATTACTTACTCCCTCAGCTGTTAGAAGAGGGCACTCAACCGTTATCCCTCTTTAAGGGACTCTGCTCAGGGTCACACTACTTTGATCAAGGTCACACCTCTTTCCAGAGGTAGGCCACAAACAGTCACTGATCAGTGTCAGGGTATGAAGACCCAGCCCCCTTGCCCCAACTTGGGACACCTCTGAAGGGCCATCCAGCTCCAGAGCTCCCATGGGGTTGGCTAAGGTCTTCTGGGGACTGCATCATAGCTCAACTTCTCCCTTTGCCCAAACCTGCTTCCTTCCCGTCCATTCCATAGATGTTGATCCCAAGACTCTCTCTTTTTTTTTTTGTGGTACGCGGGCCTCTCACTGTTGTGGCCTCTCCCATTGCGGAGCACAGGCTCTGGACACGCAGACTCAGCGGCCATGGCTCACGGGCCCAGCTGCTCCGCGGCATGTGGGATCTTCCCAGACCGGGGCACGAACCCGCATCCCCTGCATCGGCAGGCGGACTCTCAACCACTGCGCCACCAGGGAAGCCCCCCAAGACTCTCTTGAATAACATCCTGCACTGCATGGTAATCTCTATCTCAATAATCTAAATGAGAATCTGGCTCAAGGACAGCTTCTCACAGGGGTGACTCACACCACTGTTCTCAAGGGATTCCACCCTGGATCTATCTATGAGATAAAATAATTATTGAGATAAAATAATTATTGTTATTTCAGTGTCAACTAATTATTGGACTTTACAAATGTGAAGAATGGGAAAGACTGTTAAGTACCAAAGTACATTAATGAAACAAAGAACAGCTTTCTTTTGAATCCCTGCTATTTATCAGCTGCGTAATTCAGGCATAATACTTAACCTTCTGGAGTGTTTCCACATCTGTCAAGTGAGGAATTCCTGTCTAAGTTACCTGTTCAAGATACCACCAAGCCTACAGTTATTATTAAGTTAATAAAATCTCTGTATATCACCTACCATACTATGTGGCAGTCATTAGTAATAGGGAGGATGAGGATATAGCTATGACTTACCTGGATCCTGAATGAATTTACTTCTGTTTTTTGATAATACAGTTGATCTCTGAACAAATGCTGCCAGGACCATTGCCCTGCTTTCCACCTTGACCTCTTGCTCTTCTTGACACAATATACAGGTAACAAATTGTCTTTGTTCAGGGACCCGAGTTTGTGCTGGGCCCAATGCCGTATGAGTCATATCTGAAACCATAGGGCTGCAATAAAAAGGTTAGGAGTATAATTAATGAGCCTAAGAAGTTTCTATAGAATCATAAAACAGTAGATTCTAGGTAAGTAGAAACATATTTAAAACACGCAGTTTTTTGTGTTTTTTTAAAAAAATTTATTTATTTATTTGGCTGTGCCAGGTCTTAGTTGCGGCACGTGGGATCTTTGATCTTTGTTGGGGTGTGCGGATCTTTAGTTGCGGCATGTGAAGTCTTAGTTGTGGCATGTGGGATCTAGTTCCCTGACCAGGGATCGAACCCAAGCCCCCTGCATTGGGAGCACAGAGTCTTAGCCACTGGACCACCAGGGAAGTCCCTAAAACACACAGTTTTGATGACTTGATTTGAGAGACCCAAGTCTTTCATACGTATCAAAACCATGTCCTTCAATCCTCATAGCAATCCAATATGCAACACATAAGTCAGACACGAAGTTAACTGAGCCCAGTGTATTCATTCTTTTATGAATCTCAAGGGTCTTCTGTATAACTTACATTTTAAGCATACATATGAATTCTCTTATCTATAGTCAAGAGACATGCTCATGATCATATGCGAATAAACTCAGATTTCTAAGATTAAGTCCTCTAACTACGAGGCCACAAAATTTATCTATCAACTCTTCTAAGTTATTCTATGATTAAGTGTACTTATACAGAAAAAAAAACCAAACATCTTCCTCAGTTGAGAACCATGGTCAAGAGTTTCAAAAATTGTGATTAATTTTTACCTATTATCAAGAACAGCAGAGATAGAGGCATCCAGTTCTAATGTCTGCTGAAAGAGTTCTTTGTTCTCATCAATAAAGTGCCGCTGCATCTCAGACATCTGGGCCATGATCTTTTCTCTGCGCAGTCTGGCAATCTCAGCTTTTCTCTTCCTCTCAGCTTTGTCTTTGTCTCTCGAACTCTGAAATTACGCTTCATTTAGTTAGACCATTAGAGGCTAAATGCATATTTTTTCCCCCAAAGCAGAAACATCTTTATTGTAAATACTAATTAAAAACTATTCTATAATCTCACTTATCTAAACAAAGAGAAAAGATTTCTTAATCAACCTAACATGTTAAAAGAAAAAAAAAAAGGCAGTCCAAAAAGACAGCTACAAAAATATAAATAAATAGTGGCACACTTCTTGGGATTTACGTGTTTGTGAATAATATCAACTACCAACTTACTGCAGATAAATTTAATTGTTTATAGTGAGCTTGCCACAATTTTTCAGTATTACCACACTTTACATCTTATACCTCTTCCATTATGGTTCCTTCTGTCTCTGCCACAGGACTGGTGGATGAACTCTCCCTTATCTTCTTAATGGCATTAAAAGTCTATGAAAAAAAATATCGTTATTCTGAAGCTATGAAACATTATAAAAATTTAAAGATAAACATTTAATATTTCTCACAAAAAGCAGAGTGATGCAGGAAATTTTACCTTTAATATCCACCTAATCATATCTTTGTGGACTTCTAGGTAGGGAGCATTTTGTAGTGTTTCCAGCATAGCTAGTATGCTAGGAGAGTTGTTTGGTGCTTCACCAGGTTCTGAGGTGGAAGAAAAAAAGGGCACACGAACAACAGCTAAGACTTCATAGTGCTTATTACTATGCACAAGATAAATGAAGTTGCTTATAACATTTGCCCATCATTTGCCCATCATTTGATTACAGTTCAACTTAGAAATTTTCAATACCTCTCGAAATGTGACATATTTGTATTTTACAAACAAGTTGTTAACAACTAGAATGCTTTAATCATTCAAAACTGACATCTTATACCAAATGATTATTTTAACATAGCCTCTAGCAAAATTAAAAACCCAGCTGAAAGGCCTACCTGAGATTTTACAAGTCTAAGAAAATGAATCAGGATTAGAGGAGTCCATGTGTATATAACATGTATCTATTTGTTTTGACCTTTTCTTTAAAGAAAACCTAGATTCAAAATAAAACAAATTTCTTCCTCTATGGATTTTTTATTTTGAGAAAAAGATACAAAAAGTCCGTTACTCTCAGGAATACATTTAATCCAATATTAGCTAATTTAGTTTTATAGTTGGAAATATCCAATTATTAATTTTCTTGATTTAAGAAACATTTCTGGCAAAATATTACTCTTTCCTAAGAGGTTAAGAGACCAAACTATGTGATCTTTTTAAAAAAATGTAATTTAATTTAATTTAATTGTTATTTTTTTTGCCGCACCACATGGCTTATGGGATCTTAGTTCCCTGACCAGGGACTGAACCTAGTTCCTCAGCAGTGAAAGCTCCGAGTCCTAACAACTGGACTGCCAGAGAATTCCCTGAACTATGTGATCTTTAATATCCTTCCAGATCTGAAATTGGGTAGCTGTGGATTAGGGATCTGACTCTAAATAGTTTGTCTTTTGTTTGTATGTACGTATGCATGTATTTATTTATTTATTTATGGTTGCACTGGGTCTTTGTTGCTGTGTGCAGGCTTTCTCTAGTTGCTGTGAGCGGGGGCTACTCTTTGTTGCAGTGCGCTGGCTTCTCATTGCGGTGGCTTCTCTTGTTGCGGAGCACAGGCTCTAGGTGCGTGGGCTTCAGTAGTTGTGGCACATGGGCTCAGTAGTTGTGGCTCGCAGGCTTAGCTGCTCCATGGCACGTGGGATCTTCCTGGCCCAGGGCTTGAACCCATGTCCCCTGCACTGGCAGGCGAATTCTTAACCACTGTGCCACCACAGAAGTTCCAATAGTTTGTTTTAATTATATAAAATGTTTAAAGAGAAATAGGAGGACTGTCTAGAGAAAATGATGATTGTTGAAAGAAAAAGAAAGAAAGAAGCAAAAGAGAACCTGAGATCAAATGAAATTAGGGAGTTTTCTGTGTGGTTATCCCAAAGTAAAAAAACTGCAGATAAAGAAGGTACAACAGATACATTGTTAATGTTAATCGATAGAAAGAAACACTGGCAGAGAAAAGAGCTGGGAAAGGCTGGCATCCAAGAACATAGTCTTCAGTGGGGAAAGACAGCTCCCCTTCTTCCTCCCACTTACCTGGATGTGGGCAAAAAGGGAAAAATAGAGATTTAGCAGCAACCAGGACTATTCCTCCTCATCCCCCAGTGGAACCTACTATTCTCATAGTCATTATCTTTTAGGAAGAAATGGCAGAGAACACAATACTAAACAAAGTTACAGAAATACTCCCTTGCAATCAAGGAATTCAGAAATTCCTATTATACCACCACAAATTCACTTAAGCATCTCAGCAAATCACTGATTGCAGGTCTAGAGCAGGGAAAGTACAAGATGAGCCTCAGACACCTTTTGTGCCAGAAAGCAAGGTGGTGCTCAAATACTAATGGGGTTGGGTCAAAAGGACACAGAACCAATTGAACAGACTCCCACTGCCCAGAAGTGGCACAGTTTGAGCATCAAAAGGAGTATTGATTATAACTGACTATAAAACACTGAAAAAAAACCCATGAGTAATATTAAAAAACAAAAGAACCACAAAAATACGTAAGCAAACAAAAAAATTTCACAGTTGCCACTACTTCAGGTAACTATTAGAACAACTGCTTATTCTGAAGATTAATAAAGGAAACGTTTTTATTTAGAGATGAAATATTATGACATCTGAAACAAATGGTTCAGGGAATTCCCTGGCAGTCCAGTGATTAGGACTCTGTGCTTCCACTGCAGGGGGCCCAGGTTCGATCCCTGGTTGGGGAACTAAGATCCTGCATGCTGTGCAGCACAGCCAAAAGATAAATAAACAAAAAACCAAATGGTTCAAAAAAGTGTTCAAACATAAAGCAAATATAGCAAAACACTAACTATTGAATCTAGGTGGCAGGTATATAGATGTTTACTGTACAACTCTTCCAACTTGTCTGTATGTTTGAAATTTTAATATTAAAAAGCTAGAAAAAATATTTCTTTGGTCTTCTCAAAAAAAGTCACGTTACTCTATATAAAATGTAATACTCTATAGCTAATTTTCTTATTTTCATTACTTTTTATAAGATAATAGCAACAATTTAGAAGTGAAATCCTAATAGCACACTCTGTGTTTTTAAAAGTATATACTAGAGTTTAAATTTATGTGCTATACTGATTTCAAACTAAGGAATCCTCATTACTGTTTCCTGTTTATGAATTAAAATTTATGTTTTTAAAGTATGGGTAGGCCCTAAGTATTTTTATAAAAATGTATCAGGATCTGATATAATACACAGGTGAATACAGACAGCCTCAGAAATTTGGATTCAATGTAACCTACTTAAAACTTATATAATCAAATAAAAGAGGTTATACTACACTTAAAAATCATGGACATGTTGAGTTACTTTAGTAAAAACTGTATACATACTCGATATCTTCTGAGTGAAGGTAAATGTTACTACATGCTCCTCCATGACGTTCTCTAAATGCTGTTTTTCTTCTTGTAGTGCCATTCCAATTAAATGTAACACCTAAAATACAAGATGTTTTTTAACTTTTAGTGAAACAAAAATCAAGTACATATTTTTATAAGAAATTAAAAAAAAATCACTATTGAAAAAAGATAAACTATTAAACACTAAGTGCAGTAAAAATTAATTCCAAGTACCAATTTTCATGAAATCCAAACTCTAAAGTTCATTTTCTAATAAAGAATTCTCAGCAAGGAAACAAAAATTTCTATTTCAGCTAGGAAGAATATTCAATTGCAAACTCTTAGGGTAAGTTAAAATTACTAACAGCTGTGACCAGCAATCCATATAATTTTCAGTTTTATTCCATCCCTACACTACAGTCTTAAAAATCACTGCTTCTAAGAATCAGTGGCCAAATAATTAGACCTGAAATCATCTATCATGCAATGATCTGATCTATAATACTCCTAGTTCAATTTCTCTAAGGACTAAAAATCTTAATCATCTAAGAGACACACTTTTATCTCTAATGCCATATCATTTATAAAGATGTTCAGCATACCTCATGAAAAACTCCTTACTAGACTTCTAAGAATATAACTACACTAATCTATTTGCACTTTTATTGTTCCTTATCCTGCTCCCCAATTTTTGAAGGAGATAATGCATGTGGTGTCTCTGTATCGTTCCCTAAACATAGGGCTACTGTGGTTGTCAGACTTGGAAGAACTAAGTTAGCCTGAATGACATAAAGCAAATGTATATATAAGATAAATGATGTTCATTCCTCTTTTCTCCATCATTTCCCATACATCTTTTGCTCATATAATACTGATGGTCTCCAGTATACTGCAACTCTATGCTTTTACATTTTTAGTGTATGTTTGTAAACTGGAGGAGGGTATACATATATAAATATCTTAGCCAATGAGATACTTGAGCCTGCTGAGGCAAGGGGAGGAACAGTAGCTTTGAAGGAAGGCTCTGGAGGAAGGCTCACCTTCATCTGAATTCTGGCTTCACTGCTTTCAAGTCTCACTAAGCCTAACTTCATCATCTTCAAAATCAAAAGAAAAAAAAAAAAAGCTTTCCTCTAGAGTTTTGAGGGTTACAAATATGGTACATAAAAGTGCCTAGCATAGAATAAGGCACAGAGTAGGCTAACTGTATTAACTGAGTATTATTATTATGTTACTTACTAGTTGGGTAACATGGACAAGTCTATCTCACTGAAACTTGCCTTCCTCATCTATACAGTGGAAAAACTATCTACTGATACTCATAGGGGTATTACATGGATTTAATGAGATAATAATTTATGAATGACTGACATTAAATCTATAAAGTAAAATACAAACAAGGTTCTAGACTTGCCACTAATTAGTTATAGGAGCGTAAGTCTCTGACTTTCAATTTCTTCAACTGCAAAACATAAGTATTAATGAACTCACAGGTTTTTAAAGAGAATTAAGTGAAAGCAAATGCAAAGATAACACATTATACAAATATCAGAGTACTGTATAAACAAAGACATATCAGGACCAATAAATGAGAGCAGATCTGCCAACAAGACCAAGGTAACCACAACCATGTGGTGTAAAAAAATCTGCCAGGGGCTTCCCTGGTGGCGCAGTGGTTGAGAGTCCGCCTGCCGATGCAGGGGACACCGGTTCGTGCCCCGGTCCGGGAAGATCCCACATGCTGCGGGGCGGCTAGGCCCGTGAGCCACGGCCGCTGAGCCTGCGCGTCCGGAGCCTGTGCTCCGCAATGGGAGAGGCTACAACAGTGAGAGGCCCGCGTACCGCAAAAAACAAAAACAAAACAAAAAAAACCTGCCAGGCTCTCATTTTTATGGTCAGACACAAACAGTAACAAAATACTATATTTCGAATTAAGTTAACACTACATTTTATCCTAAGTTTCCTGTGTACAGATATTGACAGGAGTATTTTGTATTTTGGTTTTTACTACAAGACCACTAAAATATAAATAATAAATGTCTTCAAACTTACCCTTTGCAGCATGGACTCAGACCAGACATGTCCGTTATGTTCTACAGTCCATTGCAATACTGTTCTCATGATTAACAACATGACATCTGACTGCAAAATGTTAACCAGACTTGCAAACAGAGGGCAGAATGGGGGCAAAACTGGAGGTGGAAGTGCTGAAAATAAAGTTATAATTGGCTTCTTTTGTAGAACATGCTTTAAAAAACAAATGAACAAAAAAAACAGCAAAAAACTATCCCTTTGTTACATACTTTTGATAGTCTTCAAAGAATATTCATTTACACACATCTTAAAGCTATATTTTACCCTCTCAGGTCAGTCAAATGCATAAAAACAGCTCTGTAAGTAGCAGTAGTACAAAAGAAGGCCTTTCTTTTCCCTAGAAATGTCTTACGATCCGAGATAAAACCATTAACCCAAAGGTGACTCAGTACAGACTATGTCTATATTAGCATATTTATTAGCCCTTGAAAGTTCACTCATGGGGCTTCCCTGGCGTCCAGTGGTCAAGAATCCACCTTCCAATGCAGAGGACGTGGGTTCAATCCCTGGGTGGGGAACTAAGATCCCACATGTTGCAGGGCAACTAAGCCTGTGCACCGCAATTACTGAGCCCACATGCTCTAGAGCCCAGGCACCACAACTAGAGAGCCTGCGCGCCACAACTACTGAGCCCACACGCTCTGGAGGCCGTGTGCTACAACGAAGAGCCCACGTGCTACAATGAAAGGTCCCGCATGCTGCAAGGAAGATCCCACGTGACGCAACTAAGACTCAAATCAGCCAAATAAATAAATTAAAAAAAAAAAGCTCACTCAGAAAGCTTATATTTAAATCTACCACTTCATTAAGAATCATCATCATAGTCAATAGAAAACAATGTTTAACAAGTAAAAGAGACTGAAACGAGATTTGGGGAAAGATTAAAAATACCTGTATCTTCCTTATTTTGTCTTTTCAATTTCCGTTGGGCTTCCTCTGCCTAATAAAAATGAATGTAATTTGGACAGGGAATTAGTAACATGAAACAATTTAATATCCAAAACTACTGATATATGTTAATCTTTGCCATACTAACTTCTGATTTTAGAAGATTTCTATCCTTAGTTTTGCAACTCCCCCGAAACTGGTATCAAGGTTAATTTCCCCCTGCCACTAAGAGAATCCCCCCAAGTGGATTCTTTCTTGATTTAAAATGCAGGGGAAGGGCTTCCCTGGTGGCGCAGTGGTTGAGAGTCCGCCTGCCGATGCAGGGGACACGGGTTCGTGCCCTGGTCCGGGAAGATCCCACATGCCGCAGAGCGGCTGGGCCTGTGAGCCCTGGCCGCTGAGCCTGCGCGTCCAGAGCCTGTGCTCCGCAACGGGAGAGGCCACAGCAGTGAGAGGCCCGTGTACCGCAAAAAAAAAAAAAAAAAAAATGCAGGGGAAACATGCACCAACCAAAACCAAAAACTTATTCAGATTTGAGCTTTATTTCATGCATCAAACACTAATACACACTGCTATATATAAAATAGATAACCAACAAGGACCTACTGTATAGCACAGGGAACTATACTCAATATTCTATAATAACCTATAAGGGAAAAGAATCTGAAAAAGAATATATATATATATGACTGAATCACTGTGCTGCACACCAGAAACTAACACAACATTGTAAATCAACTATATTTCAAAAAAGCAAAAACAAAAACAAAACCCCAGAAAACTAATAAACAAAAGCTTCATGTTTAAGTTTCATTTACTGCCATTTATTGAAAACTTATTTTTAAGAGCAGACTGCTAAAAGGCAAAATTTAACCCTCTAAGAATGATCAGGAAAATTCCTTAAGTCACCATGGAAAAGCATAATGTTAAGTACTAGCAATTCTGAAATGAGTGTAAAATAGGTTAACTGATTAGAATACACGTTGATGATATCTTCAAAAGCCAATAAAATACATACAATTAGGTATGTGTGGGTATGTATATAATTATATAGATCTTTTTTATGTACGCATAAAATAGGGGAAAACCCCAAATGCTACGTGGTGGTATAGGTAATCTGTACTTTCTTCTTTATACCTTTTCATATTTTCCAAATTTCCTACAATAAAAATGTGTCCTTTTTCAATCTGTAAAAGGCAGTAAAAGTTGTTTAGGAAAAAACAAAATAAAAACAAAAAAACTCCAAGCAACCCTTTCTCAGTACACTTTTAATTTTCTCAATTACCTTGGACTGCTCTGCCCTTGAAAAGTGATAGAAATACAAATTGAACTCTTTGGCACATTCTGGTTTCAGTTCATACATGCCTCGTCCTGTTAATCCAGGTTTCCTTTGGGGGGGAAAAAAAATTCTTAAATCTCATATACTGTTGGTGAATGTAAGCTGGAACTACTTTCTGTGGGTTCATTTAATCATCTACATCCAAAGCTTCATGTGCAGCCACTTTATCTACACGTCCACCTGGAATTTATTCTAACTGGACAAGTGAATGTGATGGTCACTGTAGTGACAACAATTCAAAGTCTAACAACAGGGGACAGGTTACACACATTATGGCATCTCCAAACAACTGAACACTATTAAAATTGATGTTAACTTGTATATTTTGACATGTAAAGATGTCTGTGATAAGTTCTACCAAGTGAAAAAAAGCAGATGCAATTTTAGGGTTTAGAGAATCTTTTCTATAATTTTTTCTATATTTTCCCTAAAAATATGTATTGTTTTTAAAATCAGCAAAAATAAAGACAATGCCATTGGAATGAGGAGCACAGAAAAAGCAGGATTAAGAAACTGCCTCAACAACCTTAAGGGATAGATTATTGACAGTTTACTGATTGGACACCGAAGAAAGCATTATTCAGAGGCTATCCCACAATTTAGGTGGCACATTCAAATGGAAAGGAAGAAAGCACAATGCATTTACTCAGATCACCTGCTCAGGTTAGTTTCAATTACCTGAAACTATCAGCTAGGGAACACCTGAAAACTAAAAATCCTCATAAAGCTACTTGAAGTTGCTAAGTGCAGGGCTAGATCATAAAAGTAAAATGTCAGTGAGAAATCTAGTTCAGAATTATATGTTTCAAAGTGGTTGTCACTCTCTGAAAACAACAATTTTATTCTCAGTTCCATCAAGGGGAACACTCTAAGAAAAATTAATGTATAAAATAAAATTGAATGTGAAAAAGCAGAAAATAAACTCACTTGAAATGGGCAACTGCTTCAATTACACTCTCCATGCCAGTTTCCTTGTTCTCCTAAAGGGTACAGGAAACAAATTAAGTGTGTTTCATGTTAATAACTGCTAGCACTCTGGGCATTGTGCTTTTAACTCATTAAGCTTCATACAGCAATGGTATAAAGCAGATATACTATTCTCCTGATTTTTACAAATGAGGATTCTATAGTAAACATAATGATTAATAGGCAGTTGGGGAAATTGAGTTGGTAAGCTAACATTCATTCAGATTGATATAATTAAAAACAAGTTACTACCATATGGAATCAATGTGACAGCTTTCAAAAGGAATAAAATAAAAACACACAGTACACATAATGTTTAAATTTTATATTTAAAATTTATATATTTGCAATATTTTGTGAAATAGCTACACTAATTTCTTATCTATTTTTGTTAAAACATCATTTCCCAAATCATATCCCATTCACGACAAGCTGTTCATAGGAATTCTGTGAAATATTCTCTGGTCAAAAATGTTTGGTAAATATAGATGCCATCACTTTGTACAAGGCAGTTACACTTTTAAAATACTGTTTGAGGGCTTCCCTGGTGGCGCAGTGGTTGAGAGTCCGCCTGCCGATGCAGGGGACAACCAGTTCGTGCCCCGGTCCGGGAGGATCCCACATGCCGCGGAGCGGTTAGGCCGGTGAGCCATGGCTGCTGAGCCTGCGCGTCCAGAGCCTGTGCTCTGCAGCGGGAGAGGCCACAACAGTGAGAGGCCCGCGTACCGCAAAAAAAAAAAAATAAATAAAATACTGTTTAAAATTTTATTTCTTCCTTATTCCAATGGTCTAAATGAAACTGTAATTGTTTCCTCATTTCCTGCATTAAAAAGTACATGTATACACAACTAGAAATGGAAATGGCAAAAGTAGCCCATTAGCAAAGACCTATTAAAAAAAGTACATGTAATTTTTATTCTGACTAGATATTCAGTGATATTAAAAAAATCATTAATTATTTTTTTTAGGTGTGATAATTGGCATATGCATAGGTTTTTCTAAAAGCTAGTATCTTTTTGATCAACCTTGGCACTACTGACATTTGGACGAGATAGTTCTTTGTTGTGGGAATCTGTCCTGTGCACTGTAGGATGTTCAGTAGTATACTGGCCTCTGCTGAATGGATGCCAGTAGCATCACACACCCTGCCCTGAGTAGTGACATTGCCAAATGCCACCCCCCCGGGGGGTGAGGCAAAATCATCCCTGGTTGAGAACCACTGTTTTAGATATATACAATTCTATTTATAGATGAAATGGTAAACCTGGTATTCTCTACAAAATAACCCAGTGAGGGTGTAGAAATCAGTGGCTGGGGTATAAATAAAATAAGATTGGTCATCTGTTGAAGCTGGTGATGGTTCACTATACTATGTTTTCTATTTCTATAGATGTTTCAAGTTTTTCAAGTTTGAAATAATACAAAGTTTAAGAGAAGTATTACAATGCAACAAATAAAGGTTTAAATCCCAGAAGAATGAACATTAAGGTTAAGAGTTTTGATCTATGTTTCAAATTTGGGAAAACATTTTGAAAAGCCTTGATGAAAATAAAGTCCTTTCACAACTGTAATCTGGGTTTCTGAAAAGCCCCAGGGCTGAAAAGTAGGTGGCAGAGGAACTTAAGATCCTGGCAGTAAAAATAGTTACAACTGAATCTATGAATGCCCATATGAATATTAATTTACATTCACTAAAATGAGAGAGATGGCTTAGCATAGTCTTTGGATGCTTTAGAAGGAAAAAACTCTAGCAAACTTTAGTCAACACAGCTGAGTAGGTATTTCTAGGTTATAAAGTGTTATCTCTACCCATGGCAACTTTGTACTAAACACCCTATAAAAACCCCTCTTTAATGGATATATAAATTCCATTCTAAGGAACAGGTATTTTTCTTTTTTAAAAATAATTAATTAATTAATTTTATTTTTGGCTGCGTTGGGTCTTCGTTGCTGTGCGTGGGCTTTCCCTAGTTGCGGCGAGTGGGGGTTACTCTTCGTTGTGGTGCACAGGCTTCTCATTGCCGTGGCTTCTCTTGTTGCGGAGCACGGGCTCTAGGTGCACAGGCTTCAGTAGTTGTGGTGCGTGGGCTCAGTAGGTGTGGCTCACGGGCTCTAGAGCACAGGCTCAGTAGTTGTGGCGCAGGGGCTTAGCTGCTCCACGGCATGTGGGATCTTCCTGGACCAGGGCTCAAACCCATGTCCCCTGCATTGGCAGGTGGATTCTTAACCACTGTGCCACCAGGGAAGTCCTGGAACAGGTTTTCTTTTATTCAGCATCCTTATTTCTTTCAAGGCTTCATTGTAAATGATTCTATTCCTAGGCTGCTTTCCACTCCCAGTCCCTAGTATTCTCTTTTTCTAATTATTTCTAGTAAGAGTGACTAGAGTTATACATGTTCTAGAACTGTTGTTTTTACAATTATGGAAAAGGTACAGAGAAGTAAATCTATACATACTAGACTGGTAGGTAGGGAAGGATTTCCATAATTTTCTTTTCTTAAACTGCAGGTACTTACATCTTCAGGTAAAGACTTTACCAATTCACTATGAGCCATAGGTTTGATGCTCAACTGATGGATAATCTCTCGTTTAATCTCATCTGTAGCATTTACCTGTCCAACTCCAGGACTAAATCTCTCTCCTGTCAACAGTGAATAAGTACATATACACACACTTAACAATCATAATACTTATAAGTGATATCTATTTATAAGTCATGCAACACAGTGTATTTTTCTTTCTGTGCAATGGGAAAGCAATGACTGGTCTGGCAACAAGGTAGGGTGAGAACAGCTCCTAACCATCTTTCTGAGTCTCTGACACAACAGGTGAGTGTAGTCTTCAGTAACGGAGAGAGAACTCTGGTTGCTGTTTTGAAAGAATGGGATCAGAAGGTGGGAAAGGATTAGAAGTAGTCAAGAATTGGTACAGCAGTAGCTGTACTAGCAGCCTAGGTAGGAGGGAGAGCCTTCCTTTGTCCTTTTATCTAGTGGCAAATAAGATATCACCTTCTGAGACCTTCTTCATTGGTATTACCTCCTGACAGTAGCCAGGATTCTCTGCTCTATGGACTGTAGAGAGACTGAAATAGTACGGGAGGTGGGAGAAAGTAAAGGATAAAAGAATAGGAAAGATGGAGGCAACAGGACTGAAAATTTAGGTAATAAGAAAAAAAAAATCTGTGTCTATTAGCCATAGGTCTCATATTAACTTGGAATTTTCATATCTGAAGTCAAGAGGACACTTCTGTACCACAAAACCATGGGAAAAACATAGCTAAGATATAAAGTAACTGTAAATAGCTCCTAAATATCCTATTCTTATTTGCTAAATTCTCCTGTCCCCCGTTTTATTCCCAACACAGTCTTCTAGTTTATCCTGCTTTAGCAGTTGTCCTCTCTCCTTCCAAAGGACCACAGTGCTGTTTCTCTCATCATTACAGTAACCAGAGGGGAGATAAAAATAAACACTCTCATCTCCTTCCCCTAAAACTGAGTAACTGCTCAAATAGAGGAAACAGTTCAGATTCTAAACTATTTGATACCACAAAAGTCAATATAATACATAAATGTTCCAAAAGATCCAAACTTACCAACAAGCATTATAATGAGGTAGAGCATTTCTTCTATTAGAGTGTTGTTCTGCTGAACTAAATCCTGTAACAATCGGGGGTAGTGGGAGAAAGTTCATAGATAAGAATAAGAATACTGTATTACCTCAGATGATCAAAATAACCAAAAAGAATGAAAGATGCTTCTCTAACAGTGTGTTGTGGTCTCATAAAGCATGCTCTTACCTTATGAGTAGTCTCAGAACTAATTTTTTTTCCATAGTCTGGAGTACTGAAAATCTGGTGAAGTTCAAAGCGGCTAAGCATTATCATCAGGAAATGATTTGGATCCATCATGGAGACACCTGTCTTTTTTAAAAATGTTTGAGATAAAGGAAAAGAGGAAGGTCAAAAGGGCTACTAAACAACTAGTGAGAGATATTTTGGCTTGCGCAAGAGAAAGCAGCTTACTCGTTCATCCATTCCAATAAAAGATGAAAACCCATTTAGCCGCAATCTCTACTTGTGGTAGCTACAAGTATGGACAGGGATCTATGCTGGTAAAACAAATCAAAACAAAACACTCCCTAAACCCACATATCATAATCCCTATAAATTCAGTTCAAAGATTTGTGTCAGGGCTATCTTACCACTGCCAGGTGTATGGACAGAAATGTGGTATGGTAATAAAACTTCTAGCATTTAAAACAATATGTATCATATTAAACTCTTATCAAGAACTCAAACTAATTTTTAGTGATAAATGCTATACTAAGTGAAATGACAGCTTTTTAATATTAGTTTTAATTCTCCTATAATTCTTGTATAGCTTCTCAATCAACTTGAATTTTAATTTATCTTGAACCAATAATTTTTTTTTTGAATTTTACATTTTGTAACTTTTTCTATAATTTCTAAATCCATTCAGCAATAATATGGAAACACTACTTTGTGACAAGCACTGTGCTATGTAAAATGGACATAAAAAGGAACAAGATAAGAGTTGCCACAGTTTAGTGTAGGGGACAAAAAGTAAATAGGCAACTACAATCCAGACTTATGAATGCTATGGTGGGGGTAAGCATCATGCTATGGGCCCTCCCAAAAGGGACACAAAGCCACATTTTAGTGTGTCAGGGAAGGCTTCCTGGAGAAAGTGACTCTAAACACGAAGACACACAGGACAACATTATATGTGGTAAACAGAAAAGGAAGCAGGTGGGGTGGGCAATCTAGGGAGCAAACAAAATAAATGTGCAGATTTTAAGACTTACGGGAGAGTATGACAAATTCAGGGAATTTTAAACATAGCTAAGTACTGAAGGCCTTGAAAATCAGTTTGAGGGATTTGGGTCTTTAATCAGACGACAGTGAAGAAAGGATGGCTTTCAGGTTTCTGACTCTAATAACTACAGATTGTTGAATAATTCACTAAGGTAGGGAAACCTCAAAGATAGGAAGAACATATGGAGGACACAAGAGTTATTTTGAATATGTTAACTGTGAGATGTGTCCAGGAAACTAGATGGAAATGTTCTATCAGCTGTTAGCCATATGAGTTTGGAGCTTAGTAGATAAGAGCTAGGCTGCAGTTATAGATTTGAGAGTGATCATAAATGATTGGGTCCTGTGGAAATAACAAGAAGAAAAACTCCCCACAACCTTTAAATTTAATGCTTTTTACCTGAAGCATTACTATATCCTTGTCAAACATTTCACGTCTGCATTTCACATTGTGGTAGTAATAAATCTAAAAAAAAAAAGTAATTATATTGGGTAAACAGATTTTTATTTGTGCAGTTCCCTCCTCTTCCCACTCACCAAAAGAGCACATGGCTCTTGTGCACGTGAGCATGAACACACAAATGTGCACACGTAATGTGGTTTCCCCAGCAGTTAATGCTATCTTAGTAGAGATTAGTTAATTAGAAATTTCCAGATTATAGTAGTCACTCTATGGTTCACATTTTGCAGCCAACTTTCTGGGTCTCCTAATAAAGTTCTTTCAGTGAGATTTATTATAGCTATCAAAAACAGAAAAATCCTATACCAAGCCTTGGTGAGGTTTAAAAATTAAAACTTCAATTTCAGAGCTATACTAACAGAACTTTTATCTTTTAACCCAATTTAATTTAAGTAAGTGAAATCCATATTTTTTTTTTAAAGATTTTTTTTTTTTTGCAGTATGTGGGCCTCTCACTGTTGTGGCCTCTCCCGTTGCGGAGCACAGGCTCCGGACGCGCAGGCTCAGTGGCCATGGCTTACGGGCCCAGCTGCTCCACGGCACGTGGGATCTTCCCAGACCGGGGCACGAACCCGTGTCCCCTGCATCGGCAGGCGGACTCTCAACCACTGCGCCACCAGGGAAGCCCTAAAAGATTTTTTTGATGTGGACCATTTTTAAAGTCTTTATTGAATTTGTTACAATACTGCTTCTGTTTTATGTTTTGGTTTTTTTGGCGGTGAGGCATGTGGGATCTGAGCTCCCCGACCAGGGATCAAACCCACACCCCCTGCACTGGAAGGCGAAGTCTTAACCACTGGACCACCAGGGAAGTCCCCAGATTTTTTATGTTTTAAAGATATCCAACTTTGTTCTAAAAATGACTGCAAGTGAAAATAAAACTCATTTCTACTTTTGATATTGTTTCTTAATAAAATATGAATTAAAACTCTAAAAAACCTTTGGTTTAAGGTTACATTTCTTTTGTCAAACAGTTTTTTTAAAAAAAATTCTTTTAAGGTTTGTTTCCAGGGGCCACAAACAGTTTTAATATAGATGACGTTCAGTGACTAAGTACACTGAAAATTATAACCTTCACAGAAGGTAAAGAATGGACTGAAAACTCTTCGTAGAATTAAAAAACACTTACTTGATTTACAAGAGAGAAACCATTTCTTCTCCACATTCCTGCATGTACTTGGGCACATAAAACAAGGCATCTAAGAGGGTGTTCTATCAACATGGGTGGGCTAAGTTCACTCTGTGTATACAAAAAAACCACAAAAATCTCAACTCTATAAAGAGGATTGGTTTATAGGGACAGAAGCTTTATATAAAATACAAGTCAAAATTATTTTAAGGATGTTTGTGTGATAGTTAATTTTATGTGTCAACTTGGCTGGGCCACGGTACCCAATGTTTGATTAACACCAATGTAGATGTTGCCGTGAAGGCATTTTGCAGATGTGATCAGTATTTATATCAGTAGACTTTGAGTAAAGCAGATTACTCTCCATGATATGGGTGGGCCTCATCCAATTAGTTGAAGGCCTTAAGAGAAAAGACTGAGGCTTCCCCAAGGATGAAGAAATTCTGCTTCCAGACTACCTTTGGACTTCAGACTGTGACATCAACTCTTAAACTCTTAGCCTGCCAGGTTGCCGGGCTTATTTCAAACTTGCCAAGCCCCATGACTATGTGAGTCAGTTCCCTACAATACATCAATCTCTGTCTCCTACACACACACAAACACACACACACTCACTCACTCACTCTTTATTGGCTGTTTCTCTGGAGAACCCTAGTAGTTTGTTTCAAAGTGATTTCAAGTACGTGGAACATAGTAAATATTTACTTTTATTTATTTGTTTGTTGATTACTGAAATATAGTTGATGTATAGTATTATGTTAGTTTCAGGTGTACTACATAATGATTTGATATTTGCATACATTATGAAATGATCACCGTGATAAGTCTAGTAACCATCCGTCTCCATACAAAGTTGTTATGATATTATTGACCATATTCCTTATGCTGGATATTACATTCCCATGACTTATTATCTAATTGGAGGTTTGTAATAGATATCTACTTTTAAACAGCACTACTTACTAGAGGTAGGAGCTCTGGAAATTTATATGCCACTTCACTTTTGCTTACCAATACATGCAAACCTGCATGGAGAACAAATAAAAAAGTATTTCTATAAGTGAAAATCATTCAGATAAAAAAAAAACCCTAAATATTCACTCAACTTTATAGCTAACTTCTTTTCTGTTTCTCTTTGGGAACCTATCATGATACACATTAAGATATAAAATGAATTGCACCCATAAATGAAGCTTTTCAATTGTTATTCTCACGAACCTCAGAATTAAAGGCACACTTGAACTGGAGTCTTAATTACATGTACCAACATACACTGATGACATTTTACAGAAGTAAATGTTAGACATACAAACATAGCAAAAGCAGCTATATAACTATCAAAGCAACTTGTATACCAATTTTAAGAGTCATATTCCACTGGATCATGAAGTTTGTTCCATTTAAAGTACAGTAGTGAGTGATCCTCCTGGCTACCGAACAGAGAAACTGGCCATGGAATTCATAGTCTGCACTGATCCTGACCTCAGAATTCAGTTCCCCAGAACTTCCAGTTTAGGATCAAAGCCTCTTTAGTCCCTAACTGCAAAGGGCTCTTTTATAGCTCAACCTTAGTTAATTCTGTTAACTAAGAATTAATTGTCCTGTTTATGTTGTTGTCTAAACGGAGAACGCTTTTTACAATCTTATCACCCCAATTTGGGACTCACTCCAACCTGCTGATTAAAAAGGTTATCAATAAATAAGAAACAGCTTAGAGAGAGAGAAAGTATAGGGTGGTTTCAATTTATTAGCAATCACTTATGTGATAGACCAATTTGAATCCTAACAACACAGACTTTGAAGCTGGGCTGAGATAAACAATAAAACATGTGGTATATGTAGTTAAGAAGTCTGAAGAGGCATTATGGTATGGTCATTACAAACATGGTTTCTGGTGCCAAACTACCTCAAAATCCCTACTCTGACTTGTTGTGGTGTGACGCTAAGCGAGCCACCTCCGTGTCTCAGTCTTTCCATTTGTGATAAACCTAACAATACCCACCTCATAGGCTGTGATTAAATAAGTTAATGCATGTGAAACTCCCAGAAAAATGCATTGTAGGTATTCAATAAATATTAACCACAAACAACAATTTAAAAGACAATTTCAGGGTTCTCTTTTAGGGAGAAATGCTTTACCTGCAAGTAACCGAGAAACTGGAAGGTGAATGCTAACTTTTTCTTTGGAAACACAGTATCTGATAGTTTCCACTGAATGTCCACAAATGCTTAATGTGACTGGCTGTTCACCATCAGTAAAACCACCGTGACACTGCGTCAATACAGCAAGGCATTTCTTGTAAGCTTCAATTAATACTTTTTCCTAAAAAAGACGGTTTTCTGTAAGTTACTCAAAGGTTTCTACAACATTAACCAAGCACCTCAAATTCAACGATGTATTAAGTACTTCAAATATCAATATGGGCAAAATTAAACTCAATCTTTTCTTCCCAACTTGCTCCCTCTTCCAGGGCCCTGTCTCAGTAAATGACATCTTTATAGAGCTGCAGAAATCTGGAAGTCATTCCAAAATCCTTTCCCTCATTCCCTATTTTTTTTAAAAAATTACATTAGTTAGAGGTGTACAGAGAGTGGTTCAAAATTTTTATAGATTATATTCCATTTACAGCTATTTTAACATATCAGCTATATTCCTTGCGCTATAGCATAATCCTTGTAGCTTATTTATTTTATACACAGTGGTTTGAACCTTTTAATCCCCCCTATCTTGCCTCTCCCCACCTTCCTTCTCCCCGCTGGTAACCACTAGTTTGTTCTCTATATCTGTGATTCTGTTTTTGTTTTGTTATATTCACTAGTTGCTTTTTTTTTAAGATTCCACATATGAGTGATAACATACAGGATTTGTCTTTCTCTGTTTGACTTATTTCACTAACCATAATACCCTCCAGGGTCCATCCATGTTGTTGCGAATAGCAAAATTTCATTCCTTTTTATGGCTGAGTAATATTACATCACACACACCTGCACACACACACCCCCCCACATCTTCTTCATCCACTCATCTACTGATGGACATTTAGGCTGCTTCCATATATCTCGGCAATTGTAAATAATGCTTTAATATACGAAATTTGTTTGTCTCTTTCTGACTTACTTCACACAGAGGAATGGATAAAGAAGATGTGGTACATATATACAATGGAATATTACTCAGCCATAAAAAGGAAATTGGGTCATTTGTAGAGACATGGATGGACCTAGAGACTATCATACAGAGTGAAGTGAGTCGGAAAGAAAATAATGCTGCTATGAACATTGGGGTACATGTATCTTTTTGAATTAGTGTTTCTGTTTTCTTCAGATAAATACCCAGAAGTGGAATTACTGGATTATATGGTGGTTTTATTTTTAGTTTTTTGAAGAAACTCCATACTGTTTTCCACAGTGCACCAGTTTACATCCATACTAACAGTGTACAAGGGTTCCTTTTCTCCACATCCTCGCCAGTATTTGTTATTTGTGGTCTTTTTGATGACAGCCATTCTGACAGATGTGAAGTGATATCTCACTGTAGTTTTGACTTGCATTTCTCCAATGATTAGCGCTGTTGAGCATCTTTTCATGTGCCTATTGATCATCTGTATGTCTCCTTTGGAAAAATGTCCATTCAGGTCTTCTGCCCAATTTTGTTTTTTTGATATTGAGCTATTTATATATTTTGGATAATAACCCCTTATTGGGCATATCATTTGCAAATATTTTCTCCCACTCAGTAGGCTGTCTCTTTGTTTTGTCGATGGTTTCCTTTCTCGTGCAAAAGATTTTAAGTTTAATTAGGTCCCATTTGTTTCTTTTTTGCTTTTGTTTCCTTTGCCTTAGGGGACAGATCCAAAAAAAAAATGTTGCTATGATTTATGTCAAAGAGTGTTCTGCCTAAATTTTCTTCTAGAAGCTTTATGGTTTTCAGTCTTACATTTAGGTCTTTAATCTGAGTTCATTTTTGTATACGGTGTGAGGAAATGTTCTAATTTCATTCTTTTACATGTAGCTGTCCAGTTTTCCCAGCACCACTTACTGAAGAGACCATTTTTTTTCCATTGCATATTCTTGTCTCCTTTGTCGTGGATTAATTGACCATAATGTGTGGGTTTATTTCTGGGCTCTCTTCCTCTTTCCCGGTTGTCCGGTCTATTACCAAGCTGGCAATTTCATCTAAATTTCTCTCAAACCTGACCACTGATTATTTCCAGTAACTCAAAGGAAAGCCAACATGTCTCCACTGAACTCCCTGCTTCTACTCTTACCCTCTTCCATCCATTCTCCACACAGAGTAACTTTTAAAAACATGTAAATTGGATCATGTCACTTTTCTGCTTGGGAGTCTCGAATGGCGTCCCACTTTAATTAAAATAAAATTCAAACTTCTTTCCATGGCTTCCAAGGCCCTGCAAAGCCAGGCACCTGTTTACTTCACTATTTTCAACCTCTGTTCTGACCAGAGCCTTCTCACAGCTCCTGGAACCATACTCGTTCTCATCAGAGAGCATGATGCAGCTGTCCCTCAGTCAGGAATATTCTTTACTCTTTGATCAGTTAACTCTGACACATAGTTCAGATCTCACAGAAGCCTTCTCTGACCTCCCAACTTACACAAGCTCTCATCTAGATTTTATAGCCAAAGGAAGGCCAAAATAATTTTAAGACATAGGACAAATGTACCAATAGTAAAATTTCATTTTTGGATAAATTTATAAACTTCTTTTTATATGCTCAAAATCTTGATGGGATTATATATATATATATATAAAAGATAGTAACATAAAAGAAGAGAGAGTGTGTGGGTTATACCCTCCTTTATCTAACTTCCAAGATTTTCAAAGGTTTCAGAATTTGAACTTTTACTGAATATACAAGTGAAAGCAGAAAATATGCTGTTTTATGAACATATCACCACTATCCTCTCCAAACTGCCTCAGATTTTACTTAGGAAATTGTTTATCTCTGTCTCTCCTCCATTTATCTCCTATCCCTGACCCCAGAAGAGACTCACATCTAAAGCACACCAGTCCTGCATCATTGAAATGACATGTGTTAATTTCATTTGTAGTGTGAAGGCTGCTTCCCACTCTGGTTCCATTTCAATATGCTGTCCTACTTGACGTGTAACTGGATCCATTCCCTTAAAAGGAATGAAAAGATTTTTAAACAAACTAAAATTACATCTGTTCTTTTACATCGAAACTTAAGAAATAATGCAGAAGAAATATTGATTACAAAAACATATAAAGTAAAAGTTCTAACAGGAAGTTTCAAGTAGTATGAGAAGTCCAACTTCTTAAATAACACGTTTATATAACATTCTCTAAAATTTTATAAATAAAAAATCCCAGTAAAATATAGAACAACTTATTTTAGAGGCAATCTTCTACATGTTTTAGACAATAAAATGTATATACTTCACTGCAACAATCCTTCAAATCCCTTTTTAGCTCTATCATCCATAGAAAAAACTGTCAGAAGAAACTTGACAGACCTTTAAAATGCTATTGAATTTATAAATATGTTTTATAATACACTAAAATAAAATTTTTATATTTATTTGTAATCTGTAACTAAAAGTTTTCATAGGGCTTCCCTGGTGGTGCAGTGGTTAAGAATCCACCTGCCAAGGCAGGGGACACGGGTTCGAGCCCTGATCTGGGAAGATCCCACGTGCTGTGGAGCAACAAAGCCTGTGCGCCACAACTACTGAGCCTGTCTTCCAGAGCCCGAGCTCTAGAGCCCGCAAGCCACAACTACTGAAGCCTGCGTGACTAGAGTCCGTGCTCTGCAACAAGAGAAGCCACCACAATGAGAAGCCCACGCGCCGCAACAAAGAGTAGCCCCCGCTCGCCACAACTAGAGAAAGCCCCCGCGCAGCAACGAAGACCCAATGCAGCCATAAATAAATAAATAAATAAAGTTTTCATAGAGACTGAAAGAAAGCAAAACAAGAAAAAGATAAACAGCTTTTAATACAAAAGAATATAACTTTTTTAGAAACTAGCCTAACTACCTTGGTGCACTGGAACTGATTAAAAATAATAGAAAATACAGGACACTTCAAGTATTCAAAATGATCAAGGTAGATACTCTTTCTATAGGTACAAGGAAAAAAATAGAAGTACTATAATAAAACACCCAGAAACCACCACCAACATGGGAACTAGAATATATCCTAAAAATGACAGGTTAACTTTGCTTATTCCTTTCTTAAGAGAGCCAGAAAGCTACTAAAGGAATCATAATGATATTCCTCAGATTTTCTGAAACTATCTTTTTACAGTTAGGAGAACTCCCTGGCAGTCCAGTGGTTAGGACTCTGTGCTCTCACTGCCAGATTTAATTCCTGGTTGGGGAACTAAAATCCCAAAAGCCTCGAGGCATGGCCCCAAACAAGCAAACAAACAAAACCAAAACAACAAAAAACTGGTTAACTATACCAGTTTCTGCTTCTAGATTCTATTTTGTATACTGAAGTGTTTCCAAAAAGAAAATTAAATGGGGGGGGGGAGTTCTATACTATATCATATAAATATGGTATCAATGAAAGAAAAATATGGAAATATTAAGAAGACAAACATTATAGTTTCCTAAATAACTAATTTGACAATACTTCCATGTAAGCATATTCAAAACAAAACCATCTGCAACCCTCAAGGAAAGAACATTAATGGTAACCAAAAGAATAACCAAATACAGAAGTACAGCAGATGTCAGAACCTCTGCTGGGATCTCATGCATTCTACACCTTTCTAAGAGTTTCCAATTAAGAGGAGCTTCTTGATCCAAATTGTAGCTATCCAAATTATTCTTTTAAAAATGTGCCCAGGGCTTCCCTGGTGGCGCAGTGGTTGGGAGTCTACCTGCCAATGCAGGGGACACGAGTTCGAGCCCTGGTCTGGGAAGATTCCACATGCCGCGGAGCAACTAGCCCCGTGAGCCACAATTACTGAGCCTGCACGTCTGGAGCCTGTGCTCCGCAACAAGAGAGGCCGCGATAGTGAGAGGCCCGCGCACCGCGATGAGGAGTGGCCCCCACTTGCCGGAACTAGAGAAAGCCCTCGCACAGAAACGAAGAGCCAACACAGCAATCAATCAATCAATCAATCAATCAATAAAATTAAAAAAAAAAAAAATGTGCCCAGTATGAAAAAAATGCACAGACAGAAAGGTATTTAGTTCAGCGAACCGAAAAAGGGAGAAAGTAAATGTTTCACTTTTGAAATGTGTCAGCTTATACATACCTGCATACATTTGAGTAATTCCAAAAAGGCATCAAATCCTTCTAGGAACTTCTGCCTCAGATCGTCTGACCATTCAGTTGGTTTGCTAATTAACACATACCTGAACAACACAAAAACAGCAATGGATATATGGACAAACAATGACCTTTTACAAGTTGCAACTGGTTCAATAATTAAGTGAAAACTTACTTAAGATCTAAAATAAGGCTCTGAACTCTCCTAAACTTGAAGGCTTGTAAAGCAGTATATCGTTCAAACTGAAACCTGCCCTGGGCATCTCGATGTCTCAAATGATCCATAAACGTCTTAATGATAATGGTCATTAGGTTTTCTTCTGTGATGAGCATCCGAGCCTAGGACAAAGTATATCAGAGTACATGGTAATAAAAAACTATTTACCATAAAGCTAAAAAAGAAAGTCACCAATGTTGGTTAGCTCTTTCAGTTTAGACCATTTTCAACACAACTATGTAATATCATAAATGCATTTTTGTGTATTTCTAAATAACAATTACTTACTCCAATTGCCACGTGTATGAAGCAACAATTATATCACGGAGAAAGATGCCAGAATGTAAGGAGACAGATCCAAGGCTCATTATTCAAAGACAATTCAGGGTGGGGGATCTGAACCAGGTTGCAAATTTTCCTTAACTGAGACATTTAGACACCTATAATGGTATGGTATAATTATTCTAGGATTCACAGGTTTATATCACAGATTCTGTAGAACTCAGTACGAAACCATTATTTCCTCTTAATCTTAGTTGAGATTTATTTTTTTGTTTTTCTTTCTAGATACAGATATACACATTAATGTATTTTTGAATAAGCAAATACACTTAAATGATGCAAAAAACAGGTAAAAACTTAAGTCTCCTAGCTCCCAAAGTCCCCCTTGCAAAGGCAATCTCTGTTAGCAGTTTTCTTGCATATACTTCCAGAGATGGTGTGTATATAATATATACGTGTATGCATATATACACACATATATACATTTATAGTACATGGATAACTGTTATTAAGTAGATGTAAGTATGGGTATGTATAATGATCTCCCCCGCTGCCCAAAGGATAGCATATTATAAACACTGTTCTGCACTTGGTTTTTTCACTTGATATATTTTGGAGATTGTCCCATACCAGTTCATATAAATTCCCTCATTCTTTTAAATTATCCCCAGTACTCTTTTCTATCATACTTTATTAGCCAGGCCCTTACTGTGAGATATGTGGGTTTTTCCCAGTCTTATGCTATTTATATCAAAAGATACTGCAACAAATATCTACTATGTACAGTTGCAAGGATATTTATAGAATAATTTCCTAGAAGTGGAATTACTGGGTTAAGGTGTATATACATTATAAATTTTGACTGATATCACCAAACCCCTCAAAGAAGACAAAACAATGCAGAAGTTAGATGTCTAAGAATATAGTAAAACTGTATTCTAATGTAGAGGTTAAGCTGTAAAGTCATCAGATAAGGAGAAAATCGATATAGTTAAACATACCTTTGAAAAACTCTTAAATCATCATCCCATTGCCAGGACTTAGGCCCCCAAAAGCTCAAAAGTCAATAGGATTAATTTCTGTTAATTTTCCTAGACAGTGAAGACTAAGTTCAAGTTCGAAGGAGGGGAGGTGCTGACAAGTTAAGTAAAAGGATTTTCCTTCTTGTTTGCCATATTAGTCAATTTTGAGACAACTAAATGAGTATATGTGATTTCACTGACCTAAGAAAAAACTCTGGTCTCGGGGAAAAGCTTTTACTATTTCGCCATCAAGCATAATGTTTGCTTTGGGTTTTTACTTTGTTTTCAGGTATTTTATCAGATTAAATAAATTCTTTCATTCCTATTTCATTTGCTATGAGGTATTTTTCGTTCATTTTAAATCATGAATTCAGGAAAAGCATCTAATATGATCTTTTCTCTCCTTTTTGTCTGTTAATAAGTTGAATTACGCCAGTTGATTTTTTTTTTCAAATGGTATACTACTCTTGCGTTAAGGAAATAAAACCAAACTTGGTTGTGATGTATTATCCTTTTTCTATATTGCTTGATTCAATCTGTGCAACCTCGTTTGTGAGAGAAATTAAATGGTAATTTTCTTTTCTTGTAATTTTTGGGTTCTGGTATCAAGATTACAGAGGACTTAATTAAATTGGCAAGTATATTCTCTTTCTCTGTTTTCTAGAAAAAGTTATATAAGACAGGTATTATTTTTTTCTTAAATATTTGGAAGAATTCCCCAGTATAGCCTTTGGGCCTGGGGACTTCTTTGTGAGAAGATTTTTATATTAATTAAAATTTTCTATTTCTTGTTTCTCTTCTAACAACCTGTGTTTTTTTTGTAGGAATTTGTTCATTTCATCCAAATTTCCAATTATATTGATTAATTTGATCCTAATATTGCCTATTTTCTATTTAAAATCTGTAAGATTTGTAGTTTTTTGTAGTCCTTTTTAAATAAAAATTTTTGTTTTTCTTACTAGACTTTCTAGAGATCTACCCCCATCCCTTTTTTTTCAAAGAAAAATCTTTTTTGTGCATTTACTTTGTTTTATTAATTTCTGTTCTTTACTATTTCCCTTTTTCTACTTTCTTTAGACAAAAAATATAAGTACTTGTATTACAATGGCCTTCAAGGTCTGGCACTAATCCACTCCCATGTTCCCCTTATCCCCAGACTCAATGACCTCATGGATCATTCTCCTCCTCACTCACTCTAGCAACACTGGCCTGTTCTGGGTTCTTTCTTCCAAAATGCCAAGTGCACATTCATCTCAGAACTTTGCACTTGCTGTTCCCTCTGCCTAGGAGGCTCTGTCACCAGTTAGTCACATCACTCACTCCCTCACGTCTCTGTTCAAACACCACTTCTCTGAGAGGCTTTCTGATAACCTTGTATAAAATATGACCCTTCCATTGTCACTCTCTAACCCCTTAACCCGCTTTCCTACTTTACAGCACTTCTCAACATTTGATTTATAATAAATATATAAATATGTAAATATTATATACATCTGTCTCTCCCCAACTGCACTATAAATCCCATGGGAACAGGGTCTTTTGTCTTTTTTGTTTACTGCTATATTTATCTCCAGAGCCCCAAACAGTGCCTAGTTAATAAAGGTGCTAAATAAATATGCTCTGAATAAATGAATACATGTTATTTTTCTAGTGCTTCTAACTAAAGGAGTCAGACAAGAAACATAAAAGGTTGAAATATCAGAAAAAACCAAAAATTATTATTTGTAGATTACTAGAAATTCCAAGGAATCAACACAAAATATTAGAGAAAATGTTAATAAGAAAACCAGACTGATACAAGATGGATATATAAAAATCAGTAGTTTTCTTTTTTTTTTTGCGGTATGCGGGCCTCTCACTGTTTTGGCCTCTCCCGTTGCGGAGCACAGGCTCCGGACACGCAGGCTCAGCGGCCATGGCTCACGGGCCCAGCCGCTCCGTGGCATGTGGGATCTTCCTGGACCGGGGCATAAACCCGTGTCCCCTGCATCGGCAGGCGGACTCTCAACCACTGCGCCACCAGGGAAGCCCAAAAATCAGTAGTTTCCTTACATATTAGCCATAGTGAGATTAAAAATGTGAATAATTCACAATAGTGTCAAAAATATAAAACATAAACACTTTTAGGACAAGTTATGTTCCTAGATGGGGATACTCAATATTGCAAAGATATCAGTTCTTCCCATATTATCTATAAATACAACATCATTTCAGTCAAAAACCCTAATGTGGTTTCTGAAATTGACAAACTGATTTTAGTTCTTCTCTTAAAAAAAGCCTAAAATAATTAAGAATTTTTTTGAAAAGAATAATGAAAGAAGATTTAGCTCTATAAAATATCAAAATGGAATAGTAAGCTAATATTATTAAAACTTGGTACTGGCATGGAAATGGACAAAAGGATCAATTGAGGAGAGAAACAGATTTGAATACACATGGGATTGTCTCAGAGGCTTCTCAAACTCATCCCTGACTAAACTGAAAGCAACACTTTCCCTTTTTATAAGTTCTACTCATTCTCCACTTGGTTACAAAAGTCAGAAACCCAGCAATCACCTTTATATTTTCCCCTCAAACCCAACAACCAATCATTCACCAAACCTAATATTCCTCAAACCCAACATGTGGCCCGTCAGTAGATTTCACTACTTACATATCTCTCACAATGTCTGTACCTGCTGCCACAATCCCCACAGGTTTCCCACATCCACTACTGCTCCTGCAAATTTGTTCTCCAAATTACAAGAAGCATCATCTTTTAAAAATCACAAATGTGATGATATAAGTGCCACCTAAAACTCTTCAGTGCCTTCCAACGTTCTTAAGAGAAAAACCGAAGTCCTTAATTTGGCGCAAAATATCTCATTAGTGGCTAAATAGACTTCAGACAGCTTCAACTGTCCTAGAATATACCCTTGAACATAAAAATAATCTGGGGAAAAAACAGTCATTAAAAAAAGAATCTGGAACATAACACCTTGTTAATAAAATAACTGTAGAATACTCTTAACTCCATACAATTAGGCCCTTGCCTATGTTTCTGGTCTCATTTAACTCTGTGTTCAAGGATCTTCGACCGTACTTCTTCCCTTCTCTTCTCTTCCCTACTTCAAGATTTTCTCAAGTGTTGGTTCCTATGCATGATTTCTCCTCACGCTCCTGCATAAAGTTACCTTCCCTACAGAATCCTCTTCTGAACTGTGGGAAAAGGTCAGATCTCTCCTACTCTATCAAAACAACAGAATTCTTCAGTTTTTATTATAATTTTAGTTACCATTTATGTGAGTCTTTCCCTCCCTACTGTAAGTTCCATGAGGCCAAGGCCCATGTCTGTTCACTGTTCATTCGCAAAAACCTAGAATTGTGCCAATAAATAATAGGTGCTCAGTAAATTTTTTTAAATGAATTAAATATTAATAAATTATTCAACAGAACTAAAACATAGTGATGCCTCCTGGAACAACTAGTGAAACTTAGTACAAGATCACCCAATCATCATGATTCAACTGCCTTAGTTACCCTTTCCCTTAGCAGGGAAAAGGAGGCTTCTTAGAATGTGAGATTATACACAATATGCTGTTTCTTCTTTTTTTGGCCGCGCCATGCAGCTTGCAGGATTTTAGTTCCCCGACCAGGGACTGAACTTGCAGGCAGTGAAAGCACTGAGTCCTCACCATTGGACGGCCAGGGAATTCCCACAATATGCTGTTTCTAATGGATAAATGTGTTAAACTAATGAGTTTAATTTTAACTCATCAGTTCAAAACCTCGGGGAAGTACTATGAGAAAGTACAGATTAAGTTCAAATGACTTTCCCCTCCAGATTACACATTCAAAGATACATGTTCTAGTATGACTGAAGGCATCTGAAGTCTGATCACCCATTAATAAAATATTTTTCTATTCAGGAATATACAGATCTCAGTTCTCTATTATTTTAAGGCTTTACTTCTTCTAATGGAAAACAAGAAAATTCTTCTTAGTCTTTTAGTACTTACAAGTGAAGGGACTGTGAAAATCTGAACCGAGAGGTCTGCGATTGAAAACTCTCTGTCGTGGTCATCTGTCACATAATCACTCTGCAAACGCTCATAGTTCTATTAAGAAGGCAAAAAAAGGCAAGGAGTGCCAACTATCAGTTACAAAGAAAAGGCAAGCACTACTCACCAGAGTAGGTGCGGTGAAGAACTGGACAGACAGAGCAGTCACGGACACTGCTCGCTCGTGATCATCCTCCATAAAATCTCTCTGCAACTGCTGGTAATTCTAAACAACAAGGGGGAGATTCACCTCTAATCCACAATGACCAATGTTTAAGGATTATAATGAAAAATCAGTGCTGGAGGAGTCAATAAGATATTCTATGAGAATGATAACTGGAATGTACCAACTAAACTCTGTGTAAATATCGATTCACTATACAATCTTCTTTAGCACAGTGGCAATTTGTGAGCTCAAATAGGAGTAACAGCTACTAAAATCCTGGGACGTCACTGTACATGGGTGGAGCCAAATCACAGTAGCTTTACACTGTCTCTGATTAAACCAGACTTTCATTACTTCTGGATGCCTATCAGAGTCACCTGATGGCTCTTTCAAAGTATACATGCTTGGGCCCCATTCTTGGTGAATCTGCTTCAGTAGGTTTGAGAATGGAATGCAAACACATGCATTTTGAAAGAGCTCCCCAAATGATTCTTGTATGTTTCCTTTGTTAATAACCCCTAATTCAGGTGAATAAAAAACCAAGCAGTTAGCTTAATCGCATGCTGCTGAAAGGGAGAAGAACATAATTCAATAATATCAACAACCTAGAGTTATGATTCTTAAATCACATCCAAATATACAGGTCGTTTCAACTAAAATTATCTTTTCTTACACAAAATTTAATAGGAATAACATAATTCAATGACATAGGTTTAAAGTCTTCATTTATCATTTCACATCATACACACTGCAGAGATGGATATTCACATTATCATGGCAGATGATAAATAAGAAAAACCTCACTGCTAGAATTTTATTCTATTGATGAAAGATAAAAAGATCATTTATGAAGTTTCTTAGAATTTAAAATCAATGCACTGACATACTACTATCAGCTGTTAATTTTACAAACACTGGATATAATCATGGACTACAGTTACTCTGTATATAACCTGTTTTGTTAATCTTTAAAAGTGAGAAACTACTTACCTTTGCAAATCGAACAGCAAACAGTTTCTTGTATTTCAAATCCATAAGTAGACTGCTCATGAACAACTGATGATACACACTCCTAGCACCTTTCACAAAAAGAGCAGATGTAAGATAAGGATGTATCAAACAAGCCAAAAATTACATTTCCAAAGTTTTCATATGATCAACTGTATTTTAAGTGTCAAGAGCAACACTCTACATGTGTTCCTTAATCAGTTTTTCTAAATATATTTTTCAAACAAAACATAAAGGTGATTTAATTTGGATCATGGATCCCCAAATCTGTTTTTTCCCCAAAGAATAAGACTGCATGTGTTAATTCTAAAAACCATAAATATATTTATTAGATACCCCCCCAAATGAAAAAGAAACTAACATCCCAATTACTTGTGTAAGTTCCCCTATACCTTAAAAGTAGTTAAGATACATACCTTTCCACAATTTGGAATCACTAAGCATCAACCTATCCACTAGAGAAGAGTTTTCACCATTTGGCCCTTCTTGTAAACCAACTTGACATAAAATTCGGCGAAGACCATCTTAAAACAAGAAAAAAGGTAGTCAAGAAACAGTAAGTTCAAATATTAAAATAAAATGACATATTAGTAGAAATTTTCAAATGGATCTACTATAGAGTCTTACTTTTTTTTAAACTAAAGGTCAAATTTATTCAGAAAAAGTAAACATATTAACTATTTTATTAACATGTTCACAAAATAGAGAAAAATTCCAAATCTTGCATTATACACCAACTCTTATTCCAGAATACCAAAATACATGTGTATCAGAACAGCAATGACCTCTTATGCTGTAAAGAATTTAAAAAAACAACAAAGAACCCAAAAGCCACTGAAATAAACATGGTTCTTTAAGCATCTATGCTAATTAAACCAGGTTACAGTAAAATTGTTACATATCCCATGGTAACTGAAGATAGGTATAATATAAAATTGTGCTACCATTTAAAAGAAAGAATACCTCTGTACTTTAATATATACCAGTCCATTTTATTAATGTTATGTAAAATGTTCTTCATTAAACAAAAATACACTATGTACACCTACTATATGAGGGGTTTTGGAAGGCAAATTCCCTTATATTCTAAATGCTAAACTTAAAAACTATATATTAGCATTAATAAAACCAGAACTTTAACACCTTCTAGTTTCATATTTTATATTTAAAATCACTGTTTTTAAGTCTTCTACAAGCATGCAAAATAATCCGAAAAAAACCCCTAAAAAATAGAGTAACTTTAAAATTTAATTTTAAGAGTCACCAAATAGAAATTGTTTACAAGGCTAAAGAGAAAACTTTATATACGAATTAAATAATAGATGATAAGGTCTTTAAATTGTTGACGGTAAATACATTTTCTCAAAGAAAATTTTCAGCAGAAAACTGCTTCCATGATACTATTCCTTAATGCTGTAGCACAGTACTTGGCATATAGATATCCAATGGAAAACACCAAAGCCAAAAAAAAGAAAAAAAGAGGATGAGAGAAATCATTGGAAAGACATTTAGATTAAACAAACACGTTCTCCTAAATTTCCACACCTCCATATTTTCACCTGTCAATTCACAGTGTGGCAATACTCTTTCTAGTAGCCTTTTAATACAAATGTTTTAGAAATTTTCTTTATAGCAAACATTGGAATGTCATTTATTCAAACCACCTCTCTTGCCTGAAGAACAGTATGACAGCTTAGATCGATTCCTAGTTTACTCTTCAGTGTTACACAACAAACTTGTATTTTTGGCATTGGACGTTCTTAATTCTGTTTACCACTACTTTTAAAAGATTATCTAATTTGTAGACTGTGGAAAAACAAAAACTCAAATACACAGTAACTTCAAATTTGCAAATTTTCAGGGTTGCAAATATTAGTAACCACAAGTCGTAGAAGTCAAAACAAAGACATCCTTTAAACAGTTAATCATTTAGGTTTTATATACAGTAGCATTATGCAGCTTGCTTTGTGGAAGAGAATTCCACAGGATACGCCATTAAGAAATAGGTTCTTTTATCAAGTTGGTAAGATTTAGGTTTCATTAGCATATTATAGTCATTTACAATTGTTTAACCCACCGTTTCCTGCATTTATTTGAACACAGACTCCTCTGTATGCATATAAAAAGATCCCGTGGATCAAAAGTAGGAAACAGATTTTTTTCTATGTATAAAAATATTATGAGATGGTATTTTAAAACATGAAACTAAAGCAAAAAAACAATTCCACTTGCTACTTTTTCCAAAACAGTTTTGCAAAGGCATATGAGCTCATTTTTAAGTCAATTAGCACAAGTATGAACCTACCTGAATATCCAATAATACTTCCCAGCCAAGACAAAAGTTTCAAACCAAAATTCTGATGTGCGACAATAGACGAATGCATAACTTGAACTTTGAGTGGCTTTGTCTGTCTACTGGTATTTCTCTTAAAAAGAAATGGCAGGATGAAAAAACAAACTTAAAAAGGCTATTTTAGAGAAAGAAGTTAATATTTTTATTTAATATAGCTACACTCTCATCATTATAGGGGAGTTTTTCATGTATGTGTGTAAGAAAAATACCATGTGGCTTGCTTTACTCGTATTCTAATTTTCTAGAAGGAATCTTAGGATTCTTATAAAAAAGTAAGAAGTTAGAGCTTTAAGTAACCTGAATTTTTGGTCTTATATTTGAAAATCTGCCCCACCAATTATAAATTATTTAAATGCTTAAATTGGCTTTATGTCTTTAAACTAATTTTTTAATGTAATTACACACTAATTTAAATAATTTACTTCATTGCACAAATGTGATGTTATCAATACTTTAAAAAAATTGTAGTAAATACACACAAAACTTTCCAACTTAACTATTTTTAAGTGTGCAGTTCTGTAAAGCACACATTGTTGTATAACCAGTCTCCAGAACTCTCTGTCTTGCGAAACTAAAACTCTGTACCCATCAAACACTCCAGGTACCTCATACAAGCAGAATCATACATTATTTATAATATCTTTTTGTGACTAGCTTATTTCACTTAGCATAATGTCCTCAAGGTTCACCCACACTGTAGCATGTATCAGAATTTTCTTCCTTTTTAAGGCTGAATAATATTCTATTGTATGTGTATAGACTTTGTTTATCCATTCATCCATTGATAGACACTAAAGTTGCTTCTACCTTTTGTCTACTGTGAATAATGTTGTTATGAACATGAGACCCTGCTTTCAATTCTTTTGTGTATATACCCAGAAGCAAGACTGCTGGATCATATGGCAATTCTATTTTTAATTCTTAGAGGAACCACCATACTGTTTTCCGTAGTGGTCGCACCATTTTACATTCCCACCAATAGTGAACGAGGGTTCCAATTTTTCCATATCCTTGCCAATACCTGTGATTTTCTGTTACTGTTTTGTTGTTGTTGTTTGTTTTTAATAGCCATCCTAATGGATATGAGGTGGTATCTTACCGTGGTTTTTACTTGCATTCCCCTAGTGATTAGTAATACTGAGCATGTTTTCCTGTGCTTTGGCAATCTGCATACCATCTTTGGATAAATGTCTATTTAAGTCTATCAAAACTTTTAATTTAACATGATTTCCCCCCTTTTCCTTTTTTGCTTGGATCATCTTTCTACCCACCAGTTCATCCCATCTCCATAACCCACATTAACACAGTACACCTTTGCATACTTTATCCATCTATATGTATTATATATGTACACATTCATAAAGGTTTTTGATTTACAAAAAATGGGATACTACACATATTCTGTTGCATCTTTGTGTTAACAGTTTTTTGTTGTTGTTAATGACTCAATAATATTCTGTGGTGTGGATTTATTTAGACATTCTTTAGAGAAGGGCATTCATAGTCTCTGTTTTCAGTCTTCTATGACTACAAAAAAACATAGTACTGAACATCTCTGTACACATACTAACTGGTGCTTATATTTTTACAGGATAAATTCCTAGGAGAGATAATAGAAGCTACTAGATTGTTTTCCAATTACGTGGTAGCAATTTATTTTTACACAAGTATTTCTGTTCTCTGCATCTCTGCCAGCAAGGTACTTTATCACTCTAATTTCTCCATCTTGTTGGGTATGAAATCTCTGTCAGTTCACTAAACTAGGGAGTTTGAGTCTCTTTTTACATATGTTTACCACCTAGATCTTCTCTGTTGTGACTGTCTTTTCATACCCTATGTCCATTTTTCTATTTTGTTGTTTGCTCCTTACTTGATAATCTATGGGTGCTCTGTTTATTATAAACATTAAAGTCTATCCTTTGAATTAGAAATAATTTTTCTAAATCTACTGTCTACTGACATTCTTTATAATATTTTGCCATGCAAAGTTTTTATGTAGCCAAAAATAAGTTCTTTTCTAACTCCTGGGGTTCTAGTCTTGGTTAAGAAGCTCTCCTCCTCCCTTAGAATGTACTTGTTTCCTAGATTTTCCTCATATTAGTATCTATTTCTGGACTTTCTATTCTATATTATGCATATAGTATATCTGTGCAGACACCACCAGAGATTACAAGTACTGATTTTTTAGGGAAAAACTGAAATAACACTATGAAGCAACAAATGTAAAGGGAAAAAAAACACCTTCTCCTTTACCTGGATTCATCTACTGTAAACATTCTATTCCAACTGCTTTATCATTTGCACATTATCTTTCTTTCTCCACACACACACAAGCATTAAAAAAAAAAAAAACCCACTGAAGGTTAAGTTACATGCATAATGTCCCCTTATCCCTAAAAACTTCAGTATACATTTCCTAAGAATGGGAATGTTCTTTTTATACAACCACAGTATAGTTTCTGATGTATTATTAAATTGAGTATGTCCAGTTATCAATAAAGAATTTCTTAAATAAGACACAAACTCATGAAGAGAAAAATATATTTTGCTACATTAAAATTAAAGCTTTTGCTCAAGGAGAAGCATCACAAATAAGCTTAAAATAAGTCACATATTAGGAAAAGATATTGCAACGAAAGATCAGGATTCAGATTATGTAAAGAGCCCCTACAAATGAGTAAGAAAAAGACAAATAACCTAATAACAAAAAAATGGGTAAAGGGTATGAACAAGAAATTCACAGAAAACTTAAATGACCAATACAATAAATATGAAATAAGATACTCAGTAATCAAGGCAGTGCAAATTTAACTGATGAGATGCCATTCATACACATCAGGCTGGCAAAATTAAAAAAATTTGACAATATATAGTTTTGACAAAGCAGTAGAGATATGGGAACTCTACTTCAATGCTGGTTGGAATGTATATTGGTACCACCATTTTGGAGATTAACTTGGCAAAATCTAGTATAGCTGAAAATGCTCAAAAGCTAACAGCTCAGACATTCCATTTCTTGGTATATACTCTAGAGAAACTTTTGCTTCTATGCAACAAGAGGACAAAAAAATGACCACAGCAGGACTGATAGTTATAGAAAAAAATTGGAAATATCCTAATTGTCCATCAACTGGAAAATGGAAAAATTTTGGTATAGTCATCAATGGAATACTTACAGATACATGTATCAACACAGATAAATCTAGAAACAACACTGGAATGAAAAGGCAAATTGCAATATAATATATTCAGTATGAATCTTGTTATATAATGTTTAAAGATTTCCAAATCAATACATATAATATGGATGGATATTTAACAGATGAAATATAAAGGCATGTATGAAAACGAAAGATAAATTAATGAAAGTAGTTATCTCTAGGGAAGGAGGAAGGGGAATGGGATTTAGAAGGGATAATACAAGGGCCTCTATACTATTTTATTTATTTAAAATATGTATGAAGAAAATAAGGTATAATGTAGCACACAGGCATTTACTGTTACCTCTATTTTCATCTGTATATTTAAAATATTTCACAATATATAAAATTATATTTTAAAAGGACATTTACATAAAATGCAGTTACATGGAATAGTTAAAAATAATAAATTATAACTTTAAAAAATAAATCTAAATGTGGGGAACAGTTTTCTTTCAGATAAATTATACACTAAATGCTATTAGGATATGCAGCATACCTTGCTATTAGGTACCAAGAAACAACTTCCCTTGAATTCTAATCTTGGTGCTAAAGGCCAGTTTAATTCCTAAAAAGTAATGTGAAACCCTATCAAAAACAAAACAGAAAGCAAAAATCTTTCTAAGATGTCTCTGATAAAAAATAAGAAGACAGAAATATATACATATATATCTCATCTAAACATTCATTTTCTGTATCAATCTTACATAGCTTAAAAAAAAACTAGATAAAGCAATAAGCAATGCTCAAGTAACATATATTTAAACATGATTTTTTTTTTTTTTTTTTTTTTTTTGCGGGACGCGGGTCTCTCACTGTTGTGGCCTCTCCCGTTGCGGAGCACAGGCTCTGGACGTGCAGGCTCAGCGGCCATGGCTCAGGGGCCTAGCCGCTCCACGGCATGTGGGATCTTCCCGGACCGGGGCAGGAACCCATGTCCCCTGCATCGGCAGGCGGACTCTCAACCACTGCGCCACCAGGGAAGCCCCCAAACATGATTTTTGATTGATGTGGCTTTACATTCAGGAAGGCAGAAAAATGTGTTCATATACACCAAAATGTGGGACTAGTTTTATACTAATAAAAAATAAGAGTGTAGACATATTTTTAAATTACTTACCACAATTACTGATTTTGCTTGTTCACAATACTGGAAGTCTCCATATCGAACAGACCTACGTCCCTGTAAATAAAGATATTTGAAATTAACTTGTAAAAATATTTATATTCAGTATTAATAACTTTTGAAACAGTAAACAAATAAACACAGTGTTATCTGAGCACATAACAACTCTGGTCAATTTTTCTTTTTTTTTGCGGTATGAGGGCCTCTCACTGTTGTGGCCTCTCTGGTTGCAGAGCACAGGCTCCGGACACACAGGCTCAGCGGCCATGGCTCACGGGCCCAGCCGCTCCGCGGCATGTGGGATCTTCCTAGACCAGGGCACGAACCCGTGTCCCCTGCATTAGCAGGCGGACTCTCAACCACTGCGCCACCAGGGAAGCCTTGGTCAATTTTTAATATCTACAATGTTTATTCTATTCATTAAGTTAAAAATTAAAATATTTTCCTTCAAAGCTATCGTAACGTTTTTCAAGCCATTAATAAGTTCAAGTTGTTATCCTTGAACAACACAACATTTATTCTTCTAGGCTGCTATAATTTCTATTTTCATAACTGAATATTTCTAACCACTGTGTAGGATGAGAGCAACTGTATCTATGCTTCCTCCTAAACTTTCTGACAATAGCTTACAGTTATACCCAATATATATTTGGGTCAATATTCATATGAAATTAAAGAAAAATAGCCTAAACATATATACCTCTAACTCAATTTTCTAAGATAACTTATCTGTACTAAAAGTTTAATTTATTATGTGACATCAATATAATGAAATTACTTACATCTCGATCTACTGTAGTTGCAAAGCCAATGGCTTCTTTTTGTGTACAGTTAACAGCTTTCTGAAGAGTATAAATAACTTGTTCATAGGTATGAACCTCATCATTAAACAGCATGCAATAGTAGGTGTCACTCTTCTCTCTGTGGGATAAAACATTAATTATATATTATCTATTTGCATATCACCTTGCTCCAGGATGATTAATTAAGAGCACACTTTGTTCTAGGGAACGTGCTAGGTACTAGGCACACACCTGTAATGAAGCCATCTGCGGTCCCCACACTCTATGACACTACCGGCTGGTGGGAAAGATAGATACTATACATATAATCTATGTGAACTGGCTTTTATCAAGAAGGATAGGATGCTAGAGTGGGATAAAACCAGTATGGGAGTTCAGAGAACTGCCAAAGAAGTAATTTGAGAGCTGAAGTCAGAATTGGCTATCAGTGGTGCTCAATTGGGGCAATTCTCCTCTACCCTCCATAGATGACCACTGGGCAATGTCTGGAAACTTTTGGTTGTCATGACTGGGGTGGGAGTGCCACTGGCATCCAGTGGGTAAGGGCCAAGGATGCTGCTAAAAATTCTACAGTCCACCAGGTAGAGCCCATAATATCTGGCCCCCAAAGGCAACAGTGCGAAGGTTGAGAAACCATGGGCTAGAAGAAAGTGAAAGCAAAGGCCCTGAGGTGGCAAAGGTAAATACTGGGAGCTGGAGCACAGGGAGGAAGGAGGAGATTAGTCTAGAGAGAGGCAGAAATCTTAAAGACCTTGTAATGGATTTCGATTTTGCCATCCTAAGGGCAATCAAAGATTTGAAAGAGTGAAATAGGAGCTATGGTCAGATTTGTCTTAAAGTTCACTTTGGCTATATGTGGAGAATGGACCATGAGAGACACAAGTGGATATGGCAGTCTAGTTAGGGACGTCATGTTGTCCAAGGATGAAATTAACACAATTTGGACTAGGAGAGTAGTAATGGAGATGAATAGAGGTAAACAACCTGACAGAGGGAGAACCAGCTGGACCTGAAATCTAAGTGGATATGCATGACTCAGGTTTCTGGGTAGATGAAATGCCATTTACTAAGATGGGAAAACATTACAAGAGATGCAAGTTAGATTCTTTTCCCTTCTATGCTGGTGGTCCCAAACTTACAATGGAACAGAAAAATAAAAACACAACTCTTCTATTCTCTACGGTCTAAATTTGGATCTCAGATTTAGATCTTAGTTGGTCTCCAACTCAAAATACATGAAGATAAAGGCATGAGGTAACTAAGCCATTTTCAACATTTCCAAAAAAGGAATACTAACTCCTCATTTTACTAAAAAACAACCTACAACCTAATTATTTGGAACACTGTTGAGAAAGCAAAAAAGAAACACCACCAATGTCCTTTAGACTCTCACTTGTATTCAACCTTAACTGTGAATACAATTCCAACAAGCTTGGCTAGAATTAAAAGTAGAAGAGAAGGCTGCTTAAGGCAAGCACATTCATGCAGAAAAGTAAGCCCTTAACCTTAATACAGCTATAGCAGAATCCAGCTCTCTGGTCACAAATTTGCAATCTCCTCAATAATCTAAGAACAAATGGTAAAAACGTTAGATGTACTCTAAAAGAAGCACAAAGTGTAGAATAAATTTTATACAGATTTAGAATCAAAAATGGTTAAAATTGAATCTGTGCATTTAGTCAAAGCAGAAAACTCACTTAGATCAAAGTGCTCATTCCCTAATCAAATCTCATAAACAAACAAAAAGAATTGTAGAGTTAACTTAACAGCTTTATCACACAAAGAAGAGAAAAATGTCTGTGCTTGAAACCAGTGGTAGAGCCTTGATGTGGCTAAAATATGGCTATAAATCAGCGAAAGCAACAGCAGGGAAAAACCTCTACCAATTAAATGGCTCACACATATTTAAAAACTATAAAACCAAGGTTATTATTATGCTGAAAACTAATTATTAAAAAAGATTATGTTCTATCCTAGCTGTATTAAAGTTAATTTGAGGAATTAGAATCAAAATGGTTAAAATTGAGTGTGAGCAAATACAAATACAAGGAATAAATGGGTTGTACTTACACCATCTCTAAATCTGGTGGCAATTCACCTTCCTTTTCCCAGGTTAATATCTCTACTGCATACCGAAACATAATAGCAAAAATGTTATAAGTTCTTGCTATCACATCTTCTGATAAATGCACAAGAGGATCCTGAAAGAACAGAAAAAAAAAAAAAAAGCAACCATGTTAAATGTACATTAATTCTCCTTTTTCCCATTCTGCCTCCCTCCTCAAAATACTACTGTAAAAAGCTGACCGATCTTCCAGCTTCAGCTTCTGTTCAATTTGATCCTATACGTTACATCTCAGCAAATCAAACTTCCTAAAACATTCTGTTCATAATAATCCATATTACTGAATCATATGAACCACAATATTCCACGGCACTCCAATGCCTAATAAATAAATCTAAAAATTTTAGAATGGCATTCTAGGATCTTTAAAACCTAACATCAAACCATGGTTACAGCTTCACATCTCTCTAATCCCCAATTTCCAGAATAAGCAAAGGAATGTTATCTAAGGATGGACAAGTAATATTTAGTTTTATAGGTATAAAGGAGAACCTGATTTTGAGGATTCTAAAGGGGAGAAGTCAACAAGGTCAGAAAACTGCTCCTCGATGTTGTTAAGAATCACTCACCTTCTCTCAGCGAGTCAAGTTGTGTATGTATTTAACAGAGAACTTCGTACATTAGACTTAACAGTGAATGAGCCACTAAATTTCAAGGTTAATGTAGAAAAGTATTACTATAAACATACTTTAAGGTTATCTTTCAGTCAAGGTTGGCAAAATGTTTTACACAATCTAATCTTAATGCTTTATCAAATCTAAACATGTTATTTAGCTTAATGGCTAAATAGTGTTATACTCATCTCTCAATAAGAAAATCAATGTATTCCAACATCATGGAATGGGAACCAGCACATTCTTGAAAATATACATAAGGATACAGAACATTTTCGTGCATCTTCACCAAGGATCAGCTTAGTGGAACTGATATAAAACAAATGGAGAAGGAGAATAATATCCAGGATGAAGGAAAAAAGACAAAGATTCCTAAAGGAGATGGGTCTAGGGCTTAAAGAGTGTAAGAAGAAGTAAAGTAAGAAAATGATTTTCCAAAGTCTTACAGCACTTTTTACCTATAACTCTTCTCAATAAACTGCTTTATATGTCCCATCAAAAAAAAATTTTTTTTATACTGCTACCAGGGTTTGCTACTATTTCTTATGGAGACTTTAGAAGTTAACATGGCAAAACCTCCTGTTACAAAGTAGGTATTGGAACTGGTACCTTCTGGGGATTCATAAAAGAGTGGCTATTAATCATAATACGAACCTCACACTGTACTAAAATAGAAAGTAGAACCAAAACTCAGTTTTCTTCGTGATACTATCTCACTATACAGTCATTCCATTTCTTACAATTACGTCCCATAATACAAGACATTTAGAGGATTGAAGAATTATGATAAACAGGATATATAAGAATTAAATGGTGTTGGGAAAGAAACAACCACCAATTCTTGAGAATCCAAGCCAGTAGTGTCCAAACTCTGTTCTAAAAATCCCAGGGCCTGGTAGGGATGTTTCCTATTTGAAATACACACCAGTTTAAAAACATATGATTATCCATATTTTTATTTATTTATTATTATTTTTTTTGCGGTACGCGGACCTCTCACTGTTGTGGCCTCTCCCGTTGCAGAGCACAGGCTCCGGACGCGCAGGCTCAGCGGCCATGGTCAGGGGCCCAGCAGCTCCGCGGCACGTGGGATCTTCCCCAACCGAGGAAAGAACCGCGTCCCCTGCGTCGGCAGGCGGACTCTCAACCACTGCGCCACCAGGGAAGCCCATGATTATCCAAATTTTTAAATGGCCTATGGATATAGATTCTTCTGCCATCTTTGTATGCACATGTTAACTTCTTGAAAATGGGTTACTGACTAAGAAACATTATTTCTGAAGTGAAGAGATGCTAGGCTGTGCAAGTCTACTCGTGTACAATGGTAAATTAAACTCTATTTGAAAAGACTTCTGTTCCAAGTGCTCGTATCACAGCATAAGTCAGTTGGAATGAGAAAATAAATAACCATCTTATCCTATGTTGTATTATCTAAGACTAATAATTGTTTTTGGTGACATTTATGTTAGAGAATGCAAGCCTTTGTGAGTCAACTTTGATTTACTCTTCTTCCAAACTAGAAGAATAGCATGCTGTTAAAAAGGTTACCTGTGGTTGGGACTTCCCTGGTGGTCCAGTGGTAAAGAATCCGCCTTATGATGCAGGGGATGCGGGTTCGATCCCTGGTCAGGGAACTAAGATCCTACATGCTGCAGGGCAACTAAGCCCATGCACCACAATACTGAGCCTGCGTGCCGCAAACTACGGAGCTCATGCGCTCTGGAACCTGCGCGCCATGATTACAGAGCCCACGCGCCCTGAAGCCTGCGTGCCACAACTAGAGAAGAGAAAACCTGCCGCCACAACTAGAGAGAAGCCCACGCACCACAATGAAGAGCCTGCAAGCTGCAACGAAAGGTCCCGTGTGCAGCAACTAGACCCAATGCAGCCAAAAAAATCAATCAATCAATCTTAAAAAAAAAAAGAAAGAAAAGTAAGCACATATTATAATAGAGTTTAACTGTTGTCATATGCAAATAAGGTATGAATGAGGGTTTTCTCCACACTGTCCAACTAAAACTAGAAACCAAAGTTATGAATCGATTTTCTAACAAGAAATAATACACATTCCAACTTATAAAAATAAATTCATTAGTAATACTGCTTTTATTTGTTTTATTATTGGGATTTCTTAATTAAAATTTTATTTAAAAAAATTCCACTGCCAAAAAATGTTTTCAAAAACCAGTATACTGTACTGTCAGAGTTGTCTATACTACCTAGGTTTAAAGCCCAGCTCTAGCACTTACTGTGTGGGACACTGTAGGCAAGTTTCTTAATCTAAGACTCAAGCTTTCACAGCTATAAAATATGGGTAACAGTAGTATTTATCTTACAGGGTTGTTCTGAGAATTAAATGAGATAAACCAAGAATCGTATTTAGCATGATATTCAGCTACTAGTTACCACTGCTCTGTATTCAAATGGGATGAAAGCAGCATTGATAAGTGAAAATTTCAGATAAAAAATTTTTCACTGAGGTTGTTCATTCAGTTATTATATGTTATTGAATTAAATTTCATTTCGAAAAGGATTTACAGCAACTTTTTTTGGCCAAGTGCAGCTTGCGGGATCGTAGTTGCCCGACCAGGGATTGAACCTGTGCTCTTGTCAGTGAAAACATGGAGTCCTAACCACTTGGACCCTTCAGCAACTAGAATACATCCAGTGTAATAAAACAGTATTAAAAAATAGATATACAAAGCAGGTAAAATGAAAATAAAGGAAGGAAAATAAACTGAAGTCAAGATAACATCTATTTATAAATGCCAATCATATAAATTTCCATATAGCTACTACAGACAAGCTGTTTTCAAGATGCCCCAACAAAAGGAAACACAGTCAGTTACCAGACTCACACCAAGAGAAACGTAACATTTCCTAATGCAGAGACCTAAGACAAATTTCTTACGGTTTTTATAAAGATCAACAAAGGAGACACTAGGAAAGGTACCATCCCACCAGCCTCCGTACTCACCCCCCATGCTCAAGGGCCCATTTGGAAAACTAGTTGGGCATTTATTGTTGTCATGGTGATGGAAGATGTTATTACCATTTAATGAGTGGGAATTAGGTATAATAAACACAGTGCTTCTGACAGTGTACACCTGGGGTCAGTAAAGTTTTTCTATAAAGAGTCACTAAGTATTTCAGTTTTTGCAGGCTACAGGGTCTCTGTCATAGCTACTCAGTTTTGCTGTTGTAGTGGAAAAGCAGCTACAGACAATACATGAACAATTAAGCGTGGCTGTGTTGCAATAAAATTTTATTTATGGATAATGAAATTTGAATTTCACATAAATCTTCACATGCCACAAAATACTACCCTTATTGATTTTTCTTCAACTATTTAAAAATATAAAAACCATTCTTGGATTATGGTGGTGCCAGTAACAGGTTGCAGACAAGATCCGGCCTGTGGGGCCAGGGTTTGCTGATCCCTGGCCTGTACAATGAAGAATGTCCCACCTCAAATGCCAAAAGTTGAGAAGACCTGTGGAACTTCTAAACACTACCCCAACAGAAGTATATAATCAAAATTTTTTACAACTTTTTCTTAAAATGTAGGCTGAATGTATAACAAAAAAATTATATTCAATAAAAACAATTCTATGACAGGCTAAAAAGGTTCATTTCAAATATTATATAGCTTTCTTCCATTTCAAGCATAAAATAGAAAAACCCTAGATAATGTATGGATTTAGTGAGTGGGGACCAGGTATGCTAAATATAATGTTATCTGTTATCTTTTTAATATCTTATAGTCTTTTCTCAAAGACTTCATTTCTCTTAACTGAATTCTTAAATAGGAATTAAATGGCAAAGTCTGGAGGTTCGATTCTCTGTCAAGTTGCTGGAATATATATTCTCCAGGCAGGACCATACAATTTCAGCCAGGCAGGTTATTTTGCTGGCATCTTCTAAAAATTCAGGAAACTAACCAAAGTCTTCATTATTTGATAGCTACCCCACTAACGTATGAGGATAAAGCCAAGAGAGTAACTGCAGGCAGATTTGTAATTTTTCTTAGAAAATTTAAAGCGAACAATCTGGTGGTGTCTAGTACATTCATAATGTTGAGCCACAATCACCTCTATTTAGTTCTAAAACATTTCTATCACTTCAACAAAGTAAAACCCCTTACCCATTAAGCAGTTTTTCTCCATTTTTCCCTTCCCTATTCCCTGGCAACCACCAGTCTGTGTTCTCTACAGATGTATTTATTCTGGATATTGCACATAAATGGAATCATACAGTATGTGACCCTTTGAGTCTGGCTTCTTTCACTCAGCATGATGTTTTGAAAGTTCATCCACTTTGCAACATGTATCAGTACTTCATTCCTTTTTACAGCTAAGTAATATTACACTGTATGTTTATCCATTCACATACTGATAGACATTTTGACTGTTTCCACCTTTTGGCTATTATGAATAATGCTGCTACTAATGTGTGTGCATGTACTTATTTGAATACTTGTTTTTAATTCTTTCGGGTGTATACCTAGAAGTGAAATTACAGGCTTACATGGCAATGTTTAACATTTGAGGAATAGCCAAACTGTTTTCCACAGTGCTAAATCATTTTGCATTCCCACTAGCACTGTACAGAGTTCCAGTTTCTCTATAGCCTCGCCAACACCTATTTGCCACTTTTTTGATTACAGCCATCCTAGTGGGTGTGAAGTGGTATCTCACTGTGGTTTTGATTTACATTTCCCTAATGACTAATACTCTTGAGCATGTTTTCATGTGTTTGTTGGTCACCTGTATTACATCTTCTTTGGAGAAATGTCTATTCAGGTCCTTTGGCCATTTTTAATTGTGTTTTTTGTTGTTGAGTTGTTAAGATATATATTCTGGATACCAGACACTTATCAGATATGACTTGCAAATATTTTCTCCCAGTCCTAAAGTTTTACACTAGCTTTCCATTTTTTTTCAAAAGCAAAACCATTTTTTCCAAATATGTCTTTGTTTGCCTTGTTTATATTTTTATATACAGAATGCCAACCCAGTATGTAAGAGATAAAAACAGAGCTGCTCCAATTGCAGTGGAGAAATCTGAAACCCTGATCACTTGGCATCTCTCTGTAGCAAATCCTAAAGCACATGCACAAAGCAAACGAAACACCAACAAATATATATGTGTTCTATAGCACTGAATCATTCTGCACAAATTTTCATCTGTCTAAAACACAGTGAAACACAGTCTAAAAGATACTGTCCTACACCATAAGTTCTCTGGTCATTCTGTTAAAATATCTTGAAACCAGGAAGACGTGCACTAGGAAGGACTATTAATGTCCACTTGCCCCAAATTGGTATCAGACCTACTTACTAACAATGCATACGTTCTTTTAATGTACCCACCTCTCTGCCATTTAAAATTAAAATCTGAAATAACGATCTTAAATCAAACATCAGATTGTCACAAACGGCAGAGTTTCAAGTATTTATTTAGTGAGAGCCTATTATATCATTACAAGTATCATTTAGAGAAAAATAATAAAGGATCAACAACAATTTTAGAAAGCACATATTTACAGCTAGAACGAGTATAACTTGTATTGAGCTATCATCCCAATGTTTGGTCCCATCACATATCCAATGACATTGATTTACCAGGAGATGATGAGTAGGATTGGCTGCCATGTCGGACTACAGAAAAGAAAGGTATCTGATCTACAAAGTCTTACTCGTAACACAAACAAAAACCAACTAAGTTAACTGATCTACATATATAGGAAAAATAATCCCTTTAATAATAAATGAGGACGTAAAAAAACTCATATATGCTTAAAATAAAACAAACAAATGCAAAAGTCCAAATTAAATTAAATTTCTAGAATTTCAAGTGTGTTCTACTAGTAATGGTATGCCATCCATAAAATGCAAAAAACTTTCGAAGTATATACTTGGTCACTGTTAATAGTGAGAGGACTACTGATATTTTACTTATCCATTGCTATATTATAACCTAATGCTTATGTCTGAAAATATTTCAAACACATGGTTAAGACAGTATTTCCTTAGGAACAATTTTGTGAAAATGTTTTTACCTCTTCTTCCTCAATTTCAGAGGTGTTAAGTTCATGTTTCTGACAGTAAGGACCCTCTTTCCAAGCTTCAGTATCACCACAGTCACAGAAACCTCCACCTCCTGATGTTGTCATCTTGAAAAAAAATTGTAAAGTATCTTGTCAATAAGTATTTACTGAGGGCTATCGGATTATAAATAGGAATATCAAGTGCTAAGGAAATAACATTGCTGAAGTGTTAATTTCTTTGGAGGGATAAAATTAAATAAAATGCCAAACCTCTCAATGTTTTAAAGCTGATTTTAAATAAGCCTATAGGCTAATTTAAGTGATTTCAAAATAAAATAAGCTACTCTGTAGTGTCTAGCAAGCTACAGCTATTTTAAAGAGGTAAAATATGTCCACTTGCATGACTTCCTAATTAGGAAAATAACAAGGGTTTTCTTGCTAGGTTTTGGCTAAATTGGTATATTGTTGGTATCTAGGCTACCAGGTTATAACATAACAGATTCAAGAGTGACAAAGATTCCTATAGCTGCTGTCTTCTACAAAAGTCTAATAAGAGTGCATCTGCATTAGAGAAAGTGACCAAAAAAACTATAGAAATAGTTTATTTTTCTTTTCTAACACTCTCTAAATAGCATTCTTTGAAAAGGAAACAAGGAGTGCCTAGTCGTAAAACCTTTTACCACCTGTGGGCTTCAAAATTATTCATGCTTCCTTAAGACGTAGCAATGATTCAAGGAATCTGGCAAGATAAAACCTATTATTTAATAATTAGTAGACTGGAAATTTTGCTTTTTTAAAAAATACTGTGAGAGTTTATGGATGGGTATGAGAAGGCAATTTTAGAAAGAGCCTTTCATATTTTGCCCAAAGTAAGTATTTGTGTGTTACATATCACAGGGTAATTAATGTAAACTCACAAATGACAGTTATTCTTAGGGGCTGCAAAGATATATGCCAAGAAACATGGGCAGGCAGCCATATGGAAAATGATAACCTCACCCTATAGCTTTTATGTGTGTTCTGGTAACCAAAGATAGGTAGAACAGTTTAAAGGAAACTAGGATTCTCTTACTGATTTATGAAAATAAAAAGAACATATAAAAATATGAATTCAATTTTGCAGCTGTTTTAGTTCACTGTTAACAATACTCGGGTAGAGTAAATAAAAACAAACAGGAGGAAAAGTCCTGAATCAAAAGTCTTGAATTAGTAAGAAGATTGCAATATTTCTTCTCTATTTTTATTTGAGATTAGGGTGAAAAATTCCAGCTAGTAACAGTTCCCTAAATTTTTGAATGCTCACAGCTCTGTCTTCAGCATCCAGTAGAGGAACCAGGACAGGCTTAGCAATAATCTGCCTATGTATTTTGTATCCCTGACTTAAAAACAAACATACTTGATTTTTGGAAAAGTACTGATTGCATTACAGCAGTTAAAAAAAAAAAATTGATTAGTCTTATGTTCTGAAGTTGGCCTTTTTCTACATTGTACTAGATGCCTCTTTAATATTAAGAAATGACAATTCTGTAGAAGCTGACCAATAGATAGAACCATTTCTTAAAGGTATAATCCTGTCACTTTTACTTAATTGCTCACTCATCTCCCTTCAGAACCTCCCTCCTGCATTTTAACTCTCACCTTTATCCTCTAATTTTTGATAACTTGCTTTATAAACCTAGAATTATAAAGATAGTAAACATTAAAAAAATAACAAAACTAGTTGAAAACCAATACTGAAAGAGCTGCTATCTATAGTCTTTTAATCTTAAACCATGTGTTCCATGAAATCTGGATTCATAATTCATCTCTACAATGCCATCGTATGTTTAATGGTATTTGAGTAACACATTTCTTAAACCACTCTCTCCTGTTTCAGTGTTAAATCTTGGAATTTTAAAAAGAAAAGGTACTGAGTATAAAATTCAATACTAGGTGTGGTTATTATCTGGATATTACTAACCCTATATCGATGGTCTCTGTGAATACTTCCCAAAAAGCACTCCATGCATAAAACACAAGTTGGATCAACTGCACAGTCTCTGTAAAGTTAAAGAAAAAAAAAAATCAGAGTGTCATAAAATAACTGTATATTTTACCACATAATATTTCAAATTGGAATCCATCTTGGAAGAGCCAGAATAGTGAAATGCCTTAGTGTTAGAAGAAAAGAAATTATTTTTCCCAAAGATCTGTCAGATCTTTGATCAATGGAGTCAGCTTAAGAACCTGCTTCTCATACTGGATGTGCACTAGGGGGTCTTAGAAGGCACATATTACTAGAATGGCAATTTTCCCTAAATATTGAGGGAAATTCTATTTTATATTAAAACACACAGATGTATATGGGATAGATTTTAAATATTATAAATTCTTAAGATATTTTAACTAATTTAAATGGCAATAACATATTAAGTGTTCAGTATACAGGCTGACATGGGCCTCCACACTCGGTCTGTATATCTGATGGTCACACAACGCCTATGGTTCATAAGACATCCTGATGGGGGAGTAGGAGTTCCACAAAGTGAATGGGTTGACAGTGGTGCCTTTGATCATTTCATTTGCTTTTATCATACTGCAATTTAGATACATTTACAGATCATATCTTAAATAATTTCTATGATTCTATGAAATGAGATGGGGAGTCATGAAAATCTTTAAATTTCCCCTTATCCTTGTTTCTGTATCGCATAGGCAACCACCCTACTATGCCTACTGTGTGCCCTTTAATTTGTGTGTGTTCTTGCAAAATGTTTTTGAATGCATGTATTTAAAAAAAATTTTTATTTTTTAAACTGTAGTTGATTTACAATATTTTATTAGTTTCACGTGTACAGCAAAATGATTTGGATATATATATGTGTGTGTGTATATATATATATATATTTCAGATTCTTTTCCATTATAGGTTATTACAAGATGCTGAATATAGTTTCCTGTGCTATACAGTAAATCCTTATTGTTTACTGAGTGCATGTATTTTTTTTTTTTTTTTTTGCGGTACGCGGGCCTCTCACTGCTGTGGCCTCTCCACTGTGGAGCACAGGCTCCGGACGTGCAGGCTCAGCGGCCATGGATCACGGGCCCAGCCACTCCGCGGCATGTGGGATCTTCCCGGACCGGGGCACGAACCCGTGTCCCCTGCATCAGCAGGCGGACTCTCAACCACTGCGCCACCAGGGAAGCCCCGAGTGCATGTATTTTTGATGTGTGCAAATCTTACTGTGTTATATCTCATTCTGTTCTTTTTCTTCTGTAACATAATCCATTCATTTTGTATGTGTACATTTGATTTGCTGCTTCTGATTGGTATATAATATGCCATGGCATGTATTCAAAACATTTTTTCTCTCTACTATCCCTGCACCGGACACCTGGATTACCTCTAATGCCTTTCTACCACAAATAATGCTGCAATGAATATCCCTGTAAATGTTTTCTTATGGATCTGATTGAGATTTTCTTCGGCATATAAACTCAAGAGCAGAATAGCTGGGTCATATACATATAGAGTTTTAATTCTGAGTGCCATGCTACTGTCCAGAGTGGCTACATGTGTCCCAGCAGTGTGTAAGAGTTTTTATAACCTGCATCTTCATCAGCATTTGGTTTTTATCTCATTTGCTAATATGTGCCAGCTTAACATATATGAAATATCTTACTGTCTTTTTTGTTTTTTGTTGTGGTTTTTTTTTTTTTCTTTTGGCTGTTTTGTTGCTGCACGTGGGCTTTCTCTAGTTGCAGCGAGCGGGGGCTACTCTTCATTGCAGTGCATGTGCTTCTCATTGCAGTGGCTTCTCTTGTTGCAGAGCACGGGCTCTAGGTGTGCAGGCTTCTGTAGTTGTGGCACGCAGGCTCAGTAGTTGTGGCTTGTGGGCTCTAGAGCGCAGGCTCAGCAGTTGTGGCACATGGGCTTAGTTGCTCCGCAGCATGTGGGATCTTCCTGGGCCAGGGCTCGAACCCGTGTCCCCTGCATTGGCAGGCGGATTCTTAACCACTGAGCCACCAGGGAAGCCCCTATCTTACTGTTTTAATTTGTATTTCTCTGACTGCTAATACATTTGAGCAACTCTTCATATGCTTACTGCTTTGAGGATTTCCTTTTCTATAAACTGCCTGTTTATATCCTTTGCCCATTTTTCTGCTGGGATTGCTTTCTTTATCTTGTTCATTTGCAGGAGTTTCCTATATAGTCTAGTTTAGAGGACATTAATCACTTGGCAATTTAAACACTGCAAATATTGTCTCCCATTTGTCACATGTATATTAGTTTTGCCCATGGGGTCCTTTGTTAAATAGAGCTCCCTATTTTGATGCAATTAAATTTACACACAAATTGGTTTGTGCTTTGAGGTTTTAGAAGTTCCTTCCCCAGCCCTAGGTCACGAAAATATATATGTTTTTAAAGAAAACAATTTTCTTCTATTAAACCTTTTGGTTTTATCTTCCACATATAGGTGTTTAATCCATCTGGAATCTACCTTTGCATATGATATAGGATAGAGATACTGTTTTACTTCTCCATATATAATGAGCTGCTTTTTCTAAAACCATTTACTAAACAACCTAACTTTTACCTATTGATTGTGGTGTCACCTATATAACACATTAAGTTCCCATATATCCTTGGGTCTATTATCTAAGCTCTCTAAGAGTGATCTATTTGTTTGTTCTTATACTATACCACCCTGTATTACTATGGCTTTTTGTAGTATTGATATATCTTAATATCTGATAGGGTAAATTCCCCTTTATTCTCCTTTTTTAAAGGTTGATTTAACTATTCATGAATTATTATTTATTCTTCTACACAATAAGTTTACAGAGTTCCTCGAAAATACCCAGCTAAAATTTTGACAGAGATTACTTGGAATTTATTGATAAACTTCAGAAGTAATAACATCCTTATAAGAGTAAATTATCATGTCCACGATTATTTCCTGTATCTTTTATTGAAGTTTTAAATTTTTCTTAATGAGGCCTGTGTATTCTTGATTAGACTAATATCTAGGCACTTTCTAGGTTTTGTTGTTTTAATGATACACATTTTTTTTTTTTTTTTTTTTTTTTGTGCTACGCGGGCCTCTCACTGTTGTGGCCTCTCCCGTTGCGGAGCACAGGCTCCGGATGCGCAGGCTCAGCAGCCATGGCTCACGGGCCCAGCCGCTCCGCGGCATATGGGATCCTCCCAGACCGGGGCACGAACCCGTATCCCCTGCATCGGCAGGCGGACTCTCAACCACTGCGCCACCAGGGAGGCCCTACACATTTTTTAAAAATTTCATTTTCTAGTTGGTTAAGGATGATGAAAATAAATAGTATTGATTTTTAAGACCCTTGATGAACTCAAGGCAGTTTTTTTTTTTTTTTTTTTTTTTTTGCGGTAGGCGGGCCTCTCACTGTTGTGGCCTCTCCCCTTGCGGAGCACAGGCTCCGGAGCACAGGCTCAGTGGCCATGGCTCACGGGCCCAGCCGCTCCGCGGCATGTGGGATCCTCCCAGACCGGGGCACGAACCCGTGTCCCCTGCATCGGCAGGCGGACTCTCAACCACTGCGCCACCAGGGAAGCCCTCAAGGCAGTTTTAATAGTTTGCTGACTCTGTTTTATTCCCCTGAAGTAAATGTGTATACTGTCTGTACATAATGACAATTTTATCTTTTTCCTTACAATAGTTATTCTTCTTCCCTTATACTGTTGACAAGGACTTCTAGTAATATGTTAAATAAGAGCAGTAATAGTAGGCATCCTTGTCTTTAGATATTAAAGTAAGCTCATCTAAGTATTATGTTCACTGTAGGTACTAAGAAAGTGCTCTTCTAGGGCTTCCCTGGTGGCGCAGTGGTTGAGAGTCCGCCTGCCGATGCAGGGGACATGGGTTCGTGCCCCGGTCTGGGAAGATCCCACATGCCGCGGAGCAGCTGGGCCCGTGAGCCATGGTTGCTGAGCCTGCGCGTCCAGAGCCTGTGCTCCGCAACGGGAGAGGCCACAACAGCGAGAGGCCCGCGTACAGCAAAAAAAAAAAAAAAAAAAAAGAAAGTGCTCTTCTAGAAAGAATTAAGCATTTATCTTGTCTTTCCTATATAAACTGTGCCTCAGGGTTATCGAAGGATTGATGAGGGACTGTTTCTTTCATAGAAGACTAGTTTATAAACAAAGAAGAGATGATAAATTAGAGTAGCACCATTCTGCTACCCCCTAATGAATAACAATCCAGGCAGAAAGCATCAGTGACTGCTAAAACATTAGGTAAAAAGGCTGATGGAGGGACTTCCCTGGCAGTGGTTAAGACTCCGTGCTTCCAACGCAGGGGGCACAGGTTAAATCCCTGGTTGGGGAACTAAGATCCCACATGCCACGTGGCGCGGCAAAAAACATAAATAAATAAGAGGCTGCTGGAGACCTTCACGATGGTTGCATGTGCCAGGTACCTAAACCCACTGATCAATTTTAACAAAAGCAGCCAAGCATCATATACTTCCTGATATTAAGAATTAAGAAGTTATGCATCAGGCTTCCTTGGTGGCGTAGTGGTTAAGAATCTACCTGCCAATGCAGGGGACACAGGTTCGAGCCCTGGTCCGGGAAGATCCCACATGCCGTGGAGCAACTAAGCCCGTGCGCCACAACTACTGAGCCTGTGCTCTAGAGACCTTGAGCCACAACTACTGAGCCCACACGCCACAGCTACTGAAGCTCGCGTGCCTAGAGCCTGTGCTCCACAACAAGAGAAGCCACCGTAATGAGAAGCCCACACACCACAACGAAGAGTGGCCCCTGTTCCCTGCAACTAGAGAAAGCCCGCGCAGCAACGAAGACCCAACGCAGCCAAAAATAAATAAAAATAATAAAGTTCTCTTAAAAAAAAGTTATGCATCAATAATTATGAAATTATTATCTACCCCCCCCAATAATAGAAGTTAATCAAGCCTAACTACCTGTTTCGAGGAAAGACAGGGAAAAAAGAAACATTTAAGCAACGCCATGGGGCCACAATCAGCCAAATCTAGAATGTGGAAAATTCCATAGGACAAATGACCTGGTTTCTTAGCAACATAATGGAAAAAAGAAGGAAGGAAAGAGGTGAAAGAGCTATTACAGTTTAAAAGAAAAAATGAAGAATAACAGCCAAATGCAATGTGTGAACTCTGAATTCACAGTTATGAGTCAATCAGGACAATTTCAACTCTGCTAGACAGCAGATAATATTAAGGAATTAGTGTTAATTATTTTAGGATATTAATGGTTAGAGAGAAAAAAGGTACATACTCAGTATTGATTAAAAAGAGCATGTTGTCTGGAACATGCTTCAAAATAATCTAGCAGGGCACGAAAAAAGTGTATGAGAGTGTATGTGTGTGTATATAGATTAAAAAGAGTTGCCATACATTGATAATTGCTGAAGCTGAGCAATGATTACCTGTCACGTCTATTGTACCACTCACCCATCTTTATTATGTTTGAAACTGTCTATAATAAAAAACTTTTAAAAATCCAATATACAAATACTCAATTAAGTTCCCTTATATATTCTTTGTTTGCTAAGAATTAAATCACAAACAATAATTGAAATACATAAAATGCTTTTCTGAATCAAATCAGAAAAACATTTTTCTTTTCTCAACTATTAAAATGGTGAATTACATCAATAATTGTTTTAAAGGTGAACTATCTTTGGATTCCTGAACTAAATTCCATTTGATCATGATGCATCACTCGTTTAGTATATTCTTGGATTCAGATAGCTAATATTTTATTTAGGATCCCTTTCATCTACATTAATAAGGGAAATGGCTTTATAATATCTCCTCTTGAATTTATCAGGGTTTCAAATCAAGCTTATTAAGTAGCCGCATAAAGAGTTAGGCAGTTTTCACTCTTGCCCTCTTTTCTGCAGTAACTTGTTTAAGAAAGGAATTAATTGTTCCTTCAAAATTTGATAGAACTCACCCATACACAGTCATCCAGGTATGCGATTTTTGGGAGGGAAGATCTTTTTTTTTTTTTTTTTTTTTGTGGTACGCGGGCCTCTCACTGTTGTGGCCTCTCCCGTTGCGGAGCACAGGCTCCGGACGCTCAAGCTCAGCGGCCATGGCTCAAGGGCCCAGCCACTCCGCGGCATGTGGGATCTTCCCGAACTGGGGCACGAACCCGTGTCCCCTGCATCGGCAGGCGGACTCTCAACCACTGCGCCACCAGGGAAGCCCGGGAGGGAAGATCTTTGATTACCATTCCAATGTTTTCATACTATATTCAAGTTGCCTATCGTTTTCCTACAAATTTATCCATTTCATCTACATTTTCAATTTTTTTTTTAGCATTTACTTATTCATAATTCTCATATTTCAGAGGTTGTCAAACTTTCTCAGTTCATGGCATCTTTAGTGCCTCAACAGTTTCTTTCAGGGTATCACTAGACCAAATGAAACACCTCATCATTCTATTTGTCAAACAGTTAGACTCAAAAAACTTAGTACCTGTTAGGCACTGCATAATTTCTCAAATCTTAGAATCAGACTGGATACCGCCACCCTCATTTCTTATTCCACAGGTATTTGCTTTTTAATCACAACAACGGAGAAGGCCCAGCTTCGGCAAGAAATGACATCACTAAAAGGAATGCAGTGAGTGTACGTCTCAATCTTCATTCTGAATTTTATACATGTGCATCTTCTCTTTTCTTACTCAGTCTTCTCAGAAAACTACCTTAAAAATTCCAAAGAGTAAGTATCTCAACTTTTTACTTCATTTTCTGATCTTTTTATTTCCTTTCTTCTTTTTCCTTTGAGTGTGCTCAATTGTTCTATTTCTACAAACTTCTTGAACTCAATGTTTACCTTATTTTTCTTTTTTATCTTTTTTTTTTTTTTTTTTTGCAGTACATGGGCCTCTCACTGTTGTGGCTCTCCCGTTGCGGAGCAAAGGCTATGGACGCGCAGGCCCAGCAGCCATGGCTCACGGGCCCAGCCGCTCTGCGGCATGTGGGATCTTCCCGGACTGGGGCACGAACCTGCATCCCCTGCATTGGCAGGCAGATTCTTAACCACTGCGCCACCAGGGAAGGCCCTCTTTTTTATCTTTGAAATAATTTTATTTATAGGAAAATTGCAAGAATAGTAGAGTTCCTTTACACCCTTACCAAGCTTTCCTTAATGTTAACCATAGTACAAGGAAACTGTACAAGGAAATTGTACCAAAAACATTGGTACAATATTGTTAACTACAGACCTTATTCAAATATCATTGGTTTTCCCACTAAGGTCATTTTTTTCTCTTCTGGATCCAACACAGGCTCCCACATTACAATAGATGTAATTTCTCCTTATTCTCCTCTAATCTCCAAAAGACTGACAGTTCCCCAGTCTTTTCTTGACTTTGAGACCATAACCCTTTTGAAGAGTATTGGTTAGTTATTTTGCAGATGTTCCACAATTTGTGTTTGTGATGTTTTCATGATTAGATTGAGTTATGCATTTCTGGCAAAAACACCAGAGGAATGATGCTGTGTCTTTCTCAGTGCATCATAACACGGGGCACGTGTTGATTTGATATGCTTTATTACTGGTGATGTTACCTTTGCTCACTTCATTAAGATGGTGTCTGCCGGATTTCTTCACTGTAAAGTTGTTATTGTTCCTTTTGTAATTAAATATATTTGGGGAGATACTTTGTGACTATGCAAACATCCTCCTATTTCTCCTCAAAATTTCATCCACTAGCTTTAGCATCTACCAATGGATCTAGACTACAATTATTACTGTGTTACTTGCCTAATGATGATTTTCTGTTTTATTTATTAACTGTAACTCTTCAATACAGGAAAACTACTGAAAACATCCCTTCTCTCCCGTTTATTTACTCAAAGAGTATGGACTCATGGATATTTATTTTATTCTATGGGTTATAATTTAATACTATCATTACTTATTTCATTACCCAAATTGTTTTAGCTGTGGCCATTGGGAACTCTTTCAGTTTGGTCCCCATGCCCTTTCAACAGGCCCTGTTTCTTTTTGAGCACTTTCTTACCTCTGGCAACATAACATGTTCCAGGCTTATTTTTTAATCTTCCTTGTTCCAGCCCTGGAATCAATCATTCCTCCATGGAACTCTGATTCTTTTTATTGGACAATGGTATTTAGAAACCAGTATGTGGGTACCGGGTATGCTCACTGCTATGGTAGTTTCATTGTTTCTAGGTTCTTTCAGCAGACACAGCCAGGAAATGTATGTTTGTATAGTTTATTTTTAACCTTTCTTTTTTGGGCAAACATTTTAAAGTTATACATTTCCTTCTAAATACTACTTTAGCTATGTCCCCAAAATTTCAACATGTAATCTTATATTCAGTTCTGTTTCTAAATTTCCTCAGTAATTTCAGTGATTTTCTTTTACTTAATGTTAGTTCCCAAACTTTGTTTAACCTACTCTTTTGTTATTTGTTTCTAATTCTTTTTGCAATAAATATAGTGGGAGAACAATCTGCATGGCTCTAAGCCTTGAGAATTAAGTGAGGTTTGGTCTTTAAGACCAAATATACAGATCACTTTTTAAAAATTGAGATATAATTCACATATTATAAAATTCGCCTTCTTAAAGTATACAACTTAGTGGTTCTTAATATATTTACAAGGTTGTGCAACTATAACCAACCGGAACATTTAGAGAAACGTCTATTCAAATCCTTTGCCCATTTTTTAATTGGGCTGTCTTTCTGTGTCCCTTACGTTTTCTACCATAAATATTATATTTGTCAAATATGAAAACTGCTACTTTAGCTTTCTTTTGTATCATACTTTTTGCCTGGTATATTTTTCTCCACTGTTTCTATTCCTATTTTTAGCAACTTTCTGTTTTACTTTGCCTCTCACAGATAACATTTTTGGATTTTTAAAAATCTGAGAACCACTGTCTTTATATTTTTATATAATTATTAAGAAAAGTAAAGCCAGTGGCTTGTCCTCTAGGAGCCCATCATTTAACAGAAAAGACAAATGTGCATAGTTACTGTACCAGTCATTAAATGCCATTATATTAAAGGTAAGTTGGGGGTTGGTAAAAGCACCCATCTCCAAACTCTCTTGATCATGGATCCCTTTTATTAAAATGTTTAGAGCACGCACCATCTATCTATATGTAAATATACTCATATTACATATATATTTATATTAATAAGTTTATACTGATAGGTTATACATATGCACTGCTGTACTAATTAGAGTCCCTCAATTATACTGTAACTGGAGTCCCAAGAGTGGCAAAAACGAGGCAGAAAATATATTTGAAGATATAGTAACCTAAATTTCCCAAATTTGGTTAAAGACATCAACTTACAGATCCAAGAAACTCAAGGAGCCCCAAGAAGATAAATACAAAGAACATATAGCTAGGTGTCTCATAATCAAACTGTTAAAATTCAAAGATAAAGTAAAAATCTTGAAGGCAGCTAGAGAAAACCAACACATTTCACATAAGGGAATATAGATATGCTAATAAAAGCTGACTTATCATCAGAAACCATAGAGGTCAGGAGTGGAACAGGATCTTTAAACACTGAAAAGGAAAAGAAAGTATCAACCCAAAATTCTATATTCAGGAAAATATGCTTTAAAAAAATGAGCACAGACTTGCAGTTTCCAGCCCAGCATGTAAGAAGTCTGGAGGTCGCCACTTTGTCCTAACAACAGTAAAAAGCTGAACAAACTGAAATATCAACAACTCTTCTTAGATCTGTAAGACAAGTGAAGTCATAGGGCAAACTGCTAACCCCAAAATGGGAGAGACCAACAGGTGAATACAGAGAATCACAACTTATGAGAGCAGAAAGCCACTAGCACAAACCTGCACAGGAACCAGTGGTGAGGTAGGGAAACATGAACTGTAATTAACCAGCTGTTGAAGGCTCAGTGTGATCAAGTTTGAAAAATTAAAAATCCCAGGGGAACTTCCCTGGTGGCTCAGTGGTTAAGAATCCGCCTGCCAATGCAGGGGACAGGGGTTCGATCCTGGTCTGGGAAGATTCCACATGTCGTGGAGCAACTAAGCCCGTGTACCACAACTATTGAGCCTGCGCTCTAGAGCCCATGAGCCACAACTACTGAAGCCTGTGAGCCACAACTACTGAAGCCCGTACGCCTAGAGCCCGTGCTCCGCAACAAGAGAAGCCACCGCACTGAGAAGCCTGTGCACCGCAATGAAGACCCAACACAGCCAAAAAAATAAAAAATAAAAATTCCAGCGACTCGGTCACTGGGGGTCCCACACTTTAGTGAGTTTAATTTCCTGGAGTTCTACTAGGTTCTCACAGTGAATATCAGAGAAAAATTCTCTCGTGCTTCCAGCAGAAGGGTAAAAGGAACCACTTTGAAATATTCCAGAGCATTCTGTTCTTAGCAAAGTCTGCCTGCAGAAGAAACTATTTAATCAGAGCCTAACCTGCTGGGGTATTATCAGTCAAACTGACCTGAAAAAAGGGAAATACCCAATTCCAGCCCACTCTAGCCATCCTGTCCCAACTAAAGGGTGAATGCGGGGGCACTGAGAAACACATGTGAAGTTCACAGCTCAGAGGTATAGGCACACTAAAAGATTGAGACTTAATCACATGACTATGGAATGCTTCTACTCCCTGACCCATTACCACCACGTTATTTTTTTTCTGTTATACATTTTCTAGCAGATGCTTTTGTTTTTTTAAAATTTTATTGAAGTGTAGTTGATTTACAATGTTGTGTTAATTTCTGCTGTACAGCAAAGTGACTCAGTTATACATATATATATATTCTTTTTCATATTCTTTTCCATTATGGTTTATCACAGGATATTGAATATAGTTCCCTGTGCTATAATGTAGTACCCTGTTGTTTATCCATCCTATATACAATAGGATTGCATCTGCTAAGCCCAAACTCCCAACACTTCCCTCCCTCACACCCCCTTCTCCCTTGGCAACCACAAGTCTGTTCTCTATGTTTGTACCACCACATTATTAAAGGACTATTTACAAGATCCCTTTTACCCAGTATATCACATGCCTAGCGATCAAGAAAAAATTATAAGACACACTAAAAGACCAAAAAATACAGTTTGAAGGGACAGAGCAAGCATCAAAATCAGACTCAGATATTGGAATTACCAGACCTGGAATTAAAAACAATTATGATTAATATGCTAACGGCGCTAATGGATACAGTAGACAGCTTGCAAGAACAGATGGGCAATATAAACAGAGACTGAAATCCTAAGAAAGAACCAAAAAGAAATGCCAGAGATCAAAAACACTGAAACAGACATGAAGACAGACTTTGACGGACTTATTGGTAGACTGGATATAGCCGAGGAAAGAATCTCTGAGCTTAAGGATATCTCAACAGAATGCTCTAAGGCTGATGTATGGGAGGGGAGTTTGGGGGAGAATGGATACATGTATATGTATGGCTGATTCCCTTTGCTGTGCACTTGAAACAATCATAACATTGTTAATCTGCTATACTCCAGTATAAAATAAAAAGTTAAAAAAACCAAACCTTTACATATACGTCTTGGGGGAAAAAAGAAAGCTCTAAGGCTGAAAAGCAAAGACAAAAAAGACTGGAAGGAAAACACAACAGAATATCCATGAACTATGGGACACCTACAAAAGGTTTAACATATGTGTAATAGGAATACAAAAAAGAGAGGAACGAGAGAAAGAAACAGAATATTGAAAACAACATTTATTGAGAATTTCCCTAAATGAATAGCAGGCACCAAACCACAAATCCAGGAAGTTCAAAGAACATCAAGTGGGAAAAACACCAAAAAACCTTGTACCTAGGCATATCATTTTCAAACTACAGAAAATCAAAGATAAAGAAAAAATCCTGAAAGAAGCCAGAAGAGAAAAACAACTTACCTACAGAAGAGCAAAGATAAGAATTACATCTGACTTTTCCTCAGAAACCATGCAAGCAACAGGAAAACAGAGTGAAATATTTGAAGTGTTGAAGAATTACATCTGACTTTTCCTCAGAAACCATGCAAGTAACAGGAAAGCAGAGTGAAATATTTGAAGTGTTGAAAGAAAAAATGCCTACCAACCTAGAATTTTGTACCTACAATATTATCCTTCAAAAGTGAAGGTGAAAGGAAAACTTTCTCAGGCAACCAAAGGGGACTTGGGTTAGTTGTAATATATCACAAATTCTAGGGCAACCACTGAAAAAGGTAAAAGTATATATAACACTGATATGTTATGAAAGGAGTGGCTATATCAACATCTGATAAAATAGACCTTAAGACAAGGACTAAGTACAAGAATTAATAAAGGTCACTGACATTTCATAATGATAAAATATATAAGTATATAGCAATTATAAATATCTATGTATGTGGTTAATAAAAGAGCTTTTAGATACATGAAACATAAACTGATAGAACTAAAAGAAGTAAACAAATCCACAATCACATTTGGAGATTTTCATACCCCTTTCTCAGTAACTGAAAGAACCAGTCATAAAAATCAGTAAGTACAGAAGAACTGAATGGCACAATCAACCACCTTGTCCTAATTGACGTTTATAGATTACTCATCCAGCAACTGCAAAATACACCTTCTTTTCAAGTGCATATGGAATGTACAAGACTGACCATGTTGCTAAGTCATAAAACAAGTCTCAATAAATTTAAAGGTTGCAACCTTACAGAACTTTGTGTTAGAAACCAGTTACAATATATCTAGGAAAGTCTCAAATATATGAAAATTAAACAATGCGCCTCTAAATAACCCATGGATTAAAGAATAAAATATGAGCACATTAAATCAAAAGGTAAGTAGAAAGAATAAAAGTAGAAATCAAAAAAACAAAACAGATAAAAAAGAAAACTAACAAAGCCAAAAACTGATTCTTTAATCAGTTTTATTAATCTTTTCAAAGACAGAAAACACAAATTACTAATATCAGAATGGAAGAGGGGACCTCACTATAGATACCACAGATATCAACAGCATAAGGAAATATGCACAGCTCTATGTCAATAAATTTGACATTATACAATGAAACATATTTCTTGAAAAGTACAGTGTACCAAAATTGCACAAGATGAAATGAAGTTCTAAATGACTCTAGTAAGTATCAAAGAAATTTAATTTATCAAAAACTTCCTCTGAAGAAAATACCAGGCCTTAGTGGTTTGTTTTACTGGAAAATTCTTCAAATGCTGAAGGAAGAACTCATACCAATTTTATACAAATTCTTCAAAAATATAGGAAAAAGGAATACTTCTCAATTCATTTTATAAGGCCAGCATAACTCTGCTCTACCAAAACCAGATGAAGACATTACAAGAAAGTGACAGGTTTATATTATTATTTTCTTTTTTAATTTTTAAAAAACATATAAATGAACTTATTTACAATACAGAAACAGCCTTACAGATATCTAAAACAAACTTACGGATACCAAAGGGGAAACGTGTGTGGGGGTGGTGGTGATAAATCAGGAGCTTGGAATGAACATACACACACTACTATATAAAAGACAGATAACCAACAAGGACCTACTATATAGCACAGGGAACTCTACTCAATATTCTGTGATAACCTATATGAAAAAAGAATCTAAAAGATATATGTGTATGTATAACTGAACCACTTTGTTGTACACCTGAAACTAACACATCATTGTAAATCAACTATACTCCAATGAAATTAAAATACTTTTTTTAAAAAAAGAATGGCAGAGGACAGGGAGAAGGAAGCTGAGCCCTGAATGATATGATTGAGCCACTGAATCAAGCAACCTGAAAGCTTGCCCCATCTCTGCACTTGCTGCTCTGACAGGTTTATGTTATGACAGTGTTATATTAAGGATTTTTTGTGTCTGTAATCTATGAAATGTACAGACACAAAAACACCTTAATATAACACTAGCTAACTCAATCCAGCAATATATAAAAGTTACAATACATGATAATCAAGTAGAGTTTATCTCACTAATGAAAACCATTTGGAAAAATATCAGTCAATGCAATCATTAATGGAATAAAAAAGGAAAATTATGACAATCTCAATAGATGCAATAAAAGCACCTGACAACATTCAGTCATTTATAAAAAAACAAAAAACAAACAAACAAAAACACCACTCAGCAAACTAGAAATAGAAGGGAAAGTCCGCAATGAGATAAAGGGTGTATATGAGAAAACTATACCTAACATCATATTTAACGGTAAAAGACTGAATACCTCCCATCCAAGGCAAGGATGTCCTACTTTCACCAGTGCAATAAGGCACAAAAAAATAAAAGGCAGAAAGACTGGAAAGGAATAAATAAAACTGTCCATTCAGAGAGGACACAATTACGCAAAAATCCTAAGGAACAAAACCCAGAAGATAACAAAAACTACTAGAACTACTAAGCGAATTTAGCAACGTCACAGGACACAAGATCAATATCAGAACCCAACTGTATTTCTTTATATTCACAGAAGAAAACTGAAATTAAAACTAAGAAACTAGGGGCTTCCCTGGTGGCGCAGTGGTTGAGAGTCCGCCTGCCGATGCTGGGGACACGGGTTCGTGCCCCGGTCCGGGAAGATCCCACATGCCGCGGAGCAGCTGGGCCTGCGCGTCCAGAGCCTGTGCTCCGCAACGGGAGAGACCACAGCAGTGAGAGGCCCGTGTTACCACCAAAATAAAAAACAAACAAAAACAAACAAACAAAAAACCTAAGAAAAAAGAATACCATCATAAAATATTTAGAGGTATGTATAAATTCTACATAAAAACAAAAGACACGGTTAAAAGAGATTAAAGAAGACCTCAATAAATGGAGAGATATAAGATGTTAATGGATTGGAAAACTCAATATTGTTAAAACGTTAATTCTTCCCAAATTGATCTATAGATTCAATGCAATCCTGATCATAATCTCAGCAGTCTTTCTTAAAAATAAACATTGACAAGTTAATTCTAAAATTTATAAAATGCAAAGGATCTGAAATAGACAAATGAAACTTTAAAGGAACAAAAATGGAATCAACTCAAAGTTTACTACAAAGTTACAGTAATCAAGTTAACGTGGTTATTGGCATAAGAACAGCCATATCAATGAATGGAATTGATTAGAGTGTTCTGAAATATACCCACACTCATATGGGCAAATGGTTTTTGATAAGGTACCAAAGCAATTCAATGGGCAAAAGAATAAACAGTGCTAGAACAACTGGATCCCCACATGTAGTAAGTAAATGAAACTCAACCCCTACACCTCAAGCCATACAAAAAAAAATTAGTTTTGAGACAGATCACAGACCCACAAATAAAATCTAAAATTTCAAAGTTTATAGAAGAAAACCGAGAGAATGTCCTTGACAGCTGGGAGAAGGCAGACATTTCTTTGAACACAGGAAACAATCATCATAAAATTTAAGTTGGTAAGTTAAACTCCATCAAAATTTTAAACCCCTGCCATCAAAAGACACCGTATAGGGACTTCCCTGGTGGCCCAGTAGTTAAGAATCCGCCTGCCAATGCAGGGAACATGGGGTCGATCCCTGGTTCGGGAAGATCCCACATATCATGGAACAACTAAGCCCGTGTGCCACAACTACTGAGCCCGTGTGCCACAACTGCTGAAGCCCGCACGCCTAGAGCCCATGCTCTGCAACAAGAGAAGCCACTGCACCACAACAAAGAGTAGCCCCCACTTGCCGCAACTGGAGAAAGCCTGCGAACAGCAACGAAGACACAATGCAGCCAAAAAAAAAGACACCATATAGGCAAGTCACAGACTGGGAGAAAATATTCACAAAACATGTCTGACAAAGGACTTGTATCCAGAACACATAAAGAACTCCAGAGAATTCCCGGCAGTCCAGTGGCGAGGGCTCTGCCCTCTCACTTATGAGGCCCCGGGTTCAATCCCTGGTTGGGGAACTAAATCCCATAAGCTGCACAGCATGGCCAAAAAAAAAACCAAACAAACAAACACAAAGAAACAGAACATATAAAGAACTCCAAAACTCAGTAATAAAAAATATAAAGAAGCCAATAAAAAACAGACAAAAGACTTGAACAAAAACTTCATTAGATAAATGGGCAATGAACACATGCAAAATTGCACCAACATCATTAGTCATTAGAGAAAATTAAACCCATATTGAGATATCACTATACAGAACAGCTAAAATTTAAAAGACTGACATCAAATGTCGGTGAGAAAACGGAGCAAGTGGAACATTACTGGTGGGAACAAAAAAATATTTTAGAAAAAGTTTTGGCAGTTTCTTATCAAGTTCAAATATACTTGCCCCTTGACACAGCAATTCTACTCCTGGAGATTTATCCATGAATATTTAAATATATGTCCACAAAAAGACTTGTTTTGCAAATGGTTGTAGCCAGCTAAGAGTGCCCTCTCATAGATAACAGTCTAGAAAAGCCTATTTTAATGGTGTCTTAATATTCCTAAAATGTTCCATAAAAAGCTGAAGATTTTTAATAGTGTAAGATTTATTATTTGGTATTTTATTTTATTTTATCTTATTTTTATTGTTTGGCTGCGCAGTGGAACATGTAGGATCTAGTTCCCCAACCAGGGACCAAACCTGTGACCCCTGAGGTGGAAGTGAGGAGTCCCAGCCACTGGACCACCAGGGAATTCCCTTATTTGGTATTTTAAACACACAGATTTATAGCTGAGTACAAAATAATAATGCCTAATACTTTAATATGTTGCTTTTAATATAATGTTGGCATAAGCTGATATGATTCATGAAATAAACCACTTTCCTTAGCTCTAAATATTTAAAGTATCTACCAAAAAGTAGAATGAGCTGATAAAAAAGAAGTCATAGAAGCCTTGTTTATGATACCCTCAAATTGAAACAACTCAAATGTTCATCAGTAGTACAATGGATTATGGGCAATTACAATACACTCATACAATGGACAACTACTCAGCAATAAAAATGGAAACAATCTCTAATAATCATAGGATCATGAATGAATCAGATATATATTATGCTGAGTAAAAGAAGCCAGGCACCAAAGAGTATGATTTCATTTTGATGAAGTTCTAGAATGGACAAAACTAATCTAAGGTGAAAATATCAGAATAGTGGTTACCTAAGGGCTGGAGCTGTTAACAAGGAAATCTCTAGTTAGATGGAAATGTTCTCTATCTTGGGAGGATGTGAGTTACATGAGGTTAACTATTGTCAAAAATGTACAATTAAGATTTGTGCCTTTTGAAATATGTAAATTTTCCCCTAAAAAATAAAGAACTCAAATAGGGTATCAATAGGAAAACTTTGGTGATATAAATCCAAGTCTCCTTACCTGAAAGGATTACCGGTAATCTATTCATACCTCTATTATTTCCTAACGTCTGGACAAAGGCAGACGTGTAAAGTTGATATTATACCCCACATACTCCTATGTTCGATCTTGCACCAAACTGGTGCATAAAAAGTAAATAAATAAAAATGATCACAAATATCCAAACCAAGAATACAAGATTCATTTTAGACAACCACAGGAATCCAACCTATCTAGGAGATATCGACTTCCCACTCCCTGTTATTTTCCTAGGTTGGAGAGAGCAAGGTAGACAAGGGAAATTCCAATGTATTGAAGGCCACAGTGATAATACACAGCATTGAAATTTTATTTCTAGGTATCTCCCTTGGAAAATACTGAAACGGGTATAAAAAGAGAAGTGTACAAATAAGTACACAATGTTCTTTGTGGTGCAGTTTGCTACGGAAAAAAAAATCCTAAAATTTACTGATTTCTAATTTCATTAATAAATAGGGCATTCAAATAAATCATGGCCTGTCCTTACTATGGAAATACAGCAGTTAAAAGCATGATGTAGATTTATATATACTGACTGGGAAAGATCTCTAAGACAAATTGTTTCATGAAAAAAAGCCACATTTACAATACAAACAGTATAATTTCATTCATGTGTCACATCCATAATTAGAGGTAACCAATATTTTTTAAACTAACACAGCGTTCATTTCAATCTCTGGACCATTCATGTTAAAAAGAAACAGTCTTAGGAACTTCCCTGGTGGCGCAGTGGTTAAGAATCCACCTGCCAATGCAGGGGACATGGATTTGAGCCCTGGTCCGGGAAGATCCCACATGCCACAGAGCAGCTAAGCCTGTGTGCCAAAACTGAGCCTGCGCTCTAGAGCCTGCGCGCCACAACTACTGAGCCTGCATGCCGCAACTACTGAAGCCTGCGCACCTAGAGCCCGTGCTCTGCAACGAGAAGCCACCTCAATGAGAAGCCCGCGTACCACAACGAAGAGTAGCCCCTGCTCGCCGCAACTAGAGAAAGCCCGCATGCAGCAATGAAGACCCAACACAGCCAAAAAAAAAGTCTTAAAATAGAACTGTCCTAAAAAGAGATCAAGTGTTAAAAGCAAGAAACTAACAAACAACTCTTCTTACTAGAAATAAGCGGTTCTTCCATATTAGAGCTTTTTATTTCCAAACAGAAAAGGAATGAAACCATCTCTATCCCTCTGCTTAAGATATTTATTACTCATGGCTCAGTAATGTATTTTAAGACTGAGTATTCGGCTTAAAAAATCTTACATACAAAAATTCCTTATAGTTCCCCAAGTGCTTTTATACACATTATCTCATTTTATCCTAACAACTCTGTGAGGGAGGAAAAATAACCCCCAAACCCTGAAGATCACTGAAAACAATTCTAATGTTCATCCACTTCCAAGTTTGCATCTCTTCCAGACATAGGAGAATTACACTTCCCTGCCCTGTTTTGCAGTTGGACAGAGGCCTTCTAACTAGTTCTAGATAAAGGGATGTAGGCATGGTCATCATTTCTGAGCCAGAGCAATTTATTTGCTGTGCAAGACCCTCCTCTTCCCTTGCTGTGGTGAACCCTAAAAACATTAAGTTTATGGAGATGTTACATGGTATGAAGTAACTACCTAGAGTAGAACCCTCCACTCATCACCCCCACTGATCTGAATTGGTCACACAGTCTGAATAATAAATGTATTTTGGATATTTAAAGTCTCTGAGATTGTAGGGTTGTTTGTTATTTTTAGCATAACCTTATCCATCATTATTGACAGAATCGGAGTTAAAAAAATTTAAACAAGCAAAACTGTTTAATAAAGTTTATAATAAAGCATCATAAAGTACTATCTGGAAACACATGCTAAGAATAGTCCTAACTGATGGCAGCGTAACTCCCAACCCCAAATTCTGGTGATCTATAACATTCACACAGTAAGTTTTTAAATGTTAAAAAAGAATGTTTTTAATTTAACTATACAACAAAAACAATGGAACTAAATCTAACTTAGTTTAAGTTAAAATGTAAACCATACACCAAAGTATGATTTCATATTTTACTAGTATTTTATTTTTCTTAATGGCTATGAGATGTCAAAATATACACAGCTATGATCAACATCAACACTAAGATGATTGCCCCTAATAACAATCACCTCACAGGGGCAGGACAGGAATAAAGATGCAGACGTAGAGAATGGACTTGAGGACATGGGGAGAGGGAAGGGTAAGTAAGCTGGGACCAAGTGAGAGAGTGGCATGGACATATATACACTACCAAATGTAAAATAGATAGCTAGTGGGAAGCAGCCACATAGCACAGGGAGATCATCAGCTCAGTGCTTTGTGACCACCTAGAGGGGTGGGACAGGGAGGGTGGGAGGGAGAGGCAAGACAGAGGAGATATGGGGATATATGTATATGTATAGCTGATTCACTTTGTTATAAAGCAGAAACTAACAACATTGTAAAGCAATTATACTCCAATAAAGATGTTTAAAAAAACACAAAAAAACAACCACCTCTATTTAGAAAGAAATAACAAGTGACAGGTTTGATTACATTTTTCCTAATAGAGAACTAAGTACAGATAAATATAAACATTAGCCCACTGCCTGAAAACACAGCTTTTTCTGACATCACAGAGGCTTCAGAGAGATAATTTGGGACCTACACAATTTTAGAAACAATGAATAACAGAAAAATTAACCTAATTCCCTTCACAGATTCCTTTTCTAAGTACTAAACATAAAAGACTCCTGAATATCATTTTTTCTGGTTAAAGAAAACCTCCACCCTATAGACATAAGTCACCTTTATCCTGAAGGGTCTAGTTTACAAACTCTCCCAGAATTCCAACAACCATATTTCATCTTTCCAAGTAATAGACTCCATTGTCATTTTATCAGGGTCCTGGGTTTCATGGGAACACCTACTTTTAACATAAGACATTCATCCTCAGGACCCCAGCATGGCCATTTACTAAGAGTTTACTATGTACCAAGTATTGTGGAAAGCACTACACAAAGGACCTCATTTACCTTCTCAACAACTGTGTGATAAAGAATTTGGCTGACCTTTGTCTAGGGTTCCTAGGAGGTAACCTGTAAATCCTCAAAATTTCCCATGTGATAGCAGTGTCTTTGCTAGTCATGCTCCCACCCCTCCCCCACATATCTGAAAGTTTATACTAATGAGATAACTTAGAGTGGAGGTTGGCCATATCAGAAAAACCAACCACGTAATTAGAGGGCTGGGGTTTTCAGGCACATAATATTAGCCCCACCTCTGGGAAGGGAAGTGGAGCTGGATATTGAGTCATGTGGGCAATGATTCAATTAATCATGCCTGTATAATGAAACCCCAATAAAAACTCTGGACACCTAAGCTTGGGTGAGCTTCTCTGGTTGGCAATACTCTGCGTGTTGTCAAGCATTAATGTGCCAGGAGGATAATAACATGTCACTGAGGACAATAAAAACTTTGCACTTGCAAATCTTGCCCTTTGGCTGGTTCTGATTTGTGTCCTTTTGCTATGATAAAACTTTAATCATAAGTGCATTTTCCTGAGTTGTGAGTTGTTCTAAGTGAATTATGCAACCTCAAGTAGTCTATGGAGATGTCTGAAATTTGTAGCCAGCTGATGAGAATTGAGGATGGCTCTGGGGATCCCCAAACTTGCAGCTGTATTTTAGACAGTCTTGTGGAAGTCTGGGCCCTTAACCTGGAGTTGGCCAACTTCAAGTCACAACAAAGTTTAGAAATATCCTCTAAGAGTCTGGTTCAAACTTGAGTCCTAGTGGGGCCATCATATATTATATCCCTCTCCCCCATTCCAGGCTACTTGTCTGTCCAAGTGCAGGTCCCCAGATACTGCTTTCTTTCTTCAGTAGTTCAGGGAATTGGCCAATCTGCCTCTTCTTTCTGGCTGCCACAGCCTATCCTCTGCTCCCCGGTTTCTTCCCCTCATAAGGCTAGCTGAAAGACATTTTCCAATCTCTTCCATCGTAACTATAGCAGTTTCTGTTGTTTGTCCTCCACTCTGCCTTTCCTCCTCCAACTAGCGTATTATATCTCCTTTTCATTTTGTAAGTTTTTGCTACTGGCTGTTAAAAGGAAATAAGTGCATGCATCCTTCGACCCAGAAATTCTACTTCTAGGAATGTATCCTGTGTATATACTTCTACACGTGCACAAAGACACACACGAAGTATAATAATGCAGTATTATTTATAGTCCCAGAAACAACCTAAATGTCTACTAATACAAGACAAGTAGGTACAGAACAGAACATCCATACAGGAGAATAACCGGCCATTAAAAAGATAAGACAAAGTCAGCTCTCTCTATATATGTTATTTAACAATCTGACAGACAAATTTTAAATGAAATAAGCAAGATGAAAACAGTTTATGTGGTATGCTAGCATTTATTGAAAAAAGTATAAATGTTTGGATCTAGATATGCATATGATATCTAGATGAATACACAAGAAACTAGTAACAGTGGTCACTTCTGGATAAGGGAACAGGGAAATTAAGGGAGGAGTGGGAGAGGGTACCTTTCATGGCATATACTTTTGTACCTCTTGAGAGACATAACCAAATACATGTTTTGCCTATTATATTAGTTTTTCAAGTTAATTTTTAAAAAGCAGTGGCTAATGCTGTTCTTGGTGTCCTCTATCCTTAATAAATGTATCCTTGTGACCCTTTAGATGATGTCATGAAAATGAAAATGCTCTCCTCAAACCATGAGGCAATCCCCTTACCCAAGGTGCCTTCCTTTTCATTAATTCTATACATCCTCTAAATATATAGTTAGAGTCCCAGGATAGGTATGAATGGATTAACCTATACCTCCACGGTCTAGTGAAATGATTTTATATCTCAAAGAAACTCCAGACTGACACATCCAAATCCAAACTCCACCATGCACATACAGGAAAACTCTGCTGAGATCATCCCTGACTTGGTTTCATCCACAAATCCTTTAGGCACACTTAATCTTCAAGTACAGGCAAACAGCTTTTCAGTGCACCACTTTCACTGAGGGAATAGATATACTCCTCCTCCCGTCATCCCACCTCCACTCCTCCAAACTCCCAAAAGCCTATTCCATGAACACTGTTGAAAACACAATTCTTCCTACTTCTTCTTCTAGTAATGGAAGCTCTCAGAACTCTGTCAATTTAAACAAGGCCTTCCTACAAAGCATTCAAACCTGCACCCAACCTGTTCTCCCCTGGGATGGACCCACACATAGACACATATGACATCAGCAGAGAAGGGAGTTAAAATATGCAAAGGAAGAAAACAAGAAAGAATCCTGTGGTGTTAGACTGGAACTAGAGAGACCTACAGATACATAGATCCACTGACAGGGCCTGGGATTAGTGACATACCAATGGCAACAGGCACACTAAGTATCTTATTTCTGAACATTAATCTCTACTGAAAAAGAACTAGGCTCCTTAGAGAAATGGTTGATTTCAGGGCTGGTGTAGGGAAAAGCCCAAGATGTGTCCAAAATATCTTGTGTCAGAAAGAAAAAGGATGTGCTCAAAGAATGATGGGGACATGAAAAAGAACAAAGACATCTTGAAGGGCCTCCCACTGGTCAAATCTAGAACAATTTTGACCACAAGAATAATGGAGCTCCATGAACATATACTGATATAAATAAATTAAAAAACTGAACATTGATAAGAAACAGGATATTTAATAGTCTCAAAGTATCTCCCCACCAAATACTTACTGATTAAAGAGGGAAAAAGAGTAACTTTACAGTGGAGAAGCCTTGCAGAAATCCCCTTAATCAAGTGATCAAACTTAAAGAGTTATTGAACCAAATCAAAATCATATGCTACTAGATAGGATACAATGAGAACACGTGATTTCTGCAATATTTCTGTGAAAGAGGCAACCTGACTCTAATCATGAAGAGTATCAGACAAACCCAAATTGATGTACGTTTACAAAATAAATGGCCTGTAATCTTCAAAAGTGTCAAGATCATGAAAGTCAAAGAAAAACCGAGGCAACATTCCAGATTGAAGATTAAAAGACATGACATACAAATGCCTTCTTTGGAACTGGATCTTTTTGCTACAAAGGATGGTACTACAACAACTGGATCTCAGTTTTCTCATCTGGAAATCATGAGGTTGAACTAGATCTATTGCTCCAAACACCAATAAAGGACTCAAAGAGGTTTCTGTATAGACAAAAAGACTAGATCTAACAGCCTTTCAATATATAAAAAGATCTCTATCGGTATTCTAACCACGCTGATAAAGAAAGATTACCATAGACACCTGGAGGTCTTAACCAAAATTAAGCTTATTAAATTTAAGTTGTATGGGAAAAAGTCTTAAGAAAAAAAATGACTCTATCAATAGTATATCCAAACAATGGACTATTACCTAGCTCTATCAGCTGATATGGACAGATGTCAATGTCAAGATTTTGTTAAATAGAGAAAGGAAAATTTAGCTAACATATTCCCTTTTCTATGTATGTCTGCGTATGTGTATGTTTAAGATAGCCCCATATGTGGGCACGTACATGCATAGAAAATTTCTGGAAGGACACATAAAAGTATGTTAACAATGATTAGTTCTGAGAAACAGGAGTAGATAGTCATAACGGGAGACAGAGCACTTTCCTCTTTTCCTCTCCATCTTCTACCCTTGTATACTTAATTCTCAACAAGAAATCAAAAAAAAAAAACCCCAAAAAACTCAACCTAGTAGCAGTAAGTACATATAGCACCCAGATCATGGTTTCTAACTAACATTCCCAACTAAAAGGAAATTCCCTGCATAAATGGCTGATTCTACATACGGGTCAGAGTAAGTACAAAGTGAGGTGTGGACATCTTATGCGAGAAAGCGAAGAGGCACTCAAAAACTAATAAAGGCATGTGAAAAGGACAAAGACGCTAGTGTGATGGGGCTCTCAAAGGCCAAATGTAGGGTAATTCGAACATCAAAAAGAATCACTGTAACCATCAAGAAAAGCAAGGAAGTGGGCTTCCCTGGTGGCACAGTGGTTGAGAGTCCGCCTGCCGATGCAGGGGACGCGGGTTCGTGCCCCGATCCGGGAGGATCCCACATACCGCGGAGCGGCTGGGCCCGTGGGCCATGGCCGCTGAACCTGCATGTCTGGAGCCTGTGTTCCGCAACGGGAGAGACCACAACAGTGAGAGGCCCGTGTACCGCAAAAAAAAAAAAAAAAAAAGAAAGAAAAGCAAGGAAGTGATTATTACAAGAGTCAAGGTAGGAGCTAATTATGGGGGAGGAAGAAAGTACATAATGGGTTTCTGGAATGCTGGTGATGTTCTATATCTTGACCTGGAAAATAATTATATAATGTTTGTTTATAATAATTTATTAAAACACATATATTTGTTGTGGAAACTAACACACATATATACATATATATAATACTGATATTTCATAATATGAAAACAAAAATGTAAGGTTTCAGGAAAAAAAAAAGTCAAGTAAAAACAAGGAAAGAAAGAAAATGACAATATCTTACCTGCAAGAGTATGTAGGTTCTCCCACTTTAAAAACACGACCACAAAGATGAGAAGGTTTGTTTGTTTGTTCAAGTTTTGAAAATCCCAACTCAGGATCTTCACCACAAAGGTACCATTCCATTGGTCCCAACAAAACTTGGTGTGCCAACATGTCTTCTTTCTGTGGAAAAGGGTTGGGACCCCTGCAGTAGATTTTGGGTACATAGTGAGCCAAATGCTGGTTCACTTCTCTAGTGAGGTCAGTTGCTTGCAGCCATTTCTTTAAAAAAGAAAAAAGAAAAAAGAGTTTTAAACAAGGTCAATAAACTGCTAATTTGAATAAACATACTCTATTTTCTTTTAGATGCAGAAATAATGATGAGTCCTATAAATTATTTTATTGACATTCATCACTGCATGTCTTCTTCCCCAAAAAAGATAAAACTCAATTTAGAATTTTACTAAAATGCCCAGTATTTTAAAATTCTACTTAAAGTGAAAGTAAAGTGAAACGAGCCCATCTCCTCAAAATGACTCCTGAACCAACCTTCTGTAGGCAATACAGGAAAATGACCACAACATATCATCTTATAAGGCACTAGTCATTGAGCCCATCTGACTTCCTTTCTAATTTCTAATGCTTTGCTCAAATGATATTCTGATTGTGATTTGGATTCTCCTGTCAGTTTGCTGACAGGAAGAGCATACAGTGAACATGAACAGCCAATACACTAATTCTATTTCTCAATGATTATAAAGGACACGCCAGTATCTTATGAATGTCAGTCCACAAGAGTTTGTTCTATAGATTATATCTTTATTCCCTGATCAACCTCTCCGTAAGCCCTTTCTCCTTTGCTCTCCCTGTTAAAAGCATTTTAAAAAGTCACTTTTCCCTGTCCCCAAACTTTCATGTCCTACTACCTGTGATAATTATACTTAGATATCTAATAGATACTGTGATATTATGATAAGAAAAATGTATTTGGTCTTCTCATTCCTAGCACAGAGCTCCTAAAAATCTTCAAATTTCCTAAGTGATAAGTGAGATAAAAGTGAAAGGAATGTCTTTTGTTATTCATAACAAGCCCCCTTCAATCAGACCTGAGTTGATATTACTAAGGTGACTTTTGGAAAGCCCCTAAAGATGGGAAGCTAGTTGCCAGGGGAACTAGCCACATGATTAGTAGGGTGGGACTTACAGCCTCCACCCCAACCAACTTCAGGGAAGGGAGAGGTGCTGGAGGTGGAGTTAAGCACTAATGACCAATCATTTGATCATCATGCCTATGGAGGCACAAAGCCTCCATAAAAATCCAAAAATGTTGGGGTTCAGAGATCTCCTTGGTTGATGAACACGCAGAGGTGCTGGCACGCCCAGAGAGGGCATGGAATCTCCGCAACCCTTCCCACATACCTTGCTCTATTCCATCTGGCTGTTCCTGAGTTGTATCATTTTATAATAAACAAGTAATCTAGTAAATAAACTGTCTCCCTGAGTTCTGTGAGCCATTCTAGAAAATTATCGAACCCAAAGAGGGGGTTATGGGAACCCCCTAATTTGTAACGTAAGTTGTGGGTAACCTGAGGACCCACTGCTTGTGACTGGCATCTGTAGTAGTGAAGCGGGGCAGCCTTGTGGGACTGAGCCATTAATCTGTCGGATCTGATGCTAACTGCAGGTGTACAGTGTCAGAACTGACTGAGTTGTAGGACACCCAACTGGTGTCTGCTGAGAACGAGAGAATTGCCTGGTGTGGGAAACCGCACCGCCCCCCCCAACACGTTTGGTGGCCGGAAGTATTGATGTGAGAGTAAAAAGAAAAGGAAGAAACAGTTTTTCCTTTCAGACACCAACTCAATATGTCCAAAATTGAACTCATGATCTCCCACACCACAAAAAACACCCTGCTATTTTCTCCATTTCTCTATTTTAGACACCAGCATCTACCCAGGTATCCAAACCAGAAAAACTCAGAAATCTTCTTTCCTCACCCCAACATCCAATTAGTCATCATGTCTTGTCTATTAGGCCTCCTAAGTATCTGTTGAATCCATCCATTTCTTTCTCTCCATCTCTGGTGGCACTACTTCCACTACCCTAGTCCAAGCTCCCCACTCCTGTCTTTTGCAAGGATTAATGCAACTGTGTCCTAACTAGTAATCCCCACTAGCCTGGTCCCTCTACAGTCCATTTTTCCAAACGAACTACCAGAGTGTTTCTTGCAAAATGCCAATCTGATCATGTCACTCAGCTTCCCCGTCTATTTAGGATCAAATCAGGTCCACTGACATGGTTTACAACAGCGGTCCCCAAACGTTTTGGCACCAGGGACTGGTTTAATGGAAGACAATTTTTCCACAGACGGGGGGTGGGGGGGTGGTTCAGATGGTAATGCTAGTGATGGGGAGCGGCAGATGAAGCTTCGCTGGCTCGCCTGCTGCTCACCTCCTGCTGTGCAGCCCGGCTCCTAACAAGCTGCGGACCACTGCCCGTCCTCAGCCCGGGGGTTGGGGACCCCCGGTTTACAAGGGCCTTTGCCTTGTATCATACTTTCCAGTTTCCTCCTCCTGATCAGTATTGCTCCTCTCTCTCTGCTTTACAGGGCTGTTATCTACTCATTCTTCAGATCTCAGTTTATGTTTCACTTTCTCTAAGACGTCTTCTTAGCCTATTCTTCACCCCCATCTCCTGTTCCCCTACCCCCCATGTCTAAAACAGAACCAAGCCCCAGTGGGCAGTTAGTAAAATCCGTTAACTGAATGACTATAAATATGTATATACTACTGACTGTCACTTAACATTGACATTACAGAAAGATGTTTGGCTTTAATGGAACGTGGTTTCAATGGACGCAGAAATAAAGCAGATCCAGGCCTGCAGGTTCTTAAAAACCAAACCAAATAAGTCCTATATAGGCATCCTTCAAACCACCTCCTTTCTTTTCTCTTTCTATTTCCTTAAGTCCTAAGGCTTTCCCCTATATTCTGTCGTTTATTTATTCCTGCCTCCCATGCCAATTCCATCTATGTGTTTATTTGTCTTCCAAATAAACATAATTTATTTAGTTACAAATTATGTAATTAAGACCTGCTCATTTTGGCTCTAAACCAAGTGAAAATTTGAAATCAGAAAATATGAAACAACTCACTTCTACAAAAATGCAGTTAACTGTTAACTCATAAGTCCAATGTTTACCTATAGATTACAACCTAAATTTCAAATTACATCCTTGTTAAAAAAGAGTTTATGAAGATTGGGATTGACACATATACACTATTGATACTATGCATAAAACAGACAACTAATGAGAACATACTGTATAGCACAGGGAACTCTACTTTATGCACTGTGTTGACCTAAATGGGAAGGAAATCCAAAAAAGAGGGGATATATGTATATATATAGCTGATTCATTTTGCTGTACAGTAGAAAGTAACACAACATTGTAAAGCAGCTATACGCCAAAAAAAATTAATTAAAAAAAAAAGTTTACGCTTACGTGATGTCTAACACTGTTAAAACAAGAGTATACGGTCTTCTTTTTAACTATTACTTGCACAATCTTCAGCTCACTTCCTTCCTTTGAAAAAATAACTTATAGAGAGATTTTACATATTCATGAGGAGATATATACATTTTAGAGAAATTTTCCTAAAAATGTAAAAATCTCGTTCATAAGTTAAGGGGCTGGATGGAAGCTTATAACAGTGAAAAACTTTTCACCCCAGAAGTGAAACAATCCTTTCTAAATGTTACTAATTTTGCTGTGTTTGCTTTATGCAAGTAGGAAAGAGACTAAATTACTATTAAAACAGTACTTCTGGGGAGACAATCCCATAGGTTTAAAGATTGTTCAAGTGATGTCTAACACTGTAGGACAAGAGTATAAGGTCTTACAAGGAGAAGTGGCTCCAAATCAAAATTATACACACACACACATTAAGTTCAGTAATTATAAAACAAACGAGGAAAAAAAAAAAGATAGTCAATAGTAAAAGACAGAGTCAACCAAAAAGCAAACAAAAATCTAATTCTTTGAGCTAAAAAACATGTTTTTGGCCACATCAAAGGGGTTTTCACCCATTGTCAGCAAACCCTAATTCAAAATATGAATGCAGTCTAATTATCCTAAGCAATTTATTGTTTATGGATGAAAAATTAAGCATTAAAATTCAAGAATTCACCTCCACAATCCTAGAAAACTATGCTTCAAGTTTAATTTACAACACATTTAAAGGTTTTATTTTAACAGCAATTTTTTGTTTTATATTTTATGTTCCCATTTCTCTTAAAATTTCACTTTTGCAGAATTTTAATCCAGGGAGGATAAAGGGTGATGCTTTCTAAAAGAAATTATGTTGTCTTGTGGCTCTAACAACACTGATGGGTCAAATCTGTTCATAGATTTCTTGAACAAAAAATTCAGAAACTAATATCAGCTTCTGGTTAAGAAAAAAAAATCAGCTGCCTTATACAAAATATATTATTAGTAAAACAAGCATTTCACTCTAAATATCTTTTATTATACATTATTATAAATTATTAACAAGACACAAAAGTCTATTTCAAGAAAGGCAGGCATACGCTCCATTTAAAACCACCTAACAGGACTTCCCTGGTGGCACAATGGTTAAGAATCTGCCTGCCAATGCAGGGGACACGGGTTCAAGCCCTGGTCTGGGAAGATCCCACGTGCCACAGAGCACATAGAGTGCACCACAGCTAATGAGCCTGCACTCTAGAGCCCGTGAACCACAACTACTGAGCCCGTGTGCCACAACTACTGAAGCCCACATGTCTAGAGCCCATGCTCCGCAACAAGAGAAGCCACCGCAGTGAGAAGCCCACACACCACAACGAAGAGTAGACCTCGCTCACCACCAACTAGAGAAAGCCTGCGCGGAAAACAAAACAAACAAACAAAAAAACACCTGATTTGGGATTTTAACTTTATTAAGTTTAAACACTTAATATATAAAGCAAGACACCTTTACATGAAAAAATCTATACCAGAAATACAGAATTAGTGGTGAGCGACACTATAGATTAGAAAAAAAAAAAAGTGAAGAGAGAATGAGTAGGAGGAAAAAATTTCTGGCTGTCTTTAAGAATAATGGTTGACATATTTCTCAAAAGAAAGAAAACCTATAGCTTTTCATATCAGATCTCAGTAACATAAGCTAACTGTAACTGTTTCTTCAACATGAGGAATTATTGATATTTCTAATTTGGTTGCATGTTAATCTGTCCATATTTCAGACACTTGTGGCTGTCACACTAATGTGCACACCAGAGTAATAAGCACTATCTTATTAGAAGTCCTCAATAACGGAAGTAGAGAAACTGTCAACTCATTCCACTAAAGTAAACATGTTATGACAATGTTTGCAGGAGCTCTCCTTTTTTTGAAAGCTAATTTCAGCCTTGGTATAGAGAGCAAGTACAATAAACACAAAAATCAAAGAATCCCTAGGGGTTAGTCTTTTATCACAGTATCTAATTATTATTCTATGCCAAATTAAAATTGTACTCTATTTAAGCACATTTGATTTTGCTTTCGAACAAGGATAACCAACATGTAAGTTAACTACAAAACAACAATCTAAAACAACAATTGCTAGGGCCAAAATGGAGCTTTCGGGACTATACTAAGAAAAAAATTAGAACTAAGAAAAATTTAAAACAAATCATATTAAGAGTTCTAGAAATGAAGTAAAAACATTCACAAATCAAAATAATACAGAAACAGTCATAAAAAACGAGAATCTAATTTAAAAATAGGCAAAAAACAAAACAAAAAAAGGCAAAATGAAAAAATAGGCAAAAGATCTGAATTGACACTTCCAAAGAAGATATACAAATAGCCAATAAGCTTATGAAAAGATGTTCAACATCAGGAGTCACGAGGGAAATATTGATACAAATCAAACTACAAGGAGATCCCACTTTACACCTAACAGAATGGCTATAATCAAAAAGACAGACAATTAACTAGTGCTGGCAAGGACGTGAAAAAACCCACTGAAAACTTCACATCTGCTAGTGGGAAGGTAAAATGATGCAGCCATTTTAGTCTAGCAATTCCTGACCCAGCAATTCCACTCCTGGGTATATGCCCAAGAGAAATGAAAACATGTGTCCCCATAAAAAATTGTACAGAAATGTTCATCATAGCACAATTCATAATATCCACAAAGTAGAAATCATCCAAACATCCATCAACGTATGAATGGATAAATAAAATATGGTATATCCACGTAATGGCTATCATTTGGCAGTAAAAAGGAATGAAGTATTGATGATACATGCTGCAACATGGACGAACCTTAAAAACTTATGCTAAGTGAAAGAAGCCAGTCACAAAAGACAACATATTACATGATTCCGTTTATATGAAATTTTCAGAATAGACAAATCTATGGAGACAAAGAAATAGGTCAGCAGTGGGCCTAGAGTTTGGGAGGTTAGGAGAAAATGGGGAGTGTATAGCTAATGGATATAGGATTTCTTTTTTGCAGTGATGAAAATGTTCTAAAATTGATTGTGGTGAGGGCTGCACAACTCTGTACATACTAAAAACCACTCACTTGAATTGTAAGATATGTGAATTTTATATAAAACTGTTGAAAATTTTAAGGCAAAAAGTAACCAATATAGGTATAATACTCTACATAAGACTTTTATAATGAATATGTATTTCTTTCAGATTTGGGGAAAAACAATATATGTACTTCTTAAATCATAATCATCCACTGGAACATACAATCAGATCTGTGGAGCATGAAATGTAGATAGAGTCAAGAAGTGTTGGGGAAGTCATACTTGTAGAATCAACTCTATCAAGGAAAAGAAAAAACTACAACAAAGGGCCACTTTAATATCCTAAACTTAAAATTATTGAAGTGAGTACTTAAATACTTTTATTTGTGAGGCATTCGAGTAAGAATAGATGGGATCACAAAAAGCCCTTCCTCCTTGTAATACAAATAAGAAAAGCAAGTGTGTAAATAAATTGTGCAAAAAATGCCACTAGTCATTATTAAGTAACTTTAGATGGATGTGATCCTAACAAATTATCAGCAACAGAGGTCTAAAGGCTGTAATAACTGCTTTGCTTGTTTACCCTCTCTAAAATTTACTTTTACTGGAGAAAACTTTACTAATTCATTTTAATTTTTTAAAAAATATTTATTTATTTTTTGGGCTGCGTTGGGTCTTAGTTGCGGTAGATGGGATCTTCGTTGCAGCATGCAGGATATTTAGTTGCAGCATGCGAACTCTTAGTTGCAGCATGTGGGATCTACTTCCCTGACTAGGGATTGAAACTGGGCCACCTGCATTGGGAGCACTGAGTCTTAACCACTGGACCACCAGGGAAGTCCCCCAATTAATTTTAATTTATGATAAATGGCTGGGCTGGGGCCTAAGCTGAAAGAACAGTAAAGTGTTATGTTGTTTTAATCAAATACAAACAATAAACTCCTCACAAAGTAAGGGCAAATTATACTGCTGGAAGAATCTTGTATTTTAATATTAGATGAAATCTTCTTTAAGAAATTTTGTTGGCCTTCAGACTAAATTTTTTTTTTAATCTTATTGTTCAGAAAGTCATTTAAAAGTAAACAGGGCAAAGGGACTTCCCTGGTGGTCCAGCGCTTAAGACTCCGTGCTCCCAATGCAGGGGGCCTGGGTTTGATCCCTGGTCAGGGAACTAGATCAAGCATGCCGCAAGTAAAGACCTGGCGCAGCCTAATAAATAAATAAATAATTTAAAAAGAAGAGTAAACAGAGCAAAACTAAAATGTAGCTCAGACTGTGAACTTCACAAACTCGAATTAAGTCCAAATTTATAAATTTTGACTGCATTTTCCTTAATTTCCCCCACTACATCTGAGAATTTCACTACACAAGGACTAGGAGCATTGCTCTCTAGCACCAGTTTTATAACTAGTTTCCTCAGGAACCTCAACAAACTGGAGAAGCTCTAATCACTTGATAGCTTGCACTTTTATTTGTTTATTATAATTTTTATTCTATATTGGAGTATAGTCCATTAACAATGTTGTGTTAGTTTCAGGTGTATGGCAGCTTGCATTTTTAGCATTGGAAAAACAGAGTACATAGCCTGTATCACTGGGTCAACAGACAAAATTTGGTGGGAGTAAAAAAAAATTTTTGAGGTAAATAACAGATTAGCTATCAGTCTAGATACTGATAAGATCACATGGATAGGGAATAGCTGTCATTACCATTTTACTGTTTACTTTGAACACTGCTTTCGTTTTCTTTTTCAAACCTCTTGATAAATGAAAAGGCAGATGGGGAAAATCCTTGGGTTGTTGCAATACTAAGCGGAAAGTAAATGAAAACAGAACTAGACTAAACAAGTTGGTTTAAAAACAAACCAACAAACAAAGATGCATCATTCAACAATGTATTTCTTTAAACTTTTCACCTCTACTCCTGACATTTATTTCCACTATGACTTTAGTGTCCTCATCAATTCACCCAAAATAACTCCTCACTAACCAACAGCCCCACAGCGCCCCACGAGAATTTTGTTCCTAACATTCAGATTGTTGACTTGGGCTCAAAGGTCACTCCCTTCCTATCAGCTTTTTAAATTGGAGGTCCTAGAGGTGGGGCCTCAGCTGTTTTGGCCCATTCAGAATCATTCTGGACAATCTGTTCTAGGGGGTGTTCCCTTGTCCTTGAGGAAAGATACCATCGAGTTTTATTAATTATTTTACAACTCTGCTACTTATACAGCATATTCGTATTACAGTTTAAGTACAAGACTAGGTTTGAATGCTTTAAGTTTGGGGCATAACTGCTCCCACTATGCTGTGACCAAACCTCACATTATTAGCTTCCATGTACTGAGAGCTGCTCTCTCAAAGTTATATAACGTTTGTTCTCCATCCAACTACCCCCAACTCCTAGACAAATTATTGTCTTAATCTCCCAGTCTCCACTACCACTTTCTCACACTCTGTGAACGTGTCAAGACACTACTTTCCGCACATTCATCAACGCTGTAGACTGACCAAACCGGTGCGAAAACGCGCTGAAGGGGTAAAGAGGGTGAACAGTGTCGCTGGCATCCTTTGGTGCCTAGGGCGGTCCCAGAAACAAAATAAGGTAGCAGGTTTCAGAGGAGGAGGCAAAGGAATCAGGAAGACAAAGTACCCAAAAAAACAGGAAGCGTCTTTCCCTCCCCTCTTCTAAGAGTTGACATAAAGGGCAAAGGCCCTGTGCTGGGGACTTACTGGGAGTGTGGGGGAAAGTAGAAATAATGGAAGAGCGAAAGGGAACGTGAGGGTAGCTAGTGCACCCAGCAGCCCTGCGGGCTACTCGTGGATAAAGAAGGAAGGAGAGGGGCAAGATCTGGGGCCTCCCCAGGCCGTTACCAACAAGGCGAGGCCGGCGGGGCCAGCGCGGTCGTCACCCCAAGTCAGGGCCCGGCCGCTCCGGGATTTCCAGTAATCTGTTCCTCCCCCGGGGCGCGGCCTGCGACGGCCGGACGTCCCCGCCCGGGTCCCGGCACTCACCCCCGCGGTCTCCTCAGCCGAACATTCCAGCAAACTCCGGTCTAGGCCCTGCACCTCGGGCTCCAGCTCCGACGCCATCTTCCCTCCTTCGCCTCCCCAGCGCTGGCGCCGCTACCGCCGCCCCGAGGGCCGCGGCCTCGCCACAGCCCCGGCGGCCGAGACCGCCACCGCTGCCCGGGGCGGTCGGTCCCGAGCCACCCAGGCGGCCGCGGGTGGAAAAGACGGAGAGTAGTGTGAGGTGAGCCAGGCAGAAGGGACGGCGCGTCCTGCGCTCCCTCCCGGGCTCTGCGCCCAGAGTCAAGTCACTGCCTCGTCCCTGCCCCGGGGAAGGACACAGAGAACCCAAGCCTGGCACTCTTGCCCGCTTCTACCGCGTCCCGCTCCGGGAAAGGGGCAACAACACCCAAAAGGCGAAGCAGAGCACTCTGGGAACTGTAGTCGTCGTCCGCACGGCCAGGGAAAAGGTGGAGCCCTTACAAGGAGGCCCCAGGATGGCATTGTGGGAGTTGTAGTCCATCTCCTCCTAAGAGCCTGGGCAAACGGCAGGTAAGCGGGCGGGCGGGGCTTTTGTGCCCGGCAAGAATCGTAGACTAAGCGGCGAGAAGCGCCCACCAGGGAAGAGGCAGAAGCGCGAGATCATGTGTGGTACTGAGTTTTATTCCCTTAACACCCTTTGTTCATTTTTGTATCCCCAGAGCTTAGAACAGTGCCTGGCACGTGGCAGAACTCGAGTACTTTTCAAAGCCTGGCATATGTACGAACTCAAATACTTGTCGAATGAATGAATTACGTTGTTCTATCCCTTTTGTTCTATGGCTCTGTCATCCATCAACCCCTCATTCTTCTTCTTTTTTTTTTTTTTTGTGGTACGCGGGCCTCTCACTGTTGTGGCCTCTCCCGTTGCGGAGCACAGGCTCCGGACGCGCCGGCTCAGCGGCCATGGCTCACGGGCCCAGCCGCTCCGCGGCATGTGGGATTTTCCCAGACCAGGGCACGAACCCGTGTCCCCTGCATCGGCAGGCGGACTCTCAACCACTGCGCCACCAGGGAAGCCCCCCCTCATTCTTTAGACTGGTAACCGAGGTGTACATTTCTCAGGTTTTTGAAGGTTTTAAAACATGTTAAAATGGTGTTAAAGGAAACGTTTCCAAGTGATTTAGATATGACCGTTTATTAAAATTTATAAGAAATCTTGCTGCAGAGGAGGAGTCTACCAAGCCAATTCAAAGGTTTACTCTTGATAGGGACATTTTATAGAAATAAATAATCATTGTTAGATTAGATACAAAAGAAAATTACGTTTGGGTAGAGGTAATTAGGCTCTTGACTAATCCACTCTTGGGTGAGTGGATTTCTTAGAACAAGTCTCCAATTCCTTTAGAGTTATCAGAAAATTGCTTAACATTTTATTAGGCATGCTGATTTATTCCCACAAAGAAATTGTGAATTACATTAGGCAAAAAAAATTCTGACCCAATCCAGGTTTGAGACATGTTTTTGTTGTTGTTATTGTTGTTAACAAAAGTATAATATTAACCAAGTTTCTTTTTTTAAGGAAATAAAAATTACCCATCATCCCACAGTCCAAATAAGCCTTGTCATCACTTTTAAAAATAAAACTAATATATGTATAAGATTAGAACTTCAAGCTCAATGGAAATATTCAATATTTTTAAAGGAAAACAAAACTATGCCTCTTACCCCAAGTCCCTCTCCCCAAAGAAAAGCCTTTTTAATACTTTCTTATGATTCTATCCAGAAAAAACAGGATGCATCTATCTGCATAGATATCTAGAATGAGAGATCTTGAAATGTTCTTCTATATGTTACTTTCTTCTTTGCCCAACTTCCTTGCACTGATGCATTCCCTAGTCAGAGTCAATCTGGAGGAAAACTGGGGTTGTTACAACCCAGAAGCAAAGATAATGCCTCTTTAATAGTCCTAATATAGAATTAAAGCCATTAAAATTGTAAAGAAATTATTATTTTTTTAAATTCTTTTTGGATTGATTTTTAATGTCCTTTTTTCGAAATTCTTGAGTTGGATGTTTGCTATTAACCATTCTCTTTTTTTTTCAGTATGTACATCTAAGGCAGTGGTTTTCAAACTTGAGCATGTATCAGAATTACCTAGAGGTCTTGATAAAATACAGGTTTCTGGACCCCACTCTCAGAATTTCTGATTCAATAGATTTTGGGTGGAGACTGGAAATTGCATTTCTGTCAAGTTCCTGGTCATTCTGTGGGCCTGGGGACCAACTTCAAGAATCACAGATTTATTAACGCAGTACATTTCCATTATATAATGCTTTAATTACATTACACAAATTTGGGTATATAGTGTTTTCATTATCATTCTTTAGTATGTTTTAAATTTTTCATATGTGTATGGCATTGTGATCTTTTCTTTTCTTTTTCATATACATGACTCATTTATTTTGCAACTGGAAGTTTATACCTCTTAATCTCCCTCAATTTTTTCTTTCCTCCTCCCACCTGCTCCCCTATGGCAACCACCTGTTTTTTCTCTGCACCTATAGCACTGTTTGTGCTTTGTTATATTTGTTCATTTGTTTCGCTTTTTAGATTCACATATAAGTGAAATCATGCAGTATTTATTTTATTCTGTCTGACATATTTTTCATAGCATAAAAACCTCTAGGACCACCCATGTTGTCACAAATGGCAAGATTCCATTCTTTTTTTGCGGCTGAGTAATATTCCATTGTATATGTGTACCACATCTTCTTGATCCATTATCAGTAGGTGCTTAGGTTGCTTCCATATCTTGGCTATTGTAAATAATGCTGCAATGGACATAGGAGGACATATATATTTTCTAATTAGCGTTTTCATTTTCTTCAGATAAATACAGAGGAGTGGAATTTCTGGATCATATGGTAGTTCTATTTTTAATTTTTTGAGGAATCTCCGTACTGTTTTCCATAGTAACTGCACCAATTTACCTTCCCACCAACAATGCATGAGGGTTCCCTTTTCTCCACCTCCTGTTATTTATTGTCTTTTTTTTTTTTTTTTTTTTTTTTTTTTTGCGGTATGTGGGCCTCTCACTGTTGTGGCCTCTCCCATTGCGGAGCACAGGCTCCGGACGCGCAGGCTCAGCGGCCATGGCTCACGGGCCCAGCCGCTCCGCGGCATGTGGGATCCTCCCAGACCGGGGCATGAACCCGTGTCCCCTGCATCGGCAGGCGGACTCTCAACCACTGCGCCACCAGGGAAGCCCTTATTGTCTTTTTGATAATAGCCATTCTGACAGGTGAGAGGTGTTATCTCGTGTTTTTTTTTTTTAATTTTATTTTTGGCTGCACTGGGTCTTCATTGCTGCAAATGGGCTTTCTCTAGTTGCGGCAAGCAGGGGCTCCTCTTTGTAGTGGTGAGCAGGCTTCTCACTGTAGTGGCTTCTCTTGTTGCAGAGCATGGGCTCTAGGTGCACAGGCTTCAGTAGTTGTGGCATGCGGGCTTCAGTAGTTGTGGCTCAGGGGTTCTAGAGGCTCAGTAGTTGTGGCGCACGAGCTTAGTTGCTCCGCGACATGTGGGATCTTCCCGGACCAGGGCTCAAACCCATGTCCCCTGAACTGGCAGGCGGATTGTCAACCACTGCGCCACCAGGGAAGCCCCACTCATTGTGGTTTTGATTTGCATTTCCCTGATGACTAGTGATGCTGAACATCTTTTCATGTGCCTGTTGGCCATCTATTTGTCTTCTTTGGAAAAATGTCTGTTGAGATCCTCTGCCCATTTTTTAATCAGGTTGTTTGTTTTTCAGATGTTGAGCTGTATAAGTTCTTTGTATATTATATTTTAGACTTTAACCCCTTATCAGATATACTGTTTGCATATGTCTTCTCCCATTCAGTAAGTGGCTTTTTCACTTCGTTGATAGTTTCCTCTGCTGAGCACAAGATTTTTAGTTTGAGGTAGTCCAATTTGTTTATTTTTGCTTTTGTTTCTCTTGCCTGAGGAGACATATCCAAAAAAATATTACTAAGATCAATGTCAAGGAGCTTACTGCCTATGCTTTCTTCTAGAAGTTTTATGGTTTCAGGTCTTACATTTAAGTCTTTAATCCATTCTGAGTTTATTTTTGTGCATGGTGTGAGAGGGTAGTCCAGTTTGGTTCTTTTGAATGTAGCTCTGTCCAGTTTTCCAAAAACCATTTACTGAAGAGGCTGTCTTTTCCCTTTGTATATTCTTGCCTTCCTTGTCATAGATTAATTGCCCATATAATGTGGGTTCATTTCTGGGCTATCTTTTCTGTTCCATTGATCTGTGTGTCTGTTTTTGTGCCAGTACCACAATGGTTTGATAGTTTAGTTTGAAATCAGGGAGCATGATAACTCCAGCTTTGTTCTTCTTTCTCAAGATTGTTTTGTCTATGTGGAGTCTTTTGTGTTTACATACAAATTTTAGAACTATGTATTCTAGTTCTGTGAAAAATGTCATTGGTATTTTGATAGGGATTGTATTGAATCTGTTGATTGCCTTGGGTAGTATGGTCATTTTAACAAAATTAATTCTTTCAATCCATGAACACAGTGTATCTTTCCATCTGTGTCATCTTCAATTTCTCTTGTCAGTGTCTTATAGTTTCCCAAGGACAGGTATTTTACCTCCTTAGTTAGATTTATTCCTAGATATTTTATTCTTTTTGACAGGATTATAACTGGGATTGTTTTCTTAATTTCTCTTTCTGATAGTTCACTGCTAGTGTATAGATATGCAACAGATTTCTGTATATTAATTTTGTATCCTGCAACTTTACTGAATTCATTGATAAGTTCTAGTAGTTTTTTGTGGCATCTTTGGGATTTTCTACATATAGTATCATGTCATCTGCAAACAGTGACAGTTTTACTTCTTCCTTTCCAGTTTGGATTCCTTTTGTTTCTTTTTCTTGTCTGATTGCTGTGGCTAGGACTTCCAATACTATGTTGAATAAAAGTGGTGATAGTTGACATCCTTGTCTTGTTCCTGATCTTAGAGGAAATTCCTTCAGCTTTTCACCATTGAGTATTATGTTAGTTATGGGCTTATCATATATGGCCTTTGTTACGTTGAGGCATGTTCCCTATATACCCATTTTCTGGATAATTTTAATCATAAATGGATGTTGAATTTTGACAAAGGTTCCTCTGCATCTATTGACATGATCATATGGTTTTTATTCTTCAACTTGTTAATGTGATGTATCACACTGATTTGCAGGTATTGAACCACCCTTGCATCCCTGGGATAAATCCCAATTGATCATGGTCCTTTTAATGTATTGTTGAATTTGGTTTGCTAAAATTTTGTTGAGTATTTTTTTTTAATTTGTTTATTTTTGACTGCATTGGGTCTTCGTTGCTGCTCTAGTTGCAGCGAGTAGGGGCTACTCCTCGCTGCAGGGCGTGGGCTTCTCATTGCAGTGACTTCCCTTGTTGTGGAGCATGGGCTCTAGGTGCACGGGCTCCAGAGTGCAGGCTTAGTAGCTGTGGCACACAGCCTTAGTTGCTCCGTGGCACATGGGATCTTCCTGGACCTATGTCCCCTGCATTGGCAGGCGGATTCTTAACCACTACGCCACCAGGGAAGTCCGTGTAATTTTCTTTTGTTGTGATATCTTTGTCTGGTTTTGGTATCAGGGTGATGCTGGCCTCATAGAATGAGTTTGGAAGCCCTCCTTCCTCTGCAGTTTTTTGGAATAGTTTGAGAAGGATAGGTGCTAACTCTTCTCTAAATATTTGGCATAATTCACCTGTAAAGCCATCTAGTCCTGGACCTTTGTTTGCTGGGAGATTTTTTTTTAATTTTTATTTTATATTGGAGTATAGTTGATTTACAATGTTGTGTTAGTTCAGGTGTACAACAGAGTGATTCATTTATACATATATGTGTATCTAGTCTTTTTCAAATTCTTTTTGTTGGGAGTTTTTTTAAATTACATTCAATTTCATTACTGTTCATATTTTCTATTTCTTCCTGGTTCAGTCTTGGGAGATTGTACATTTCTAGGAATTTGTCCATTTCCTCTAGGTTGTCCATCTTATTGGCATATAGTTTTTCATGGTAGTCTCTCATGATCCTTTATATTTCTGTGGTGTTCATTTAATTTCTCCTTTTTCATTTCAGATTTTATTGATTTGGTCCCTCTTGCTTTTTCTTTTGATGAGTCTGGCTAAAGATTTATCAATTCCGGTTATCTTTTCAAAGAACCAGCATTTAGTTTCATTGATCTTTTCTATTGGGCTTTTTTAGTCTCTATTTCATTTATTTCTGCTCTGATCTTTATGATTTCCTTCCTTCTACTAACTTTGGGTTTTGTTTGTTCTTCTTTCTATAGTTCCTTTAGGTGTAAGGTTAGGTTGCTTATTTGAGATTTGTCTTGTTTCCTGAGGTAAGCTTGTATCGCTATACACTTCCTTCTTAGAACTGCTTTTGCTGTGTCACATAGGTTTTTGATTGTCATGTTTTCATTTTTATTTGTCTCTAGGTTTTTTGTTTTTGTTTTTGTTTTTGTTTTTTGCGGTACGCGGGCCTCTCACTGTTGTGGCCTCTCCCATTGCGGAGTACAGGCTCCGGACGTGCAGGCTCAGCGGCCATGGCTCACGGGCCCAGCCGCTCCACGGCACGTGGGATCTTCCCAGACCGGGGCACGAACCCGTGTTCCCTGCATCGGCAGGCGGACTCTCAACCACTGCGCCACCAGGGAAGCCCTCTAGGTATTTTTTAATTTCCTCTTTGATTTCTTCAGTGATCCATTAGTTGTTCAGTAACATAATTTTTAGCCTCCACGTGTTTATGTTTTTTGCAGTTTTTTTCTGGCAGTTGATTTCTAGTCTCATAACGTTGTGGTGAGAAAAGATGCTTGATATGATTTCAGTTTTCTTAAATCTACAGAGGTTCGTTTTGTGGACTACCATGTGATCTATCCTGGAGAATATTGCATGTGCTCTTGAAAAGAATGTGTATTCTGCTGCTTTCAGAGGGAGTGCTCTATATATATATCAGTGAAGTCTGTTTGGTTTAATGTGTCATTTAAGGTCAGTGTTTCCTTATGGATTTTCTTTTTGGATGATCTGTCCATTGATGTAAGTGTGGTGTTAAAGTCCCCTAGTATTATTGTGTTATTATCAATTTCCTTTATGTCTATTAATATTTGCTTTATGTATTTATGTGCTCCTATGTTGGGTGCATATATATTTATAATTGTTATATCTTTTTCTTGGATTGATCCCTTGATCATTATGTATGTATAATAATGTCCTTCTTTGTCTCTTGTAACAATCTTTGTTTTAAAGTCTATTTTGTCTGATATAAGCATTGCTACCCCAGCTTTCTTTTGATTTCCATTTGCATGGAATAACTTTTTCTATTTTCACACTTTCAATCTGTGCATCTTTAGATCTGAAGTAGTGTCTTGTCAGCAGCATATAGATGGGTCTTGTTTTCATATGCATTCAGCCACTTTGTGTCTTTTGGTTGGAACATAGTCCATTTACATTTAAAGTAATTACTTATAGGTATGTACTTGTTTTGGGGTTGTTTTGTAGTTCTTTTTTGTTGTTCCTTTCCTCTTCTTTTTTTTTTTTTCTTTCCTCTTCTTTTGCTCTCTTCCCTTGTGATTTGATGACTATCTTTAGTGTTATGTTTGGTTGGCAGTTACCATGAGGTTTATATATAGAAATCTATATATATGTGATTATTTTAAGTTGTTGATCTCTAAAGTTCAAATGCATTTTAAGAACCCTGCATTTTTACTGTCCTCCACCCACGTTTAGTGTTTTTGACATCATATTTTACATCTTTTTGTTTTGTGTATCCCTTAACTACTTAGTATGGATATGGCTGATTTTACTAGTTTTGTCCTTTAACGTTCCTACTAGCTTTATACATAGTTGATTTAATATCTTTACTGTATATTTGCCTTTACTAATGAGATTTTTCCTTTTTTAATTTTCATATTTCTATTCGTAGCCTTTTCTTTTTCACTTTAAGAAGTTCCTTTAACATTTCTCGGAAAACCGGTTTGATGGTGCTGAGCTCTTAGCTTTTGCTTGTCTATAAAACTTTTGATCTCTCCATCAAATCTGAATGAAAGTCTTATTGGGTAGAATGTTATCGGTTTTAGGTTTTCCTCTTTAATCATTTAAAGTATATCATGTCACTCCCTTTTGGCCTGCAGAGTTTATGCTGAAACATCAGCTGATAATAGCCTTTGAGACTCTCTGTGAATCCTGGACCTGGATATCTGTTTCCATTCCCAGGTTAGGGAAGTTTTCAGCTATTATGTCTTCAAATATGTTCTCTGCCCCTTACTCTCTTTCTTTTCATTCTGGGACCGCTATAATGCAAATGTTAGTATGCTTGATGTTGTCCCAGAGGTCTCTTAAACTGTCCTCATTTCTTTTTATTCTTTTTATTGTTGTTGTTCATCTTCAGTGATTTCCACTACTCTGCCATCCAGCTCACTAATCTGTTCCTCTGTATCATCTACTCTACTGTTGATTCCTTCTAGTGTATTTTTCATTTCAGTTACGATATTCTTCATCTCTGGTTCTTCTTTATATTTTCTAATTCTTTGTTAAAAACTTCCAACTTCTCACTCTCTTCATCCAGTTTTCTCCTGCGTTCTTTGAACATCTTTATGATTACATTGAATTCTTTATTGAGTAGATTGCCTATTTCCACTTTACTTAGTTCTTCTTCTGGGGTTTTATCTTGTACTTTGTTTGAGATATATTCCTCTGTTGTCTCATTTTTGCCTAATTTGCTGTTTTTATTTCTGTGTATTTGGTAAGTGCTTATGTTTCCTGACCTTGGAGAGGTGGCCTTTTTTAGGAGGCATCCTATGTATCCCAGCAGTGCACTCCCCTTTGGTCACTAGAGCTATATGCCTTAGGAGTACCCCCTATGTGGGCTGCATGGGTCCTTCTGGTGTGGCAGGCTGATTACTGTGGGTGGTCTGATAGGTGTGGCTGTCCCCCTGTCTGGTTGTTTGCCAGGCCCTGCATTGTGTGGAGGCTGCCAGCTGCTGGTGGGTGGGGCTGGGTCATGAGGCAGCTGACTGTGGAACCCCATGGGGTCCCAGGGCTAGTGCTGGCACACTGATGGGTGGAGCTGGGTTCCAGGGTGGGTGGTTGCAGGGAAGAGGGTTCTGGGTCTAGTATCAGCCTGCTAGTTGGTGGGGCTGTGTTCCCCATCCCCCAGCTAGTTGCTCACCCTGAGGTGTCCCAGTACTGGTGCCAACAGGCTGGTGGGAGGGGCCAGGTCCCAGCTCTAATAAGCTAGAGGGAGGATTCCAAAATGGCCCTTGCCAGCACCAGTGTCCTCGTAGAATGAGCTCCCTAAAATGGCTACCACCAGTGTCTGTGTCTCCAGGGTGAGCTCCAGTTGCCTCTTGCCTCTCCCAGGAGACTCTCCAAGATCAGCAGGTGGGTCTGACCCAGGCCTCTTTCAAATTATTGCTTCTTCCCTGGGTCCCAGAGCATGTGAGGTTTTGTGCACACCCTTTAGGATTGGAGTTTTTATTTCCCACAGACCTCTGGTTCTCCCAAAAGTAAGTGCTGCTAGCCTTCAAAGCCAAACATTCTAGGAGCTCATCTTGCTGATGCAGGACCCCTGAGCTGGGGAGCGATGTGGGGCTTCGACCTCTTGCTCCTTGAGGGGAACCTCTGCAAGTGTAGTTATCTTCCTATTTGTAGGTCACCCACCCAGGGGTATGGGTGTTGACTATATCACGTCTCCACCCCTCCTACCTGTCTTGTTGTGGTTCCTTCTTTATATTTTTAGTTGAAGAAGATCTTTTCTGTTAGTCTTCCAGACTTTTTCATCAATATTTGCTTAATTTTTTTTTGTTGTTGTTGTACGCGGGCCTCTCACTGTTGTGGCCTCTCCCGTTGCGGAGCACAGGCTCCAGACGCGCAGGCTCAGCGGCCATGGCTCACGGGCCCAGCTGCTCTGCGGCATGTGGGATCCTTCCAGACCGGGGCACGAACCCGTGTTCCCTGCATTGGCAGGCAGACTCTCAACCACTGCGCCACCAGGGAAGCCCAATATTTGCTTAATTTTATCATAGTTCTGGAGTTTGTAATTTTGGTGTGCCTGTGGGAGGAGGTGAGCTTAGGGTTTTCCTTATTTGCAATCTTGGCCACTTCTGGCATTGTTATCTTTTGTTACTCATTTCTCATTGTATTGTACTGTGGGCAGAGAACACGGTCTATATGATATAGATCTTTGGTATTTGATGACATTAACTTTGTGGACTAAGGTATATGGTCAAGTAACTCTCCAAAGCCATTATTTCTTCAAATATTACCTTCCTTGCATTCTGTCTATTTCCTCTTTGTGGAATTCTTTTTTTTTTAAATTAATTTATTTTATTTTATTTTTTATTTTTTGCTCTGTTGGGTCTTCATTGCTGTGCGCGCGTTTCTCTACTTGTGGTGAGCGGGGGCTACTCTTCGCTGCAGTGCACGGGCTTCTCATTGCAGTGGCTTCTCTTGTTGCGGAGCACAGGCTCTAGGCATGCAAGCTTCAGTAGTTGTGGCATGTGGGCTGAGTAGTTGTGGCTCGCGGGCTCTAGAGCTCAGGCTCAGTAGTTGTGGTGCACAGGCTTAGTTGCTCTGCGGCATGTGGGGTCTTCCCAGGCCAGGGCTTGAACCTGTGTCCCTTGCATTGGCAGGCAGATTCTTAACCACTGAGCCACCAGGGAAGCCCTCTTTGTGGAATTCTGTTTGACTTCCTTTTATATTTTCCATGACTATCTATCTCTTTTTCATTTTCCCATACTTTTAACTGTTTTGCATTCTAGTTATATCTTCTAGCATACAAATTCTCTCTTCAACTGTGTCTAATCTGATATTAACTATCTACTGAGTTTTTATTTTCAGTGACTTCATTTCTCATTCCTAGAAATTATATTTAATTCATTTTCAAAGATTCCTGTTCTTTCATAATGTCTTATTATTTATTTATGGCTCTGAATCTTTCTTTTATATCTTTAATACTTAAGAAAATGCTTATTCAGTAGTGTTAAGTAGATTATTGTATTTATAAAGACCTTGGGAATTGAATCTTACTTTCTGTGTCTGTGTGGATCCTCATTTAAATGATTGTTCCTTTGTGCTTTGTGATTATCAAGTTTGAGATCATTTTCGCTTAACATTAGCTGTGGGAATCTTAAGAGGCCTGTGTTAAGAGCATGTATCTTCAAAATAATTTTCCCTTTGCTTCTACAAGGCCAGGTATTGTAGGAATATCATATACTCAGGACCAGGCACACTAGGAGTATCATATACCCAGGACCAATTTTTACATCAGTTTCTTGGCTTGGTGATTCCCTAATAGTATTAATTCAATTGTGTGACATTGTTCCTGTTTATAAATTCCTAAGGGAGAGTTATTTTTCCTACTCAGAGTCCAGTTTAAAAGCTTCTTTGTCATTTTCCTCTGCCAGTCAATGAGTTTTTTCCTAGTCTATCCTTTCACTGATATTCCATTCCTTTGAAAGCTCTGGCTTTATGTAGGGATCTCAGTTTCAATTCATGCTTCTTGGGTCCAAAGTCTTATCTTCTGTTCGTATGTGGGCATTAAACCCTAATCTCGAGCTTTCAGTTAGACATGGCACATTGAATACCTCATGACAGTAAAAGATGAAAAAAAAGAAAGGTAGACTAGGTATGGAGATGACAGCACCAAACTTTTGGAAGATAGAAAGCCCATGGATGAGAAGTAACTGACTTAGCAATCAGTGAATGCTGAAACCTAAGACAGCAGTAGAGCAACACAGACTCAAGCTAATTCATATCCAGAACTCTGAAAAACTTAGAAAAATGAAGCACCATGTTACTCTGAAAGTGGGTGAGGATGATGCTAAGAAGAAGAATATTGTTTGAAAGTCTGTATAATAAGAAGTTAGGGACTTCCCTGGTGGCTCAGTGGTTAAGAATCCGCCTGTCAATGCAGAGGACACGGGTTTGATCCATGGTCTGGGACGATCCCACATGCTGCAGAGCAACTAAGCCCGTGCGTTACAACTACTGAGCCTGCGCTCTAGAGCCTGCAAGCCACAACTACTGTGCCCGCGTGCTGCAACTACTGAAGCCTGGGTGCCTAGAGCCCATTCTCCACGACAAGAGAAGCCACTGCAATGAGAAGCCCACACACCGCAGTGAGGAGTAGCCCCCACTCACCTTAACTAGAGAAAGCCCACACACAGCAACGAAGACCCAATGCAGCCAAAAATCAATCAATAAATAGAACTTTTAAATTTTTTTAAAATTTATTTTATTAGATAGGTTGGTCAGGGAGGCATATCTGAGGAAGGGAAAATTGTGCTGAGCCCTGAGTGAAAAGAAAGAGGTAGTCATGTGAAAATCTGGGACAAGAGCATTGAAAACAAAGGAAAGAGCAAGTGCAAAGGCCCTGAGGCTGAAACAGACTTGGAATGAATCAAGAACAATAAGAAAGCTATGGCTTTATGGCAAAACGTTTTCGGATAGGCTGATAAATGCTATGCTCACTAGTAATAGTAACTGTTATATTGTTCCTATTCTTTTTTTAAAAAATAAATTTATTTATTTATTTATTTTTGGCTGCATTGGGTCTTAGTTGCTGTGCATGGGCTTTTCTCTAGTTGCAGTGAGCAGGGGCTACGCTTCGTTGCGGTGCGCGGGCTTCTCATTACGGTGGCTTCTCTTGTTGCAGAGCACAGGCTCTAGGTGTGCAGGCCTCAGTAGTTGTGGCTCGTGGGCTCTAGAGTGCAGGCACAGGAATTGTGGTGCACGGGCTTAGTTGCTCAGCGGCATGTGGGATTTTCCCAGACCAGGGCTCGAACCCGTGTTCCCTGCACTGGCAGGTGGATTCTCAACCACTGCGCCACCAGGGAAGCCCTATTCCTATTCTTTACTAAAACCGTTTCAGGGACTTCCCTGGTGGCGCGGTGGTTAAGGATCCGCCTGCCAATGCAGGGGACATGGGTTCGATCCCTGGTCCAGGAAGATCCCCAATGCCGCTGAGCAACTAAGCCCGTGCACCACAACTGCTGAGCCTGCGCTCTAGAGCCCACGAGCCACAAATACCAAGCCTGCACACCACAACTACTGAAGCCCACATGCCCTAGAGCCCGTGTGCTGCAACTACTGGGCCCATGCACCGCAACTACTGAGCCCGTGTGCTGCAACTACTGAAGCCCAGGCTCCTAGAGCCTGTGCTCTGCAACAAGAGAAACCACCAAAATGAGAAGCCCGTGCACTGCAATGAAGAATAGCCCCTGCTCACTGCAACCAAGACCCAACACAGCCAAAAATAACATAAAGTTAAAAAAACAACCTTTCAGATACATGTTATTATTTTCAGTTAAGATGTGATGAAACTGAGGCACATGAAGATAAGATAACTTGCCCAAAGTCACTGTGGTAGTGATTCAGTTTTACGGCCCTAATTAATGGCCTTCCTGTACTTACTCCCTTGTCTGTGTGACTCTGCCAGTCTTTGAGTGGCGTATTTTCCCAACCTTTGAACCTGGGCTGGCTTTGTGACTTGCTTTAGAGAACAGAATGTGGTGAAAGTGACAGCATACCAGTTCCAAGCCTAAGTCCCTAGATGTGGTCTTGCACACTTCCACCCTCTCTCTTGGACCTCTGCTTTCTCCGTGAGAACATATTTGGACTGACCTGCTGGAGAATAAGAGCACAGGAAGGAAAGCAGCAGTACACAGGTTAACAACCAGCCAACTCCTGGAAGCAGAGCCACCTAGCTGACCTGTGGGTACCTGCAGGCACCTGAGGGACTCCCGGGAGACCAGTAGAACTGGCCTAAATTACTGACCTGCAGAATTGTGAACTAAATGATTGTGCTTTTAAGCCACTGAATTTTGAGGTGGTTTTATATGCAGAAATATCTAATCATTTCAGGATACATAGTTCGATTAGTAGCAGAGCTGGCGTTTGAACTCAAGTCTCTCCTGAGTTCCAAGGTCTCCAAGGCTCATATTTTTTCCATGCCATTTTGCTCCCCCATGGACCTACTTCTAGGGAAATTAATTTATTATTATTTTTAATATTTAAAATAACCAAGCTCAAGTATAGTATGTCAAAATCCAGTCTCCCTTTTCCTTGACAGATCCTAAAATAATTAATTGACCCTTCTTAAAAGCCATGTGTAAAAGATTGAGAACTTGTGTTCTTGAATTGTTTCAAAACACTGAGCTGAGATCTTTCCATCTCAGGAGAGTCACACCAAGGTAGGTCCATCTACTGTTAAGTCTGTGGATACCTGCTCTGCTTTTCTTGGGGACAAGGTTATCCACCTCCCTCTTTCATACTGAGATAATTGACCATGATGACAGTAAACTGCAACTTTTTTTTTTCCTCTTTGGGGGTTAAGAGTAGCTTTCCTGGGCCTCCCTGGTGGCGCAGTGGTTGAGAGTCCGCCTGCCGATGCAGGGGATACGGGTTCGTGCCCCGGTCTGGGAGGATCCCATATGCCGCGGAGCGGCTGGGCCCGTGAGCCATGGCTGCTGAGCCTGCGCATCCGGAGCCTGTGCTCCGCAACGGGAGAGGCCACAACAGTGAGAGGCCCGCATACCACAAAAAAAAAAAAAAAAAAAGAGTAGCTTTCCTCTAATCTTTAATAGGAAAGTTATAAAACAGCTGGTCTCTAAAAAGTCCTCAGGCAATGAAAAAAGTAAACAAATGAATACATTATATAGGCAAAGATTTTGAAGAATATTTCATATTTTCTGTATCTGTTGTCACTGATATAAATGATCTCCTACAAGTGTGGTTTTCTGCTTCTTAAAGTCAGCTTGTTAAGGCCATCTTTCTTCTAGATGTGGGAAGGATTGTCACATGGCATGTTCTGAGGCAGAGTTGTCCAACTAGCACATTCTATCCCCTCCCCAATTATTTCTGTCCATTGGGTACTGAGCAGTGTGACAAAGACCCTCTCCCTGACCAATCTCTCGTCAGGTTCCTCTGAGTCCTCTTTTTGGCTAGGAATTGGGCTCTGTCCTTAGCCTGCTTCTTCCAGTTTTAGCAAGAATCCTGCTGAGTCAGTTTAGCAAGAAACTCCTACCCTTGGTCTGATCACGTTGATATTTGATCAAATTCCTCATCTCCCATCCTTGCTGCCTTATCGCCCTGGCCTGCCTTCAGCAAGAACCCTGTTGAGCTGGTCTAGCAAGAATCTCCCTAGCCCTGATGTCCTCTTAGTACTTTTCCACTCATTGACCCCACTCTGCTCCTTGGCTATAAATATCTGTTTGTCCTTGTTGTTTTCAGAGTTGAGCTTGTTTTCTATCCTCAACTGCAAAACCCCATTGTAGTAGCCCCTTTTGAATAAAGTTTTCCTTACCATCTTTAACAAGTGTCAGGAATAATTATTTTTTCTTTGACAGGTGCAATATATGCTTTAAGGCATGTAAATTATTGTACTTGGTCATTATGGGAAGCAAAATGAAAGAAAAGTTCTGGTGTCTTTCTGGCTTTACAAAGGTGTTAGAAAACTAATGACACCGAGCCCAAAAAGGACAAGGGCTTAAGGCTGCCAGGTATGGGTACTATTATATCAGACTCTCAGAAACCACCTTCACAAGTTTAGTTACTGCGGCAAATGCTGTGGATTGGCTTCCCCAGGCAATGTCATCTCCTGATATGCTTTCATTCACTAAGTGTGGTAAGCTAAACATACTGCCCACCCTCCTTTGCAACTAGAGTCCAGGAAACAAATTAAATTTCATCAATTATATGTGCTCTTGTGAGATTTAGAAGTTGGAAGTGAATTGGAGGCTCTCTCTTCCTGTGGCTGTTACTGACATCAAGCTTGGTGGTGGAGATATGTCCCTATTGGTTCTGTTTCTCTGGAGAACCCTGACTGATACAGTTACTAGTTAGCAAATATCCATTTGCCTTGTCCTTAGGTTCATTTAATTAATTCTGTGTTTTTCCATTTTGTATTAAAGTTTTTTAATTAAAATTTTACTTTTTTAATAGATAATGTCACATGGTCTGCAGTTTTAAAAGTACAGAAGGGTATAGTTATGAAAAGTAAGTCACTCTCCTATCCCTTCCATTAGCCATTAAGTTCCCTCTCCTGGAGACAACTACTGTTTTCATTCCTTCTGTATCCTTCTAGAGAGTTTCTGTACATTACAAGCGTGTTTATTTTTGTTTTTATACCAGTGGTAGCATATATGCAAATTTTCTGTATTCGCTTTTTCATTTAGGAGATTCCTCCATATCAGGATACATAGAGTTGCCTTATTTTTAAATAGGCTACCTAGTATTCCAATGGATATATGTTTCATTTATTTAACAATCCCTTATTGATGATGTTTAGATCATTTCCAATCTTTTGTTCTCACAGACCATAGGCAATAAATGACCTGGTAAAAATGTAATTTATGTACATGTGTGAGTATGTCTGTGGGTTAGATAAAATCTTAGAGCTAGAATCCCTAGATTACAGGATATGAGTGTATTTTAATTTTTAATTTTTGTCAAAATTATTTATGTGCAAATTTCAACAGTTATATAGTTCTACAAAGTTTGTTAAAAAGAAAAAAAAATGAAAGAAAAGATAAAGGAAAAGAAAGAGCAGTCCCTAGTCCCTTTCCCGCAACTTCTGCCTTCTCAGAGGCAAACACTAAATTATTTTAACTGCTTCCACATCTCAAAATAGCTTCCTTATATTGCTTCTTTTTTGTTGTTTTCTTTTAAAGATTTTTTTAAAATGTGAACCATTTTTAAAGTCTTTATTGAATTTGTTACAATATTGCTTCTATTTTATGTTTTGGTTTTTTGGCCGCGAGGCATGTGGGATCTTAGCTCCCCGGCCAGGTATCGAACGCACACCCCCTGCATTGGAAGGCAAAGTCTTAACCACTGGACCGCCAGGGAAGTCCCCCTGTACTGCTTCTTGATTTTTTTTCCATTTTAGGCATCATTTATGCACTTCCTGTTAGGAAAGATGAGGATTTCACTCTCTTTCATCCCCTGCCCTCACCATGTACCTATACACTTCATATTCCTCCACCCTCCTAATGCAGTTATATTGTAATTTAGATAGGCAAACTTTCAGAGCTTACATTATTATGCTGATAAAAATTATTTATAGCTGAGCCATCCAGTAAATTTTGATGACTTTTCTTTTCCTGAACAACTTTTTATTTTCCATGGAGTTAATAATTGTCTTATTTTTCATTTTCATCATTTTCTCTGAGCACACCAGAATGCTCAAGCCCTAATTCTCCACCGATTGTCTAAGTCTCTCATTATACTGAGTCACATCCAGTTGTCTATAAATTTTATCTTGTAGAAATCTCTGCTGGAGTTTTCTGACCTCCTCCAAAATGGACTGGCTGCCCTGTCAGCCTAGAGCCAGCAGTGGATTTCCCATGACACTATGAAGCTTAAGCTTCAAGAGCTTTCATTTGCCTTAGCAATGTATCCACATGATGAGTTCTGTATAATTTGCAAAGTAAGATATTTTAACTTTGGTTAAATACATTGTCTCTTTCCTATCCAGCTTTCCCTCTGTCACAATTTCTCTCACATTGCAGTTTTGGAATCCAGCCAAGGGGAAGTAAGTTGGAAATCCATTTAACTTGGATTTAGTTGGATTTATTTATGTAGTTTGAAGTCACATCTGTATAAAGTTAAGTTATTGTCAGTCATCCCAGTAGGAATTGCTATAGGAATATTCCTACCTTCTACTGTGTTAACTCACCCTGGGTTGTAACATGAAGGTGCAGGGTCAGAGGTTATAGCAAGATATGAACATGTCCTATGGTGCCTGACAGCAGAAATAGGTGTGTAGGGGCAGAGAAACAAGATCTGAATGTAAGGAGCCAGAAACTAGTCAGTAGAACAGTTTTTTCCATTCACCAGATGTAGGAGATTATAAGTGATGGATTCAGTTTCCAGTAATTTAGTTTTCTCCTATCAGGAGGATACTGATTAGTGCAACACATACAATTATAAATGCACTGTACAGTTTTTCTTCTTTGGTGGGAAACACATAAATAGAATTTATCAGAATTCTGCTTAAGCCTGTAGCACTATTACAAACAGTACTATGTATATGTAAAAGTTGCTTATTTCATACATCTCTACTATTGATAATAAAAACAAATTTTTTTTTTTTTTTGCGGTACGCGGGCCTCTCACTGTTGTGGCCTCTCCCGTTGCAGAGCACAGGCTACAGACGCGCAGGCTCAGCAGCCATGGCTCACGGGCCCAGCCGCTCCGTCCGGCAGGCAGACTCTCAACCACTGCGCCACCAGGGAAACCCTCTAATACTTTTTTCTCTATATTTTTCAGCTGCATAATTTTTCCCCCAATAATTTATTATGAAAAATTTTAAACCTATAGAAAAACTTACAAGAACTTTACAATACCATATACCTACCACCTAAGTTCTACATTTAACATTTTACTATACTTTATCACAAATCTGTCCATCTATCCAGTTCTCTGTCCATCAATTCATCTTATTTTTTTGATGCATATCAGACCGAACAATTTGCAGATGTCAGTACATTTCCCACCAACTACTTCAGCATGCCTATCCTTAATAGGAGATCAATATATGTTTTTACAATCCTTGTCTTTTTTCCATTTGAGGTAAAATTTACATACAATGAAATGTAAAACTCTTAAGTGTACGCTGTATACTTTTTGATCATCTTTTTGCGTACCGCAAAAAAAAAAAAAAAAGTATTAGACACATGAATCAAGTAGGTAACTCATAAAAATAATATTCTATTTTTCTGGATTTGTGTGATGTTTGTGGTATTTGTCAGCTCTTTAAAATTTATAGTTTGTTATGATTTCTTTTCTCATTCTACATATTCATTTTCAAACCTAACTTTGTATTTGTAATTTTGTTTTTTGTTTTTTGTTTTTTTTGCGGTGTGTGGGCCTCTCACTGTTGTGGCCTCTCCTGTTGCGGAGCACAGGCTCTGGACACGCAGGCTCAGCGGCCATGGCTCACTGGTCCAGCCGCTCTGCGGCATGTGGGATCTTCCCGGACTGGGGCACGAACCCGTGTCCCCTGCATCGGCAGGCGGACTCTCAACCACTACGCCACCAGGGAAGCCCTGTATTTTATTTTCTTAAAGAGGATCCCCAAATTGTATAAGCTTCAAGCTCCACAAAGCCTGGATCCACCCCGTCTGGTACGCAGCCAACATTCTGAAATCTCTTTTCACATTCTCTTTGGAATCTCGTCTGCATTGTCCTTAAGATTCCCTTCATCCTTCCTGTGCTGAAGCTTCTGTTTACTGGATCCTATGTCTTCTTATCTTCTTCATTCTTGGATTCACCCCCGTTTTGGACCATGTATTCCAGTAGTTTCCAAAGAAAGGTTGCATGAGAAATTCTTTTTTGGGACCTTGCAATTATGAAATTATCTTTATTTTATTCTCCAACTTGACTGATAGTTTGTCTGAGTATAGAATTCTAGGTTGGAAATAATTTTCCTCCAGAATTTTGAAGGCAGTTCCCAGTTGTCTTCTATCTTTCAATATGTTTACTGAGCAATCTAAAGTATTCTGATTTCTTTTCTTTTTTTTTTTTTTTTTTGGCTGCGTTGGGTCTTCGTTGCTGCGCACGGGCTTTCTCTAGTTGCAGCGAGCTGGGGCTGCATGCACTCTTCATTGCAGTGTGCAGGCTTCAGTAGTTGTGGCACATGGGCTCAGTAGTTGTGGTTTGCGGGCTCTAGAGTGCAGGCTCAGTAGTTGTGGCGCACGGGCTTAGTTGCTCCGTGGCATGTGGAATCTTCCTGGGCCAGGATTGAACCTGTGTCCCCTGCATTGGCAGGCAGATTCTTAACCACTGTGCCACCAGGGAAGTCCCCATTCTGATTTCTGATTCTTTATTTATGATCAGTTTTTCTATCTCCGGACGTCTAAAGGAGCTTCTTTTTATTCCTAGAGTTCTGAAATTTCACAACGATGTGACTCAATGTGGGTCAATTTCCATTCATTAATGCTGAGCACTAAGAGGGCCCTTTCAGTATGAAAACTCATGTCCTTACCATCTGGGAAATTTTAAAGAATTCATTTTTAAAAATAGTGTTCTCTACTTTTTTCTTTCCTCCTGTAATTCCTGGGCTAGTCTTCTATTTCTCTTATCGTTTGTCTCTTATTTCCATCTCTTTGCCTCTTTGCTTTTCCTTCTGGGACATTTCCTGAATTTCATCTTCATTTTTTTTTTTTTTTTTTTCGGTACGTGGGCCTCTCACTGTTGTGGCCTCTCCCGTTGCCGAGCATAGGCTCCAGACACGCAGGCTCAACAACCATGGCTCACGGGCCTAGCCGCTCCGCGGCATGTGGGATCTTCCTGGACTGGGGCACGAACCCGTGTCCCCTGCATCAGCAGGCGGACTCTCAACCACTGCGCCACCAGGGAAGCCCCATCTTCAGTCTTTTTAGTGAATTTTTCATTTCTTCTTCCCATTTTTCATTTCCAGGAATTCAGTTTTATTCATTGACTCCTTTAAAGAATATCTTGTTCTTTTTTTTCTTTTGAATTTTATTTTATTTTTTTATACAGCAGGTTCTTATTAGTTATCTATTTTATACATATTAGTGTATATATGTCAATCCCAATCTCACAATTCATCCCACCACAGGCCCTCCACCCCCGCGCCCCACCCTGCTTTCCTCCCTTGGTGTCCATATGTTTGTTCTCTACATCTGTGTCTCTATTTCTGCCTTGCAAACCAGTTCATCTGTACTATTTTTGTAGATTCCACGTGTATGCATTAATATACAATATTTGTTTTTCTCTTTCTGACTTACTTCACTCTGTATGACAGTCTCTAGGTCCATCCACATCTCTACAAGAATATCTTGTTCTTATTTTATGGCTTCAATAGTGTGTCTCTGAGGATATCAATTATAGGTGTGGTTTTGGCTTGGTTTTGTTTTGTTGTTGGAGCTTTCTTCCCTCCTGTATAGCTTCGGTTTTATCCAGGTTTCTTCTTTTCTGTTACTTTTCGTCTCTATTTCTCATATTAGAAGCTGTAATCTGTGGTTGTTGGCTCATTTTTAAGAGTGGGGGACTAAAAATCTGATGAGATGCTCTGAAAGCATGAGTAGGGTGTATCAGTTGTGAAATTTGCTGTAGGATGATCTGTCTGGGACGTTTTGCTGGGAAACCTCTGCTGTCAATACCTTTAGGTCTTTCCTCTTAGCCTTGCCAGATTTCTCATAGGAGACACTTATTCTCTTCCCTGGATGGTAAATGGCCCTATCTTTTCCCACTGTCAAGGGAGTAGTTCAATATGGCATCCAGTATTGGAACTTGCAGGAACAGAATTCCCAGCCTCCCAAGTTGAGTCAGTTAAACTCATTGCAGACTAGAAGGGATGGATGTGTTCACTTTTTATTGCTAAAAGGGCACTAGTATATATATATATTTTTAAAAATCACACCCAGTCATCTATGGTCTGTAAACATCAGTTACTATAGGCATTTGTTTCAGTCCATTACTTATTGTTGCCAGTGGCTACAATAGTTGAATCCTTCCATAGCTGAGCTTATATCCATATAACTTTCTGTCTGCAAAGACTGTAAAATTGAATACTATTAATTAGAGTAAGTGACTGTTCTCTATTATACATCCCACCCTGGTTTGGGAGTTTCTTATGTGTTCAGTTTGTCCATAGCTGATGCATAAGGAGCGACCTCATGCTGTAAGGTCATGCTGCTTCCCAACGGAGGGAATAATGCCACATACATCAAGGATTGGTGTTTGACCAGCAGGAGCCATCATGAAAAGATACAAGATCAGAGGAGCTATACTAGAAAAGGAAAATTCAATGAAAGACTTTTCAGATGATTTGGGGGAGACTAAGTTTGTGATTATGATCATATTCAGTGTTTCCTGGGCCTCCCTACTTCTCACCTTCCTGATTTGATTCCCGGATAGTAAGTTTATAATTTACCTACCATTTGGTTATAAGGAGTTTTAATTTTACTTTAATATTTCTGGTGAATTGTGAAATCATAAGTTCCTGTCCCAGATTACTCAGTGAATTATCATCAGACTGGTCGCCCATATTGTGTAAAACCCAAAAGGGAGAGGGAACTTTCATTTTAGACTCATATGTTTAGTTGTTATTTTTCCCAATTCATAATTCTTTTCCCACTGTGCCTCAACCCTTCACTTGTGCTTTATCAAAGCTAAGTTTAAAACTCCTTATTTGTACTTATCAGGCTCCTTCATAGGTGGCATCACCAGATATAAGGTATCAGGAATGTCATATTTCTGCACAACTTTCTAAGTAAGCTCCCTAAGAGTTGATTCCATAATGGCTGTTTTTACCTAGTTAAGCATAAATTTGTCTGAGGACATACTTTTGGCCTTGATAGGCTGGGCAGCAGGGAAAATGATCTACCTTTCAGCAATGCGCAGGGCATCACCTCCAGGCACAGAAGTAGGTAGGGGAAGGCCAACCTCACAGGGCTGTTGAATGTAGCACGTTGGTTGTTAAATACTTCAGACCCTTGCCCTTGCCAAGGCAGCATCCGTTTCCCTGTGATCACTGTGTGATCACTCTTGTGTCCACTTGCCTGCCTCCCTCATCTTGTCAGAATGTCTCCGGCTTTGTTCCAACAGGATTCCTTACCAAGGATTTGGTGGCATCCACAAGAGGAACCAGGAGCTTAATTTTGTCGGAATTGCCAGTCAGTTGAATCAAGCAGCCAAGCCAATGGTCTAAACATTAATCACTGCCCAGGAACTTGAATACCTGAGAGAATTTCCTGTTTTTGTCTCTAGAGCCCAGGTTCATGTCATGGGAATGCCTTTAATCTTGCAGTGGGATGAGACCCCCTCATTCTCCTCTCGAAACAGCCCCCTCCCCCACCCAGGCTAGGTGTGGGTTTTAAAGTGAGGTGGCAGAGCCACCCGTACATCCCGCAGCAGCTCTAAGAAGACAGCGCTTCCTCGGCAATGATGCCGGTGTCTGCAGGGGGCGCTCTTGCCCAGGGCTGGCCTCTGCAGCGCCAGGAAGAGCGACGAACATTGGTGGGGCTGGGCTTTCCTATCCCTGGGGTTCCTCTTCTTTAACAATGGAGCTTGCATTTATTTGAACGTGACCTATTCCCACTGCACAGCTTGGGACGCAGAAATACTTGATGTCCATTTGTTGTTTTAGATTCAATAAGCAGCTGGTAACTGACATTCAAAGGGAGAAAGGGGTCCAGCATCCTCAGGACCGGAAGCCTGAGGCCAATTCCTTCCTCTCCCTCAGGAATCCCAAAGAGGCTCTAGCCTCCATCAGCCAAGGAGGCACACCTCCTATACTGATGGATGATATGGACCCAGAGGAAGAGCAGCAGGTACAGCTGTCTATAAGGCTTCCGAGGCAGTGTGTGGTTCAGACCCTATACAAATTCTGATACAACACCCAAAGGTGGGGCGTCTGTCTCCAGGGTCCAACATGACCATTAAAATCTATGCCTGCTTTTTAGTGGCAAGGTGCTTGAAGAACAAAAGCCTCTGCCTGGTCCCGGGTGAATGCCTCTTCGCTCCAGAGATAGAGCCAAGCTGTATCTTTAAGGGCCCCTGCATTTTCTCCTGGTGGATAATGCATCCCTTTTCAGTCAAAAAAACAAGGGAAGACAGAGCTTCAGGCACAGTTGTTTCTGAATCATCCCTAATTAATATGTCATAAGTTAATCAAGTAACTTCAATATCTGAACTAGGCCACCTGTTGAAATCCTGCTTTATCAGATATGGCTCCTGGAGAACTAATATTTCACTGTGGCAGGACCAAGGGAATTGCTGCCCTTGCCAAAGGAAGGGTCATTATAAGTAGGTTGTCAGATTTAGCAAATAAAACTACAGGACACCCAGTTACATTTGAATTTCAGAGAAACAACAAATGATTTTTTTGTGTGTGTGTGTAAGTATCTCCCAAATGTTGCATAGGATGTACTCACGCTGAAAATCAATTTTTTTTCTAAAATTCAAGTGCTAAGTGGGTGTCCTATATTTTATGTGGCAACCCTAACTGTAAAAAGAAAGTTCAAACAATCTAAAAACTAAGATCCTGCAAGCAGCGCAGCGCAGCCAAAACAAAACACAGCAAAGCAAAACAAAACATAACTTAGATTCTCAATCTCACTGAGCAGAGATAGCCAGCATTACGTTTCTCTGGATCTTAGTTTCCTTAACTGTAAAATGGGAATAATAATATTATCAGCCTTATAGAGTGTTAATGGGGTTAAATGAGTCTGGCACATAGAAGGCACTGAATTATCTGTTATCAATTATGATAATTATTAATCATTAATATCATATATCATTCTTAAAAATTCAAATGGAGACATGTTATATGAATTGTTCTATACCTTGCTTTTGTTCACCTTTTATATCTTATTCTTTTTCACAGATGCATAGAATTCCTTTTTAAAAATTAATTAGTTGCTTCTGATGGTCATTTATTTTCAACTCCTTTCTATTTGATTACTGCTTCAGTGAATATCTTTGTGTTGCAAGGATTGTCCAAAGGCACTTCTTCTGGGTAGTCTAGGCAGTGAGCCAGTCACAACTTGGAGCTGACCTCCACTCTACTTCTCCTAGTGGGCAGGGCTACAACTGAACTCCTTGCTGGTGGAACCGGAAACCGGGCTCCCTCATCTAGGTGCTGGCCGTTGGCTTTCTCAGAGAACACAGTAAACAATGGCAAAAGGGCTGAGACTAGGATGCTTGGATGCAAAATTAAGAGAGTACTCAAATCTCAGTAATCAAGGAAAATAACATTTAATGCAATACTTTTTTTTTTTTTAAAGAAGATGTTGGGGGTAGGAGTTCATTAATTAATTTATTTTTGCTGTGTTGGGTCTTTGTTTCTGTGCGAGGGCTTTCTCTAGTTGTGGCAAGCGGGGGCCATCGCGGTGCGCGGACCTCTCACTATCACGGCCTCTCCCATTGCAGAGCACAGGCTCCAGATGCGCAGGCTCAGTAGTTGTGGCTTACGGGCCCAGTCGCTCCGTGGCATGTGGGATCCTCCCAGACCAGGGCTCGAACCCATGTCCCCTGCATTAGCAGGCAGACTCCCAACCACTGCACCACCAGGGAAGCCCCTAATGCAATACTTTTAAAAATTAATGTTAATTGCAAAAAAAAAAAAAAAAAAAAAAAATCCATGATGAGCAAAATATCAAAATTTTAAATGAAGACGGGATCAGTAACAGTGCTATGCCAAGTCCTTTTGGATTATACATTAATTTTTACTTTAAAATATTTTATTAAAATATAATTTCTCTTGATTACTGTGTTTTTTGGTGCCCTCTTAAATTTTGCACCAAAGATGAGAGCCTTACTTGCCTCACTCTAATGTCTAGACTCTGGCTGGCACCATATCCAGGTGGCACAGTGTCCAAGCTTGTGCTTCATTGATAAGGTGGTTCTCATGCTTGCCCTAAAAGAAGGGAGCCCCTCATGGTAAGGGGGTCCCTCCTATGGAACACAAACCCACATTGCATATACAGTAGGCTGCTTGGTCCTAGCACACCTCTCCAGGGGCAAATGGGTTGATGAGGATCACAGGCCTTCTCTTGCTGGCCCTGACTTTTCTTTTTCTTTCTTTCTTTCTTTCGTTTTTTTTTTTTAGTAGAAAAGTATTTTTATAAGCTCAAGTTTTTAAAACGTTGCTTATTACAGATTGATTCAGGGGGAATGCTAGGTGTACTCAGTTGAATGCAAAAATATGCATTCTTTAAATGTCTATTCTTTATCCTGAGTCCTGTTACACAACAGGAGTCACTCCTGAAGGGATCTGTCTGAGACGACAAATCTTGTTTACATGGTTTCATAAACATATAAGAATATATCTACAGTATAAAGAACTGCCAGTCCAAATGGTGTGTACACCACAAGTTTTGATAAATACAACCAATTTCCTCTCCTATGATAATGTATTAATTTACATTCCCACTAAAAGTATGTGAGAATAACTGTTTCCCCATATTCTTGACAACAATGAGGATTGTGGCACTTCTTAATCTTTGCTAATTTTACAGATAAAATAGTATTTCATTTTGGTTTTAATTTATAGTTCTTATTTATGAGCAAAACCAAGCACTTTAAATCTTCTTATTTATTAAAAAATAAATATTTTTTATAAATAAATATTTTTATTTATAAAAAAATTTATAAAACATTAATATGTTCTTCTGTAAGTAAGTTCCCTGGTCCCATTTTTCAAGTAGATTATTGGTCTTTTCCTTATTGATTTGTTAATACTCTTTATATATTAAGGGAAATGACTCTGGCTGTTATATATATTGCAATTATTATCCCTGATTTTTTTCTGTTGGTCTTTTGACTTTTTAATGATTTTTTTCACCTGAAGGAATGCTTTACATTTTTATGTAGTCAAAGTTATTAATATTTTTCTTTGTTGTACTGGATTTTGTATTTTATTTAAAAGTTGTTTCTCACAATGTTTATATGCTGTCTACCTATGTTTTCTTCTAATACCTTTTATGGCTTTGTTTCATCTATTTACATCCATCTAGGATTTACTTGGGAATAAAGTAAGAAAGACATCTACCTCTTTTCTCCTAAATGACTAGCCAATATGATTTATTGAGAAACTATTTTTCCCCCCCACTGATTTGAAATGCCACCCATATTACATTTAACATTCTCATTTGTATATGGGACTTTTCCTGAATTCTTTAATCTGTTATAATTGTGTATTCCTGAACCAGCACCAAATTGTTTCAAATAAGGAAGATTTGTAATGTGTTTTAGTATTCAATATTTGTTTTCCCTGGAGTTAATTATTGCCACCCGCCCCCGCATTTGTTTAGTTGTTTTTCTTAATGTCTTTGTCATTAATTCACTTCACATTCTTTGCCAGTATATAAAACTCCTCTCAAGATTGATTATTTTATCAGTTTTAGCTTCCTGAAAAAAAATCTGGACTTGTTGGTCTGTATGCCTGGTGCATATTTGTCTGCCTTTGTCACTTGTCCTGGGGATTCCCTTGGCCTTTCTCCTGTGATAGAGCTCCAATTTTTGGACATTAGACCTTCCTTTTTCTTGGTTTACTATCATGTTTTAGTAAAGCATATCCTTCAATAGCTTCATAAGGAAGGATGCTTTGGAGGTAAATTTTTTCACAACTAAAAATGTCTTTACCTTACTCTCATACTTGAATTGCTAGGCATGGTACTCTAGGTTGAAAACCACTTTACTCCAGAATTTTGAAGACATTGTTCTGTTGTTTTCTAGCTTTCTCTTATAGAAGTCAGAGCCATTTTTATCCCTCATCTTTTATATAGGCCTTTTGTTTTCCTCTCTAGAAATTTGGAGGATTTTTTTTCTTTGTCCCCTTTGCTCTGAGATTTCACAATGATATGCCTTAGTACAGATCTATTTTAATTCTTTGTTCTGAACGCTTTCAGTTTGGAAACTCATTCTCCAGTTCTGGGAAATTTTCTTGAATTACTTCTATAATGGTCTCCTCCCTTTTATGTTCACTGTTTATTCTTTCTGGAACTCGTATTGTTTTTGTATTGGGCCTCCTGGACCAGGCTTCTAATTTTTCTTGTCTTTTCTCTCTTATTTCCCATCTCTTTGTTTCTGTGCTGTACACTCTAGGAGATTTTCTCAATATCATCTTCCAAACCTTCTGTAGATTAAAAACAAATCTCTGATATGTCTTTAAATTTCAAGAGCTCTCTCTCACTATTTTTCTCTGAATATATTTTCTTTATAGCAGTGTATTCTTATTTTATGGATGCAATATCACAATAGCTTTTCATTTTTCGAAGGATTTTTTTTTTTTTTTTTTTTGGCTGCGTTGGGTCCTCGTTTCTGTGCGTGGGCCCTCTCCAGTTGCGGCGAGCAGGGACCACTCTTCATCGCGGTGCGTGGGCCTCTCACTGTCGCGGCCTCTATTGTTGCAGAGCACAAGCTCCAGACGCGCAGGCTCAGTAGTTGTGGCTCATGGGCCTAGTTGCTCCGCGGCATGTGGGATCTTCCCAGAGGGTTCGAACCTGTGTCCCCTGCATTGGCAGGCAGACTCTCAACCACTGCGCCACCAGGGAAGCCCTCGAAGGATATTAATGATAGTTTTTGTTTTGTTTGTTTTTGTTTTCCTCTCCTTGCATAATGGCCGTAATGCATTTCCTCCAGGTTCCTTTTTCTGTTTTCACATTTTGGTTTCTATGCTTCATGTTAGAAGTTTTCCTCAGATGCCTGGTGATCTTTGGTCATCTGCTCCTATTTAAGCTGATTGGAAGCTTTGATGGTGCTGAGAAGGATTTGCTGGGTGCTGTTCTTGATATATCTTCATGTCTTTCCTCGTGCGCTGGTCAGATTCCCCAAGTAAGTCTTCTCCAATCTCCTCGTGGAATGGTGAACGGCAGGCTGACATCTTCTAGGAGCAGAGGCAGAGGAGGGCAGAGGTTTCAGCATCCAGTACTTACACCTAACCCTGTTTTCTGGTACCCCTGCCCTCAAGTGTGCCTAGTGTCCTCCAGACCAGAAGAGCCGCCCCCTGCCCCTCAGGTTTTCCCTTTACAGAGAATAAAACTGCAGTCTTTTGCTGTGGTGGGACAGGTAGTTGGGAGAGTATTTAGGGCTCTAACTGCCTCTTAAACAGTATTTCAATCAGTTTTCTTTGTGTTATCCCTCCTTCAACCTCCAAATGTAACTAGTTCCACCAATTCCTGAGCCTTTGGGGGATTCTGTGGTATAATTGGTTTGATGATTTTTCCCAATGCCACCTTAGAATTCTGTTCTCTCAGGTCTGAGTCCTTTACTTATAGAACAGCTGTTCATTTTTGTACATTTATTTTACAGTTAGACACTGTAGTGCATTTTCTTACTCTTAGGTCTTCAAAGTATACAATCCCAACATCTGCAAATAATGAAAATTTTCTTTCCCTTAACAATTTTTATACTTTCTATTTCTTTCCCTTCTATAATTGCATTGCCTTATACCTTCAGTACAATGTGAAAGAGCAGTGGCAATGTGGGCATCTTTGTCTTTTTCTAGGTTTACTGGGTGTCCTTTTAGAATTTCACCATTAAGCCTGACGCTGGTTTTGATATCACTGCATACATTTATTATGTTGAGGAAATATTCCATATTTCTATTAAGAGATTTTTATCAGAAATTACTGTTGAATCTTTCAGATTCATGAGTGAAATTTGTCTGTAGTTTTCTTTCGGCTGCTGTGTTTTTCAGGGTTTGGTATCTGTGTAATACTGGTTTTGTAAAACAGTCTGAAAGCTTGCTTTCTCTCTTATGCTTTTGAACAGTTGAACAACATTGGAACTATCTGATGAGTACATTTTAGAAATAATAGTGTCCAGTACTTGAACAGATTGGTGCTACACCATCCTTCAAATCAAATTATAGTTTGTAGGGTGATGCCTACCTCTAAGCAGATGCATATTATAAGCTGTAGTATCAGCAGGCACAACAGAGGTAATATTGAATGAAAGATGTAAAATTTACTTTCTGGAAGCTTCAGGGAGCCGGAAAAGGAGGAGAAGGAAAAGGAAAAGGAGGAGGAGGAAGTTAATTGTATTGTTTGGACAAGAATTTAGTTCAGCAGAACCATGCTTCTCTTCAGCAGGCCTGATAACATAGGACAAAGGAAAAGGAATAATACTACTCCTTTCTCCACAGTCCTCAGACTTGGCCCACTATTCTGTGGTCTCCCCAGTCACCTTTGTAGAAACTTTCTCAGAGGAAACATGTGAGGCCCTCTCTGTACCACTGGAACAAGGTCTGGGGTTGCCATGTGCTGACAAACAGAAAAGCTCTGTGTTGGTTTAGGGACTCGATCATCCCGTTCTCTGATGAAAGATGGTGTTTGATACATTCTACCAGCTTGACTTGGCTGTCTAATTCAAGACCTAATGGCTTTTCAAAGTTTGTCTACCACCAGGAAAAATGCTGAGGTGGAAGGTTCTCGAAAGATTTCAGTATGTTATAAGTGAGAAACTTCTGGCTATGTTTGCAAATGGAAGTTGCTGCCTCTAGAGGCTGAACAGGGTGTCTGGGTGACTCTTGTAATTCTCTAATGTCCACAACTCTATGACATGGGGATGTTTTGAAGATGTCTTCATATTTTAATTAGGGCTTTGCACTTAGATTGTCTCTACACTCCCTTTAACTGTCATAATTGATGAGAGAGTCAGTAGAGTTCAAGTGACCAAGAACATAGACTCTGGATTCAGACAGACACAGTGTGAATCCCATTTCTGCTCTAATTAGCTATATGACCTTGGTCAAATTAATGAGCCTCTCAGAGCTTCAGCTTATCTATAAAGAGGGGATGTCCTAGTACCTACTTCATAAGGCTGATGTGAAAATGGAATGAATATTGGGTATAAGGCTTCTGACATGGTGTCTTATTACAGGACTTATTATATAGAAGCTATTGTTAATGCTGTTAATATTATTCTATAAGCCCTCTGAGACTGATACTTATATCACGAAATAGGAGCTTTTGGAGAGATACTGGTAAAATCCAGGCCTATCTGGGAGTAGATGGGAGCTGAGGACCTGTCAGTCAGCCCTGTGGTCAATCAGAAGACCCTGATCCCTGACTCTCCACTTCTTGCTCCTGAGTCTTTTGTTTTAGGGAAAATGGCAGAGACTTTTTGGATGCCTAAGTTCTGTCCTCTGAAAGTAGACCAGACTCTTTTGTTTCCGGCTAGAGACTGGACTCTAGGTCTGCAAATCTCGTTGCTACTTCTGATTGGTCATCAAAAGAACAAAGGCCACCTCAGGGGAGTCGCTGCTCCCTGTGCCATCTGAGCTTTCTCTGGTCATCACAGTGCCCCCACGCACCTTCTGGATAACACTGTGCAGCTCAGCTTCCCTTTCCTTTGACTCCAGCCACCTGTTGAGTCCTTTTTCTGACTGGTCAGCTAGGTTCCCAGGAATAGCCTAGACTGGCTACACATGAAGAAGTTTGTTCCCTTCTTCCGCCACTCTACCTTCTCTGCAATGTCCCCTCTTGCTCCCCCAGGAATCCCCCAGTCCCCATATCCTTCCGTTACCTTGTGTTTACATTCTTCTTCCCATTAAAATCAGATTTTATATCTTCTATTCACAAAATTTAATAAGGGAATCAAATTACTGGGAGTGCGTGTTGGGCTCTTTTGCTGGTAATAAGGAGTCTTCCTCGGTTTACCACAAATAATTCCCTTACCCCCAGTGGGAGGGTGGGGTACACAATTATTGCAAGGAGTCCACATGGTAATTAATCAGGGCTCTGCAGGCACCTACAGTAGTTTCCCAGCTGGGCTTCATTGGAATTAGAACACAGCTCAGAGACCGGAAGGGGGTTCAGGACGCAGAGCTCTAAGGACAGTGATGTGTCCCCACCTGGGCAGAAGACTGCCCACTCCCCAGCATGACAGTGACACAGCCCCCTTCTGCCTCTGCTTCTCACACTTTTGTCACTACCAACCTACCTCTCACTCTTCTTTTCTCTGCCTCATGGCCTCTGTTCTCTCCAAGCTTCTGCTTATCGAGAGTTCTAGGCCTCTATGGCATCTACTACCTCGTGATACTGCCTCCTGTCTGATGAGCAGCAGTTTTCATAGCATAGGTCCGTGCTGGCTGGGCCACACTCACTGTGTTGGTTTCCCACCTCTGGTCCATCCATCTGTGGCCATGGAAGACCTGTGGTTCTGTCTGGGGCTTTGCTCCTCTGCACAGGGATGTGGCAGGGCCATGACTGTGCCCAGCACTCTGAACTTGGCTTTATCCAGGAAACGCTGTTATCCTTCCCACGAGCACAGAAGGGTTAAATTGGAATTTCAATGATTCCCAAACCAAGTGAATAGCAGACTCTCATGGGCAAATTTTTACAAATGCAAATTTCTAGGAGCCACTCATCTGTAAAATGGAGACAGTAATAACACTTACTAGATTGATGTGATCTATTCTTTTTTTTTTTTTCCGGAATTTTTTGTGTGCTACGTTTGTTATGAAAAACAGTTGGAAATCTAATGCCCCCCAAATAGGAACTTGTTAAGTCAGTGGTTTTCAAGGTCTGGGAAGAGAGAGAGGAACGTATATCAGAAATGCTTGGGGGGCTTCCCTGGTGGCACAGTGGTTGAGAATCTGTCTGCCGATGAAGGGGACATGGGTTCGAGCCCTGGTCTGGGAAGATCCCACATGCCGCGGAGCAACTAGGCCCGTGAGCCACAATTACTGAGCCTGCGCGTCTGGAGCCTGTGCTCCGCAACAAGAGAGGCCGCGATAGTGAGAGGCCCGCGCACCGCGATGAGGAGTGGCCTCCACTTGCCACAGGTAGATAAAGCCCTCGCACAGAAACGAAGAGCCAACACAGCCATAAATAAATAAATAAATAGATAGATAGATAGATAGATAGATAGAAAGAAATGCTTGGGGAGCCCCATCCCTGATCTATGTCACCAGAATGGAGGCAGGGATTGAACTTCCCAGATTATATACCAGCTGAAACCCGCAGCCCCCAAAGTACTGCACTAAGTGACCTACAGTAATATATCCTTAAAATGGGATCTCATTTAGCCAGTCAAAACGATCTTGCAGGGGCTTCCCTGGGGCTTCCCTGGTGGTGCAGTGGTTGGGAGTCCGTCTGCCGATGCAGGGGACGCGGGTTCGTGTCCTGGTCCGGGAGGATCCCGCATGCCGCGGAGCGGCTGGGCCCGTGAGTCATGGCTACTGAGCCTGCGCGTTCAGAGCCTGTGCTCCGCAACGGGAGAGGCCACAACAGTGAGAGGCCCGTGTACCGCAAAAAAAAAAAAAAAAAAAGATCTTGCAGGCGTGTATTTTTTTTTAACATGCAAAGGAGGTCATGATGGATCATTGAATAAAAAGAGCAGATTATAAAACAGGGGTAGGAATTTTTAGAGAAAAGGTAAATATAGGTATTTATGAATAATGAAGCATATGGAATATTAAAAGTATGTTTGGCAGACCTGCTGCATTAGCATTACCTGGGAGCTTCATAGAAATGTAGAATCCAGGACCTCACTCCAGACCTACTCAAGCAAAATATGCATTTTTGACAAGATCAACACCTGGTTGGTGTGCAGAGTCAAGTCTGAGACTCATTGCTCTAGGGCACTGGCTCTTGTCTTGGGTGCTCATCAAAATTCACCTGGGGAGCATTAAAAAAAATCCTGATTCCCAGGTAGCACCCAGGCCAATTAACTCGCAGTCTCTGTGGGTGGGACTGGGCATTGTATATCGTGGAACTCTCAGGTGATGCTGAGGAGCAGCCAGGGTTGAAACACCAGCTGTGAGACTACACCCCAGCTGTTAGAGTGCTTATTCTGTGGATGGTGCCAACCTCGTGCTTCTGATTTTGTTCTTTCTGCTTTTCTATATTTTCTGATTTTTGTTTAGGAAGCGTGCATTATTTTTATAGTGATAAAAAAATTATTTTAAATTAAAAAACCCTAAATGAATGCAAGGCTCATCTGAAGTTTAGACAGCAACCTTGAAGTGAGGAAGACGTTTCAGAGCAGGATTCACCATAGAAAGGGGAGTAGAGGGCACATACTCCCAGGTTGGGGGAGGGAGAGTGATAACAAAGCCATATGTTGTGCTGTTTCTTTTCGTTTTAGTCATGATATTGAACTTTTAAAATTCTGTTTTGAAATAAAAACGATCAAAGAAAGCATGAGCTTTTAATGTTTAGCAAAAGGGAACATGGGTTAAATGTTGAAAAACCCTGTTATAGAGGAAAAAGAGGAGTCATTCCATTTGCCACCTGACCTGGTGCATCTCTTCCCCTTAATAAAAGAAACTAAACGTTGCTGAGAGCTCGCTAACTGCTAGCATCATAATAGGCATTTCATTATCCTTGCAATAATGCCGAGGAGCAGCATTACCATGTCCCCATTTTAAGGGAGACTGAGCCCTACAGAGGTGACTTAATTTGCATGTAACCCCTAGCCTTGCCAATATGGCAGCCACTGGCCACACACTGAGCACTTAAAACAAGGCTGGCCCGAATTGATATGTGCTGTGAGCATAAAATAGGCACCAGATTCCAAAGACTCAGTATGAAAAAAACTGTAAAATAGCTCATTAATAATGTTTCATATTAATTACACATGGAAGTGATATTGTTTGGGATGTATTGGGGATAAATAAGATATATTATTAAACTTTATTTCAGCTATTTCTTTTTCCCTTTTTAAATGTGGCTACTAGAAATTTAAAAATTATTTACATGGCTTGCCTTTTGTGGTTCATACTTTATTTCTAGCCAAGCAGAGGCAACTAGGAGTTAGACCCAGGGGGATTATTTGTTGTTTATTCTCTTTGGAACCCTTCTAAGAGCAGAGGAAGAGGTGAGAGAGGAAGCAGCCTCTCCCTGTCTGATTGAGGATTGGATGGAAAAGAGGTTAAAATCAGTTTGAGGGCATCCCTGCCAACTTTCTTTAGTGTACTGGTTCTCAACCTCAGCTGAACTTTCGAATTTCCTGGAAAGCTTTTTAAAATCCTGATGTTCAGCCACACTACTGTCTGATCAAATCAAAATCTCTAGAGAATTTCTATTTTCCAAGATACCGAGGTTCAGCCAAGATTGAGAACAACGGCTTTAGCCAGATTTTTTAATCCTTCCTCCCTGGGAACAAACTACAGCTGTCTAGGAAAGTAGGCTAGCAACTTTTAGAAAGCAGAGACCTTAGATGATATTGAGGGGTGTTATTTGGGTCGTTATATATTTTCTTTAAGATTAAAAAAAAATGAGGTTGCTTTATTTCTGTTTTGTGAATTAATCTTGAAAGAACAGGGTTGGTTTAGTTATCTTGAAAATTCAGTCTCTTGGCCACTAGGGGGATTGGATTAAAACACTTGCAGAAGGATAAGCCTTTGTCCCTTGGAGAAACTCCTTAGAGTGGAGGTAAATTGGCACTGTCATCCTGGTAGGCAAAGGAGCAGCTTGTATTGCTACTTCTTAACTTTTATGTGACTTAAATCCTATAGCTGAAAGGGATTGACCTTTGTTACGGTTTTTTTTATGGGGTATAGTTGTTTTACAATGTTGTGTTAGTTTCTACTGTACAGCGAAGTGGAGTTCCCTGTGCTATACAGCAGGTTCTCATTAGTTATCTATTTTATACATATTAGTGTATATATGTCATTCCCGATCTCCCAATTCTTCCCACCTCCCCTTTCCCCTCTTGGTGTCCATACATTTGTTCTCTACATCTGTGTCTCTATTTCTGCCTTGCAAACCGGTTCATCTGTACCATTTTTCTAGATTCCACATATATGCATTAATATACAATATTTGTTTTTCTGACTTACTTCACTCTGTATGATAGTCCTAGGTCCATCCACATCTCTACAAATTGAAAGGGCTTGACCTTTGTGTCAATGAAAAGTGATATAATCTTTCTGAAGATCACTTGAGCAATGTAATTATAGAAAATATTTATGGAGGGCTCACTCTGTGTCAGACACTGTGCTCAGTCCTTCACACACATTATCTAATAGAAATCCTCACAACAATCAGATACAGCAGATACAATTATTATCTTAATTTCAGATTAAAAAAACACAAGGGCTGGAGGGATTAGAGAACAAACCGCATGGCCACAGAGCTGGAAAATAAAAGATTTGAACCCAAGCAGTCTGTCCCTAGAACCTGCCTCTTAACCTCTAAATGATATCATATAAAATATACTTAGACTTTGCCCCGTGATTTTAGTCCTAGGACTTTACTCAAGGAAATGATCAGACAACAGCATAATTCAGAACACAACTAGATCTAGAAAAATCTCAATATCCCTATTCTTGTAGGAGACTAAACAGATTAGTGTATCGCCATAAAATGAAAAAATATGTAACAGCTAAGAGTACTGATATAGAAGTGATGTACTGAAATGGAAAAACTCTTCATGAAGTATTATTAAGTTAAAAAAGCAATTTAGAAAACATATACAGTACAATATCCAGAAAGAAAAAGCCAGCGGGTATGTGTGTAGGCGGGAACACTAAAACATTAACAGTGGCTATTTTTAGAGGGAATATCAGGAATTTTAACTTTCCTCTTTACATTTTTCCTTATATTCTAATTTTTTAATAGTGTCTTTTCAGGCAGTAATTTTTTTAGAGCAATGCAAATGAAGATATTTCAGCATATGAAAGAACAATGCCTGCTTAAAGGAAGTGAAAGGAGTTAGTGGGAACATCTTTGAGGTGGCCCTGGGCACTAAATTTAGCACTAGAACTCTGGCAGCCAAAGGAAAAAGAGAAACATGTTGGTTGTATAAATTTCATAGTATCTCATCTAATGTTTTATGAGAGAGTCTCTTAGGTGGTTTTCTGCATTTCTAACTGTTTTCTCTTGTGAACTTCAGAGCGTGCGACCCTAAATAGATGCTACACGCATATCCCAGTTCTCTGTTACGAAGTGCCCTGAACTTGACTGAACTTGTGTTCACTGAGTACCTGCCATGTACCAGGCTGGGGGCCGAGTGCTAAATCTTCTCTTCCTTGCAACAAAACTCTGATTCATACCTTCCGCTCATCCCCCCCACCCCCCCCCCCCGGAGTCCCATCCCATGCAAATGCTTCTGGTTCTAAAGTCTGGTTCAAGCACCGCTACTAGAGCCTCCAGGGCAAGCCAATCATCCCCTTTTGAGATGCCTGTTGTACCACCAGTCCACATGGGACAATTCAATACATACACATTCCCTCATCTTTTCATAAGCATTCACTATGTCTCCACTATTGGACTGGAAACAAACTGGGAACATGGGCCTATTTTCTCTTATGTATAGAATTCTGGAATTCTAGCATTTTAGAGTTTGAAGGGGATGCCTGATAGCTGGGATGACCAATGCACCCTGGTTTACCTGGGACTTTCCTGGTTTTAGCACTGAAGGTCCCATATCCGGAAAACCTACTTAATCCTGGCCAGACAGCTGGGTACTTTCTAGGTACTCACTAATTATTACTTGATTAGTTGGATTATTTTATATGGTAAAATGCCTACTGGGTGCATTCCAATTTTTAGCTATATATTCACAAAATAATAACCCCTGTATTAACATGGCTCTCTCTACTGCTGTGTTAGTATAATCTTCAGGCAAACTCTGGAAGCAGGAAAAGGCAGGGGTTATTAGTCCAGCTGAGAAAAGTAAGGCAGAGAAGAGTTTTGTAAATTTTTCCAGGTATTAAGTGAGTAGTCAGAATTATGAATTGGGTCTTTTGATTCCTATTCAGGGCGCCCTGGAATTTGAAAATACCCACCATGGAGCTTCCGTTGTTTTAAATAATTGCGCAAGGCTTTTGTGAAGAAAAACACAAATTGTAGTTTGAGATCCAAAAGGCTTGCATAAATGGAACGTGGAATATCATCATCTTTCTAAATGGAACAATTCAATATTATAAAGATTATTTCCCCAAAATTAGTTAATAAGTTGAATGCAGTTTTAACAAAAATTCCAACAAGATTTTTCTTGGAACGTGACAAAATTATTCTTAAGTTCGTCTGCTTACAATACCCACTGAAGAAGAGTTCAAGAAAATTTTGAGAAGGAACAGTTGTGAAGGGGGTAATTGTACTTCTAGGTTTTAAAAGTTATTAAACCACAGTACTTTAAGCAGTGAGGTGTTAGCACAGAATTGATTGATCAATGGAATGAAATAAAAAGTCCAGAAAGAGAACCCAAAGCATCTTAGAAATTTGGTATATGATAAAGCTGGTTCAGGTCAATGGAGAATGATTATTTAGTAAATGATGTTGGGCAAATAGACCGATCATTTAAATGCAAATAGGGACTTCCCTGGTGGCGCAGTGGATAGGACTCTGTGCTCCCAATGCGGGGGGCCCTGGTTCGATCCCTGGTCAGGGAACTAGATCCCACATGCATGCTGCAGCTAAGAGTTTGCATGCCACAACTAAGGAGCCCTGGAGCCGCAACTAAGGAGCCCGCCTGCTGCAACTAAGACCCGGTGCAACCAAATAAATAAATATTTTTTAAAAATAAATGCAAAAAATTTAGGGCTCTATCTCTCCCAAAATGCCCAAATAAATTAACTTTTAATGTAAAAAAAATAATGCTGCAAAAGAATCAGAAGAAGAACCAGTGAATGTTTATGTGATCTTTGGGAGAAGAAAACCTTTCTAAATAAAACATGAAAGGTAGACATCATAAGGGTGAAAACAGATTAAATTTGACTACATGAAAAATACATTTTTTAAAGGTTTAATAGAAATGACACTGTGGGAAAAACCTTTGCTGTGTATATGACAATTTGAAAGAATTCTTACAAATCATTAAGAAAAAGATAAACATACTAATAGAAAAATGGCAAAGTACACAATTTGCCACAGAAGTACAAATTATTAAAAGTTCTATTTCCTTAGTAAGCAAATGAAAGTAAATAAAAACCAAAAAGTTCTCCCCCTCCATTTTTTATCTTACCTAATGATATTGGAAAAAAAAATTAAAACCATAATATCCTTTGCTGATGGGAGAATAAATCAGCAGCCTTCCTGTAAGGCCAGTTGTAATAGGAATTAAAGCCTTATTAACCTGCGTTCATTTTGATCCAGCAATTCCACAACTATACATATTTTTAAGTAATAATAAAAGATATGTGCAGATACCTCTTTATAACTATGTGCGTGGGAATTTTATTTATTGTAGTTAAAAGGAAGAAACAACTTAATGTCTAGTTCTAGGGAATTGGTTGCATAAATGACAGAATATTGCTCCAGTAGAATGAGAGGCAATTATACAAATATACTTTGCAGTTAATGTCGTAGAAGAATATTTAAGGACATGAAAAATATTCATGACGATGTATATTGCTAAGTGAAAAAAAGCATGTTACTAGGCTGTATTCATAGCATGACCCTGTGTTTGTTTACACCCATATGTAAACATATACCCAGAACATGACTTGTGCATTACAAATGATTTGTTCTTTTTTTACGTTTTTGCATTTCTACTGTACACATTTATTGACTTTTTAATAAGAAAAATTAATAATTACTATTAATTATTGTTAAAGAGAACTTAGATCCTGAGTTAGTGTTTTTTTTTTGAGGGTATGGAATTGTTTGTGTGCTATGTTATATATTTCTGTAATGCTTGAACTTTGTTTACTGAATTTGATCATTTTTATAGTCAAAAGGAAACAATTTTAAAAAATAAAGGGCTGGGGAACAAAGAAGTTCATACTCTTTAATCCAACAATTTAACTTTTAGAAACGTTCTTAACCCTGAATATGAGTAAATATTTATACAGAGATTGCTCATCATAGCAGTATTTACAACAGAAAAAACAAACAAAAGCCTGATAAAAAAACATATAAGCACCATTTAAACAATACAGAGCTAGATAAATTATGACAGGCCCATTAGATGAACCTACAGCAGCATAGTGAAGTCAGCATGAATCCAGCCTGCCTGGATTCAAATCTCAGCTCCACCATTTACTTGCTGTGTGACTTTTCACAAGTTACTTAACCTCTCTGCTTCAATTTCCTCTAGTAAAATGAGGATAACAATAGTACCTACATCATTGGATGGTTATGAGGATTTTGAAGTCAGAGCTCATGCAGGAAACAGATGACACACTCAAATTAGATAATTTGCGTAGAGTTTAATAAAAGGACTCTTTACAGAGGTGTGGACAGGGTGTAGTGAAACCACCAAGGATAGTGCAGTACTCTGGGCAAGTAGTAGTAGGAAGTCATAGGGAGCAATTGGGCAGGTATTGGAACCTGGAGAGAGAGAGAGTTCCTAGGAGGAGCTGTGCTCTTTGTGAAAAGCCCAGTGACCCTTCCTACCTTAACCTCACCCTCCAGGCTTCTTCTGAGACATCTGTGATAAGTCTGCCACTGCTGCAATAATGGTGCATATAAACAACCCCAAATCTCACTGGCTACAAACTGCAGACATTTGTTTTTCTCACTCCCAGGTTGACTGAAGCAGCTCTGCTTCAGGCTTTAGGTTGTTTGGGTTCAGGTCAGCTTCTTATTTTGGGAACAGCCACCAAGAGGCCAAACCAAACAGGCAAGTCGCTTTCAGGCCTCTGCTCACACCAAGTGTGCAAACATTCCATTGGCCAAAGCATGTCCCATGACTGAGACTAAAGTAAACAGAGTAGAGCTATTTATATTCCACATACTCTAGTAGAAGGCAAACTCCCATGGCAAATCCTGACACAGGGAGAGAGGAAGAGAGTGGAGTTGGGAATGATAATCCAATGACAACTTGTCATTGGCCAAATCCAAGGAAGTGAGAGGGCACAGAAGCCGGGTGATGCAGTCTGTACAGGTCGGCCTTCGGGGGCACAGAGCAAGGTGGAAGAGGGTAGAGGGGTCTGGAGAGGCAAACAAAAATATCTATGCAGGATTACGTGAGTTAATATTTTTGACGAGTTTAGGATAGTGATTGGCATGTAAAAAAATACTATAATAAGTGTTAAATGAAATAATAAAATACGGTGCCATTGGAAATGATGTTTTCAAGAATATTTAATCAAACATTTTAAATATTTATAATTAACTGTTAAATGAAAGAGGTTATAGAGCAGCTGTACATTATAATATCATTTAAAAATACAATATACCTAGAAGAAAGACTGGGAGGAAACGTAGCAAAATAATAATGTTGTTGCTGGGAGGTAGAATCATGGGGAATTTTTTCCTTTCTGTGCTCTGTGTTCAGAAATAGGTTGCCACATATGATCTCATTGGTTGTGCACTGCACAACTCCAGGAGCCCCATTTGTCCCTCTGCAGCTTATACAACCTTCAGCTTATACAACCTCCTTCATTGCCCACAGCTTCTAAAACACACATGTATTACCCTTGTGTAACCAAATAAATGCAATAAAAATTGCAACCTTGCTTTTTCTCCCTAAAACTCTTCAAAGACAACAGAAATTGACCTAGTTTGGCATTTTCACTAGAGTGGCAAAGAAATTATTCCAGTATAGTTGTCCTTCAGGATCCTGGGGGAATGGTACCAGGACCCTCATGGATACTAAAGTTCATGGATGTGCAAGTCTCTTTTATACAATGGTGTAGTAGTTGCATATAACCTACACAATCCTCCTGTACACTTTAAATCATCTCTAGATTACTTATAATACCTAATCCAATGTAAATGCTATGTAAATAGTGTGCAGCAAGTTCAAATTTTGCTTTTGGGAACTTTCTGGAATTTTTTCCTCTGAATATTTTTGATCTGTTGTTTGGTTGAATCTGCAGATGTGGAATCCACAGATAAGGAGGGCCGATTGTGCTCTAAGATGATTGTTATAAGGCACACTCACCAACGCTTGAGGCAATCGAGGTTATACAGTCACCGTTGCAGAACTGAAAGGTATTTCTTCATGCATGTCGTATAAATAGAGAAAACATGTTTGGCCTGCGTGAGTTACTACAATTTTTAAAATCCTGTAATATATCTTCTTTAGCGGAGAAATTCAGAACTGCTGGATGAGAAATGATGAATATAAGAATGAGATATTTCTACTAAATCCACAATGGAGAAGATTTAAAGTAAAATGAAAGCTTCTCTCCCCATGCCCAAGATGAAATGAGCCTAGCTCTTAAAGGCATTCAGGCCAACCCTGCACTTCCTGTCTCTGTATTTCTTGTTATATGAGATAATAAGTATCTTTACTACTTAGGCCACTGTATTCTATTACTTGAAGCCAAAAATTATATGTATTCTCTTCAAAGCCCTCCCTTCCCAAGATAGAGTTAAACATCCCTTCCTCTGTGTGTCCACAATCCCTGTGTATGTACCTCTATTCTAGAATTTAACGTATAGTGTAATAGTCATTGACATGACTTGTTTATGAGATCATCCAAAAAATTCATGGATTTTCCTTTCATTTTTGTAACCTCAGTATCCTTCTTGGTACCCAGCGCAGAAGCATTTGTTGAGTAGGTGTCAAGACTTCCTATGTTCACTGTTCTGGGAGGCGTGGAGGGCACTGTCTCTTGAGAGTGTGGGACAACGGTGGACAGCCCATGTACATACTTGGGTGAGCCTGTTGGGAAAGGCTGAGTCACAAATACCCTAGAGAACCTCCAGCCCTGAGCTCCCGACAGCGCACTCCTGAAAACTGGGAGACAGAACCAAAAGCCGTCCTAGATGCGGGGTGGGGCAATTCAGAAGAGTATGTCTCTTTTCCCATTTGGTTCTTAGGATCCTTTTTAGGTATTATTTTTATTTTTTAATAAAAATATTTTTGGAGATTAAAATGTCGGTTTCATTGCAAAGTTAGATTGGAGGGTGTGGCTTGGTTGTGAAGGCAAATGCGTTTGCTAATACTCTCCTGTTTCGAACTTAACCCTCCAAAATGCCATCCTCCACCCCTGCTGGGACAGAAGCTGTCCTGTTTGGCTTACCACATGGCTGGGGGTACAGACCAGAAAACACCTGCCCTCCACAGAGCAGGTTCCCAAGCAAAAGTGAAGTCAGAAAGCCAGGCCTGCCAGGGGAGCATATACAAAGACATGAACTTCTACACTGGAGTACTGGTGCTGCACATTCTTTGTAATCTTTTTCACTTTCCTCTCCTGGCTTGGATCATTGAGAGGTCACAGTATTTAAACATTTCCCCCAACCTTGGTTTGGCTTTTGCTTTCTTACAATATGAAGAAGGTAGCTTCCGAACCAGCTGAGGAATGTGAGTGGCAGAGTGTGGACTGTTTCGTGTTTGATATCATCATATTTTGATACTTTCTCCACAAAGTCTCAGTGTGACGGCTGGAATGATCATTGGCAGAAATACACAGGATTCTGAATTTGAAAGTTTGGGCCGCAGGTTGCAGTAAAAGTAACCAGTCCAGGGTGCTATTTTCAGAGTTCAAATATCCTAATGGGCAAATCTGCTAAACCAATTTGGAAAGTGTTAATGGGAAAGAATAGGTTTATGTGTTAGACCACCCAAACCTCATTTGCTTTTTTTATTTGATTTTTTTTTTTTTTTTTTTGCGTTACTCGGGCCTCTCACTGTTGTGGCCTCTCCCGTTGCGGAGCACAGGCTCTGGACGCGCAGGCTCAGCAGCCATGGCTCACGGGCCCAGCCTCTCCGCGGCATGTGGGATCTTCCCGGACCGGGGCACGAACCGGTGTCCCCTGAATTGGCAGGCGGACTCTCAACCACTGCGCCACCAGGGAAACCCTTTATTTGATTTTTATTGGAGTATAGTTGATTTACAATGTTGTGTTAGTTTCTACTGTACAGCAAAGTGAATCAGTTATGCATATACATATATCTGCTCTTTTTTAGCTTATTTTCCCTTATAGGTCATTACAGAGTACTGAGTAGAGTTCCCTGTGCTATACAGTAGGTCCTTATTAGTTATCTATTTTATATATAGTAGTGTGTATATGTCAATCCCAATCTTCCAATTTATCCCTCCCCCTGCTTTCCCCCAGGTAGTAAGTCAGAGAAAGACAAATATCATATGGTATCACTTATATGTGGAACCTCATTTCCTTTTCAGTAGTCACTTTCAATGTCTTGCCTGAAAGGAGGGTGTCCCATAGGAATGGTAAGCCATGTGGCAGGTCTCTTCAGGGAGGCGGCTTTATCTGGCACCCCTAAATCACGGCTTATAGGAAGCTCCTACTTTATTCTCCCCCTCACAAGGCCATGTAAGATTGTAAGAATGCAGTGGAAAAGGGGGAATTTTCCAGGTTTAATTCAGGAGCAAAGCACAGATGGCCCCAGAGCAGGGACCCTTCCAGCCCCACGCCATCATGATACATTTCACCAGCTTGGGCAGAAACAGGAAGTAGGTGAGGGCAACACAGAGCCCTGAGAATGTGACCAGGGCACCATTTCTGGGTTCTGTAGAGTAAGTTGACCGGACCAGGCTCTCTCCAACCAGTTTGAGACTCAGCCTCTCCTGTCAGCCTCCTCAGCCTAATACTGCCTTGGGCCCCAAAGTCCACAGTTCACCAGTCCCAGGCTCCATGACACAGCCACAATCCCTGTGCTGCTAATCCTGGCCAACTGTCAAGTTAATGAGTCTCCGGGGTTCTTAGGGGACTGGGCAAGAGTGTGGATGACTCAGTGTGGCCCATCCCCGTTATTAGAGAAACAGCTCAAAGCAAATGGTTTGTGACGGTGAGTTAGTAATTTCAGCTTCATTAGAGAATATCTTGTGGAAGGTGCAGCAGTGAATAGCATTTGCAGACCTTTTAAGACTAATTTTTGTGTCACAGAAGAAAGGGGAAGTTAGAGTAAATAGCCTGAGACTCAGATGATTTATTTCTCAGTTTAGACTTGCGTGTTTCATTCACTTCTGGGACGTTTCTTCTCTTCTATCTGCCTTTGGGGATCAACATTGAAAGAGGAGTGAGTCATCATTTGGCCACGTCTTCTTTTCTGTGTTTAATCCCTTAATGTAAAAGAGAATTAGGCAAGAGGATTAAGAGAGATTAAACAAGATTCATTATTGAATTATTAAAAATTAAGCTCTGGCTTCAAACAGCCTAAGAGGAGGTGCATACAATAATGTAAGGGACACAAACACTCCACAAAAACTCCTTATTCAAACACAAGAGATGGTATCCATTTGTTCTTGATAAAAATCAATGGTTAACAATAATACACTCAAAAGATATCATAATGTCTCTTCATTCACAAAGAGACCCTACCAACCCGCCTCTGGGAGGGTTGGGACTTAGAGAAAAATAGCTCTAGTCCTGAGATGGGTTAACCTGATATTTCTCTTCATCTGCTATAGGACTAGGTCTTCTTACCCAGTGGGTACTCAGCATTTCCAACCGATACGCCATCAAACGCTTGTAGGATTTATAAGCCCCTAAGTAGTACTCTAGGGCAGGGCTTGAGTGAGATACTGAAAATGAACAAACTTCCCCTTCATCCTTTTGAATCACAGACGTAGCCTCTGAGGTCAGCTTCTCAATCTCTTCAGGCCTTCAAGTCTTTATGTGGGAGAACCAGGGAAAATTCTGAAAAAATTAAAATTAGGTTTTTCTCAGAGAACCTCTCAAAAAATGAAAATTTTAGATTATAGAAAGATGTATAAAACCTTTAAGATAAGATGGTCATGGTTTGCACATTCAGCTTTATTCCTCTGAAGACATTTCTTTTTAAAATAATTTTTTAAAATATTTATTTATTTATTTACTTGGCTGCATGGGGTCTTAGTTGTGCCATGCGGGATCTAGTTCCCTGACCAGGGATCGAACCTGGGGCCCCCTGCATTGGGAGTGTGGAGTCTTAACCACCGGATCACCAGGGAAGTCCCTGAAGATATTTCTGAAACTACAAAATAAGGGAAATTTCTGTAGGGTCCGCGCAGTCTCAGATTACACTTCGAGACTTCAGAGGCAGAGTGAGACTCTCAAAAGACAAAATGTGTGTTTGCCTTCAGAGCTGCTGTGATTTTCATGAGGACTCACTGCCTTCTCTTTGTGGGCTTGTGGCTGCTGTGTTTAGTCTAGAGCAAAGGTTTATATAACTCTCTACGAGGACCACGGATGGACAACTAGGGGTTTTTGAACCCCATGAACTTGTAGCAATTTTCATGATACATGTATTGGTTGGGGCAATATGGAGGATCCAAAGCTTTCATTAGATTCTCAGAAAAGTCCATGACTTCATATGGAAGAGGGTTCCAAGGCTTTTCCAAGGCTGGAGCATCTGCATGCTTTCTGGTTCAGCAGTAGCTCCACACCTGAAACATAGGTAATGTTATTATACTCACCTTACAGATGAGGAAACAGGCTGACAGAATTTTAAAAACCCATCGAGGGTTTCCCTGGTGGTGCAGTGGTTGGGAGTCTGCCTGCCAATGCAGGGGACACAGGTTCGTGCCCCGGTCCAGGAAGATCCCACATGCCGCGGAGTGGCTGGGCCCGTGAGCCATGGCCGCTGAGCCTGCGCGTCCGGAGCCTGTGCTCCGCAACGGGAGAGGCCACAACAGTGAGACGCCTGAGTACCACACACACACACACACACACAAAAAAGAAACCCATCGAACCTCCCACAGCTGGTAAATGGTAAAGCCAGGTTATAAACCCAGGTCTGTCTGACTTCAGAAACTGAGCCTCTCATTAGTGGGCAATGCTTTGTCTACATTTAACAGGTTTAAAAGAATAAGATCTGGAATTTGTTAGGGCTCTCCCAGCTTTCCCGAATCTTTACGGTAGCATCCCTGACAGGTGACCCAGCTCTGTCCGAACCCTTCTGGGGATGGGAGCTTCCTACCTCACCAGGGATCAGTTCTGTTGTTGAACTTAATGAGCGCTTTTCAAATATAAAACCCCAATTTACCTTATGATTGGATGCTGGCAAGGTGCTTTCAAATATAGTGAAATACAGAATGTCTTCAGGTGTGCTATCCAGGACTGGAGTCTGAAATTCTGAAGCATGAAGACCTCTGCTTCTCTCCCTCTTCAAAGTGGGTCACATGGGGGAAGGTGGCCTGTGTTGGAAAATCCAAACATGCACATCAAGAAAGAATCTAACATGTGGAATGATGGACAAGGCAATCATTCAAAGACATCAAAAGGTGTGCTTTGAAAATGAGAATGACCTGACAGTTTCCGTATACAGCAAAATCTTTATTAGCTGACATTGGAGGTCTTTTTTTCTCTAGCTTCTTTGGTAAAAATGATCCTTTTTGTATCTCCTTTATGCTTTAGTGAATAAGAAATCTGGAAGGTGGTGGAGGATGCTTTCCGAGAGTATTGGTGGTTTCTTGTGAGCTCAAGTTCTTTCCTGCCTCTCAAAAGGTCCTCAATGATAGATGACTTAAATGCCTTAAAAAATGGAAAGCATTTATCAGTAATGTTAGTAAATTAGAAAAATTACTATTATCTCCTGAGTAAACTATTCTTTTTGGGGCAGTTAGTCTTCATAGATGGTCACTAAGGGTCCACGCCTCCCAGGACTCATGCCTCAGAATCTAGACTAGCCCAATGGAGTGTGATGGGAGTGATGCTGTGCCAGTTCCGAGCATCAGCCTTAGAAAGGTCTCAAAGCTTCCACTTTTGCATTTTTGTGAGCTCTGTGCTGCCATGTATCAATCCAACTACTCTCATGCTGGAGGGGCCATGTAGAGAGAGAGAGAGAGATGCCCCAGTATGATGTGGAAAGAGAGAGTCCCAACTGCTCAAGTATTGCATCTGAGTTCAGCCTTCCAGCCATCCCTGTGAAGTCACCAGACATGTATCTGAGCTATCTTGGATGTTCTGTGTAGTCGAACTTCCAGGTGACTGCAGCCCCAGCCGATATCACACTGAGCAGAAGAACCACCCAGCTGAGCCTAGCCAACCTACAGAATCATGAGAGATAATAAACTGGTTATTTTAAGCCCCTAAGTTGTGGGATGGTTTGTTACATAGTAATAGATAACCAAACACTTTTCATATTCATTTAGCAAAACTGATTATTTTTATGGGTAAACAAAGTTGATAAAAATACATATTATAGCAAAGTGATTAAAAACACTCACTTATCTTGCAAAACACCCAATCAGAAAAACTGATTATTTTTATGGGTAAACAAAGTTGATAAAAATACATATTATAGCAAAGTGATTAAAAACACTCACTTATCTTGCAAAACACCCAATCAGAAATAAGCCTCATTAAAGCAGTATTCTAACCACAGTGAGATAGTGCTTTATAACCACTAGGATGATTACAATCAAAAAGGCAGATAATAATAAGTGCTGACAGGGATGTGGAGAAGTTGGAGCCCTCATACACTGCTGATGGGAATGTAAAATTGTGCAGCTGCCTCAGAAAGCAGCCTGGCAGTTCCTCAAAATGTTACTTATAGAGCTGGCATGGGACCCAGCAACTCCACTACTAAGTATATACCCAAGAGAAATGAAAACATATGTTCTCATAAAAACTTGTAAAAGAATGTGCATAGCAACGTTATTCATAATTGCTGAAAAGTGGAAATAACTCAAATGTCCATCAACTGATGAATGGATAAATAACATGTGGTATTATCTATACAAGGGAATTGTACGGATAAAAAGGAATAAAAAGGGATGAAGTATGGATACATGCTACAGCATAAATGAACCTTGAAAATGTTAAGTGAAAGAAGCCAATCACAAAGACCAGATACTGTATGATTCTGTTTATATGAAATGTCCAAGCAAATCTGTAGAGACAGAGTGTAGATTAGTGGTTGCCTAGGGCTGGAAAGCAATGGAGAGTGACTGTTAATGGGTACAGAACTACTTTTTGGTATAATGAAAATATTCTATAATTGAATGTGTTGATGATTTCAACCTCCGTGAATATACTAAAAACATTTAATTGCACATTTTAAATGGGTGACTTGTATGGTATGTGAATTGTATCTCAGTAAAGGTGTTACCAAAAAAAGAAAGTCAATCTCCTATAAGACTGATGTTCATTTTGTTTTGACTGCTTTGGGCACCAGACTCTTGCCTATGATCAGATAAGGCTAAATCAACCCAGATAGCTAACAGCAGTTGAATGGGCTTTTTGATGGGGGAGTTTATAGAAACAACATATGAAACGAGAGCTGAATGACAATTTATTATGCAGTTAATATAGTGTAAACTTACAGTTAATATTCTTAGCTTCTTCTTATCAATGAGGTGAAGATCAATACAGAGATTTGGTCTGAATCCTTAAATTCTCTGATTGTGAGGTTTGTTAAGTCACCTCTTGGGACCTGCTGTGTTCTAATTATGACGTGATATTAGCTTGTCAGTATGAGGGCAGTATTGCCCCCTCCTCAATTTCCCAGAAAACAAAACAATGTTCATAACTATATTTGCAGAAACTGTCAAAAGTATCTGAGTTCATTACCTACATAGAAAACATAAGTTCCAGTTAGACTATTCTGCAGCAGCGTAATAGCACATTTTTCATTGTCTAATGGCCACTGAATGATTGACTTTTGTAGATGTTTTAGGTGGTTTTTTATTTATTATTATTTTTTATTTTATTTATTTTTGGCTGCGTCGGGTTTTCGTTGCTGCACGTGGGCTTTCTCTAGTTGCGGTGAGCGGGGGGTTACTCTTAGTTGCCATGTGCGGGCTTCTCACTGAGGCGGCTTCTCTTTGGTGCGGAGCGCAGGCTCAGTAGTTGTGGCGCCCGGGCTTAGTTGCTCTGCTGAATGAGGGATCTTCCAGAACCAGGGCTCAAACACGAGTCCCCCGCGTTGGCAAGCGGATTCTTAACCCCTGTGCCACCAGGGAAGCCCCGTTGTAGGTGTTTTTGAAAAAAATATGTATGCTCTACTTGTTGTGATGTGCAATTTTATACGTATCCATTAATTTAAGCTTAATTGTGCACTTATGTCCTCTATAGCCTTATAATATTTTAGCTACTTCATTTAGAATTATAAATATAATATTTACTCATTGATACCCTAAAATGTGTCAGGTCCCATGCCAGGCTCTAAGGATTCAGTCCTGATCAGTACACAGTTCCTGTCCTCGCAGAGCTCACAGTAGATGACAAATGTCTCAGCGAATGAGGATATAAGAACTGCAATGCCAGTTTGTATTTACTTGGAATGTACATTTTTAATTTATAGGTATACTTAATTTAAACCTTTGCCTTTTTATCTATTTTTTTAAATAAAATAATGTTAAAATCTATGGTCGTGAAGTCATCAAATTCTCTGTTAGATCTGTTAATTTTTGCTTAATATACTTTGAGTCTCCTTTGTTAGATGCACCAGTTCAGGATTTTTATAACTTCCTGATGAATTCTCTCTTTTATCTCCTGCAGTGTCTAATCTTCACACAATCCAGTAAAACTTTCATTTTCCTCTCTAGAGGTTCAATTTGGGTCTTTTTATATCTTACCATGCTCAATCTTTCCTCTACCTTCTTGAATTTATAGAATATCGTTACAATAACTTTTAATGTTCTTATCTACTAATTCTGTCATCTGCACTGTTTCTGGATGTGTTTCTATTGATAGATTTTTCTCCTCATTGTGGGTCAGAGTTTCCTGCTTCTTTGCATCCCTGGTAAGTTTTGATTGGTTGCCAGACATTGTGTATTTTACCTTGTTAAATGCTGGATGCTTTGTATGCCTGTAAATATTCTTGAGCTTTGTTCTGAGACACAGTTAAATTACTTGGAAACAGTTTGATCCTTTTAAGGCTTTTTTATTTTCAAGCTTTGTTAGGAGGGATCCAAGTAGACTTTAGTCTAGAGCTGATTTTTCCCCACTACTGAGGCAGTACCCTTCTGGTTACTCAATGCCCTATGAATTACAGGGTCTTCCACTCTGTCTGATGGGAGCCCAATCCTTCCTAGTCCTGTGTCATCTCCCTGGATTGCTACCTCTGCTCTTTTTGGGTCATTCATTCTTTGGCTGTGGGTAGGTTTCTCACACTCATGGGCTGATGAGCATTCAGCTGAGGACTCAAGGGGGATCCTGTGCAGATCTCTGGGACTGACTTCCTCTGTGTGCAATTTCTCCTCTCCACTACTGTGCCTGCAAACTCCAACAGCTTTGGCTTCCTTAGACTCCCGGGATTTATCCCTTCAACTCAGAGACCCTGCATCTGCCTGGGTTCCCCCTGCCTGGCTATGGCTAGAAACTCTCCAGCACGAAACTGGAGCAATCGTAGGGTTCACTAATGTGTTTGCCCTTTCAGGGATCACTGTGCTGTGTGATGTCCAAAGTCTAAAAGACCTTTGTTTCAAATATTCTGTCCAGTTTTTTAGTTGTTCCAGGCAAAGAGGGTAAATCCAGTTCTCGTTACTCCATCTTGGCTGGAAGATGAGGTCTACTTAATTTCTAGTAACGCTTTTTGCCTTAATATCTATTTTTGTCTGGTATTGCCACACCAACTTTCTTTCCACAAGTATTTGCCAGGTGTTTATATGTCCATCTCTTTACTTAGAGCCTTCTTATATCATGTGTCTCAGCTTTGTCTCTTTAAAAAGAACTTAGCAGTTGGACTTTATCTCCTAGTCTGAGAATTTTTGTTCTTTAAACACTGGGTTTAATCGTTTAAATTTATAGGGGTTAGTAATCTATTTGGATTTATTTCTATTTCCTTTTTTGTGCTTTTCCTTTATTATGCTTTTTCTTTTTTCTTTTATTGCTTTCTATTGTATTAATATAGTTTTTCTTATGCTCCCCCTTTTTATTTCTACAGGTTTGGAAGTTATGTATTCTATTTTTGTTCTTTTAGGAGTTACACTCTGAATTTTAATATGCATTCTTGACATAATAAAGTACAAACCTAATTGGTATTGCCATCCCCCCCTAAAAAAATACAAGGTCTTGGGCCTCCCTGGTGGCGCAGTGGTTGAGAGTCCGCCTGCCGATGCAGGGGATACGGGTTCGTGCCCCGGTCTGGGGGGATCCCATATGCCGCGGAGCGGCTGGGCCCGTGAGCCATGGCTGCTGGGCCTGCGCATCCGGAGCCTGTGCTCCGCAACGGGAGAGGCCACAACAGTGAGAGGCCCGCATACCACAAAAAAAAAAAAAAAAAAAAAAAAAAAAAAAAAAAAAAAATACAAGGTCTTATAAAGATTTAATTCCTTTCTCTGTCTCCCACATTCCACATTACTGTGGCCTAAAATGTATTTCCATCTTGTTTTTAAACATCCCCAACAAATTAGTAATTTTTTTTTTTTTTTTTTGCCATACCATGTGGCATGTGGGATCTTAGTTCCCTGAGCAGGGATTGAACCTGCACCCCCTGCATTGGAAGTGCATTGTCTTAACCACTGGACCACCAGGGAAGTCCCCAAATTAGTAATTTTTAATAGTCAATGTTTATTAGGGTTTAGATTACCCATTTGCTCACACTGCTTCATGCATCACACTCCTTCAACTATAATACCATCCTACTGAAGAATGTCCTTCAGGAATTCTTTCCCTGAGAGTTAGTGAGACATGAACTCTGAGTCTTTTGTTTGTCTGAAAATGTCTTTGTTTTATTCTGTGCTCAGTGTAAAAACATGATTTTGCTGAATATAGAATTCCAGGTTGACAATTACTTTCCTTAATACATTGAAGATATTGTTTCATTTTCTTTCTGGCATTTGTTATCTGATAAGAAGTCTGTTCTCAATAATTATTGTTCTTTTGTAGACAGTCTGTCTTTCCAGTTTGGCTGGATTTATCTCTTGTCTATATTGTTCTGCAGGTGTGATGATGTGTTTAGGTGTGGATTTGTATTGTATTATTTATTCCGTTCAAGACAATTTACTACTTCAATTAGAAAGGCTCATTATGTTCAATACTGTCCTGCACCACCTGGATCCCTCTTCAGGACTGAAGGACCTAATCCCCCAGATGCTAGGAGCTGGGGGTGCTTCCAGAAGACAACGCTCAGATGTCAGCCTTCTCCAGGAATTGCCCTCAGCTGAATAGTGCTGTTTTGCTCAAGAGGTTACACCCCTTCCTAAGGGCAGTCGGCATCCAGTGATTCGTCAATACAGGGGTACAAAGAGCCAGCCCTCTTGTCTCAATGTGGGACAATTCTAAAGGTCCTTAGCGTCAGAGCTCCCTTTGGTAGGATAATCAACCAGTCCTTTACCAAGGACTTGTGCCTCTAAAACCCCTCAATCTTGCATCCTGGGAAACCCCTCGATCCTGGGCAAACGGGGACAATTGGTCATCCTTCCCATGAAGTTGGCCGAAGTCTTTGTTGAGGCTGCATCACACCTCACCTTCTCCCTCTGCCCAGTCCTGCTTCCATCCCTTCCACTAATATTGATCTCAAGAGCTCTCCATAATAAGCCTCCTGCACACTAATCTCTGTTTCAGTCTACTTCCCAGGGAACCGAACCTACAACATTAATGTCTTTCCAAATTTAATTATAGAAAATTTCTCTTTAAATAGTGCCTTTTCACATTCTCTATTCTTTTCTTCAGGGACATCCACTAAATGCACCTTGAATCTCTTCATTCTATCCTCCATTTCTTTTTTTTTTTTTTGCGGTATGCGGGCCTCTCACTGTTGTGGCCTCTCCCGTTGCGGAGCGCAGGCTCTGGACGCTCCGGACGCTCACGGGCCCAGCCGCTCCACGGCATGTGGGATCCTCCCGGACCAGGGCACGAACCCGCGTCCCCTGCATCGGCAGACGTACTCTCAACCACTGCACCACCAGGGAAGCCCCTATCCTCCATTTCTCTTAATCACTCTTCTTTTTTTAATTTTTAATTTAAAAAATATTTATTTTTTTTTTTATTTGGCTGCACTGGGTCTTAGTTGCAGCATGCAAGATCTTTGTTGCCATGTGCGAGATCTTTTAGTTGTGGCACGCAGATATTTAGTTGCAGCATGCGAACTCTTAGTTGCGGCATGTGGGATCTTGTTCCCTCAGGGGACAAACCCAGGCCCCCTGCATTAGGAGCATGGAGTCTTAGCCACTGGGCCACCAGAGAAGTCCCTCACTCTTCTAAAAAAAACCACTCCATCTCTATTTTTGAATTTGCTGATTTCATCTTCATGCAGGTCTCATTTGCTGTTTAACCCATCTGTTTACTTTTACACCTTAATAACTTCCTTTATTTGGCTTTGAAGACACATACTCATCTGGTTTTCTTCTTCTATTTCTGGTTGTTCTGTTTCAGTCTTGTTTGCTGATTCCTCTTCATTGTCCCTACTTCTAAATGATGAAGTCCTAGGGCTCAGTTCTTGAGACTCTTCTCTTTTTCACAGTTTAAATCACTTTCCAGATGAAGTCATCAGTCTTGTGACTTCAAATACCATAGATATGCTGATAACTTCCAAATTTATATCTCCAGCTCAGACATCTCCCCTAAACTCCTGACCCACATATCCAGCTGCCTATGAGACAGCTCCACTTGGAAAGTTAAAAACTGAGCTCCTGTTCTTCATTCCCAAACCCTGAAGTTTTCCCTATCTCAGTTATTGGTAACTGTTATTATAGGCATTCAGGGTAATATCTTGGAGTCATCTTTATTTCCTCTCTTTGTCTCACACTGCAAATACTGCACATCCTATGGATTTTCCTTAAAAATGGATCCAGAATTGGACCACTTCTTATAATCCTCACTGCTGCCCCCCAGGTCCGAGTCACCATCACTTCCTGCCTGGATTATTGCAACAGCCTCCTGATTGGTCTGCTTTCAGCCGATTCTCAACATGGCAGAGTGACCTTGTTAAAATGTTAGTCAAATCCTTGCCTCCCTCTGCAGAACCCACCAGTGACTCCCTGGTCACTCAGAGCAAAAACAAAGTTCTTACTGTGATTGCAAGTCCCTGCATGATCCAGCCTGTTGTTACCTCCTGGACTCGTCTCCCACTGCTCTCTCTCTCTCTCTCTCTCTCTCTCCACACCCCCGCACACCGAGTTCCTTGCTGTTATTTAAAACTACCAGGCATGGTTCCCCATCAGGGCCTTTGCTCTGGCTGTTTCCTCTGCCTGAAAAGTTCTCCCCCACATATCCATATGGTTTGCTCTCTTACTTCTTCAGGTCTTGAATAAACACCACTTGCTCAGTGAAGCTTTCCCAGGTACCTTATCTAAAACTTCAACCCCTCCCTCTTAACATTTCATAACCTTTTTTCCTACTTTATTTTTACTCCTTAGCACTTATCCTCTACCTCATATGCTATATATTATACTTATTATCTATCTTCATTAGTAAAATGCAAACTCTATTAGACTAGGCTTTTTTGTCTATTTTGTTCACTGCAGTGTCCCCAGAGCCTTGAACTGTGTCTGGCACATACTATGGGCTCAATAAATATTTGGTGAATGAATGAAAGAGTGACTCCTTTTCATTTCTGGAAACTTGACTTTAAAAATCTGCATGTTCTTATTATATAGTGTCCTTTTGCTTTTGATTTATAGTGATGAATAGCGAGTGCTCTAGAACTAGACTGCTTGGGTTCAAATCCCAGCTCTGCTACTCTAACAGCTGTGTGACCATGGGCAGATGTCCTAACATCTCATCTGTAAAATGCAGAAAATAATAGTAGCTGCTTCATAGGGATTTACTATATAGCTGTAAAACAAATTAGGAAGCTCTTTATGTAGTGATATGGAGAGAACTTCAGGATCTATTTTAAGTAACAAAAGGAAGGTGTAGAATAGTAATATATAATTTTCTGCCTTTTATGCAAGAATTTGTACCTGCATAGACACATTTTGGAAGTATTTAAAAGAAATTAATAAAAGTGCTGAATTACAGAGAGAAGGGGGGAGTAGGGGTAGCATATCAAGAAAGAGAGTAACTGGATTTACTCTTCAAAGAGGAGGATAAAGATGTTGATTAACTTTAGGTTTTGTTGATCAAGTCAGGATGGGCTTGGTTATATTGTAGTTACAAACACACCAAAGTCTCAGTGGTCTTCACCCCCAAGATTTTCTTTCTTTCTCCAACTAAATGTCCATCCCGGCAGACTGGGAGTTCTATTACGTAGTTCTGGGATGGGCATATAACCTAGTTCTGTCCAATGAGAGGTGACAAAATATCCTGAAGTGCTTCAGGGAAACATTTCCCCATTCTTGAAAAGAAACAAACAGGAATAGATATCCCTTCTGCATCCCAGATTTATATAGGATGCTTGGTAATATGAGAGCCATGTTGTTGCCTTGGGAGAGGCAAGCTTGGAAGATTTACAAATCTGACCTCCAGGGGATGGTAGAGTTAAAAAATAGAAAGAACCTGGGTCCTTAATAAGGTCAGCAAACCACTGAATTAACCAGCTCTGGAGACTTCCTACCTCAGGATTTCTTATTATGTGAGATAATAGAATTTATTTATTGTATAAGCTATTTCAAATTAGATTTTCTCTAATTTGTAGATGAAAACATCCTCATTTATAGGTTTCTCATTCATTTTTCTTATTTCATTTTACTGACTAGATCTCCCAGTTTAATGCTGTATAGTAGCATGAAAGCAGGCATCCTTGTTTTATTCCTGATTTAATAGGATTACCTCTAAAATTACCCCTAAGTATTATAATAACTGTAGGTTTTCATAAGTTGTTTTATTAAGATAAGAAATTTCCCTTCTAGAGCTAGCTGCTTAGAGGTTTGTGGGGTTTTTTAAAATCAATAATAGATTTAAATTTTACCAATTATTTTTCAGCATTTGTTGGTATCATCAGATGCCTTAATCTGTAAATGTAGTGAATTATATAAACTTTCTAAGTTAAAATTAGATTCTTGGACTTCTGTAATTAACCTCCCTTTGTCATAATATATTCCCTTGATACACTGTTGTATTTGCCTTGCTGAAATTTAAATAGAATTTTTGCATCTATGTTCCAAGTGAGGTTAATCTTGCTGAGTTTTGGCGTCAGTGCTTTGCTAGATGCACAAAACGAGTTAGATACCTTTCCAACACTAGAATAATGTATATAACATAGAAATTATCTCTTTTTGGAAAGTTCACTAGTACTTGTCCATTAAACTTCTTAGGCTTAGTGTCTTTTTTTCCTGGCCGTGCTGTGCAGCTTGCGAGATCTTAGTTCCCCAACCAGGGATTGAACCTGGGCCCTCTGCAGTGAAAGCACGGAGTCCTAACTACTGGACCGCCACGGAATTCCCTCACAATTTTTTTAAAAGTTAGGAAAAGACACTAAGGGAATTCTCTGGCAGGCCAGGGGTGGTCCGTCCCTCCCCATCCCCCTTCCCCCTTGGCAACCACAAGTCTGTTCTCTATGTCTGTGAGTCTGTTTCGTAGACAAGTTCATTTGAGCCATATTTTAGATTCCACATATAAGGGATATCATATGGTATTTGTCTTTCTCTTTCTGATTTCCTTCACTTAGTATGATAATCTCTAGGTCCATCCATGTTGCTGCAAATGGCATTATTTCATTCTTTTCTATGGCTGAGTAGTATTCCACTGTATATATGTACCACATCTTCTTTATCCATTCATCTGTCAATGGACATTTAGGTTGTTTCCATGTCCTGGCTATTGTGGATAGTGCTGCTATGAACATAGGGATGCATGTATCTTTTTGAATCCTAGTTTTGTCTGGATATATGCCCAGGAGTGGGATTGCTGGATCATATGGCAACTCTACTTTTTGCTTTTTTAGGACCCTCCATACTGTTTTGCACAGTGGCTGCACCAATTTATATTCCCACCAACAGTGTAAGAGGGTTCCTTTTCTTACACACCCTCCCCAGCATTCATTATTTGCAGACTCTTTAATCATGGCCATTCTGACTGGGATGAGGTGGTACCTCATTGTAGTTTTGATTTGCATTTCTCTAAATTAGTGGTACTGAGCATCTTTTCATGCACTTGTTGACCATCTGTATGTCTTCTTCGGAGAAAAGTCTATTTAGGTCTTCTGCCCGTTTTTCAACTGGCTTGTTTGTTTTTTGTTATTGAGCTATATGAGGACTCCTAAGTGGTTTTGACACTCTCTGTGGCCTTTGGCTTTCTTATCTCTGATATGACAGTTTGTTCCAGACTCATCTTGTACCTTTCCTGCCCCAGACCTGGAATCAGCCTTTTCTCAAGTGAGCCCTAATTCCTTTTAGTGGTAAATGATGTTTAGAAACCACTATTTGGGTCTCAGGGGTGCTCACTACTACTGGGTGGATCCATTTTCCAGCTCTTCATTGAATTCTTTTTTAATTTATTTATTTTATTTATTTTTGGCCGTGTTGGGTCTTCATTGCTGTGCACAGGCTTTCTCTAGTTGTGGCGAGTGGGGGCTACTCTTCATTGTGGTGTGCAGGCTTCTCATTGCCATGGCTCTCTGCTTCTCTTGTTGCGGAGCGTGGGCTCTAGGTGCGCGGGCTTCAGTAGTTGTGGCTCACAGGCTCTAGAGCATAAGCTCAGTAGTTGTGGCTCACAGGCTTAGTTGCTCTACGGCATGTGGGATCTCCTTGGACTAGGGATCAAACCCATGTCCCCTGCATTGGCAGGCAGATTCTTAACCACTGTGCTACCAGGGAAGTCGCTCTTCTTTGAATTTTTTTTTTTTTTCTGGTACACGGGCCTCTCACTGTTGTGGCCGCTCCCGTTGCGGAGCACAGGCTCCGGACGCGCAGGCTCAGTGGCCATGGCTCACGGCCCCAGCAGCTCCGCGACATGTGGGATCTTCCCGGACTGGGGCATGAACCCGTGTCCCCTGCATCGGCAGGCAGACTCTCAACCACTGAGCCACCAGGGAAGCCCTCTTCCTTGAATTTTATTTTATTTACTTTAAATATAATCACACATAGTTTCTTTTTATTAATTTTTATTTGAATATCTTTTTCCATCACTTTATTTTCAACTTTCTTAGATGATTTTTATCATTTTTTTCCCCACATGGCTTGTGGGATCTTAGTTCCCCAACCAGGTATCCAACCTGGGCCTTCGGCAGTGAAAGCACGGGAGTCCTAACCACTGGGCCACCAGGGAATTCCCTAGACGAGTTTTAGATGTGTCTCTTGCAATAGCTAGATTTTTAAAAATCCAATATAAGATTCTCTTTTCTTCCATGAACTGAGCCCAATCACATTCAAAGTGATATTGATACATCTGAACTCCCATCATATTTTGCCTTTTCTACTTAGCCTGGATTTCTGTTGTTTCCTTTTGTCTTTTGTAAGATTGATTGACTTTTCTTTGTCCTATTTTATTGTTCTTAAAATCTGGAACTTGTATCTGCTATTTCTTCAAGTGGTTACCCTAACTTATATGGATTTTACGATAAGTTTCACTGATTTCTTTAATAAGATACTGCTCATGTATCTCTCTAGGATTACTAGTTTTCCTTTTTTTCTAGGTAAGTACATTCTCTATTAATTCTTTGTGGATGGCAAATGTTCTGCACCCTTGAATATCTATAAATATATTTATTTTACATTCACATTTGAATAATAGCTGAGTATAGAATTCTAGATTTGTAACCATTTTTCTCTCAAAATTTTGAAGATATATTTCTTCTGTCTACTTGTATCCAGCATGTTTCCAGTGAGAATTCTGATTTGTAGAAATGTTTTTTAAAATCTTTTGATGATTTTAGGAATTCTCTTTATTGCCATTGTTCTAAAATTTCACTCTGTATATCTAGATGTAGTCCTTCCTTTCTTCTTTTTTAAAAAATTTATTTATTTACTTATCTACCTATCCCTCTATTTATTTATGTGTAGTTATCTCTCATTCATCTTACTCTGTTCCCAATCTGAAGATTCGTGTCTATTCAGCTCTGGAAAATTTTCTTTTATTATATTTTGAATTATTCTTCCCCTTTATCATTTATGTCTTTTATTTTTTCTAGAACATGTATAAATAGGTTGGGAGACTCTGGCTCTTCTCCACGTTTATAAATATTTCTTCATACAGTCTGTCTTCTTGTACCACATTCTGGGAGAATCCCTCAGCTACTGTTTCTAGCTCATTCTGCTATTTCCCCTTCTTCTGAATACTTTTCTTTTCCAAGGTCTCTACTTGGTTCTTTTTTTTTAAAAAAAACAGTTATCTTCTTTTTTAAAAACTTTTTAAAAATAATTAATTAATTAATTTAATTTTGGCTGCATTGGGTCTTTGTTGCTGCGCGTGGGCTTTCTCTAGTTGTGGTGAGCGGGGGCTACTCTTTGTTGTGGTGTGTGAGCTTCTCCTTGTGGTGGCTTCTCTTGCTACGGAGCACGGGCTCCAGGTGCACGGGCTTCAGTAACTGTGGCAAGTGGGCTTAGTTGCTCTGTGGCATGTGGGATCTTCCCAGGCTAGGTCTTGAACCCGTGTGCCCTGCATTGGCAGGCGGATTCTTAACCACTGCGCCACCAGGGAAGTCCTCTACTTGGTTCTTTTCATAACTTCCTTTTTGTCTCATGGATTCAATGATCTCTCACCTCTGTGAAGATTTTAATTATATTTCCCTTAAAATCACCTTCTGTGAGTTCCATTAACTGTTCCTTAGATTGGGCTTCCCTGGTGGCGCAGTGGTTGAGAATCTGCCTGCCAATGCAGGGGACATGGATTCAAGCCCTGGCCCAGGAAGATCCTACATGCAGTGGAGCAACTAAGCCCGTCCGCCACAACTACTGAGCCTGTGCTCTAGAGCCCGCGAGCCACAACTACTGAAGCCCATGCACCTAGAGCCCGTGCTCTGCAGCAAGAGAAGCCACTGCAATGAGAAGCCTGCGCACTGCAATGAAGAGTAGCCCCCACTTGCCACAATTAGAGAAAGCTCACGCACAGCAACAAAGACCCAATGCAGCCAAAAATAAATAAAATAATTTTTTTTTTTTTTTTTTTTTTTGTGGTTCACGGGCCTCTCACTGTTGTGGCCTCTCCCGTTGCGGAGCACAGGTTCCGGATGCGCAGGCTCAGCGGCCATGGCTCACGGGCCCAGCCGCTCCACAGCACGTGGGATCCTCCCAGACCGGGGCACGAGCCCGCGTCCCCTGCACTGGCAGGCGGACTCTCAACCACTGCGCCACCAGGGAAGCCCTAAAATAAATTTTAAAAAAAGAATTATTCCTTAGATATTTGTCCTGTGTTGCATTTTGGCTTCCCTTTTATGATATATTAGTAATTCTTGTCTCTGTACACATCTCTTCCTTTGAGAGTCTCTATTACCCTGACTATGGGAGCTGTTTATTGAAACTCGCTTCCAGCAGCTATTGGGGAGGAAGATGGGGATGGGCCCATTATCTCGCCTTTTGAGTATGCGGAGCCTCCCAAGATGCTGCCTTACCTATTGGAACCAAGTGTCTCCCTTCACTGTTTAGGAGCACATACCTCTGCTAACTACTGCACAGCACAAAATGGGAAGTGGTGAGGGGCAGACTATCAGTGTCCTCCCACCCAAGTGTACTGGGTTGAATAGTCCCCCAAAATTCATGTTTGCCCAGACCTTATTTGGAAATAGGGTCTTTGGAGATGTAGTCAAGATAAGATGAAGGCATGCTGAATTAGGGTGGGCCCTAAATCCAATTTGACAATAAGTGGGCTCCCTTACCAAGAGAAAGAAATTTATCACACAAGACAGTCTTTCCTGCTTGGTGTCTCTGCAGCCGAAATCACTGTCCCCTCCTAGCTAGATATCAAGTCATAATGATTCAACTCTTCAAGTCTCAGTTTACTCATCTAGAAAATAGGAATGATAATACCTCCTCTACTCTATAGAGTCATTATGAAGATCAAAAAAGATAAGGTTGATACAAGAGTCTGTACGAATTGGGGCATTATATTTTTCCTTGTGCTAAGTTCCACACAGATAAGATTAGCAATAATGACACATATCGAAAGTAATATATGTTATCCTAACATTTGGACCAATAACCCTAATTCTGTGAATATACCTGAAGAAAACAACAAACTACAAAACCATCTTTATGCTTGAAAACTGTTCCTTTTAGTAATCCTTATAAAAGCAAGACAGAGGAGGGTGTTGGGGGACAGGTGAAATAGGGGAAGGGGATTGAGAGGTGCAAACTTCCAGCTATAAAAAAAATAAGTACAGCATAGGGGATATAGTCACTAATATTGTAATAACTCTGTATGGTGACGGATGTTACTAGACTTATCGTGGTGACCTTTTCATAATGTATAAAAATATTGAATCACGATGTTGTACACCTGAAATTAATATAATATTGTATGTCAATTACGTTTCAAGTTTTTTGAAAAAAGACATTGACAGTAACCCAAATAGCCAACAATGGGGGAATCATTACATAAATCTGCCTTTCCCTGCACACGTATATATATAGATATATAGATTTCTTTTTTTACTTTGCAAGTCTCCCTTGTCAACTCATATACAGTCTCATAAAATTCATAGTATTTTAAAAATCATTCCGTAATTTTTGCATTATTTTTATTTAACAAACATATATGATGCTTAATAAGTGCCAGGCATTGTTTTAAGCACTTAAGAATATTTTAAATATTGCGCTTATAAATACTAACTCATTGATACATATTTTAAATTTTTCGTAAAATATTTTATTTTTAACAAAATAGTATTAAAATTGTATGATAAAGATTAATTCACTGCAACCTTCATTAATATCCATGTTACTAAGACAAAATTTAACTTCCTATTAACACGTGACAAACACTTTAAAATACAAGAGAAAAAACATAATTTGTGATATACATTTTTTTTTTTTTTTTTTTTTTGCGGTACGCAGGCCTCTCACTGTTGTGGCCTCTCCCGTTGCGGAGCACAGGCTCCGGACGCGCAGGCTGAGCGGCCATGGCTCACGGGCCCAGCCACTCCGCGGCATGTGGGATCTTCCCGGCCCGGGGCACGAACCCGTGTCCCCTGAATCGGCAGGCGGACTCTCAACCACTGCGCCACCAGGGAAGCCCTTGAGCTACTTTTTACTTTTTGAAATTCAAACAAATGCTATTGCCAACTTTGTGGAATAATGTTCCACATTCCCCGGAATTCCCTGGAATAATGTTCATGGACCTCGCAAAAGGTCAAAGACACTTTATGGGTTTCTCATGAGGTAGAATGCTTTGCAGCCATTAAACATGATGCTCATGAAGACAATGTATTACAAGAAAAATATTTATGATCTAATGCCAGAGGGGAAAGCAGGATTCAAAGTTGTAAGTATGCTACAGAAACGAGAGCAAGACCACTTAAAACTATGTAAAACACTTCTAGGAAAAAGACAGAAAGGAAATATGCAAAATAATAACAATAACATGGTGGATGGTAGAATTATGGGAATATATTTTTCTTTCCTAAATTTTCCAAAGATCTGTAATGTGCTTATATTACTTTCATTAGGTAAACAATTATACATGAAGAAAGGTAATAGCTCATGATTGTTGACCTTTAGCAGCTTTCTGCTAAGTCATCCTTGATTCAGCCCATCTTAAAAGGACATGCAGACCCACATGTACTCTATAGATAGAAATCTTGAAGTTAAATGATTGGAAAATTACACAAGAACATCTTTCTAATGTTCATTTTGGAAGGATAACTGCCATTGGCTTGCCTTGTAGAGGACAACTCCTTTTAATAAGGTCTTTTTGTACTTCATTAATCCCCCTTGGATGGCCTTTAATTAGACCAAATTCTGCTTACTATCTGCGTCTTAAGACAAAAGCACATGGAAGGTACCAGACCATCTATTATAATGTGCTGGGAAGGACGTTGGCTTGGGTGTTAGGAGGCCTGAGTCTGAGCCTTAGCTGTGTGGCCTCAGCCGAGTCAACTTCATCTCTGAACTTTATCTTCCTCCTCGGCACCATGGGGATGAGGGTCCTGACTTCTATGGAGCTCTAGATGAGAAGGAAATTCTCAACTACCTAAATGACCTTTGACTTCTCCTAAGTAGGGACAATCAGAAAGGTGTCTGACTCCTACTAAAGTAGAAACAGCTGCAGAACAGGAAAGGGAAGAGTGATCTAAAAGGATACACTTGAAAATAAGCAAGAGCGAGAGCACTGGAGGGTGACTCTCAGGAGACCTGAACTCTAGTCCTAGCTATGCTGCTGGCTGAGGGTGTGATCCTGAGTTAGTCATTTCCTTTTTCTAGGGCCTGGCTTCTTCCTCTGTGAAATAAGGCGACAGGTCTAAGGCTCCTCCTGGTTACAAATTCTATTAATATATGGTTCTATATTATAGGACGAGGGGTGCCTGTTGTAGCCTCACTTGGTTCTTGCAGGGCCTCTTTGTTATTCAAGAGACTCAGCGCAATGATGACTTTTTAATCTTTTAATTAATTCTCATGTCATCCATGAAGTAAATCAGAAGAGAAAATCCAGATGAACATTCCCATTTAAGCCAGTTTCTTGAGGCTGATATTTTAACAAACAATAAACTGATGAATCATGAGATGACCTTGGAAAATATTAGACTCTTAAATCTTCTCAACATTTTTCAGGAAATAGGCTGTAAATGAGGGAAGGAAAAATGTAAATATGTTCAAGATGGGGAACTACCTTAAATAAAAATAACTACATTTTACTTTGAAATAAAAAAAAAATCTCCTCCTGAAAGAGTACTTGGGATGGGTACAAACGTAGTATCAGGGATTTTTCTTTAGATCACACAACCAGCTTTTTATTTGCTAACCAGAGCATTTTGGAAAATTTGCATCATGAATGCAGACCCGGGCAAGGAGGCCAGTTGGGATGGGTGACTTCTCCAGCTGCTTTCTCAGTTATTTGGTTTTCCTGATGGTCAACTCTGCCCTAAAACCAAACTCATCATCATCAGGGGAAGCTGTGGGGTAAAAATGTGAGGGTGGCAAGATTTATCTTCTGGTTCAGCATCTGGTTCTCCCTGCTCAGTGTCAACTCGCCAAAGCTGCCTTATATACCTGTTTTCTTTCCTCTCTCTTTCTTCCCACCCTCCCTCCCTCCCTCTTTCCTTCCTTTCTTCCTTCCTTCCTTTTTCTTTCTCTTTCTTTCTTTCTTTCTTTTTCTTCTTTCTTTCTTTCTTTTTCTTTCTTTCTTTCCCTTTCCCCTTCCTCCCTCCCTTCCTTCCTTCTTTCCTTCCTTCCTCCCTTTCCCTCTTTCCCTTTCTTTCTTTGTTTCCCCCTTCCTTCCTTCCTTCCTTCCCCTCTTTCCCTTTCTTTCTTTCTTTCCTCCTTCCTTCCTTCCTTCCTTCTCTCTTTCTCTCTTTCTTTCTCTTTCTTTTCTCTCCACACATTCAGTATATTTTACTGGGAGAAATTTTCTACATTTATTGTTCTGACCTATAATTGGTTGAGAATATCCTACAGTGGGTTATATATTCCCATGTTTTGTAAGCTTATAGGATTAAAACACTCAAACAAATGGAATACCTTTTCCACCCACGGCCTTGGGGGAAGGTGGGGGTGTGAGAGGCAGGGGCAGTTATAGGGTCTATCAATCAGGGTCCATCTGCAAATAGCAGAAACCACTCTGGCTAATTTCAACAACCCTTTAATAAGGGAATTATATGCTTACAAAATTGTTTGAAGGGTTATCAGAAGAGCCCTAGGTTGAGCTTCCAAGAATAACCCCTAGAACAAGATGGTGGAAGTGGCCCACAAAGGGAGCTGTTACTTCTGTCAATACTAGTAAGTTGGGGGATCAGGAAGTGCTAGGACCACATTGCTCTTGACACCCACAGAGCTAAGAAACAGACACTGGGACTCCTGCCACTGCTGTCACAGAAGAACCCAACCCATCTCTATTTTCATGTGTGCCAACAGAAATAACAGAAAACAGCAGAAGCGTGGCCTGTACCTTATTTCTGCCTTCCAAATCCCCAGGTGTGTTTCCTTGATGGACTCAGAACTCTCGCTGTCAAGGAGTCTAGGAAATACATAGTCTATCTTTTTTTATCTGAAGTACTTAGTGAAGTATATTACAAGGGAGTTGGAACGGAGCTGAGTGAGCCTAACTGTGATATGTAACATGGGAGGAGGGAGGGGGAACAACTTCATTTTCCCCAAGGGCCCTGGAGGTTCACTCCCATACGCCAAGGCCAGCTATGAACATCATCGTGGGTATAGAAAGAAGCCACATGGAGCATAAAGCCCTCTGGTAGGGTAGGACTCAGAGTGTAGAGTGTAAGTCACTGCTGGCTTCCTAGAGCTTACGCTGTCTCACCTGAGAAATGGAAATACAGACTCACAGTCTGGCAGGCCAATTATATATACAGATATGTAGATAATGATATATCTCTCTATATAGATAATTATATATATGTGAATATATATATATGCCTTTGAAAACAAATGCATTTGGTAATTTAATTTGCATTTTTAAAAAAAATGAACCTTAGATGCCATCCATATGTAGAGATATGTCCAGCTCACAACATCTATTTGTTGTGAGCCTGCTAAGTGCCAAGGAATGCTTTCACATGTGCTTTCTCATTTAATTTTCATAGCACATGAATTCAGAATTCCTGGGCTATGAGCTCTATTGTATATATGAGACAGTTACTAAATTTCTTCCAGGGGGCAAAGAGGGGCTACCCTTAGTATGTGTGAAGGCGATTCATGTATCGTTACTGGAGAAAGTGAAAGTTGAAATATACATGCAACTATTTAGAGAAGATGTCAGATTTCCAAAATCAGAATGTGTGAGGAAATTTAAATATATGTCTAACCCACGTGACATTGGACTGCTGAACTTTAATTTAATGGTGTTGCAAAAGAAGTGTTATGACCTTAGTAGTATTGTGTTCTTGTTTGTGAACAGAGCATAGTTTATTTAACAAGTTCCTTATTGATGGGCATTTGGTTGTCTCTGATCTTTTTCTACCGTAGACAATGAAGCAATGATGAATTATCCTGTACATGCATCATTTTGTCAGTGTGGAAGGAAACATATAAAATCTCCAGAAGTGGAAATGTCAGGTCAAAGGGTAAATGTATTGCAAATTTGGGAAATATTGCCAATTGCTTCCTATTATGGTTGTGTCACTTTTCATTCCCACTGGCAATGGTTGAGATTACCTGATTCCACAAAGCCTTGCTAACAGAAACTGCTGCTTAACTTTTGGGTTTTTCCTAATTTAATAGTTATCCCAGTTTAGTTTCAATTTGCTTTTTTCATATTATGACTTGAAGAAAGTTTACTTTCTTTTTATATGCGTAAGGGCCATTTGTATCTCTTTTTCTATGAACTTTCAGTTCATGTACCTTGCTCATTTTTCTTTAAAAAGACTGATCATTATTGGTCTTTTTTGTATTGATTTATTGTAATTCTTCATATATTTGGATAATTAGCACTTTGTCTAAGATGCAGGTTGCAAATATATCTTTCCCAATTTATCATTTGTCTTTCAACATTGCTTTGGCATATTTTTCCATGTACTTTAAAAAGTTCTATGTAGTAAAAATTGCTATTTTTTGTGTGTGTCTTCTGCATTTTGAGTCATAGTTAGCTTGTAAAGAAGTTACTCATGTTTTCTTCTGATATTTTTATAGTTTCATTTTTCAACATCAAGATTTTAAAGATAGTTGCCTTTTTCCTGGTACATGATGAGAGGAATAGTTTCAACTTTATTTTTTCCAGGTGGCTACTCGGTTGTCTCAACATTTATTTGAAACTTTTTTCTTGCCACTCTGATTTGAGTTACCATCTTTTCATATACTAAATTTTTGTATGTATTTGGCTCTATTTCTGCAACTTAAATTCTCCTCCTTTAGCCTGTTTAGTCATGCACAATTATTGGGACCTGTTAGCATGTTTTAATATCCATTTGGGATAGCTCCAGCACATTGTTCTTCATTTTTCAAGTTTTTTTGGTTACTCTTGCTTATTTATTTTTTGGAATGAATTTAGAAAAAACTTATCTATTTCTTGGGAAAAAATCAGTTGGTAATTTTATTAAGATCAGGTTAAATTTATAAATTGACTCAGAGAGAACAGACTTTTTGTCATGTTGAATTTTTGTGCCAAGAATAAGGCATATATTTCCATTGTTCTGTTCTACTTTTGTGTCCCACAGTAGCATTTTGAAATTTTCCTCATAAAGATGTATATTTCTTGCTAAGTTTATTCTTGTATTTTATCTATTTGTTGTTGTATTTGCTGTTGCAGATGTGCTTTTCTTTTCCATTGTATTTTTAAAACTAGTATTGTTTTATATGAGAAAACTATTCATTGCTGTATATTAATTTTATAACCTGCAATTTACTGCATTCTCTTATTATTAGTAGTAGATTATCAGTTGGTTCTCTTAAATATATAATCATATCTTCTGAAAATAGTGACAGTTTTACCATCTCTTACAATTCTTACACTTTCTCTTGTCTAATTGTATTTCTTAATATCTTCAGGACAATATTAAATAGCAGTGGTGATAGGGAGCATCTTCAGCTTGTTTCTTACCTTAGCATGAGTTCTTCCATTGTTCTCCATTAAGATTGTTTCTCATTTCTGGCTTAATAAATCATGTTAAATAAATCATCCATTTATATTTCATGGGGTGTTTTTTAAAATCAAGAATGTTTTTTTATTTTTTTGCAAATCCTTATTAGCATCAGTTGAGATAATTTTTCTCCTCATATATATTAATATAGAAATATCACTGATATTAAACCATCTTTTCATTCATGGAATAAACAACACTTGATCATTATTTTAAATGTACCCCTTGATTCTGCTTGCTAATATTTTATTTAATGTTTTTATGTTGATATTTATAAGTGAGACTGGTCTGTAATTTTCTTTCTTTGTGCAATCTTTGCCAGGTTTTGATATCAATGTTATATTTGTTCTGGAACCATTAAGAAATAAACAATCAGATCGAGATTTCTCAGAAAACATGGGCCTTGTGAATTTTTTTTTTTAATTTAATTTCATTTATTTTTGGCTGTGTTGGGTCTTCGTTGCTGCGCACGGGGTTTCTCTAGTTGTGGTGAGCGGGGGCTACTCTTCGTCGCAGTGTGTGGGCTTCTCATTGTGGTGGTTTCTCTTGTTGCGGAGCATGGGCTCTAGGTGCACGGGCTTCAGTAGTTGTGGCACGCGGGCTCTAGAGCACAGGCTCAGTAGTTGTGGCGCACGGGCTTAGTTGCTCCGGGGCATGTGGGATCTTCCCAGACCAGGGATCGAAGCCGTGTCCCCTGCATTGGCAGGAGGATTCTTATCCACTGCACCACCAGGGAAGTCCCGGGCCATGTGAATTTAAGCACCTACGTGAAGCCTAACTGTGGTTCTATATTTTCAGAGGATATTTTTACTTTCCCTCCCATCCACCATCAAGATTGAAGCAGGTAAGTTTTCTTACTGTACTTTTCTGTACGCTGGATTTTTCTAGCTCATCTTTTGGTATTTTAGCTTTGTGCATGGGTCTCCTATCCATCTCCCTCACTTTGGGAGGACTTCCATGCTCTAGACACTGGGAGGATGTCAAAATAGAAACTTGAGGCCATAAAAGATGACTTTAAGGCACCTGGCATTGCACTTGGATTTCTCCTTTCACCCATTTGGCCTATGTAACTTTTTGTAACTGTATTGCTAACCTATTCTTAAAAGTGAAAACAGATCTATTTTGTCCAGAATTTTTACTTGTCTTTCAGAAAGAAGCTGTTAAGGTTATCTGGTCTACCATACTGCTAGAAACAGATATTAGGACTTGCCATAAGAAATATCAAAATATTTTATAATACTAAAGCAATTAAAATGGTGTGGTTTTGGCATAGAGATAAATAGGTTAATGAGGCAGAATGGAGACTATAGAAATAGATCTGTCTCTATATAAGAACTTAGTATATATCCTTGCCACATACAACTTTTAGAATTAAATTCCAGATGGATTAAAAAAAAACCAAAGCTACAAAAGTGTTAGATAAGAATACAGACAAATATATATATAACTACTGAAAAGGAAAGATCCTCTAAGTCAAACACACATACACTCATATAAGAAAATATATTTGTAACAAATATTTGTAAACCATGGGGTAGAGAAATTCTCTAAAGCAAGACATACTCATGCTTGCACAAAGAGCTTTGCAGGAAAAGTTGATAAATTCGATTACTTCAACATCAAAACCAAAGTGAAAGAATAAGCAAGAGCCTACAAGAAAAGATTTTCATCATATATACAGTAACAAAAAATTACTGTCACAAATCAGACAGTCAACAAGAAAAAAAAGCAATTCAGTAGAAAAATTGTCAATGGCTATAAGGAAGTAAAACAAAAACCCAATAAAAATATTAAAAGATATGTCCCTTTTACAGTTAATCAGGGACCTGCAAATCTTAACAATGAGAAACTATTTGTTAACTATGATGTAGTCAAGAATTTCATACTGGTTATATCAAGTGAAGGCAAATAGGCAGAAAATTGATATCCTAATTTCAGTTGGGAATCTAAATTGATATAATCTTTTTAGAGATAATTTAATGATATAAAAATTCTAAAAATGCATACCCTTTTATGTAAGCATGCTACTTACACAGCATACATTATAAGAATATATGCACTTATGACAAAGAGATTCTATAATAATAAAAATTTAAGACATTATTATTCTATAATAATAATTTTTTTTTAATTTGTTAAATGATCTATGGATTGTACATGTGCACAAGGAGATGTACAATAATGTTTATTGCATCACTATTTGTGATAGCAAATAGTCAAAAAGAACTTAAATGATAATGATGGAGGAATGGATAAAATGTGGTCTAATCATATGATAGATTACTATGTAGCAGTTAAAAGGAATAAACAGACATGTTTATCAATGTGGATGGATAGCAAATGTAATTTGCATGATAAAAGCAAGTCATAGAGTCATGCAGAAAGAAGCCATTTTTGTTATAATTTTTTTTACATTTTTTGTCTTTGGTATTAACATAGAATAGATTCTTTCATTCAGTAGTATTTTGAGTATTCAATAAATATTCTATGATGAATTATAGGAAACACAGTACTTTGTTGCAGAACTCAAGAAGCTAAGAAAAACAGATGTAATGAGAAAAAATATCTGCTGGGCCAAGTGCCAGGTACTTTTACAGCTACTGTATTACTTATTTCTCCCAAGTGTTGGAGATGCATATTATTACCCATTTTGTTTTTTCCAATGGGAAACTAGCTAAATTAATTATATTGCAAATACACAATAAAATACCATGAAGAAAGCAAACACATATATAGTCTTTGGTTGAACCATATACCATTCTAAGTGCTCTAGATTACATATACTATCTCACATAATTTCCCAACTTTACTACTACTATCCCATTTTACATATGAGACAAGAAGTTAAGTAACATGCCCAAGATGACACACATATATATATATTTTTCTATGTCATAATGTTGATATTCAGTCCAGTAATCCTCCACTGTAACAGCTCCTTTACTTTGCAGTGAAAATTGATTTGTATATTTTTTGCCTCTGAGTCCTTGTGGGATTTTTTTTTTAATTCAAACAGAAAGTCACAAAAATTATAATCATCCTCATCAGTTCACTCAGTCCCATGTAATTAATTTTTTTCATCTTGATCTTTTGTTAGCACTTTTATGAATTCATCAGTTTTCCATTAGAGTTCTGAAAATGCTTATTCATTCAGTTCAGCAGTATACTCAGTTACCAAAAACCTGTACTCGTCAGTCTTTTCCATGCATTCCTTGAAGATGAAACCCTTTTATAGGAACATTTTTGCAAAAACATCAGAGTACACCCAGAACTGTCTGTAAATGACAAAAGACTTAAAAATGACCACGGTTAAAGATTTGATGAAAGTTCATAATAATGCAATTGACAAGGAAATTTACTTGTTTCTGAGATATACATTTTAAAGTAATAACTAGAATTATGACTTATAACATTATACGAGAACATATAAGAGTTTTAGAAATTTCATGTAATGTCTGAAACATTTATATTAACATATTTCCATACAAATAACCCAAAGAAAGTTTAGTATTAGTTGCTTTTTTGTTTGTTTGTTTTTTTATACTGCAGGTTCTTATTAGTCATCAATTTTATACACTCCAATGTATACATGTCAATCCCAATCGCCCAATTTAGCACACCACCATCCCCACCCCACCGCGGTTTTCCCCCCTTGGTATCCATACGTTTGTTCTCTACATCTGTGTCTCAACTTCTGCCCTGCAAACCGGTTCATCTGTACCATTATTCTAGGTTCCACATACATGCGTTAATATACGATATTTGTTTTTCTCTTTCTGACTTACTTCACTCTGTATGACAGTCTTTAGATCCATCCACGTCTCAACAAATGACTCAATTTTGTTCCTTTTTATGGCTGAGTAATATTCCATTGTATATATGTACCACATCTTCTTTATCCATTCATCTGTCGATGGGCATTTAGGTTGCTTCCATGACCTAGCTATTGTAAATAGTGCTGCAATGAACAATGGGGTGCGTGTGTCTTTTTGAATTATGGTTTTCTCTGGGTATATGCCCAGCAGTGGGATTGCTGGATCATATGGTAATTCTATTTTTAGTTTTTTAAGGAACCTCCATACTGTTCTCCATAGTGGCTGTATCAATTTACATTGCCACCAACAGTGCAAGAGGATTCCCTTTTCTCCACACTCTCTCCCGCATTTATTGTTTGTAGATTTTCTGATGATGCCCATTCTAACTGGTGTGAGGTGATACCTCATTGTACTTTTGATTTGCATTTCTCTAATAATTAGTGATGTTGAACAGCTTTTCATGTGCTTCTTGGCCATCTGTATGTCCTCTTTGGAGAAATGTCTATTTAGGTCTTCCACCCATTTTTTGATTGGGTTGTTTGTTTTTTGATATTGAGCTCCATGAACTGCTTGTATAATTTGGAGATTAATCCTTAGTCCATTGCTTCATTTGCAAATATTTTCTCCCATTCTGTGGGTTGTCTTTTTGTCTTGTTTATGGTTTCCTTTGCTGTGCAAAAGCTTTTAAGTTTTTTTAGGTCCCATTTGTTTATTTTTGTTTTTATTTCCATTACTCTAAGAGGTGGATCAAAAAAGATCTTGCTGTGATTTATGTCAAAGAGTGTTCTTCCTATGTTTTCCTCTAAATGTTTTATAGTTTGCAGGCTTAACATTTAGGTCTCTAATCCATTTTGAGTTTATTTTTGTGTATGGTGTTAGGGAGTGTTCTAATTTCATTCTTTTACATGTAGCTGTCCAGTTTTCCCAGCACCACTTATTGAAGAGACTGTCTTTTCTAAGCTCACAAAATAATGCTGTATGTTATCAAAGAAAAATATGGCAGGTGGATTAGAAAGACACACATTAAATATCTGAGAGATGTCTATGGTGAAGGGGGAAGAGTGAGGGTAAAGGAATAAAACTGCAAATTGGCTGTAACTAAGGTGTATGAATAATCAAATCATGTCAATCCATTTGTACAACTGAGGTCTAACAATTTTTGAAAAACAAAGCAAACAAATAAACAAAACTCTGATACAACCATACCAGTTCTTAGGTGAGAATTAAAAGAAGTTAGTTACAAAAGCAAAATCAAGGGACTTCCCTGGTGGTCCAGTGGTTAAGACCCCACTCTCCCAATACAGGGGGCACAGGGTTCAATCCCTGGTGGGGGAACTAAGGTCCCACATGCCACAAGGCCAAAAAAAAAAAAAAAAAACAAGTCAAAGAACCACGTGTACAGTGTAATAAAACATAAAACAAACCTACAAAATAAAACTCTCTTTACACACACACACACATGCAAATGCATAGAGAAAGTTTTGAAAAAGATAACTATTGGAAAACTTTAAATAGCGATGTGGAAAATTTTCTTACATTATTCATAAAAAAATATAAATAGTATAGGATAAAATAAATGCAGATAGAAATTCCAGGAGAAACAAAAAGCAGTAAGAAAGGAAATCTAATGGTCACTGCTTCTGTAATGAACAATATTTTCATAGTCACAATAATGTAAAGAGGTGGGTTTTTTTGGCCCTCTTTCTCTCACTCTACACAGGTGTGTGTGAATGATGTATATATATATATGTTACATATGTGAGTATTTAATTTTCACAAGGATTTTATGCCCCAAATATTCATGCCATAGTAAAATTTTTCTCATTTATGTATAGAATATAACTCCCAAGCAGACCATACACTTGCTCTTTTTTTTTTTGTTTTTGTTTTTTTTTTTTGTTTGTTTTTTGTTTTTGTTTTTGTGGTATGCGGGCCTCTCACTGTTGTGGCCTCTCCCGTTGCGGAGCACAGGCTCCGGATGCGCAGGCTCAGCAGCCATGGCTCACGGGCCCAGCCGCTCCGCGGCATATGGGATCCTCCCAGACCGGGGCACGAACCCGCATCCCCTGCATCGGCAGGCGGACTCCCAACCACTGCGCCACCAGGGAGGCCCACACTTGCTCTTTTACAGTCACATCATCTCTACCTATCTGAATGTCTGTCTGTCTGTCTCTCTGTCTTTGTCTCTGTCTCTCCCCAAATGTATATATATGTAAATATATATATATATATATATATATATATATATATATATATATATATATATATATATGTATTTCTCAGCTATACAGCAGGTCAAGTTTTTAGAGACTTCCAGGAGTTAAAATGAGAGGAGATAGACAATGCTACTATTGAACAGTATCTGACCCTGTAATTATAATGCATTTATTGCCAAGAGCAAAGAATTTTAATTGATTTTTAGTTGTTCATAACCAACCTATCAGTAAAGCTTAGGAGACCTAGTTATAAACTTGATAATGCAAAAATCAAGTGTGGATGACAGAAGATACAAAGTGAAGTGTAGAATTACTGAGTGGATTTGTTGGGGAGCTAATATCTTAATTCTATAAAAAGAGAGTTGACGAAACGAAAACTAAAGGTGTTAGGATGTTATTTATAGTTATAAAGGTATAGAGCAACTAAAGGGGGAGGTAGAGGAGGTGTTGGAAAATGAGCTGAGTTTTTCATCTATCATAGGACAGGTTAAATAGATAATGTCAAACATTGATAAACCAAGAAATGGCAGTAGAAGCTTATTTAGGAATATGGAAATATAGCAGAGTGCCTTTTCTTTCCAATATCAAAAATAACCCTAATTCAGTTTGACTTGGATTGTCAGGAAACGTATTGGCTCTCATCACTGAACTTCCAGAGGTAGGACAGGTTTAAGATTGATCCAATCCAGTATATCTAGCTCTGTTTCCCTGCATTTCTCTTGACCCTGAACTTATTTGTGACTTGGCCTCTCCTCAGGTTGGTATTAAGATAGCTGGCATTCTAGGTCTTTCCACATTTCCAGGTCCTGGAAAAACTGGTCTCTAGTTCCCCAGGAGGAAAATGAAATTTCCTCTTTCTCTCTCATTTAAGGGTCTTCTTCCATTATTTATATTCCGACTGAAAATGAACCTATTTACATGGTGATTGATGGTGGGAGCAACCATTCTTCATAGAAAGGAAAGACTTGGCCACTTCCATGGTAGAGTGTGAGCTGCTTGGAGCAGGCCAGGAGAATGGCCATGGACTTGCTTAGGCTTAGGAAGTAATTATAAGTTGTTCTTGAGTAGTACACCTGCCTATTATTCTCAACCTCCAGTAGGTGTTATTTTTTTAAAAAACATTTATTTATTTATTTATTTATTTATTTATTTATTTATTTATTTATTGGCTGTGTCAAGTGGCTTGCAGGATCTTAGTTCACCAACCAGGAATCGAACCTGTGCCCCCTGCAATAGAAGCGCAATGGTCCTAGCCACTGGACTGCCAGGGAATTCCCTCCAGGAGGTGTTATTAATGTTACATCTCAGTCTCAATGTGGCTGGGAGAAGTTAGGAAGGAGCTGGTGCCCAGGCTTGGAGCAAAGAATTACAACTAAAAGTGGAATCCCTAACCCCTAGATGGAGATGGTTAGCAATATCAGTCAGCAGAAGGAGCTGGGTCCAGGAGAAAGGTGAGCCATGACGTGTGGACTAAGGAGAAGCTTCTCAAACACATTGGGGGATACGTGTGGTTATTTATAGCAACGAGTTTGCTAGGGGCTTGAATCATAATTATGGTTATAATTATTTGGGTATAAAGAGGATGAATGACCAAATTTTATATATGGGTTTCAAATAGATTGGATTTCAACCCAATTTTTCATCAGTCCTTCTCCCTTTTGGAAGAATATTTGGAAAAAAATATTCCCTTATTTTACAGAAAGTCGCTATCCTCTGTAAATGAATTTCCTGGACAGAATCCATTACCTGGCCAGTGGAAGGAAGGCTCCTTAGGTAAGACATGAACACCTCCTTGTCCATTTAGCTATTGATTTGATTTTTATAAAAAACCTCTACCATTTGTGTGCAGTTGTGCCTGTTCATGTTCAATCAAAAATTACAGCAAGACAGAGATGGGCCCTGTGAAATTCTCCTTCCACAATGCCTACCATTTCACTATGTGTAATTGGGCTTCTAATAAAAGATTCCATGTACTGGTGTTCTACTCAGGGAGCTTTCTAGGGCAGTTGTGGGGCTGGAGATGTAGATATTCTGGTCAAATATGAATATAATATTCACTTTTAAATTCTGGAGAAGACTATCTGGGATAACAATGTATTTCCTGATTCCTAGAGACTATGAATGGAATGGACTGAAACTTGTTTTTGATAGTTTACCTGTTCATCTATCTGAAGGAAGAATGCAAAATCAGATACACTTTCAAGGTCCTTTTCTAGTTCTGGCTTTTTACATATTTAAAATTCAAGAGGGCTTCCCTGGTGGCGCAGTGGTTGAGAGTCCGCCTGCCGATGCAGGGGACACGGGTTTGTGCCCCGGTCTGGGAAGATCCCACATGCCGCGGAGCGGCTGGGCCCGTGAGCCATGGCCGCTGAGCCTGCGCGTCCGGAGCCTGTGCTCCACAATGGGAGAGGCCACGACAGTGAGAGGCCCGCGTACCGAAAAAAAAAAAAAAATTCAAGAGCACAAAAAAATTTTAAGCTTCCCATTTCATTTTGCCCCCAAGGTACATAAGTTTGATGAGAGCATGGGCATGGTAAACAGAAAGAAAAATTATAAACTTGGGTTTAAACTTGTTTTTCCTTAAAATGACAAAGCTATGATTTGTCACATATTCTATATAGCTTTGGAAGAGAATTCTTCCGCCATTTACTCCTAAGAATTATTATATTCAGGAGAAAGGCATAGGGAAGAGTGTTTCTAAATAAAATTTTATTCAAGGTTGGCAGCCATCGATGTTCAAGGAAATAATAATAGGGCAATAATCATTTGTTCCTGCAAAATGCTTTTCCATGGAAGGATCTTGAAGAACATTTAGAAATGGTGACCTCATTAATCCCAGCCACATTTACGTGAAAGAACAGGCACACGTGTGACAATGTTGCAGACAGCCAAAGGGCTGCAAAGGAAAGTTAAATGGTTTGTCAAAGGTCAACTTACAGATCCCTAGGAAGAGTTTGACGATTATTTTAATCACTGACAGTGGCTTAATATGTTTCTCTTCCAAGAATATGGGAAGATCGTCTTAAGTCTTTGGAATAAGCATCGTCTTTAAAATATAATTTGTTCTACTTTCTCAGACTATGAAAGTAGTACATGATCATTGTGGAAAATTTGGAAGGCATAAGACAGTAGAAAGATGGGAAAAAGTCATCATCCCACACTCTCAAAAACAGTATCTTTTCTTTCTTGTAATAGCTGGAATGGCTTTGATTTCTTGACCAGGTTCTGACCGATACATTGGATAGCATGGTTCAAAACTTCTATAGCACTACTTCCTGCTAAGTGACTGGGGTCCATATCATAGATCACAGATGCTGATTCAAGTAGGTCATTATCCGAAGGTCAAGTAAATGAAAGAAGGCGGGGCTACAGAGAATTGTACAGGTATATAAATGCCTTGTTTCTCCTTTGCCTGAAATGGAGCAAAATTAACCAGATGAAATTAAACCCATGAAAGACATCTTTTATATGGGCTCCTCTGCACCGTAGGGTAAACTTTCCTCCTTCTCTCTGTTATCTAATAATGGCCTCCTCCCTTTTTCTCCTGCTATCTCTTCTATTTCTTAAGTGACTTCATCTATAAGGATAAAAAACTTTTTATGCAGTACCAACTTTAACAATACCAGATTTTGAAACTGGAGCATAAGACAAATGGGCATGATTTTAAAGAGAGAAATTGTAATATTAATGACAATGAAAACTGTTATGAGTCAGAAGGAAAATATTTTCAAGTTTTAACAAATAGCTGTTCAGAATTTATCATGTACTGTGTCAGGCACTGCTGGTGATTTTTTTTTTTTAAGATGTATTTATTATTTATTTATTTATTTTTGGCTGTGTTGGGTCTTAGCTGCAGCACGCGGGAACATATATTGGGAAGGACCAAGCAATGAGTTGCCGAAATTTGGAGGAGGAAGAACAGGTGTGAAGGCAGTTTGCTTCTTGGAAGAACTGGGATTTGAACTCCCCTTTGAGGATAAGAAGGATTCAATAGGCACAAAAGCCTGGGGAGGTCATCCCAGCAGGAGGCACTGACCTGAGCAGAAGCCTAGAAGCTGGACAATGCAGAACAGCCTCCGGGTAGGAGCAACAGAGACCAAATGTTAAGCTGCAATGTAATGGAGTCTTTGGCTGAAAGGCAAGGAATAGGACTGATTTTTAAAAAATTACCCAAGGCAAAAGTTCCAAGACCACTTGGCCAGGATACAATGTGACTACTGAATTTGCTTCCCTGTTACTGGAATTGACACTCCTGTATTCTATACACAACTCATGCCAGTAGAAATGATCGCATTATTTACTCTAATGAGTTCTCCTAATTTTTGGATTGTCCAAAATAATGCAAAGAGTGTAACTAGTGAATATATGACAACAGTCATCAAAATAAATACATGGGACGCCGGAGACCACAGCCCAAGGCTATTATTCATTAAATGGGGGACGAAAAACTCCTACAAATACAGGGTTCTGGGTCCCTTTTCTAAATATTAATTGTTTATTTCATGATTCTCCTCCACTTTAAACAGACTTTAAACCACCCCTTCTTAATATGCTCCCCTAAAGGATTATAAACTAGAAAGGAGGTTGGTTTAAACAAAGTAATCAGAAAGTAAGCAATCTTCTTCTCTTTCTCTCTGGCTCGAAGCTTGTTATGTCTCTTAAGGAACTTTTCTCTTCAGCGCACAGACCTCAAGGTCAAACAGAGGTCACTCTTCTGCTTTTTGAGGTATGGGTGCTTTCATGTTATTTGCTCATTTTTATTGCTGAGAATAACCATCCATTTGCCCACATAACTAGGGCCTCCCCAACACAAAGACTTGAGAGTGGGCTCTGGTGGGGGGTTAATCCCATTCAACACAAAGCAAACAAGTTCAAATCTCATTAAATGTTGGACTTTGAAGCAAGAATACAAATATTTCCAATTTAGAAAAGGAAGATAGAAATGTGACAGAAGTATTCTAATCATTTAGTAGAATAAATCATACCAACATGATCTTAAAACTGTCAACTTGGTGAAAAAACAATAAAACTCCATTAATAATACAACAGCAATGCTTACTTTTTCACATGAGGAAAATTCTATTATAACAAACAGCCTGAGGCTTTTAAATTGCTTTTGTTCTAGATCAGTGGAATATTGTTATAAAGAATATATTGCTAGCAATGATGGTTTGGATCTGAAGATGAAAACTAGCCGATTTTTTGGTGTGAACCAGCAGAGATGGTGGTGGTTGCACATGGGGCCGTGTGTGAATAACCTCCTTTGTGCAAAATTTTAAAAGGTAGGCCCTTCATTTGGGCACACATCTTGGTGAGCAGAATGCAGGGTGGAATTCAACTCCATTTGCCCCCTCAGCCAGGGCACAGCTATACAACCTTCTGCAGAGGCCCTGGTGGCACAAGATTGTTCTTTTAAGACCTATTTATAAGTTGATCCTCTGAAATTATTTTCCTTGAGTCTACCCCAGGACAGGCCTCACTCTATGCCTCCTTTTTAGTTATAAGGTCCTCTATGATAGAATTTCCCATTTAAAGATTTGGACCAATGTTTTTTTCCCCTGGTTTTGGAAGCACTTTAGATTCATCCTACAAGGGTCTTTTAGGTCTCTCAGTTACCAACTGTGGCATCGTGGGGTAACTTAGGGTTTTTTTTTACTCTCTTAGCCTAGCTTTCCTTAACAAGGAACTATTAGTTCACTGGTTCCCAATAAACATTTTGTAATGTCCTTTTTCTATACCAAAACGAAATTCATAGGTAATATGATCATACCACACACAAAATTTTAAAATAATTATAATGTTCACATATAAATGGGAAAGAAAAGAAGAGCTCTTTATCATAAAACTATATAAAATGCATAGGCCTAACCATAATAGAAAACATAATGAAGTTGTCAATGCTGAGCAAAACAAAGTTAGAATCTTCTCTCAGTTTAAATAGTAGTTTACATTCCTGGAAAAATCAGTGTAAACCCACAATACACTTTGTGATTATGTGGAAAAGAGTTAGGTGCTAGTCTTGATCATTAGAACAGGTTTTCCACCCATATAAATGGGCTTTTGAAAGTTGTGTGGAGCATTCATAGAAATTGTTTGGTGGGTAGTACTGTCTCATACATGGAAGGAGGTATAGCACCCCTGGTCCCAATCTCCTAATGCCAGTAACGCCTGATCATTGTGATAATCAAAAATCTCCCCAAATTTCCACAACATCCCTAGTAGGGATGTTTTTCTCTCATTGACAACCACTGGATTAACTAGTCTTGAATCCAAGAAGCCTGAAAAACTCAGGACCAGAAAAGGCCTTCCTCCGTGAAGATTTTACTACAACTTCCACTTTCCTTCAGCCTCTCCCAGAGATTCCAGCTCTTAGGGGAAGGGAACACAGCTGATGCGACAATTGGCCAGGACCAGCCCTGAAAGGACATTGAGGAAGGCAAATGATACCTCTACCTTCTCCCCACTCCATCTCCTCCCATCCCCACAGGGATTTTCCCACTTATTCTTCCCTCTCAGTCTTTCTCCCTATCAAAAATCACTTTCAGAAGTAGAGATATGTTAGCGATTTATACTTCCGTGTGAATATGTGTTAATTGTACGTCTCTTAAATCCAAATGGCTTATGAGCATATAAAAAGGTGCTCAGCCTTACCAGAAATTAAGGTAGTGAGAAATTTATAATAAAAATGAGATACTATTGATATTTCATACTCATCAGGTTGGCAAAAGTCTAAAACTCCAAGAATACCAAATGTTGGAAAAGAGTGGGGAAATTGGTACAGCCACTTTGGGGAGCAATTTGATTTTATCTATTAAGATTGGAAATGCTCTTAATCCTACATCACAGGAAATTGACTCTTAAGTCTATACCTTAGAGGAAAACTATTTGTTTGGACCTGAAGATATATATGTTTGTGGCGGCATTACTTTTAATAGTGAAAAACTAAATCAGCTGGAAACATTTAAATGCCATTAATGGAAGATCAGATTCATATATCATTGTGTATTCATGCAAGGGAATATTATACAGCAATTACAATGATGAATCACAGCTTTGTGTCTGCACAATGATAAATCTCAAAAACAATGAAGAAAAGCTAATTGCAGGGTATGTAGAGTGTGACACCATTTAAATAGTTTAAAAACCTGCAAAACAATGCCATATACTGTTTATAGATACATGAATATGCAGTAAAAGCATAAAGCATGTATAAGAATGATTAATTATTCATGATCTTGGTTATTTCTGAAGAAGGAGAAAGAATGAGATTGGGAAGAGGACACACAGAAAGCTCTCAGTTGTATCCGCAATGTTTTTTTTCTCCAAAAATATATCTAAAGGAAATGTGGCCAACTGTTAAGATTTAATTTGCTATAGATAGTGCTGGATATACTAGGTACTCATTATATCTTTTACATATTTCGATGAGAAATAATACCATAATAAAAATAATTTTTAAAAGTGATGCATCTTTAAGGGGTATTTGTATTCTTGATTTAGCAGATTCTTCACGACCTTCTAGGCACCAGGTGCTGAGACAGAGAACTCAACAATGAACAAGATACGCTCCCAGTCGTAGATGGTGGTTCTTAAACTTTACTGTGCATCAGGATCACCTGGAAGGCTTATTAAAACACAGACTGCTGGGCCCAACCCCCAGAGTTTCTGATTCAGTTAAGTCTAGGATCAGGCTTGATAATTTGCATTTCTGACAAGTTCCCAGGTGATGCTGATGTTGCTGGTTCGGGGACCACATGTCTCCTGAAGTTGTTTTAACACTATTGTGGAAGGACTTTATTCCTGCTATAAGGATTCCAAGAACTGGTGGGAGAAGTATATTTTCTGGACAGCATGCTTGGCCAAGTCTCTAAAGCACACTTATGCTGCCCGCCCTGGGCCACAAACAGCACATCATCTTCCTGGCATCTCAAGAAATGTCACTGCATCCTCTTACCCCTTCTAACTTGTGGTTGTGTATCTTTCAATTTATTCTATTAAAACTTTAGCTCCACTATACATCCTATTTGGTGTACACCCTATACAAAATGTCAACAGCAGTTATTCTCTGATATTGGAATTATGGTTAATTTTTAAATCTTTTTGCTTGTCTGCATCATCTAACATTTCCGTAATGAACATTTTCATTATGAACAAGAGTTAATTATATAATAAGGATATTAAAGTAAAATAAATATATATCAAATTGTGTTAGGCTCTGTGATGCGGGCACAGGTGCTAAGAAGTAGTACGGATATGGACTTGCCTTTAAGAGGTTTATGATCTCATTCATACATACATTGGAAAAACATTTAGCAATAAGACAAGCTATTCAGGAAAGTGTTCACCGAGAACTAAATGTACAGTTGGCAAGTACTTTGGAAGGAAAAAATGACTAGGCTGAGTGGCCCTAGAAGGAGCATTTGGGCCCAGCCTTGGATGATAAACCTGCCAGAGACTAAGCAGAGGGCGAGGCAGGATGCAAGGGTCTCTGCAAATCCCCAGTATACGTATAGGTGCTCAGTGAACACTGAAGAATTGAACACTCATTGAATTCATATAGAAACTTCACTTAGGCACAAGTACATTCAGCATAATAGTGGCTCATATCCAAGACACATAAATTGAAACCAAAATTAATTTCATTTTGGGTTTATGACAAGTCAAGAATGGGAGAAAATGTCATCTTCTTTTACGTGATTTCTGCATTGATGATTATATCTCAAAAGTGCATCTGTGGGTTTGCAAAGAAAGACCCATCTGGACTGGACACCTCTTAGGTGTGTTCTCCTCCCTTTTTGCCCTTAATTAAGATGGGGGAGTTCTTACTGGTCTTCTAGATCCTCTGTTCAAAACCTTACTGGTCTTCTAGTTCCTCTGTTCAAAACCATACTCACCCTAAAGGAGCATCTCTTCACCTCTTTATGTTTGGATTGATTATATGCTTCTCTGTGTTAAAAAAGCCTGGAGACATCTACTTCTGGACAAGATGAAACAACAGGGTCCAAGTTTATCCTTTTGCCTTAAACAACTAGAAAAGCAGATTAAAATATATGAAAAAATGGAGGCGAAGGTATAAGCAGGGGCTGGACGGAAGAATTACAAAGGTGCATGAGGAAACTTTTGAGACTGATGAATATATTCATTATCTTGATTATGGTGATTCTTTCGCAGGGGTATACATATTTCAAAACTTAGACTGTATACTTCAAATATGAGCAGTTTTTGTATGTCAATTATATCTCGATAAAAGTACTGGAGAGAGAGAAAAAAAAGAGTCTGGGAGCACGGGTACCATCAAAAAAAATACTCCCGTGCTATTAGTTGGATAGTTTCCCTTTCTCTTAGCAGATTTTAAAAATTACGGTTAAGCAGAGGTGAATATACAGAGAACAATAATCCTATGCTATTTAACTGAATAATTTCCCTTCTTTTTTATCAGATCTGTTATTCATGTTAAGCAACTGGGTTGCTAATGAAGTTAAAGCTTCTGGACCCTCACTTACAAGTTCTTTCCAAAGTTCTATAGCTGATTTTCTGTTTGTAATTGTGTTTTCTTTTTTTAAAAAAGAGGCCCCAGACTTCCCTGGTGGCGCAGTGGTTAAGAATCCGCCTGCCAATGCAGGGGATGCGGGTTTGATTCTGGTCAGGGAAGATCCCACATGCTGCGGAGCAACTAAGCCCATGTGGCGTGCCACAATTACTGAAGCCCGTGCACCTAGAACCTGTGCTCTGCAACAAGAGAAGCCACTGCAATGAGAAGCCCGCGCAACACAACGAAGAGTAACCTCCGCTCGCTGCAACTAGAGAAAGCCTGCGAACAGCAACGAAGACCCAAAGCAGCCAAAAATATAAATAAATTAAAAAAAAAAAGAGGCCCCAGATTGTATAAGATGCAGGCTCCATGAAACCTGGATGCAACCCTACATTTTTAAAAAGATTTTATTGAAGGTCTTTATAGAGCAACATCAGACTCCAAATCCAGCTGCCAAGGAGACTGTGTTATGCAGTGGGTACTTGCTGGCATGGCAGGCGTCTATGGCTTCCCTCCCTTCCGCTCAAGGATGGGGAAGTGACAGTGGGCAGTGTCTCATCTATGGGTTCCACCATGCTCAGTGGTCAGGCAGGGGCTTCTTAAGGGCCCATCTTTCCACTTGGGTCCCAAAGCAGCATGATCTTCACTTTGATGTCCAGCACACCCTGTCTGAGCAGCATATGGCACCCAGTGGTGTCTGTGTAGAAGCTAACAAGGTCCTCACTGTGGGTCATCAGGCCATCCACAACTTCATGGATTTAACCCTCTGTCCTTGGAGTTGCCCAGGCATTATGACCTAGCAGCCCTTGTCCCCACTCTCCATGATGACCTGCAGCACACCACAGCAAGCCCTCCTAGAAGTGTGTACTGCAGATCCTGCCTGGGTGATGTGCACAGAGCTCTCATATATTCCTTTTCCTCCTAAAGCTCTACACTATCCTCAGGGAAGCCAAATCTCTTCTGAAGCACAGCGGTCAATTCCTGGATCCACCAGCCCTTCTCACCAAGAACATTGTGCGCCCTGGAGGCCAAGATAATGATTTCCGTCCTGGTTGGTGTAAATCGGACTTCAACTCCAGAGTAGTCATCTTTGGCCAGCTCCCAAGTGAGACACTTGTTCAATTCAACCTTGAGGACGCCATCAGCGACATCTTGGAAATTGACCCTGCCATCTTGCCACCTGGCAGCACCATAAGGAATGGCCCAGTGCTGCTGTTAAATGACCTAAGGAGTGTGATGTGAGCAAATGGTTCCCATTGCTATTGCATACAGAACACAAACACTCAAAGAACTTTAGGACTATGGTGGCCTAGAGCACCATTCTCTCCTTGGATAAGCCTTTGTGTGGACTTGGTAACAGCAGCTGAGGGGCTGTGAATAATACTTCAGACTTCCTCACTTTCTTTTTCATCAATTGCTCTATCTGGAGGGACCCAAGTGTGAAGGAGAAAAATGACCCAATAAATACAATTCAGCTTCAGCAGCTTCAGAAAGCCCATTCCCTGTCTCCTCCACCTGCTCCAGAATTGAACAAGCAAGGTAGGAGAGGAGAGCTTTGCCTCAGGTGCTCTTTGTGACTCAACATTGGGGAATTTCAGTTCCAACACCTCCAGAGAAGGTGTCTTGAAATGATCATGGAAATAGGATTTTTTACTACATTTGGGCCACATTTCACACTGTTGCTGAGTAGAATATCCTTGCTCTGCCTCTCTGTCAACCAGATCCCACTAGCTCCTCGGTACAAGCTCAGTGCCTTCCTCCTGGAATTGCCTTCCCAGATCTATCCAGTGCAGAGTGAAATCTTCCTTCCCTAAACTGAGCACTTAAGATATGACAATTCTTGAAGCTGTTAGGAGTTTAGACCCAAACTCCTATAACCATGTGATCTTGTGTAAGTGATAATTTTTCTGAGCAGAGAGTCCCCAATAATAATTCATTTTCCACACTAATATGTGTTAATTTTATTTATTTATTTATTATTATTATTTTTTAATGTGTTAATTTTATAATTAAGATGTTTTATGATGGCAATAACAATTTGTACTGATGTCACGGAGCCGGCATGAAGCTTAACTAAGATAATATATGTAAATATCTTTTGTAAACTATAAAATGCTGTACAAACATAAGGTACCGGCAGAGGTGATATTCCAAATATTTAATGACCGGTAGGCACTGGCCTTGACCAATCAGAATAGTTTCAATCACAGCACTGGAGCTCAGTCCAGTAAACTCCCTGTGGTGTCAGACATTAACTCTTTAGTTGCTAAATTAAAGGAAGGTTTGGGGTTTCCTGAAGGAGAAGCTAAAGTAATGGGGGTCTAGTGGAAAGAGACTCAGGGGGCTAGGGGCTATATTCTTTTTCAGATTCTCTTCCCTTATAGGTTACTACAAGCTATTGAGTATAGTTCCCTGTGCTATAGAGTAAGTCCTTGTTGGTTATCTATTTCATACATAGTAATGTGTATATGTTACTCCCAACCTCCTAATTTATCCCTCCCCCCACTTTCCATAAGTTTTTTTTCTATGTCTGTGTGTCTCTTTCTGTTTTGTAAATAAGTTCATTTCTATCATTTTTTTTTTTTAGATTCCACATATAAGTGATATCATATGATATATGTCGTTGTCTGGCTTACTTCACTTAGTACGATACTCTCTAGGTCATCCATGTTGCTACAAATGGCATTATCTCATTCTTTTTTATGGCTGAGTAATATTTCATTGTATATATGTACCACATCTTCTTTATCCATTCATCTATTGACAGGCATCTAGGTTGCTTCCATGTCTTGGCTATTGTAAATAGTCCTGCAGTGAACATTGGGATACATGTATCTTAGAAAATATTTTTGCCTGGACAAAAATGAAGCACAACACATAAAAAATTTTGGGGTGAATTAAAGCAGTTCTTAAAGCAACATTTATAGCATTATAAAATAGCTTATCTTAGGGGCTTCCCTGGTGGCGCAGTGGTTGAGAGTCCGCCTGCCGATGCAGGGGACACGGGTTCGTGCCCCGGTCCGGGAAGATCCCACATGCCGTGGAGTGGCTGGGCCCGTGAGCCATGGCCGCTGAGTCTGTGCGTCTGGGGGCTGTGCTCCGCAACGGGAGAGGCCACAACGGTGAGAGGCCTGCGTAGCGCAAAAAAAAAAAAAAAAAAAAAAAAAAAATAGCTTATCTTAGAGAAGATGAAAGGTCTCAAATCAACAACTAAGCGTCCATCTTAAGAAACCAAGGAAAGCAAAATAAACCAAATACAAGCAGAAAGAAGGAAATAATAAAGAGCAGAAAAAATGACCTTGAAAACTGAAAAACAATAAAGAAAATCAATAAAATCAAAAGCTGGGAGACTTCCGGGTAAGATGGCGGAAGAGTAAGACGCGGAGATCACCTTCCTCCTCACGGATACACCAGAAATACAGCTACACGTGGAACAACTCCTACAGAACACCTACTGAACGCTGGCAGAAGACCCCAGACCTCCCAAAAGGCAAGAAACTCCCCACATACCTGGGTAGGGCAAAGCGGAGAGATTCCCGCACAGAGGATCGGTGCCGAGCGGCACTCACCAGCCCGAGAGGCTTGTCTGCTCGCCCGCCGGGGCGGGCGGCGCTGGAAGCTGAGGCTCGGGCTTCGGTCAGAGCGCAGGGAGAGGACTGGGGCTGGCGGCGAGAACTCAGCCTGAAGGGGGCTAGTGTGCCACAGCTGGCCGGGAGGGAGTCCGGGAGAACTCTGGAGCTGCCGAAGAGGCAAGAGACTTGTTCTTCCCTCTTGGTTTCCTGCTGCGCGAGGAGAGGGGATTAAGAGCGCTGCTTAAAGGGGCTCCACAGACGGGCGCGAGTCGCGACTGAAAGCGCGGAGCCCAGTGACGGGCGTGGGACGCTGGGGCTGCTGCTGCCGCCGCCAAGAAGCCCGTGTGCGAGCGCAGGTCACTGTCCACACCGCCCTTCCGGGAGCCTGAGCAGCCCGCCACTGCCGGGGTCCCGGGATCCAGGGGCGGCTTCCCTAGGAGAACGCACGGCGCGCCTCGGGCTGGTGCAACGTCACGCCGACCTCTGCCGCTGCAGGCTCGCCCCGCACTCCGTGCCCCTCCCTCCCGCCCGGCCTGAGTGAGCCAGAGTTCCCGAAGAGGCTGCTCCTTTAACCCTTTCCTGTCTGAGCGAAGAACAGACGCCCTCCGGCGACCTACACGCAGAGGCGGGGCCAAATCCAAAGCTGAGACCCGGGAGCTGTGAGAACAAAGAAGAGAAAGGGAAACCTCTCCCAGCAGCCTCAGAAGCAGCGGATTAAAGCTCCACAATCAACTTGATGTACCCTGCATCTGTGGAATACATGAATAGACAACAAATCATCCCAAATTGAGGAGCCAGGAGTCAGTACTGTGCCTCTGAGGTGGGAGAGCCAACTTCAGGACACTGGTCCACAAGAGACCTCCCAGCTCCACATAATATCAAACGCGAAAATCTTCCAGAGATCTCCATCTCAACACCAGCACCCAGCTTCACTCAACGACCAGCAAGCTACAGTGCTGGACACCCTATGCCAAACAACTAGCAAGACAGGAACACAACGCCACCCATTAGCAGAGAGGTGGCCTAAAATCATAAAAAGTCTGCAGACACCCCAAAACACACCACCAGACGTGGACCTGCCCACCAGAAAGACAAGATCCAGCCTCATCCACCAGAACACAGGCACTAGTCCCCTCGACCAGGAAACCTACACAACCCACTAAACCAACCTTAGCCACTGGGGACAGACACCAAAAACAACGGGAACTACGAACCTGCAGCCGGCAAAAAGGAGACCCCAAACACAGTAACATAAGCAAAATGAGAAGACAGAAAAACACACAGCAGGAGAAGGAGCAAGATAAAAACCCACCAGACCTAACAAATGAAGAGGTAATAGGCAGTCTATCTGAAAAAGAATTCAGAATAATGATAGTAAAGATGATCCAAAATCTTGGAAATAGAATAGACAAAATGCAAGAAACAGTTAACAAGGACCTAGTAGAACTAAAGATGAATCAAGCATCGATTAAAAACACAATAAATGAAATGAAAAATACTCTAGATGGGATCAATAGCAGAATAACTGAGGCAGAAGAACGGATAAGTGAGGTGGAAGATAAAATAGTGGAAATAACTAATGCAGAGCAAAATAAAGAGAAAAGAATGAAAAGAACAGAGGACAATATCAGAGACCTCTGGGACAACATTAAACGCACCAACATTCGAATTATAGGGGTTCCAGAAGAAGAAGAGAAAAAGAAAGGGACTGAGAAAATATTTGAAGAGATTATAGTTGAAAACTTCCCTAATATGGGAAAGGAAATAGTTAATCAAGTCCAAGAAGCACAGAGAGTCCCATACAGAATAAATCCAAGGAGAAATACGCCAAGACACATATTAATCAAACTGTCAAAAATTAAACACAAAGAAATCATATTAAAAGCAGCAAGGCAAAAACAACAAATAACACACAATGGAATCCCCATCAGGATAACAGCTGATCTCTCAGCAGAAACTCTACAAGCCAGAAGGGAGTGGCAGGACATAATTAAAGTGATGAAGGAGAGAAACCTGCAACCAAGATTACTCTACCCAGCAAGGATCTCATTCAGATTTGATGGAGAAATTAAAACGTTTACAGACAAGCAAAAGCTGAGAGAGTTCAGCACCACCAAACCAGCTTTACAACAAATGCTAAAGGAACTTCTCTAGGCAAGAAACACAACAGAAGGAAAAGACCTACAATAACGAACCCAAAACAATTAAGAAAATGGGAATAGGAACATACATATCGATAATTACCTTAAATGTAAATGGACTAAACGCTCCCACCAAAAGACACAGATTGGCTGAATGGATACAAAAACAAGACCCATATATATGCTGTCTACAAGAGACCCACTTCAGACCTAGAGACACATACAGACTGAAAGTAAGGGGATGGAAAAAGATATTCCATGCAAATGGAAACCAAAAGAAAGCTGGAGTAGCAATTCTCATATCAGACAAAATAGACTTTAAAATAAAGACTACTAGAAGAGACAAAGAAGGACACTACATAATGATCAAGGGATCGATCCAAGAAGAAGATATAACAATTGTAAATATTTATGCACCCAACATAGGAGCACCTCAATACATAAGGCAAACACTAACAGCCATAAAAGGAGAAATCGACAGTAACACAATCATAGTAGGGGACTTTAACACCCCACTTTCACCAATGGACAGATCATCCAAAATGAAAATAAATAAGGAAACACAAGCTTTAAATGATACATTAAACAAGATGGACTTAATTGATATTTATAGGACATTCCATCCAAAAACAACAGAATACACATTTTTCTCAAGTGCTCATGGAACATTCTCCAGGATAGATCATATCTTGGGTCACAAATCAAGCCTTGGTAAATTTAAGAAAATTGAAATTGTATCAAGTATCTTTTCCGACCACAATGCTATGAGACTAGATATCAATTACAGGAAAAGAGCTATAAAAAATACAAACACATGGAGGCTAAACAATACATTACTTAATAACGAAGTGATCACTGAAGAAATCAAAGAGGAAATAAAAAAATACCTAGAAACAAATGACAATGGAGACACGACGACCCAAAACCTATGGGATGCAGCAAAAGCAGTTCTAAGAGGGAAGTTTATAGCAATACAATCCCACCTTAAGAAACAGGAAATATCTCGACTAAACAACCTAACCTTGCACCTAAAGCAATTAGAGAAAGAAGAACAAAAACATCCCAAAGTTAGCAGAAGGAAAGAAATCATAAAAATCAGATCAGAAATAAATGAAAAAGAAATGAAGGAAACAATAGCAAAGATCAATAAAACTAAAAGCTGGTTCTTTGAGAAGATAAACAAAATTGATAAACCATTAGCCAGACTCATCAAGAAAAAAAGGGAGAAGACTCAAATCAATAGAATTAGAAATGAAAAAGGAGAAGTAACAACTGACACTGCAGAAATACAAAAGATCGTGAGAGATTACTATAAGCAACTCTATGCCAATAAAATGGACAACCTGGAAGAAATGGACAAATTCTTAGAAATGCACAACCTGCCAAGACTGAATCAGGAAGAAATAGAACATATGAACAGACCAATCACAAGCACTGAAATTGAAACTGTGATAAAAAATCTTCCAACAAACAAAAGCCCAGGACCAGATGGCTTCACAGGCGAATTCTATCAAGCATTTAGAGAAGAGCTAACGCCTATCCTTCTCAAACTCTTCCAAAATATAGCAGAGGGAGGAACACTCCCAAACTCATTCTACGAGGCCACCATCACCTTGATACCAAAACCAGACAAGGATGTCACAAAGAAAGAAAACTACAGGCCAATATCACTGATGAACATAGATGCAAAAATCCTCAACAAAATACTAGCAAACAGAATCCAACAGCACATTAAAAGGATCATACACCATGATCAAGTGGGGTTTATCCCAGGAATGCAAGGATTCTTCAATATACGCAAATCAATCAACGTGATACACCATATTAACAAATTGAAGGAGAAAAACCATATGATCATCTCAATAGATGCAGAGAAAGCTTTCGACAAAATTCAACACCCATTCATGATAAAAACCCTGCAGAAAGTAGGCATAGAGGGAACTTTCCTCAACATAATAAAGGCCATATATGACAAACCCACAGCCAGCATCGTCCTCAATGGTGAAAAACTGAAACCATTTCCACTAAGATCAGGAACAAGACAAGGTTGCCCACTCTCACCACTCTTATTCAACATAGTTTTGGAAGTTTTAGCCACAGCAATCAGAGAAGAAAAGCAAATAAAAGGAATCCAAATTGGAAAAGAAGAAGTAAAGCTGTCACTGTTTGCAGATGACATGATACTATACATAGAGAATCCTAAAGATGCTACCAGAAAACTACTAGAGCTAATCAATGAATTTGGTAAAGTTGCAGGATACAAAATTAATGCACAGAAATCTCTGGCATTCCTATATACTAATGATGAAAAATCTGAAAGTGAAATCAAGGAAACACTCCCATTTACCATTGCAACAAAAAGAATAAAATATCTAGGAATAAACCTACCTAAGGAGACAAAAGACCTGTATGCAGAAAATTATAAGACACTGATGAAAGAAATTAAAGATGATACAAATAGATGGAGAGATGTACCATGTTCTTGGATTGGAAGAATCAACATTGTGAAAATGACTCTACTACCCAAAGCAATCTACAGATTCAATGCAATCCCTATCAAAATACCACTGGCATTTTTCACAGAACTAGAACAAAAAATTTCACAATTTGTATGGAAACACAAAAGACCCCGAATAGCCAAAGCAATCTTGAGAACGAAAAATGGAGCTGGAGGAATCAGGCTCCCTGACTTCAGACTATACTACAAAGCTGCAGTAATCAAGACAGTATGGTACTGGCACAGAAACAGAAAGATAGATCAATGGAACAGGATAGAAAGCCCAGAGATAAACCCACGGACATATGGTCACCTTATCTTTGATAAAGGAGGCAGGAATGTACAGTGGAGAAAGGACAGTCTCTTCAATAAGTGGTGTTGGGAAAACTGGACAGGGACATGTAAAAGTATGAGATTCGATCACTCCCTAACACCATACACAAAAATAAGCTCAAAATGGATTAAAGACCTAAATGTAAGGCCAGACACTATCAAACTCTTAGAGGACAACATAGGCAGAACACTCTATGACATAAATCACAGCAAGATCCTTTTTGACCCACCTCCTAGAGAAATGGAAATAAAGACAAAAATAAACACATGGGACCTAATGAAACTTAAAAGCTTTTGCACAGCAAAGGAAACCATAAACAAGACCAAAAGACAACCCTCAGAATGGGAGAAAATATTTGCAAATGAAGCAACTGACAAAGGATTAATCTCCAAAATTTATAAGCAGCTCATGCAGCTCAATAACAAAAAAACAAACAACCCAATCCAAAAATGGGCAGAAGACCTAAATAGACATTTCTCCACAGAAGATATACAGACTGCCAACAAACACATGAAAGGATGCTCAACATCTTTACTAATTAGAGAAATGCAAATCAAAACTACAATGAGATATCATCTCACACCAGTCAGAATGGCCATCATCAAAAAATCTAGAAACAATAAATGCTGGAGAGGGTGTGGAAAAAAGGGAACACTCTTGCACTGCTGGTGGGAATGTGAATTGGTACAGCCACTATGGAGAACGGTATGGAGGTTCCTTAAAAAACTACAAATAGAACTACCATATGACCCTGCAATCCCACTACTGGGCATATACCCTGAGAAAACCATAATTCAAAAAGAGACATGTACCAAAATGTTCATAGCAGCCCTATTTACAATAGCCCGGAGATGGAAACAACCTAAGTGTCCATCATTGGATGAATGGGTAAAGAAGATGTGGCACATACATACAATGGAATATTACTCAGCCATAAAAAGAAATGAAATTGAACTATTTGTAATGAGGTGGATGGACCTAGAGTCTGTCATACAGAGTGAAGTAAGTCAGAAAGAGAAAGACAAATACTGTATGCTGACACATATATATGGAATTTAAGAAAAAAAAAGGTCATGAAGAACATAGGGGTAAGACAGGAATAAAGACACAGACCTACTAGAGAATGGACTTGAGGATATGGGGAGGGGGAAGGGTAAGCTGTGACAAAGTGAAAGAGCGGCATGGACATATATACACTACCAAACGTAAGGTAGATAGCTAGTGGGAAGCAGCCGCATAGCACAGGGAGATCAGCTCGGTGCTTTGTGACAGCCTGGAGGGGTGGGATAGGGAGGGTGGGAGGGAGACGCAAAAGGGAGGGGATATGGGAACATATGTATACATATAACTGATTAAATTTGTGATAAAGCAAAAAATAAAAATAAAAAAAAAAAATAAATAAATAAAAAAAAAATCAAAAGCTGATTCTCTGAAAACATCAATGAGATCAATAAACTTTAGCCATACTAAAAATTTAAAAAAACAGAAGAGACACAAATTACCAACGTCATTAAAGACCCCACAGATATTCAAAGGCAGTGCTCTGAACAGCTCTATGCACATAAATTCAATAACTTAGATGAAATGGACCAATTCCTTAAAAGCCACAAACTTCCAAAACTCACACAAAGAAGAAATAGGCAACATATATATTAAAGAAATGGAATCCATAGGTAAAAACCTTAAAAAAAACCCAACAACCCTCCAGGCCCAAATGGTTTCACTGGTAAATTCTACCAAACTTTTAAAGAACAAATAGCACCAATTTTACACAATCTCTTCCAGAGAACAGAAGGGAAGAGAACACTTCCCAACTCATTTTATGAGGCTAGAATTGCCTTGATACCAAAAAACTAGGCAAAGACAGTACAAGGAGAGAAAACTATAGACCACTATCCCTCATGAACATACACAAAAATCTTCAAAAAAAAATACTAGGAAATCAAATCCAGCAATATATAAATAGAATACTACTCCGTGACCAAGTGGGGTTTATCCTAGACATGCATGACTGGCTCCAAATTCAAAAATCAATCAATATAGTTCACCATATTAAAAAACTAAAAAGGAAAAATGTCATGAGCATATCAAACAATGCAGAAAAAGCATTTGAAAACATCCAGCATCGATTCATGATAAAGACTCTCAGCAATATAGAAATAGAAGGAAATGTCCTTAATTTGATAAAGGCCATCTACAAAATACCTACAGTTAATGTAATGTTTAATGGCGAAACACTGAATGCTTTCTCCTAAGATCAGGAGCAAAGCAAAGATGTCCTCTATCAACACTCCTATTCAGTATAGTACAGGAAGTCCTCGTCAGTGCAGCAAGGCAGAGAAAGAAAGTAAAGGCATACAGATTAGAAAGAAAGAATACTGTACCCATCTGCAGGTGACATGATTTTCTACACAGAAAATCCCAAGGAATTTACCGAAAAAGTCTTAAATTAATAAATGAGTTTAGCACAACTGCAAGAGATAAGGCTAACTCACAAAGAAGATTATATTTCTACATGCTTAAACAATTTGGAAATCAAAATTAAAATATGTATTTCATTTAAAATTTTTAAAAGAGAAATACTTAGGTATAAATTTAGCAAAACTTGTGCAGGATCTGTATGCTGACAACTATAAACACCGAGGAGAGAAATCAAAGGACATAAATAAATGGAGAGACATACTGGATTCATGGGTTGGAAGATCCAATTTAGTTGAACATGTCAATTTTCTCTGAAGAAATCTATAGATTTAATACAATTCCAATCAAAAGTCCAATAAGATTTCTGCAGATATAGACAAGCTGATTCTAAAATTTATTTGGAAAGGTGAAGGGACCAGAATAGCCATAACAATTTTGAAAAAGAAGGATAAAGTGGGAGAAATCATCTACCTGATTTTAAAACTTACTGTAAAGGAACAATAATTAAGACACTGTGGTACTGGTGGAGGGATAGAGACATAGACCAATGGATCAGAATATATCAAGCAACTGAGTCACAAAATGTCAGTTGTTGACAAAGGTAAAAAAGCAATTCAATGGAAAAAGGATAGCCTTTTCAATATATGATGTTGGAATAACTGAACATCCATATGCAAAAGTATGCCACGAAAAGCTAAAGACAAAAAAAACTTGACCTCAGTCTCACATTTTATATAAAAATTAACTCAAAAATAGATCATAGATGTAAAACGTAAAACTATAAAACTTTTAGAAGAAGATATAGTAGAAATGTTTATGACTTGGGATCAGGGAGTTTTCTTAGACTTGATATCAAAAGCACAACTCATAAAAGAAAAAAAATTGACAAATCGGACTTTATTAAAATGAAAACCTTTTGCTTTGTGAAAGACACTAAGAGAAATAAAAGCTATAGACTGGGGAAAAATATTTTCAAATCACATATTCAACAAAGGACTTGTATCTAGAAAAACTCTTAGAACTCAATAGTAGGAAAACAAACAACCCAATAAAAAATGAGGAGAACATCTTGTTATAGTTTTATTCTTATAATCCTTAAAACAAAGGTACCTATCCTGATAGGAAACAAAGACCAACGCCTTTTGTTTGTTTGTTTTCAATGCCATTTTAAAATATAGTGCTTTCTGGATAATTTACATTACTGTAGATGGGAACAAAGTAATCGAGGTTTAAAATTAATTCTGTTTAATATTATAGGAAAAGTATAAACTAAGCATTTTATTCACTTCAGTTTGATTTAAGTGATCAGCTCTTCTAGAAAGCTTTCCTTGACCCTTAAGTATGAATTCCGTATTCCCCCACTGTGCTTTGCCAGGTTCCTGTGCATATCTTTATCACAGCACCTTTCTTATTTTACAATATTAACCTGTCTCCTAAGGTTAAACCTCCTAAGGTTTCACTTTATTCCTAAGCCCTAGCGTAGTAACTGGAAGGTAGTAACCACTCAGTGTGTTTGTTGAACAGTTAAAGACTTGTAAAGAATAAATAAAAATTATTGATGAAATAATAAAATAGCAACAACACTAATAAAATCTGATAATATTAGGATGCTTTTAGAATGGTCCCTGACACATAGTAAGTATGCAATAAATGCTTATTTATTCAACAAATATTATTGTAGTTTTCCTACAATGTATGAAGCACTGTTATAGTTGATAGGTAAATTACACGCATTTTCCGTTATAGCCCTTAGAGCAAAAACAACACAGACCAAAACCCCTGCCCTCATGGAATTTACATTTTAATAGGAGAGACAAACAATAAGTAAAATAAATAGGTGAAATATGTAGTTTGCTAGATGGACAAAAAAAAGGCGAGGGGCAAAAGACTTAAACGTCTATGTACGTTCACCAAAGAGAAAATAGCATGTGAAAAGATGGTCAATACAATCAGCTACTAGGAAAATGCAAATTAAAATCACGATGAGATACTACTACATAGCTATTAGGATGAAAATAAAATCAATAGCAACAAAAGCCTGACAGCATCTACTGATGGTGAGGTTGTGGAGCAACTGGAACTCTCATTTGTTGCTTGGAATATAAAATGGTACTCAGGTAAACAATTTGCCTGTTTCTTGTAAAGTTAAACACATACTTACCATATGATATGGTATGATCCCCCTCCTAAGTATTTACCTTAGAGAAATGAATTTTATGTTCGCCCTAAAACCTGCACGTGAATGTTTATATCTGCTTTATTCTAATCATCACCTAACAGTAGAGACCACCGCAAAATCCTTCAATGGGTGAACAGATAAACTGAGTACATTCATACTCTTTGGCATTAAGATACTATTTAGCAATAAATATTATTGCTAGTACAGTATAAACACTATTGAGCAATAAAAAGGAATGAAATACTATCATTACATGTAGCAACATGAATGAGTCTCAAAGACATTATGTGGAGTCAAAGAAGCCAGTCTCAAAAGACTGTATACTTTATGATTCCATTTCTATGACATTCGGGAAGAAGGCCAAGTGTAGGAGTAATGGAGAACAGACCAGTGATTTCCAGGGGTTACAATAGGGGGAGAGAGGAACTCTAAAGGGATTTTTTAGGGTGAAGGTGATAGAACCATCTGCATCTTAATTGTGATGATGTTTACACATAAGACTGTACACACACACACGTCAATATTACTTACTATATTTTGATTTAAGAAAAGAAAGCCTACTGCGTGCAGCAATGAGGACCCAACGCAGCCAAGAATGAATGAATAAAATAAATAAATTTATGAAAAGAAAAGAAAAGAAAAGAAAGCCTATATCTAGGTAGGACTTCTGAATCCATCTGAAAGAGACAGTTAGTCAAAATTCTGTGTTCCTCAACTCAATTCCAAAGGAGAAAACAAATATTATTAAGTCAAATAAATAGATTTAAAAAAAAACAAGAATAAACAAACCAAAACCACACCTTCTATATGCAGGCTCAGTAACTCAAAGTCAGAGTTGATTTACTAGGTAATTATCCTACACAACCATACAGTCATGCTTCAGGTTATTACAGCAACAGGCTGAACTGCAAAAACTAGGTAAGTGTGCTTTCTGATGTGAAATTGTTACCATTCACAGGTTTACTGTGTTGTTTTTCTTCTTTGAGTTAATTTCATTTTCTATTTCAGGCTGGATTTATTGATAAGTGCTCTGGTAAGCTATTTTTGTAAAAAAAAAGTGTGTGTGTGTAAGAGTTCACAGTGGGTTACGAGTGATCTGTATTTTCTTTTTGACTCAGTGTTGTTTTTAAAAATTTCTCTAATGAGCATGTATTACTTTATAAACCAATAACCTAAATAAATTATAAGAACTCAAGTCAATTGCTAACTAGAGTATCTCCCACATAGAAAATTTTTTGGAATGTGTTTTATTTTGTAGGCAAGAATGGGCTTAGTTACTCTAGGTATGATATCTAGTGGTTGTAAAATGGGTGCTTCTAAAAGGATTTCAGAGTTCCCTTAAAAAGGTTGTGTAAACAATTTGGCAGTTCCTCAAAAATTAAACATAGAATTACCATATGACCCAGCAATTCCACTCCTATGTGTATACCCAAAAGAACTGAAAATAGGTGTTCAAATGAGTACCTGTACACTCATGTTCATAGCAGCATCATTTATAATTGTCAAAAGCTGGAAGCAACCCATATGTCCATCAACTGATGAACTGATTAAAAAAATGTTGTATATCCACACAAGGGGATATTATCCAGCCATAAAAAAGAATGAAGTACTGACACATGCTACAGCATGAATGAACCTTGAAAACATTATGCTAAGTGAAAGCAGCCAGACAGAAAAGGTCATGTATTTTATGATTCTATTTATATGAAATATTCAGAATAGGTAAACCTAAAAACAGAAGGCAGAGAAGTGGTTGTGAGTTGCTAGGGGGAGGGAAGAATGGGGAATGACTGCTTAATGGGTATGGTGTTTCCCTTTGGGGTGATAAAAATGTTTTGGAACTAGATAGGCGTGATGATTATACAACATTGTGAATGTATTAAATATCACTGAATTATGCAGTTTAAAATGATTAATTTTGTGTTCTGTGACTTTTACCTCAATTTTTAAAAAAAGATGAAGTGTGTCCCTGCAATCTTATTCACATTTGCAGCAAAAATCTTTATTTTTCAAGGAAATTATAAAGGATAAATATAGTTTAGCCCGTATCTACACAGTTAAGAACTCTGAGTGGCATGTGAATTAATACGTGATATGTACTTTTTGGAAAGTGATCTGAATAGTCTTAAAATGTTCAGAGGAATTGAGTAGTCAGAATGGTTACAAAGCAGCATAATGAATTCCCTTTGTACAAGCTTTTCAATGCTCCTCATGTGCGAAAGGTATCTACAGATATTTAATTATACCAAAATCCTTGGTTGGAATACATTCTATTTAGCTGCTGTTGCCCTAGTGGTCCTTGCAATTCTTGGGATGTTGTGCCTGTCAAAGGTACTTTTTGTTGTGATGTTGGCCTAAGGGTGAAGGGGAGTGGGTTGTTACCTACAAAATTTGACTTTGGGGCCTGGAATGTTTCTAAAAATTTTGAAATCCCAGGCTTCACTCTTCACTTAATGATGGCTCTTTCAAACATCTAATTTTCTTGAAAATTCTTGGATCATCTTGTTTTTCCTTGAAAGTATGTAAAACCTTGTACATGATGCATACCAAATGATTACCCTTTAATAATCAATACAGAGTCCTTTACTGAAATTCATTGTTTGAATTTTCCATTTTCATGTTATTTACTCTTAACCATGATCCTGAAAATTTCAGGTAAAAGTCCTGAGCTGGCTATTCTCTGCCCTTTCCAGATTCACTTTTACCTTTTTCCACTGTACTCTATGCCCTGGCAGGCTGCCCTCCACTGATTTCATCAACAGGCTCCCAGAGCCCCTGGCTTCCTGTAGGGTTCAGCCAATGGGAGGCACATGTAGGAGGTCAGAGGGCAGGGGCAGAGAGAAGCTGGGGTAGCTATTCACCTGCCTGTGCTCTCTGCAGGCCGTGGGTTGACTATGGCTGTGTTCTGTGTTGTGTTCTTACAGAAAGCCGTCACTTGTGTTGTGTGACCCTCTCCTACAGTTACAGTCACAGCCATAACTTCAGAGACAGCGTTTCCTCCATTCCAGATATTTCTCTTTCTTGCCCTTTCTGACTTATGGGTGGTAAAGGTTCCACACTGTTTTTAGTTCTTTGGTCCTGTACCATCCCTTGCTGGTTTCCCTTAGCCCTGCACAAAGGACTAACTACATAGTTTGTGGGGTCCAGTGCAAAATGAAAATGCAGGACTTTTTGTTCAAAAACCACAATGGATTTCAAGATGGCGACCGCAAGGCATTAAGCAGTGCAGGACCTTCTAAGTGCAGGGTCCTGTGTGACCACACAAGCTGCACATTCACGAAGCCTGCCCTGACTGCACACTATTGTAAACAGTACTTACCATAAATGCTCCTCAGTTACCTGTTGAGTGTGCCACCCATTTCCTGCCAGGATCTTTTCTAATACAAGGTCTTAATGGTTCTCCTTCCCATTTAAAAAAAAAAATGTGACTCCATTAGGGGTTCTGGAAAAGTAGCTGTTATCTATACTTAGATTTAAACACTCTGCAATTTAAAACTTTTTAATAGATTTACATCTGCAGTAGGAAATTCACTTATTCTCTCTCTTCCTCACCCTTACATGGAACAAAGCCACTCATTTGGGAACCAGCGGGGGCCACCGCAGCCCTTGAGCACTACCCACCAGGTGCTGGTACCGTAGTTGAAATGTGTGACTCCCAAGCATGCCTTCTGGGCAGGTGCAGGAAGTTTTAGGAGTGATTTCAACCATTGAGTTGCTGTTTGATTTTTGTACTGGATACAGAATCTACTATCCTAGTTTGCTTGTTTGTTTTCCCTCTCTTCAAAATAAGACTTAAACCGAGAGCTTTCTCATAGCCTTTCTCTCTCTGGCTAGAAACTTGCCTGAGATAGTGATCTTTTAGTATTACTAAACAAACACCAGTTAGGCCTCCTGTCTTGAGTAAGGTCTGCTCTCTCAACACCGTCCTTAACAGACTTGGGGCTTGAGGTGACAGTCAACAAATTATGCTATCTTATTGGTTTCAAAATGGGAGTCCCATAAGCCCTTCTGTGCCAGGACTTTTTGCTTTCATTGCTTTGGTTGTTACAAATTCAGGGATGGCAAAGAAACATGAGTTTGAGAAATACTCTACAACTATAGTGTTTCACTGCTTGCACTTGCCACAGACTTATTGGTGCTTGACCACTGAGCTCTCTTCAACAACTGCATTAGTTACATCCATCACTCATTTCTAAAGCACCCACTGACTTTTTCTACCCTCACAGTCCCTTGATTTGGTCACGTTACCTCTCAGAGGCTTGGATAGAGCAGGGAGCAAAGTTGGGATTTTCTTTCCATGCCTTTTCTCCCCCATTTCTCCATGCCTCCAGTTTTCCCTGTTTTTAAGAAGCGCTCCTGAAGAGTCACCTTTAATGTAAAGTACTATACGGAGGGGTTCACTTCTTTGAAGAGTTACCAAATATACTGTCTCATCTTTTCTCTGAAATGCAAATTTTCTCTCAAGGAGGACAAACTTGCATTTCAAAAGGGGGTCATATGAAAAAAATAATTCCAGCTGTTTAAATCCAGAGCACAGAAAAATTATTCCTAGAACAGTACACAGAATGTTCACTGGGCCTGAAACATTTCATTTGGTTGTGAATTGGCTACAGTTCCATTTCCATTCAGTTTTGATCTGTTCTTGAGTTAGGCAAATAACCAGTGTGGTCTCAGAAATGATCCTTCTCTTGTGAAAGCCAACAGCATTGCTTAGACTTCTAGTCCGGATGGCTGGAAGGGGCCTGAGAGGTCTTATAGCCAAACTACAAATGAGGAAACTCAGAGCAGTTCTGGACTGGGTGACAAAACTGGTAAGCATAGAGTTGAGAATTTTGCCCAGTGCATCAGATTCTTAAGCCATGCAGTTTTGAATTAGCTCTGTGGAGACACATGCTCAGGGAAAATTGGCTCCCAATTTTAATTTGCCTCTTCCTCCATCATCCAGTCCTGCCATTTTCCTTCCTGTACATTGTCCTCTGAGTGGTTGACGGGCATCCTTAACAATTATATGTCCACCTTGCTCTCTGCAGTGTTCATTTCTGCCCCCTCCCTGATTTACCTGCCAGACATAAGTGTTGCTCTGAATGTCTCACAGTAACAAAATTGCCATTTTTGCATCTCTACTATAAGCCAGTACTGTATTTCAACAATTTAAAAAATTTCATAGTAAATATTTATCACAAATTAGATCACAAGCAAGTTTTATGTGTGTACAAATACATATATCCATGTGTATCTGTCTAAAAATGTGTATACAGACATACATGTATCTATGCACATGTTTGTTATCACTTAAATGTATAAAATCAATTGTTTGTTTTCATTAATTAACAGTACTGAAAAAGTGTAAGAAATCAAAAATGAAGACTAATTACAATAAAAACAAACTACTTAAAAAAATTTCATAGTTACTGATAACATTTCATAGTAATTGAATAAGCCTTATCATTTTAAATTTCAGTGCTTTAAACTAGAATTATTTTACTTTTAAATTTATTTCAGACTTATTTGAAACATTTCAAACATTCAGCAGGGTGAACAGTATAACAGACAGCTCCACCAATTATCCATACTTTGCTAATCTTGTTTTATTTATCTTTTGGTTTTTTGGGAGGGGGCTGGATTATTTGAAAATAAATCCTAAACATACTTTCACCCCGGATTCCCCATTATGCATTCTAATAGATAAGAACTCAAGAAGAAATTTAACCACAATACCATTATCACATGTAACAAAATTAATAATTTCTTTTATTTTTATATTTTTAAATTTTTTAAAAATTAACTAATTAATTTTATTTTTGGCTGCATTGGGTCTTCGTTGCTGTGCATGGGCTTTCTCTAGTTGCGGCAAGCAGGGGCTATGCTTTTGTTGTGGTGCGCAGGCCTCTCATTACGCAACAAGACTTCTCTTGTTGTGGAGCACGGGCTCTAGGTGCACGGGCTTCAGTAGTTGTGGCACGCAGGCTCAGTAGTTGTGCCTCGCGGGCTCTAGCGTGCAGGCTCAGTAGTTGTGGTGCATGGGCTTAGTTGCTCCACTGCATGTGGGATCTAACCTGTGTCCCCTGCATTGGCAGGCAGATTCTTAACCACTGCGCCACCAGGGAAGTCCCATTTCTTAACATCTATATCAAGTCCACATTTTATTTCCCTGATTATCTCAAAGTCTTTTAAACAATTGGTTTATTCAAATCAGAGCCACACAGGATCTAAACACTGCATTTGGTTTACTACGCCTTTTAAAAACCATTATTTACATACATTTGACTTTCACTTCATTTGACCAATGAAGAATGTATGGTCCCAGTACACAGGTGGGTGAACTGGGGCTCAGAGAGGTTAAGAAACCTCCCCAAGTTCTCATTGCTGGTAGGGGCCAGACCCAGGACTTGAATTAAGGTCTGCCTGAGTCCAAAGACTCCATTCTACTCCTTCCCCTTCAGGCTACCAGAATATTCCCTGTGTTGCAGAGAGGCAAGAGGCCTAGTGGTTAAGAGAGAGGGTTTGGGCTCAGGTTGGCCTGGATGCAAATTGGAGCAAGTTACATAACCTCTCTGATCCTCCACTTCTGTCTGCGTCTGTAAAATAAGGTTAATGATGATGGTTTGGGGCTGATTAAATAGGAGAAAGCATGTCTAGTACTTAGCACAGTGACTGGCACATAGAAAGCACTCAGTAAACCTTAGCTATTATTCCTAGCATAAAGGAGGAGAAAGAATCACAAAATGGTTGTTTGCTTTTGTCAGTAGCTCAGGAATTGTGGCTCATGATTGTTACCACAACTTGTTTAGGATTGAGGTTGAAGGGGTGGGCAGGTTGGGAGTAGGGTGTTGATTCTGCCTGGATTGGAGAAGGAAGCCCTGGACATAAAAATTTAAGTAGGCATCCAAGGAATTCTCCGGAGACCTCAGCTGGAAAACAGTTGAACATATCTTCTGACCTTCCATAGAGGGAAAACTGGTGGGCAGCAGACATGGTGGGAGGGAGACTTCTCAATGTTTATTTGAATTTGGAACCATGTAAATGCATTAAACCAATTCCAATAAAATGAATTGCATTTAAAAAAAAAACCCTCTTTTACCATGGGGTAAGTGCTGAGAATGGGAAAACTAGGATTTAATGACAATAATAATAGTAATAATAATAATCCCCTTACAATTTTTGCAGCCCTAGGAGGGCTTCGGTCATCTAAGTCAGGTTGTGCACCAGGATGGGACTATTTCAGCTTGACTCTGATTTCAAAGATCTAAGGTAATATTTTAGCTTTAGCTGTCCTCCCTCTGACACTCATTCTAAGAGTCCAGAACCAGTGCTCCCAGATTTGGAGTTGTCTTCAAGCATACGCATTGTCAAGGGCTGAATCTACTGGCTAACTAAGGTCTTTGTATGTACTGTCTGTACATTTATGGGTGCTTTCCCAGTTCATTAGGCCCTAAGTTGTTTTTGATGCTAAGTAAAGACTCTGGGGCTCTGATTTTCTAGAGTCCTTGGGAAGGGAGGGGTCACATAACCCCACTCACAAATAATCAAGAACTTGCCTCTGTTCTAAGGCCTTTACATACACGAACTCATTAAAACCTCACAAAACAGTACACTGCAGGTACCATTATTCTGATTTTACAGGCAAAGAAACTGAACCAAGTGAGGTGAAGTAACTTGCCTAAGATCAGAGCCTGCACGACTAACCATTAGGCTTACTACCTCTCTGTTGGCAGTGGGCCAAGCATGTAGGGGTCCTTTGAAGGTGATGCAAGCGTCCTTGGCTGTGCAACAGCAATGCTTTAGGTCCCAAATCCTTCCTTCTAGTTTAGGACCAAGAAAGACCAGGGTGTCAATTTCCTCATTGATCCTGGACAAGTCACTTAACTCCCTTCAAGCCCCAGGTTTCTTATCTGCCCCAGGGAGGAGTTTTAGAAAAGACCTCTCCTTGCATTAGGAGTGTGGGTGTGTGCTGGGGGTGGGAGGTGTAGGGGCTGAGGTTTCTGGGCGGTACTGCGCTGCTTTTCCTAGGTCTCTTGAGGAAACAGGGTGTTTGGAGGTTTTGTCCTAGTCAACTCCCTCCCAGGAGGTCGGGCCCCCAGTCAGTGATGGCGCGCAACCTTGGCTATGCCTCCTCCGCTTGGAAAAGGGCCGCCACTGCGGCCAGCTCCGGCCAAAGCCCGGCTGCCCGGAGGTCGAGGGTGGGTCTTTTTTCCCTGAGGGAGTTAGAGCTGAGATTGTATACTTAGGAAGGCTTCTTGGAGGTAGTGACAGTTGAGTCAACTCCTGAAGGTCTAGCAGGAGTTAGTAAGAAGAGGTGGAGGGGGAAGGGTTACCCCCGGCCCAAACAACAGAACAAAGAAGCACAACCCGGCTTACAGTATGGGAGGAGGAGCTGTGAGAGTGGAGAGGTCTGTAGGGGCGAAATCGCGCGGGGGCTTCAAAGCTTTATTCTAAGAGCAATTGGGAGGGGTTTGAAGGAGGGTAGTCCGGAGTTTTAGAAAGACTCTTCTAGCCACTTGGGAAGAATGGGTCGGAGAGGGGCAGGAGGCTATCGTAGAAAGCAATCGGGTTGGAAAATGACCGAGGACTGAGGAAAGTGGCGCTGGGGGGCGGAGCCGAGCATCTGAGCCTTTCTCAAACCCCACGACACTGTGCGCTGTCCCTCGACTTTCTTTGCTTATGTGGAAGGGCCCCATAAAGGGCAGGGCACCCCCCAAAAGCTCAAAGAGCGAAACAGCGCAGAGCCCCCTCTTCTTTCGGGGGCTCTCTGGTCCAGGTGCCCCAGAATTCGTAGGGTTTTGCGGGAGAACTTAACACTGCTTAAGATGGAGAACCGTTACCCCTCAAAATACACAAAAACCTCGGCCGCTTTTGGCAGCAGCCTCCTCCGTCCATGACCTCATGCTTTAAGCTCCCATATAGCCTTCCCCCGCCCTGTACACACCCGGTGCCCGAGTGGGGGTGGGGTGAGGGGACAGTGGCGAAAGTCTGGGTAGAGGGAGTACCTTATTTATACTGCGCGAAGATTTCGGGTAAGGGGCACAACGATTTTCCCATACCGAAAAAAACATGGTTTAACTTTCTCCTGAGCAAAAAACACTCGCTGTCTTGTGGGACCTCCCTGAGATAGATGCCCCGTACCCGGCCCGAGGTAGTCTGTTTAAGCCCAACCATCTTTGGTTCACGTTTCCTTGGACCAGAGAAGCCGCCTGGAAGTGCTGGCGTCCCGGGCTGGACCGAAGGGCGGCCGCGCCTTCGAGGGACCAGGGGGCTGTTGGGCTCTCGCCCCCATGGCGCCGCCGAGGTTTGAACCCTTGGCTTGCCTTTCAGCTCGCGCCCTGCCCCCTGCTCGCAGCTGCTCTCGGTTTAGGTGCAGCGGTTTCCCCCGCAGAGGAGGAGGAGGAGACTGCGCGAGGAGCGACTCCCTGCTCGGGTTTCCGCACCAATGCCGAGCGGCCCCAGGCGGCCCCCGGCGGCCGGCCCTCCTCCCCGGCACCACGTTCCACAGTCATGGCGCACGAGGAGGAGCGAGCGCGCGCCGCGGCAGCACCCGCGCCCCTTCCCCTCCCCTCCGCCGCCCGGTTCCGGCCCCTCTCCTAGGCAACCTCCCTCCCCGGCCTTCAGCGCCGCGGAGATGGAGACCCCTCCCCAGAGGGATGCAGTTCCAGCGCCGTTTGCAGCACCCCCTCCCCGCCCCCATCGGGGCGGAGGGATGGAGCCGCGCGCTTCTAGAACCTCCAAGCCCCTTCCCGGGAGCCTCAGCCTCTCTCCCAGCCCCACCGAAGCCGGGATGCAGCGGGGGGTAGGCGCAGACCGTTTCCCCGAAGCCCACCTAGACCTTGGCATCTTTGCAACCCCTTAAAAAATAAACATAAAACCCAAACCCCAGTCGTTAGATTGCAAAGCGCGTTACAATAACCGGGACGGCTACGCAGGAAACAATCCTGCACTGGTCCGGGTCTCAGGCGGCAGCTTCCCGGCCACGCCACCTTCTCCCGGGCCTCGATTTTCCGGCCTTGCCAGAGAGTCTGCCACACCCCGGGGCTGACAGGTCCCGCGCGGGGCCGCAACTTGGTCCGCGCCCCCTGCCCCATCCATGTCCAGAGTCTCGCCAGCCTACAAAAGGTGCAACCTCACGTACAGGCAGAGCACACAGATAAGGTCGGCAGCGCACGCCAGGGAGGCTGCGAACAATGCGCCGGGAGGCCCGCGCCGGCCAAAGCGCGGCGCCCCGGGGGACAGGGGGCGCGGGCGGGGGCCGCGGCGGAGGACCCGCCGGCCGCGGCGCTGGACACCTTACTTCCTGCTTCCCCGCCCGCGGCCAGACCCCAGCTCTGCGGAGGGATATCTCTCCCCTCCTCTTTCCCTCTCTCTCCCTTCCCCCGCCTCCCCTCCTTTTTGCTTCTGCTCCCCCCCCCCCACCCCGCCTTTCTCCTTTTGCTAGAAAATAATTTGACAGTCGATTTGCTGACAGGGGAGGAATTTGCATCCTGGATTAAAAAAAAAAAAGGCCGAGAGGAGCTTGGGAACGGTTGCTAGGGGTGGGTAATGGGTGAAAAAAGGGGGCGCCGGGGAGCGGATAAGGAGGGTTAAGGGAGGGGGCGAGGGTGGGGAGCAATGCAAAAGGTAAGGCCAGGTTACAGCGGCTCGGCCCCGAGTGGGCTGCGGCCGGGGGAGGGGCGAGAGATACATATGTATTTCTGTCTCCCTAGCACACCCCCTTCCCTCTAAGCGATGGCTGAGAGGCGGTGCATGCAGATGGGGAGTAAGTTTCCTGAAGGGGAGGGTGGATGCACGCGCGCGGCCCCGCGCTGCAAATTTCCACCGGGGAGGGAGAGTGGCTGGATGCAGAGAGTTTGGAGTTGCTTGCGGCGGAGGGCAGGAAGGGGAGCAGGGCCGGGAAAGGGGGCTGGCGGGCGCTATATCTGGGAGTAAGTTTCCAGGATCAGGAGAGCCTGCACGCTTTCTCGCTAGTAAGTTTCTGGCCGGGGAGGGCGCGTGGGGAGGAGGAGAGGGAGGGGTGCATGTATATAGAAGGGGGGAGGGGGGAGCAGATTTCCTGCGGGGAGGCTGAATGCATATGGAGAGTAGATTTCCTGAAGGGAGGGTGGAGGCGTAGACGGACCGAGTAAGTTTGCTGGGGTGGTGGCGGAGGTGGTGGGTTGGTGCTCTGGAAACCCGGAGCTTCCTACCCTGGGTGGGGGCGCACGCTGTTTTGGGGGGAGGGCGTGAAGGGCCAGGTTCCCTGCTGGGGAGAGGGGCTTGCATATGGGGAGTATGTTTCCTGGCGGAGCGATATTTGTTTACAGGCTGAGGGCAGTACTGTAAGTGAGTAGCGCTTCGAGAAGGCGGCTCTGACATAAATTAATATTGAAATTACTCCATCAGCTCTGCTCGCCCCCCCATCTCACCCCCCAAGCGAAGACTGGTCTTCTTGTCGGATTGCCCATGCACTTGTTGCAGAAACAGCCAAGGTAGGCAAGAAGCTTATTAAGTTTCATTTTTAAAAAATTAGTTGGGGGATGCTCCGTGAGAAGACGGGGGAGGGGAAGAGAAAAGTAGGGGGACAGATTAGGAGAAGTCTCCCCCCACTTCTTTACTTTCAGTGTGTTAGCAGGGCCTTCTCTGCTTCCCTTCTTCCCTCTTCCCTCTCTGCGCTGCAGAGCATCCCAGCAAAGGGGGGAGGGGTGAGGTGGGCGCTATAATTGGCAGACCCGGCTTAAAGGTGGGGGGGCTTGCAACTGAAGATTGTGTTGTTATAAAGCCTTCATTATTCCAGCCAAGAAACCGCAGGACCCTAGGGATGTGCCTTTTGGGGTTTTTGACATGATGCATATGTGTATGTATACGCTCCTGAGGGCTCTTCGGGGGCTGGGTACTCCCCAGAAGTTAAAGTGGCCACCCAGATGGGAGAAATGTGTAAGGGAGTAAACCTGCCCCTTGACTCCCCAACTTCAGTTCGGGAGACTGTGAAGTTACTGCCGGTGGTCTAAAGAAATAGATGTTTAAAAAAACAGCATAAAACCACCCATTCACTGGCAGAGGCCGAGAGCACCTGACGGGCAGCCCCTGGCCAGCACTGGGCTGGAGCATGTGCGCCTGCCATCCTTAGGTTAAGAGAAAATGACTTCTGGTTCCTCTGTGTGCCTTCGACTGGCCCGTTAGAGCCAGCTTTGTGGAAACTCTTCCCCACACTAGACGCGGCTTTGGCAAGTGAACGTGTTGAAGCGGGTTGCTAACAGCATGGCCCCGGCTGTCTTGTGAAGTGCATGGAAGTGATGTTTAAGAATGACGGATCCAGGGATGGCTGAAGAGTTCTTTTAAAAAAATGCCGGCTGTTTGCACTTTTTTGCAGGCCATGGAGCAGAGCTTTAAGAAGGAGTTTTAAGTTGTCCCAATTGGTACCAACCTTCTGCATCATAGACTGTCTCAAGAAAGCAGTCTGGTGATGGAAAATGTGGTTTTGGTGCTCGCTGGAAGGATAACAACCAGGAGTATTCAGCCCTTAACTAGTTAACCAGCCCTCTTTGCTTCTCTGTGCCTCTTTTCCTGGTCCTCAGCCTACTGGTTTCTGCAGATGAGTTGTAGGTCTTGGCTGTCAGGTACCTTCATTAGGCTGGGAGCTTTATTTATTTCCTTCTTTTTCTTTTCTTTAATTGAAGTATAATTGACTTAACAGCATTGTGTTAGTTTCAGTTGCATAACATAGTGATTTGATATTTTTATACATTATGAAATGATCGTCACCATAAGTATGCTAGGAGCTTTAACTTGGCCAGGATAATTTTAGCACCAGGGATTAAAACCCAGACAAGTTTAGTAGAGTCAGGGAGTGAACACTAGGCAGTGTGGTTAACTAAAGTTAAGCTTTCTGCAGTGCTATAGACAGGCTCAATACTAGCAGGGGAAAAAATGGGTTTAAAAAAAAATGATCTCTTTACATGTTACTGATGGACAGTGTTTTTTTTTTTTTTTTTTTTCTTTCCTTTCTGTCATCAGATTTCCAGATTGAAAATTTGATTTTTGGCAGCTTGAGAGTTGAGTTAGTTGGGAATTCAATATTATTGCCACTTATCAAATGTTCCAAACTAGGCATTCGTTAAACAAATTAGCTATTATTTTTCCCTTGCTGAAAATCTGCTTCTGGTTGATATATATGCTGGGAAGGTAAATAGAAACTTTATGTGTGTTTATCCCAAGGTAGGGGAATTATTTACATGTCTACCCTCCAAGCCAAGAGTGGTCATGGTCATTCAGTTTTTTTTTTTTTTAAATTTATGAGATTTTTAAAATTGTCTTTCTTTGGCCATTAATCAAGTCACAGTAGATTTTTTTTCCCTCTTCTGCTGAGAACGTTCTGTGGTAATAAAGGTTTGAAGGCCCATGAATCATAATTCATTCTTTTAAAAATATTGTCAGGATTTGATTTATAGGAATTGATACCAGGAGTGACACACCTCTTTGGGCTCCGCCCTTTTAGGCATGTCCATTTTCGCCAAAGAATTGTTTAAGAAGCCAGCTTAACATGTCAAAAAAGAGCATTTCCCTTCTGCTTTATGGGCACTGAGAAGATTAATTTTGCAGGTTCCATAGTATGCATGGGTCTTTTCACAGCTTGGTAAGCAGGCTTCTACATAGCAGGCAGGTGGTAATATCACATAGCATTTATGTGAGCTTGCTGTGAAAACACTTGTTCTATGAACTGTGTGGAAAGTACTCAGTTTTGCATCCATTAACCCACTTGGGCCTGCGGTTTTTGTCGAGGTGGGAGCTTTCACTCTAAGAGAGGGGACAGACTGTAGTGTTCTTTGCTGCTTATATAATAAAATGTGTGGTCACAGAAACAAGCTTACTTAAAATTCTTTTTCTCCTGCTCTGATGGGTGGATTGGTCATAATAATTGAAAGCATCAGAGGTTTTTTATGGGAAGGTCTGAGGATTCTCCGTAAAGTTGATTAATCAGAACATGTTAAAATTGTGTTCAGCAGTTGGCTCAGTTTACAGTATTTGTAAAATGACAAAGAACTTTTAAGGTGGTTTTAGTCTCAAGGCAGGAGCACAGCATCACTGGAAGAAAAAGTGGGGAGGGTATCAGTGTCTAGCCATTTCTGGACTTCAGAGTTTTTATCTTAAAAACGCATGGTTTGATCCGTGAGTTCCATTCATGTCTGAAATTCTGTGACTCAGTCTTGTGAAGAAAAGTCTCAAGAGATCTCCACAGTCTGTCTCTTCCTGGGCCAGCGGCCAAATTGCCTCATGAACTTGGGTGAGTTGATTAACTTCTCTTTTTGTCTTCTCATGGAGAGAGTGGATTTACACTTTGGCATTCCAAAAAGGACTCTTGAGTGGCCTGGTAATCTTGACCGTCAAATGCAAGAAAATGCTTATGAAAGTCTGCCACCGTCTTGGAAAAAAAAAAAAGTGATGGTTGAGTCCCAATTATATGTGCTAATAGAGAGTGGGGCATATAATCCCAGGCACCAAAAATAATTTCAGTTCATCTTGGAAGTTTTCCCCTCCAGCCAGCTGGTTCACCTGCCTAATTATGCCTGGTCAAGTCTAAGGTTAATTGAGCTGTTAATCTCAGGCAGCAGGGGGAGGTAGTCTTGGGAGGAGTGGGAGACCAGAAACCCTAGTGTGGCTTTACCCACTTTCTGTGGAGAATTCACATGTGGGTAATTGGGATATGGTCGTATATTTGTGATTAGTTTCAAAATAGTGATATTGTATTACTCTCACTTCTGGGATATCATATATTTCACCACGGGCACTTTTGGAGGAAAAGCTCTTGATGTTTTTATTGACTTTGAGCATTGACATGAGAAGTAAGGATCCAGACAAGTGGCTCAGACCCCAGGCAGTAGAGATGGGTGCTGATTGCTCTAAAAGCAGTTGACTTCAGCTTGTTTTATTTCTGACTTCATAAACCTGTGTGATTTAGGGAGGAGAATCAGCTGGAATCTTGTGGATTAATAATATTTCTGAATTTGCATGTTGGAGGGGAACCAATGAAATAAAAGGGAAACTAAAACATAGTTGATTTCCTTTGCGGGGAGAGGGAGACAAGAGCAGCTGGAGTCCAGATATTGGCGTGTTTTTCAGCAAGGATACTGTGGCATCTTAAGGAATAACAGAGTCCTGGTAACATGAGTTTGATCCCATGGCTCTCTTCTGGGTTAAAGAAAATACACACCAAAAAGCTTCTGTGGTATTTTCTAAAGATGTTTAAGTTCTCAAGGGAGCTGCTTGTAGGGTCTTCTGGTTAATTGGGGTTTACTGAAGAAACATGATTTTTACTTTTTCCTCATGGAAGACAACAAGCTGGGGATGAGTGGAGTATACTGAGCTATTGGGCTGTTGGTTTAGCAACATTAAAAACATACTTTTTTGACAGAGGGGAAGGGGAAAAAGAACTTGTGTGCCTAAATGGTAACCGAGGGCTTGTAGGAGGTTAACAGTTACTTTCGTGCTGTGACTGGATCTGGTTTATTCATGCGTATGTATTGGCAGCTACTTATTGAGCACCTACTATTTGCTAAGCACTGTGTTACTGCTCTGGGTATACACTGATAATTAAAAGACATAATCATCTTCCTCTACCCACCCCCCACTCCACCGCCTAGCCTATAGTCCAGAGGGGAGGCAGACACGTAAAGAAATATATTTTGCAAAATGTGGTAAATGCTCAGATGAAACCACAGGGAGCAGTAACCTGCAGTTACTCAGCTAAAGGAGCCTAGAAAAGCCTCTCTGAGGATTGGGGTTGAGGGGAAGACAGCATCAGGCAGAGAGAGGAGGGCCTGTGTGGAAGGACTTTGGCCTTGGGGTGGGGGTGGGGACTAAAAAGAGGCACAGGTGGACAAGGGGGCAGGGGGAGAGGGCAGCATGAGATGATCATGCAGGACTCGGGGCCTTGGAAGGGTTTGGGTTTCATTTGAAGGGTAGTGGGAAGCCACTGGAAGTTTGCAGTGGGAAGTGACACCCCCTAACTCGTGTTTAAAGGGGGTGGTATTGGTGGAGAGGGCAGGTGTGGAATTGGGGAGTGCAATAAAAAGGCATTTGGAGCAGGCCAGGTGGGGAGGTGACAGGAGGTGAATGCAGGGGAGCAGGTGGGTGTGAGATGCTTGTTAGAGGTAGAACGGGCAGGGCTTGCTGATGGATTTGGTGGAGGTTGGGGAGGAGGAATCTAATAACTGAGGTTTCTGACTGAGCAGTTGGGTAGATATGGGTGGAGCTCTTTGCTGAGATCGGGGCGAGGGAGAGTCTCGGGGAGCAGAATCAAGCGATTTCAGTTTGGACACAGCTAAGTTTGAGATGCCTGTTAGACTCAAGGTGGAGATGTTAAGCTTGCAGTCTGATACAATGTCCAGCGCCAGAGGTATGGCCAGGCAGGAGATAAAAATGTGGGAACCATCAACTAAGGCGTGGTATTTAAATCCAGGAGACTGGATGAGGTGCTCTAAGGAGTCTGTTGAGAGAAGAAAAGGCTGTGTGTGTGTGTGTGTGTTGGGTCGGGGTGAGTGTTAAATGTTTCATGAGTCTAAGGCCAGAAAAGTCAGCACTGGATTTGGCAAAATGGAAGCCATTATCAGCTTCTCAAAGAACAGTTTGAGTGGAGCAGTGGATTGGGTGAGAGCCAGATCGGAGGGGTTGGGAGGGGAATAGGAGGTGAAGAACTGGGAGTAGCATGTGGAGACAACTTCAGGGCAAAATTTGACTGTGAAAGGCGGGCAGAGAAATGGAGGGGGAGCTGGAAGCACATGTATGTAGAGGGAAGGGTTTTGGGGGCGGTGCTGCTGGTCTGTGTGTGTGATGATGGGAAAGACTAGTGGAGAGGGAGGGATTGTTCAAGAGCAATGGGCTGGGTCAGCTGAGCAAAAGCCATTGAGAAAGTCTGTGGGGAAGATCTGGCCTTGGCTGGGGGGAGGAACACTTCCTTCATGATGACTGGAGGGAAGATCCAAGAAAAGTGAAGGTGCAGGTGAGGGAAGGGTGGGGAGCGGTGCTGGGGCACAGGTGGTCTGTCTCTCCAGGCTGAGGCTGCACTAGCCTTGGGCAGGGGTTTGGGCTCGGGCTTTGACACCAGCCAGAGACGACAAGGGTTAAGACTGCATCAGAAAATTGTACTGCATTTTTCTGAACATTTGACTGCATTACTGAGCAGTACAAAGGAAAGACCGGATTCTTTCGCTTGGGGAAAGGAGTCTTCAGTTAAAATAATTTGGGCCTTACATTAGATTTATTTGAAAACTATGATTGGGAGAAGACATCTGTGATTTGCAGCCCTGTTCAAAAGTTGGTGGGCACTGTGTTGTACGTTTTGAGCAAGGAAAAAAAAAAAAAGGCGAAAGGGCTGCTTCTACTTCAGGCGGCCTTTCACAAAAATAGGCCATAGACTGCCCTGCTTGCCCCGGTGGCCCCAACGATGGGGTCTGTATGGCAGGTGAGTGGGTGAGCAGAGAGTCGGAAGATCTGGGTTGGGGTCCAGCCCCGTCATATGGTCTGGACAAGTCAGCCTCCTTGTCTGTCTCCGCATCTGTAAAAAGAGGGTGATACCATCTGTCGCCTCTTCTCTGAGAGTTGTGAGGACTGAATCAGATAATGTACGCCAAGTGCGATGTAAACTGTAAGAGGCATCGCACACAGGCGGCAGCGAGGTGCAGTGATCTTCAGCCGGATCTCCTTTTAGATGTGAAACCTGACAACCAATGAAAAACTGCCGTCAGTTCCCTAAAGCTTCTGCTAAAAACACCGTTCACCGTGTCTACTCTCTCTTGTTCCCTCTTTGTAGCCCCTTTCTGTTTGGGGTTTTCAAGTCCTCTGTGATTTCTTTCAGCGAAACTGGTCTTACTGCTGGAAGGCTGACATCAGAAAAGCTGGCTGTGAAATGCCAGTCTGTGTAGGTTCACACTCTGATTCCATATTATAGAATTTGAGACCTGCCCACTCAAAGGTCCAAATGAACTTGGTTTGTGAACTTGGTGCAGGGGAACCTTGAACCCACCCAAGAATCCCAACTGTGGCCCAGTGGTCTTAGCAGTGATTCATTTGCCTTCCAAGTTTGTTTTGCAAATGAGAACTGTCCTATAAAGCTGAGTCTACCTTACAGTCCTTAGCCCTACGTCTTACTGTGTATGCTGGAAAGTCATTTCTAGTTTTAAAAAGCAACCAATGCTTTTTACTAATTGGACTTCTGACCTCTGCCTAAGAGGGTGATGCTTTATTCATTTATTAAAATTAATTTTTACTATGAAAAAACGTTAAACACATGCAAAAGCAGACAGACTACTATAATGAACTCCGTTGTGCTCATCACCTAGATTCAAAGGTTAGTGAGATTTTGCACACCTGTGGATAAGAGGACTTCTTCCTGTGTTTGTAAAATAAACACAAGTTATCAGTTTTGAGAGATCAGTGGAACCGATATCAATTTGGTTTCATAGAGAGGGAAAATAATCAATGAAAAATCAGAGAGCGAGAGAGGAAATAGGTGACGTCATTGTAATAACCAGTGTTTACATAGCATGTTATGGGTTCAAAGCCTCTTTGGCATGTCTTATTTTAACTGTCTTGCAACAACCGTAGGAGGTAGATATTATTTTCATTTTACAGCTGAGGAAAGTGAGGCTCAAGAAGTAGAATTGAAAAAATATAAGTAAGTGATTAACCCAGAGTCACAGTTTAATGCCAGAATTTGAACGGTCTCCAAATTTTGTGCACTCTCAGATAATGCTATATGGTATTCAATAAGAGATGTGGTATAGAATATATGCAAAGGATCATGGAGACCAAGAAGATCATCTGGGAATTTGGGGCTTAGAACTCAACGACCTTAGCTGGAAATACTCAGATGATTTAAGCATGTTTTGGGCATTCCATGTGTCAGAAAATTGAATTGTCTGGCTCGTGCTGGAGCACACAGCTTTAAGCCTGCTTCATAATGAAAGCCCAAACTTGACTTTAACAGATCTAGTGGCTATTCTTCATTAGCCTCTTACTCTCAGCCATGCCCCCTCTGTGGAGCCCCTCTGTGGTCATTTCTAGAGATTGTGGCCTTTAGTCTGCAGGCTCTGGCTTTGAACACATGGGACCTAGAGCAGGTTGCCACCTGGGTGAGGCTTCCTGAGGGCCCCCTAGGGTTCTTTGTCATTACAGAGGGTATAACAGAGGCTGCTCTGAGAGCCTCTCCTCATCTTTGGGAAACGGCCTCCAACCCAGCTTCTTTGGAGGACGTTTTTAAAAAGAAAAAGAAAAAAGAATGGAGTTGATGCCCAAGGAGTTTTTGTTTTTTTTTTAAATCTTTTTTTTTAACATCTTTATTGGAGTATAAGTGCTTTACAATGGTGTGTTAGTTTCTGCTGTATAGCAAAGTGATCAGCTATACCTATACATATATCCCCATATCCAAGGAGTTTTAATAGGAGTGTCATATGAGTTCCCTCTGTGGTCATCACAGTGGAAGATACCAAACTCTCTTAAAATTCAACTGAAAGCTATCCATAATGAGCTGATTCTCAAGTGCTGGGACTTGTTCACTTCTCTGTTTTAATTGGGTGAACACACGTGAGCTGAGGGGTTTTCTAGGGGAGCCAGGGTAGGTAAGGACATTCAGCGGCCTCTTTCCTTTTGAAGAGTCTGAGCTTCTTTAGAGACCAGCATGGAATTCCAGCAATTTCACTGTGCACATACTCATTCCTTAAGCCTTTCTTGAGGGCTCTGTGTGCCTGGTCTGGGGCCAGACTGGGGTGTGGGCTAGAGGGGGGATGCCCTTGGGCTCCTGCAGCCCTTGGCTCACAGGGCTGTTGTCATCCTGACCACTGGGCATGTCCTTGACTCTTTCTAGACTGCCCTGGGAGGGCAGAACTGGGTCATCACTCAAGTTTGCACCCCCATCACCTAGTACAGAGCCTGGCGCTAGTTAGTACAGTATAAATGCTTACAGCTCCTTTGTTGCTTTGGGTTTGCCTCTCTGGTTCTCTCCCCATCGGTTCTCGTTGGAGGGAGAAATCCGGGCCTCTCTGCCACCAGGGTCAGCTCTTGCAGCCGCTGAAGGAGACCAGACTGGAGAAATGTTTCCTTCCCCCTTGCCTTTCTGGCCTGGCAGCCTTTAGCCAGGGTGGTTTAACTCAGATACAAATGTGGCCCCATCCCCCATCTCTTTTAATAAGTGACATTTTGTTGAATCACTTATTCAAGGCCTTATCTATATTTCTGTCTGTGCTGGCTTAGTCAAAATAGGAAAGAGTGAATATTAGATTCCTTCGCCCATCCCCTCCTCCCTCCCCTTTAAGCAACTCTACGTAAGATTCCTGATAGGGGAGGGGTGATGTGTCCTTGAAGTAGTAAAAGCTGCCTGCAGAAAAAATGTGGAGGGCTTTGACTTGTAGCGAATGCTGTTTTGCAGCAGCTGTGATTTTTCCATTTTTCTTTTTCTTTCTGTTTTGATTAGTGGAACTCATTGTGCTCCGGGGTTGGGATTGCGTTGGGGGAGGGTGCAGAGGGAACACCATTTACTGGGAGAAGCTCAAGTTGGGGAGGAGGAAGGAGAGAAGGGATTTATTGAAAATATATGTCTACTTCTGCTGTGATAAAGCAGCAGGCATGTAAAAATGCAACCGGGAAATCATTATTGTGGTAATGTAGGCAGAGCTCTGCTTTCTCATTAACGGAGCTTAGCCCACGTGGAGGGGGGAGCTGCCTGGCTGCTTTGAGGGTCGGGGTATTCAATAATAGCAGAGACTCAGGGGATTGTCCCCATCCCCCAGTGCTCACCCCCTCCAGCTGCCTTCTCCTTTCTTTCTCCAGTCAGTTTGTAACCTTTTAAAAGCCTCTTGTTGGATTTCATGGTCTCCTTCCTCACCCCTGCCACCCCAAAATGCCGTGAGAACTGTTTAATTTTTAAAGTTAGGTGGAATTAAAATAAAATTCCCCTTGGGGACTCGAGGAGATTTTTGGCAACACATTGTGAGTCAGAGATTGGATTATACCCCTTGCATCCCAGGGAGCATCACGAAGAGCCGATTTAGGGGCTCAGGAACTTGCATATGCCGTGGGGTACCGAAGTGAGGGTTCCACATCGCTTTAGAAGCAGTAGCTACTGCTTATAGACAGCTTACTGTGTGGCTGGCCTCGTGCAGATGTGTCAGGCATTTCATCTGCACAACAATTGTAAGAGGCAGATGTGATGCCTACTTTACACTTGAGGAAACCGAGGCTTCGAGCATTTCAGCAACGTGGTTAAGGACATTCAGGGACTACGTTGCCCAGCTGGTCTCCAGACCTAGGACTGACTCCAAAGACTGGCTCCTGATCACTAGGCTATGCTGCCTTTAAAAATTGACTAGTCACCTTCCTTGTATAGGTCTCTAGATTCTAGGAACTTGGGGAAAATAGAGCCACCCCAAGGCCTGCCAATGACAGTTAAGGGTAGAGTGCTCAGGACAGCCATGAGAACCTTTCCCGAGCTCCTGGACAGAGCCGTCATTCTAAGGAAGGTCAAGTTCAGGGGCTCACATCTTTGGTAGAAGAGGTGAATGCCCTCCCCTCTATCCCTGCCAGGCTATGGTCCCTTTTCTGACAACTCACTTGTTCATTAGGTATTTACTGACTGCCTCCCATGTGCTGGGATTTTCCCAGTGGCTAGAAGTACTAGGACAAATAAGAGAAGGTGCTCAGAGTCTAGTGGAGGACTGTTACAGGGACACATAAGTAAGATACACAGTGATGCCTGCCTAGAAAAAGACAAAACTTCAGAAATAGTAAGTAGGAGGGAAGTCTTCAGAGAGAGGTGGTACTTGGGTGGATTGTGTGGGTCCAGCGGGCGGCTTACAGGTAGACAAGGGAGAGGAGACAGCTGATGGCCTGGTGAGTATAGGAAACCACATACAGTCTGGCCTTACTGCAGCACCACTTCAACTTCAGGGCTTACCTGTCTAGTTTCATTTTCCATCGCCCTCAGTTGAATGCTCTAGAACGGTGCCGTCCAGCATGGTAGCCATTAGCTATTCATGGCGAGTTAAGTTTAAATTAATTTAAAAACAAATAAAATTAAAAATTCAGTTCCCTAGTTGCACTAGCCATGTGTCAAGTGCTCAATAGCCACACACCGCTAGTGGCTGCCATATTGGAGAGCGTAAATGTAGAACATTTCCATTAGTGCAGAAGTTCTGTCAGATAGCACTGCTCACAAACTTTGCTCTGAGGTGTTTTTCAGCATGGAATGTTCCCTCCATTGCCCCTCACCTGGCTCACTCCCACTTCCTCCAGAGGCCTTCCCGAAACAGCCCGGCTGGGCTTCCATCCCACTGTCCATCTCGACTGCAATGCTCCCTTTCTGTGTCTGTCTCCCCAGCATGACCTTCAGCTTCTTTTTTTTTCTTTTTTCTTTTTTTAACATCTTTATTGGAGTATAATTGCTTTACAATGGTGTGTTAGTTTCTGCTTTATAACAAAATGAATCAGTTATATATATACATATGTTCCCATTATCTCTTCCCTCTTGTGTCTCCCTCCCTCCCACCCTCCCTATCCCACCCCTCTAGGTGGTCACAAAGCACTGAGCTGATCTCCCTGTGCTATGCGGCTGCTTCCCACTAGCTATCTATTTTACGTTTGGTAGTGTATATATGTCCATGCCACTCTCTCACTTTGTCACAGCTTACCCTTCCCCCTCCCCATATCCTCAAGTCCATTCTCTAGTAGGTCTGTGTCTTTATTCCCGTCTTACCCCTAGGTTCTTCATGACCTTTTTTTTTTTCTTAGATTCCATATATATGTGTTAGCATACGGTATTTGTTTTTCTCTTTCTGACTTATTTCACTCTGTATGACAGACTCTAGGTCCATCCACCTCCCTACAAATAACTCAATTTCGTTTCTTTTTATGGCTGAGTAATATTCCATTGTATATATATGCCACATCTTCTTTATCCATTCGTCTGTTGATGAACACTTAGGTTGCCTCCGTGTCCTGGGTATTATAAATAGAGCTGCAATGAACATATTGGTACATGACTCTTTTTGAATTATGGTTTGCTCAGGGTATATGCCCAGTAGTGGGATTGCTGGGTCGTATGGTAGTTCTATTTGTAGTTTTTTTTTTCCGGTACGCGGGCCTCTCACTGTTGTGGCCTCTCCCGTTGCAGAGCACAGGCTCCGGACGCGCAGGCTCAGCGGCCATGGCTCACGGGCCTAGCCGCTCCGCGGCATGTGGGATCTTCCCGGACCGAGGCACGAACCCGTGTCCCCTGCATCGGTAGGCAGACTCTCAACCACTGCGCCACCAGGGAAGCCCCTATTTGTAGTTTTTTAAGGAATCTCCATACTGTTCTCCATAGTGGCTGTATCAATTTACATTCCCACCAACAGTGCAAGAGTGTTCCCTTTTCTCCACAACCTCTCCAGCATTTATTGTTTGTAGATTTTTTGATGATGCCCATTCTGACCTGTGTGAGATGATATCTCGTTGTAGTTTTGATTTGCATTTCTCTAATGATTAATGATGTTGAGCATTCTTTCATGTGTTTGTTGGCAATCTGTATATCTTCTTTGGAGAAGTGTCTATTTAGGTCTTCTGCCCATTTTTGGATTGGGTTGTTTGTTTTTTTGTTATTGAGCTGCATGAGCTGCTTGTAAATTTTGGAGATTAATCCTTTGTCAGTTGCTTCATTTGCAAATATTTTCTGCCATTCTGAAGGTTGTCTTTTGGTCTTGTTTATGGTTTCCTTTGCTGTGCAAAAGCTTTTAATTTTCATTAGGTCCCATTTGTTTATTTTTGCTTTTATTTCCATTTCTCTAGGAGGTGGGTCCAAAAGGATCTTGCTGTGATTTATGTCATAGAGTGTTCTGCCTATGTTTTCCTCTAAGAGTTTGATAGTTTCTGGCCTTACATTTAGGTCTTTAATCCATTTTGAGCTTATTTTTGTGTATGGTGTTAGGGAGTGTTCTAATCTCATACTTTTACATGTATCTGTCCAGTTTTTCCAGCACCACTTACTGAAGAGGCTGTCTTTTCTCCATTGTATATCCTTGCCTCCTTTGTCATAGATTAGTTGAACATAGGTGTGTGGGTTTATCTCTGGGCTTTCTATCCTGTTCCATTGATCTATATTTCTGTTTTTGTGCCAGTACCATACTGTCTTGATTACTGTAGCTTTGTAGTATAGTCTGAAGTCAGGGAGCCTGATTCCTCCAGCTCTGTTTTTCGTTCTCAAGATTGCTTTGGCTATTCGGGGTCTTTTGTGCTTCCATACAAATTGTGAAATTTTTTGTTCTAGTTCTGTGAAAAATGCCAGTGGTAGTTTGATAGGGATTGCATTGAATCTGTAGATTGCTTTGGGTAGTAGAGTCATTTTCACAATGTTGATTCTTCGAATCCAAAAACATGGTATATCTCTCCATCTATTTGTATCATCTTTACTTTCTTTCATCAGTGTCTTATAATTTTCTGCATACAGGTCTTTTTTCTCCTTAGGTAGGTTTATTCCTAGATATTTTATTCCTTTTGTTGCAGTGGTAAATGGGAGTGTTTTCTTAATTTCACTTTCAGATTTTCCATCATTAGTGTATAAGACTGCCAGAGATTTTTGTGCCTTAATTTTGTATCTTGCTACTTTACCAAATTCATTGATTAGCTCTAGTAGTTTTCTGGTAGCATCTTTAGGATTTTCTATGTATAGTATCATGTCATCTGCAAACAGTGACAGCTTCATCTTCTTGAAGGCATGAACTAGGTCTTGTTCATCTGTGTCATGTCTTGTTTATCACTGTGTCCCCAGCACCCAGCTGGGGCCCGGCACCTAGGAAGTTCTCAATGGCATTTGCAGGTGATGAGGCTGGAGGAGTAAGCAAGGGATTGGGCAGGGGGGAGCCAGTGCCACATTATGGAGCTTGGTCTTGACCCTGTAGGCCGTGGGGAGTCACTGAAGGGCTTGGGGTGTGGGAGCAATGGGGTCACGTCAGAGTTACATATTAGAAAGATTACTCTGAGTGGTGTGGAGGACAGGCTGGCTTGGCTGAGCCTGCAGGCCAAGAGATCAGTTAGGAAAGTGTTAGAAGCACAGGGGCAAGAGGGCTAAGGGTCTGGACTTCATGGGCTGTGGCAGTGATGTTAAAGAATAGCATCACTGGGGCTTCCCTGGTGCCACAGTGGTTAAGAATCTGCCTGCGAATGCAGGGGATGCAGGTTTGAGCCCTGGTCCGGGAGGATCCGACATGCCGCGGAGCAACTAGGCCTGTGCGCTACAACTGCTGAGCCTGTGCTCTGGAGCCCGTGAGCCGCAACTACTGGAGCCCATGCACCTAGAACCCGTGCTCTGCAACGGGAGAGGCCACCGCAATGAGAGGCCCACGCACCGCAACAAAGGTTAGCCCCTGCTCACCGCAACTGGAGAAAGCCCGTCCACAGTGGCGAAGACCCAACACAGCCAAAATAAATAAATAAATAAATAAATAAATAAATTAAAAAAAAATAAAGCTGTCCTTAAAAAAAAAAAAAAAAGAATAGCATCACCATCTTGCCAAGTCAGGGCCTCCTACCATTCCTCTTTCCATATTAGCTGCTCTTTTCCATATCTGAGGGAAACTGCAAAAAGAATCCCCTTTCACTTCTTCTGGGTCCCCAATCCCTTTCCCTTTTGGGGCCCCCGGCCACATACTCGGAAACCCTCCCTGTCCACTCTCCACTTTGTTGGTGGCTGCCCTCTTTCCACCTCCCCTTCCGCCCTGTGCCCACCTGTTCATTTCCCTCCAGGGAATGTCTCACTCTGGGTCGTCCCATGTCTCAATTTATGATCAAATCTGAGCAGAAGCGCAGAGCACAGAGGCTGGGGTTTCAGCCTTCTGTCTTTGACAATCCATGCCAGGTGCTTCTCCGAGGACACTTTTGGGGGCTTAAATTTAAGAAGAGAGTTTTGAAAAGGAGTCTAGGATGTAACTGAGATCAATCCAGTGTCTCTGAGATAGTTAAGAAGGAACCAGGTTGGTGGAGTTCAGAGAAGCATAAGAGGATTCTTTTCTTTCGGAAGGTGAGGCTGTGTGCTCTGGCAATGGTGACCTCGCATTGTGCATGTTTGGGGATAGGATGCATTTCAAAGCACAACAGCTATCTAATAAGTGCAAAAGCATGCCATCGTTTTACATATGTTACCCCGTTTAATCCTCAAAGCAACTCCATGAGGAAGGCATTATTATCCCCATTATACAAGTGAGGAAATGGAGGCACCGAGGGATGTAGTATTTGGGCCTGAACATGCTCTCAGCTCTGCCCCAATTGTTCTACATGATTTGAGGGAACGGTTGGTGGGCAGACCTTTGACCAGAGCTGGAGTGGCGTTCAGGACCTTGGGAAAGTCACTTCACCTTCCTAAACTTCTATTTCCTGAGATAGTCACATCTACTTGGATGGGTCATTGGGAAGATTAAGGACAGAATATACATAAAAATTAGCACCTCGTCAGCCAGAGGGTAACACGTATTTGTGGAATGGAAGAGTCTATAGTCTTGGCTCATCCCCTTTCCCTGGTCAGAATGTCATGCTAAGATTTACAAATGTTCTCCTGCTTGTAAAGCCTGGAGAAGACCTGATTCAAAGCTTCTTTAGAGCTAAGACTTTTTCACTTAAATCGGGTAAATGGTAAGTGAAAAGAGTACATAGAACTTTCTTTTGGAGAAGGAGACTATAAATAGTACATGGTGATCATAGGGAATCCAGAAAATATCGACAGTTCTAAAGAAGAAAATAAAAATTGTCTTTAATTCCTTCCTGTGGGCTTCCCTGGTGGCGCACTGGTTAACGATCCGCCTGCTGGGCTTCCCTGGTGGCACAGTGGTTAAGAATCCGCCTGCCATTGCAGGGGACATGGGTTCGAGCCCTGGTCCGGGAAGATCCCACATGCCGCGGAGCAACTAAGCCCTTGCACCACAATTACTGAGCCTGTGCTCTAGAGCCCCTGAGCCACAGCTACTGAGTCTGCGAGCCTAGAGCCCGCGCTCTGCAACAAGAGAAGCCACTGCACCGAGAAGCCCGCGAACCACAACGAAGAGTAGCCCCTGCTTGCTGAATCTAGAGAAACAGCCAAAAATAAAAATAAATTTATATAAAAAAAGAATCTTATATTCCTTCCTGTTAACATTTTAATAATTTACATCCAGTATTTTTTTGAGGCAGTGTAGTCTAGTGATTAAAAGTATAAGTTCTGGAATCAGACTGCTTGGGTTTGAATCCAGGATCCTTCACTTACTGGAAATAATAACGACGACTTGTTAGGACTGGGTAAGATGAGATGAGATGATACATGTAAAACAGTTGGGGCTGTGCCTGGCAGACAGTAAATTCTCAAGAAACATTAGCTATGTATTGTGCTTTAAAAATAATATGGGGGTTATCCTGCATATGCTTTAATATCTAGCTCATTAAATGTTCTTGGGAAACATTTTTTTTCTGAAATAGTTGTTTAGTATCCTCTTATTTAGATTCTGTGTTCAGTAAATATTTATGTAGCACCTACTGTGTACCAGACACTGGGTCCCCTAATTTAACTAGTCATTATTATTAGAAATTTAGGACTTCCCTGGTGGCACAGTGGTTAAGAATCCACCTGCCATTGCAGGGGGCACGGGTTTGAGCCCTGGTGCAGGAAGATCCCACATGCTGTGGAGCAGCTAAGCCCGTGCGCCACAACTACCGAGCCCACGTGCCACAACTGCTGAAGCCCACGCACCTAGAGCCTGTGCTCCACAACAAGAGAAGCCACCACAATGAAAAGCCTGCGCACTGCAATGAAGAGTAGCCCCCACTCGCCGCAACTAGAGAAAGCCCGCGCACAGCAACGAAGACCCGACACAGCCCAAAACAAATAATTAATTAATTTTAAAAAAGGAATTTAGCTTGTTTATCATTTTTGATTATTATAAATAGTGCTTTGATGAACAGAGATCATAGAACATAGATGTACATAGATCTTTGATCACATCTCAGGTTATTTTCTTAGACTAAATTCCTGGAAAGGAGAACTACTGTGTTAAAGAGAGTGGGCGTTTTTAAGGTTCTTGATAAGATTTCCTAATTGTTCTTCACACAGTTTTAAAATTAATTTTCATTTGCACTACCAGCATATGACAGTAGCCACCTCATCCCATCTGCCCTAATATTATTGTTTTTCAAAAAATGGTCATTCTTGTGAGCATGGATTACTCTCTAAGCAATATACATTCCTTTTCTGGGGCGCAGTTTTTTTCTTGCTGCAAGGTGGAGTACAAATGTCTCTTGCTTGATGACTGTTATTATTTATTTATTTTTAAAATTAATTAATCTATTTATTTATTTTTGGCTGTATTGGGTCTTCAGTGCTGTGCGCGGGCTTTCTCTCTAGTTGCGGCGAGCAGGGGCTACTGTCCGTTGCAGTGCACGGGCTTCTCATTGTGGTGGCTTCTCTTGTTGCGGAGCATGAGCTCTAGGCGTACAGGCTTCAGTAGTTGTGGCATGCAGGCTCAGTAGTTGTTGCGCACGGGCTTAGTTGCTCTACGGCATGTGGAATCTTCCCGGACCCGGGCTCGAACCCGTGTCTCCTGCATTGGCAAGCGGCTTCTTAAGCACTGTGCCACCAGGGAAGCCCCTTGATGACTGTTATTAATTTAGCAAGCTCTTTGGATTTCTGTTGTGGAAAGGCCATGCAGATGACTTGAATTACTCTCAAAAGCGACTCTTTCTGCCGAGTTAGAATTTCCTCATGCTTATTGAGGAGGAAGACTTTAGGAGTGCTCTCTCTCTCTCACGAAACCCGTGTGAGTGAGCAGTCCTTCCGCGCCCAGGGCACAGGATATGTCAGATAGCTGGTCTGTAATCGGTAGAAAAACGGTATTTTAAGAATAAATGTTGCTAATAATTGACTGCAGAAATACAGGGTCTTGGTTCAGTTTTCTAGGAATTTATTCTTTTTGAACCTTTATAAGAAAATGAAGGCTACTTTCACCTCCTGCAAGTATAAGAAAATAGTGTCTAGTGTTATATGAAACCAAATATTGAGAAAAAAGTTTTCCTACTGAAAATGCCAAAAAGTATAAAGAATGAAAACCAGTCAGTATTCCATCATCTTGATAGAACCTCAGTTTTAAAAAATGGGGTTTCTTTCTAGTATTTTTTTCAATATATATACCTTTGCATAGTTGGATGCTTTGTCTGTGCGTTTTGTAGTTTTGTTTTGGTAGAGTCTACCCTAAAGTAGTATTTTAACCATTTCCTGGGCATTGCAAGCTCCTTAGAACACTTAGACTTCTATACCTCCTATACCTTCATATTGCTTTTGAGGTCTTTTTGTGATTTTAATTCTCATAAAAATTTTATTCCATAAAATTATCATAATACAATATAAAATATAATTCAAATATAAGAGACTATAAGACTATAAAATTATCATAAGAATTTAATCCCTGAGATATTGTTTTTAAAAATTAACAATATTTTAGATTAATCCACATATTTACTCTTTTTGGTATTCTTCATTTCTCCCTATATAACCATGTACATGCTTTCAGATTAATTTTCTTTTGTCTCTCCTTATTGTGTGTGTGTGTGTGTGTGTGTGTGTGTGTGTGTGTAATGCGTCTGCTGGTGTCACAATTCTCTCAGTTCTTGTGTCTGAAAATGTCTTTTTCACCTTTATATTTGGAGGATATTTTCACCGGGTATAGAATTCTAGCTTGTTTTTTGTTTTTTAATAATCCTTTAAAGATATCATTCCATTGTCTTCTGCCTTCCTTCATTTCTGTTAAAAGTCACCTGTCAGTTTTATGATGATTGCTTTGAAATTAACGTATTTTTTTTCCTTTGGCCCTGTGTTTTTAGCAGTTTTACTATGAGGTGCATAAATATGGTTCTCTTTGTATGTAAACCCCTTGGAGTTTGGAGAGCTTCTAGAATTCATGGCCTGGTGTTTTTTGTCAGTTTTAGAAAAGTCGGGCAGTTCTCTTCAAAGGTTGCTTTGGTCTACTATTTCTCTCATCTCCTTAGACCTCTGCACATGTGTTAGACCCTTTCATGGTAGCCTGTGTGTCGCTGAAGCTTGTTTTTGTAATTTCTGTGCCTTAATATGAATATTTTTTCCTACTGTCCTGTCTTCCAATTCACCCACCATCTCTTCTACTGTTTCATCTATTTAGTTCTTAATTTGTTTGTTTGTTTTTATTGTTTGTAAATATTTTTTTATAATAAAATATATCTTTGACCGTTTTTAATGATTGTATTTTTCTCTTGGTTTGGTCCTTTTCCTGACATGCTTGGTCATTTTTGTCTGAAAGTTGGGCATTTTACATGGAAAATGTAGAGGCTCATATGTTGTATCACCTTGATTCAGTCAAGGCTGGTTTTTATGGTTTGCCCTTACTTGTAGGATGGGTGTTTATTAGGATCCCCCTTTCTTAATAGGCCCTGATATCCAAATTTTGTCTCCCTGCCCCTGTGAAACTACTAAAATCTCTAGCTACCTTTTAAGTCTTTTAATAGCCTCTTGCTGCTAGATTCCCAGAGTCTGGCCTTGTACACCCAGGGGTTAGGTGTCAGCAAATGCCTTCAGTGGAAATTGCTGCCGAATATTGAACTCACTTATGTGCGGTTTCTTTCTCTGGGATCTTGGCCTCTTAAATCCTGGATATTGTCATAGCCCTGAGCTCCAGTTTTTGTCTTCTCAGTCTAGGTAGGAAGCTGCTGCAAGATTTAATTTGCTGCCTTTTGTTTCACCTTAATGTTCTTTCTACCAAATCGGCAAATGTCCTGAGGGGAAACATTTGTACTAATATATACCTCACAAGCTTCCCTTTCCTCTAAGACCTTGGCCTCTCAAGTCCTAGCTGCCTTATTGTACTCCTATACCTGCAAACAGTTATTATTATTGTTATTATTTTGTATTTTATTTACTTTTTATGGTTTTTCTATACAGGAGGGTTAGTTTATTAGCAGTTATGTCATAATAGCTGAAAGTGAAGTCTCATTTTTTGTATCCTTTATTATTTGACATTATAAGTATTTTCCATATCTTTAAGAAAATCTTCATTAGGTGATTTTTAATATCTGCACAAAACCCCTTCTTATGGCTTTTGTAATCTACTCAACCATTCTACTGTCAGATACTTAGGTCATTTACCATAATATTCTTACATAAGTAATGCTGCAATCTTTGTGCCATAATACTTTATTACTATTTTAAAAGTATGGAATAGGAATTATCAGAATTGAAAATATTTATCAGTAGTGATTGTTTTCATGCACATGTCATGTACAAAAATAAAATATAGACTTTTTCTCTCAGATGTTTTAGAAAGATGCTATCCTTTTTAAAGAGTGTTTTTCCTTCTTCTTTTTTTTTTTTTTTCTGGCCTTGCTGCGCTGCTTGTGGGATCTTAATTCCCCGACCAGGGGTTGAACCTGGGCCCTCTGCAGTGAAAGTGCCGAGTCCTAACCACTGGACCGCCAGGGAATTCCCTGTTTTTCCTTCTTTAGACGTATTCATATAGGGCTTCCCTGGTGGCGCAGTGGTTGAGTCTGCTTGCCAATGCAGGGGACACGGGTTCGTGCCCCGGTCCGGGAAGATCCCACATGCCGCGGAGCGGCTAGGCCCGTGAGCCATGGCCACTGAGGCTGCTCGTCCGGAGCCTGTGCTCTGCAACAGGAGAGGCCACAACAGTGAGAGGCCCGCGTACCGCAAAAAAAAAAAAAAAAAGTATTCATGTAATGTTTACCATGTGCCAGACATTCTTTTACATGCTTTATAATACTAACTTTAATTTTCCTAATTAAAGCCCTAGGACACAGGAACTAAATAATGATGAGGAATCTGGGGCAAGGGAGGGTAAATAACTTACCCAAGTTCTCACAGGTAACTTGTCTAACTAAGGTCATGCACTCTTCAGTGGCAGGACTGGACTGTGCATTCTGGCTCTAGATCTTGCGCTTTTAGCTATTACACTATACCATCTTGAGCTAATTGTTATAATTCTACCAATTTTAGCTTATTCCAGGGCTTCCCCAGCCTTTTCTTTTAAATTTTATTTATTTATTTATTTATTTAAAAATTTTTTCGCTGTGCCACACAGCATGTGGGATCTTAGTTCCCATACCAGGGATCAAACCACGCCCCCTGCATTGGAAGCACAGAGTCTTAACCAGTGGACCGCCAGGGAAGTCCCCCCGAGCTTTTTCTTTCTTTTCTTTTTTTAAAAATAAATTTATTTATTTATTTTTGGCTGTGTTGGGTCTTCGTTTCTGTGCGAGGGCTTTCTCTAGTTGCGGCGAGCGGGGGCCACTCTTCATCGCGGTGCGTGGGCCTCTCACTGTCGCGGCCTCTCTTGTTGCGGAGCACAGGCTCCACACGCGCAGGCTCAGTAGTTGTGGCTCATGGGCCCAGTTGCTCCGTGGCATGTGGGATCCTCCCAGACCAGGGCTCGAACCTGTGTCCCCTTCATTGGCAGGCAGACTCTAAACCACTGCGCCACCAGGGAAGCCCCTGAGCTTTTTCTTAATTGGGCATTTATTTTTTTTCTCCGTGTGGTTGCTGGTGGATGAGTGTGAATATGGGGACAATTTGGAGGAGGAGGTGCCATGGACAGAAGTTGCTATTGGGCCTGGGCAGTGTGGTGGCAGCTTACTTTGTAGATTGGCCAGGTGAGGTTGCCCAGTGGCTTATAGTGAATCTCTTGGGGATCTGGTGTGGTTTTAATGACCAGGGAGTTTCTGCTTCCACCTGACAAGCTAGTGTTCGCTGGGCCTTTGTAGTTTAGAGAATAAGAGTAAAGGAATCTGTCTCTTTCCTCCCTTGACATCAGGATAAAGAGTAAAGAGGTATAAAGAGAGGGCTCTCCACTGATTGGAGTATCAGGGCAGCCACAGGGCAGCAGGGATTGGAAAGCTTAAGTGCTTTGGACCTAGTAAACTGCATGGAGTGGGTGAAGAATAAGGGGCCCCAGGAGCAGTTGGGCTCCTGTTCCTTTGTCTTTCTGCCTCTCTTTGGAGCCTTCCATTCATTCCCACGTGTTTCCCTGTCTCTCTCTGTTTGTTGTTGTATTCTCCTGGTACCCGTTCCCCTCTCTTACCTTCCTACCTTCCTTCCCTTTGGGTCTAATATTGATTTGAGGGAGAGGAAAGTGTGGGGCTTGCTGGTTTTCTTAGAGTTGTTTGAGTTTGTAATTTACAGTGATTAATCAGAGAGGGCTCTTTTTTTTGAATATATTGCTATTTTAGTTTAAACTTTTTTTTTAATATTTATTTTTATTTGCTTGTGCTGGGTCTTAGTTGTGGCAGGCGGGCTCCTCAGTTGTGGCTCGCCGGCTCCCCATTTGTAGCATGTGGGCTCCTTAGTTGTGGCTCGAGGGCTCCTTAGTTGTGGCAGGTGGGCTCCTTAGTTGTGGCATGCAAACTCTCAGTTGCGGCAGGCATATGGGATCTAGTTCCCTGACCAGGGATTGAACCCGGGCCCCCTGCATTGGAAGCGTGGAGTATTAACCACTGTGCCACCAATGAAGTCCCCAGAGAGGGCTTTGCATGAGAGATGGTTTTTTTTTTTTTTTTTTTTTTTTTTTTTTGTGGTACGCGGGCCTCTCACTGTTGTGGCCTCTCCCGTTGCGGAGCACAGGCTCCGGATGCACAGGCTCAGCAGCCATGGCTCACGGGCCCAGCCGCTCCGCGGTATATGGGATCCTCCCAGACCGGGGCACGAACCCGTATCCCCTGCATCGGCAGGCGGACTCTCAACCACTGCGCCACCAGGGAGGCCCGAGAGATGGTTTTGAGCCGTATTTATTAGATGTATCAAAGGAGGTCACTGGGGAAGAATGACAGAGTGGCAGAGAATTGCAGGGGATCTGTTCCTCCCTTGCTCATCATCCTTCCTTGGTCCCCTACCTCAGTCAGTGAAAGCCTGAGTCCTTAGAATGGTCTGGTGACACCCTGCCCTCTCCCCCACCTTGCTTTTGTGACATTATCTTCTACTCTTCTCTGCCTGCTCACTCGCTCCAGCCACATTGACCCCCTGGCTCTTCCTTGGACACACCTGCCATGTTCCTGCCTCAGGACCTTTGCCCAGGTTGTCCTCTCTGCTTGGATTGCTCTTCTATAACCCAGATACCCGTCTGCATTGCTCACTGTCTCCTCCTGCAAGTGTTTACTCAGATGTCTGTCTTTCTCACTGAGACTTTCCTCACTGCTGTATTTAACACCTCGCCCTGAATTTTGCATCCCCTTTATCTGCTCAACTTTTTCTTTTTTCCCAAACCCTTTAACTTTCTAACATTCCATTATAGCTTACCTGCTAATTATCTTTATTGCCTGTCTCCTTCCTCCTAGAATAGGAGCCCAAGAAGCCAGGGATCTCTGTTTGTGTGTTCCCTGAAGCATCCTAAGCACCCAGACTCCTGCCAGGCACATAGTAGGCCCTCGGTAGGTGTGTGTTGAATGCTGGGTCCTTGGGGGGCTCTGTAGGGCCCCCAGCTCAAGAGACTTTCATCACATCTTAGGATCTGGTAAGTCTCTTTGCCTGTAGGAATTTTTTTTAATTAAGATTTTTATCATTGTCATCCCCTTCCCCCTTCCAGTTCATTTAAGACTGTTATGAAACAAAACTCATTATCCTTCAAAATCTGACAGAGCTCAGGCCCTGGGGAAAGTGACAGGGGGCGGTGGCAGCTTCCTCCATTCCCCTCTGTCCTTGGTTTTCTCGTGTGGTTGGTTCACTTAGGACGGCCTGAAGCCCACAGGGTCGAGGGGAGCAGGGGTCCCAGACCTCCCAGCGTGCATCCGAGGGAGAGTCTGGGGTCAGCCAGAGAGGAGAAGCCTGCCTTCCTGCAGTGAAGGTTTTCTTCAGTCACCAGTACCCAGGGCGGAAGGAAGAAGGAGGCAGGCTGGAGAGGAGAGGAGAGAGAAGGGGGAAGTGAGGCATGTTTTGTTCAGTTCAGTTGGAGGAATAACATCACAAGGAGAAATTAGAAGTGTGGTCCTCCTGGAGTGACTGTTAGTTTTCACTTAAAGTGACAGATGGATGTCATACATTTTGTTCATCAGTAGTCATGGAGAGGCTGCTGGGATACAGATAGGCTAGAAGGGTCTGTGGGTCTGGGCTGGAGTCAGCTCTCCCATCACGACTCAGCGGCTGCAGGAAAGGTGCTACCAGGGGACCTTGGGTGAACCCAGTGGCTCAGAGCCAGTGTGTTGAACTTCTCCTGGATCTGTGGGTCCCTGGGAAGTGGGAAGGCCCGCTGGCAGTAATTAATGTGTGTGGAAGGGAGGGAGGAGGCCGCAGCGGTTGATGAGGAAGTGGCTTCGACTCCTCCCAGCATTCTTTTCTAAACATTTCCCTAAATGAATCCATCCTCAGGCTTTTCAGAGTCAGGGCAGGCCTGTCCTCTGACTTCAGGGGGCCAAGGGTTTGTTTTAGGCCTTGGAGCTTCATTCAGCTGTGAATCTCCTTGTGACTTTTGCGTTTTCCATATGAACAAAGGAAGGGAGCTTAGGGAGTAATACTCACTCTTGGATCCTGATAGGGATAGGCCAGTGTTATTGATAGGCTGTCACCATGCAGTGATGTACGATGTGGAGATCTGGTGAAGGATGCCTGCGGGGAGCCTCTGCTGTCCAGACGGGGCTTTCACCCTCTACCACCCCTCCACCCCAATCTTAGCATCTTATCTGCTAATAAAGTAGCAACACCAACTGATTTGAGTTTCACCTCCTTTCATTTCCTCTCTCCTGTCTTCTGGTTCTGGGCCCATAATGAACCAGTCTAACCATCAAAAAGCCACCAGCCTAACCATCAGCCTCCGAATAATCAAGCCTACAGAACTAAAAATACACGGTTGCATTATAATGCAGATGTACTGATAAATTAAGGAGGAAATTATTGAGTCTACAGTTGTCTACTGATGCGTTGTCCCAACCGGAAGTTACATAGGAAATAAATCATTTCACCCTAGTTGGTTCTGGGCCTGTAGCTTACTTATTTAGAATGTAAGGCTAAGGAGGTCAAAATCCTGCTTTGAGCCCCACTTGGAGATTATGACAGCATCTTGATTGGTTACCCAGACTTGACTCCTACTTCTGCCCTCAGATGGCCTGCCAAGCCCTTGCCAGCTGTCTCTCACTGTAGCTGTACAGTGTGCATGACTTGGTGTGATCCATCTTCAAGGCATACCTCCTACTGAGGATGTCAGCCCCGCCCCCCCTTTTTTATTTTTTGTAATATAAAAGAACATATCTCCCATTTGCTAGGCATTTGTTAATGTGTGCCCTGGGTCAGTAAGGTCTTCGTTCTTATGTATTAGCTTGACTTAAGCTTATTTGAAATAATTAATTCAATAAAAATGATTGAATCCTCACTGTATGCAGAATACCAGGCTAAGCATTACATCGAGGATTGGCAAACTTTCTATAAAAAGCCAGAGAGTATAAAAAAAAGCCAGAGAGTTAATATTTCAGCTCCGTGGGCCATGTCTCTGTCCTGAGTACTCAGCTCTGCCACTGTAGCATAAAAGCAGCCACAGACAACACATAAGTGGGTGAGTGGCTGTGTTCCCATCAAACTGTGTTCACAAAACCAGATGGTGGGATTTAGTAGCAGGCCACAGTTGCTGACCCCTAGTCTGTCCCTTTCAACCCCTTTGTTAGAGACACAGCTATGAAGAAACCAGACCTGATCATGACCCTCATGGAGCTTTCATTCCACGTGGGAATAATTCTTTGCTACTGTAAATAACATTGCTTTGGAACCACACCTGTTATAAATAGTTGACAAGTAGCTTTTGGGGGGCATTGGAAACCGAAGTAACTATACTGAAGAAAGTTTCTAGTGAACACTCAGTTCTATTTATATTATCCACCCCTTGTCTGGGGGTACTGTGTGTACCTAATTTGGCATGTAGATCCTATTTTTGAGTTGCTCTTTTTCCCACTTAATGTAATTTTGCCTGCGTATTTCTATGCATTGGCCTGGATTGTATAATTTCAGTGGCTACATAGTATTTCTTGCTGAGTTAAGTAAGGCATGTCATGTGCTGGGGAGGGGAGGGGTGGGGGGTTGGGGGTGAGTGCATAGTAGGCATTTGTTAGATGTTTGTTTCCAGTTGCAGTAAAAACCCTTTCAGAGTTGAAAAGAAGGTGGTTTCTGCAGAAGCTCCACTGGTGAGAACTGTGAATTTGGGAGACTATGGGAGAGCCGGGTGTGAGTGATTTCCTCGTGCCAGCCTGCTGGGTGACACCCAGCCTCTTTCAGCCAGGGACCTGCCAGGTAAGTGTGTCGTCAGCAGACATTTGAGTGACAGATAGCACAGTGACCTTTTACTTGAGCACCGCTCCCCAAGTTCAGGGAAAGCATTTGTGGGCTGCAGAGCAAAACTTGGAGTCTGAGGAGCTTTGTGGGGGCTGATGGGGAGGAAAAGCAGCCCATGCAGAGAAGGTAGAAAGCCTGGGGTGGGGGTGGGGGGTTGGCAGCAGGTGTGTGGAAAGGGCATGGGTTCTGGGGCCAGACTGCCCTTGATTTGACTCTGACTCTTGTCCCTTATATGCTATGACTGGGCACTTTCATAGCCTCTCTGAACCTCAGTTTTCTGTGTTGTAAGATGGGGCTGTCATATCCATTCCATGGAGATGCTGGGAGGATCAGAATAGTCTAGTAGGCGCATAATACAGTGACTGGAGTCTAATAAGCGCGCCATGTGTGATCGTTGTTATTTGGTGTGAAGTGTGTGGCCTATGTTAGGCCCGCAATTCACAACAGTAGATGTTATTTGACTATTATTGTTATTGAAGGGACCCTCATTGCCCTGGGTGGAGACTGGACTTGACTCTGCCCTCTTGACTCTGCCCTGGGTGGACCTCTCCCTCCCTTCAGTCCAGGTTCAGAGGTACCACCTCATCACCTCTACCCCTCTGAGTAACTCAGTTGGGGAGGTCAGACCCCAAGTGGTGAGCCCAGGCTTTTAACAAAATCAGATCAGAGCCTGAAGACGAACTGGATAGTCTCATTTACTCAGCTCTTTATGCATTCATTCATTCATGCGTTCATTCATTCATTCGCCATACGCACAGGGGCCCTACTTTGTGCCTTGGTACAGTGTGCAGTGGTGAAGAAAACTGGCATGGTGATGGGCTTTAATCAAGTAATCCCACAAATGTTTAATTATAGACTGTGATAAGAGCTGTGAAAGAAAAATACAGGGCCTCTAGGTTGGGATCTCTGTCTCTTTTTATGAGACACTTAATTTCATTACTAATCAGGGAATACAAATCACAGTGAGATTCCATTTTATCCCTATTTGATTGTCGAACATTAAGAAGCTGTGCAGTAGCAAGCGTTAGAGAGAATATGGATCACTGTGGCCTCTTATGTGCTGCTGGTAGGTGTGTAAACAGGTGCACCCCCTTTGGAAAACAATTTAATATTATCTTGTAAAGTTGTAAGTACACCTACTGCATGACCTTGCATTTCTACTTCTGTGTGTAAAATCATCATGAGAAACTCATTCATGTGGGCACAGGTGAGGTGTACTAAGAATGTTCCTTGTGGCACAGTGGATACTAGCAAAAAAACTGGAAACCCAGATGCTTATCAGCGGGAGAATGGGTCAAAGCACTGTGGTCACACGATGGGCTGTTATCTGCCAGCAACACGAATGCACAACATCTCCATGGAACGATATGAGTGAATCTTAGTCTTCTAAGGTTGGATTTATAAAAGCAAGACCCTGAGTATTCCATACAGCATGATACTTTTGGAATAAATTTTAAAGTCAACAAATATTTTAAAACACATTATTTAGGGGTGCAGATATATATAATAAAGCCATAAATGTTGGGCGGTGGGTTCATGAAGCTTCATCCTATTGGGAGAGACTCTTTTGAATGTGTTTGTGTTGAGATCCCTAAGTGCAGGGATAGAGGTAGGAGCCAGGAGAAGCCAGCTCTCGTTTTGAAGGCACAGTAGACTTTTTTTACATATTGCTTTGTTTTTTAAGCCCAAATTACAAAATGTTACCCATCAAAGTAGTGACACTAGGTGCATGTGTGTGCATTTAATTTCTTCTTTTATCACCACGAATGCATTTTTTTTGATGACCACAAACGCAGATAGGATATGGGAAACTGTGGCCGTATCTAATATCTATCGTTTCTTGCGTGTGCAAGGTGGTGCTGGGAGATCTCAGCTCTGAAGGGCTGTGTTTGCAGCCAGGTGTGAGACTCCTTGTCGCAGGGCCGCTTTCACCATGAAGGGACAGATGTGGCTGGGTGATGAGGCCTTCTCGGTTTGGTTCCAGGGTTTGCAGGTAGAGCTAGTTCAGAAGTAAGTAAGAAGGGAGCACTTTCTGCCTGTAGATTTGGGCTTAAATAGGCATATTGAAACTCTTCCTCACTTTCCGTCTTCTTGTCGATGGGCCTTGAGGCATCCTAATCTTCATTTATGGAAGGACAGAGGAGGGAACACCTTTGTATGAAAGAACCAGCTTTCAGAGAGGAGGTGGGGATGGGCTGGAGGAGACCAAGCTGAATTCCTCTGGATGAAGAGCGCATCTGTTGGGAAGGTTCAAAAAGATGCTCTTATCAGGCTGCTTGACCTGAGGAGACACAGAAGCCACCATAAGAGCAGAACGGCTGCTAAATGAGCATGGCATCCTGGGCAGCGGTAGTTGAAGGAGGAAAACTTGCAGAGGGAGGAAGGAGTCCAGAGGAGGGGATGCGGATGAAGAGGGATTGGGAAGCCGGATCACACACAGTGACTGCTCGAGAGAACAGGGGATGCTGCACATGCTTGAACATTTAACATGTGGAAGATGGAGCAGAGTTGTTCTGTGTGGTTCCAGAAGGTAAAGCTAGAAATGAAAGGTGGACGCTATAGGAGGAGGTATTTGGTCTTCGTATAGGTCAGGGCTTTTCAAACTGCAATTTCCATTAGTGGGTTGTGCAGTCAATTTAGGGATTAAACCAGCAATTAAAAAAAAATGAAATAGAATAGAAAGGAAAGAATAGAATAGGAAAAAAATCTTGAGTGGATCAGCTGTGTATGGGTCAGCATTGTTTCTTGAAAATATTTGTTCATATAAATATTTATTTATATGTATGTATCGATATTTTATGTTCTGAGTTATGGTATAATATCTTACTAGGGGTAAGGTAGAAAAGTTTGAAGGCCATTGTTATGAGCTACAATTAATAATAATACTTACGTTTATTGAGCACGTACACTGTGCAGGCACTTTGCTAAGTGCTTTATATACATTTTCTCATTTTAATTTTACAATGACCCTTTTAAGCAGATATTATTGTTCTAGTCTTAGAGATGAGGAAATTCAAGTTCACAGAGGCTAAGTGACTTTCCCAGTGTCAAGGAGCACGTAAGAGGCTGAGCTTGGAATTGAACCAGAGTCTGGGCCTCTTAAAAGCCTGTGCATATGTCAGAAAGAGAAAGACAAATACCATATGATATCACTTGTATGTGGAAACTGAAATATGACACAAATAAACTTATCTACGAAACAGAAACAGACTCACAGACATAGAGAACAGACTTGTGGTTGCCAAGGGGGAGGAGAGGTGGGGAGGGATGGATTGAGTGTGGCAAATGCAAACTATTATATATGGAATGTGAACAACAGGGTCCTACTGTGTAGCACAGGGAACTATATTCAATATCCTATAATAAATAATCATGGAAAAGAATATGAAAGGGAAAAAAATACATATATATATGTATTACTGAATTGCTTTGCCATACACCAGAAACTAACACAATATTGTAAATCAACTATATGTTAATTAAAAAAAAAAGTCTGTGAAATAAAACCCTACCTGATTAAAAAAAAAAAGCCTGTGTATATAATTATGACCATCCTCCACTGTAAGAAGAACCATTGGAGCTTCCCTCAAATGGCCCAGGCTGCCTTGAAAAGGGCTGGAAAAGTGAGAATTGTTGCAGCCTCTGCTGGGTGGCCACCTGTCAGGGACAGTGGAGACAGGGGGATTGTACTGGATCATAATAATCCCCCCCGACATTCTATGGCATAGCCCAGGACGCCACCTGTCCCTCTCTAAGGTCAATTCCAACTCTGGGGTTTCTTTGATTATCAATTGGAATGTGATTTAATTAATAGATTTAGATTTGTTTAGGTGGGATTTTTCTTTTAACAAGTTTTCTAATTTTTCTGTAATGAATTTACATTTATTTTATGATTGTAAAAAGTCACTAAAAATGAAATGTTTTCTGGAGTGAACACAAATCAATTTTATAATTTAAAGAAGTTATTGAAAAGAAAATAATACTACAGTGCAACAAAAGACTTTAATTAAGAATTCTTGCTGGCAAGTTTGTGAAGACAGCTGGCAGCTTGCTGCTTCTCCTCTTGTGTGGGCTGGGGAAGCTGTGTATGGACCACAGGAGGCCACTGGTGGATAGGTTTTCTATGGACTGCAGCTTCTCATCAATTGCCTGGACCAGCCCACCCTCCCTTCACAGAGCAGGATGAGGCAGGGACCATGGCTTGAGGGAGCCCCTTTTCCCTCTCAACTATAAAGTAAAGCTTCCACTGATTCTGTTTAAAGCTGGAAAGGATCTTAGAAGTCATCTCCATTAACCTCTTTGTTTTAGAGAAGAGAAAACTAAGTCCTTTTCTTAGGGGATGGGACTTTGCTTTGCCCTTGACCCACTGCATGGGGAGCAGAACTGGACCAGCTCTCAGATGGGTTATATTATGTTGCTTCCCCCAAGAGAAAGGGAGTCCTGAAAGTTGGTTGAGCTTGTGGGGGGAATAAAGAGCAAAGAGGTGTCAAACCTTCTAATTTCATAGGTGAGTTCCAAATTGGAGGTGAAGGGAATGTGATTTAGTTGGAAGAACTTCAGCCTGGGAGTTGAACGACCCAAGTTCTGTTCCCAGCTTTAAAACTCACTGTGTAATCACTGCTGGAGGACAGATTAATTCTTTTTCCTCACGTATTGCTTAGTCAGCACACAGCAGGAGTACTCACCTGCCGTAGAGGATGTCCTCGGGCTTATTTCCTTTCAGAGCCAATGGCCTAATCTTCACAGAGGAGTTGCCCTTAGCCATGTTCTATAGAACGTTAGACCACAGGTATAGGGAATTCTTCAGATTGGTGGGTGCTAGCCATCGGGGAACTTAAGAGTATGGTAGTTGCCTGAGCATGAGGTGCAGTCTCAACTCTTTGACCAACTCCTCAAATTCAGGGATTGTGTTTTCTGAATCCCCACAGTCCCACAGTGAGTGGTAGGGTGCTGCATACTTTAGACGCCTGATTTGCTGAATTGATGATGTGTGTTGTGTGAGTAGTTTGTGGGTCACATGGGAGTGGGGTCTAGGTCTACATTCAAACAGTCTGATTGTCACTCTGCTGATGGACCACCCGCATGAAGCTTAAACACAGGCTGTCTGATTTCAGAATCAAGCCATGTCGAGGAGCTCTGTGGTTTGTGATGGGGTTGATTTGAAGTGGGTGCCTAAGTAGCGACCCGAGGGAGGGGGCTCAGGAGCAGGCGGTAGGGAGAGGCAGAAGCTTCTTTTAGGCTTCCCAGTTACCCCAGGAGATGGGTACATTAAGGAAGTCACTAGGATTGTGGCAGATCGTGATCGGTTTCCAGATTTGTCTCAGATGGGTCATATGAGAGCTGATGAATTTCTCCTGTGTGGCCCATCTTGGGTACGAGATTCTCACAAAGGCATTGTTCCCTTGACCCAGGATGTAATGCAGATGTTACCCTGCCTGACGGCCTCAGCTGAGAGGGAAGGCAAATGCAATTGTTGCTGGGGTTTGTTTTACGCTCTGTTATCAAAGCTAATAATATGACACTTAAAGGCTTTATGACTTGATTAGTGGCATCCGCCCTTGAAAGAGCTGGCTTAGGGCTGCTGTTAAAGGTTATGGGAGAGTAATTAAATGGTAGTTGTGAAATGCAGGGGTGGTTTCTATTTACCAGTGGCCTTGTGGGAGCCCTGCCAGTTACTGAACCCCCCTTGGTGAATTTTTCGAGAAAATGAGTTGGTTAGTTTGGGTGCTCTGCTGTTGACCCCAGACAACCCTCAGTTTTTTCTCTGCCTGTGGTTAATGCCCTTAATCTGCTGCCTGGGAGCCCTCTGTATCATCTAGTCCTTTACTACTCAAAGCATAGCCCCAGGACCAGGGGCATCAGGCATCACCCTGGAGCTTCTTAGAAATAAATGCAGAACCCATGGTTGCAGAATCAGGATTTGCATTAAGATCCTCAGGTGATCTGGGTGCCCTTTAAGTTTGAGAAGTGCTGGGCTAGCACATTTGCCCCCTGAGGTTAGAGATTTGTGGCAGTGTGGTTTTTATCGTGTAGTGTAATAAACTGTTTAAACCCTAGTGCGGCGGTATGATTCCCAGTCTGCGTCTTTAATTAGAGCCTGGACTTGTGTGTGTGTGTGTGTGTGTGTGTGTGTCCATTGTCACTTGTGGCATCAGCATAGGGTTGTGGTTTACAGTGCCCCCCACAGCTCGCCAAGTTCTTGGCACAACTAGTCATTTCTTTGAATGCAAGTCTGGCATCCTAGAATGTGGGCGATGTGACCAAAACACCACTTTCTTCCTGTTACTCCCCTGCACAGGAGCCCACGGTGGCTCCCACTGCCTACTGTGTCATGGCCAGACCTCTCGCTGGGGCTCCCAGGTTTATCTGCCCCCTTTTCTACACCACTAGCACACTGGGTTGATCCTCCCCCAGCCTGGCTTTGAGTCCCTTGCTTGAAGTGTCTTTCCCACTGCCTTCCTGATAATCAGTGATTCCTCTGTTCTCGGCCCTCCTGATTTGCTCTGCTGTACTGGGCTGCTTACTGAGGCCTTGCGGTTATTTGTGGGCAGGTCTTAACCCCTCATTCAGATAACACACTTTTTTTTCATTCTAGTTGTATTGAGATATAATTGACATATGGGCAGCATAATGATTTGACTTACATACATCATGAAATGATTACTGCAGTAAGTTTAGTGAACCTCCATCATCTCATATAGATAATAAAAGAAAAGAAAAAAAATATTTATTCCTTGTGATGGGAACTCTTAGGATCCATGCTTTCAGATGGCAGGAAGACCCTTGTATGCCAGGAACTCCGGGCATCTGGCAGGTGCCTGATGAATGAACACCTGTGGATTGCTTGGTGCCAGCCATCAGGAGGCCGAGGATTTGGTGTGAGTGGGGTGAGGTGGGCTGCTGGCTTCAGTGATGGGGTAGGGGCTGGTGAGGGCTCCAAAAAGAAGCCCAGGGGAGAGTGAAAGGGACTCCACTGAGGGGAGGTGAAGAGAATTGGTCCATTCACTTCCAGTCCTTCCCTGATGGTACTGGAGGTGAAGGAGGAGTGCCAGCGTGTTTCTGGTTTATTGCAAACCTGTCCGTTCTCATTTTATGTGAATCTGGTGGTGAGAGAAGAGGGGCGAGGAGGGATGAGGAACAGGGGGTGCAGAAATTAGGAACCAGGCCGTTTGGGTGTTGTCCCGGTAAGGTTTGTGGTAGAGGCTATATTTACTTCTTACAACGATGCTGGTAAGATCTTTTTCTATGTTTAGAAATAGTTTATGTAATATGAGAATATGTGTTCTTTAAAAAAAAAGAAACCCTGAAACTAGAATAGAATAAAATTTAAACAGCCCAATTACCATAGAAGAAATTGAGAAACTTATCAAAGAGCTGTTCCTTAAAATAGTTGTAGGACCAGACGGTTTCACAGGTAAATTTTTTCAAATATTGAAGGTGCAGGTGATTCTAATGCTATTTAAATCGTTCTAGAGCAAAGAAATAAGGAAGGAGTAAATTCTTTTTATGAAGCTAGTGCAACAAAACGTGATAAAAGAGCAGTATGGGCACACACAAAACTACAAAGTGATCTTAGTTTTGAATATCGATGCAAAATCCTAATAACATAATTAGCAAATAGAATCCAGCAACCCATTGGAAGAACTCCATGGGCATGTGGGTTTCAGAACAGGAATGCAAGGATAGGTTAATTTTAGGATTCCTATGAATAAACTCCCCATATTAAAGGATCCAAGGAGAAAATAAAATGCTGAAAAGGTTTTTTTTTTTTTGCTGTGCGCGGGCCTCTCACTGTTGTGGCCTCTCCCGTTGCGGAGCACAGGCTCCGGACACGCAGGCTCAGAGGCCATGGCTCACGGGCCCAGCTGCTCCGTGGCACGTGGGATCTTCCCAGACCGGGGCATGAACCCGTGTCCCCTGCATCGATAGGCGGACTCTCAACCACTGCACCACCAAGGAAGCCCGCTGAAAAGGTTTATGAAAAGTTAAGCATCTGTTTCTAATAAAAACTCATAATATAGGAATAATTAGATACTGCCTCATCGTGAGAAAATATATCTTTATTAAGCTGGTAGCCAAATTTTGCTTAGTACTGAAATAGTGCATGGTTGATGCATTCCAATTAAAACCTTGGTTAAGTACCATAATTATATAACCTTGTTTTGGAGGGATAAGCTGGTATAATTAGATAAGAGAAAGAAATAAGAGGTGTAAAAACTAGAAGGGAGGGGGCCCAAACTAAAAAACAAGAAGAGAATTCAGTAAGGTAGTTGAGTGCATAATTAATGCACAAAAATCTGTAACTCTCCTGCATAAACAATATTCAACTAGAAAATATGATGGAAGAAAAAAAATTCCATTTACGTAAGCAAAAAAAGAGAGAAAAAACTAGCTATAAGCTAGTTTTAGCAAATAGAATCCAGCAACCCACTGGAAGAACTAGCTATAAGCTTAATAAAAAATATATTAGTATGTTACTTCAATGCTACTAAGGGACATAAAAGGCTTAAACAGGAAGATAATATAGCCCTGGTTAGAAGGAGTCAATGTTACAAAAATCCTATACACTTAAGATGTGATCACAATAAAATTACCAATAGGATTATTTTGGTAGTAGAAAACTGATTCTGAATTCACATGGGAAAATTAGCATACCTGAAAATATAAAAAAGAAAAAGAGAGGAGGGTGTAGTTCTAACAGATATTAAATATTTTAAAAGCTATAGTGATTAGGATAACTTGGTACTGAATAGATTGAACAAATGATGAGACAGAATAGAGAACCCTGAAATAAAGAGCGGTGTTGTGTGTGTGTGTGTATAATTTGTGATAAAGGCAGTATTTCAAATTTGTGGGGAAAGATAGTAACTTTATACCAATTCCCGCCTTGCAGGAAGTACATTAGGCAGGCTCCCTACTTTGTGCCTTAGATCAAATAAGTCTATCAAAGATAGATCAAAGATTCAAATGAAGAATGAAAGTATAGAAGTACTAGAAGAATTTTTCTACAGTCTCGGAAGAGAGAGACATTTCTAAGTTTGACACAAATCCCAGAAGACATAAAATAAACTATTGATAAATTTGACAACATAGAAATGAGAACTTCTGTATGAGAAAAACAGCATCAACAAAGTCAAAAGATATGTGATACTCGGAGGAAAAAAATATCTGCAGCATATATGATAAAAGGAGCTAATTCTCTTAATATGCAAAGAGCTCTTAGAAATAAAGAAGGAGCATTAACTTAATTGAAGAATGGGCAAAGGAACAGGAATTCACAGGAAAAGAAGGGTAAATGAATCTTGAAAAGATGCACAAACTCTTTTATAATAAAACATATAAATCAGAACTACAGTAAGATGGCACTCGTAACCTATTAGATTAGAGAAGATCAAAACTTTTGATAATAAACTGAGTTGGTGAGGGTGTAAAGAAAACGTACTTTTGTACATTGCTGGTGAAAATAAATGGATACAACTGCTTTGGAAGGCGATTTGTGATTTTTATCTGAATTGTTAATGCCCATATCTTAGGGCCCAGTGGTTCTCTTCCTAGGTATCGCTTCTCTTCCTAGGTATCTGCTCTAGAGAAATATTCGCGTACATGCACAGTGTTCATGGAACATTGTTCTCATAGTGGAAAATTAGAGACAACAGTGTAACTGACCATCAGTAGGATGGATAAATAAATATTCATTTATTTAGTAAGGGCAAAATAAAACAGACGGTTCAGACCATTAGTGGGTCAATAAATCAACTTAGTGGGTTTTGACACAGTGTGAAACAAAGAATAGAAAATAACAGAGTGCATTGCACAGAGTGGGTAAATGCTGGGTGAGATTTTTGTTTCAGTTTTGCATATTCACAAGTGCGAACTGGATCACATATTTCTTACTGTTGGACTCAGTCAACAAAGTTGGAAAAACACTGCCAGCGTAGTTGAAAGGAATATATTAGGTTGATACCTTATGATAAGAATAGATCTCAGAAATGTAATGTTGAGTAAAAAAAGCAAGCTGCAGAATGATATGTACAATGTGATGCCATTTTTGAAAAAGTATATTTTTGGTGGAATCATGTATTCGTACAAAACAGGCCTGAAATATGTGCACCAGGCTCATATCAGAGAAGCCGTCTGGGGACTGGAGTGGTATTGAGAGAGGCCTCAGCTTTAAATTACATCCTTTAATTTGTAAAAAGGAAAGCATGAGTGTTTTACTTGTATATTTAAGTGAGCAAAAAAATGTTTACACGTTATATGGAAGGACTTTGCAAGGAATCCATTAAACTCAGGTGCTTTTCCCTTTGTTGATTTGCATTTTTCTAACTCATCTTCTTTTACTGATCAGTTTGTGTCTTTCCTTTAGCTTTAATTTCAGTATCTTATAAATTTGTATCAGCTTGTTAACTTTGTTTTTCAGCTATTAGTTTAAGATTGCATATAAAATTCCTTAAACAGTGTGTCAGTGGCTCATTTATTGGGTCTTTGTTTGTCTTTCCTAACTTTTCCAGCTTATTCTTTTGGAATTAATTGGGCCTATGGTTCAGTAATCTCAGATATTTTTTCGAAGAGCCAACTTTGGCTTTCATTCTTTTCCCTGACATTTGCTCATATTCTTGTTTGTTAATTCTATTTTCACTTTTCCTTTTTCTCCTTCCTTTTTGCCTTCCACGAATTTCCTTCAACACAAATATAGCAGTGCTTCTCAAATTTTAAGGTGCCCACGAATCACCTGGGGCCTAGAGCCCCTGTTAAATGTGGATCCTGATCCAGCAGGCTGGGAGTGAGGCCCCAGATTCCACATTTCCAACCAGCTCCAGGTGGGGCTGGTGTCTGAGGAGTGAGGAAGTGGAAACAGTGGCACCTGCTTCTCCTCTGACCTTAGGGCACCAAGTATCCAAGTGTCCAGTATCCAGCAAACCCACCAACTGTATAAACATGATGCTTCTAAGTATGTCCAAAAAAAAATTCATAGTGTTCTCCTTTAAAGCAGTGAAGGTGGGATGCCCTGACTCACCCAGTTACTTTCTCTGGCTTCATGAGTGACCAGCCACACACTCACCCTGTGATCTGAAAGGACAGAAGCGAGTTTGTGGCTGTAGAATTTCTCAGGGCATATTTTGTTGGTTGAGCTGACTGCCTTCGCTTAGAACAGCTGTCTAGACTCTACTGATTTAGCTGACTTTTTAGGAGCATTTGGATCAGTTGTTCTGAATCTTTTTGGTGGTCCATGGACCTTTGTGGGAATATGATGGAAACTATGTACTTCCCCTCCAGAAATATGCCACCCCCATATATGGACACTGAAACCCCAATTTTTCTTTCACTTGTATGGGCTTCAAGCATCCAGAAGCCTGTCTGTAAATCATAGGACCCCTTATTTAAATGGTGCTGCTAAGGGGAAGAATCCCAAGGTGAGGTACACAATCCACAGCTCCCGTGCTCCCTGTGGTAGTGGGGTCCTGCTTGGCTGGATGCTGGTTCCCCTTGCTGTGGTCTGTTGAGCTGAGCGGGGGCAGACCCACCCAGACTCAGCCTGTATCGCTTTGGGGGAGGGCAGCCCACACATTACTTCCTGCGGCTCAACCTTGCCCTCAGCTCGCAGAGTCACGTCTGGCCTGAGGAAGCGGAGACTCAGATCCCTTCCGGCCAGGATTCTGGGCTCAGTCGCTGTTCTGGCTTTGACATGGCAGGGCCTCCTGCCTTGTTCCCGTGTCCTGTTTCCTTCTCTAAGTCTCAGTTCTTCTGAGAGGCTTCTGTGTTGGTTCCTGTTCTGCTGACATGCCTGATATCCAGGTCCTGTGCTGGGACGGAGACCCTGTCGTGGGCTTTGCTAGAGACAGCAAGGTGCGGTGGGAAGGCATCCGTCTGGATTCCAGCTCATCCACTTACTGGCTGTGTGGCTGTGGTATATTACATAACCCGACTGGCCTCGGTTTCCTTACGTGGGTGACGGGAACTATAGAATATACCTTTAAAGAGGACTTGGAAAGATAATTGTGTGCCGTGTCTGGTGCATAGTATGTGTTGCTAACCAGTAACTGGCATGACTAGTCCTATTCCCAGGGGTTGGATCTGCTGGATCCAGCTAGCTGGGGCCTTGGTCTTCTTCATAGATGTCCCAATGCCTGTGTTGCCAAGGCTCATCCGTTCCCCCGCTCCCGTCTCCCCATCACAGGGCTTTGCCCACTTATTGGGACAGTTCAAACCTCATCTTATGCTGTTCCCTTCCTCAAAGTCACTGTGAGGTCAAACTCTAGCTGGAGTTCTCCAGTATCTCCTTGGACAGGAGGCCTGCCCAACAGACCACAGCTCCTTTGTGTGTGCATGGAATTGGGCTGGCTTGTCCATGCCCTACTGATCCCAAGAAGGAAATTACCAATCAATTTCACTTAAAAATACAGCTGCAAAAATCATCAGTGGAATAAATTAACAGATGAATGGCCTCACTACTTTGGGAAATATTGATTGTGTACCTCCCATCCACTAGTCATGGTGCTTAGCACTGGTGATTCTTCTGTCCTGGGGCCGTGATGGAGTCATGAGGCCCGTGGGGGTTAGGGGGAGGGGTAGAGCAGAGCTGTGGACATTTGATTGCGTTACGTCCCTGTGATACATGTGGTAGTGGAGGGTGGGAGGACTGTGGGAGCCCAGAGCGGGGGGAGCTGGGAACTCTGTTTCAGAAAAGTAAGGGTTGGGAAGGCTTCACTGAGTAGATGATGTTTGAATTGGTCCTTGGAGGTTGATGTCTCCATATCCTTGCCTCTTAATTTTTTCAGATAAATTTTATAGTCACTTAACAGGGCCTTGAAAAATGAGTTTTGAAAAATTACCAAGCATGGCTCATCACAGGAATATATGCCTGGTTCAATACAAAGAGACTAATATTAATAGAAATAAACCACAAAAAATCAGAACACCCAATATTCAACATAGTGCCTAGAATATAATTGATACTCAACAAATATCTGATGAATGAATGAATTTGGTCTCAATAGATGCAGAAATATACTGGAAATAATTGTATGTGCATTAGAAAGCATCGTAAAACTAAAAATAGGTGTGTTAGAGGATTTACTCCTAAATATGATAAAGAGCCTGCCTGTGTATAATGACATACCAAGACTTTCATGGGGGCTGCAGGTACGGAGTGGAGAAATTCTAGAAGCGTGCTCTGCAAAACAGGAACTAAACCAAAATGTCGCTTATCGCTACTCCTATTTAACATAGTTTAACAGATGCTTGTCATAACAATATAGGAACAAAAAGAAACTAGAGGGATTGGTATAGGGAAGGAAGAGATAAAAATATCACTGTTTGCAAATGACACAATTTCTATTCAAAGAAAATTACAAAATCCTACATGGATGTTTTTGTTCAGAAGTTACAGTACTGGAGGGTAAGTATCCCAGGTTTTCACCTCGATTTCATGCTCTGGCAGTTAAAATTCCAATGAAATGCTTCATAAAGCATGAAAAATGATTGTAATAATAATCAGGAAAAATTGGTGGGCAAGCATACTAAAGGATGTTTTGAAAATCTTTTAGCAGTGGGCTCCTCTAAGCAAACTAGGCAGGTGAGCAGTAGCTATTAAAACTGTACAGCATTAGGATAAAACAGAAAAATGAGAGATGGGTACAATAAAATAGATCTAAATAAATAGAAGCCTCTTCTATATGGCAAATTTGGAAAGGCAGAAAATAGTGAAAGAAATTATTTAAAGTAAATGGCTCTTGGGAAGAACTAGATCACAATATGAAGAAAATGAACTCAGACATGTGTCTTATATTTATAAATTCTAAATGTATTTAAAACTTAGTTTTAAAAACTCTTTAAAGGGCTTTCCTGGTGGCGCAGTGGTTAAGAATCCACCTGCCAGATGTAGAGAATAGACTTGAGGAGACAGGGAGGGGGAAGGGTAAGCTGGGGCAAAGTGAGAGTGTGGCATTGACATATATACACTACCAAATGTAAAATACCTAGTGGGAAGGAGCTGCGTAGCACAGGGAGATCAGCTGGGTGCTTTGTGACCACCTAGAGGGGTGGGGTAGGGAGGGTGGGAGGGAGATTCAAGAGGGAGGGGATGTGGGGATATATGTATATGTATAGCTGATTCACCTTGTCATACAGCAGAAACTAACACAACATTGTAAAGCAATTATACTCCAATAAAGATGTTAAAAAAAAAAAAAAGCTAAAAAACGTCAAAGAAAAAGAATCCGCCTGCCAATGCAGGGGACATGGGTTCAAGCCCTGGTCCGGGAAGATCCCACATGCCGCGGAGCAGCTAAGCCCGTGCACCACAACTACTGAGCCCGCATGCCACAACTACTGAAGCCCGTGCGCCTAGAGCCCATGCTCCACAACAAGAGAAGCCACCGCAATGAGAAGCCCGCGCACCGCAACAAAGAGTAGCCCCCGCTCGCCGCAACTAGAGAAAGCCTGCGTGCGCAGCAGCAAAGACCCAGCGCAGCCAAAACAATAAAAATAAAAACTCTTTAAAAGTCAGAGAAAGTAGATGGAATATTTATCCTTGCTATGGAGAGCAAATGTGTTTGTGAAAATTCCATAAAAGTGATCATTGATGAAATGGGATGTGTTCAACTATAAAGGCATAAAATCTATAAAGCAAAAATAATAACCATATACCCAGTCACTTCATGGTGGGCTTATGTGGCCTGAGGATGGGGTAATGCTCTCACAGTGACATGTTTACAGCTGGGGTGACTCAGTAAAGTGGATTTTTTTTTCCAAAAAAACCCCATAGTAATTGTGATAAAGGGGACAGTATAGAAGAGGGAAACAACTGTGATAAACTGATGGATGAGAACATGTTGTCAAAAGTATGCCCAGAACTGTATGTCAAAAGTATGCCCAGAACTTAAAGATCAGGATCTTTAAGGTAAATATTCAGGCTGTATTGGTAAAATAACCAAGACATAGGAACAGATCATTTCATATGAGGCCCAGTTGAGTGAGATGTGGAGAACAGTTCAATTTCCTAAACACGAAAGATATGTACTACTCTGAGGTAGTACTCCAGTTGACCTATCATATTAGTGACAAATTGATCAAATTTATAAAACCCACTGTTGAGGTCCGTGGGAAAGAAAACAGGGTACCACCGTCATTACTGAGACGGAGAGCATGGCGGCTTTGGACTGTAGTAGCAGTGACACTGTTTATACCTTTTGACCGGTATTTTTACTTCTGGGAATAAGTCCCACAGAAGTAATCCCAAAGGGGCAGAACACCAACTTGTCCAAAGATGGAAAAAAATTGGAAATCATCCCATTGTAGGTAATCCGGGAAAGGTTCAGTAAACTCTGTGACAGCAATTTGGAGGAATACTTACCCACGTAGAGACTGGGGATTACAGTTATGTGTATCCAGAACGGCATGGGGTAGCTCACCTGTGCTGACGGCAAGCTGGTAAAAATCTATGCACACAGGTTGAAAAGAATCTGGAAAAGGGCAGAGTTTATTTGATGTGTTTTCGATCAGTTTCCCCGCACCCCCCCACACCGGTAATATTGTTAATATATAATGCAGGTTTTTCAAAGAAGAAAGGAGGGGAGGAAATAATTCTGGTAGTAAAAAGGGGAAACGTGGGCAGCGTATGGTGGAAGACAGGCCTGGGCAGGGCGTCCACGTGGGCTGGATTTGAGTCACTGCATTGCCATGTGGTTTGGGGCAAGTCACACATCTTCTCCAGCTTCCCTTGTCTTCACCCTAGAAGGAGGTAATGGTGACGCCCACCAATGAGATCCCGGGAGTTCTTGCCTTCCAGGCAAACACTCTTTCATTAAACAGCTTTGCAGCGTGCTGGGGGCCCTGGCTGCTGTCCTTAGTTTTGTGCCCGTCTCCACTTCTAGGGCGGCAGTAGAGAGGGGGAGGCAGACAAACACACCCCAGAACTAGGCAGGCAACAGAACCGTTGCAAATAGCCCTGCGAAGGTACTGCAGCCCCTAGGAAAATTAAGCAAAGAAATAGGGGCCCCTTCTGTTTCCGAACTGGTGCTGTGGCCCAAGGGGAAAAGACAGAGCCTTAAAAGAGAACATTCTGGTAAGCAGATTCAGATTTACCATGCTGTCGAACTTTTTTTTTAGAAGACTCACTTGTGGACAAGGCAAGAAAGGAAGGAGGCCAGCCACTTATCTGGTGTGTTTGGGACACTTTGGGGCCTAACTAATAAATTCTAGTGTCGAGCTCCTCTCCTTGGGAGCTGGGTGACCTTGAACTTTGTAACCTGAGCCCCGGATTCCTCATGGTGAAAAATGAGGATGACCTCTCCCGAGTTTGTTGTGAGAATGACGTAGGATGTTGTGCCTAAATGTTCTCTGTGCTTTCAGTGACTATTTGTCAAGGTTTTTCCTGGATGCATGCCAAAAATGGCACGACGCTGGGTCCCATAGGGAATACAGAGCCGTCTGAATTATCGTCCCTGCCTTTGGGGAGCTTGTATAGCCTGGGGGTCGGGGGAAGATTACATGAACCCCTACAAAAGTATGTCATGAGAAGGCAGCAAGGTCAGGGATGGTGTTTTTAGGATGAGGGAAATCGGGCCATTCAGGGTGAGGGATGAGGGACTAGTTAAGAAGCAGAGTGTGGGGATGCCTGAGAGAGAAGTGGTATTTGGTGGGAGAAGGTTCCAGAAGGCCTGAGATGGATTTAACAGCCCTATAGGATGTCCTGAACACATCTGTGGCTGTTACCTCGTGTGGGCCTTTGAGGTGAGGGCGCTGAGGTTTGCAGGGACTGAGGGATCCGAGCTCCTTCCTGGGCTGACTGGGCCCAGGACAGAGTCCTCTTGCCCGCTGTCCTGTTCTTGCATCTGAACCACACCCCCTCTCAAGAAGAGCAGTCCCAGGCACTTCTCCCTCTGAGTGAGAGAAGGGCTGAGGAGAAGGGGATGAAAGGCAGGAGGTGTTTGAGGTGGAGAAGAAGGTGAAGGTCATGAAAGGGGTCTGACTGATTTTCGGGAGGCAGTGAAAGGATGTGGGACCTGGAGTCAGTCCCAGCTTTACAACTGCCATGACTGTGACCGAGTAAATTAAGCCTTGTGAGCCTCAGTTCCTCCCTCTGTAAAATGGGGCCATTCAGCTTACCTCCTGGGTGTGGGAGGACTAACTCATTTAGAGCTATGTGCAGAAAGTGTTTAGCACTTAGTAAGTCTTCCATACACGATAGCTGCCATTATGATGATGATTGTTATTATTATTTTATTTCTTTTTTTGTAATTATGAAGGATTGGTGCCTCTTGGAAACAAATAGCTGGCTTTGATGCCTAGTGGGTCAGTAACGTTTTACTTCACACGGGCAGGTAGATGCTTCTCTCTCTCTGCCCCTATTTATTTTCAGTTTAAAGCAACCAACCTTTATTAAACACCTTCTATGTGTCAGACATTTTGTTCTGTAATTTTACATACATTATCTCATTTAAATCCTGCCAATAATTCTTTGGGGGGTGTGTAATTATTCTTGTTTTTCAGATAAGGAAACAGAGGCTTATAGAGTCCACAGGAGGGGATCCAAACTCTGTCTCAATCTCTGAGCAAACATCCGATGGGCACTGGGTGCAGGGCCTGGTATCTTAGGGCCCTAGTGAGCCCAGTGCCCTGCCCCTTCCTAGTCAGTGAACTGGAACATAGTGGGTGGGGGCAGGGGGTGTCCATTATTGCTGCCTTTTCCCCTCCAAATTGTAACTTTGAGTCAAGGTATTTAACCCCTCAGTGCTCACTCTTCTGTGGTTACATGACAGTGATAACAGCAATTAATTGGAGGGTGATTGTAAAGATTAAATAAGATAATACCCAAAGCTCCTGAGCACAGCTGCAAGTGGTGGCTGCCATCACCCTGTCTGCAGCCTCAGACTCTCTCCAGCCCCCTGGGAAGGGAGCCTATTTGCTGGCTTTAGCCTGGGGAATGGGTATATACAAAAACAGCCTTGATTAAATATGTAAACGCTTTAGGGACAACTCCAAATCTCTGTGTTTGTGCCCTTAGCAAGAGGAGTTTGCTGAGCATTGCAAGTGTGAACTTACCTCCACTTTGGATGAATCCAAAGCAAACTTGGTGTGAGCGTTTCCTAGTACGAGAAAGCAAGCAGTCCAAAGGTCTTGACTTCTTGGGGCCTTGGGTTCTGTGGTTGCTTAGCCAGGACAGGAAGGAGGAGTTGGCAGGGAGAGCAGTTAGAGAGTGGGATCAAGAGGAGGGAGGAGAGTAGATTGCTGGGCTGGGAGAACAGGGAAATGAGCCTGGGTGGGGCCCCTGACCGACTAGAGGCCCATGGATCAGCTGGAGGCCTCCAGGCTGGGGGCAGGGGGGCCAGAGGTCAGGTGTTCTGAGAGCTGAGCTTCTTGGTGTTAGCCTTGGCTGTGGTATTTGGGACAGCTGGATTGAGGAGGAGGATGGAAAGGAAAGGGGAGTCCCCTTAGGGGGATGGAAACCCATGATGCAGCCACAGAGAAATCCAGGAGGGAGAGGAGGTGCGCCTGTGCCCCTGTCATGGGGTGGAAAAGAGGGCGTGGGATGGACAGCCAGTTGGTGACTCCCTGGGTGTGGAGGAGAGCAGGGGAGTCTAGGGGGAGCCCCAGTTTTAGGGCAATGACTGAGAGGAACCCAGCAGAAGCAAGGTGGAAGGGAAAGATGCAGAGCTGACGTGGGGCATGTTGAGTTTGAGAAGCTGCGAGAACAGAAGGTGGAGGCGTCGGGTCAGAACAATGTCCTGACTGAAGGTGGGCCTGAAGGTGGGCGCCATTTGCAAACAGACTCTTGAAGCCCCGGGTGTGGATGAACCCAGCAAGCAGAGTGTGGGCAGATGGGTGGTGGAGTCCTGGAGGACACTAAAGGGATAGGACTGGAGGCCGCAGGTTGGAAGGGTATAAGCTCCAGACTGGTTTTTATAAAACAGCCCCCTGCCTGCACCCCCTCTCTGCTGCTTAAAATCCACCCCATGGCCTGCAGCGGGGAGTCCAAACTCCTTAACCCAATGTGTAGGTCCTGTCCAGAGCAGGCCTTGGTAACCTCCCAGGGCTGCTGTGACAACGTACCGAAAGCTGGGGGACTTAAAACAACAGAAATGTATTCTCTGGAGTTCTGGAGGCTGGAAGTTTAATATCAAGGTGTCGGCAGGGTTGGTTCCCTCCAGAGGCCCTGCGGGAGGATCTGTTTCACGCCTCTCTCCTAGCTTTTGGTGGCTCGCATCAACCCTTGGCGTTCCTTGACCTGTAGCTGCATCACTCCAATCCCTGCCTCCGTCATCACATGGCCCTATGTGTGTCTGGGTCTCTGTTTTCTCTCCTTATAAGGGCACTGGTCATTGGATTAGGGTGGGTTTAAGATGACTGTGACCTCATCTTAACAGTTACATCTGCAAAGACCCTATTTCCTGATCAGATCATATTCTGAGGTTGCCGGTGGTCATGAATTTCGGGCGGGGGGTGCACCATTCAACACAGTACAGACCTCTCCTCTTCCTGCTTTTTTGGCCTTATTCCCACCTCCCACCACCATGGCCTCCTTTCGGGAAGATGTCCAGAGCCAACCCTAGCTCAGGTTCATTGTCTCCGTCTTATAAGCTCCCCGCTCTGTGAGCACCCCAACACTCCCTTCATTGCACATGTCCTCCACCAGGCTTGAGCTCCTTGGGACGGGGACCAGGCCTTAGGAGTCCCTCCTCACTGCAAGGTAAGTTGGCATTTGAGAGCCCAGCCCCAGAGTGCCCTAGAAGTGGATTTGAGTCCTGGCTCCACTTAATCAACCATGTGACCTCAGCCTCAGTTTCCCCATCTGTCAGATGGAGCTATTAAATGAGAATTTAATAAAATAAATGAGAAAAAGTATGTAAAGCAGCTAGTGGGGGACTTAGGGTCTCCTTGAGGGTGGTTGCCGTGTTTTTTTAATTCACCTTGTGTATATGGCACTTGGTCCAGTGTCTGACTTGGTAGGTGCTGTATAAAATATTTGTTGAATAAGTGATTGCATGAGGAGATGTAGCTTGATGAGAAGGGACTCTGCTGTGTTTATGGATGTGACCCCCTTAGAAGCCCCCCTTCCTCCTGCCCTCGGTCTCCAAGAGCTGGGTAATTACAGTTTGAGTTTCAGCTAAATGCTGACGAGTGACAGTGAACGGGGGTCGCAGTTTGAGTCAGGCTCACAGCCCTGTACCCGGCGTTTCTCTTTCATGTGGATGGAACAAACTGGCTTTTTACATTAGCGGTACCTATGGTGGCTGCAATAGATGAGTCACCATTTACTGTAAAGCTTTCAGATGCCCGGCAGACATACGCCAGTCAGGAGTGACAGTGCCTTCTGCGATCAGGCACCCCAGCCACGAGCATCTAAAAAGGGAGAAGTGGTAGGGAGGTCTTGGGTGAGGATCCATAGCCCTCTTAGCTTCCTCCTTCCCAAATTTCCTGCTGGACTTTTATTTTGATCTGTAGGCATATTTTTGCAGTCACTTAAATAAGTCTGTGCAAATTTGTGTCTGCTTGCTTCTAAGCTAGAGGTTTATGCTTCTGTCTGGTTTTGGTTTTACGTGGAATATTAATTTATTTTTAAAGCGACCTACTCCCGTTTCTTGATTATCGGCCACTGAGAGCAGTGGTTCAAAGCCTAAGAACTTTTTTTTTTTTTCCTTTTAAGTAGAACTGTCTTTGGCTCCTCTTTGCCTGCAGGTGATGGTTTTCTTTTCCTTTCAAGAGATGAACCTGTGAAATTCCATTTGGTCTCCAGTGGTAGACAGGGCTTGGGAATTTCAGTCTTTGAGGATGAACTTGGTTGTGAAGAACCGAAAAGACTGGGCAGGCGCAGCGTGTTCCCTCTTGCAGGTGGGGCTGGGTGGGGCAGGGTGTGGGGAGCGGTGAGTGGCTGGAAAGGCACCCACAGAGTGCCCTGTACGTGCCTGGCTCCATGCTAGGAACCAGCTTCCCTGCAAGCGGGCTGTGGCCAGGGCCTGGGGCTGTCATGGAATTTTAAATCTGATTGAACAGATACAGCCTTTTTGTGCGTGTCTGTGTGCAGATCTGTGCCATGGGGCCTTGCGCAAGTTATGTAACCTCAGCCTCAGTTTCGTCCTCTGTTAAATGGGCATGCTGACCCTTTTCTCAATCAGGTGGTTTTAAGGATTCGATGAGATATTTAAGGCACCTAGTATAGGCCTGGTATAGGCCTGGTACATTGTAGGGCTCAAAAAATGATCGTTGTAATTACGAGAAGTGCTGTGAATCTCTTATTTTGAGGGCGTGGATGGTGGAGGGAGCCTTTTGGTGAGAAGAGGGGTGTTAAGGTGTTCCTTCTAGGTAAGCAGTGGTCAACTCCCTGGTTTTTGGTGGTAATTAATCAGTATCTTAGGTTGGCCTCTGTGTTCATTTGACATGTTTCTGCCTCTCCACCTTGGATTTGCTGTTGGCAAATACCCCCTTTCCCATCCTCCAGGGCCCGTCCCCTCCTCTTGGGCTTCTCCTGTGACTGGTCAGTCCATGCTTCCCTGCTGTGTTTAGAGGATGGCCATGAGCCCCTGCCGTGTAGTTCACACCCTCCCACCTTACTCTGGCCAGTCAGAGGAGGGGGTCCCAAGGCCCCAGTCAGACCCCGGGGTCTCCCAGAGATTTTTGTGCCTCCCCTGGAAGCAAGAGGCTGTCGAGGACATCTATTTTGGATTCTGAAATTCGGGGTGCTTTGGGAATAGCTGAGGTTTATTGGGACAGTGGTGATGGACTGCTTGAAATGAGAACTTGGGGACATTCAGGATAGTGGTAGCTGTAGCTGGACATTATCTGTGGTGACGGATAAAGGGGCTGTGCTTGGCTTCCGCCTCCTTCCTCATTGGTGGTGTCTCCTGAGTCCCTCCCTTCTCCCCTCCCCGGCTTCTGGAGGGGAAGACTCTTCACTTAGAGCAGAGGACACTTTCTGCCTGAATTTGCCAGTCTCACCGTGATATGGGTGCCTCTTTTAGCCCGGTGTCTACTGCCCTCTCCCACGGTATAGTCCTTGCGGTAAGGGAGGCTTTGTGTCTTGTTTGCAGCGGCATATCCCTAGGACATGCCCTCAGTAAGCCAGTGTTGAGAGAGGGAGTGAATGAATGAAGGGCCAGATGAAAGCCCCGCACAACGAGAAAAAAATTCAGACAGGGTGAAAGTGCTGCCCCCACCCCTGCAGGAAGAGGGTGGTTATAATTTGTTATTCTTTCTTCTCTGTGTGTGTTTGTGTGCTGGGTTGTGTAGCCGGCACTTGGGTTGTATCACGTTGATCCACAAGTCCCTTTGCTTGGTTGTTCCTGGTGTAGTAATGATGTGGCATCTCTGAGGCGGCTGGCTGGGACAAGGGGGACAGTCCACGGCTGGGACCAGGAGTATTCTTCTCTGCACAAAAGATGACGGTCCTATGACCTCTGTTTCATCATAACTGGATCCAATGGGAGGAGGGAAGCCCACTCATGTCGGGTGGGCCAGAGAGGTTGAGTGACCTTTTGTATGTAATTATCAGGATTCTAATGCCGTTCTGAGTCTAAAGACAGTGTTTCTTCTGCAGCATCACCCTGACTCCTAAAATGCTAGAAGGCTCTTAACACCGGAATTCCCATCCACCCTGGGTCCTGCTTGGAAAACTAAAAGAGTGTGATAAATGGTGGTCACCAACACTGGCTTTCTCCACTCACTGCCACACTGCAGAGTATCTGACCACCAGGGATGGGAATCAGAAATCAGGACACAGAAGCTGGCCACTGTTCTCGTTGCCCTGAGTTCTACTGAATGTGTCCGGAACTCCGTGGCTCTGGTCTCAGCAACCCCTGGAGCTCTCTTCTTCCCCCCACTCCCCCTCTGACCCCATTGTCAATTTCTGGTTACTTCCAGTCGGCATTAGGCCTGGCACTGTCTACAGCAATGCACATTACTTTTCTAAAGCCTTCCATCTGGAAGAGCTCTCTTGTCCCAGTGTTTCTAGTATAATTCAGGTTTGCATTTCCCGGGCACCCAGCACTGCAGCCGCTCAGAAGGTGTGGGTCCTTTTCTGGTTAAGCACTGACATTTGGGGATCGGCTTCCATTCAGCAGTGCTTCTTCCCTTCTTTTCATGCAAGCAGGTACCTGAGGTACTGAGGTACCCAGAGGCCCCAGCTGGTAATTGGGAAAGATAAGACCTCACTGTCCGGGGAGCTCTGGATGTGGAATCTAGTTGCAGTGGGGCCTATAGCTTCTCTTTGATCGTTTTAGGTTTAATACGCTCTCCGCTGTAATGGAAACCATAACATAAGCTGATTAGTAAAATTTGACTCTTGGTTTAATGAGAAACCTGAGAGGGACCCACTTCCTCTTGATTTTTGTTTTATTTTTAAAAATTCTGTACCTGCTGTTTCATTTCTCTTCCTCTGGACTTTTCTTTTAGAAAAGTCACAAACAACGTACTATACAAACCAAAACCATTTAGAAAATAAAACCGGACCCTGGGGAATACACAGCACTTACCCTCCACGGCACCTTCTTCCCACCATCTGGTTGAGCCTCTCCATGTGTCTGATGGGGGAGCAGGCAGTAGTTGACATGGAGAAGCTGAGGCCCACAGAGAGGCTGGGAGTGGATTGAAGGCCACACTGGAGTAGGACTAGAATCAGGGCTGTACTGCTTAGGTTCCAGGCCAGTGCTTATGCTTCTGCCCAGAGCACTGGTATTAGATGCGAGATATTCTCCTTGTCAGTGTGTATCCTCAGCCCTCCCTCCTGTGGTTTCATTGGCTTACTGAATGTGAGCTCTCACTAAAGAATTGTTAGGATCATGCATTTATATGGTATCCGGACAATCTTCAATGGATTCCTTCCCCATCCATCCATCCATCTATCCATCAAAATATTTCTTGACCTGCTCTGCATGAGGCAATGTGCCAGTCCTGGAAGGTTGGAGGGATGAGAGAGTCAAACGTCCACTTCTGAAAAGCCTTTTCTTTGGAGTTGGGACACAGAACCATAACTGTAATACCAGGCACAACAAAGTAAGTACTATGATAAGCATCAAGCCAAATGGAGTAGTGGAAGAGGGGTTAAGTTTTGCCGAGAGATGCAAAGATGGCATTGGAACTGAGTTTTGAAGGATGAAGAGAATTTTGGTGCTGGGCAGACTTGGAGAAATAAGGACCAAAGGCATGATGTCATGGCCACAGTCTCGTTTCCTTCATACCGCACTGCACAAATACAGAGGTGATCCGGTCCTGGGTTTAAGTGGTACTTGCCTAATAATGGTTTTGCACAATTGCTTGGACCTCCTTCACTTTGGGATTAGGACTGGAGGTGGAAAGTTGGCATTAGGAGAGGGCTAGTATTTATTGAGTGTTTTACTTACATTTATCCAATTGACATACATCATCTAATCAGGGGCACATAGCTAGCAAGCGCTAGAGCTGAGATTTGAACTCAGAACTCTCTGACTCCAGGGCCTCTACTCTTCCCATAGTACTGCCTTATCACCTTCTCCTGGGAAGTCGCTAATGCTAAACAGTCATTCCCAAACAGCAGGATTCAGGTTGCAAAGTAGAGTGGCTGGTGGGAATGCTTGTGAAAATATTTTGTCGTCTTAACTCACGTCATTCAAACTTCCTGTGGTTAGTGGAAGGAGTATTTCTGCGTCAGTCATGCTTTCTGGAGGACCCTCTGTGGTGCCATTCTTTTGTGATGCTGCTATTTGGCTGGTTTTTCAGACAATCGCCATTTATATTACTTTCTGATGAGCAGGTGTCTTCGGGCCTCTCACCTGCCCAAGCTGACAAGTCACATTCTGTGCTTGAATGGGTTGTTAATGGCCTTCCTAATGGATACAAGCATTTGACCTGGCAGAATCGGCCAGGTGGGATGGTGTTTTTATTGGACAATGTTGTCCTGTGAAATCTAAGAGAGAAACAAGGAGAGTGAGGGGGTTGAGGAGCAGCAACTTAGTACGAGGTGGACTTCCTGGGGCAGAGGCAGTAGACTGGGCATTGGACCCAATTTTCCAAGGGATGTCTCGAGACATGGCGGGGGGTGGGAGTGTAAGGTAGGTGATAGTCATTGGGGGTAGGGTGGGTGCTTGAATCTTAGTAAATATTTAGTAATTGTGAAAAAATATTGTAATTCTAGAGTATATCTCAGTGGTCCTCTGTCTTGATCCCTCTAGGGGTTTGTGCCGTAAATACTGTCTGAGGAAGGTGCCTGAGGCTGTCAGTTTTGTCACAGGAGGAAGGTGCTGTCCCCATGAGATGCCAGTCCTGTTCCACAGCGAATTTCTTGTCGCCACTCTCCACCGATGACTCTCTCTGCCTCCTTCCTCTCTTTCTTTCCCCCCGCCCTTCTCCATTACAGTGCAGTTTTAGTTTGCAAGATTCTTTCAGGGCTGCAGAGCAGTTAATCTTAGAATCTGCTTCTCCAAGAGCATCTTGCTTTTTATCTCTGTTCTCTATATTGGGGCCTGGGATTCTGCTGCTAAAAAAAAGTTTGAAAACCAGATGTCTAGAGCATTTCTGCAGTGTTCATGGTCTGCAAGGGCGGCCCAAGGGGTTTGTGAGTGAGGGCTACACCTCCTGTTGTGTGTATTGCGGGGGTTGGGAGGTGCGTGGACTGATGCACCTGTCTGTTGCCCTTAGTCTGCTTCTGGAGTCTGGGTCCTTCTGGTTCTTCGGGGACTCATGATTCTCCTCCTTTCATCCCAGCCCGCTGAGGAAAACAACTTGGGGTTCAATGAGTAAGTCCCAAGTTATATATACTCTCTCCTATAATACTCATTTCACAGACTAGGAAGCTCAGAGGGGTTGAGTAACTTGCTTGAGGTTACCCAGTTTGTAAGTGAAATGGCTTAGATTTGAATCCAGATCTGATTCTAGAATTCATCATTTTTTACTACTGTATGCATCAGCCATGCTTTTACCTACAGTCAAAAATATTTATTATTCTCTGTCATTTCCCCCTCCTGGGGAGATGGGCTGGGTAAATTTAGCACTGTGTAAAGTAGTATAATATGTATATCCCAATTTTATTCACCTTGAAAGTACTGCTTTTGGATGTTCGGCTGAGGTGGGAGAGTTGGGGGCCCAGGCTCGGGGTCCTCAGTTCCGTCAATGTCAAAGTCAGGGGAGAGGTCTGGGAGGCTTACCTCCCAGCTCCTGAAACTGGACAGAAAAGTCAACATCTGAGAGCTTCAGAGCACTTTGGCCACTGGTTGCCCTCCTCTTTCTCTAAGTCTTTCTCTGATGCTTTCTGGTCTTCCCCTGGATTTCTGATGGAGTCCTTAGAGCGTGGCTCAGCCATGAGGAACTGGGAACAACCTGCTTGGAAGGTTCCAGGTGTGAATGGGGGCAGGGCTTGAGGAGGACTGAAATTGAGTGTATGTGGGGCCGTTGATCAGCTCTGGATTGCTGTCCACTGACTGTAGAGATTGGAGCTCCAGGTTGGTGAGACAGTGCAGCCAATCCGTGGGTCCCATCGGGCACAAAGTTGTTTAATGGTGTCTCCAGTATGGAGCTGTGAGTTATGCTATTGTTAAGGCCGTGCTTCTCCTCAAGTTGTGAATATTAATTTTATTCCCCTTTTCCAGGGTGCCCCATGTCTCCACTTGAGGGAGTGGATACAGACCTACCGTAAGGGCTTAGATGCCCTCATGAAACACTGGAAGGAAACTTGGAAAAGAAATCCAAGGACTAGGTTGCTGGAAGAAAAATCCAGCTAGCTTGTAGGCCCCCAAAGCCTCAGATTCATCCAGAAAACTGGGGAGAGTTTTTCATTAGCTAGCTCTTTCTCTGGTGCAATCCCGTTTAAAAAGTCAAGTGTGGGGAGAAGGGATCAGGGACACCGAGTTTGTTGAGTCCTGGTGGGTAGAATCCCTCCCCTGGACAGGACAGAGGGTGACGAGCCCCAGAGACGTCCAGGAGGCTCAGCCCTCGCTCTCCCTCCTGTTGCCAAATATTTATTCACTGAGAACTGAATACTCCAAAGCTGGAGCTTAAGAGCTACAGCAGCTCCAGGACGGGCCGACTCATTTCGCCCTGATCAGCCACAGCTTGGGTTGCCGTTCATTCATTCTGTGGAAGTGGGGTGTCTGGGCCTTGCCCAGTGGCCCCCCTCTGCACATCAGGGTCCCAGGAACAATAGAGCTGTACGTTGAGATGGGCCTTCAAGATCCCTTTTGTCATTCCACCCCTGACTTTGTAGAGGGGTGGCTGAGACACCCAGAGAGGGGAAGCTGCTGCCACAAGGCCCCACAGCTCCACGCAGAGAACGAGGTCACAGAAACTCTCTTTTCAAAGGGGTCCTCCGAGGCACAGCCCCAGACTCCCCCAGGATGCTGGCCCTATGTGCCCTGCCCCGCTTTCCTTGGAACAAGGGCTGGTGTTTCAGATGAGGACTTTATGACTTCATTTCAGATAATGCAGTTGGGTACAGTTTGCCTGGTGGTTGCCTAAATTTAAACGAAGTGGGCTGGGGTGGGTGGTAGTGAAGAAGATTGGCTTGGTGCTTTCATTAAAGCACAATGTGTTGGGGGAAGGTTCGATTTTTATTTTTACTTCACTGAATGAGGGATGAGCACAGAGCTGTGGGTCTTTTTTCCCCTTTCCTTTTCTTGCTTTCTTTTTTAAATTATTAAATCTTTATATTCTCGAATCGGGACTGGTGGTGCATTTCGCTTTCAGACTGAGTATAAATTAAAGTAGGTTGAACTGGAATATTATTATTTTGCATTTCGTGATGATCAGGTACCGTTGTTGGGCCTCTTAAACATCTATAGATGAACTCTGGTTAGACTTGGGTTTCATTCCCAATTCTGGGCACTTGCTGGCTGCGTGACCCTGGTTATAATTTCTAAACTTGACTTTCCTCTTGGTAAATTGTTGGTATCAATACCTATGTTTTAGAATTGCCGTGTATCTGAGTTCACATGTTGGAAGCTGTGCCACAACATAGCTGCGTGCCACATGGAGGATACTCGTGAATTATTACTGGTTGTCCATCCTCTGCTGTGCCTTCCATGCCTTGCCCCCAGCAAGGTGGGACTGGATCGGGGGGTTGAGGTTGAGAGGATGGCCTCCTGAAGGAGGGGCCAGGGGGTGCTGTGGAGGCATGTGCTGGAGTGTGTGTGTGTCTGTAGAGGACTTGGCGTTTGGGGGGAACCTGGCTTGTCTCCTCGGGGGGATATTAGAGATCTGAACATCTGGACCTTTGCCCCAGAGGACTGCCTTCCTGGGGTTCACCTCACTGATTTTTGTAATTAGTTTTCTCAACCTTTGAAAATCCAGATGTATAAATATAGTCTATTTATTGTGTCTCTGGTTCGAAAAGCAACATGTTATAGAAAAGTGGGAGCAGACAGAAAATCACAGAGAAGAAAATAAAAATCGTCCATAATCCCACCCTTCTGGGAGAAACCAGCATGAGGATTCTGAGGTCTGTGCGTCCAATTTTTTTTCTGTGCCTGTATACATAGGGTGTGTTTCCTGCTAGTTCATTTTTACAAAACTGGAATCATATTGCACATATTGTTATGTAACATGCTTTTCAAACAATATTCTGTGAGCGCTTCCTAGTTGTAAACTGTTCTTTTAAAACACGGCTTTGGGTGGAGGCACAGCATTCCGCTATGCGGATATTCCATAACTTATTCAACCAGCCTCCCTATTGTTCGTCATTTAAATTGCTTTCCGTTCCTTTTGCTCCTTCACCTCATGGTGCAGTGAATTGGGGAATGCAGATTTTAATAACTGCATCACTGTTTTAGGAAAGCAATTTTCTGGAGAAGCACACTGAACAAAACGGTTTCATTAGTTTCAAGTTTGTTTTCACGCCTTCCATGCTCCCCTAGATCTTTGGGCTTTGTAGTGAATTCACCATCAGGGTAAGCACTATACCTCTTCTGCACTTCCACCCCGTCCTCCACATACTGCTCAGCCTTCAACTATTTCTCCTCTGGTTATTAGGGGAGTGGGAACAACGAGAGATCACGACTGCCCCAGAAGATCCTAGTTCAAGCTCTGACCACGTCATTCGCTAGCAGAGTGCCCCTGAAAAATGTGGGAGCTTTTTAACCCTCTGTTTCTTTTTTTTTTTTTTTTCGATACACGGGCCTCTCACTGTTGTGGCCTCTCCTGTTGCAGAGCACAGGCTCCGGATGCGCAGGCTCAGCGGCCGTGGCTCACGGGCCTAGCCGCTCTGCGGTATGTGGGGTCTTCCCGGACCGGGGCACGAACCCGTGTCCCCTGCATCGGCAGGCGGACTCTCAACCACTGCGCCACTAGGGAAGCCCTAACCCTCTGTTTCTTTGTCTGCAAAATGAGGGTGATTATACCTTTCTGACCAGAGGATGAAGGTGAAATAGTCATGGCCTCACATCCGCTTTGTAACCTGAAGTTCCATAAAGATGTTGGTTGTTAGTGAAGATCACTTGGCGCTTGACCTTGAAGAATAATCACAGGCCTGGTCCAGCGGTGCTGCAGCTGGCTTGCACCAGCTCTTGAGAGTTGATTCTGCCCATCTCTTCCCGACTCTGTGACCGCTGGCCCTCGTGTTGGTAGCTTGAGATTGGCCATACTGAGAGTATTTACACCATGGAAATTGACAAATGCTACAATCGAGGCTTTTTTTTTTTTTTTTGAGAGCTGACTGTTAGACATTTACCAGCACTTCACAGCCCCAGTGCCTGCTGTGCTTATTTGACATTTGACATACATTGTTTTGAGTTTGAGTTTGTAGTTTTTTCATATATTATTGTCTCATCTTCCCCAGCTGGACTATAAACTCTTGAGGGCAGGCATTAGATATTTTAAGACTTTAATGATTGGGACCTATAAAGCAGCATTTGCACAAATGAGCTCATGACTTTAAACTACATGAAAAGGTTTTACGCTAAGACTTATGCTCTGTGGGATTCATGGTAGCTACGCAGGCCCGTGGCCCAGTCCTCTCTTAATGACCCTTTACAGACGGGTCTTACACAGAATTTTAGTTATTTAGCCTAAAAACTGCCCAGGGTATAATAAAGAGGCTTTATTTCCCTGTGTTTCCATCAGCGACTGTGATAATAGTAGCTAGCAAGTAATAGCTAACGTTTATTGATTATTTGCTGTGTGCCAGGTACATCCTCAATGTTTTACAATCATTTTCTTGTTTAATCCTCACTCCGGTCATATAAAGAATACATTAATATGATCCTCTCTTTTTTTTTTGCTGTACGCGGGCCTCTCACTGTTGTGGCCTCTCCCGCTGCGGAGCACAGGCTCCGGACACGCAGGCTCAGCGGCCATGGCTCACAGGCCCAGCCGCTCCGCAGCACGTGGGATCCTCCCAGACCGGGGCACGAACCCATGTCCCCTGCATCGGCAGGCGGACTCTCAACCACCGCGCCACCAGGGAAGCCCCGATCCTCATTTTATAAATGAAGAACACATGTTAGCTTAGAGACGTTAAGTAACTCGGTCTTGATTGAGGAAGATCCTTCATTCATTCAGCAGACATCTAACCCCTGCCACGTGCTGAGTGCCGCCTAGCTACCAGGATGAAGAGCCAGCTCCTGCCCTCATGGAGCAGTCCTTCTAGTGAGCAAGACAGATAATAAATAAATATGCAAACAAATGCTACAATGTCAGTTGTCCCCAAAGGTTCTGAAGAAAATCAGTCAGGGGAAGGAGATAGAGGCTGATGGGGCAGGGCTGGGGGATGTCTGACTCTCTGCCCTTGAAACACAGCCTACCCTGTAGCCAGCCGAGCACCCTGTGTGCTGTAGCCCCTCGTCACTTTGTTGTTGGTTGGGTGATTGGGAGCAAGGCCTTCCTCCATGGGGATGATACAGGAAGGCACATGGAGAGCACACAGTCAGCTCAAATCAGGCACACATACGCGCTGCACCCTTCAGTGTACTGATCTCCGTTCTGAGGGCTCCCAGGATGTGCTGGGCTGGTGGAGTGAGCAGGAGGGCTGAGCAGTGAATGCAGGAGGCGGAGGGGGAGCTCTGTGGGGCTCAGGGGGTGGGAGAGGATACGAGGGTTTAGGATCAGAGACCCACGGGGTTAGCGGCCTCTTGGAGGCCAATGTTCTCATGGCACACACAGACCCAGGAAGGCATGGAGGGCAGGATGGCTCCCCTGAGGCCACCCTTGTGTTCACCAAGAGATGAAGCCCAGTGTTCCATTCCCAGTCCTGTGCCTTGTGCAACACCACCGTCTCCCAGATTTTGTTTTTTTTATTCCTGGTTGGGGAATAATGGCAAATGGGTGCAGTAAGCTAGTTTAGGGACCTGCTGAAGGGCAACCCCTAATCCCAGGCATTCAGGAGCCAGAGTGGGTTACGAGGATGGGCTACAGTACCTCCCAAAACATGCTGCTAGAAGATGGGCCCTCCTGGTGTGTAAGAGACAAAAAGTATTTTAGGCTGCCCTCCCTGTCCCCACCCCCATGCGTTATGGACAAGCCAGTGTCCAGTGTGGCTGAGCCAACACTTATTCAGCATCTGCTCCACGTTCATTTGATTAGATATTGAGAATCCCTGCCCTGGGAGATGGAGAACTGGGATCTAGGGTCTGCTCTGCTGTTATTAAGTCAGCTGGGGGAGTCAGGTCTTGGTCCGGTTTCTTCCTCTGTAACAGGGGGTGCCTGGCCAAATGGTTTAATGTCTCTTTTTGCTCTGACCCTTTTTCTAAGCCGGAGGTTAGACAGCGTCCCTCTTCCAAAGCGTTTCAGCCTTTCAGTTCCTTTCTCAGGTGGCGACCACTCCTTGGAGCACAGGGTTTGGGGAAGGGTTTCAGGGTTGGCTTGTGCTCCTCCAGGGCATTTCTTTGTCTGTGGGTGCCCAGTATTTTCCCGCATGGTTCCCAGTTCTAAGCCACCTGGTATTGGCTGGTGGTTAGGTGGCCATTGCCCACATAGAACGTTCCCCACAAAGTAAAACTTGCCCGCAAGTGCTTTCCTAGCAGTGGGTGCACTGCTGGCGGGCGGGGGTGAGAAGTTGGGTGTACTTTCCTCACCGTTGGTCGGTTGGGATTTCGTGTCTCAGAACCGTACTGTCCTCATCCTGGTACCGCCGGTGGCCTCCCACCGAAACTCTACAGTGATACCAGAGCAAACACATACGCTTCAAAACTAAAATGTGACGGGGTGAGGTAGCAACAGGAAGTGGGGAAGTGAGCAGAGTAAAGCTTGTGATGTGTGCTCAGAATGCTGTTGACCTTTTTTTCCCCCCCCTTTTAAAAATCATATAGTTCGCTTAAATGGTTGAGGTAGAAGTTCTTGTTTGTTTTAAAAGGTTCAGCCTCTCGAGACGCCTAAGGAGAGAGCACGTGGCGGGGGTAAAGCAAGTTTAGGGAAGATGCAAACCACCCTTTCCCCACCGTGCTTGGCAAAAGGTATGCAAGTTCATGTCAGGTTGGTGTTCTCGAGGCTGTTTGATCCTTTCACTCCACTTTTCTTTACTAAGGGCTGGGGAAAGTTATTTAAATTGTTCTTCTTTTAGACCTCCCTCTGTAGGACTCTTCTTGACCTTGATTGAAGACGCGGTGGGGAAAGTGGAATTCTGCCCCCATGGTTTTTCTTTTTCTGCCTCCCCCTCAGTTTCTTATTTTCTACCAATGATTGAAGAAGGAGAGAAAGCAAATACAGTAGTTTGTTTCTGGTATCGGGAGGGCCCCGTCTGTTGACTTTAACGAGACCCTGTCAAGCTGTCACTGCCTAGGGTGCCTCCCGCTGGAGAGGGCAGACTTCACACAGGCCAGGACAGAACAGGGGTAAATCGATGTGGCTGGCCAGATGGAGAGAGTGATTGTTAGTTTAGACAAATAGCTTTTCATCTGAAGAGCAACTACAGTCCTGAGGATGGAAGCTACGGGTAGGCATTCCCTGTTTGGATATTGGAGCCCAATTAGCTCAGGTTGAATTAGCTATGTTGGGGCTTTGAGTGGGGTGCAGCCCGCAATAACGGTGCTGTGTGATAAGAGCTGTGTGTTTGTAGACGCTTCACCTGCCTTTCCACAAATTACCCTCCTCCTAAGCTTACAAGTTTGGGAGGGAAGATAGTATAGGCTCTCAGTGATGGCTGGGTAATATTAATAATGAAATAATGAAACAGGAATGGTAAGCCACCACTTTCTTGGCACATTTTTGGATACCAGGTCATAGGTATCATCTTATTTAATGCTGAGGGAACTCCACTGTACAGATGGGCAGTGGAGGCCTGGGAACAGTAAGCTCAGTGACCCGAAATGATGAAGCAGGTGTCCTGTCCCAAAGTTCACTTGGGTCAGAGCTTGTGTCTCTCCTGTTGCCCTGTGTGTTCACTGCAATTGGTTTCTGAAATGGCTGGGTTTAGGGTGTGATCTGTGTCCTGACCATAGAATGTCTCTTTGGGGGAATTTTGCTGATCCAGGCGACGTCCTGACCCTGACTCTACTAGCTTTGTTGATGGATAGGCTGCCTTGCCATGGATACAGGTACACCTTGCTACCCTCCGCAGCGTTGTAGATTCATGTGTCAACTGTATTTCATTGGAAATGCACCAGGGTGAAGGTTATTCCAAAGAAAAAGTTTTTTTTTTTCTTTTTTAAGGTACCCTTATCCCCAATTCTATTCAGTGTCTATGGCATTTTGGCTTTGCCGCGATCAGACTGTAGTAAGGCCTGCTCTGAGTGTCTGAGCTCAAGTCTTGCTGGAAGGGCTGTGTGGTCAGGCTCTTTTCACATGATTTTGGGCACCTTCTTACTTTCTTGTGGCTTCATTTCTGCTTTGTTTGTCTGTTTTTCAGTCTTGTTGGAGTAGAGGTATGGAAGGCATAGTGAGCTGGACGGTCTGCTAATTCAGAGAACTTGTACACAGTGAGTGGAACAAACAGGACATGGAGCTGAAACAGTTTTTAAAACCCCGAGCAGGATCGCTTCCAGTGGAAACTTGGCATTCATGGGCTAGTTTGGGGAGTCCTAAGCAAATTGCTAGCGAAGTCCCCACCTTCTGAAGAGCCCAAGCCTATGGTGTCTCTGACTCTGGTGATGCCACCGAACTGTGTAGAGGCGTGCTAGGAGGGGTGGTAATAGCTGGTATTTTTGAAGTTGGTGAGACTTGAGGAAGGAAGGTAGGGCTCTCGTGGCAGTCTGGTTTTTATTTTATTTATTTATTTATTTATTTAAATTTATTTGTTTTATTTATTTTTGGTTGCGTTGGGTCTTCGCTGCTGCGCGTGGGCTTCCTCTAGTTGCAGCGAAGAGGGGCTACTCTTCGTTGCAGTGCGTGGGCTTCTCAATGCTGTGGCTTCTCTTGTTGTGGAGCACGGGCTCTAGGCGTGCGGGCTTCAGTAGTTGTGGCGCACGGGCTCAGTAGCCGTGGCACATGGGCTTAGATGCTCCGCGGCATGTGGGATCTTCCGGGACCAGGGCTCGAACCCAAGTCCCCTGCATTGGCAGGCGGATTCTTAACCACTGCGCCACCAGGGAAGTCCCAGCAGTCTGGTTTTTAGTGTTTTATGAATCAAACAGGCAGAGAGGTTGATTTGTGTGATTGAGAGCTGTACCACTTGCCTGTGGTCAGTGGAGGGTTGTGTAGGTGGGCCCTGCTCAAGTCTTTCTCATTCTTCCGCCGCTGGGGGTTGGGCACCATCCAACTGAAAGAAGAGTATAAACAGATGAAAAGTCATTCTCAACTTCCGGTCCAGCTTCATTTTAATGTTTCCCATCCTGTTCCTTAATAAAGTTAACTTTTAAAAAGAAAATCCATGATGAAATCAAAGCGGAATCTTTCAACATTTATTGGAGTTCAGCCCATGTTCTGTTATCTCCCAGTTGGTTTTAATACCCTACGAGCCAGACAGCTCCCCGGTGGAATCTTGCAAATTAAATGTAGCATCTTGGTCTGTTGATTGTAAACTTCTTGCGGGAAGTGTGGCCCGGAATGTGAACATGGGAACTGGACTTTTTTTTTTTTTTTTTTTTTTAAATTAAAAAGTGGTTCTCTATCTTTGATTATTTGTTTAAGCTCTGTAAGGAGTTCAGTGTTCAGCACTGGGGAGGGGTAGTCTCCCCAGCTCGCCCATGAACAGGGAGAATATATTTGAACAGTTTAGAATTAAGAGTGCTTGTGGTTTAGAAACCCACCTTTTCTGCCATTAACCACCAGTGAATGCCAGCCTGAAATGTGTTCTTGTGCCAGAGTAAACCACAAGGTTGTGGAAAAACGTAAAGGAAATGGGGGGTAAGTTAGCAGTAAAAGGTGAATGCTGATTGTGGGCTGGGGGAGGGAGAGGCTGCAGAACGGATGGAGGAGAATGGAACGCAGTCTATGGGGTCCTTGGCCTTAGGCAGGCTTGGACTTTGCTAGAGAGAGAAGGTTCACGGTGTGTGAACTAAACACTGATGTGCTACCTTCTGCATTTCCTTAGATTTGTATTTTCAAACTTCATAGAACAGGCAGCACGAAGGACACGGTTTACTTTTGTTGGAGTGGTTTTAGCTCCACCAGCCCACCTCTGTCAGGTTAGACTTAAGGCATCTAGGAGACTGATTCTCAGTTAGGGGTGGTGTTGCCCCCAGGGGACATTTGAAAATGTCCGGAAGTTCCCTGGTGGTCCCCCGTGGCCTGGGTTCAATCCCTGGTCGGGGGACCTAAGATCCCTCAAGACCCTACAGGGTGGCCAAAAGAAAAAAAGAAAGAAAGAAAAGAAAATGTCTGGAGACGTTTTTTGGTTGTCACAACTGTTTGCGGGGCAGGGGGGAGTCTTACTGGCAGCTAAAGGGTAGAGGCCTGGGGTGCTGCTAAACATCCCACGCTGCACAGGACAGCCCGCAGGACAAAGAATCATCAGCCCAAAGTGTCAGTAGTGCCGAGGCTGAGAAACCTCGATCTTGGGGCTTGGGTGCTGTCCATTCATCCTTCAACACAGCAGTGTCTTGGCCCTGGGCTGTGGGAAGTGCACACTTCTACTGGAGTGGAACCGCCAGGTCTGGAAGGCTAACTGCTCCCAAGATCTGAGAGAGTCCCGAGGAATTGGCATCTTGGCACAGCTGTAATAATTTTGCAGCTTAGAGTCATTTTTTCCCCACCCTTTTCCTCTGACAGTTCTCCATCTTATCTTGCTGCTCCATGAACCTGTCCCCCAAAATTTATTCTCTAACTTAGTGCATTTTGCCCCCGCCCCATACAAAATGCTATAATTGGAATTTTTCTTTCTTTTCTATCTCTACCACCCATCTTAAAGCTGTATTGGATGAGTCCTTGGTCCTCTTTGGGGAATCTGTTTTTCTCTACCCTAAAACAGGTTAATGAGTCTCCAAATTGCTTTTTTGCATAAGATGTGTCCCATGTGCCATTTTCTCCCTCCCCCATAGAGAATTAAAAATATGAACTATTTAATAAACTATAGACCTACCAGCAGTCAACTGTAAAACACATGCCTCTTTCAGGCCACTTTTTTGACAAGTTTCAGGTAAGAATGATAGCATATTAAATTATTAGGCAGTTTTATGACTGTGCAGGGAAGATTTATCCTTCGATGAATAAATATTGCTGTAACCCAATTTAGAACTTGACGAATACTGATTTATGGCTTAAAATATATAAGGGTTGTTTTATGATGAAGTGGCAGTGGTGGGGGGCAGGGTTAAAGTGATGGCTGTGGCACCTTTGAGTAATATGCCATTAAAATATTGCTGCAGGCAGAGCTGCTGGGAGGATTCTCGGTGGCTTCTGGGGGTTCCTGCCACTGCTGGTGGGAATCGGGGTCCAAGTCACTTTGTGATGCACAGGCCCAGCTGATAGCACTTGGAAGCATTATTAAAAATGTGGGTGCCCCCGGGTCCCTAGCAGTTGATGCTGCAGTGCACCTTCTGAAGGATTCCACTTGCCTGCGTATGGAATTTCAGGGTAGCAGTGGTCAGTGACAGTACATTTTTCAGGTAAGGAAGGCAGCTTTGAGGATGAATGCTTTCAAAACCTAATTGAGGAGGGAAGCCAGTTTCGTGTTCTGGATGTGGTGGTCGTCCTACTTTTTTTTTTTTCCCCCTCAAATCCTTACTTTTTTTTTTTTTTTTAATTGAAGTATAGTTGATTTACAATGTTGTGTTAATTTCAGGTGTACAGTAAAGTGATTCAGTTATACATATATATGTATGTGTGTCTATATATATATTCTTTTTCAGATTCTTTTCCCATATAGGTTATTACAAAATATTGAGTATAGTTCCCTGTGCTATACAGTAGGTCCTTGTTGTTTTTCTATTTTATATATAGTAGTGTGTATATGTTACTCCCAAATTCCTAATTATCCCTCCCCTCCCACCTTTCCCCTTTGGTAACCATAAGTTTGTTTTCTACGTCTGTGAGTCTCTTTCTGATCATCCTACTTTTGAATAAAAAAAAAATGGGACATTTGAACTGACAAATATGGATGCTTAGAGGAATAAAAGAGAATTTACCATTGAGACTGACCTGTAATACCTGTTGCATGTATAGGTGCCTCATGATGGTAGAGCTAGATCAGTTACTCATGATCTCTTCCTATTTGTTTATTGAATAATGTGTGCACAGGGTATAAAAGTTGGAGGTCACAAAGAGTCAAAAGTGGTGTATAGTAATTCTTCCTCTCCTTCTTGCCCCAGTCTCCCAGTTCCCCTCTCCAGAGGTAACTACTGTTATTAGCTTTTGGGTTATCTTTTTCAAAGTTAATCTATGCATATAAATGCATATATGAACTCATAGTATTTTTGAACAACTGCTGGCGTACTATTCATGTCCTCTGTGCCTTACTTACCTTACCTAACAGTATACATGGAAAATTATCCCATATCATGACATACAGAGTGCCCTTACTGTTTTTTTACAGCTACATAGCATACCATTTTATGGATGAACCATAATTTATTCAAGAATCCCCTGACAGTGGATACTGAGGCTCTTTCCAGTCTTTTGTCATTACAAATCATACTGCAGTGAGTATCCTTGTATACACACCATTTTGCACATGTAGGAGTATGTCTGCAGAATAAATTCTTAGAAGTGGAATTGCTGATAAAAGCATATATACATCAGTGGTATTGGTAGACATTGCAAGTATCCTTTCAAGGAGGTTGTAGCGATTTACACCCTCAATGAATGAGACATCCTCGCCAACACAGTGAGTTATCAGACTTTTTGATCTCTGCCAGTCTGATAGTTGAAAATTGGTATCGCAGTTTGTTTTAATTTGCATTTCTTTTATGAGTGCGGTTGAGCACTTTTTCACAAAGTTAAGATCCATTTGTATTTCCTTTTCTTGCAATTCATATTCTTTACCCATTTTCCTATCAGGTTGTTGGTCTTTGCCAAGTCTATTAGCTTCGGTATCTCTTTGGCCCATTTCTGTATTTGGCAGAGCTCACTCCTGCGGGCTGAGGCAGACGGTGCATTCAAATGAGGCTTTGGAGAGTGAGATGGATGATGAAATGGGTCCATTTTCTCGGGTGTGGCCATTGCTGCCTCTGAGGCAGCTGGAGTCCCTGAGCCTAGTGGCTTCTGGTCTCACCCCAGCTGTGCTCCTTTAGAGCTGGCAGCAGTCAGACTCAGGCAGACAGTGAGTGCCTGCTGGTGTGTTGAACACGTGAGGATGGATTGGTTTGGGGGATGGACGTGAATGAGACTGGAGAAGCCGAGGTTGGGAGGAGGAACGGAGCCTGGGGATGGGACACTGAGTATTTGCATTTAGCAGATTCACAGGAAAGAAGGACTGGCAGCCACACCGAAAAATTTCAAATACATTGTGTCTGGGAAGTCAGGAATAATAGGATACACTTACTTTTAAGTAGTATGTCAGTTCCATTTTCAGTACGATGCTCAATATGTTTATTTCAACCTCAGTTGAAGTTTATCTAAATGTAAAGTGTTGGTTCTTAACCTAGAGTGAGCCCTCCCCTCCCCCGCTTCCCCCCAGCTCCAGGGCATCTGGCAAAGCCTGGAGACATCTTTGGTTGTCATTCACAGGGGAGGGGAAGGAGAATGCCACTGGCGTCTGGTGGGTAGAAGCCAGGGATGCTGCTGAACATCCTACAACGCACAGGACAGCCCCACAGTAAAGAATTTTCAGCCCCAAATGCCAAGTGTCAATACATGAAAAACCCTTATATAAAGCAATGGGGTCCAATTGTTAATCTGGGCGGTGGGGGAAGCACAACAGATCCACTATTTCCTTCAGTTTTCAGACAGTTTGGACACTCTGAATGTCACAATTGAACTCACTGATTTATTACAGTTAGATGAACGTCACCTGAAAAGGTATGGATGTTGAAGAAAAATATACTGAGAATTTTATTTGGAAACGTACCTAGCGTACTGTTTTAAAGGAAGTCTATCCTATGTTTGCTGAGTCTGGGGGTCCCCTGTGGGCTTCCAGTGGGAGCAGGGACCTGTCACTGCCACCTTCCCCTCCTTACTGCTTTCGCTTTCTGCCCTGTGCACACACTAGATACAGAAAGGGTAGGATTTTCTTAACCTGAGACGCCCGAAAGGAGAGGGCCAACAGTGCCCCAGCAGGGTGGCATTTTCTGGGTACCCAGGCTCTGAGCACAGTGGGAAGGTGGTGCTGGGACCCCGCTGGTCTCTGCTTGAGTCTCCAGCACCCCTGTCTCCCAAGCAGGATGCCTCCTGCGGGTGGCCTTCAACCCCAGAGGTTCAGAGGAAGCAGCAGAAATACCCTTGGATTTTCCCCTTTTTTTTGTTTTCAGAGAGGGAGGTGGCTGAGATCGTGGGGTGGGGAGCCAGACAACCCAGTTGAAATCTTTATTCCTCACCTATGCATAACTTTGGGCAGGCCTCAGTCGCCACCTCTGTAAAAGGGGAGTAGTATTAGCATTGTTATGAAGATTAACTGAGTTAGTATATGGAAAGTACTTAGCACAGTGCTTGTAAGTGCCATCGATTATTATTATTCGTTTCAGCCTGAGGAAGTTCCAGCCTTCTTGCCCCTCCTCTGCAGTTCTGTGGAAACCCTTTGCCGAGATGAGCCAGCATTCTAGATTCCAGGGGGAGCCTGGGGGCTTCCCTGAGTCCCCATGTGCGGGAGTGCCCCTCCCCGAGTCTGGGGTGGCCTCTGCTTCCTCCAGGAGGCACCAGCCCTGTACTCTCTGTCCCCAGCTCCGCCCACCCACCCTGACCTCCTCCATCTCCCCTGGGCCTGCCTCTCTGAGATGGGTCTCCTCTTCATCCCACTCTCCTGATTCCAGTTTCCCATTTCCCACCACATCATTTGGTGTGACTGCCTTGGAAAAGCCCAAGTTGGAAGGTGAGAGGACGGTCATATCTGGGCCATGGGCCGCCCTCCCACATAGGACTTGGCTTTGGTCAGGCCTGGGCTGGTGGGCTCCCTGCCCTCAGTTCCCAAGGGGCATTTCAGCTTGGCCTCCACCACCATCACCAGAAAGGGTTATTTATAAAATGGGGACAGCCTTTGGCCGGAACCTATAAACAGTCTACCCAAAAGTTGTTTGGGTGAAGCCAACTTTTAATTTTGTTTTCTTTTCATTCAACGTGGAGGTCCATATTCAGATAGTTTTCATGGATCATTTAATGGCCAGGGATCACAAGGGTCTCACCCCTGGGTGGGTGGTTTAACTTGAGGGCTCCAATCAGCACCTTGTTTTAAGACATCACTAAATATACAGAAGCCTCATGGGATGCAGTGAGGGAAAGGAGCAGGTAAACCCTGTCTCCAAGGAGCTTCCATCCAATGGGGGTGGTACAGCCCCTCACATCAGGTGCTCCCAATCTGTTGGGGGAGATAGAGCCTCAGCCCTCATGGAACCCCCAGGCTGATGGAGGGGACATAGGATGAATTCACAGTCCGATTGATGGGTGAAGTTGTTGGTATTCTAGGCGAGCTCTCAGTCTGATGCGGTAGAGACAAAGTCTGCTAATTCAGCCCAATGGAGGAGACCTGAGTCTTGCTTTCAAGACTTTCGGTTTGATGATGTGAGACACAGACAGAACCCTCAAGGAAACGGACAGGATGGGGCAGTTCTTAACTCTATAATTTTCTTTCTTACGCATGATGGAAGTGGGGGAGATAGGAGAGACTTTGGCAGCCTGGGGTAGAAGCAGATTCAGCAGCGGCCTTTGATTTGGCTGCAGAAGCCACTTTCACCGGCCTCCGCTGGCGGAGCACCCCCCTGAAACATTGTGTGGGGCTGTGCTATCTTTAGTGGTCACCCTTCGTAATCTTTAGAGGACGTTGCTGACGTGGCTGCTTCCTGGGCTGGACCTTTCTCCCTAGAGAGCCGTGCCTTTTGCAGGGCGAGAATTTGTTTTGGGGCAGGGGAGGCAGTGGGGAGTGATTGGGGACTTCTAAAACTGGGCTGCTGTTCTTTGCCTTCTCCCGAGTCAGAGGGTGAGACTTTTAGACCCTTTGAGCAATCCATCTTAGGGTCAGAAAATAAGAATATTGTAGAAAGAAATATCATTAGGCATCACGTAGTCTTCTTTTTCTAATTAAAAAAAAAATTTTTTTTAATTTGGCTTCACCGCACGGCATGCGAGATCTTAGTTCCCCGACTAGGGATCGAACCCGGGCCCTGGCAGTGAAAGCGCTGAGTCCTAACCACTGGACCGCCAGGGAATTCCCAAGGCATCATCTAGTCTTACCTTCACATTTCACAGAGGAGAATGTGGAGGCCAGGAGAAGGGAAGTGTTTTTCTCAGTGCTGCTTAGTAGCTACACTGGGCTTATGGCCTGGTTCCTGAATCTGGTCCCCAACACAGGCCTGGTAACAATAGTTTCAGGCAAGTCCTGCTAAACCTTATGGCAGGTCAGTGATTCCCCTGCTCAGAGCCCTGTATGTTCCCATCCCGCTTGGAGTTAAAAACCAAAGGCCTTATCGTGGCTTCAGGGCCAGCCAGATCTGGCTCCCCACCCCTTGCCTCTGTAACCTGCCACTTTCTTCCTCATTCATGCCACTCTAGACTTCTGGTTGTTCCTTGAATGCACTAGGACATTCCTACCTCAGGGCCTTTGCACTTGCTGATCCTTTTGCCTGGAATATCTTCCCTTAGATATCTGTATGGCTCACTCCTTCACCTTTTTCAGAGAGTCCTTACCTGGCCATCCTAGATAAAATGCTCTCCTTCTCTGCCCTTCTCTATCCCTCTTATCCTGCTTTATCTTTTCTCCAGAGCATTTGTCACCATCTTACATGGTATATATTCATTTACTTATTAGCTCGTAGTTTCCTCCCTTTAGAATATAAACACCAAAACATGGTCTGTTTTGTTTGCTGCCGTGTCCCCAGCAACCAGAACGTGCCTGGCACGTAGTAAGTGCTCAGTATCTAATTTGTTCAAGGAAAGAAAAGACGAGTAAAAGTGGGGGGGCGGGGCGGGTGGAGGATGAAACACAAATTGAAATCCAGGCACTTGGTGATAAGGATGGTTAGATTGCATTAGTTTTCTTTCTTTCTTTCTTTCCTTCTTCCTTCCTTTCTTTCTTTCTTTTAACATTAATTAATTAATGAATTAGGTTTTTTGGCTGCGTTGGTTCTTCGTTGCTGCATGCTGGCTTTCTCTAGTTGCGGTGAGCGGGGGCTGCTCTTCGTTGCAGGGTGCGGGCTTCTCATTGTGGTGGCTTCTCTTGTTGCGGGACAGGCTCTAGGCGTGCGGGCTTCAGTAGCTGTGGCACACAGGCTCAGTAGTTGTGGCTCGCGGGCTATAGAGTGCAGGCTCAGTAGTCGTGATGCACAGGCTTAGTTGCTCCGTGGCATGTGGGATCTTCCCAGACCAGGGCTCAAACCTGTGTCCTCTGCATTGGCAGGCGGATTCTTAACCACTGCACCACCAGGGAAGTCCTTGGATTAGTTTTCGATTTAGAAAAAAGGTAATATGTATTGGGGTGGCAGTGGTCCATCACTTTCCAGTGGCCATCTGGACCTTTCTGTTTGGTGTGGTAGGCTGGCAGCATTTCCTGTCTGCCCCCAAGCTCCATCCACCCTGCGTGATCCTTGTACCTATAACTGCAAAAAACTAGGTTAAACTTCACTCTTCCCAGAAAAAAGAGTGTTTTATGAATGTCCTGGATATGGAAAGGCTCTGAATGCTGCATTGGAGCTCTCTGGCCCTTTGCCAAGTGATGGGCTAGAGATTGCACTGGTGGAAAGAAGCTGCATCTTCCTCTTTAGGGTGTATAAATCTTACGTTTATCTGCACGACCAGACTCCCTCTTCTGAGGGACAAAGACAAGCACTAGAAGATTTGAGTTGAGGATCCAGGAGAAAATTGGTTGTGGGGGGCATACAGCCCGTATATGAATTTTGGTTGGACTTATGAAATTGGGACGTAGGAAGGGGAAGCGTCAAGCTCCCGGGTTCTGGTCCCGCCCCTTTTTGTGGGTGGCCTTGGTGGCTTACTTCCCCTCTCACAGCCTAGCTTCCTCATCTATAAAATGAGACTTGGACCACAACCCTGGGCGGGGGGCGGGAGGGACGTGTTTAAGACTCCTGGGGATCCATGTGTATGTGGTCCCCATGGTCCCTTCTAGTTACTGACATCAGCATAGATGGCTGCCTTTAAGTTCACTGCTGTCTTTGGATCAAATACCAGATACTTGGTGAAACCATGGCTTCCTTGATATGCTGGAAATGAAGGTGACAGTTTTTTAAGAAAAGTAAATGTTTAAAAAATTTTCTCAGTGCCGGTTACTTTAGTAAGTGTGGGGTTTTTTTTTTCTTTCTTCTTCTTGGTCTTAACCTGTAAGCGATTACAAGATCAAACAAGTTTCAGTTTGAGTCTCCCCTGCTTTACAGTCTGAGCCTGTATCACGTTGACTTATCACATTTACTTTCAACTAGTCTGGCTGTTCCAGGGAGGCCTTATCAGCCAACTGTTCAGGCCTCAAGGTAGGAAGACGTGGTTTTGGGCAGTTTGGAAGCTGGGTTTTCAGCATCGCTATAGACCTCTCCCCTCTCCCCACTTATCTGCAGACCCCACGCCCCGCCCCCCGGCCTGACTCAGTGAGCTGTTTGTTATGCAGCCATCTGCTTGGGAAGATTGTCTGAGTTCCAGCCCCGTCCCAAACCCTTGCCTCTTGCCCAGGACCAGCTAGCTACATTTGCTGGGCCCAGTGCAAAATGGAAATGGGGGGCCCCTTGTTTAAAAATTACTAAGAATTTCAAGGTGGGGACAACAGAGCATTAAACCAAGCGGGGGGCCCTGTGAGCCTGTGAAGCTGGCTCTGCTCTCCCATCTTCCATTACCAGGGCCATGGAGATTTATAAAACACATTTTAAGAGTCATCATAAATTCCCTCAGAAGGAATTTGAGTTGTTTCTGTCATGGCCTGATTCAGGGCTGCTGTCCTGAGCCACTGTGTGTTTGGAAAATCATGCCAGCCCAGTGGGGAGGGTTTGGACAGTGTCCATGGGTGCTGATGGGAGGCTCAGAGAAGGATGGTTTACAAGTGGTTGCATTGCCCAAGCAGCCCCGAGGATATCAGGGGCTCCTTTCTTGTAGGAGCACCATTTGTTTGCCTTTTATTTATTTATTTTTTTTTTGCGGTACGCGGGCCTCTCACTGTTGTGGCCTCTCCCGTTGCGGAGCACAGGCTCCGGATGCGCAGGCTCAGCGGCCATGGCTCACGGGCCCAGCCGCTCCGCGGCATATGGGATCCTCCCAGACCGGGGCACGAACCCGTATCCCCTGCATCGGCAGGCGGACTCTCAACCACTGCGCCACCAGGGAGGCCCTTGTTTGCCTTTTAAAAAGTCTTTTGATGGATAAACAAAATGTGGTTTATCTCTGCATTGGAATATTATTCAGCCATAAAAGGGTATGAAGTACTGACACATGCTACAACATGGATGAACTCTGAAAACATTATGTTAAGAGAAAAGAAGCCAGACACAAAAGGCCACATACTGTATGGTTCCGTTTATGTGAAATATCCAGAGTGGGCAAGTCCGTAAGATAGAAATTGGTTGCCAAGGGAAGAGGAGAAGGACTGACTGCTAATGGATATGGTTTTTTGGGAGGATGATGAAAATATTCCGAAGTAAGCTGGCAGTGATGGGAATACAACTTGGTAAATATGCTAAAAACCACCGAATGGGTCAGTTTAAAGGGTAAATTTTATGGTTTGTGAACTATACCTCAATTTTTTAAAACTAGAAGGAAAAAGAAAGGTCTTTTGAGGGCTCAGCATTTAACTCTCTACCCCTCTGCCCTTGGTGGATGTAGCTGATTCAGTGCAGGAGCGGCCGTTCTCTCCTTCCACCAACCCCATCCCTTTTCTTCCTGCCTCACCCTTGGTCACAGATAATCTTTCCAGCATCCCTCCCGCAAAGCCTGTTTTCCAGGAAAGATCTTTTGGAAGTATTCATGCTGAGCAGATATGCGGCTGCTCTTCTGAGGCATTTGCATATTAGCTTCTAAAGGGAGAAAGCTTTTAGGTGAGAGGAACAAACGTTTAATTTTAGAATTCCAAGTAAGAGCAAGTGTGTGTGAAAGGTTATTATTTTTCACAGGGTGGAGTGCTTCCGGTGGTTCTGGAGCTCCGGGTCAGCAGGTCCCCTTTCCACCCATGGATCCGGCTGACCCCAAGGCAGGGCCAGGCTGGTGGTGAGTGGCAGGCTTAGACGCATCCCTTCAGGATGATCATCTTTGCCCAGACCCACCCAGAATTCCTCTAACATTTTTCCAGAGAGGGGGGCATTTTGACTTTGGGGGGCTGCTGGGAGGAAACACCCTTCCGGTCAGGTTTCATTTCTGCTCTGTGGATGCGCTTGGTTCTTGAATCAGGTGGGCCCGATTTGAGACAGACCCTTTGCCTGGCTCTTTTCTGCTCTTGTCCCTGACAGTTCAGCACTACTTGTCCTTACCTAGTGCTCCTCCACCCCCCACTTCCCTCCTTACATCTCCTGCTGCCTTCCCCCCACCTCCCCTACGGTCACAGCCCCATCCTCCAAGACCTAATGTGGTTCAAGTTCAATCTTTCTTAGAATCCCCTTTAGTCAGTGTTAAGCCCTCTTCCTTCGTATTTTCTGCGGCTCTTGGATTCCTGAGACCTTTATCTTAATCATATTTGGATCTTCAGTGCCTGATATGGTACTTGTATACAGTAAGCACTTAATAAATGCTTCTGGATTTCACTAAACCAAGACTGTGTTTGGCCCTGTGGGGAAATGGGGAACAATGAAATCAGAGAGGGAGGTGCTGAGGAAATTATAAGCCTCAGGAATGACTTGATAAGAGACAAGAAAAGAGCATTTGTGATACGAAGGGCTGGAGATGGGGGCACCTCAGAGCCTTACGTCATGAGCTCAGGGCATCTCAGGAGCCACCGGTGGAGGAGCTGCTTCAGTGGAGTATCCTTTCCTGAAAGATCTCTTGGATTTCAGGCCTCCATCCTTAGCTGGAAGGACCTGCACGAACAAATACTTATCGTGTCTACTGTGTGCCAGGCACTCATCTAGATTCTGCCACTTGGTTGGTGGATTTAGAGGAGCACAGGGCTTTTGAATATGCCCTGCCTGGGCTGGGAGAGTTGCTTTTCCCTGAGCCTCTTGGGTTTTCCCCAGATTCCTAGGGACGTTAAAGTCCCAAATGATCGCTCATAGGAAAAACACATTGGTGCTTCTGTCTTAAACACTGCCATTCATATCCTGCCTCTGAGAGGAGGAAGGGAGTGAGAGTAAGACAGGGCTGCCCTTTCCACCCCGTGCATCAGGTGGATGGATGCGGCCTTGGCTCTGTCCGTTAGGGTCCCAGCATGAGATGGCTGGCACATGCAAAGGGTTTACTGGGGACACTTTAGTGAGGGGGAGGTATTTAGAGAAGTGTGGTCAGGGTTAGGGAAACCAAAGGGAGGCACCGCCGGGGTTGGCAACAGTGGGAAGCTGTTCCCTCCCCTTGGTCAGGAGGGCGGAGCTCCAGAGTTGGGGAGGTGGGGCCCCTGACAATAGCCATGATGCTGAAGGGACACAACTGCCACCAAACTGTGGTGAAACAGAAGGAAGAGGGGAATAAATGCTTTCCCTTTGCCCTCTCCAGCTGGAAGCTTAGGGAGCCCAGTTGCTGCAGTAGGTGGTCCAATAAGGGCAGAGAACTGTGTGTGCCTTTGTGTGTGTGTGTGTGTGTGTGTGTGTGTGTGTGTGTGTGTGTGGTTGAGAATACCCACCACCCCCTGGCCGCCTGGGCATTCCAGTGCCCTGCTGGCTCTTGCATTTCTTAGGTTAAAGAAGAAAGTATGCTGTCTGCATCAGCAGGATGGGCACTGGGTAGTTTTGACTGTAGCAAGAGTAACAGATAACATTCATTGACGGCAGGCACCCAGCATCCTAAGCATTTTCCGTGCATCCTCTAGTTTAGTCTTCAAAATAGCCCCAGCAGGTAGGTACCGGTATTATCCTCATCTTCATCCTGGTACTTAGAGAGTTAGTAAGTTGCCCTGTCGCAGTCGCACAGCTAACAAGAGGCACAGGTGGGCTCAGAGTGATTCTGTCTGACTCCTGAATGCATACGTGTACCCCCCACTGCCTCTGGTTCTCCTTCCTCCGCAGCGGGGCCCTACCCACCCTGTGGTCAGTGCCACGCGTGTGCTGGTCCCACTGCCTGGGATGGTCTTCCCACTTCCTCTGCACTTGACCCAATTGAATCCATTTTTGAGACCCAACTCAGATCTCACTTCCTCCGTGAGCCCTTCTCCAGCCATTTCAGCCCCCATGCCTCCCCGTCACAGACAGTGGCAGGGGACTGCCCACCGTGCCCTCAGGATGTGTTATCGGCTGTTCTGAGTGTGTACATCTCCTCAGTCTCCACGGAGACTCCAACTTTCTTCCATACAGATCTTAGGTCCTGAGTTTTCTTGGAGCTCTTCCCTCACTCCAAAGTTTTAATTGAAGAGACTTCAGTAATTATTCCAGTGTTCAGGGAACCAACAGCGATGGTGCCTATGGACCAACAACATAGGGGAGATGCCATTACCACACCAGAGCCTGAGGGGACTTCTTCAGAGGGAGCTGACGTGGAGCCCAGGGAGGGCTGTAGCCCTGGGAGAGGGGCCACGTGATAGGAGATGATGGATTGGAGGATTGGTTTTCTACTTGGTTAGTAAATGCCCACTGAGAGCCAATAGGGAGGGTTTTTTAGAAGGAAAGAGAATAAGCTAGAGATGAGGTCACAGGAGCATATGGTCTCTTTGAGTGTGTGCAGGAGAGATGATGGGCATGTAGCCCTGCCTGAAACAGCACGGTGCTTTCACAGAGCTATATATCTCTCCCGGTCAGATGCACGCACCATCAGCCGGGTGGTTGAGCCCAATGGAGGTGGATGTGTGAGGAGCCAGAATTGTCGCAGGCGGGCTTCCCTGGTGGTGCAGTGGTCAAGAATCCGCCTGCCAGAGGGTGGGAGGGAGGGAGATGCAAGAGGGAAGAGATATGGGGATATATGTATATGTATAACTGATTCACTTTGTTATAAAGCAGAAACTAGCACACCATTGTAAAGCAATTATCCTCCAATAAAGATGTTAAAAAAAAAAAAGAGAATCCGCCTGCCAATGCAGGGGACACGGGTTTGAGCCCGGGTCCGGGAAGATCCCACATGCTGCGGAGCAACTAAGCCCCACGAGCAACAACTACCGAGCCCGTGCGCCACAACTACTGAAGCCCTTGCGCCTAGAGCCTGTGGTCCACAACAAGAGAAGCCACCGCAATGAGAAGCCCACGCACTGCACGAAGACCCAACACAGCCAAAATAAATAAATAAAATAAATAAATTAAAAAAAAAGAATTGTCGCAGGCTTCCTTCTTACAGGACAGGAGGTGATGCTAGTCCAGTGGCCTCCTGGAGGATTTCCCCAAAGGCCTCACGCAGGCCACAGAGGCATCGGAGTGGAGCACGGCCAGTCTGTGTCTCGGCAGTTTTGAAGTCTCACAGTTCTTTTGAAATGTCTCTGGAGGGTCCCGGAAGTTTGGATAATTGGCAAACGTCCTTCACCTTTGGGGCTGACATCAAGGACAGGGCTATGCACCGTGTCCCCGCCCCCCTCAAGCATCACCCAAGGCCACTTGGTGTTGCACAGGGAGGCCCTCAGCCTCTCTCAGTGTGGTGTTGCTTAATCTCATTTCTTTTTTCTCTATTCCTATTTTTCCACCCACTTCTATTGGCCTCGACCCAACTAGACACTGGAAGGGCTTTCGATTGTGAATTGTGGGGAAGCAGTTGGAAGGATGAGTAGCAGATGAGAGGCTGAGAGCCCTTCGCTTTTGGGCCTCTCTGTGCTGGCCCTTGTAAATTTTGCTAAGTGTCTTTGGCTTTTTCTTTCTACTGAGCCTTGGATGTGCTAGGAGATGCTCCAGACATCCCAAATGCCTTTTCCTCCCCTGAACTCATCACACACCCTACGAGCTCCGGGCCTTTGAGCTTGTGGTTCTTGCTGCCTGGAAGACGCTCTCACCCCTCTGCTTTGCCTTGTTAGGCTTGGGGAGCAGTGGGGACTGTGGAGAATTCCACAGTTTACGCTCCATTGCAAGAGTTTCTGGGCTCCTGATCTTCAAGTTGTGGGTTTGAATGTTACTTGGAGTAGGCGTGGCTGCTTGCCTTGGCAGAGACTCAGGAAGGAAACAAGTAGGGGTGGGTGACACAGCCTGGGTAGAAACTTAGAGGCAGGGGGGACCAGAGGAGACACTCAGGAGAGGACAACTGCTCCATGTGGCTCAAACTCAGGGAGTAGGAGGAGGTGAAGCTGACGAGGCCAGATGGATCCCATAAGGGACTTGGCCGCTGTGCTAGGGCATCTTTTCTACATCTATTCTTGGGAACTGCCAGGGCCTGGGTGTGGCTAGGGTCAGTTGTAGTGGTAGATTCGACCCTTAGGCAGGCTGCAGAAGCCAGGGCCTGACTGGGGAGAAATCTTGCGTTTTACAAAAAAGGAGATGTTTCTACACACCAGACTGGGTCCTGCTCTGGTGCCTTGGCTTCCTGATACTGTGTACGTTTCAGAGAGCAGGTAATGCTTTGGTTCAGGTTTTAAAACTTTCATTATTCCTTTATTACATAAATAAAACATAATAAAGATAAGCAAAGAGGAAAGAGAAGTGAAATTAACCTCACCCGTAATCCCACCACCTAGGTATCATTTACATTGAATACTTGGGTATGGAGACTTCCCCAACAATTTTCTGTATTTTACAAAGTGGAAACAAACCGTAGGTGTATTTTGTAACCTGCTTTGTTTTATTATGTATGTGTATGTATGTGTGATTTTTTTTTTTGATTTATTTATTTTTGGCTGAGCTGGGTCTTGGTTGCTGCGCGCAGGCTTTCTGTCTAGTTCTGGCGAGCGGGGGCCGCTCTTCGTTGCGGTGCGCGGGCTTCTCGTTGCGGTGGCTTCTCTTGTTGCGGAGCACAGGCTCCAGGCACACGGGCTTCAGTAGTTGCGGTGTGTGGGCTCAGTAGTTGTGGCACACGGGCTTAGTTGCTCTGTGGCATGTGGCATCTTCCCGGACCAGGGATCAAACCTGTGTCCCCTGCATTGGCAGGCGGATTCTTAACCGCTGTGCCACCAGGGACGTCCCTGTATGTGTTATTTTTGTCCCATTTAAAAAATATATGCTTGCCCAAAACTCAAACTGAAGGGTATAAAGACAACCCCTCCTTCCCACCTCCCCACCCCATCCCCTAATTCTACTCCTCAGAGGTAGCCCTCTTTAAAAGTTTCCAGTAAATCTTGGAAGGCATTATGCTCAGTGAAGTAAGTCAGACAAAGACAAATACTGTATGATATCACTTATATGTGGAATCTAAAAAAATATAACAAGCTAGTGAATATAACAAAAAGGAAGCAGATGTACAGATAACAACAAACTAGTGGTTACCAGTGAGAAGAAGCAAGGTGGGATGGGCAAGATAGGGGTAGGGGAGTAAGAGGTACAAACTACTAGGTATAAAATAAGCTGCAAGGATATATTGTACAACACAGGGGATATAGCCAATATTTTATAATAACTATAAATGGAGTATAACCTTTAAAAATTGTTAATCACTATATTGCACACCTGTAACTTATATAATATTGTACAGCAACTATACTCCAATTTAAAAAAAGTTTCCTGTACATCCTTGATTAGGGAGAAATTTGGAAGGGATCATGTGTGTGGAAGAACAAATTGTAAATATTGGATGCTGTGACTTGTACAAATATTAGGTGTCATGTGTTGTTCAGGAGGAAGGCCAAAGGTGGGTTTGGAGGGACTAGGAAGTAGTCTGTGGTCAGGGAAGGGACTTTCAGAAATCCGTATTGTGGAGGTTCAGGAAATGGGGAGATGGAGAATTTTGGAGGCCTGGGTTTTGTTTGGATTTGTCCTGTGGATGTTGGTGAGGGGCAGGGTGAGTAGACGTGAGTGAGACTGTGGGCAGGGGCCAGATATGGTCCAATCTTACCTCCTAGGTGGGGTTGGGGTGGAGAGGGTGGCCGGTGTGTGCATGAGCATGAGACTTGACAGGAAGCAGCGACAGTAATTGATAGATATTTATAAAAATACCCTTGCTTGACACAACAAAAAGTCAGCAACTCTGTGTTGGTCCTCCAAGTTAAAAAAAAAAAAAAAGGGCTTCCCTGGTGGCGCAGTGGTTGAGAGTCTGCCTGCCGATGCAGGGGACACGGGTTTGTGCCCCGGTCCGGGAAGACCCCACATGCCGCGGAGCAGCTGGGCCCGTGAGCCGTGGCCGCTGAGCCTGCGCGTCCGGAGCCTGTGCTCCGCAACGGGAGAGGCCACAACAGTGAGAGGCCCGCGTACCGCAAAAAAAAAAAAAAAAGGTTTTAACAATTCAGTGAATATTGAAAATCTGAAAGAGACTACTGATCTGGACGGGGAGTTGTAAATGTCACATTTGGTTCTGGTTTTGTGTCTGGCTGTGTGGTCTTGGGCTGCACCTTAATTTCTTTAGACCTCCCCGTTTTCTTATCTGCAGTAGATCAGTGGTCCTCAACCCTGGATGCACATTAAAATCACCAGGAAACTTATAAAAAAGAAAGAAAGAAACCAATGTCAGAACCCCACTACAGTCCAAATGTATCCAAATCTCTGGGGGTGGAGCCTGGGAATTTTTTAATGCAGCCAACGTTGAGAACCCCTGGATTAGGATCATCCTAATTGAACATTTGAGCCCTAAAATGTTATGATTCTATGTATTATATCATACAGTTTTGTTCCTTTCAAATACCGTGCACAAAATGTTGTAAACTTCTTACATATGAAGAAATTTTACTTTTTACAAAAAAAAAAAAAAAAAAAACCTCCCCATAATTCTCATTAGGCCAATGGTATAATGTCAATGTCCTTTGTCCAGTAAGTCAGAATCATAAATGTAGTAAAACATGAAATAATTAATTTTTGACCCAGGACTTGCAAGTGTGGACTTTAATTTCTCGTTCCCACATTTTAAAAAGGTACTGACTGCAGGCCTGAGGCCACCTGCATTCTTAAGGAAGACCCTGAAAAGTTCAGAGAGAAGACGTTACTGGAAATGTTTTTTTTGTTAGAAGAACTGGGTATACTGTAAAGTTCCAAATTAGGCGGTCCAGTTTAGGGAGTCTTTATCGGATCTAAATTCTACATGGAGTAGGAGGTGTTTAAAGAGACTCAGTGCTGTTTTATCTTCACCATTGAAGTTTTGGGTTTTGTCTCTTCCTAAATGAGTCATTTTTTTAAAAAGGAACCTAACTTGGGGAGGTGGGGAAACCACTGCTGGAGGTGCCGAGGAGGGGCGGGCACTGAGGCTGATAATCAGGGGACTGAGTTTACAGCTGGGCGGTTCACCTGGGAGGGGTGGAAGCAGGGACCCGCCTGCGGAGGGTGGATCAGGACCAGTGGGACACAGTCTGGTGGGGGGTAGGGTAGTAGAAATGGCATTGATATTGTTTATTAATTTACCAAGTATTTTCTGGAGCACACCCACCAAACATACAGCCTGGTATCAAGGCTCAGTCCACACATGCTAGGAGATTAAGAACAAAGGGGAAGGAACCTTCTAGTTTTCACTCCAGTTGGGGACACAAATCATGGAGGTTAGGCGTGTCTGTATTTTCCTGCCATTACAAGTAAGTGAACTGAGGTTATGGTTCCCCATACCTGTGTGAACAGTACAAATGAAAATGTTAGTCCCAGGCAGGATTTCAGAGGAGAAAACATGGCAGCCTGGAGACCCCATTGTGGAGCGCCAGGGGGCCTTGTGAAACATACACTGGGATCAACAAGACATTGGTCGAGAGCCCTGTGGGATCTCCGCACACCACTGCCTCTTTCTGTGCTAAGTTCTCCCAGCTGAAAAATGATCTCACACACCTGACATCCCCAGGCCCCTGAGAGCTGTTCAAAATGTCCGCTGCCCTTGATGCCTGGGGAGGGAGGGGAGGGACAGAGAGTGGGGAGGTGTTGACAGGCTCCATGTGGAAGCCAGAAAACCAGGGCAGCCACATGGGATTGGCCCACGTGCTTGGGGTGAGGAGAGGAGCACAGGGCAGGTGCTCCCGACACCCGGAGGAGCTGTATGTGTTTGGAATGTCGGCCAAGCACACTCCTTTTATTCCACGCTGCCTCCCGCCCCCAGGAGTGCTCATTTTCATCTTTTCTGAGTGGTGTCAACCTCCTGCAGTCGTGCCTGCATGTTTTCTAAGTTTGTCACAAACTTCCTGTTTGGGTCTGGTCTGAGGCTTGAAGCTTTGTATGTTTTGAAACCCTGGCATTTACAGAGGTCCAGTGCTTCTCTCTTTGAGGCCGTGGGGTGGCCCTTTTGTCCTCCTCCCTTTAGCTGACTTTGGCCATCCTTCTTTGCAGACCTTCCCCCTGGGAAATGCTCTGTAGCTTCTCCACTTGCTCCTCTTAGGGAGGGTTGAGAGTTGTGAGATCTGAAGGAGGGAGGGGAGCCACACTTACTGGGCCCCTTACATAATGCCAGGCACTGTGCTGGATGTTTTCCTACATGTCTTGTTTTATTTAGGCCTCGCATTAGCTCACGCAGAGCCAGGCTCAGAGAGGGGAAGTGACCAGCCTAAGTTTGGACAGCCACTGGGTGATGAGGTCAGGATATGATCCCAGGCTTGACTCCAGAGCTCTTGGTATTTCCACTGTGTCACGAGGACCACACTGTGCCTTTGGTTCCACTGGTTAGGGGAGATCTTGATTTCTTATTGGGCATCTGGTGGGCAGCATCACCTTCCCCTCCATAGATTCCTCCCAGACCCTTGTTATTCAGGTGCTGCCCATTCTATCTGCATGGGGTGTGATTGGATGACCCTTGAGTGCCTTGTTGACTTTCACCATTCTCAACCATCCTCCTTCTGTGACCCCAAGAATCCCAGAATTGTATGGTCCCTGGCTGACAGTCAAAGTAGGTTAGAGCCAACTCCCAGTTTCCCAGATATGGAGTATCCTTTCTCTTCCTTCTGCCATTCTGCTAGTCACCATGAACTCCACTCAGCCAGATTTGGACTGCTCACATTTTAAGCTCTTCTTTTGAAGAGGGAGGAAGATAGGATATCTCTGTGTGTGAAAGCATGTACCTAAGGAGGGATCCCAAGACCTTGAGTATGTAGGAGCAGGAAGGAAGGGAGAGCTACATCCAGCCACCCTCCTTCTTATTACGGTGGCTGGTACAGGGTGTCAGACTCTGGGTGCTCCTGCAAAGGGAGAATAGTTACACTTCCAAAACTTCAAGAAGGCCCTGTGTCCCTTCCAGTTACCATCCCAGTTCTTTTGTATTTTCTGAAAAACTTCTAGAAGTATATCATCTGTGTTTCATCAGAATTGTTTTGTAGATCAAGTAACATTTACCATTGTAGACTCTGTGTTGAGCAGTGGGCAATTCCAAGCATTCAACGCATATATTAATTACCTTCAAGTAATTGTGTGCCATCTACACGGAAACTTAGCAAATGGAACACTTGCCAAGAGAAGCTAAGTGCAGTGAACTCAGAAGAGCAGGGATTGCTCAGCAAGCTGGGGCGTGAGCAGGGCGCTCAGAGGGGTGGAGCTATGCGGATGGGGTGGGGAGGAGTGTCCTGGCATTGGGCCTTGAGGGGTGCATGGAAAGGGGAGGAGCATCCTGGATGGGGTGCAGTGGAGTGTGCGTGTGGGAAGCAAGATTGAAGAAGGAGCCCTTCCAATTGCATGGGACGGGGATAGGTAAAAACAATGCTGTGAACTATTATAAACACACTCCACATGTTCAACAAGGAGAGGAGATCGTAAAAGAGGAGAGAAGTAGAAGATTCCAATGGAACTTTTAGAGCTGAAAGATACAACATTCGAAATAAAAAACACACTGCATGAGATTAAAGCAGATGAGACGCCAACTTGAAGACATAGCAACAGAAACTATCCAAAAAGAAGCACAGAGATATTTAAAATAAAAACATAGCATTGACAACTTGTGGGACAATATTAAGTGGTCTAACGTATGTGTGATTGAAGTCCCAGTGAGAGAGGAAGGGGAGAGGGGAAAATATTTGAACAAATAATGGACAAAATTTTTCATAATTCCATGAAGACTATAAATCAGTGGTTGGAAAACTGTGACTTACAGGCCAACTATGGCCGGGTGCCTATTTTTGTAAATAAAGTTTTATTGGAACAGGAAAACAAAACAGTGTTGTAAGAAGCTTCATTCGGATGTGTGCCCTGTAACAGGGGAATGCTGGGAGGTGAGTTAGAAGACATTTATCACATTGAATTTTAGGAATGAAACGTTGAGGCCTTGGACCAGGGTGGTGGCATGAATGTGGACAAGAGGAAAGAGAGATGGAAGATTTCAAACCCCACGTGCTACCTGTGTGACCTTGAGCAGGTGACTTCATCAAAATTCAGTTTTATCAACTGTAAATAGACACTCAGAACACCTCACAGGACTGGTGTGTGAGGGTTTTAACTTGGGTCGCACCCAGCACACCAGTGTAATAGGCCGGATTTGTGACTGACTGGGAGGAATTAGGGCAGTGGAGAGTGAGGACTCAGAGGGGCTCAAAGGGCTGAATCCGGGGGCCTGGGTGAGTGATGCAGCCCTGACAGAAAGCGGTGGAGCTGTTTGGGGTCGCGGAATTCTTCAGTTGGAGGAAGACCCTTCTCCTAAATCCATGCTGCCAAGGGCCTGTCCCAGAAACCCATAGCCACGTGGATTGTGTGTGTCTGAGCCCACGGCCTCTTGTTTCAGCTGAGCCCTCAGTGATGCTGGCCAGCGTCTGGCTCTCTCTCCTGTGAGGGTTGGCACTTCACAAGGCGAGGAGGTACGTGGGGCACAGAATTCGAGGAGGTACTCGGTTTCAGGGCTGACCATGCAGGATGTTCCCCACGGTCCCCACTCCATCCAGCCCTCCTCCCTGTCTTCCCTTCGTCACTCAGGGGACCTCCTGCCTTCACTGATTACTGACAGGGTCTCCTGGCTCAGCAGCGAGCTCACTCAGGTTCTCGCCTCCCCGCCTCGTGCAGTTATCCCCATCTGGGCTCATCCCAGCTTGGTTTCCTTCCACTCAGAGGAGGACACACCCCTCCTCCTCTTCCTGGTGAGAGGGAACCTTCCTCCTGCACCCGGGTGCCCGTGCAGCTTCTGGGACCTCACCCGCTCCAGTCATTCTGCTGTAGTCTTTCCTCAAACCTTCACCCCCTCTTTTTCTCATTCCCTTTTCTCCTTCCCTCACGAGACGCCTAGAAAGAATCTGCCCTCGGGTTTTGCTCCTTCGCTGAGGCAGCCCGCTCAGGTTGGCTTCTGCCTGTGGGAGGTGTGACTGGCGCAGGGGAGGGACCTGGTGGGTTTGCTGCGAGGGGCTCCTGCTTCCACATGAGCTGTCCCCTCTCAGGTCACCTGTGGCCTCCATATTACCACACCCAACGGACACTTCGGTCCTTATCTTTCTGGACCCTTTGCTACTTTTGACACCATGGACAACTTCCTCCTTCTTGCAACTCTCTTTTCTCTGGGCTTCTTTCAGTCTGCAAATAAATCTCTCAGCCACTATTACTTAAGCACCTACTATGTGCTGGGCTCTGGGGCATACCATAATTCCATGTCCCTGCTTCCAGGGAGTTTCTAGTCTAGTGTGAGGAAAGAGGGATAAAAATATAAACAAATGTCAGGTGGTGATGAGCACTACAAAGAAAAATACAACAGGGAAGGAGGGTGGAAAGGCTGCTGGGGTTGTCAGGAGGGTCTCACTGAGAAGGTGACATTATCACAGAAACCTGAAGGAAGTGAAGGAAGCCTCGTGGAACAGTGTTCCAGGCAGAGGGAAGAGCATGTGCAAAGGCCCTGAGGCAGGAGCCTACTTGGGATGCTTGAGGAAGCCATTGTGGCTGTAGGAAATTGAAGAAGGGCAGAGTAGGAGAATAGGTCAGAGAAGAGGCTGGGGCAGGTCATGGAGCCAGGTAGGACATTTCAGGGACTTTGTCTTTTACTCTGAGAGATGTAAGATGCTATAGGAATGTTTTGAGCAGATGAGTGATTTTTAGGCTGGTGTGGGGAGCATGGTGTATTGGTCTTCTAGGGCTGCCATAACGAAGTACCACAGACTGGGTGGCTTAAACAATAAAAATTTACCATCTCACAGTTCTGGAGGCCAAAAGTTCAAGACCAAGGTGTCTGCAGGGTCATGCTCCCTCCGAAGGCGCTAGGGAAGGATCTGTTCCAGAGCTCTCTCTTAGCTTCTGGTAGTTTCTTGGCTTGGGGCAGCATGAGTCCAGTCTTCACATGGTGCTCTCCCTGTGTAGGTGCCTGTGTCCACATTTCCCCTTTTTATAAGGACACCAGTCATATTGGATTAGGGACCCACCCTACTCAATGTATGATGTGTGAGCTCATCGTAAGAGTTTGTTACATCGGCTTCAATCCTATTTCCAAATAAGTTCATATTCTGAGGTCCTGGGGTTAGGACTTCAACATAGGAACTGCGGGGAGACACAGTTTGACCCATAACACAGTTCAACCTGCATGATACATGGATTATAGACAGGCAAGGATGGAAGTTAGGGGGACCAGCTAGGAGGTTATTGCAGTATTCTAATGAGAGAAGCTGCTTGGACCAAAGTGGTAGCAGTGGAGGTGGATACATTTTGCAGATAAAGCTGGCATCATTTGCTGATGGATTGGACGTGGGGTGTGAAGGAAACAGGGGAGTCACAATGACTCCTGGTTTGGGGCCTGAGTGACTAGAAGACTGGAATTGAGTGTCTTTCTCTCCTAAGTCCTCTCCACCCTCAGGGACCTTTCAGGGGCCTCCTCCCGGGCAGGTCCATCCACTGCTGGGTTCTTCAGGGCTCCATCCTTGGCTGCCTCTCTAGTCCCTCCCTGATTGATATGATCTGTCCCCATGTTGAAGCCAGATATCCTGAATGTGCTTTCTGGGTCACCCCTACAGGCCCTGGCTCTGGAGGATGCTGAAAGAGGAAGACACGGAAGCAGGACGACCCTGAGAGATTAAGCTTCTTAATCGTGAAACAGGTAGCTTCTCCGACATTCTGGGTGTTTGAATGCTTTATGATGAAGGGGTCATAAAATCGTTTCTTTGATCCATGTGGTGTGGAAAATGCCCCACAGAGGGGAGGTTGGCTGCTCTGCGCCTGGACATCCATAGGTGTCCGGGAAATGGTCAGCGCTTATGGTTTCACGTATTGGAATTCAGCATCACTTGGCATGGGGCTGAGGGCATCGTGTCTCGTCTCTCTTGACTTTGCAGAGTTGTTGCAGATAGTGAAGGATCCAAAAGATGTTCATGGATGGTAGCTTCTAGAAGTGGGAATTAAACACCTCTGGAGAATTGGTACAGAAGGCCACTCTGAGAAACTCCACAGAGCCTGTCAGAGGCAGATTCCTGGACCAAGGAGCCTTTGAACTGGCCCTGGGGCATTTCTAGTGTTTTTGTCAGCTCTGGCCCTGTGTTCTCTCTCCAGGCTCAGTTTGTCTCTCTAGAAAATGGGCACATAGCTATGATTCCTCTGCCAGATCTCACACACAAGCTGTGTGGAGGGTCAATAGGTTTGTGTATAAACAGAATTTTTTTTTTTTCAGTTTTAAACCCTGTTCTCGCAAGAGATGACTATTTCCCACAAATTCTTAGTGACGGTGGGGAAGGAGGGTGGTGGTGTCTAATTTGATTCTTTCGGTGTGTGCAGGTTTTTTTCTTGGCAAGTTCCACACTTTTCCTGTTTCTTCTGTGAGACTCACAGTTGATTGCTTCTGTTTCTTTTTTATTGTGCCTGATTTTGATTTAATTTTTAAGCCACTGTGTCTTGGGGTTCCAGTAGGAAACAGATGGTTCACTCAAATGGAGTAGTCCAAGAGTCTCTACTGAAGGAACTGCTTATAGTAGCATCAGCAGGGTTAAGAGAAACCAGCACGGGATGTTGAAGCATCCCAGGGTTAGCAATGTCAGGAAGCTGTTCCCATACCTGGGCCTAAAAAGAAGAGGGAGGGATTGGTTATCAGAACTGGAAAGAGAAGCTGTACAGAAAGGCTGTCTCTGGTAGGAGGCAGTCAACCTACAGCAACATGGCCGGGGAAGAGCCAAGAAAATGGATATCCTCATTGAACTCCCTGTCAGTTCTCCCGTCTCCTGATGGTGCCTCCCATTAGGCGTACTCAGCCAGAAGCCAGGAGGCAGGGAGCATATTGAAGCTGTGCAGAGATCAGAACCTCTAGGGGTGCAAGCTGAGTGGAGACAGATCGGGGATGGGTATCAGGGCACAAATGGAAAATATCTGACTGACCAAGAGATGCAGATTGCGTGGAATATATTAAAAGGGATGTTTCTACTTTAGGACCCAAAGAGGGTTTTTCGTTTGTTTGAGTGTGAAACTTTGCAATATTGGGTCAGCTACATAGAACCATTGGCTGTGAGGGCTGGAAGGAGCACCAGAAACCCTCTAATCAAACTTCATCCTTCTTATAGTTGAAAAGACCCAAGGAGATCAAGTGACTTGCCCAAGGCCACTCATTAATTCAGGAAAGCGTTTCTTGAAAGCCCATTATATTTTCTCAAGAAAAACAACACAAAACCACTTGAAACAGGACCAAGCAAAATCTGAGCAAGTGCTAGGAAAAAGCTGTGGATGAGTGCTTATTTCCAATTTATCAGTTTGGATTACTTGGGGGTTGTGAATATCATAAAACTGAACTCAAAGGGGCTCCCACAGCACAGGGAATTAATTAAGTGGCTTGTACTAGCAAAAAGCAGGGATGGGACGGACTACAGGGTGCATGTGAGACAACAGCTCAACTTGTCATCAGGAGTCCAGTTTCTTCCCATCTCTCTGCCGCTCTTCCATGGCATCAGTCCATCCTCAGGCTGGCCTCTCTCCTGGCGGCAGAATGGCCACAGAAGTTCCTGGGCTTATTGTTGCACGTCCCTCTGGCCAGAAAGAAAGAAGCATCCCTTGCCCTAACTCTTGAAAAGACTGAGAAAGTGTCTTTCCCAGAAGCCCCTCCCCAGCAAACCAACCCTGCATTTCATTGGCTTGAACTGAGTCATGTGTTCATTCCTTAGCCAGTCACATTGGCCAGGTGAATGCCTTCTGTTGATTGGCAGGGATGGGAGATTTTCCTGATTAGCCTATCCCTACACTGGGAAGTGTAGCTTTCCTCAAAGCACCAGGGTGGGGGAAGCAGAGCTGTGGGTTACTGTTGAGGGAGGAGGGAAATGGACATGGGGAGAGTGACAGTGGACATCCACTGTACTGTGTCATCTATAGAGGCCTTACTAATTTGGACTAATTGTTGGGGTAACAGTGAGAGAAAACTCACTCTTAACTAGTGAAAGTCTGAATTTTAAAGTGGTTTAACATAGTATAGTTTCAGACAGAACCTTCCCAAACAGTTCCTGTTGGAAGGCTTGCAATTAGCATCTGCTCTTCAGTATGTCTTAAGATGTAGGACCTTCTGGGAGGTTAACTATGCCTTCTACAATGCTGTTTTATTTCTAATATACTTATTCAACCTTTCCATAGCCAGAGTAAGCACTGAACTCAAATTCTGGGTTATTGAAGATTAAATTACAGTAATGAAGTTCCTCATTTATAACCTCATCTATAAAATGGGAATAGGAATAATACCTGCTTTATAGGTCTGTTGTAAGGACTAACTGGGGTAATCCAAGTAAAGTGCCCAGTGGCCCAGTGGCTGGCCCAATAAATGTTACCTTTATTAGCTTCATATAACTCAAAATATTGTCACATTTGTATGTTTATGTGCATGTTTATTCTAGGAAATTAACTCTTCACAACAAATATAGGTCACTGGTTAGCTCAGATGGAGACAAGGTAAATAAAGATATTAAAATATTTAGTGTTTATGGATTTTTTTTTTTACTGGAATGGTTTTTTTAAAAAAATTCACTTCGGGGAAAACCTAAATAAAGAAAAATTTAAGTAGCACACAGTTTTTTGTTTTTTTTTTTTTTTGCGGTACTCGGGCCTCTCACTGTTGTGGCCTCTCCCGTTGCAGAGCACAGGCTCCGGACGCGCAGGCTCAGCGGCCATGGTTCACGGGCCCAGCCGCTCTGTGGCATGTGGGGTCTTCCTGGACCGCGGCACGAACCTGTGTCCCCTGCATCGGCAGGCAGACTCTCAACCACTGCGCCACCAGGGAAGCCCAACACACAGTTTTAAATTAAAAGTAGTTATAATCCCTGGAAAATAGGGAATTTTAACTTTATGGTAACATTAACGTATTCTTGGTTGAGAAAGTCTTATAAATAGTTGAAAGCCTGTCATGACTTATCCTAGCTGATTTTCTTGCCATTGTTCTCCGTTTGGAGGCTCTGGAGGGCCAAGTGACCCTCCTCAGCTTTGGCTTCCCAAGCCAGCCACTCAGTGGGGCTTTTCTGGGCGGATGGATTTTAGAATCACCTGGATTGGTTGAGATGCTGCAGTAGTGAGAAGCTAGCCTTGGGCATTTATTTCAGTGGGATTTTGGCTGACAAAACGCTGTGAATCGTTCTCAAAAGCCTTGGGTTCCATAAGGCTGACTTCTCAAAATCCCAGGAGGGTGAAATGTCTTGATTTGGGGTTCCCAGATTAGTGGTGGGAAGAGCAAAGGTGGGCGCAGCACCCTGAAGCTGATTTCAAAACTGGGAGGCGATAACTTTGAGAATAAGGATTAGATAGGGTACAGCGAGGGGCCTGTGGATGGAGGATAAAGTTCCAGAGTGACCAGGAACTTACAGACCACAAATTTATAAACCATAAAATTTTTCAGCCTCCCCTCCCCTGAATATTGACTAAAATTAGACTTAAATTTTCTGTAGGTTGTTTGTTGCTCCCAAGGCTGTCTGGTCACAATTGTGATAAGTAGATGAGAACTAGTGATAACTGGACAACTGACCCTGAATTCCTTGGTTCAGAGGGTGCTGTAGACAAGTGGTTCTCAAATGTAGTTTGTCTGGACCAAGAAACTACCAAAACAAAATTGGGGGGATTGGCTTAGGGCTACCAAGTTTTTATTTTGCCAGGGAAGGATGTTTTTAAAAACCTAACATCTATCACTACAGTTCTTATAAAAGAAAGGACCATCTTGATCCTAAAATAGTAGGAAGGAGACAGTCTAAGGAATAAAATCTTCACATTGAAAACATTCAGCTTTAGGAATAATTTATTGCACTCTTCTTATTTTTATGACATCACCTGTGAAAACAACATTAAGGGTGGATGCTTCCCCGCATCTATGCATAACAGGTGTTGGGGAGATGTGGAGTTAATGTGCAACTGTAGGGCGAAAAATCATATTTCTTTTGAAGCTTCTCATGAAGCCTAGGAATTCGCTGAAATCATGCCTTTACTTGATTTAAAGGGACAGGAGAAATTCACTTAAACGCAAGTCTTGGTAAACCCAATTCATTATATAAAAGAAGGAACTGTTTACCCTCAAGTCATTAACTTAGAATTGTTGGTTTAATTTCCCACCGGTAGGAAGAAAATTTTGCAGTAACTAAATAGTTCAAATGAAAAGGCATGTCAATAGTTTTTTCTTTTTCCACAATTTAACCCTAAAAATGGTAAATTTGTTGAATTTCATTTGGCTTTCAGTTGTGTGCTATGTCTCTGTGTGTGCATGGGCACACACACACACACACACACACACACACACACACACACACACACACACACACACACACAAGCCTAGTTTGGTCTGAAAAGCCCCAGGAGGGAAAGGGTACTTTTGAGAAAAGCAGTGTGTCCATCAGTCAGTTGCTGGTAAGTGTTAGTACTTGCAGCAGCAGTTGCATCTTGGAACTGCCAAAAGAGTATGACTTTTTAAGATGCCTTTTGAAGTCATTAAAAAAACCCTCCAAACCAGGGACTTCCCTGGTGGTGCAGTGGTTAAGAATCCACCTGCCAATGCAGGAGACACGGGTTTGAGCCCTGGTCTGGGAAGATCCCATCTGCCGCAGAGCAGCTAAGCCCGTGCGCCACAACTACTGAACCTGCGCTCTAGAGCCCGCGAGCCACAACTGCTGAGCCCACGTGCCACAGCTACTGAAGCCTGTGCACCTAGAGCCCATGCTCCGCAACAAGAGAAGCCACCACAATGAGAAGCCCATGCACTGCAACAAAGAGTAGCCCCTGCTCACCACAACTAGAGAAAGCCTGCACACAGCAACGAAGACCCAATGCAGCCATAAATAAATTAATTAATTAAAAAAATCCCCCAATCATACACCGAACCACCCCTGGCATCCAAAACAGCAATAAAATGTTTCTCGTTCTGCTTCACTTCACATTCCTGCTTGGCTTTGCCACAAAGATGTTTTGCCTTCCAGCCAGGGATTAAGCTTCTGTGTGAGGCCATGACTGGTGTGAAAACAACATCTCTGCCCTTGTTGAGGGGAGAAAAAGACTGCCTGCATATGTGAAATCCTGAACGGAATCATGGAATCCTAGTGCCAAAGAGGGTTTTGAGGTCCCTGTCTTCCTGCCAGACTATCCTAACACTCATCACCTTGACTGACAATCCTAACATTTCATCTATCTCTAACGTTTCATGGATCCTCTGTGAATGTGGACACGAACTGAAATGTGTCTTCGTCAAGAAAGAGCAGATTGTTCTGTGCACACTTACATCTGCAGTTACTGCCCTGTTCACAGCCTCATTCCTGGGCATTGTCACTGTTTGAGTGCTATTTATATTGTCACATATGTTCATACGGCACCATCCTTGCATGTTCTAGTAGACACTCAATCGTAATTGGTTCAGACTCCGTACCATTTGTTTCTCCTAAGGGGTATCTCACTCTACAGCAGGCTACGCAGTCTGTATAGCTGCAGCTCAGCGTTCTTTTGGGCAGATATTACCACAACCCTCTCATCTTAGCTTGGGCTGCCATAACAAAATACCATAGACTGGGTGGCTTAAATAATAGAAATTTATTTCTCACGGTTCTAGAGGCTAGGAAGTCCAAGATCAAGGTGCTGGCAAGGTAAGTTTTATACTGAGACCTCTCCTCTTGGCTTGTAGGTGTCCACCATCTTGTGTGCTCACATGACCTCTTCTTTGTGGAGAGAGGAAGCTCTGGTGTCTCTTCCTCATCTTATAAGGACACTAATCCCATCATGGGGGTTCCACCCTTGTGACTCATTTTAACCTAATTGACTCCCAAAGGCCCCACCTCCTAATACCATCAGATTGGGGGCTAGGGCTTTAACATATGAATTTGGGGGGTGAGGACAAACATTCAGCCCATAGCAATGCTAAACCTTTTATTTATGGTCCCCTGGAAGTGCTTGCAGGGTCTTTGGTCCAGGAGCCTTGCAGTAAGCAGAGAAAGCCTTAGAGTTACGAGCTTTTATTGCTGTGGAAGAGATGCAGTGTTCTATAGCTGAAACAGATGGTTCTGTGGACTAAAAATTTGGAATACCTTTACCACAGAACTAGAGGTGACCTGGGGTAGACTGGTGATCCCCTTGTCTTTTCAGATCTTAGGTTTCTTAGTTCCATATGTCAGTGGTAAAGTTGTGGTTGCCAAATTTGGTCAGCCTCAATGAAATTTGGATGGTTTAGCATTCAATATTCTCTGACCACCTTGTATACCTTCCTTGATGGGCCTCTAAAAAGGAGGCTCTTGGAACCAAAGCCTGGGAAAATGGGTTATTTCCTAGGTCTTCATCATCTTGGACATTTACTCCCTTTTCAGCTGGGGAAGAAAAGGCAGTAAGTTACAATAAAACTACTCCCCGTTCCATTAGAGATCAATATCTTACAGTGTCGTGTATACAAACACGGTAATGTCCACATGGACATAGGTGCCAGGTGGAATATTTTAAAATATAAAAAGGACTTTGGAATTTTTTTTTAACCTTTCAAAGAACCAGTGATTCCTGTGTTATGTAAAGTGTTCCAGGATTTAGAAGAAAGATGGAAAACTTCCAGATCCTACTTTCAAGCAAACATGACCCTGATAACAAATCTGGCAAGTCCCCAAAGGGAGGCTCTATACCAGTCTTGCTTAGGAATGTAAAAATATTAGATAAAATTCTAGTGAGTAGATTTCAACACTAGAGTATGTGAATGTTCCACCATACCCAAGTGGGTTATACTCCTGGAATGTAAGAATGGCTTCATATACATATATTTTCATTTGATTCACATAATGAATCAAATGAAATATTTTAAATGGTTTAAGTAAAAATATGTAATAATCTCATTAATTTCAAAAGTGCATTCAATCAATTCAACTTCTAACTTCTACAAACCACTTAAAAAGGAATATATAAAATGACCATTCCTGAACCTGATAAGGAAGATTAAGTTCATACAGTCCACTGGCATTATACTTTATTGGAGCCTCATAAAGGTATCATTGCATATGACTGAGATCAAAGCAAAAAGCCAATGCAGAAAGTTATAAAAATAGTAACTTTAGAGAATAAATACTGTAAAGAAAAGAATAAAATAATCATTAACTACAGATTGCTTAGTTGTAAACCAAGAAGAGTTAAAGAGATTAAAGACCTTATTTCTAAATGGTGAGATTAAAATTCAGGATTTGGATACTTCTGGAATTAGTTCATGAGTCTAATGCCATTCCTCTCAAAGTCCCATCAAGATTTAAAAAAATTTCACCAGATGGTTTTAAGTCTGTTTGGAAAAATAAGTAGATGAGAACGTCAAGGGGAATTATGAAAATGGTTTTGGGGGGAAGGGAATTAGATCTATTGGATATTAAAATATGTAGTCCTACCAGATATTAAAATGCATTATGAAGCCTTTGTAATTAAAACACTGTGGGGCCGGCAGAAGAGGAGGAAGTAGATAAGTGAACTAGGACAGTTCAGAAATAGACTCTTGCAGAAATAATGTAATAAATCATAAAGAAGGCATCGCAAATCAATGGGGAAAGGAAAATTATTCAATAAATAATTTTGATGTCTAGCAATTTGTAAAAAATCATTTGACTTCATCAAAATGAATTGCAGATGGATCAAACAATTAAGTGCAAAATGTAAATGCATAGGAAATCAGTAGAATTGAATATTGCTTGGAAACAAAAGAAAAACACTCAAAAAGGGAAAGAATAGTCCATCAAGTTACAGGATAATCAAAGATTTCTTCACGTAAAAAAACCAGTGGGGAAACAATAGCCTGGGAAAAAAATTTGCGGTAACATGACAGAATTAATCTTTGTTATGTGAAATGCTCAACAAATTAAAAAGAAAGGTACTAAAACCTTGGTAGAGCACTTGAATAACTAAATATAACACTAAACAAATATATGGAAAATGTTCAATTTTGTAATAAGAGATATGTAGATTAAAACAGCAGTAAAGTACTATTCTAACATATTGGCAAAAGAACCCGTTTTTAATGATAATCCCCAATTCTGATGTCATTACAATATTATGAAACAGTTTTACAGTGTATTAAAGAATCATGTTATTCATTCATACATTTGATCCAGTAATACCACTTCTGTGGACCATCTTCCCACATCCCTCCATGAAGGAAATAATACAAAATATTTAATATGCTGTTTAGACAGTGATGCTTCCCTGATGCATTATTTACAAAGCAAACTCACACACACACACACACATACACACACCATTAACGTCCAACAGTTGGGTAACTATAAAATTAAATAGTTCTTCTCTCAGCATAATACTCTACTATAATGAATAATTATTTTGAAGATACATAGCATTGTGACAAGATATTTACAGTATAATTTTATGTGCAGAAATTGCAGTACACACTGTGGCATAGTCTTACTGTGGAATGTAGCTATATTAGCTGTGCTGTTAGAATGAATGAACCATAGCAGCTGTGACAACATAGAAGGCTCTCAGGAACATAACGTTAAGTAAAAAAGCAAGATGTAGAATAGCTGCAGTGTGATTCCAATTACATAAGGTTCAGATGCATGCAAAACCAATGATACAGTTTTTAGACATCCACGTGCATGTGGCAATACCTATAAGACCAAGTGAGCATAGACAAAGAATCAGGATAGTGACGGGAGGTGAGGCTAGGAAGAGGGAGAAGCCTTAGAGTCTGTGTAGGGGATTAGTAAAGTTCTCTTCCTCAAGCTGGGCTATGGACACACTATATTTATTATTGCTATTTTTTATACCCTTAACATAAGCTACAAATATTTTAAATGTATTTAATGTTAATGAAAGGGATATTAAAACCACTATTCACGGATTACAATTTGGTACAAAATATTATCCCTAATAAAGACGGTACAGAGTGTATAGGTAACAATGACTCTGTTAGAGGGGTGAAATTAGGAGTGTTTCCTTCTTTCATTTTCTCTCATTTCCAAATTTTCAATTATGTACTTACGTTACATTATTTTTAAAAAGAAAGAAAGGAAAATTGAAGACAATTGCAATTATAGGATGATGTAAGCTTCCACTGGAGGGTGTGCCATTGCTCAGAGGATGGTGGACTTCAGCACTGAGGCAGAAGGGGAGATGGATTTAAACTGTAAAAGCAGTGTGTTTGGAAAATAAATCAGACCATCAATAGTCACTGAGCATCCTTCCTGTGAAAAAGCATTGGTTTAGCCTGCCTTCCAAAAAATCTTTTGGATACTGCATTTTAATGAATTGCTAAAATGGATGAATTAGAAAGACTGGTGTTTCTTTGAGTTCCTTTAAAAATATTTTTAAGCTTTATTGTTTTGCCTGCTTATAAAAATAATACAGTTGATTTGAAATAGTCTTATAAAAAATATAATAGAACCTGAAGTTGATTAGACACTAAAACTAAATCTCAGTTGAAATGAAATACAGGGAATAGCGAAGCCTGGTAAAGGACACCATGGGGATGCAATCAGGAAGTTCTTGGGCCCATGACCCATATGTTTCTCAATAAATAAAATGGCCTGGAAAAGGATGGCGGGGCATTATATAATAAACTTTAAAAGAGACAAAAGACACCAACCAGGTGCAAATGTAAATCTTGTTTGGATCCTGATTTAAATAAACCAACTGTAAAAAGGCATTTATGAGATAATTGGGGAAATTGGGACACTGACTGGATATTTGATATTAAGAAATTACTAATTTTTAGGTGTGATTTGTTATTATGGGTATGTTTTAAAGATACATGCTAGGGCCTCCCTGGTGGCGCAGTGGTTGAGAGTCCGCCTGCCGATGCAGGGGATACGGGTTCGTGCCCCGGTCTGGGAGGATCCCATATGCCGCGGAGCGGCTGGGCCCGTGAGCCATGGCTGCTGAGCCTGCGCATCCGGAGCCTGTGCTCCGCAACGGGAGAGGCCACAACAGTGAGAGGCCCGCGTACCACAAAAAAAAAAAAAAAAAAAAAGATACATGCTAAAGCATTTATTCGCAAATGAAATATCAGATATTTACTCTAAAATAATACAGTGGAGAGTTTGAGTATGTTAACTATAAAAAGTCCTTATGTCTCATGTATATATGACATATCCAGGATTTACATTAAAATAATCCAGGGGTAGGAGGCATAGAGTGGTATGGATGAAATAAAGTCAGCCATGTGTGATAATAGGAGCTGGGCAATGGGTAATATATTCTTGCTACTTTTGTATATGTTTATTATTATTTTTCATAATAAAACATAGAAGTTGGGCTTCCCTGGTGGCACAGTGGTTGAGAGTCTGCCTGCCAATGCAGGGGACACGGGTTCGTGCCCCGGTCTGGGAGGATCCCGCATGCCGCGGAGCGGCTGGGCCCGTGAGCCATGGCCGCTGAGCCTGCGCATCCGGAGCCTGTGCTCCGCAACGGGAGAGGCTACAGCAGCAAGAGGCCCGTGTACCGCAAAAAAAAAAACATAGAAGTAAAATTTATATATTTTCCTGGTTGAAAACATATAAAATATAGAAAAGTATAAAGAAGGAAATGAAAGTCACCCATAGTCCCACCCCTTGGAGAGAACATTTTGATAAAAATCCTTCTATACTTTTCCTTATGCACTTACAACATAAGTTCTTATACATATATACTTTTAAGCAATTAAGAAATTATACTATCTGTATTGTTTTGTATCCTGCTTTTTTATATTGTGGGCACTGTTGTACTTTAGTACATTTAGATATTCATCATAATTTAAAATTATGTCTGTCTATTATTCTAATATGTGAATATACACACACATGCCATGATTTATTTATCTAACAGGTACTTCACAGATGGGTATCTAAGTTGTTTCGTCTTTTTTCCCCGTTGAAGCACTTCTGCATACTTGTTTACTTCTTTTGACAAATATGTAGAAGGTCAAAGTCTTTTTTAAAGGCTTTTTTTTCCTATCATGCCAAACTATTTGTTGAAAATATGATACCATTTTGAACTCCCTCCATTTCATCATAATTTCAGCCACATTAATGCTATATTCACAATATTTTAAATGTTTGCCAATCTGATAGAAGGATAAAGATTATCTTAATTTGCATTTATTTGGTTATTAGTGAGCTTGAAAGTCTTTTTATAAGTGTGCGTTAGTATTTTTTATTTTGTGACTAGGTGTTTATATCTTTCCCCCAGTTATTGTATGTATCCCTCACTTGTTTCATAAGTGCTCTTTACATATTAAAGGTTACTAATAGTTCATATATTGTATAAATTGCAGTATTTCCTAGTTTGTTTTCATTTAACTTTGGATTATTTTTGAACAATCATTTGTCTGGAATTGTTTTAGTAGATTTTTAAATGTTATACATCTAGATTTTTTTCTTTGAGTCTTTATAATTTTCTACATTTTAATTTTTGTAACCTTATTCAGTACTTTATTGAGAGTTTTCATTATATAGCATTGCCCTCTAAAGTCTGCTTTTTTATTTTAATATCTTTTTTTTTTTGGGCCACACCTCACGGCATGCAGATCTTAGTTCCCCGACCAGGGATAGAACCCTTGCCCCCTGCAGTGGAAACATGGAGTCTTAACTGCTGGACTGTCAGGGAAGTCCCTATTTTTTAATATCTTTATTGGTTATAAAATAAGACATGTTTGTGGTAGAAAGAATACACTTTTGAAAATAATTTACCTTATACTTTGTCGTACAGTGCATCAGATTAAATTTAGTAGTTTACCTTTCAGTAATTTTTCTATATGTGTGTATTAGTTAGAGTAACACTTGCTGAAGAAACAATTAAAACTCCAAATTATAACTTCACACAGTAGAGGTTTATTTTTTACTCTGTCCAACATAGTACAGATTGGTGGTCAGCCCTCCAGTGAGTGATTCAGAGGCCCAGGCTCATTCCATCTTATGGCTCTTTCATTCCCTAGGGCTTTGGGGTCCTCTGCATCTAGTTGGCAGATGGAGGAAGAAAGCACGGAGAAGGCACATCACTTTCTTTTTTGTTGTTGTTGTTCAAAGAAATTTATTTATTTTATTTTATTTTTTTTTTTATTAGTTTCTGCTTTATAACAAAGTGAATCAGTCATACATATACATCTGTTCCCACATCCCTTCCCTCATGCATCTCCCTCCCTCCCCCCCTCCCCATCCCACCCCTCCAGGCGGTCACAAAGCACCGAGCTGATCTCCCTGTGCTCTGCGGCTGCTTCCCACTATCTATCTACCTTACGTTTGGTAGTGTATATATGTCCATGCCTCTCTTTCGCTTTGTCACAGCTTACCCTTCCCCCTCCCCATATCCTCAAGTCCATTCTCAAGTAGGTCTGTGTCTTTATTCCCGTTTTACCCCTAGGTTCTTCATGACATTTTTTTTTTTAATTCCATATATATGTGTTAGCATACGGTATTTGTCTTTCTCTTTCTGACTTACTTCACTCTGTATGACAGACTCTAGGTCTATCCACCTCATTACAAATAGCTCAGTTTCGTTTCTTTTTATGGCTGAGTAATATTCCATTGTATATATGTGCCACATCTTCTTTATCCATTCATCCGGTGATGGACACTTAGGTTGTTTCCAGCTCCGGGCTATTGTGAATAGAGCTGCAATGAATATTTTGGTACATGTCTCTTTTTGAATTATGGTTTTCTCAGGGTATATGCCTAGTAGTGGGATTGCTGGGTCATATGGTAGTTCTATTTTTAGTTTTTTAAGGAACCTCCATACTGTTCTCCATAGTGGCTGTACCAATTCACATTCCCACCAGCAGTGCAAGAGTGTTCCCTTTTCTCCACACCCACCTTAGCCTGGAGGTGCTGCACATCACTTCTGCCTGTATTCCATTGGTGGGAATAGTCACATGGTGCCATGGGGATACAAGGGATGCTGGGAAATGAAGTCCCTGGCTGGGCAGCCACTTTCCAGTGAAAACTCTACACTCTGAAAAGGAGTGTGAATATTTGTTGGATATTTAGCTGAATCTACCACCATTTATTGCGCTTATAGTGCAATAAATTTGCATTTATAATGCATATAAGTATATATTATACATATATAAATATATATTGCATTTATAATGCATATAAAATATGTGATATATATTTTCTTTATAAAATGGAATTATCCTATTAAGGGTGTTGAATTTTAGCATCATTTTGTGAGCATTTCCCTGTGTCTTTAAAGTTTTCAAAAACATGAGTTTTAAAGTTTACATATTATTCCTTGTATTGATAATATCATAATTCATTTTGCCATTTTTCTATATAGTACAGTTAGGTTTTTCTAGATTTTTGTTACTATGAATCGTGCTGCTATAACTGCCCTTGTACATAAATCTTTGAATATTCCTCTGATCATTTCCTCAGAGAAGATCCTTGCTTAGTGTTAAGGCTGGTGATACATCTTACCAGATGGGCCTTTAGAAATGTGGACTAATTTACACTCTCGTCAGTGGTGTTTGAGGATTCTTATTTCACAGCACCCTTGACTGTCCTGGGCATTATACTTGGGTTTTGGTTTTGGCCAATTTGTTGAGAACAGTATTGCATTGTTTGAATTTGAAAGCTTTGCTTAGTAATAGGTTTGAACATTTTTTCATGAGGCCATTGGTAATCTTTGTGTGTGTGTATGTGAATTGCCTCTTTGCATCCTTTTTCATTTTTATTTTGCAGTGTTCCATCTTTTTTCAGTCACTGATAAGAGATTTTTATGCAGTATGTGTTAACTTGTCATACGTTACAAATATTTTTATCTAATTTCTCCTTGCCTCGATTTTGCTTCATAACCTAATTTTTTTAGATTAAACTCTATACTTGGAACCCTGATGTGCAATATCACACCCGCTGAATATGCCCAGTTAGCAGTACTCCTGAGATTAATACCATTTAAAAAAAGCAATGCAGATTCTTTTCTTCTGACCCATCATATGGTTTGAATGTTCTTAATGTGAATTTTAGTTATCTGGGATTCAGGGGGTTGAAAGTAGTCATCAAGAAAATGGACTTGACAAGAAGGCTTTGGGGTGCTGGTCTGAGTCACCCATGGAGATACTGAGACCTACTTCTGTATCTTCCCAGGATACTTAGGAGAGGCAGGAAGACGTCACATGGTATCTGACGACTCGTGGTTTTAGCTAAGTGAGTAGCAGTGGAGTCTCAGAGGCCCTCTGGCTGTTTTTCATGTTAGATCTTATTAAAAACACATGTAGTAGAGTGGCAGGGACCCAAACTAGGGGTCAGGGAGCTGAGCTGTAGTCCCAGCTCTGCCACTCACTGACTGCGACCCTGTGCAAGTCTCTTGTCCATCAATGCCTCAGTTTACTCCACTGCAAAATGCAAGAGTTTGTTGTAGGTGGTGTTTTGGGTGCATGAATTCCAGGACTTTGCAGCGGGGTTCTCCACGAGACCTCTTTTACATTTACCACCTGCTCTGACCTGTGTGTCAGGTGGGTGGGCGGGGAGCAGGGAGAAGGGTAGTCTCTTTTGGTCTTCCGAGTGATTTATGAAAGAAATCAATCCAGTATATGTCTGTTCCAGATATAATGTCATCTAAATGTGATGTTCACCTAATAAGATTAGATGAATCTAATACGGTTTTCCTCTAAAACACAAATACTGCGCCACTTTTAATTGTAGTAGCCAAATTAAATTACTCATCCCAAATTAGATTTCCAGCAAACTTAACCTGAACATGAGCTCAGTACTGCAGGCCCTGTGTAATTTTTTAAGACATAAAATAAATCAATGGGATACCCGTATTGTTCCTCTGGGCTCTTCAGTGGTTACCATGAAAGAGAATAAGTAAACATCTGGAAGAAACCTGCAAAAGTAGAGCTAAGATGGAAACTGATCCTTCAGCTTATCATGGAGGGGTTTTTTCCCCCTTCTATCTCTTCCATCACTAGGACCCTCACTGGTCTCAGAGGACAGGAAGCAAACAAAGGCAGGCCCAGTAATCACTGAAGACTTAACTGCTTATGATTGCCTTTCTTCTTTTTGTCCCTTGAGTGACCCCCTTAAGGTGTTCACCCCCTCAGGAGGACAGAGGACACTAGGTAGGAAGCGAATCCCTGGATAGTTTATGGATTTGGTGAGGGACTAAAGAGGTTTATAACACTGATTAGCCATCTTTTCTCTCATTTTATGTCAGTTAGGTGACAGATTAACTGAAAGCCAGTCCAAACTGGTTTAAGCAAAGACAGAAAATACATTGGCTTATGTGATGGAGCACCCATCCTGGGCATCAGGTGAGGCTTTATCAAAGGCTCAAATGAGTTGCCTCAGACACAGTTTCTCTCCTTCATTGCTAGTTCCTTTCTCAGGCATGACCTCCCCTTCTGCCCCCAAGATGTCAGCCCAGGCTCCTGTTCTCATCCAGTGGGAGAAAAAGCTTCCTTGATGCGTCAGCCAAAGGCTTGTAATTGAGTCTAGTTGCCCCTGGTTGGCTCGACTTAGATCCTGTGCTTTCCTGAACCAGTACCGTGTGGAGGGGATGGGATGAATGACTGCCTGGGGGACTCGGGGGAGTCCCCCTGAGTTGGAAAAGTAGGGTAGAGAAGCTGGGGAGGCACCTCCAAATCCCACGACACTATAGAGGCACTGTACATAGCCTTCTGCTTTTCCCAGCACTCAGGCTTACGTTTTCTCACTTCAGTAAATGAGAAGTATGTAGGTAGCACATGTTTGTGGATGAGGAAGTGAAGTCCACCCTGGGATCAACTCACCCAGATCCTTGTCAGTGGTGGAGCTAGGACCAGGCTCAGTGTCTTATGAGTCTTCCATTTGTTTTCACCGTATCCTGCCTTCGTCCTACTGATGCCTTGCACGGTCTCCTCCTCACCAACCACCCCCCATACCAACTCAGGGCTCTTCATTAAATAGACAGTCAGTCAATAGTTGTTAACTTCTTATTGACCAACCAGTGCACCATCAGACCACACGTGGCCTTTCTATTCATACTGTGTGAATATCATTACAGCAAACGAACAATGTGGTCGATTCCCAGTTATTAATTTGTAGATGGTCCCTAATAATTCAGTTTCCCTTTCCCTGAATTATGGAGTTCTTCTAACAGAAAGATGGAGTTTGGATCACTTGAGGATAGACATACAGAGAGGGGCTGAGGGGTGTGTGTGTGTGTGTGTGTGTGTGTGTGTGTGTGTGTGTGTGTGTGTGTGTAGGAGCATGCACATGGATCTGCATTACAAAATTAAGTATGTTTCGATCCCCTGCCTCCTTAGCCCGGACGGCTGAAATTAGATCTGATGCCTGTCTTTCCACTTAAAGGTAACTTACATTTGTGGAAGTCACCATTGGCAAGGTCCCCAAGTACTTAAACCAAAGACCTGTGAGTAGGTGTGCCGTTTTGAAACATTTTGAGTAACGACTATACACTTGCTTTTTCATTTTTTGGGAAAAGTCACAAGTGCCTATTGTCTTCTCCCTGCCTGGCAAACTCTCCCTCATCCGTTTTTCATCTCAGGTTTTACTTGTACTTCCTCTGGGAAGCTGTGGACTTTCTCCAGCTCTGTGTCTCTGTGCTGAAAGTCTGTATTCCAGGTTAGCCCTTTGCCCTGTATCCTGTGGTACACTAATTGTGTCTTATGTTTGGGTTTTATCTTCTGAATCATTTGGTTCACTCTTTCAGGTCAGTGCCCTATCTTCCCGCCCTATCTTCCTTTCTTCCTTCCTTGCTTTCTTCTTTTTTTCCTTTCTTTTCCTTCCTTCTTTTCTCCCCTCCTTCCTTCCTTCCTTTCTTTTCTTTCTTTCCTTTCTTCCTCCCCCTTCCCTTCCTCCCTCCCTTCCTTCCTTTCTTTGCTTTCTTTCCTTTCTTTTCCTTCTTCCTCCCCCTCCCTCCCTCCCCCTCCTCCCTCCCTCCCTTCCTTCTCCATAGCACTTACCTCCAGGCGAAAGTGAGGTGGGTTGGTATTTGGTTCAGTAACTGGGGTAGGTGCCCCCACATCACCATCATTGTACTTAGAATGGTTTTGGGGCCTCCCTGGTGGCGCAGTGGTTGAGAGTCCGCCTGCCGATGCAGGGGATACGGGTTCGTGCCCCGATCCGGGAGGATCCCATATGCCGCGGGGCGGCTGGGCCCGTGAGCCATGGCCGCTGAGCCTGTGCGTCCGGAGCCTGTGCTCCGCAACGGGAGAGGCCACAGCAGTGAGAGGCCCGCGTACCGCAAAAAAAAAAAAAAAAAAAAAAGAATGGTTTTGCAGTTGTCTGGTTACTTGTCTCTATTCCCCCAGTACAGTTCTTGGCATCTGTTAAGGGCAGTGTGACTACGTGTCGGCTATTGAATGATTCTCCCCTTCTCTACACCAGCCCCACCCTGCCACCCGACCCTGCCCCCCACCACTGAACCGTAACTTCTTTGTATTCTCCACGGTCCCTAACAGTGTCTGCTACACAGTAAATGCTCAGTAAGTCCTTGTTGAGTGAGTGGATTTTACCCTCTCAGGACCTGCCTTGGGGAGAGGCAGATGGGAAATGAAGCTCTGAGAGGGCAGAGGGGGATGGAGACTGGACAGGGATGGGTTCAGGAGCTGGGTGTGACAGCCCCTCTGCTGCTTCTGATTTCCATGTACAGATATGGCACTTCCCTAAGGGCAGAGTGCCACGTCCTCTCCCAGCTGGGCAGCTGGTGAGCCCAATGCCTGAGAAACAGTTGAGTAAAGGATAGTGACTGTGATTCTAGGTGTTATTTTAACAACAACAGTAAAGAATTTTCTCTGCTGCCTGAACCCTTTCAGACATTTGCATGGTTGAGATGAGAGGACTCAAGCTAGAAGGAGAGGCACATGGTCACATCCGTATGTTGACCTCCTTATCCTTCCCATTGCCCTAGGGGTGCCAGTGGGCAGGGACAGGTCCACGAAGGAGGAAGGGAGAGCACCAAGGGGTCAGCCACCCCTTAGCATCCCCGAGTGACATGCTACCACTGGGCTGACCAACTCGTCCCAGTTTGCCTGGGGCTGTCCTGGTGTTCCTCCCGGAAGTCCTGAGTCCTGGGCCACCCCTCCGTCCTTGGCAAACAGGACAGATGGTCTCTTTAGATGCCACTTGCTCCCTTCCCTGCCCTGGCCAGCTCTCTTGATTTCTTTTCCCTTTTTGAGGTCCTTGGTTTGGCCCTTTTCCTCCTTTCTTTCTGTCTTTCCTCCTCTGCTATTTCTACCCCAGCTCTTTCAAGCTAAGCCATAAGACTTGCCTGCATCTCTGCTCTTAGAGGCCTTTCAGACCGTTTTCTGAATCACTGTGGGTTGACCAGAGTCCCTGGCTCAGGACAGAGTTGCAAGTGTTGCCTTCTCTTCCTCTCTGGCTCCACTTGGCTTCTGAAATCAACCGAGCTGTGAAAGCTTCTGTCACTTCAAGGTAAAACTCATCTGGCTCGGGGAGCGTGTGCCCTCTCTGGGGGCGGCTCTCCACACACGTGGCGCTCAGAGCAGCAGGCTCTGCCTGGAAGTTAGGGCAAGGGAGGCGGCAGGGCGTGTGGCGGGCACTGAGGCCCACCTGCCTCGGTCCAGCCTCAGCCCTCAGCCCCTCTCTTGTGGGCGCACCACGGCCCGGCTCTCAGCGAGGCCTGGGTGCAGCCTGCCCTCTTCCCCGAAGCCTCCTTTCCCGCACTTACCGCTTTGTTCTCAGAACTCTTACTACTCGGCTAGTAAGTGCTGCTCCATTAAGGGTGATTGTTTTCTTCCTTCTTTCTCGTGTGTTAGCCCTTCCTTGAAGGCAGACGTCTCATCTTAGGGTGCCTTTCCTTCCACCTCACAGCACCTGGCCTTGCGCCGGGCCCACAGCTGGCTCTCACTTTGCACGTGTCGTTGTGGTCAGTGCCTCGGTGATTTGTGTGTGACGGAGGACGTGTGAGTCCGTGGGTGGGTGCCCTGTGAGCCCCTGTATGCAGAACATGTCGGAGGCTGTGCCCGAGCCAGGCCCAGGGTCTTGGGTGGAATTCAGCCCTCCCGACTTCCTCTTTAACACAGGCATGAGAGAATGAGGCTTTTTTTTTTTTTTTTTTTAACTGCAAAGTGAGTTTTTTTGTTGTAAAATACCTCACTTGATGTCTTAGATTTGCTTTACATGTTCTGGAACCTTCAGGTGTAATTTACAAATAATCACAGGATTAAACAATTCTGAGACTGCTCCAGAGAAGCAGGAAAGTGGGGTTGGATCTGGGAGGAGTTCTGAAGGAGGGGCTGCTGAGTGCCAGACCCTGTAGACCTAATCCTGTGGTTTCTTTCGGCGTTGCTGATGGATGAGTGGGGATGCTGTGTGGCCCACAATCTGGGAGGTGGGTGCTCTGTGCTGCCACCAGTCCTGACCTCCTGCTTCAGTCGCTAATAACTAGTTGCATGCTTCTGCTGTGTGTCTGCCCACAAGCGTGCACAAGTGTGTTCGTTTTCAACTGTAAATAGGTTTAGAAACGTATAGGAATAATGCATGGTCTTTGTAAAACATTTGGAAGGAAGTTAAAACTGTTTTTACTCCTACTCCTTAGAAACAGTCACAATGAACATTTTCATGTATATCTTTCTAGATTTTTTTTCTGTGTCTTCACACATGTGCTCAGACACACACATGATATATTTACAGAGGTGGGATCGTTTTTGTTTTGTTTTGTTTTGTTTGCAGTACGCGGGCCTCTCACTGTTGTGGCCTCTCCCGTTGTGGAGCACAGGCTCCGGAGGCGCAGGCTCAGCGGCCATGGCTCACGGGCCCAGCCGCTCCGCGGCATGTGGGATCCTCCCGGACCGTGGCACGAACCCGTGTCCCCTGCACCGGCAGGCGGACTCTCAACCACTGCGCCACCAGGGAAGCCCCAGTGGGATGGTTTTATATAAAATTTAGGGGCCTGCTCTCTTTTGCTTAACAAGATGTTATGGACATTTTTGCCATGTCAATAAAGATGAATTTGTCATTCATTCAGCAGATACTTACCGAGTGCCTGCTCACGCGTCTAGCACTGTTCTGAGTGCTGGGGGTAAAGCGTGGAACAAAAGAGATCAAATTTCTTGCCCTCCTGGAACCTATGGTCTCATTGGGGAGACCAGCAATAAATAAATACGATATGTAGTAGGTTAGTAGGTGATAAGTGCTATGGGAAAAAATGAGATAAGGAAGGTGAGAGGGAGGGAGGGAGTAATGTGCATTTCGCGGTTTTAAACAGGGTGGTCAGGTGAGGGGGAGGCCTTTGAACCAGCACGGGGGCTATAATGTTTAGTGAACAGCGTGCACTACTGAGAGGCTGCCAGGGTGAGGTCCATAGTTGGGGCTGGAGGAGACACCAGCTGAGCCTTGGGAGCTCAGGGCAGGACGCACTCAGGTCCCCTGTGGTAGAAAATCCAGACTTGAGCATTCAGGCAGGGCCCTATTCCAGTCATTAATGATAAGTATGACCACCGTTTAGGTAACATGACAGAGTTTCAAAGCAGCTTTTTATCTATTATCCTGGTCCTGCTGCTTATTAGCTGCCCAATTTGGGGCAAATAACCCACCCTCTCTGGGCCTCGGTTTCCTCCTTTGTGAAATAACAGGGTTCTCGTACAGTTTAAATGAGTTCATCCAAGTGCATATAGAGCGGTGCTGGTAAGACCTATTACCAAATAGTTCAGATGTTATTATTATTGCCTTTCATTTATTAGTCGTGACAGTCCTGCGAGGAAGACACTGTGCTCAGCGTAGAGATGAGGAAGCTGAGGCTGGAGGAGGTTGGCCTCCGTAGTTAACAAGTCCAGGGCACCAGTGGGTGGCGGGATCTCCAGGTCCAGGCCCAGCTCTGTCCATGCAAACACCTGCCCTCCTCCAGGTGGGTGCAGCTGCTCCTGTTTCAGGCGGATGCCCCAGAGACATGGCCACTACCTTCCTGATTGCTCCATAGTCTCCTCAGAAGAGAAGCAGCTCTCGGGGTCGCTGGGGGCGGGGAGGGAAGATGGCCTGGTTGGTCAAGGTGGAAAGAAGGAAGGACGTGGAACTTCCACAAGGAAGAACTGAGACTCAGAAGCTCTGCTCGGCATCCCCACTGCTGTCCATTCGGTGTCAATGCATCTTCTCCTCCCTCCCCTCCAATCGCCGTAAACACCAACTTGTAACTATCCCTCTCAAGGACTTAGAGAGGGACACGATAATTAGTGACTTTGCTAGTTTGAAATTTCTGATTTTGAGAACCATCCCCGTTCTTGTGTCTGCAGGAGATGGTTGAAAAGCACCAGCACCACAAACACAGCCAAACCCCATAACCATGATCACTGGCCTCCTTCCCGACGGCCTCCAAGCAGCAGCCTCACAGCTCACCTGGTCCTGACAGGCCTTCATGTGTGTAGGCCGTTGGACCTTTAGGACCACACACTTTACAGGACCTGTGGGTCTGAACAGAGCTGAGGGGGCCAGTGACTAGGGTCATTTCTCCCCTGAGGTCAACACCCCCATCCACCCCGCCACCCACAGGGACAACCTAGAGTAAATGCAGCACCAGGTTTACTTTGTGTCTGGTTCTCTGAAATGGAGCGCAGTGTGTTACCGTGGAAACCATAATATAAATGGTGGCTGCGTGTAGTTAAAATAGCAGTGTTAGTTTTATGCTGCAGGTACATTATGAGTTCAGAAGGCTTTTGTGGGCTGGCCTGAGAGTTTAACCATCATTTAAAATATGGTTTCTGTGGCTACACGCTGTCAAGATTCTGAACAATTACTTTTAAGCAAACCTTTAGAGCAAGTTGTTTGTAACAGGGAAATTGGCAGTCAGTAATTTATATGATATTTTCTTACCATCTCATGGGGTTTCTCTTGTCGCGGGACTGCTAAGCTCCCGGGAAGTCCTGTGGCAGATGGATGGAGCTGTGGCTCAACAGTAGCATGTTCAGAAACGGCGTCAGGGTGTTGGTATGAGCCAGTGCCTGGTGGAGCTGCCAGATGCTATAGCAGAGTAGAGAATCTGCCAGGAGCAAGGTAACTGGCATGGGGGGCATCCTTGGGTACCACCCCCCAAGAGGGGCTTAGATGGGTTGTTGTAAGACTGGGACAGCACTCCAACTTTAAACCAAGTCATGTGAGTAACATATAAGGAAACTGGGCCTGGAAAAGGGAAGACTTGGGAGGAATTTAGTAACTGTGTTTCATTATTTTGAAGCACCATAATGTGGTCCCCAAAACGAGACTGATAAGAGAGACACTTTAGTAATTTAAGGAAGGAGTTTGACAGCCAGAACTATTGAAGATAGGAAGAGTTGCTTTAAGAGGTAGTGAGTTCCCCATCATTAGAAGTATATAAGGAGAGGCTGACTGCTTACTTGTGGAGGATACTCTAGAGGGGATTTAAGTTCTGGATGAGTGACTACTAGACTTCAAAGTCTTTGATAGCCTAGAGCTTCTATGATTCTAGGGCATAGATGGAAAATTAATTTTCTGACCCTCCTATTCAGGGTGATTAATAGTGGCTGCCTGGAGCAAAGGTGAGATGACTTTGGAGCTGGCTCAGTCTGGGAGCAAGTAGGAGCTCGTTAATCGATTAGCAGTGTCTGCTATGGCAGGGGGCCATGTTGCAGGATGCCCAATATTAGCCATCGCCTTTCCAGTGGTAAGTGTCCAGTGATGAACTTAGACTCAGGTCAAGTAGAAGCAGGATGACCTGGTTTGTTTGGGATCAGCGGGGTTCTTCCGACCTGAACTTTGACTCCAAGACAATCCCAGTAAAACCAGAATGAATTGGTCACCCTAAGCAGAATGGATGGTCATCGGCGACTACATACTGGGTTCCATCTCTACTGATGGTGAAGATGCCAGGAGCATCTTCATCTTCTCAGAGCATGAGTGCGGGGCTCTGCCCTCAGTAGGAGCCCACTAGACAAGTGCAGAATAAATGAGTTGGATGCAGTTCCTGGGATATGGTTGCACTCTCCTTGCAATTAATTAATTTGTTTAATTAATTAAAATGACTTCACTAATTATATGTACAGGAGATTGCACATTTCATTTGGCTGAGCAGATGTCTCCACTAATAATTACGAAAGCCTGGGGTTGCAGGAAAGAGGGGTGTTGGCATATGAATTGATATTGAACACTTCAATGCCATCCCTTCCTACAAATAAAGTTGAAACTCCTATCCCCATTATGTCCAAGATGGATTGAGGAACAGATTTTTAATTTGCTTCTGGTAGTGCCAGTAGGTTGTGGTAACTTGCTTTTTGTGACTGGTGATCATTTTCTTCATCAAACAGCTGGCTGTGGAAGGGGTATGGGCTCCATGGCTTTGGAAGAAGCGGCCGAGTCAGGGTTAGATCTGGGGCCTCTGCATCGTTCAGATAGCTGGCTAACCCACTGAACTGTGATAGTAAACCACATCTCCCAGAAAAATAACAGGCACCTCATCTCCAAAGGGAACGTGCCTTCTTCTGCTACGTTATCCAGACCTTGCCCTGCCCTCACTCCGCTCCCATCCCTGGGGCCTTAGAATCTAAGGCAGACCCACAGACCTACCAGAGAATGAAAACCCTGACTGGCTACACACACAGACCAGGCAGTACCTGCACTTAAGTGATTCTGCATCACATAGGTGAGTGAGTGTGTCTCTGGAGTATCCTCGCTATGGTGATAAGGAGGAAAATTATTGGTAATCTAGGAGTGTTGAGCATCCCCGCTGGGCCAGAAACTTCCCGCACTCTTTGTGTTTCTTAAAACAGCCCTGCAGGGCAGGTGTTAACTTACAGATGAGAAAATGAGGCTTGGAGAAGTTAAGTAAGATGCCTGGGGTCACACAAAGCTGGGTTCATACCCAGAGCTTTCTATCTATAAAGCCTCTTGTTCTTTCCACCCCCTGCTCTGCTGGTAAATGATTTGGGGTCATGAAAGTCCCGTAGCCAAATCTGGAAGGATGTGATGGGAAGCCACCGGGCTGGGCTCACTCCTGCACACAAGCGGGGTACTGCTTGGGAGCCAGCCACCACTCATGGGCCCTCAGCACCTTAGAACCCACAGGGGCCTTGGGGTGATCGGTTCTGAGCAATTTCCCAGCACCCATAGGGAAGTGCTCAGTGCATAAAGATTCTGCTTTAAACACCAGTCAGCTGGCTATGTTATGACGGAGTGATGTACTCGTCAGAGAAAGTTCCAGAAAGAAATTGATCATTTCAGAAGAATCTTCAGAATGTTAACTTAATGTGATCTGATAAGAGAGTTTTCTTTCTTGCTCATATTCATGGTTGGGGAAAGGTGACCCTTCTGAAGCTTTTTGAGTGGTGTGTGAAGAAGAAACAAAGCTAAGGAAGGGGGAAAATACCAGCTGTAAAAGAACAAATAGATCAGTCTGCGTGCTGATGAATACATCTGAACGTGGCAGCAAGATTCCTGTTTGGGCAAATCAAGCATTGCAGTTGGAGAATATGCTCAACCTTGTGTGATGGTCCTGGTGAACCCCCATCCCTCTCTGGTCTGCCTGCCTGCCCCCCACCCAGGTTACTCTTGGGGTACTTGTCCATCCCTTGAAGCTTTCACTCCACACTCCTTATGAACTAGAGCAGGAATGGGGTGGTGTGTCTGAGTCACAAAAAATTGTGAATCATTCTTGAGATGAGGGAGCCCTGAAAATGTGACTCATTTCTGTAGCATGTACAGGTAAGAAATGGCTGTCTGGTTGTGACTGGCAACTGCCATATAATTTCTAATTTTGACTTGGTTGCTGTTGTTTTGGGGGATGGGATCAGACCTGGCCCCGGGTGGGTGCAGCGTGGAAGGACGCAGTGCCATTTGGACCCGGTTCCTGCCTTTCAGCACTTCGCCACCTGAAGGAGGCTGAGGCATGTCCATATTTGCAGAAAACATGTCGGTTTGAATGTGTATTAAGTGGTAAACTGAAAGATGGAAATCTTAAGCTTAATCAAAATTAAAATATATTTTTCCTAATCACATATCCAAATAAGTGCTGGAGGGAGGCTGCAGGGCCCAGCCAAGTAGCGTCCAGATTACATCAGTCTGTATTAGGAAGAGCACTGGGCTAGTTCATAAATTGTGTTTCTGTTTACACATCTGCTCTGTCTTAGTTGGTGTGTCAGCCTGGATGAGCTGGCTGAGTCTGCATACCTGTTATGAAATTCAAGATTTGTTCAATGTAAATGCACTTGAGAAATATCCTTACGTACTTTTATTAGCTCATAACAGTAATCCAAGAAGTAAAGAAACATAATAATGGAATTTGCTCATTGTTCTTTCAGGTTTGGGTAAAATTTGTAGCTAGGCTAAAGTTGCCAGAGATCAGAAGAGGTTGCTGCATGAGGACCAATGACTGGACATTCAGACTTGACCTTTCAGAAATGGGGGTTGGTCATCTGAGCCTGTTACATTATGGACTGGGAGTGGAGGATGTGAATAGGAAAAGAATAAGGGAAAATGGAGCAGTCTGGAGGCTGGTGCAAAAACTAGATGGAAATAGTAAGTGGGCAAAGAGGTGAAGCATATGTGGGGGGCGAGGAGTTGGGGATAGGAAAAGACCACAGGCATGCTTTTGGCTGTGAGTAACAGAAAAGCAAATGAATCGTGGTCTGAGTAACACATCCTCTCATAAAACGAGAAGTTGGGGTGAACACAGTGGTTGTCTGGTGTTGATCTGGCAGTTCAACAATGACGTCAAGGACAGGAGTTTTTTCAGTTTCTCTGCTTTGCCCTCCTTAGTGTTTTGGCTTCTTGTCTTCTCAGTTCTGGGAGTAAGATGTGGTTGCCCCAAGCTGCAAGGGAGGCTGTGAAGGGATTAGTAAGCTTTTCCAGCCTTGGTAGTAGAGGTGGGCAAGAGGGGTTAGGAATAGCTGGAGGGTTACCCAGACAGCCGTTGGGCATAGACCAGCTGTGAACAAATAAAAATAAAAACGAATAATACGTTGAATCACCACCACAAAAAAAACACATGCTCCTAGGAGTTTCCTACGTGTGAATGGTGTTCAGTACAAGCGTGTTACGGTGTGGAAGGGCATCTTGTAGGTCCCATTCCAGCAACGTGGCTGATCACCACCAAAGTCTGTGTGCAACACTGCAGGCTGGATTCAGGGAAAGCCGTCTGAAGTCCTGCTTGGCGGGAATGGAGCATAGGGAGGGAGGAGGCAAGGTAGCACCGTTGTGGATCTACCTTTGCTCCAGTTTCCAGCCCATGATTCTCAGAAGCAAGACAGCTGCTTTTCAAAGGTTAATGGTAGAGCTTGCTAATTTCTTTGTAAATTCCATTTTAATGAATAGATGCATTTAACTTAGGACACTGAGCTTCTGGTAGTAGCTCAAAGACTGATACCCCTTCAGCACCATTTTGAATTCCACACCTCTGTGCATGTGCATGTGCATGTGCGCACACGTGTGTGCATGGCTGCACCCTCTATTCACATCCCTGTGGTCCAGATCTGTTTTTCTCATTGCCTTACAGAATCCCGGTCTTGTCAGAGGACTGGTTCCCCTGCCCCGCACTTCCCAGTTTCTTCCCTCTTTCCTGTATCGGTGCCATACGGTGACGCTTCTTTCCCCATGGTGCTCAGTAGAGGCCAGCTATCTGATCTGTGGCTCTTGCTGCTTTTGGTCATTTGGTTATTGTTGAGGGGACTGCCACTCACCCATAACAGTGAGTCAGATGCCTTTGATCAAAAAAAATGGAAGCCGGCTGGTTTAAATGCAACTCCTTGCTCTCCCTCTAATACTCTAGAGCAGGGCCTCTCAAACTTTCACATGCACATCAATCACCTGGGGATCTTGTTAAAGGGCAGATTCTGATTCAGGAGGTCTGGGGTGGGGCCTGAGACTGTACTTCTTTTTTCGGGCCGGCGGGGGGAGTGGAAAAAATTTTTTATTAAGTTTTATTGGAGTATAGTTGCCTTACAATGTTGTGTTAGTTTCTGCTGTGCAGCAAAGTGTCTGCACTTCTTCTTAGCTGCCAGGTGATGATGATGATGCTGGTCCAGGAAGCAGGGATCTCAGCCCTCAACAAGATTTCAAGTGCTCAACAGCCACACATGGCTATGGCTACCACATTGGACAGCACAAATATTAAATATTTCCGCTATTGCAGAAAGTTCTACTGGACAGCATTGGCTTAGAGTCTAGCCAGGGAGAGAAGCCTTTGTTAAGTAAACAGACAACCAAATAATGTGGAGCCATGGACAGCGATAAAAGATTTAGTAGAGGGAGTCTTGTCAACGAATAACCTAGTGGATAGGGAGCCAGAGTTTCCTTGAGGAAGTGATGGTTGAGTTGGAGTTGGATCAGGTGGTAACCAGGCTTGCAGGGAAGTTGGGGAGGAGAGTGGAGGAGAGAGAATCCCAGAGTTCAAGCACGTGAAAGTGCCTCAAGATTGCGCTCACGCTCGCTGGCATTCGATAAATGTCATTCCCCATGCACACTCGTGTTGAATGTTTAATCCAGAACTGCGTGGAAGCACAGACCCTGGCTATCCCTGGTGAGCACAGGCTCTGGAGTCACATTTCCTGGGTCCAAATCTGCTTGCTTAAACTCTTAGTGCCTCAGTTTCCTCATCTGTAAAATGGGCAAAATAATATGTACACAGTAGAGCTGTGGTGAGAATTGAGTCAGTACCTGTAAAGCACCTAGGAGTGCCTGGTATACTGTAAATGCTATTGAGTTGTTGGCTGTTATCATTGTTGTTCCCCATGCCTGTGACTTGTGAGCAGGGGGCTGCCCTACCTCGAGCTCCTGGTAGAATCAAGGAGTATCTACTTGGTGCTGGCCTCAGCACTTGGGAGCAGGGCTTCTGGGCTCTAGGCTCCCACTTCCAGGTGAGCCAAGAGTTCTGAATCCCGGTGCCCCCCCTCCCCACCCTGCCCAATCCTGTCCTCTCTGCTTTTAATCCTCCCAACTGATCCCATAAATGGTTGGTTTGGCTATGCAGAAGGCACAGCAGTTGTAGTCATTTCCCTGGCCTGTGAGCCATGTAGCCTAATAACAATCCAGCAAGGTCAGTCCTGACACTAACATGTCAGATTCACATCATTATGGATGTTAGGACTCCAGAGGTGGAAGCATCTCACAGACTTCTATCAGGCTGGAACCCCAGTGCCCATTCCTGTCCCCCACGATGTGTCACTCAGGCACACATGGGGTGTCTTGATGCCGTGCAGCTACCACAGCCGGATGGACCACTCACAGCTTTGAGATATCAGAGGGAGCACTCCCACCCTCCCATTTTACCTTTTTGGTTCCGGTGCTGCTGGGCCTGTGGTATGTGGTGGCCCTTATCTGGGTGGGGTCTCAGGGTTTAATCTCTTTTCCTGTGAGGGAGTTGAGGCCATTATCAGAGCCATGACCTTCTTCACTGGCCTGTCTCAGGTCTGTCCTGCTGCCAGCGCAGAGCCAGCGATTTTTAGCACAGAGAGTGACCACTCTAAATGCTTGGGCCTAGATAGAGGATTTGCTGCACAGGATTCATTCCCAAAGAGACGTTTTTTCTAACCAAGTCAAGACATCACCATGAATTGGCCCATCCAAGCAATTCTTTTTTGAAATGAGATTTGATGCATGAGATGGGCCTGTATAATATCATTAGATAATACAATTGTTGAGAATATTAGAGTTGGGACTTGAGTTGCTTTAAAAGGTGAAAAGGGGTAGTAATGGTGGAAGTTGCTGAGATCACTGTTCTGGAAGGAATGAGTGTGTTAGTGGTTGCTGCCGGCAGGTCTCCTGGGCTGTCTGTCTGAGGCTTGCTGTAACCCCCCATGACTCAACCACCTTCAAATCGTTGGGTTCCACTTGCTTTTCCGAAGTTTTCTTCGTTTTATTTTTAGATTTCCACATTTATGCCTTCGGGGCTTCTTGGCTTGTGTATCACACACACGTTCATATGTCTGTGTGTGTATACACCCCTTTGAGCGCACACACACACAGACACGCACACACACACATCTCTTTGAGCTACATGTGCCTGTATAGTTGTTTTGTTTTGTTTGTCTTTTTAGTGGTCCCAGCTGAAAGCCCATCTAGGACTACCAACCCCAAAGAAAAAATATCTTCGCTGTATCCTTGAAATATTCCATTTCCTTATGGCCAGGAGGTGGTCGGATGTGGCCGTTGGGATTCGTCACTGCCCTTGGCCTCCGTGTCTCTGCATCCGTTGGTGGGTGTCTGTGGGGCAATTTCCTCCTCACATTAAGTAAGCACTGGAGGGGCCCATGTGGCCCTTGGAGGCTCCTATATTTTCCTCCCATGGAGGCTAAAGTCAGTAGCAGGGCCCCCTTTGGATCTTGTGATATTTTTCCATCCCCTGTGCCAGTTGGAATGGGGATGTACTTTTACTTAACAGTGGTGGGGACCCTGCATCCTTGCCCAGGGACTCAGGTCCGTTCTCGGGCGAGAAGAACCTTTATCTAGCTCCACAGGGTGGAGGGAGGCTGCTGGCTCTGACGTGGCTGCTGCAGGTTTGTGTCAGGCCAAGTGAGCAGCATCAGGGAAGGAGTTGGGTGCCTGACAGAACCACGTTACAGGACCTTCGGAAAACATCCCCTCGGGCGCCCCATGCACTTCTCAGGAGGAGGATGATAACTTACTCACGTAAGTAAGACCTTAAACCTTGACTGCAGTCATGAGCACCCCAAAATATTGCCTGAACCTCGCTCCCCAGTTTATAAGGACCCCAAGGATGATAAAAAGCAAGACGTGAAATAAGCTTGTGAAAATTGACACATTTTCCTTTGCTAATGATTTGAGTCAGGACCCATCTGAGTTAACACCAGCCAACGAACAATTGATTACTATTAAGGAACAAGCCCCTAAGCGATGAGTGCGCGCTTCTGTGCTGGGCTGTGAGAGCTCGGTTCATTTTGCCGCTCGCACACCTGACTTTTTTTTTTTTTTTTTGGCTGTGTTGGGTCTTCGTTTCTGTGCAAGGGCTTTCTCTAGTTGTGGCAAGCGGGGGCCACTCTTCATCGTGGTGCGCGGGACTCTCACTGTCGTGGCCTCTCTTGTTGCGGAGCACAGGCTCCAGACGCACAGGCTCAGTAGTTGTGGCTCACGGGCCCAGTTGCTCTGCGGCATGTGGGATCTTCCCAGACCAGGGCTCGAACCCGTGTCCCCTGCATTAGCAGGCAGATTCTCAACCACTGCACCACCAGGGAAGCCCTCACACACCTGACTTTTATGTGAACCTCTAAGCCCATCTCGTACTAGGATCTCCTTGGAGGCCAGGATTGGTTCATTTGCCTTCCAACAGTCCCTGGAACATCAGGGATGCTCTCTTTCTATGTGTATATCTTTGTTGGAAACACAGCAGAGGTCCAGATCCATAAAAGCAGACCAGTTTCCTGTCCTTTGCTCTCAGGTTGGCACAAAGATGTGCCAAGTGCTCCGTGGCATCACTGAGCCAGGTGCTCCATGGAAGGTCCCCTTCTTACCCAACTGGAAGTATTTTTCCAGCATGACCTGGATCTTAAAGGCCAGAACACAGCCTTCTGGAATTGTTAGAAAGTAGACACTGTGACAGGAAGGTAAATATTGACTGTCTTTAAAAACCAATGGAAGGGGCTTCCTCAGGCCCTAAGTAAAGTGAGAGCCCTTTGAGCACATTTACAGAGGTCAAGTTCTCAGGGATGGAGAGGGAGGCCTAGAAAAGGAGCAAGAGCTGTCTCCTTGCCTTTAGACAGGACTGTCCCACCCGGCGGGGGGTTGGGACTGTCACCTGCCTACCAGGCTGAGGAGGGATGCTCCTGCCCCCCGCCCCCACCACATGAGGTTTCGCTCCCTTTTCAGTATCACCTGCAGCCCAAGGAGGTAAGGGGGCTCTGCTGTGAGCTTCACCTTGACCGTCTGAGAGAATCCAGTCACGGATTGCCTGTTTTCTGAGCTGTTGTTCTCTCTGTGTAGAAATCCCAGGAAAATTCAGAGTGAGCAAAGCTTCCTTGGGCTCAGCCCCTACACTACACCTCACCCCGTACCTCACTGGGCCTCTTCTTTCAAAGATGTCACACCTGGTTTAGACCATCTCTTGACTTTTGCAGGAAAAGGATGGCTAGTGACGCACATTTGACTTCTTTGGAAACAAATTCTCCATTCCCAACTCCCTGGCAGAGCTCAAGGGAAGTGGGGAGGCTGAGGGCAGAAGGGACTGTCCACGCAGATGTGTGGGTTGGGAGAGCACATGCCTCTGGCAGCGCTGCTAGTCTGGCTTTACCTGGGACTCAGAGGGGCCTGGAGGTCAGACCCTACGCTGGGCTCTGAATCCCTTCCTCTCCTCTGCTCAGGGACCTACAGCACCCAGTGGCCCTTCATTCGGCATCTGTGCTTTTGCCCCTTCTGGCTTAGTGGTTAGCAGCTGGGGAGCTTTTCTGAGTGACCCTTAGGGAACTGGTTACTAGTCGGGGTGGCCCATTTGTCATTCAGTTAATCTGAGGAGGGGACCTGCAGTCTCCTACCTGCAAGGTGCCTGTGCGTGGGAGAGAGGGAGTGAATGAGAGAGAGTGTGTGTAAGTGTCAGTCTTCTGTTTTCTTACTTCCAGTTAGTCCCCATTTTCAGCCTCACTCCCCACCCTTCCCCACGACTGGCATCCTTGCTTCTCCCACCCTCTGGAGTTTACAGAGCAGATCACACCCTTCTTGTCCACATCTTTCTCTGAGCATTTGTCTTGCTATCTCAGTTATGCCTCTTGGCCATTTGCTGTCGTCCTGTAACGGGCTAATTGCCTCTTTTCTGTTCTTTTCAATGTTGTAAGTTTATATAATTTAAAAAATTCCTTTACTGTCATTTTAGTGGAGCCTTAGAAGGAAAAGGAGATCAACACATGTTTTCAATCTACCGTTTTTTTAACCAGAAGACCGTGGCATAATTTGGAATCACTTCCTAGAATTCCACTCTATTTCTATAGCTGCTATTTACCCTGTCTTGGCATTTTACATATTTATACTTTGCCCGCCCCCCTCTACCTGTCCATTAAAAACAGCATATGAGCATCTTTGTAGCTAAATCTTTAGGCGTATTATGATCTCCTAAGGGTGAATTTCTGTAAGTAGAATGTCTGGGTCAAAGGATATGTAAAACTTTAAGGTATTACTGGTGCATATTGCTAAATTTCTCTTCATAAATATGACACTAATTTGCATTCCCACTAGCCATAGATGAATGTGCTTGTTTCTCCACACTCTTGTTGATACTGGGTGTCTTTGAGCATGTATGTTTGGGTATATAATGTGAACATTCTGTGGGATAGATCCCTGGCTCAAAATGCCTGCACATCAAAGTTTGGATAGACATTAGTCAACTTACCATCAGTGTATGAGCATGCTTGCTTCTTCCACATTTTTACCAACACTGCACTATGATATAAAAATCTTTTCCAGTTTAATAGGTTGATTTTATTGATTTCTCCCGAGGTTGAGGATTTTTCATGTATTTATGCCATTTGTATTTCTTCTTTCGTGGACTGCTTGTAACCCATTTTTTTCTTTGTGTGTTTATCATTTTCTTGATTTTAAGCTCTCTTTATATATTAAGGATATTAATATGGATATGACAAATTGTTTTTTAAATTTTGTTGACGTTTCATTTTGTTTGCCTTTTTTGTTTGTTTACACATCCAACTGATAAGTTTTTTTCTTTTTTATTTCTGAGATACACATTTTAAAGTAATAACTAGAATTATGACTTATAACATTATACCAGTACATATAAGATTTTAGAAATTTCATGTAATGTCTGAAATATTTATATTAACATATTTCCATACAAATAACCCAAAGAAAGTTTAGTATTAGTTGTTTTTTTTGTTTGTTTGTACTGCAGGTTCTTATCAGTCTGATAAGTTTTATTATTAAATTTTTGTTTAATTTTTATTTATTTTTGGATGCACTGGGTCTTCATTGCTGCGTGCGGGCTTTTCTCTAGTTGCGGAGAGTGGGAGCTACTCTTTGTTGCGGTGCGCAGGCTTCTCATTGTGGTGGTTTCTCTTGTTGTGGAGCACGGGCTTTAGGCGCACGGACTTCAGTAGTCGCGGGCTTGTTGCTCTGTGGCATGTGGGATCTTCCTGGACCAGGACTCGATCCTGTGTCCCCTGCATAGGCAGGCAGATTCTTAACCACTGTGCCACCAGGGAAGCCCCTCTGACTGATAAGTTTTAAACAGTAAAGTTTATCAGCCTTTTGCCTCTGTGGTGTGCTTCCAGAATTACCTGAACCTTGGGCTTCTGGGATGTCCTTTATTTCTTCATTTGACCACACCTGAGGGATGGGCTGGCTGCACATGTGAATGTGACTGAGTTCCAGTGTGGTCCTCAGGTCCTGCAGAAGGAGGACAAGGTCACCATGGATAGTTCTCCGGGGGCTGCTTAGCCGCAGTGGGCGTGGGAGGTTGGTCCTGGGGAAGACGCAGCCCCACCTGAGACCCAACGTTATTGACCTGGGATGCGGCTGGCAGGAGTGTTTCAGGACCCACCTCACATTAGGATGATCCAGAGGCAGAGGGTGAATGTCATGAGGGGTATGGACGTGATGTGGACAAGCATGGCTGCTAATCTCAGTAAGCCCCTCCTGCCACTAACAGCTGGCCTCAGGGCAGAGGTGTTGCTCACTGGGAGCAGTGATTAAGAGGAGGGGCGGGCTTCCCTGGTGGCGCAGTGGTTGAGAGTCCGCCTGCCAATGCAGGGGACATGGGTTCGTGCCCCAGCCCGGGAAGATCCCACGTGCCGCGGAGTGGCTGGGCCCGTGAGCCATGGCCGCTGAGCCTGCACGTCCGGAGCCTGTGCTCCGCAACGGGAGAGGCCACAACAGTGAGAGGCCCGCATACCGCAAAAAAAAAAAAAAAAGAGGAGGGGCTCTTCCTGTCCAAATCTGTTCTGATTGAGCCTAAGAGGAAGTCAGGACAAGACAAGTGGGACCAGGGCTTTAAAGGGCCCACATTAATTTGGTTCAACTCAGGCTTTCTGTGATAAAAGCACAGAACAGCCTCAAATGACACAGGACAATGTTGCTTCGATGGCTTTACTTCCAATTTGTGTTTCTCCCCAGTGCTTACCTTACCAACTTGCCTCCTGCCTCTGCATTTTCCAGATTTACCCCTGGTGAGACGTGCCTGGGGAGGAGGCCGAGGGGGGCGGATGCTGGTAAATTGCATTCAGAGCATAAGCTGAGGACTTCCAGGATTGAGGGGACTTGGAGCTTCATTTTCCCCAGCCATTAGTCCATGCTCTAGAAATAAGTTCTGTTTCAGAAATGTGTGAACGGTGCTGACGGGATTTTCTTGAACTTTCAGCAAAGTGAGTTCTTCAGACCTATTTGAGATACTTTGACCAAACCTTCAGAGTGGCCTTTAAGATGCTGTCTACTATGGGGTGGCTATTCAGATGTATAATTCTATGTTGACTCCTAAAAATTAGGGATAGGAATTGGGATATAAAAACCGTAAGAAGCTGGATTGTGATCATTACAAAACTGCTACTTCCTTCTGCTCCTCAGACACACCAAGTTCACTCCCATCTCCAAGCCTTTGCCCCTGCCGCTCCCTCCGCCTGACCTGCCCTCCCCCAGATCTGGTACAGTTGACTCCTTGTCTTCATTTACGTCTTGCTCCAATGTGGCATTCTCAGAAAGCCCTTCTGCACAACCCTAGTTAAGGTAGCACACCCCCGCCCCCATTGTGCTATTCTCTCTCATATTGCCTTATTCTCTTTTCTTCATAGCAGTTACAATATCAACGATAATAGTAATAGCTAATATTAGGGAGTATCAACCATGTGCCAGACAGTGTTATAAAAGCTTTACTTGTATGAATACATTTGATCCTCACATTAAGTGTATGAGAAGAATATTATTATTCCCATTTTACAGATAAAGAAATCAAGTCCAGAGAGAAGTTAATGTAATAGTTTGGCCCTGGGAGTCTTCTATTCAGTAAACATTTATTAAACACATATTATGGACCAGGACCAGGCTCTCTGCTAGGATTAGGGGATCCAAAAATGAATAAGTCATTGTCCTTGCATTCAAGTCATCAGAAGACCAGTGTTCCAGACCAGGCTGGGCCAGTGACTCCTCTCTGAGACCCTGGAGCAAGTTGCTTACACAGATATATGTGCTTTAATTTTCCCATCTGTAAAATAGGAATAAAGGAACCTGCCCCAGCTAGTCCTCTGCATTCTTGGAAGATTTGTTGGTGAAATCACTTTGAGATGTGCACAGGGTGGTGCAGATGCAGGGAGCCATTGGGCATCCTCACTCTGGGACTAGGAAACAGCAAACATATTCTCTCTTCCTACCTGGATGAGGGAAAGGTAGATAATTAGCCACCACTCATCTCTGTCTTGATGGTACCAAGTCCTTATCAGATTTCACCCCCTTCCCTTACTTGCAGTCATTTTGTGGTATCAAGCAATTCTTAAATGTCTAAAAGAGTCTAGCTAGAATCTCAAAATCAATTTTTGGTCCATTGATGTAAGAGATGTTGTACTTATATAACTGGTCAATAGGGTTGTGGTATGTAGGGCAGCTGTCCCATCTGATTGAAAGTGGTGAGTTTTATTTTCCAGGGACCCCAAAATCCCTTGCCTACTGATGGTACTTTTTTTTTTTTTTGCGGTACACGGGCCTCTCACTATTGTGGCCCCTCCCGCCGCGGAGCACAGGCCCCGGACGCACAGGCTCAGTGGCCATGTCTCACGGGCCCAGCCACTCCGTGGCATGCAGGATCCTCCCGGACCGGGGCACGAACCCGTGTCCCCTGCATCAGCAGGCGGACTCTCAACCACTGCACCACCAGGGAAGCCCTGATGGTACTTTTTTGAAGGAAGTTCTTATTCATCATTAGGCTACCTGCCTGGCTGTTTAATTCCAACAGCTGGTGTTATTCTGAAACCAATGCAAGAGCACTGTTTTGGTTACTGTGGGTTTTGCCAAGGCCATTAATTAAAAACAAGCTCGTGATAATGGATGGGATGTTGGTATGTGATGGGGAAACAGCCCTGTGGAAAGGGATTCTTGCTCCTTGTCATCCTCTTGAGTTGGACTTTAAAGAATGGGTGACCAGACCTTTCAAGTAAAGCAGGCCAACATGTCCCCATGTAGGAAGAGGACCCCATCCTCCTAAATAGTATGTGAGAGGGAGCTTTGGTCCCTGGTTCTTGCCCTGGGCCTCACCCGTCTTTCTATCATCATGGTTTGTTTCCTGTGTCTAATTTGTTGCATGATCTGTTAATAACCAAACATGCCCTCACAAGCTGGGGAATATTTGCAGAGTGATAAAGCAATTATGTTATAATCTCCCACTTTCTAAAAGAGACAGGCATCAGGACTGCACACTCTGGGAAGCATCCAGGTGCCAGAGCCTGTTGATTCTGTTCTTTCATTCATTTGTACTGTTGCCATCCAACTGTAGGCCCCTGTCACCCCATCCATCCCCCACCCATCCGTCCTTCCATCCATCCATCCATCCATCCACCCAACCACCTGTTCCATCCAGTGGATCACTTATTTTTGAGCACTTATTATGGGTCAGGCCCTGAGCTAGGGCCTGGGGATGTAAAGATGAGTAGGTCACCATCCTTGCATTCAAGTGATTCATACAGTAATAGCAGGACATATGAGAGTTCAGTGAAGTGTTTCACGCTAGCATAGTTGGGGCTTAATATTCCCACTACCAAGAAAAGGCAGAGCTTCCCTGGTGGCACAGTGGTTGAGAGTCCGCCTGCCGATGCAGGGGACACAGGCTCGTGCCCCGGTCTGGGAAGATCACACATGCCACGGAGCAGCTGGGCCCACGAGCCATGGCCGCTGAGCCTGCGCGTCCGGAGCCTGTGCTCTGCAACGGGAGAGGCCACAACAGTGAGAGGCCCGCATACCGCAAAAAAAAAAAAAAAAAAAAGAAAAAGAAAAGGCAGGGTTTGGTCAAGAAAAATTTTACAGAGGAGATGACTATGTAATCAAGTCTTAAAAGACAAGCTAGGTGCTTACCTATATACATCCTCCCTCCTTCCGACCCGGCCTCTCATCCTTCCACAGATATTAACACCTGCTAGGGGCAAGTCCCTTCCTTGTGTGTATCCCCACCTTCCCTCGCTTTGACATTGGTTCATTTCCCACCCATGTAATTCCCTTACTGCTTCAGGCATGTCACCTGATCTGAAATTTGGGGCAGCATCCTGTTCTAAAGGTGAAGTTCCAGCTCCTGAGCTTGGCGTTTGGGATCCCTCCACTGTGCTGCCCCAGCCTGATGACCAGCCTGTGTCTCACTCGTCCTGTGACCAGCAGACCTACTCACTGCCCCCAAACGTGTCTTGCACGCTGCGCTCTCCCATCTAATTCCACTCACCCTTCAAGGAAAGCCTGGGAAGGTGTGTTGCCTCTTGGTTTGGGCCCTGGAGGCAAGTGTGGCTATTTTCATTGGATGCCCGTCCTACCACATTGTATGGTTACCTTTCTATGTGTGTCTGGCTCACTTTCCTTTTGTCACGTGGATGGGATTCTTGCTTCATATATCTTGGTTCTCCTCAGTGACTAAAGGGCCTACATATGGAAGTCATCCATCTCTATTTGCTAATTAAAATTGGGGGAAATTATACATTATTTATCACCTCCTCCTGGCAGTCCCTTAATTCTGCTGCTGAACTAGACTAGGTTGAAATTACCACTCTGGGACAAATGTGTGGTTTATCTAATCCATTTTTTAACTCTCAGGTAGGTAATGGAGAGTGTGAGAATGTGTGCTATTTATTCTCCATCTGCCCCCGCCCCGCAGATCTATTTCTGTCATGCTGTGTCTGGGGAGGCTGGCCCCTATGGATGACATCAGCTGGGCGCCTTTATTTTACCTTCTGGTTTCACTGGGTTTGGCCAGTAGGAGACACCAGCAGGAGATACAAGAACAGGAGGAGAGAGAGGTTGGAGTATTAATCCCCCCGATTTCTTTTTTTTTTTTTTGCGGTACGCGGGCCTCTCACTGCTGTGGCCTCTCCCGTTGCGAAGCACAGGCTCCGGACGCGCAGGCTCAGCGGCCATGGCTCACGGGCCCAGCCGCTCCGCGGCATGTGGGATCTTCCCGGACCGGGGCACGAACCCGTGTCCCCTGCATTAGCAGGCGGACTCTCAACCACTGTGCCACCAGGGAAGCCCCAATCCCCCTGATTTCTGGCAATGGCTTCTTTTCCATCTGCAGCCCGTCTCCCAGTGCTGGAGAGTCACTGGGCTCAGGAACAGTTGTTCCCACCCCTTTCCCTTCTAACTTAGGGGTGATCAAGGCTTCTTGCTGGTTTCAACCTCTGGGTGCCGCACCATATCTTGTTGGTTCCCTTAACCCTTCCTACACCTCTGTAACTGATCCATTCATTAAATTATTTCCATTTAAACCTTTTTGAGTGCCATCTATAGTATTACCGAGAGTCAACTTTGCAGGCTTAGTTATCAGCCCATGAATTGATCTGTTTCATTTTCTTACAAAAGGGTTTTGGGGTTTTGTTTTTTTTTTCGACGGGGAGCACACATTCAGAAGAATCTATGATAAAAATAACAGTCTCTTGGCTTCTTCCCTCCCTAACTTGTCACTCTCCCTTGAGGCAACCTCTTTTAACTCTTTCAGTTATTTTTTTCTGACATTTACCTCCATATTTAAAAATAATGTGCTTTTGTTTTACTCCTGTTTTAGAAATTATCTGCTTACTTCCTGTTATGATAGATGACGATTTAGCTCACTTATACCACCCTCCTACCTCCCCTCCCCACATCCTCACAGTATAGTTGTGTCGTTATTTATAGTTCCTCTACTTGGTTAGCTTTATAAGTAATATTTTTACTATCATATTTCTTGCTTGTTAACAACAGTTTCTCGACTCCCTTAATCAGTAAGATGAAGGTATTAGTGCCCTTACCCCAACTGCCTTCCAACTTTCCAATTTCTGTCATCTCTGTTTTTACTTTTACATTGTTAAGGGTGATAACACATTTTTATTTTGTAACTGCCAGTAAAAACTGTGCTGTGTCTGTAGTTTGACTCTAAAGACTAAAAAATCAGCAGATAGGGCTTACGTGATTGTGAATGTAGAAAGAAACAAGTTGTGAATTGACAGTCTACCCTCTGACATACTTGTTTGGTTTGCCTAGTGATTTTTTTAAAAAGTTTCAGCCAACATTTTAAAATAGGGAGAGTTTTCCTGACAGATTCAGAGTTTGGGATATTGTTTTAAAGGCTGTAACATCTGGTCTGATGTTCCATATGGCAACACTCTGCTGGAGGCTGCCCGCTTTAGAATGGGCTTTCCTACTCCAGTTGCTGCAGTCTCTACTACTCATACAGTGTATGCATGTGCTCAAACTCCTAGCCTGCTGTGTTCATTTACTTATTTACCTGACCCTGAAGGCGTTTAAGTGTGTGACCCTGATGCCTGATCTGTTGTCCTCTTTGGAGTCCATAATATGTATTTCCTTTATATACGTGGCTTTATATTTTTCCAAGAGTATGTCATTGCCTTCCTTTTTTCCCCCCACCAATTGCTATTATCATATCCTCATTTTTTTTCCTCCCAAACTCTCTAGCCAATTGGGTATTTTATATGTTCTCCCTTCCCCCCAGAGTTCTCTATCCTCCTCAAGTTTGACCTGGTTGCTGTCTAGGCCTGCTACACAATTGACATTTGGAATTTTCCTGTACTGTTATACTAGGTTAGTTCTGCCGCTTCCTGGATCTCATCTTTTCTTTGGGTCCATTCAGGTTCTTCAGAGAAGGAAATTCCTTTTTTTTTTTTTAATGCTTGGGAGAGTAGATACCTGGCTGCCCCATGAATACCAATGGCTCAACTGTTCTGACTTCAGATTTTATATAATCCCCGCCTCCCCCACCCTGCCACCTTTTCAGCCTCACATTTGATTCCTGCCCTCCGCTGCCTTGGCAGCTCTGAGTCATGAGCCTCTTGGCCATTCTGCCAGGCTGATGGACTCTCATAATATCTGTGCCTACTACAGGGTCAGGCTCCCTGTGGCTGCCTCATCAGTTTCTAATCTTTCATACTCTGTCTCTTTTCCACAAAGTTGCCCCAACCTCTTTTCCAGTAGCCCTTACCTGTTCCCTTTATTGTTTGAAATTATATCTTAAAAAAACTTATTTCACTCTTATCTTGGTGGTGATGTGTCTAGATGGAAAGCATATAAATGAATGCAGTTAATTTGTTGTCCACCATCTAAAGTAGGTGTTTTTAATCCTAAATTTATCTCTTTTAGGATTTAGAAGTTCCTTGTATTATAAACATGTTTATCCAATTCATAATTTTCTTTTAACTATCAAATTTAGATCTTGTACTAACACTGATAAAGCAATGGTAGCTGCCATAATCATCTCCCAGTTCTCAGGGGCTTACCGTGATTGAAGTTATTTCTTGCAGCTCTAACAGTCAAATGCAGCTGTCCTGGCATGACTGGCGTTCTTCCACAAAGCCATTCAGGGACCCAGGCACCTTCCATCTTGTGACTATGCTCTACCTTAGAGGATACATTCTCAACTGGGGCAGTATCACACTTAGGGGGGCAAAATTAGTTCTTGGGGCCAAAAAAATCTCATTTTAATACATAAATCACAGATATACATTTGGTACATAAACAGATAAACAGTGTATTAAAATTTCCTAGGTGGAAGAGGACACCTAGGAAAAAAGTATCTGAAAATGCTCCTTACAAGGGCAACAGTGATGAAAAAAGGTTGAGAAACACTGCTACAGGGCCTAGGAGTACCCTGTGTTCAGGTGGAAGGGAAAAAACAAGGTGGTGAAGGTTCACCCACTTCTTAACAATCTTGGCCCCAAAATGACAGAGACCTCTTAGCCCACATTTCATTGGTGAGCTCTAGTCATGGGTCCCACCTTGCCACGGGAGGAGCTGGGAGGTGTAGCTCCAGGCTAGGCAGCTGCCTCTCAGTGACAACTCTCAGCTAAATGAGGGGGAACACAGATTTTGGAGGATGGCTGGCCTCCAAACACAGGGGTCAGCAAACTTTGTCTTAAAGAGCCAAGTAGTAAATATTTTAGGCTTGTGGGCCATGTGGTCTCCGTCACAACTGCTCAACTCTGCTTATGGTGGCCAAAAGCAGCCATAGACACTATTGACATGAATAGGTGTGGCTGTGTTTCAGTAAAGCTTTATTTACATAAACAGGTGGTTGGCTGGCCTGCAGGCTGTGGTTGACCAACCACGACCGATCCCTACACCTGATGACCATTCCAGAGCTTTTCCATTGCCTCCTTTTCCTTGCATCTCAGGACCTAACCCAGGTTCTTCTACATTCCCTGTGCCAAGATGGGACCTACAGCTGCCCCTTAACTGAGTGAGGAGTCCGTAGTTTTTCTGTGAGAAGAGTGGGATGGGGTATGACCCTCAACCAAGTGAACTGTACAGGTCCCAAGTCTGGAGAAAAGGAATGCATATTGCATGTGACAGTATGGTATTAAGCCATCCCCACATCTAATCTCCACTGCCACCTGACATGGTAGGAGGCTGAGTACCTGGCACATGTAGTAAGTGCTCAGAATATGGGGACAACTCCTGTATTCAATGCTCAGGGGTCCCTTAAAATACCTGCATTAGGTGAAATAAGTCCTCAGAGGATCTGCCTCTCATAACATTAGAGACTATACCATATTTTCAGTGGATTATTTCAATGATTAAAGCTAATAGTTTAATAACACGGCCATATGCTTACATTAGAAACGGAATAGAAAACTACATATACAATATGATCTCAACCATCGTATTTTAAAGGTTTAGCAAAAAAAAAAAAAAGGAAATATTCTCACAAAACGATGGGATTATGAGTGGCTTTTCTTTTTCTCTTGTGTATGTTTAAAACTTTTACAGTGAGCATGCTTTCTAGGTGGAGAAGAATAAATGTTATTTTAAAACTATAGGGGAAGGGAGTCAGCACTGCGTGAGAGTGGTAATGAGGGCGTCTGCCCGCTTGTGGGCATAGACATGGACCCAAGGATTCCACCGGCAATTCTGTCGGAACAAGTCCCTCTGAGGCACTGTCCTGCTCACCCTCCCCCAAATTAGAAAGGCTTCTTTACATAGCGACTATGGAAGGGTTCCAGGCTGCTTCTCCACTGAGAAATTCTTCTCATTTCTAAGTGATGAGAAACTCATCTAGATTCTCTTTCCGCTGAGGCGGGACCAGCCTCTCTGAATGAATCATCCAGATTATCAATAGGGTGAGGAGAAGAGGCGTGCCTGGGGTTAACTGCGTGTCACAGGCATTGGTCATCTCGGCCTCTCCCCGGTGGGCTTACTTGACTTTGGGGAGAAATGAAATCACTTGCACCCTAAAGTGCTCTCTGTGTTGGACCACCAGCCCAGTGGCCTGACCTCCAGGTGCCCCTGCCCCCAACGGAGCAGAGAACAACCCATTCTGTAGTCGTAACCAAATTCAAGATCATACCCAAATGCCCCTAAGTGTCCAGGCCCCTCTGGGTTCCTCATTTGCCTCTTCCAGGTATTGAGTGGTTGGGTTTGGGGGCCCTCCACCCATGTCCTGCCCACCTGAGTCCCTTCTCTTCAGCCCTTGGCTGTTTCTTCTGGTGATTTCGTTCTTGAGTCCTGGGCTGTCTACACACTGGCTCAGCCTGTGCCCTCCGCACTCATCAGACCCGTTGCATTCTCCAGCTCTTAGCCCCTTCACTAGGACAGGGTGGCCCCTCACCCCTCACCCAGGGCCCTGTCTTGACTCTCAAGGGGCATCGTCTGCTTGAAAACAGCTCCCCGTGGCCTCCGTCTGCTTGCCCATAGCCTCCATGCCTCCCTGTATTCGACCTCCTCTGTCCTTGTTCCAGGACCTCCCTCTTAGCTCCCAATTAGGCTGGAGGAACCTTATCCCAGCTCTTTGCCTCCGCCCTGGCTCCTATGTTCTGAGAGCTGGTCCTAGCATCCTCTCTTTCATCTCAACACACATACCCTGGACATGCACGTGATGGACGCGCATGTGTAAGGACCACACTCCGGCAGGCACAGGCACCGGTTAGTCCTGTGTGTGCACATGGACTCCTTACGGTGACTTGAGAGACCCTATACCAGGGCTTCTCGGCCTCAGCACTATTGACGTTTGAACCCGATAATTCTCTGTTGAGGGGGGCTGACCTGTGCATTCAAAAGTGTTTAGCAGCATCCCTGGCCCCAACCCACTGGATGCCAGTATCACGTCCCCAGCTGTGACAACCAGCTATGTCTCCGGACATTGTCAGATATCCTCTGGAGGACGAAATCACTGCAGGCTGAGAACCACTACCCTACATGTCGGGGGACCCCTGCCCCCCCACCACTACTCCTCTGCTCTGTCCCACCCACTGTGCCTGCCGTGTGCACACCGATCCCTGCCTCGGGGCCATTGCTTCAACTGTCCCTGCTGAATGTCCAGTGTTCTCCACTCAGATTTTCACTTGTTGGTCCATCTTGGCCTCAGCTCAACTTTCACGTCCCCAAGGCCTTTCCTGAGTGCCCTATGGGAGCAAACCTAGTTGCTCCATCATGTTTACAAGAGAACTATCCGAGGCACCCAGCCTCGGATTTGGAGTTGAGAGATGAAGACGGGTGGGTGGCAGAGTCAGAAGGCTGCCAAGAAGCCCCTCTTGCCGGCTTATGTAATTCGCTCCGCGGAGAGAGAGCTCAGTGGGGCTCAGCAAGTGAGTCCCTGGCTGCTTGTCATGTGAAGAAAACTGATGGGAACGACACTTTTCCTCCTCTGCTTCCTGCCCTGCTTTTTTGTTCTTTGTATCGTGAATAATGTGAATACAGGAGGAGCCTCATACTTGGAGTTATTTTTACAAGGTCTCATCTCTGCTGCAGATGACTCAGAGCTGGGGCCTTCTCTTGAAGACGTTTCTTGGGAAACGCCAGAGAGGTGCTGCGCCCTAGGTGAGCTGGGGGTCAGAGAGGCCCCTGACCCATCTGGAGCCGTGTGCACTGGGGGCAGGAAGTGGGGCTGGAAGGAAGGCCTTGCTGAAGGCCAGCACTTCTACCGGTTTCCCTCTGCCTAGCCAGCCCTGCCTTTTCCTCACCATCCTTTTCTGCTCCAGCAGAAACAACCAGGATGGCCTGCCAGTCTGGAGAAGAGAGAGGGCACTGCTCCCAAGGTTGGCACTGCAGGCTGCTGGTAGACAAGGCCCCAGCAGGCTGGTGGCTCTAGTCTAAAAGTATGAAAACTACCTGGACAGTGGTCACCAGGCCCTGAGGGAAAAGGAGAATCAGAGAAACCTCTTCTCATGTCTCCAGCCGCCCCCGCTGCCCATGTTCTTGGGGTGTAAAGGCTGCATCTTACTCTCTATTTCTTCCATGCCTGGCGCTAAGACCCAGTGAATGTGTGTTGAATAAAGGAATTAATGAAGGAGAAGCACCTTTTTATGTGTAAAGCTGAACTACCTGGGCATGTGTATAGCACAGAACCTCATGCCGTGGAGGATGGTGGGTTCTGCACCTGCTCCAGAAGATGGGCTTGCCCAGACCTCAGCACGTGGACTGGAAGTTGTCATCACTCTCGGCGCGGGCATCATCTGACTTGACCCCTCAATACCACTCTGAGGGGCAGAGGTGTCGTTTCCTTTTACAGAGGGTCATGGAGATCAGCAGCAGCACGCTCAGCGCTGTGCAGTTAGTAACCGGCACAGCTGGGTTCTTCTGCCCTAAATCTGCCGATTCTGTGACTGTTGCCCTGACCCTGTGATGCCCTAGAACCTCAGAAACCCCAGAAGTAGAGACTCCCTTGCTTTTGGAAAAGACTCCACACCCTCCTTCTCTCACAGCTGCAGTGCTGTCCTTCCGGAAGATCTGGTCCCTTCCCTTCTGTTCTGCCTGTAGCGGAATTGCTGGTTCTCACCCATCTGCTACCCAACAACCGTTGGGAGAATTGGAAGGCCTCTCTCAGACACCTCTGATGGTTCTAGAGAAAGGGGGATTTGGGGGCATACACCCTTTTTCCTCCTGCTAAAATTCCCTAACCCCCCAACTCCCTTTCTTGCTGCCTTCTCCCAGGTCACACAGTCCCCGACTTAAAACCCAGGTGGATGGAAAAGGTTTCAAGTTGACCATTTGGAACTCAGAATGCATTTCTCCATAGAAGTAGCTTGAACATGATGCTGAGTCTACCTGTAATATATCTGAGATAGAGTATTAATAACATTGGCCAAGTAGAGAGCTAGTATTAATATGAATGATTTCATTAATTAATTAACTAATAATAAGCCATCACCATCTCTTTTTTTGTTTGTTTGTTTGTTTTGTTTTATTTATTTATTTATTTATTTTGCTTTATAACAAATTTAATCAGTTATACATATACATATGTTCCCATATCCCCTCCCTTTTGCGTCTCCCTCCCACCCTCCCTATCCCACCCCTCCAGGCGGTCACAAAGCACCGAGCTGATCTCCCTGTGCTATGCGGCTGCTTCCCACTAGCTATCTACCTTACGTTTGGTAGTGTATATATGTCCATCACCATCCCTTGCTTGGAAGACTGTAGCAGCCTCGTCACAGGTCTGGCCTTTTCCACTCTTATCCTCCTATAGTTTGTTCTCTATGTGAAAAGCTGATCAAGCCCCATCTCTCCTCTGCTCAGAGCCCTCCAGTGGGTTCCTATCCCCGTGACCTGGCCCGTTCCTGCCTTGCCAACCTTACATGCCAGCCTTTTCCAGCTCCAGAGAGCTTGTTTCGCCAGAGGAGTCAGCAGCCGCTGTTCCCTCTGCTTAGAACTCTTGTCCCTCCTCGAGTTACCTGGTACAATCTCAGTTCATTCAGGTCTCTGCCAGATGACACCTTTTCAGTTGCCCCAGGACACTTCAGATAGGTGACCTCAGATACCCATCCCCCATCACTCCTCTGCGCCCCTCCCCTTCGTAGCACTGATCATACCCATTCCACTGCTGGTGTATTTGTTTACTTGGGTCCTGTTGGTCTCCTCCACTAGGATGCCAGCTCCACAAGGGCAGGGACCTGGTTTGTTTTATTGGCCGCTCTGCTTTCAGCACTGGAAGAGTACCTGACATATGGTAGGTGCTCAATAAATACTTTTAAGTAAATAGATACATGAACGAACGAATGATGTGTCCACATCTGACCGATAGGCAGATTGTGGTCCCTTGTGGAATTTATCACACATTCCAAACATCAAAAATTAACTTCTTCATTTCCCAGCCCTTGGGATTTGAAGTGTAGGGACCTCATTTTAGTAATGAGTTCGTCGATTATTCTGGAAACCAGGACTTCTTACTCTGCATTCTTGGCGAAAATAGATACTCTTCTCCGGTTCTGAATTTGGCAAAGGAGGGGGGTGGGCACTTTGGTGTCGTGAGTCTCCTGCCTCCAGTTTTACTGAGAATGGCCATGTATTTTTGATTATTCTAGCTGGGTGCTTCTCACCTCGGCACCACTGACACTTTGGACCGGATAATTCTTTGTTGTGCTGTCCTGTGCACTGTAGGATGTAAGATGTTTAGCAGCATCCCTGGCCTCTACCCATATGATGCCAGTAGAACCTCCCAGCTATGACAACCAAAAAATGTCTACAGGCATTGCCATTCCCTTGAGGGACGAAATCATCCCAGGTTGCAAACTACTACTCTACCATGTGCTGGAAGCCTCGCCACACCCACCCCCCGCAACAAAGAATTATCTAGCCCCAAATGTCAGTGGTGCCAAGTTCAAGATAGCCTGCTCTAGCACAGCACTGATGGAAATGTTCTATTTTGTGCTGCCCAGTGGTAGCCACTTGTCACATGTGGCTGTGGAGCACTTCAGATGTGGCTGATACAACTGAAGAACTGAGTTTTTAAGTTTATTTCATTGTAATTAATTTTAATTTTTTTCAAGATTGTTTTTATGTGGACCATTCTTTTAGTCTTTATTGAATTTGTTACAATATTGCCTCTGTTTTATGTTTTGGTTTTTTGGCCCCGAGGCATGTGGGATCTTAGCTCCCTGACCAGGGATCGAACCCACACCCCCTGCATTGGAAGGCGAAGTCTTAACCACTGGACTGCCAGGGAAGTCTCCATTAGTTTTAATTTAAATAGCCACTTAAATAGGCTAGTGGCTACCATATTGGATAGCACAGCTCTAGAGAAACCTGTGCGGCTCACACTTTAGTGTCACACAGATCATCTGGGGAGAGCAGAGTCTGATTCAGCAAACCTGGGGTGAGGACTGAGAGTCTGCATTTCTAGTGAATTCCCAGGAGATACCAAGGACCACAGTTTTAGTAAGATGACCTAAGTCTCTAACCTAAAGAGCATATAAACACAAAAATGACATTTCTGCTGCCTGGAAGGGCTTGTTAAAAGACACAGTGGTGTAGTATGGGGTGATGGGGAAAATACGGTCTGTGGAGTCAGACAGATAATGGTATGAATCCGCTGTTACTCAGCTGTGTGCCCTGGGCAACTTACTTAACGTCTCTGAGCCTCAGTCTCCTCAACTATAAAACAAAACAGTGATCATTCCCAACTTGCAGTGTGATTCTGAGACACTGTATTTGAAAGCACCAAGCCCAGTGCCTGCCTGGCCCATACTGGGCACTCAGGAAATAGCAGCAGGTGTTACTGATTCATCTAAAGTATAGGCATCATTTACACACATCAGCCCTTACGTTTAGGCCATGCCTGAGACCCCCATGTCAGAATCACTCAGATGTTCTTTGGAAAAGCAGATCCCTGGGCCCAGCCCACACCTACTGAGTCAGAGCCTCTCACGGTGGGGCCCTGGAAGCTTTGTTTATTGTTGTTTTTAATTGAGGTAAAATTCACATAGCATAAAATTAACCACTGACCATTTTAAAGTATAGAGGTCAGTGGCATTTAGTGCGTTCTCAATGTTGTGCAGCCATCACCTCCGTCTAGTTCCAAGGCATTTTCATCACCCCAAAAGGAAACCCCATACCCATTAAGCAGTCACCCCTCATTCTCCTACCAGCCCCGGCCCCTGGCAACCGCTGGTCTGCTTGATATCTCCATGGACTTACCTACCTTCTGGGTATTTCAGATAAAAGGAATCATTCAATATGTGACCTTTTGTGTCTGACTCTTTTCACTTAATGTTTTCGAGGGTCATCCATGTTGTCGCATGTATCAGAACTTCATTCTTTTTTATGGCTGAATAATATTCCATTGTATGTAGATACCAGATTTATCTGTTAGCCAGTTGATGGACGTTTGGGTCGTTTCCACTTTTGTGGCTATTGTTAATAGAGCTTCTTTGAATATGTGTGAACGAGTTTTTGTTGGAGTGCCTGTTTTCAGTTCTTTTGGGTTTACACCTAGGAGTAGGGTTACTGGGTCATTGATAACTCTAAGGAACTGCCACACTATTTTCTAAAGCAGCCTCACCATTTTCCATTCCTGCCAGCAGTGCAGAAGGGTTCCAATTTCTCCACATCCTCACCAACACTTGTTATTATTTTATTATTACCAACGTAGTGGGTGCAAGGTGAAGCTTCATTCTTAACTTCCCCAGGTGGTCCCTATGTGTGCTAGAGCTATATTCAGGAGAGCTTGCCCTGCACTGGGTTAAGTGATGGTCTACTTCTCACAGGGGTGTGGGACTTGGGACTCGGTCAAACAGTGCTTTTGTTGGGCTGGTGAAACCCATCAGAGGATTGGAGTTGTTACTTTGAGTGTGTTTAAGAGGTTGGATTTTTTTCACACATCTTACTGTCTTAGCCCATAATGAAAAACCACAGAGGATGGCTTATAAACAACAGAAATTTATTTCACACCGTTCTGGAGGCTGGATGTCCAAGATCAACATGCCAGCATTCTGGTCGCATTCTGTGAGGGCCCTTTCTTCCTGGTGCATTGCTAATACTTTCTCACTGTGTCCTCACATGGCAGAAGGGGTGAGGGAGCTATCGGGATCTCTTTAATAAGGGCACTAATCCCATTCATGAGACCTCCACCCTCATGACCTAAGCACCTCCCAGAGCCCCCACCTACTAATAGCATCACCTTTGGGGGTTAGGATTTCAACATATGAATTGGTGGGGGAGGGACAGAACATTTAGCACGTAGCACTTACTCCCTCCCCTTTAGTAAGGGGAACTGAGAGGATAGGGACAGCTTGTTCTCAGCTTGCCCTGGAAAGGCCAGATCAGCGCAGATGACCCGTGGGAGCCCCCCCACCCCAGTGCCCCCATGGGCAAGTTACTGCAAAGCACCTCTACCTGTGGCTTGGGGCTGGCCTGGAGGGCCTGTCCCGGCACGAACTGGCTTTGAATTCTTCTGTTTTAATAAAATTTAATGTGAAGTTTTGCACTCTACCGGATAGTATAGCTGGGCCTGATTTAATTTTTAAAATTAGGGGTTATCCCCCCAAATATTTAAGTGTATTTCAGGAACACATCAGGTTAATCCTGTGGCTCTGAGGATAAAGGTGATAAACCAGGGTTAGCGGGAAGAGGAGTGTCGGGGAGGGGGTTATCGTGGGAGTGCTTCATGAAAGGAATAGTATTCCTCTCTAACAATGAGGATTTTGTTTCCCTCTTCCGGAATTTCCTCAAATATAATCTCTGGGGTGGAAAACAACATTTAAACGATGCATTGTATCCACAAGCAAAGGGAGCAAGGTCCTACTGTAACTCCCTGGGCCACCTCAAGATTGCTCTAGGACAGAAGCCCAGCACCCATGGCCTCCTTAGATTCTCAGCCTTGGCCACATGTCACAACACCTGGCCAGCTTTAAGCACTATTGTCTCATGGGTTTTGGTGAACCCCAAGCATCTGTGTTTTTTAAAACTCCTCAGGTGATTTTGATGTGCAAACAAGACTGATAACTGCTGTGCTCACCCATGGGACACAATGGTGCAAAAAGCAGACACTTGCTATGCCCTCAGAGAGCTTACAGTCCGACTGGGGAGGCCCCCTCGTTAATCACATAATGAATTAATTGCAACTGTGATAAGTGCTGTTGCACACTTGCATTTCTGGAGAGTCAAAGAAGTCTCACTGAAGCTGTATTTGAAAGCTAACTAGATGTTAATGAGGGGGGAGCTAGGAGAAGAGCATCCCAGTCAGAGGGACCAGCATGTGCAAAAGTTCTGGGGTAAGAAAGAGCTTGGAGTGTGTGAAGACCTGAAAGACAAGCTGACTGGAGCTGTGAGCAAGGGAATAGGAGGCCTGAGGAGGTTGGAGAGTGGATGGTGGTCCGCCATCCTTTGTCAGCCTATGATAAGTCTGTCTGATATGCTCTCAGTGTTTGAGCTGCTGTAATATTGGTCGAATACCCCAGCTTCTGTGTTCTGGAATAACCAGATGCATGAAGACCTGATGAAGTGGCCACCTGTCTCTCATAATGACCTGAGCAGGAATGCCCTCTTCTAGTGCCTATAAATTATTCTTTTCTCCACCTCCATGGAGGTAAGAGTGGGGCATCTACAGAAGAGGAGAGATGGTTAGAGAGAGAATGGGAGTTTTCACCACATTGGAAAAGCTTCCAGGCCTCCCCATCTGTTGATAGAATGTGTCTCACTTGAAAATTAGATCTTCTTCCGTGTCACCATCATCTCTGTGCAGGAGAACTTGTTTGACAGAATGAGTGGCCCCCACGTGACTGGAGTCTAAGATTTCTCATTGCGTTGATTACTCTCCACCCTGTTTCTTAGGTGTTCTTAGATTAAATCTACAGATTTAATTCCTCCTCCTCCTCAATTTCTTCTCCTCCCCCTCCTGCTTTTCCTTCTTTTAAAAATCTGTGCCAATTTCTAATTTATTGTGGGTGGCATGGAGGGAATTCTTCACACTTCATTGGGTCCTGCTTCCCATTTCAGAAGCTCCACAGTTTGTCTCCTGTGTCCCCTCCCCTCCCCTGGCTGCCATCCTGCTTTTCCAGTTTTCATTTCAACTTCTCTGTGGCCTACAGGAGCCCTTCCTCTTTGGTTTGAGCCCCTCAATACCCATTTAAAGTGTTCATGTCTCTATAGTAATTTTTCCCTCCCAAGACTCTTAAATCTTCATTCTCCCCTTAACTCTAACAGCAGTGTGGTCTGTAAGGCATCATTAGTCACCACTGTGTGCAGAAGGGAAACTGAGACCCAGACATCCGTGTGGGGCATGGGGCAGAGTCTGGCCTTGCCTGGTGGCTTGCTGCCTGTGGGTCCCTGGAAAATCACAGAGCCTTCCAGGGCTGCGTCCTCACTGGTCGTGTGGGAAAGACCTAAGTGAGATTTCCATCCCCGTAAGGCAGTGCCGTGGTAGAGAGGAAGGGCTTTCCGGCTTCCCGTTCTGGTTCCGTCACTTAGTTCTGTGGTCTGGGACAAACCAGCAGGCCTCACTTTCCTCACTTGTAACATGGTGATACCAACAGTGACCCCGCAGGACTGTTGTGACTATTCGGGTGCTTCTTGGGAAGGCCCAGCACCAGGCCTGGCCTGTGTTTAGGCCTTCAGGATGTGGTAGCTATTCCATCTCCTCTCCCTTCTGGAACTCGGCTGTTTGTCCAAGGTAACCCCAGCCATTAGTGGTGGAACTAGAACCCAAGTCTGCTGGCTGCCGGCCCGGAGCCCCTGGGTGGAGCTCCCTGTAAGTCCTGGGCTGGCATCCAGAGAGGGTGGGCCTGGGGCCACCGAGGTGAGACTCAGTGCCCGTTAGCCCTGGTGCAGGGGGACTTCCCACTGGGAACTCTCAGCACAGTGGCAGGGGACCCATGAGGTCACACACCAAGAAACTGTGAGTCATCGGGACCCCTGCACCCCTGCAAAGCTGCCCTGCAGCCCCAGTACCAGCTGGGAAATTGTTTCATGGATTCCTGTTGATTTTCACGTTGAGGGAGGAGCATGGCTGTCCCCACACACTGCTGTGTGGTAGTATTGCTGACACTTATCCAGGGCCAGTTGAGAGCCAGGAAATGTGCTCAGTGTAGGACCTGTGCTCTTGCTGAGCTTGCAGCAAGGAAGGCACTGCTAACTCCATTTTATGAAAGAACCAGGCCAAATGGCCAGTGAGGGGCGGGGCCAGATTTGAACCCAGGTCTGCTTGGCCCCAAAGCTCTTGTTTTGTGCATGAAATTGTATGACCTTCCGTCGAGTCACATTCACCACGAGGCTTCTCCAGCAGTCATTTAATAATAGAACACTTGTTCACATCCCAAAACCCACATCCACTGTCAGTCTATGTCAGCCCTGACCAACTAATTTTCACCACTGGTCAAATTGGATTTGGCCAAGTTACCACTGTTGAAGAGAAAAATAGATGAGTCCCCAAACTTGCTATAAAATGGGAGGGAGGATAAGGTGGCCCCTGTGTTGGATGCCTCGTGCCAGCTTAGGAAGAGGGAGAATGAGCTGACATGCACCCTACTTTCCTGGCTCGCCTTAAGTAACTTCTTGGGCACTTTTGGAAAAACCTGCACATCTATAATGCATGGTCTGAATACCATCACAATGGAAGCATGATGTGAGTCAAGAACCGATTCGGTCCTTATTAAGAGCCTCCTTTCATAGCTAGAATGTGCCATGTTCCTTCTGTCACAGGAACTTTGCACAGCCTATTCATTGTGCTGGCAACACCTTTTCTTTCCGTCTTTTCCCTCCTGCCCCCACCCTATTTTGTTTCACTAACTTATTCTTAGGGCTCAGATTAAAGACTAATTGTTTAGGAAAGCACCACTGACCCTTTCCTGTGCTAGATCTACCCCTGACATATGCTGTTAGGGCAGTAATCATACTTCTTCAGAGCACCGCTATTATAGTTATTTCTAATTTATTAATGTTGGTTTCCCCACTAGAGGATAAGCTCCAGGAAGGCAGGGACCACATTGGTCTCAACTGCTGTATGCCTAGTGCTTTGCACTTGCCTGCTGTATACTAGGCACTCAGTCAACAATGGATGGACCAATGGATGGTTGGATAGATGGATTGAGCTAGTTAACTTCATTTCCTTTACCTTAACTCCAGCCAATATACTCTTCTTGCAAGAAAGGGGGATTGTAATTGCCTGTTTATATGTCTCCCTTGGGGCTCTTTGAAGAAGAACCCATATTGAGAACACTAGAATCTAGTCCAGCACCTGATACATAAAAGTTGGCTGTGTGGTCTAAGCTTAACCTTGCCCATGAGTGATTCCAAGGACTATTGCTCCTGTCGGGGAGCCTGGAAAGTTATTTTCCCATGTTGAGAATAAGGATGAAACACTCATGGAAACTGAGGGAAGTCCATCCCTGCTTCCCACCTCGTGCCATGGTTTAGCTTCTGGGTAAGATCTGCTACTGAAGTTGCCAGTTACTCTGTTGACTTATTTATACATAAATAGTTATTCCCATAACCTTCACTTCTCCAGCATTCAGAGATAATGATAGACGATCTTTGTAACATCACAGACATCGCTTCCAAAGCATTCCCTTGCTATAGGAATGTTTATGATGTGCTTATCGCTAGAATTTCATGAGCAACAAACTCTCAAGTTGCAAATGACTTAGCATTTGAAGCAGCGAGTGAGAGTGTATATGTGTATGCATTAAAAAAAAAAGACTTTGAAACGGGAAGTTTTTCTTCTACAGAGATGTCTTCTAAAGTTTAAAATAAGAACTACATAAAAGCTGAGAGTTTAGAGGAATGAGCACTTTCTCTTAAGCATTCAAATGGGGGAAATTGACTTGTAATCTCTCCCTCAAGTATTAAGGCAATAGACATTTAAAGGCTTTTTTAGGAGCTGGCTGTCACAGACAAAAGATTTCTCAATTTAAAAAACATCATTTTTATAACATTAAATGGTAGGAGTGAACACCAGCAGCCCTCTTGACATTTTGGAAGTGCTTTATTTTTTGAAACGTCCCAGTCCATTTTAATAGATGACACTTTTGTTCTTCCCATTCCGGGCAGTAGCTTCGGCTGGGGTTGCCATAGTTACAATTGGAAGTTCATGGTAGAGCAGGACAGGGCTCCAGGCACAACTTCTGACCAGGTTCCCATGAACCCAGTGTGTTGGTGCCACCACCTCAGACACCCCACCGCCACACTTTCCCAAAGTCCCTGCTGTAACTCTCCTTCTTGGAGAGAGACTCTCTGAACAGTCTGAACTATAGTCCAGAGGGTGATTTTTTTTTTTTTTTTTACGGTATGTGGGCCTCTCACTGTTGTGACCTCTCCCGTTGCGGAGCACAGGCTCCGGACGCGCAGGCTCAGCGGCCATGGCTCACGGGCCCAGCCGCTCCGCGGCATGTGGGATCTTCCTGGACCAGGGCACGAACCCGTGTCCCCGGCATTGGCAGGTGGACTCTCAACCACTGCGCCACCAGGGAAGCCCCAGAGGGTGAATTTGACATCATTTTTATTTCCAGCCACCCTCTCTGAACCAAGAGCTCAGCCAGACATCTCAGGAAAGTTGCACTCTTTACAAACGTTTCCTATAGCAATGCTTCTCAGCTGTGGTTTGTGGAATGGTGCTGGTCTGCAAGCTGTGTACCGGTCCACGAGATCAGTACAGAAATTGAGAGGAAGAGCTTAAAAACTCTCATGCCGATTTGACAGAGTAAGCTGTTGAATCATTAAGAAGTAGGCTTGGGGCTTCCCTCGTGGCGCAGTGGTTGAGAGTCCGCCTGCCGATTCAGGGGACATGGGTTCGTGCCCCAGTCCGGGAAGATCCCACGTGCCACGGAGGGCTGGGCCCGTGAGCCATGGCCGCTGAGCCTGTGCGTCCGGAGCCTGTGCTCCGCAACGGGAGAGGCCACAACAGTGAGAGGCCTGCGTACCGCAAAAAAAAAAAAAAAAAAAGTAGACTTGTACTCTATGAATATTTTTGTCATTTCATTTTTCTACGAGTTCCTTTTCTTATATTTTATAAAAGTATTCATCCGTGATGGATCAGAAATTAAAACAAACAACTGGTCCTTCATAACAAAGAGATTGAGAAGCCCTGTGCTGTAGCACTTGCAAGCTACCTCTGCTCCCTGTGGGACAGGTAGGCTGTTGAATGAACTTGGGGAAATCACAGCACTTACCAAATGATCTTGTGGTGAAACGTGTATGTCTCTCTCTCTCTCCTCTCTCTCTCTCTCTCTCTCTCTCTCTCTTGCTAGGCTGTTGCTTAAAAGCAGGACTGCATCTGATTCATCTTTGTAGCCTCGTTCCTTAGAGCCCTGCCTGGCACATCGGAGGGCGTGGGAAACATTCGTCCTGTGCCTGTCTGCTCCCCAATGACATGAGAGTGGCTGAGGCCAGCCTCGCGAGCTCCCGCGACTTCTGGATAGTGTCCTTGGCAGGCTGGTGATGGAGAGCTGGGAGCAAACGATGAAGAAGTGACCTTTCTTTCTCTTTTTCCCACAGAACTAGGCCTCCTCTTCCCACCTGCCCAGCAGCATGAGAGCAGCATGACTGGCCGGCCACAGGAGAAGCCCCCAGAGCCAGGCCCCCAACTCAACCATCTGCTGCGGAGGCCAAGGTGAGCTTGCTTCCCTTTTCCTGGAAAGTTTCGGCATTTTCATTTGAACTAATTCTCTGTGCTTTTGTAATCCCTTGCCATATGCTGGAAAAATGGGGTTTACTGGGACATGGGTAGACTGAAAAAGTACATGTCAGCCTAATGGGGCAAAACGTGCTCATTTCAGCTAATGGAGAGGCCGATGGTGGAGCAGAAAGGACACTGGATTGAGTTTCTGGGGACTGAAGCTCTCATTATTCCTCCACCACCTCCTAAATCTGGGGCCTTGGGCAGATCTTTTGGGGATCGGGTAGCCAGGGAATTTTGGGTGAAGGAATCTCTGGGATAGGATAGAATTGGAAGGATGGTCCACTCATGGTCTGGGACTCTCAGGACGCCCTGGACAGTCTCCTGTCCAACACAGGGTCATAAAACCCCTTAGAGGATAAGCCAGGCCAATTCCCGGCCAATGTTGAGGAATGAATTGTTAGAAAATTCTTCCTAATATTGAGACAAATTCTTCCTCTCTGAGATTTCTGTCTTCTCTCCTCTGCTCTGCCACATGGACCCACAAAGACTGGGCTTTCAAAGACTCTTCCACATGACCCTCTCTTTGGATTTGGAGATGGCTGTTGTGGCTCTGTTTTTCTTTTTTGTATAAATTCTCCCTGGAGACTGGCACCACTCACCTTGTCCTCTTGTCCCCTCCGTGTTAGAAAGGGCTTCATCACCTCCAGTGTTGGTCCTCAGTGCTCACTCGGCCTGTACCATCCTCAACAGAGAATCCTTCGTTCTCATTCTTCAGGACATATTAAGAGACCCCTTTGTGACAGTCACTGAACTAGACTCTGGAGGTACCTCAGTGAACAAGAAAGACAGGGTCTTTTTCTTTTTTAAGATAAAATAGGTATGGATCCTTGGAGACAGTTTGAAATAAGCATTGAACCATTTCTGTGTGCTCCTTTTAAATATTTTATCTTTTCAACTTTTTTCTTAAATGTTTCATGAGTGCTTGAAAAAGTGTGTACTCTCTAATTATTAGATATATAGTAGTTTTCTATATATGATCATTAAAATAAGCTAGTTCATTGTGCTGTTCAAATCATCTGTAATATGTCCTTGTCTGTTTTTGTCTGACTAATCTTCTCAGTAACACATTATTGAGAGACATGTTAAAAAATCTCCCATTGGATTTGTCCATTTCTCCTTGTAGTGCCAAAAATTTTGCTTATGTATAAAATTTTGTATATTTTAAGGCAATGCTGTTTGGTTAGAACAGGTGGATCTTACTGATGAATTGGGATTCATTTCAACCATGTTTATATTTGTTTTTTTTCTGCTCCTTTGGTTGAGATGTTTTTCCCTCCTCATTCCATCTTCTATCTTCTTATTTGGAAGTTATGTGCTCTGTATCTGTTCTTTCAATGTTTAGCCCATCTATTTTAACAGGCATACTTAACAAAGTCTAAAATTAATCAATGTCTTTACCTGCCTCCCCCAAAATACAAGAACCATAAACTGGTTTAATTCTAACCACTACCTCTCCCAATTTATATACAATTGTTATCCTGTGTTTTCATTCTGTCCTGTTTTTTTCCCTACAATTTAGACATCGTTGTTTTATATGATGTGTTTGTATCCACATTCTTATCAATATCTTTTCTCCCATTCTTTCATGAATTGGAGATCATTTTCCTTCCGCCTAAAATAAACCCCTTTAGCATTATCCTTTAGTGAGAGTCTGTTGGTGGTGAACTTTCAAGTTGTCTTTGCTTTGGTTTGGTTTGGTTTTTGTTGGCTTGAAACTGTATTTTGCTCTCAATTTTGAAAGGTAGCTTTACTGGATATTTTCTCTTCGGTCACTGAAACCATTATTCCACTACCTCTGGCTCTGAATGTTGCTGTTGAGAAGTTGGCTGTTGGTCTTCCTTTATAAGTGACCTGGCATTTCCCTCTAGTTACATTAAAGATGTTGCTGCATTCTTTGGTGTTCTGCCACTTCTCTCTCATGTAACTAGGTGTCAATTTCTCTGTCTTTATTCTGTTTGGGTTTCATTGGGATTTCTAGAGCTAAAGATGAGTGTCTTTCAACAGTTCTGGAGGATTCTCACCCTTCATTCTTTGAATATTGACTCTTTCCCGTTCTTTCTAATAGCTCCTTTTGGAACTCCAGTTAGACATATGGTGGACCTTCTCATTCTGTTCTCTGTATCTCGTAACCTCTATTCCATATTTCTCACCTCTTTGTCCCTCTGTGCTGAACTCTGAATAATTTCTTCAAACCTGTCTTCCATTTAATTTATTCTGTGTTTCAAATGCTGTTTAATCCATCCATTGAAATTTTTTCCTTTCAGCTTCTTTATTTATCATTTCTAGAAGTTCTGGTCCATTATTTTTTAAATCTGCTTGGTGATTTTCTCTTATTTCTTGCTTATATTTGCAAACTTCTTAATTTCTTTAACATATTGAAGTTGCTAATTAGAAATTGTAGAATTTCATGTCTGGTAATTGAGAATCTGAAATCTTTGCAGGTCTGATTCTGCCATCTGTTGCTTCTGCTGGCTAGTACTCATAATGCCTTGTTTCCTTGTTGTTGTTATTTTCTTTGAGCTGTTCATTTTCCTTAGAACTTTACCTTTGTGAACTATTTGAGGTATGGCTTGAAGTTAATTTTTCCAGAGACATTTTGCATTAACTTCTGCTAGTTGTCTGGGGGCACTCCCAATCAAAAATCACTTTAAATTCATTTTCTACCCAAAGCTTTTCTGGCTACATAAGTAGCATGAATTCAAACTGCAAATCTGTGTGAGATCCAGCTTATGGGTTCAGATTTCTACCCAGCCCAAGGTCAGGTTTCCTTGTGGTCTCCTTTTGTGTTGGGGGTCTATTTCTCATTCATTGAGGGTGGAGCCTTTTTTTTTTTTTTTTTTTTTTTGCGGTACGCGGGCCTCTCACTGTTGTGACCTCTCCGTTGTGGAGCACAGGCTCCGGACGCGCAGGCTCAGCGGCCATGGCTCACGGGCCCAGCCGCTCCGCGGCATGTGGGATCTTCCCGGACCGGGGCACGAACCGGTGTCCCCTGCATCGGCAGGCGGACTCTCAACCACTGCGCCACCAGGGAAGCCCAAGGGTGGAGCCTTTTGAAGTCCCAATTTTATGAAGGAACTAAGCTTTTTCTCCTGTTTCCTGAACACTATGCAGCTCTCATGGGAAACTTAGAATCTGTAGGGTTTGGCAGGAACCCTCAGGGCAAAAGCCAGGTTTGCTGCTAGTTTACATCCCAAAGTTCCTGCTTTTGGTTTTGGTTTTGGTCTTCGAAGAATCCTTCCATTTATACCAGTTCAGCAGTGTGTATGCAATCTTTATATTTTAAATTTTAAACAGCATGTTAGTTGTTTCAGTTGGGAAGGTCAAGTAGGGTGTCTGATCTGCCATATTGCCAGAAGGTCTGTTTTCTTTCTTTTCTACCATAGCCCCATGGGGCAGGAATTACTATTCCTTGTTCACAGAAGAATGAACCAAGGCTCAGAAAGGACACGTAGGGCTTCCCTGGTGGCGCAGTGGTTGGGAGTCCGCCTGCCGATGCAGGGGACGCGGGTTCGTGCCCCGGTCCGGGAGGATCCCGCATGCCGCGGAGCAGCTGGGTCCGTGAGCCATGGCCGCTGAGCCTGCGCGTCCGGAGCCTGTGCCCCGCAACGGGAGAGGCCACAGCAGTGAGAGGCCCGCGTACTGCAAAAAAAAAAAGAAAAAGAAAAGAAAGGACACGTAACTAACTGCAGTCACAGGGCTGGCAGGTGATGGACCGGCAAGGAGTATATCCCTCCCCTATCCCCTTTTCCCACCTTTGCTCTCCTCAGAATAACTTAACCATTTTGGGGGGGATTAGCTTTATGCTCACAAAGGATATAAGTTCCTACCAGAATAAATAAATAGTTGGGCAGCTTTGTAAAATTTGTTTATGAATCTATTGTTTATCTTCCTCGAGAGAGGAAATGGCTTCTGCATATTTTGTGGTTTGTTTCTCCCGTGGTCCCCAGCAACCTTCCTGCTTCATTCCCACTTGGCAAAGACCTCCTGGACCTGCAGCCAGATCCCATGTGCACCTCAAGGTTGAGGACAAGACCCCAACTTCCTCTTGTCCTCATGCTCTCTCTCCTTCTCCCTTCCCTTGTGCCTCTTTTCCACACCCCCCAACCCCATCCTTCCTGCTGTTAGTTTTCCTGTCTCCTGTTTGTGTGCCTTTCATCGGAGGGGAGGCCACAGACCACAGTGGTTAGACTTTTCGGGCTTGGGGGCAGGAGAAAGAGCTGAGTTTGAACCTAGCTCTCCCTCTCACTAGCTTCGTCTCTCTGAGCTTCCATTTCTTCATCTGCAACATGGGGACCACAGGCAGAGCTGTTCAAGGATGAAATGAGATGATGTATGTATGTAGAGCTTGTAACAGGAGCTTGGAGCATGACAAGCACCCAGTCCGTGGTAGTCAATATCATCATGACTAAGAACAGACCCCTTCAAGACTTGCACCCTTGTTCAGTGATGCTCTCATGTTGGCAGAGCTGGTTTATGAAATGTGATGGAAATGGAGGCAGGAGTCTAGGGTCAATGTGGGATTCCCAGCCCCGCTGGGGTGTTTTTAAAAATAATCGGAGGGAAAGCAGAACACACTGGTCTGGCCAGTGTTTGCACAGGCTATAAACCATGGGTTCTAGAAATGTTCATCTCTAGAGAGGGGGCATCTCAGCATCTCAGCCCTCCCTCCAAGCTGTTCCTTCTGTCTTAGAACCATGAGAGCTCTGGAACCTCATGACACCACTCGCTGGGGAGTTGTCCCTGTGGTGCCCACACCCCGGTCAGTGGATGGCACACCGACTCTGCTGGACACATGTCCAGAAGGGGCAGGATGGGTGGTCTCCACTGTTCGTTTGACTTCCATTCTTAAAGCTGACATGACTGCTTATAAACACACACTCCCTGCTCATAAGTAAGTGACTTTATATTACACTCAGATTTGTGTCACTTCCTGATTTGATATCTATCAGGCAACAACTTTTTTAGCACCTGCTATTTGTAGTGGCTCTGGGCTTTGTACAGTGGGCAAGTGTTATGAAAAATACATAGAGTTGCTATGACCCTAAAACTACTCTGAAAAATACTCTATTCATTTAAAAAGACTTTATGACCAAAAAATGCATAAAGGATAAAACGTCTTCATAAGATTAAGTGCCAGGTATTCAGAATAGGTTTCCAGCGGGGACAGCACTGTGCCTTCGAGTGCTCAGGGAAGACTTCCTGGGGAAGGCTAGGAAGAAGATTGGGGCTGGCCCCGTGGGGCAGGTAGGGTGAGGTGGCTGGAAAAGGAACCTTGTACATTAGGGGTGTTGAAGTGGTGTGAACTGAGGTTTAGAGATGGGCATTCTCTTGAGCTAGTGAGACCCAGTGCAGTGCTTCTAGCCCCACAGACGGCCTCTGTGGCGTCTCTTAGAGAGCCACCTCCACTAGCATATCAAGTGCCCTGACAAGTCCTGCAATCAATGTTTGACTGTGCTTCACCAGTTTCCCAACTGTGTCTGATCATGCATGGCCAATGAACATGGTGGTCTTGAATGGATTTGCATTTGCCTTTTTATCTCTCTGCAAATGCTACCAACTCACTTTTGTAAAACAGGGATTGACAACTTTCTTTAAAAATTCAGTCTGTGAGGATCAAAAAATTATTTCCAAATAATTTTCAAAGACGCGTCAACCACTTGTCTTCCTTTTCCAAGGGTGGCTCAAATACTTAGAAGGGTGGGGGTTTGCAGGAGCCTGAAGATGGATGCCGCTGCACTAGGGAGGGACCTGACTCCCAAGACGATGTCCACCGACATTCTCGACCTAGCTGAGGGGCCAGGCCCAACCCCGCCCCATCCCCACCCTGCCTGCAAACCTCAAAGTCTATTAACGGCCTCTCTCCAGATAATGATTCATGCTTCCTGTCTCTCCTCCTTTCTAGTTACTCAGAGCTGTGAGCCAAGATTGATTACTGACACCATCCAACTGGCCTCACCCATGGGGAGCTCAACTGCTAGATTAAATATTCTTCATGGGCAACACCCCAGCTTGAGTTCTCCTTGTCAGCTGAGTCCTGCGCAGTGAAACAAGGGGTTGTCCCAGATGCAGATGTGGAGATGGTTTCCAGAACTAGGGAGTTGGGACGCATCATGTTCGGGAATACGTGTGGAGTTTGGGGAGCCGGGGTTACTGTGAACAGAGAAACAAGGAGGTGCCCCAGGCACGGGACTCATATACTGCCATGGCCTCATAAAAGCCAACAGAAATAGGTTCTAAGCTGAGTCTTTAGGTACTTCTCTGGAGACTGACTATCTGTTCCTTCTTGCTGTTAGGTGGTCTTGGTCTAAAAGCATTTTCATAATCTTTATTACACTAGTCATAGAGATTATTCTATTTTTTAAAAATTAAAACACTCGGGCTTCCCTGGTGGCGCAGTGGTTGAGAGTCCGCCTGCTGGTGCGGGGGACACGGGTTCGTGCCCCGGTCTGGGAGGATCCCGCGTGCCGCGGAGCGTCTGGGCCCGTGAGCCATGGCTGCTGAGCCTGCACGCCTGGAGCCTGTGCTCCGCAACGGGAGAGGCCACAACAGTGAGAGGCCCGCATACAGCAAAAAAAAAAAAAATTAAAAACTCTAACTGAGCTTAAGTCTGCCCTGATAACCTCCCCCACTCACTCAGTTCCTTTTCCAAAATACCGCAGAACCGAGATGGACATCCAGGTGTCCTGATTCCCGGTGTTCTTTCCCCCCAGGGGGCCAGGGTCCTTAGGGATCGGCTGTCAGTGGTGGAAAACCGTACTGCCTCAATATCCTGCCTCAAGGTTGCTGGGTGTCCCTGAGACAGGCAGGGTCTGGGAGGTTCACCCAGCTAAACCCTCGCTGGTCAGAGCCAGCGGGACCTCCTTGCAGTTCGTCAGGTCCAGCCTCCTCATTCTGCAGAAGCTGAGTCTGAGATGCAGGGAGAGGAAGTCATTTGCCCAACAAGGTCACAGGGCCAGTCTCCTTTTCTGTTTGGCCCGGGTTATCTTTATATTGGGTTTGCATTTCCTGAATACGCAGCAACTGGGTAGGGGGTGGAGGGCAGGGGAAGTGGGCTTAGAAGAACCCCGTCTGAGAATGTTTAAATTTCCTGTGAGTGTCCCATGAAGAGGGAGATGATCTGTGTGCACATGATCCAGAGGAGAGGGGGAGGCTTGGTTTAGGTCCAGAAGACGGAGAGTGGAGGGGGGCAGGAGGAGCCAAATGAGAGCAATTCAGAGAGGCCGTGACGTTTTTATAGGTGAGATAGAAATAAATAGAGGTTTGTTTCTTTGCATTTCCTTGTTGCCTTCTTGTTTGCGTTTTTGGAGAACACTCAAGTCGCGTGGAGGCTCTTGTTTTAGTGGTGGTCCTTTGTGGTTCTGGGGGGACCGGAGACCTCTGCTCTTGTCTCCCTCAGGTTGGCTTCTTCCTGGCACGTGTGGTCCTTTGGAAATCTCTTCCCCCCTCAGAGCGTCCATAGCTGAGCTCAAAATGGGAGTACAGCCTCCTGCTGGGCTGCCTCACAGAAAGACCGTGGGTATGAGGGTGCCCCCCAGATGTTAAGGGTTGGCTTCATTTTCTCCCTAACTTCTGGGAGGCTGGCACGGACACTGAGTGATTCGGAGCTTCCACCAGGAAGGGTCTCGTTTGCCCGTCAGATCAGGTGGCAGATGTGGGCACCAAGGCCGCCCCAGGCCTGCTTTGGGACAGCCTTGCCAGACAGTGTGTCCCACGTTCCTTAAAGGGGGCCGTTGTTTAAGCAGGCCAGGAGGCTGTAACTGAAAGTAAGGAAACGGCAGATATAGACAGAGTTACTGCCAATTTCCTGGAGTCTGGGAGCTGGGGGCCCCCTTGAAACAGGAAGGGAAGTAGATTATTTCCTTATCTGGTATCATGGAGGGAATGAAATGTCTCTTTCCGGGTAACTGGGGCAGCACCTTTCAACTTCTCGCTTTAACGATAACCACACATATTCCTAAACTTTAGGTGGCCACTCAAGAATTACATCTCTTTCCCTCTCCTGGGGTCTTGAGCAGCTTGAGAGCCAGACCCCGGAGAGCAGAACACCCCCTTCGTCACCGGTAACCACACTACAGAGCTTGGCCTGACTCACGGCCACACTGAGTCCCTCTTAGGCACCTCCAAGTCTCACTGACCCATGGAGATCCACAGGCCTCTCTCGCAGGGACCCACCTGCCCCAGAAAGCAAGTCTGCCCCATGAGCAAGTCACATGGGCATCTGTATCCTCCTTCTTTCTCTGCCTGGTGAACAGTATGCTAAACGCACATTAGCCTTTCCACGGTGACGCTGGATCTTCAGGGATAAAGGGGAATGTCCTCTGATGCAGTGGTGCTTTCAGGAGGGTGTCAAGGTGAGTGAGGTTACCTGTCCCTACACCAGAGGGCCCACAGGACTGTGGGTTTTCTCTCTTCCTTCCTGTGTCCACTTCTAGCCATTTCTGCCCCTGAGCGCCGTGCTGCTCACTGAAACAAAGGGAGGGCTGAAGGTTGCCCAGGAAACAAATAACCAAATGTATTCAATCATGACTGAGTCATTGAGCCTTGCTGTCAACTGTACTCAAGTCAAAACAAACCAACAGAAACCCCACCCAGGTGGTGAGACTCTGTGAGTTCTCCCTGGGCACCACGCATGTCCTGAACATTCTCCCGTTTAATCTTCACCAAAAACCTGGAATAATTAGGTGTTGTTATTCCTCTTTGACAGATGTCAATACCGAGGCTCCAAAAAGCCCAAAAAAGATTAGATCAGCCTTCCCGGTTCTCACTGGTGGAACATTATGATTTGATTTGAACTCTGGTCTTCTGACTCCAGAGCCCAGTACTTTGGGTGTTTCTGTGAGGAAAACGCCTGCCACATAATCCATGTGTTTCTCTCCAGTGAGAAAAGTTCCTGATGAGTTTAAAAAAAAAAAAAATTCCAGAGAGCTGAGGCTAGCCCTTTAAACCTGGAAAGAGAAAGGGTTTTTGGTGTAAAGTGCATCAGAGTCTTTCTCATACTTCCAAGTTCACAGCTATATGCTAGAGGGCTGAAGGCTGCCTGCAGCTGATGGCCAGGACGTGTCTATACCAGGGTATAGACAGCTCTCCTTGACCCTTCAGAATGTGGAGAGCGCTGCAGGGGTCCAACTAGGGGGAAGTAGCTTCATGCTTCTCAGATCTGCGATGGGTGAGTGAAGGACACCACACGGTATCAGAGAAGCCTCATCCTGCCATCAGAGGCCTGGAGGTTTAACCCTTTGTCACGATTGTGTGGCCTTGAGTGCATCGTCCCCTGCATGTGAATTTCCTCATCTTTCAAATGGAGAAAACAATTCTGACCTCACCGGCTTGTTGTGGGGACAGAGTAAGATAGTGGGTGTCGGGGCTTTGTCCAGTACTTTCCAGAATGGTACTGTTGGCCATGAGGACAAGCACCCCCCCTCCCATGAACTCCTCAATGTCCCTACCAGAGACTCCACGTGGGCCAGAGGATTCGTGGCTGTGGCCCCGGGGGACGGGTCTGCTCTGAGCTCCACTGACATCAGGCAAACACACCCACGGCCGCCAGGGCGGGTCACTCTCCATGTCAGCACTGACCTCCTCGTGCCAGCACTGTTGGAGAGAAGGAGCCATGAACTTCTCACTCTTCTGCTCAGGAAAAGGAAAGAGAAAAAAAAGAAAGGGGGAAAAAAAGAAAAATTGATTTTCTTTATTTAACCTGTGGCTTTTTTTCCCTTTCTCCCCTCCTTGTTATGAGTGGAATTGCCACTTAACTTTTTTATAATTTAAAAAAAAAATGATGTTCTGGGTGAGGGAACATAATATTTAGACATGTTGAACTGACAGCTGATGGGCATGTTGTCAATACATCATCACCACAAATCATGTGGCAAGGGTTGGTGGAGAGGAGATTTGTGTGTACGTGTGTGTGCGCACACACACCTGAATGATTTTAAGTGTTTGGGGAAGGTCCCATGACCCCTATGGGAAGCAGCTCCTGTGGAAGGTTAGCCAGGGAGATGGTCAACCCTTAGGGTAGGAATGGGAAGTGGGCTTCCATTGTGAACTGAGGGGGGTTCTTCTCCATGTGAGCCTGTGGAAGCAAAAGGTCTCCCCTTCCTCTCTCTTTCTCTCCCTCTTTTGTGTCCTTAGCACCCAGTGGGTGCCCTGTATTATGCTGACCGCAGTAGACAGAGTTGATGAGGCACTTCTTAGAAGAGGTCCCAGTTTGATTGTGGATGCAGATAAAGCAGCTGGGACCAGTGCTCTAAGTGGTGTAATAAAGACACGAAGCCTGAGTCCTGCCATTCTCACTTGCCCTCCAGGCATTCTTCCTCCCATCCCTGCCTTCACTTACTGCCTGTGTCAGGGGACTCACCAACCTCTCTTGAGCCTTGGAGCCCTCGGTCCAGCTGCCTCTGTGACAACTCCTGCTGTAGGTCTCAAAGTGAAACAGCTTTCCTGGTGCTCCGTCTTCACAGATGCGAATCTAGGCATCATCTTGACACTCCTCCCTCCCACACCCCCCTGGCCATCTCATCACTAAGTCCTATCAGCTTCACCCCCACATGCCCCTCCATCACCACCCACATCCAAGCTGCCTGGCCTGGACCATCGCTAAGTTGAGTCCCGCTCCCCATATCCTCATTCACCCTCCTCCAGTCTGTTCTGACCAGGAGTCCACAAACTATGGTCCATGGGCCAAATCCAGCCACTGCCTAATTTGTACAGCCCGTGAACTAAAAACCGTTTGTGCATGTAAACATTTGATGATACGGGGCACTGACTTTGAACCCAATTAAGCAAAATGTTATCCCTCTAAAAAAAAGTCCATTCTTCTCATTAGTAGATCTATTTACATTAAATTGTACTCGATTACTATTATATTTTGAGTTTCCTCAAAAAGTGTAGAAATTTGTTTTTTCTCTTACTATATAAGCATCTACATCATAGCCTCGATTTTGCTTCCTGGCTGTGAACCCTGCAATATATACTTTCTGGCCCTTCACAGAAAACGTTTGCTGACCTCTGGTATATCCTGTGGCCTTTTCAAAATGGAAATCTGATCAGTCACACATGCTTGTACATGCACACTCACACACATACATACATCATACATCACATACACACATCCAAACACTTTAATCGTTCCCCATTGCTCTTGGTATAAAGATAAAACTCCTTACCTTCACAAACCTGGGGTGGTCTGGCCCCTGCCCCCTCTCCATTTTCATTGCCATGCTCCTATCCTGGCCACTCTGGCCTTCTCTTAGTTCCTATGTCCACCGTGTTCCCACCTGCCACAGGGCCTTTGCCTGTGCTATCCTTGACTTTATCTGGGAGGCAGCTTTCCACACTCTATTTTCCCTATTTAAGTGCTTCTCATCCTGCAGATTGCAGTATCACCATGACTTCCGCAGAGGATCTTTCCCTGACCTTTCTGCTGAGCCCTCTATTATAACCACTCATCGCAGTCATAGATTTGTCATTGTCTGACACTCCCCACACCCCAGACGGCAAGCCCCTGACACCATGAGAGCTGACACCATGTCATACAACCCCCTCATGGTGTCCCCTGGTACATAGTGGGCACTCAGTAAATACCTCGTTACATTGAATGGCTGAGAATCAAGGAAACCTTCATAAAAGATAAGTTTGAACAGGAACTAGTAGGTTGAGAAGATGGAGAATGGGAAAAAGGGGGTTTTAGGCAGAGGGACCAGTATTCTGGAGATTCTGTGTGGCTCCATGGGTGGGAGGGGGGGCGCTCGGGCTGTATATGGGTGAATGGTTGGGTACATCACTGGAAAGGGAGGTGAGGCCAAATCATGAGGGGCCCCCTGTGCCAGCCTGAGCTCTTTGGATGCTTCTCCTGTGGGCAGAGGGCACGTGGGTGGTTTGAAGCAGAAGGGTGGCGTGGGCAGAGCTGCTGAGTGGACGGTAGACTGGAGGGGACAGGACCAGCTATAAAGGACTCTTCCATGGATCGGGCAGTGGGGATGAGAGGAGATGGTCAGGGAATGCTATAGAGGAGGGGGCAACAGGAATTGATAGCCTCCTGGAAGTGGGGGAGGTGAGCTCTTGGGGGTCCCGTGTTTCTCCAGTACTTAAGATGAGTGAAGAGAGAAGAGTTAGAGCACAGGTGGAGGGATGGACGTTTGTTTGAGGGTCAGGAAGTGGAAGTGGTAAATACCTATAGTCCCCCGGTGTTCTCTATGAAGGAGATTAGAGTTATCTGCTGAGACAGAGGGTTTTTGGGTTCAAGTCATAGGCTTTGACTTCTTCCCCTGTTTGCAAGCAATGGGTGCTACATGCCCCCTAAACCGTTGGGGGGTTCAGCTCATCCAGGAGCAGCTGGGGGCTCAGGCTGGCGGTTTCTATCCCAAACAGCTCCTCCGGGGCTTAAACAGGCACTTAAAGGAGATCTTAGAGACCTGCCTTTCCTCATTCTTTTCCTAAAATGTGATGTCTAGATGTCAGCTTTGTCAGAAATCCTACCTCGAAAGCCTTTGGAAGAAAGAGTTCCACTCATGTCCGAAAATGTTCACCGAGGCCCTACACCACCCAGCTCTGCTCTGAGCACCATGGGGAATCCAGCTCTTGGCCCCCATAGGGTCTGGGCCTGACCTGAAGACACATAACTAACACATGAAATGCACAGAGACGGAATTCCCTGGCGGTCCAGTGGTTAGGACTCAGTGCTTTCCCTTCTTTGGGCCCGGGTTCAATCCCTGTTCGGGGAAGTAAGATCCCGCAAGCGATGTGGCGCAGCCAGAAAAAAAAAAAAAAAGCAGAAATGCACAGAGAACAGTGCAGGAAGGTGTCATTCAGCGACATCAAGCCTTTTGTTTTCTTTTTTTTTTAACATCTTTATTGGAGTATAATTGCTTTACAATGGTGTGTTAGTTTCTGCTGTATAACAAAGTGAATCAGCTATACATATACATATATCCCTATATCTCTTCCCTCTTGCATCTCCCTCCCTCCCACCCTCCCTATCCCACCCCTCTAGGTGGTCACAAAGCACTGAGCTGATCTCCCTGTGCTATGCGGCTGCTTCCCACTAGCTATCGATTTTACATTTGGTAGTGTATATATGTCCATGCCACTCTCTCACTTTGTCCCAGCTTACCCTTCCCCGTCTCCGTGTCCTCAAGTCCATTCTCTAGTAGGTCTGTGTCTTTATTCCCATCCTGCCCCTAGGTTCTTCATAACAATTTTTTTTTTTAGATTCCATATATATGTGTTAGCATATGGTATTTGTTTTTCTTTCTGACTTACTTCACTCTGTATGACAGACTCTAGGTCCATCCACCTCACTACAAATAACTCAATTTCGTTTCTTTTTATGGCTGAGTAATATTCCATTGTATATATGTGCCACATCTTCTTTTTCTTTTTTTCACACACACACACTGTATTTTATTTTTACAAGAGATAAATAAACTGACACCAAGCATTGTAAATGGATGACCACAACAAAAGCAACGATTGCAATTACCGAACATGAAACACACTCATACTATGTCATAATATTGACATTCAGTCCAGTAATCCTCCACTGTAACAGCTCCTTTACTTTGCAGTGAAAATTGATTTGTATATTTTTTGCCTCTGAGTCCTTGTGGGATTTTTTTTTTTTTACTTCAAACAGAAAGTCACAAAAATTATAATCATCCTCATCAGTTCACTCAGTCCCATGTAATTAATTTTTTTTCCTCTTGATCTTTTGTTAGCACTTTTATGAATTCATCAGTTTTCCATTAGAGTTCTGAAAATGCTTGTTCGTTCAGTTCAGCAGTATGGTCAGTTACCAGAAACCTGTACTTGTCAGAGTCTTTTCCATGAATTCCTTGAAGATAAAACCCTTTTATAGGAACATTTTTGCAAAAGCATCAGAGTACACCCAGAACTGTCTGTAAATGACAGAAGACTTAAAAATGACCACGGTTAAAGATTTGATGAAAGTTCATAATAATGCAATTGACAAGGAAATTTACTTATTTCTGAGATATACATTTTAAAGTAATAACTAGAATTATGACTTATAACATTATACGAGAACATATAAGATTTTTAGAAATTTCATGTAATGTCTGAAACATTTATATTAACATATTTCCATAAAAATAACCCAAAGAAAGTTCAGTATTAGTTGTTTTGTTTGTTTGTTTGTTTGTTTGTACTGCAGGTTCTTATTAGTCATCAATTTTATACACTTCAGTGTATACATGTCAATCCCAATCGCCCAATTCAGCACACCACCATCCCCACCCCACCGCAGTTTTCCCTCCTTGGTGTCTATACGTTTGTTCTCTACATCTGTGTCTCAGCTTCTGCCCTGCAAACCAGTTCATCTGTACCATTATTCTAGGTTCCACATACATGCGTTAATATACGATATTTGTTTTTCTCTTTCTGACTTACTTCACTCTGTATGACAGTCTCTAGATCCATCCACATCTCATCAAATGGTTCAATTTCGTTCCTTTTTAGGGCTGAGTAATATTCCATTGTATATATGTACCACATCTTCTTTATCCATTCATCTGTCGATGGACACTTAGGTTGCGTCCATGTCCTGGCTATTGTAAATAGAGCTGCAATGAACATTGTGGTACATGACTCTTTTTGAATTATGGTTTTCTCTGGGTACATGCCCAGTAGTGGGATTGCTGGGTTGTATGGTAGTTCTATTTTTAGTTTTTTAAGGAACCTCCATACTCTTCTCCATAGTGGCTGTATCATTTTACATTCCCACCAACAGTGCAGGAGGGTTTCCTTTTCTCCACACCCTCTCCAGCATTTGTTGTTTTTAGATTTTTTGACATCATGCTTTTTTGTAGTGTATTAAAGCTCCCAAGGCACATTCACATGCAGACACAGGGGTCTTTAACTAACTCCTACCTCACCACCTTCTCCCAGACACCCACACACATAGCACCCACTCCCCCAAATGAGGTTGGGGGCTGAGCGAGCATCAGCTACGTTTCCAAACCTGCTTGTGCCCGTTGTCCTTGTTACTGTAGATATATCAGTTAATTAGATGTGACCTGTGAATGCAAAAGAGAAAGAGAATTTTGACAAACTTGTTGGCTGCATTCCATAAACACTGAGTGGGTGTGCTTTGAGTGAAACACTGCTCATGGCACAGTGGAGAAGGGAGAGAGAGATGTAAAAGCAGAGGTATGAAGACAGTCCTGCTCCTAAAGAACTTAAAATCTAGCATTGGTTGAAAAATAGAACACCCAAGGTTCTGGTCTGGTTCTGGTCTGAGGACTGGCCTTGGAGGAATGACGTTTCACACAAACAGAAGGACGCGTGTCTGGGCCTGCAGATCCTTCATCCAGGGCTTGGTCCTCACTTTCCCCAAGGCCCCCAGGCTCCAGGGGCCCCATGTCTGCCCGCTCACTTCAGCTGCCGGGGCCCCTGGTGTATGCATCACTTCAGCCCTCTGGTCTTATAGCAGCCAAGGGAGGCTATTTTGGCAAGAAATTGAGGCAGTGAGATGATGAGAGCCAATGACCAATGGGATATCTGTCTTGAGCGAGTCCAGACAGGCTTGGGGGCTTCCCAGGAGGGATATAAAGGATCACCAGAGGAGGAAGCAAACCCAGAAAAGGGCAAGACACCCTCTTGACTCCCTGAGGCTTCTCAGTAGCTGTTGAGTAGACGGAAGCCAAGCTCTGTGGTCCTCCCACCATTGCACACAGAACTTCAACAGCGGGAATCTCAGGTGAATGTTCACTTCCAACTTTTTTCTGTAATAATACTTGAATTCCCAGAAGCATCCGTAAATTAAAGCAGGCATTTTTCCTCAATCTTGGTGCTTGCTATCATTTGGAACAAGACCCTCCTGACAAAACTGGTCTCGGCAGCTCCCATCAGCTTGTCTCCTGCAGGATGTCTTCCCAATTCGATCCCTGGGTCTGTTCACCCTTTGCTTCCCCTCCCTCAGCAACTTCCCACAGGCCCTGGGAGCTCACTCAGGGTGCCCCTCTCATCTGATTGAGAAGGCCGGCCTCCCTCACTTGGCCCAAGGACAAAGGAGACATCGCCAGGGGCAGCCAAGTCACTGAGTCAAACCTCAGTCCAGGGGCTCCAGGGCGACGGGGGATGTGAGGGGAGCTGTGAGGTCCTCTGTCTGGCTCCCTCAAGCAAACGCTTGCTTAGCGTAGTGCCAGATGTGAGGCACAGGCTGGGTCCCAGAGATGAGCCAGAGGGGCCTCCAGCTGCCCTTGGAGAGTTCACCCCTGCTGGGAAGGTGGGGGCAGGGTGAGGATGATCCTCCAGAACCTGGTCCACAGGGGCCTGGAGGAGGGAGTGACTCAAGAAGTGCCGGTGGGAAGGCCTCCAGCCCCAGACATCGGAGGTCCTCCTTTTTCTGGCTTGTTTCTTGACTCCCAGAATTCCCCCCAGAGTCTTAGAACCCTGAGCCAGAAGGGCCATGGCATCGCCCCAGGATGGGGCCCTGTGTTGACAGGATGCCCAAGTGTGGCACTGACGTCATAACCCGGGGTACCTCCCATCTGAACCGCAGACAGAAGGGCCGAGAGAGACTGACAGACAGCCGAGCACGAGAACCTTCATGCAGTTATTTCACACACAAGGGAGCATCACAGACTTTGTTACCCAGTGAACTGTGAGCTGCTTTCCAGAAAGAAGGGGCATTTGTTTTTTGTACAGTCTAATGTCTTCAAGGTCACAGACCAAAGCCAAGCCAGCTGCTCCATTTGGGAATTGATCCTCTAAGCGCACAGCCTAGCTGCAATCCTGGGCAGCACTGGGGATGCGGTCCCGGGGCACAGTGCTGGCCGCCCCGCTCCCATCCCCTGCAGAGGAAGCCAGTCTGTGATGCTGACCTGCTGGAGGCCCTCCCCGTAGCTCAGCCCAGGGTGCTGGGTGTGGGGCTTGAGTGATAGGAGCAGAGCCCTCAGGTGCTTGACTTGTATTTTCTTAGGTTTATAATTTGCCCTGATGCTGGGGCTGGAGCCTCATGCCAGATCTACCCGCCAACCACCCCCTTCCCCTCCGTCTTCACCCCACACTCCCTGGGGCTGTGTCAGAGGGAAGCCTCCCAATCTCCCAGCGCTGCCCTGCCCTACCCTGCCCAGGACAGCTGTAGGGAGGGCAATCCTTTCCTTGGTTGTAGTTCCAAGTGCTGATTCACAAGGCCTGAGCCTCAAGTCCTTGGGGGCAGGAGTGGAGGATCCTCCCTGCAACCCTGGCCCAAACCACTCCAGCTGGCCACCCCGCTGAGACCCTCCCTGAGGCCCCAGCCTCAAGGATTTGCCCACGGTGCCTCCTGAGTCCTGGCTGGTGTGACCTCACCCCCCTGCCAGGCCTTCTTCTGCCTCCTCTTTGTGAAATTTCATGGATCTTTAGGAAGCCTGGCACCTGCCCCCCAAGACCGTAGGCCTCAAGACACAGGTTTGCGGGTCTTCATCTCCCCTAGCAGAGTCTTGGCACAGTAGGTCCTCCTTGTGAGTTTGCAGGAAAGAATACAGAGGATAAGGTCGGGTACAGATGCCAGTCTCTGGGCTTTGAGGCCAGACGTCATGACCTAGTCAGATCTCCTGGCACAAAGTAGGTCTTCAGAATATGGTCACATTGCTCCTGAAATTCTCCTGGCAGCAACTCCGTAGGAGAAACTTGTGATTATGAAGTAGTCAGCGTTCGGGTCACCCAGGGACTCACGTGTGACTTCTTCAGGTGCCTCCGTAGTCCTCCCTTCTTTCTGCAGACCTCTTGTCAACCTCTGGCTACTCCCATATTCTTAATCTCCCCACCCAGGCCTAGCCATTTGTCAAGGCAGGTGGTTTGAAAAACTGTATCCAGGAATATATCAATAGGGCCCACTCAGACCATTCCTCCAGGAAGCCACCCTAGACTCCTGAGTCCCCTACTTTTCTCCCTGTGTCCTCAGCATCATTCACACTGCTCCATGCCAGCTAGGGCGGGAGGGAAGCGGTGTGTGGCAGTCACGGGGGGAAGACGATGTTAATTAATTCCCTGGTAGAGAACTACTGCTGGCCCAGAGGAGAGAGCACTGACAGTGAGGGTCCGCACACCAGAAAGTGAAATAGCTCCCATCTCCATGTCCTGGTGGAGAGCTGTCCCCAGGAAGCAAAGTCCAAACTCTCCATTTGTGAGTCAGGCTTCTTCCTGGTTCCTGGGGCTCGGAGGAAGCAATTGATGCTACAGGGTGCTACTGAAAGATGGAGAAATAAATGTCTCTTGGTGTCCAAAGGAAGCCGTGGGAATCCGCCCGGGGCTGAGAGTCAGCATGAGACCCGGGGCAGGGAGCAGTGGGGCAGGAAGGAACAAGGATGCGCCAGTCACTCTACATGGAGGAAGATTTCGGCGCTAATCGCCGGCATTGGCAGAACTGATCCACGGTAATTGGGTTACTGGATTATAAAGCACCCACTGGCTTTATTTAGAAGACTAATCAGAAAACATTTAGAACAACAACGTTGCTATAAAGGAGACCATGAACCGTGAACCCATGTCTTGGAATCCCAGGAGAATCCAAGTTAAGCTCCTTTGACAGACCTGAGAGGAAGTCTTGACAAAAACCGAAGCCAAGTCACTTGGGGAATTGTGTATATAGTCTCTGAAGGACGACCCGGTGTCAGAAAAAGGAAAATCTTTTTGGTTTTTCTTCCTCAAACAAGCAGTGGTGGTCTGGCGGGAGCAGGGTGTTAACCCTTCTGAATTATAAGCAAACAAGTCTTGCCGAGCCGTTGGCCAAAGTCAACTTCCTCTCTTCTCCCCACCCGTCTCTCTCTCTGGTTCAAAGGATGGTCCTTTTAGACATATCTTCCTTGCAGACTGTGCCCTGTCTCCTGGTGCTCCTGGGGGTGCGGGGGGAGGGGAGAGGAACTTTGATGCACTAGAACAGGGGTCAACATACTATGGCTGGGACCAAATCCAGCCCCCGACTGTCCTTATACAGCCTGTGAGCCCAGAAAGGTTTTTTACATCTTTAAATGGTTAAAGAAAAATCAGACAAAGAACACTATTTCTTGACATGTGAAAATTATATAAAATTCAAAGTTCAGTGTCCATAAATAAAGTTGTATTAGGACACGACCACACCCATTCATTTATATATTGTTTATGGCTGCTTTCGCGCTGCAACTGCAGAGTTATGACAGACATCGTATGGCCTGCAAAGCTGAAAATATTTACTAGCTAGTCTGCAAAGCTGAAAATATTTACTAGCTGGCCCTGTACAGAAAAGCCCCTTGCTAAAACATCTTTGTAGAGCCTTATTATTATGTACATCATTCCATGAACCTGGCACTGTAGGGCCCTGTGAAAATAGTAAATTCTGGCCCTTGGTCCATGTCAGAAGCATGGAAATCTAGGGGTGAAGTGCTTTGGGTCTCATTTGTCTGGCTTGGCATTTCAGTTCAATGAGTGTTTATTGAGCATCTACTGTGTCTCAATCACTGGGGACCCAAGATGGGTAGGATGCTGTCCCTGCCTTGGAATGACTGGACAGACAGTGGGGAGATGGGCTCCCAAGCAGGTCGTTTGACTATAATGCTTCAGGGGGATCAGAGAGAGCATCTCAGATTCTGAGCAGACAATTTTTTTGTCGAACTGAATCCAGAATCCTGGGAGCCTTGCTCTAATAAGGAAGGACTTGACCAAAGAAATGTGAAAGCAGTAGTTCTGTTAATTTGTTCATGAATGAAAAAGCTTCTGGTGCCAATTACCCAATGGGAAGTATTGTACATAATGAGCAAAGCAGTTACCTTATTAGAAAAATAACAAAGACTTGAATCTTGAGTTGGTATTATAACAGTCCTGTGGGATTGACTAATCCACCAAGAAGAACAGTTTCCAGGTTTTAAATCATATGTTTAAAACAGCCTTTTGACAAGATGCTGAACTGTGTGCTACTGCCTGTGTAAAGGGAGTAGGGGTGGGGGTGTGTACAAGCATTCTTGTAGTAGCATAAAATATCTCTAGAATATACAGGAACCTGAGCGACTGTCCCAGGAGAGGGGCTGGGTATCTAGGGGCAAGGCTGAGAGGAAGACTTTGGGCAGATACCCGTTTTAAATTTTTTGCTCTAACTTTTCACTTTATTTTCAAGTATTTATTTAGGATGATTTTCAGCCTTTTGTATGCTCTTTTATACCTTTTGAATTTTGAACCATGTGAATAAAGTACCTATTCAAAAAATACATAAATTTAATGTAAAATAAGTAGCACATGGTCTTGCTATTACCTTCTTACATCTTCCTAGGGAGGTCGTTTTTCCTCTCTTTCATTCAGTATATGATTCTTTTTTTTTTTAATAGATCTTTATTGGAGTATAATTGCTTCACAATACTGTGTTAGTTTCTGTTGTACAACAAAGTGAATCAGCCATATGCATACATATATCCCCATATCCCCTCCCTGTTGAGCCTCCCTCCCACCCTCCCTATCCCACCCCTCTAGGTGGTCACAAAGCACCGAGCTGATCTCCCCGTGCTGTGCTGCTGCTTCCCACTAGCTGTTTTACATTCGGTAGTGTATATCGATGCTGCTCTCACTTTGTCCCGGCGTCCCACTCTCCCGCCGTGTCCTCAAGTCCGTTCTCTGTGGCAGAGCAGGAGTATATGACTCTTGATTGCCTACTACTGTGAGTCAGGTACTGTTCTAGGTCCAGTAGTTACAGCTCTGGGCCTCAACTTGTTCCTCTGAATGTGGGGAGTTGACCTCTAAGGCAGCCTTCAACTTGAGAGGGCATCAAACTCAACAGGAGGGCTCATTAAAACACAGACTGCTGGTCCCCACCCCCAAGATTCAGTGGGTTTAGGTGAGCCTCGAGAATCAGCATTTACAACAAGTTCCCAGGTGATGTTATATGCTGCTGGCCTGGGAACCATACTTTGGGAGCTCCCCTCTGACTTCCTAGGGTTCCCTACTTTCTAGGGTTCTTTATAACTAAACTACATTCCCAGTTCTGAAAATATGAACAAATAAAGAATAGATTCCTGTAGCTCAGAACACAAAGTAATCCCTCTTACCCTGCAGTTTGGGAACACAACAAAGCAGACAGGTCAACAGAAGTAAAGTCATCTAGCTTCCATTCCCCCCACAGGGGCATGATGGAGGAGCACAGAATCAGATCATGGTCAGAGTTTGATGAGTTTCAGCAAGTAATTCTTCCTGGGGGAAGTGACTTGGTGCAAAGCTTTCGAGGAAGGTTAAGTGGCGAGGTTTAAGCCAGGCAGCCTGGCCTAATACCCACAGGATAACACTGCTGGACATCATTTTAAGGCCTCACAATTATCCCTGACCATACAAATTCAGCCTGATCATCAGTGAGCTCCTGACAAGGACATGGTCCCCAGCATGGACCCCTGCACCTGACTCCATGCCTTAGTGCATGCTGTTCCCTCAGCTGAAATACCCTTCCTGGTCCCCTCACCTCTGTAAACCTTATTTGTCCATCAGGATCCAGGTAAAATCAAACTATTCTTCATGAGAATTTAATATCTGCTCAACCTACACTTAATATCTTTTTCTGTATATCAATTCATTGGGACACTTGATCGTTATTATTTTTTTCATTTACCGATTCTTTCATTCAACAATATTACCACTCCACCAACAAATTCTTATCAAAGGGCCTACCATATACTGGGAATTATGATAGATTTGGAGAATAGAATCATAGGTCAAAACAGACTTGGTCCCTGCCCTAATGAGAGAAAGATCGTTAATCAAATAATTGCACTGGTGGAAATACAATTACAGGCTGGGAAGAGTAGTCTGAAGGAAAGAAATATGGTTTTATGAGAACATAAAAGAAATGACCCTGATGTAGCCTTGGGGGTGGGTGTCAGGATAGACGTTCCAAGAAAGTATAGTTTGGGCTGAGAGCTGAAGGTTGCCCAAGACTTGGCTGGATGAGGAGTTGGAGTGGGGAAGGGGAACGCTCTCCAAATTGGGGGACCAGCATGTGCAAAGGTCCTGTTGTAGGAGGCAGCTTGGCAGGTTCAAGGAACTGAGAGACCACGGTGGCTGGGGGTGGGGATGGGGAGGTGTTGGAGAACAAGGAGAAGAGGGGTACATCGTGAGGCTGGGAACAAACCCCATGGAGCCCTGTCGGCCTTGTTAATGATTTTGGTCTTTAACCTAAGGTTGCTAAGATGCCATGAAAGCGTTTTAAACAGTGGGTTGATGGGGGCAGAGTTATGTTTGGAAAAGTTTATTCTGGTGCTGCTGTCTAGAGAATGAACAAGACTGAAATCAGGGAGACCAATCAGAAGGCTGTTGGAAGAGTGCAGAAGGTAGATATGGTGTCTTGGACTAGGGTGATAGTAGTGGAACCAGAGAAAAATGGGTGGAGTTAAGAAAATGTTAGGAAGTAAATTGCTGGGTTGTGGTGGTTGGTTAAGAGAGGGAGAAGAGTCAAGGGCGAGACTTTGGAGGAGCATTCATTTGGGGGGATATGATAATGAGTTTGCTTTGAACCTGAAAGTGGAGCTGTGGAGTAGGCAGCTGATCAGGAGCTCAGACCCTCTGAGCTGGGAGTGGTCACTGGGAGTCCTCAAGGCTCACCGCATCACTTCACCTTCAGGATCTGCTCCAGCCATCTTTGGCCAACCTTTGTCCCATCCCACTGCTTCCAGCATTCATTCCACCAAACCAAACCCCCCACCTTGAATTTGTCCATCTCCTTCTCTTGTCATTCTGAAAGGGACAGAGACGTACTCAGGCTTGCTCCCAGCTGGAGGGGGCCTACTGCAGTGGTCTTCAAACTTTCTGCTTAAAATCCCCCATAAAAGGATTTTGTAAAACCATTTACCCTCTCACACATTTTTAAGTTTACATCTACATTTTTTATTATATGTCTGCCAAAGATGCAATTTCCAGGACATTGTAAACATTGAGATTTTTAAGTAAAACGATTACATCACTGTTTTAAATGTATCCAGTGGAATCTAAACACCATAGGAATTTGACACCCACCATCATCCATTTTAAAAATGCATGAACACGCTCTTCGTTAATAGTCAGTGTTCCTTTTTCTCCTTGAAATTTTACTCTGTTTCACTTCCCCTGTTGAATTTTACCCTAATGTAATATGTGTAATATGTTTTTGTGCTTAAAACTCTGTCGTTTGTTTCCCTGTCACATTTCTCTGTAACAATTTCATATGAAGTTCAAACTTTTTAAATTTCCTGAAATCAGAAGGTTCTAAATGCTAAAATTTTCTTCGTGTTTGAGGTATAATTATGATTATTAATAGTATGCAGGCAATCAAAACAACATAAAATATATTCTAATTTGGATAAATAATTAATAAACATAAAAACTAAAATTACATTGAAAATGTACATTAGGTGGTGATGCTGGAGACTTTTCAAAGTAATTCTTTTTCATGTAAATACATTGTTCTTTTGTTTGCTTTTTGGAGTTTTTTGGGTTGTTTGTTTGTTTGTTTGAAGTATAGTTGATTTACAGTGTTTTGCCAATCTCTGCTGTACAGCAGTGACTGTTTTAAACACATATACATTCTTTTAAAAATATTCTTTTCCATTATGGTTTATCCCAGGAGATTGGATATAGTTCCCTGGGCTATACAGTAGGACCTTGCTGTTTATCCACTCTCAATGTAATAGTTTGGATCTACCAACCCCAAATTCCCAGTCCATCCCTCTCTCTCCCCGCCTCCCCCCTTGGCAACCACAAGTCTGATCTCTATGTCTGTGAGTCTGTTTCTGTTTTGTAGATAGGTTCATTTGTGCCATATTTAGATTCCACATATAAGGGATATCATATGGTGTTTGTCTTTCTCTTTCTGACTTCCTTCACTAAGTATGATAATCTCTAGTTGTATCCATGTTGCTGCAAATGGCATTATGTTGTGCTTTTTATGGCTGAGTAGTATTCCATTGTATATGTGTACCACATCTTCTTTATCCATTCCTCTGTTGATGGGCATTTAGTTTGTTTCCATGTTTTGGCTAAGTAATTTTTTTATTGACGTATAACATACGTGCATGTATGTGATGAGGTCTGAGTGTACAGCTCAGGTTATTATACAGAGTGAGCACACCCGTGCAGTTATCACCCAGGTCCAGAGATAGAATCTTGCTGGTGCCGGGTTATCTCTTCTGTTTTTTTTTATTTATCCACGGAAGAATACTATTTGTTGCATGAGATATGAGACAAGGATCAGCATCGATTATATTTCCATTTTTCATTTATATAGATGTAAACACTGAAAAACCCTCATTCACATAAACTAATAGATAAAAATACAAGTTTTATTAAAGCAGGGTCAACTCAGTTCTTGATCTGCTTCTGAGTTATGTACCAAAAAAATCACATAGTGATCTATCACTAACAATTATATTTTAATTACTTCTATTCGGGCTTCCTAATGAAAAAAAGAATTGGAAACCATCCAGCTTGCAAAGAAGATTTACTACTTATTTATTAGTGTTGCTCACTTTCAGTGTTCTGTGCCCTCTCGTGTGGCGGCTGGGGGAGTCATCCCTGGGGCATAAGCCCAGTTAAGATTTGGGATGGAATGAGTAAGAAGTTTGTCTTTCTTTTGTAAAGGAGGAGGGCTGTTGTGAAAGAGTAGGTGTAAAAGGACAACTTGCACCTCTGTCACTGGTTAGCAGACATCTGGTCCTGTCCAAAACCATTTGGCATGGACCAAATATGCTTTATGGACATTTTGGATAAGACCAAATTTCAGGGACCTTTTGACGTGGACCAGATATCTTACAGACCCAATGTCTTATGGATGTTTTGGACAGGACCAAAGGTCCTGCAATTCTGTCACCCATCAGTTCTAGAAAAGGATTTTTATGGAAGTTGAGGATCTGGACATTGATTCTCTTAAAGCTTTGAATGTGTGTGTATAGTGCTTGGAAAGTTCGTGTACTCCCAGGGGTTGACATATCCCAGTTTGAAGTTCACAGAGGAACCTGTGTGGCTTCAAATCAGACTAGACCAGTCACTCAAAATTTCCTAGTTCATGTTTCTAAGAGAGGGAATCTGATTGGCCCAGCCTATTTTTTTGAGTCAGGCCACATCATAGGCTTCCGACCAGGTGGTCAGCACTGTGCACAGATGTTTCCCTGAGCAGGGACCCCAAGGAGGCAGGTAGCTGTGTACTGACACGTGTGCTGCTTTTCCTTGAAACTGTCTCCTTTTCTGTTCTTCTGCTAGAAATATGCTCTCCAGACTATGAGTTCCTTATCTGTTATTTTTTACCTTTTTTTTTTTTTGCGGTACGCGGGCCTCTCACTGTTGTGGCCTCTCCCATTGCGGAGCACAAGGCTCCGGATGCGCAGGCTCAGTGGCCATGGCTCATGGGCCCAGCCGCTCCGCGGCATGTGGGATCCTCCCAGACCGGGGCACGAACCCATGTCCCCTTCATTGGCAGGCAGACTCTCAACCACTGCGACACCAGGGAAGCCCTATTTTTTACCTTTTTATTACATGCATCTCTTTCCTCCTTGTACTGTAGTTATTCATGTGGCCAACTGCCTTTTCTAACTGTAAGCTCCTTGAGAGATGGCCCATGTCTTAATGATTTCCTAGCCTTGTGCCTTACACTTAGTAGATGTCTATGTCTAGTAAGTATTTTTTGACCAGATGAATTGATTAATGAATGTCTTAAGCTTCTTTATATCCCCTACAGGACCTAGAATAGTGCTGGGCTTTCAATAGCAGGGTTCCAGAAGAATGGATAAATTAATCAGTGAGCAAAACAATGAATTAACGAATCAATGAACTAATGAGCCATTGAGCAATGGCTTGAAAGTAAGAGAGTTCATATCTCACATGGGGGTCAGGATCTGCAGAATCAGTGTAAAGGAGTGACATGTATGAAACTGGCTATTTCTAATCCAGGCTCTTGTTTTGTGTTTATTTCCATAATGGGCTGTGGTAGATACAGTTGCTCATTACAAAACATCCAAGTAAATCCTTTCCTGTCCTTTGCATCTTGTCTTGCAGGTGTGAGCAGCATCTCTTCACCACGGTGGTGTTTGGTCCGTACCTCAGCCCGGGTGAGGATGTAAAACCCCCCACTCTGCATATGCGTGGTAGAGGCCAACAGGAACACCTGGCTCCAGCCACAGTCATGGACATGTCAGCCGTGGAGTAGTGTGGACACTTTCTCTCTGCTTCTCAGGGTTTCAGTCCTTTCGGGTTTGTGTCATCGATCTTTTTTTATGGTTTTGTGGCTGGACATTCACGATCAAGGCAGGCACCATGGGGGATCAGCAACTGTACAAGACCAATCACGTGGCCCATGGTGGTGAGAACCTTTTCTACCAACAGCCACCACTTGGCGTCCACGGTGGGCTGAACCACAACTATGGGAATACAGTCCCCGGGGCTGGAATGGATGCCCCTCAGGCATCACCCATCTCCCCCCACTTCCCTCAAGACACTCGGGATGGTCTGGGCTTGCCTGTTGGCTCCAAAACGCTTGGCCAAGTGGACACCTCAAGGCAGGGAGGGTGGGCAGGCCATGCAGGGCCTGGAAACCATGTCCAGCTACGTGGCAACCTGACCAACTCGAACATGATGTGGGGGTCTCCAGCCCAGGCGGAGCCTACCGATGGCTACCAGTACACCTATTCCCAGGCTAGCGAGATCCGGACCCAGAAGCTCACCAGCGGTGTCCTACACAAGCTAGACTCTTTCACCCAGGTGTTTGCCAACCAAAACCTGCGAATTCAGGTCAACAATATGGCCCAGGTGCTGCACACCCAATCAGCGGTGATGGACGGAGCCCCTGAAAGCGCCCTCCGCCAGTTGCTGTCCCAGAAGCCCATGGAGCCCTCAGCACCGGCTCTCTCTTCCCGCTACCAGCAGGTGCCCCAGCAGCCTCACCCTGGTTTCACTGGCGGGCTGTCCAAACCAGCTCTTCAGGTTGCGCCGCACCCAAGCCAAGGGCATCCGTATTATGACTACCAGCAGCCACTGGCCCAGATGCCAGTGCAGGGAGGACAGTCACTGCAGGCCCCCCAGATGCTGTCCCAGCACATGCAGCAGCTGCAGCAGCACCAGTATTACCCGCAGCAGCAACAGCAGCAAGCCGGGCAGCCGCGGATGTCAGTGCAAGAAATGCAGCCGCAGCAGCAGCAGCAGATTTGCCCAGCGCAGCCCCAGCAGCTGCAGCAGCGGCAGGGTTCGATGCAGATACCTCAGTATTACCAGTCCTCACCCATGATGCAGCATTTGCCAGAGTCGCGGCAGTCACAGATGCACCTGCAGCCCCCTTCTTATCACAGGGACCCCCACCAGTACACCCCGGAGCAGGCGCACGCTGTCCAGCTGATTCAGCTGGGCTCCATGCCCCAGTACTACTACCAGGAGCCCCAGCAGCCCTATGGCCACCCCATGTACCAGCAGAGCCACCTGCCCCAGCACCAGCAGCCTGAGGACGGTCAGCCCAAGACTTATACAAGTGACAGGCAGGCCCAGGCCATGCTGAGCTCCCACGGGGACCTGGGGCCTCCAGATACAGGAATGGGTGACCCGGCAAGCTTGGACCTGAACCGGGTCAGCAGTGCACTCCCCCACCGGCCGCTCCTGTCCCCCAGTGGCATCCACCTCAACAACATGGGGCCTCAGCACCAGCAGCCATCTCCCAGTGCCGTGTGGCCCCAGGTATTCTCACAGTGGCTGTTTCTCCTGGTGTCTCAGTGTGCCCATGGGCCAGCCAGAGCTGAGTCTATGCAGTGCCCAGTCCGCTCTCCAAACCCCTCCAACACTTCTGTTCTTTATTTATTCCACAAACGTTAACCAGACGCTGTGGAATACAAAAGCAATTTTGACTCAGTTCTTTGCCCATAGAGTTTACAATCTCACTAAGGAGATGGCCAATTCACCATATCAGGTCCTGAATGATGCATGTAATGGTCAAGGCCTGATCAGGTGCCCAGGGACCACCACAGTGTCTGCTGCCCCTTAAGTCTGTATCCTTAGGGAATTTCCTATGAAATTGTTCCCCCTTTGGGAGGGAGACCACATTATGATAGCATTTCTCAAAGTCTAATGCCCAGAATAGGAGTTGTGTAGAATGTTGAATGGATATTGCTGGGAGGAGGGGAATGGGTTCTCTGGATAAACAAATTTGGGGTTTCTTAAAGTGAAACAGGTTGCAGTGCTGCTGGACTTCTCAGAGCCTTTAATATGCTCGTGTGCACTGCAAATCTCCCCAAGGGGATACCTTGTGTAGTTGCAGAGGTGAAAACCTTAGCTGCCCACAGGATCCAGGCAGGTAAAGTCAATAAGCAAAACGGGGCTTCCCTGGTGGCGCAGTGGTTGAGAGTCCGCCTGCCGATGCAGGGGACACAGGTTCATGCCCCGGTCCGGGAAGATCCCACATGCCGCGGAGCGGCTAGGCCCGTGAGCCATGGCCACTGAGCCTGCGCATCCGGAGCCTGTGCTCCACAATGGGAGAGGCCACAACAGTGAGAGACCTGCGTACCGCAAAAAAAAAAAAAAAAAAAAGCAAAACAGCTTGGTATGAGATAATAAGGACTGTGTGGACTAGAGAGCAGATGTCCCATCTAATGACATTCTTAGGATTTTTTAAAACAGTCCAGCCAAGCAAACCATGTCTGCAGGCCAGATTCAGCCTGAGGGTGACGGTTATTAACCCTTGATTATTTCCAAAATGTATTTGATCACGAAACTGCCTACTGTGTCCTGGACACCGTTCAGGCCTTGGCGTGTCCCAAGTGCTACACTCAAGTGACAACAGGGTCGGGGGAGGAGGGCACCTTGAATGGACTGGGGTAGATGGAGAGAGGGCTCCGATGAAGGTTGAAGACCAGGCATAAAGTTCCCTTGACCCTGTTTTGTTTAAGACTCAGGCCTATAGTAACTGAGAGACTTTGTGACTATAAGAATAAGATGACATGGCCAAAGCTGAGGTCTCCCAGCGTGAGGCTGTGTCGTCCAGCCCTCCATTCGGGAATGGAGCCTGTCTGTGTACAGAGTAGGTGGACAGGGAGAACAGGAAGGAAGGAGGTGGGGGATTGAGTCCCGGTGGGCTTGTGGCTGGTGGGGCTCCGTGAGGGGGCGTGGCCCCAAGCCAGGGAACATCAGGGGAAAGAAGTCTGGAAGCTTCAGGTGTAGAAGGGCAAGGGCGTGCGTATCTGCGAGCCCGGTCAGCGTGAGGCAGAGAGCGGAAAGAAGTGTGCAGGCCCTGGGGTTCCCGCCGCTCAAGGACTCCTCCCATCAGAAACACATTTGTTTTTTTTCTTCTTTCTTCTGGTGTCCTGCATGGCTCAAAATAGATGCACCTACCTGATGGCAGAGCCCAGCCAGGGTCCCCTGACTCAAGGTAGGATGGATGCATGGAGGCTTGTTGGCATTTTGGGAGACTGGAAGGTTTCCCTAAATTGTCTCATGATTCATTTCCAAATTCAAAGTCAATTCCTCAAAGAAATTTATAAGAATAATAATAGCAGCTACTGTTTTTGAGTGCTTATTATTACTCTATATCATATGTAATAAAAGTAGCTCCATGAGGGTTGGTGTGATTACCATGTGCCTAGCACATAGTAAGCACTCAACCATTGTTAACTATTATTATCATTATTATTTTACAAATGAGAAAACTGAGGCTCAGAGGGCTTAAGGTTGCACATCAAGAAAGTAGGGATGACGGTCCCAATGCAGGGGGCCCGGGTTCGATCCCTGGTCAGGGAACTAGATCCCACATGCAGGCCACAACTAAGGAGCCCACGAGCCACAACTAAGGAGCCTGCCTGCTGCAATTAAGGGGCCCTGGAGCTGCAACTAAGGAGCCCAGGTGCTGCAACTGAGGACCCGGTGAGCTGCAACTAAGGAGTCTGTGAGCTGCAACTAAGGGAGCCCACCTGCTGCAACTAAGACCCAGTGCAACCAAATAAATATAAATATATAAATAAAATTTTTTTAAAAAAACGTTAAAAAAAAAAAAAAAGAAAGTAGGGATGCTGGGATGGACTCCAAAGCCCATGTTCTGCCCTCTGTCCATTCAGTGAGTATTTATTTAGTACCTACTGTGTGCTAGGCATGGAACTAAGCTATGAGGATGCCCCAGTGAATAGTACAGTCTTGTTTCCTCCCCTCATGGGTTTGGTAAATAAAGACTTAGCCAGAGCCTTACAAACTAAGACATGCAACCTGGAGGCTGAACCAGAAGACTGAGACCCATGTGTCTAAGGGAAGACATCTGGAAGAGGAGAGCCGAAGCTGATTCTAGAAGGGTCATAAGCCAGAGGTGGGAAAAAACCCAGCACCTGAAGGCCTGGAATGAAGAAAGACGTTTGGTTCAACTCTTGCACGATCTTGAGCACGCCCTTTCCTACTCTTGAGCCTCAGTTTTCCATCTGCAAATTGGGCTTAGTTCTCTGAAGGGAATTGGGGTGATACAAGTAGGGCCATGGCCATGGGAGCTCTGGATGAATGAAATGGGTTCATTGTAGGCTGTGAGGTCTTGTGATGAGTCACTGTTTCCCTTCATCAATGTGTGTGTCCTCTCCACTTGGTCCTACCCTTGAGCAGTGGCCAACCAAAAGGAGTGTTTGGGGAGCAGTTTGATGCCAAGACCAAGCTGACATGCTCCATCTGCCTGAAGGAGTTCAAGAGTCTGCCTGCCCTGAACGGCCACATGCGGTCCCACGGGGGGATGAGGGCCTCCCCCAGCCTCAAACAGGTGAGCAGGAGTCAGCCCCCAGTCCTTCCCAGGCCATGTGCTGCTTGCTTTGCTTTGCTACCATCAGAGAGTGATGTGAGCCCCACTCGGGGAACCTGAGGAGGCATAGTCCTTCCCTAACGAAAGTACTCAAGCTTTGACGCTGGGAGCCAGCCAGGTCACACAGTCTCCGCTTCCACTGGCTTCATGAACAAGAGTCCAGAACTGAGGTGGTAGAAATCCTTTCAGGGGATCCCAGCCTCTCCAGCTCCTGGAGAAGACAGCAAAGAAAACATGTTGATGCAATATTGTTTTCAACTTCTGCTGCTTGAAGTACTCAAGACCAGGGTCCCTTGGGCCTTCCAGATCCATAGTCAATGGCCAGGGAAAGCTAGTGTGACCATCAGGCTCCCAGCCAGCATTTTCTGTTCACCAGGGCACTAGTGGTAGACTCTAGCGTCCAAAGACCTTTAAATGCCCTTAGGATTATCCAGGTAGGATAGCCTTGTGGTGAACTACCCATGCAGTTTTAGAGTTAGATTAAAATTCAAAGAGGGCTTCCCTGGTGGTGCAGTGGCTTAGAGTCCGCCTGCCGATGCAGGGGACACGGGTTCGTGCCCCAGTCCGGGAAGATCCCGCATGCCACGGAGCGGCTGGGCCCGTGAGCCATGGCCGCTGAGCCTGCGCGTCCGGAGCCTGTGCTCCGCCAACGGGAGAGGCCACAACAGTGAGAGGCCCGTGTACCGCAAAAATAATAATAATAAAATAAAATAAAATTCAAAGAACTTTCTCAATTCTTTGAATGCTGTTAATCTTAATTTAAGTCTATGGGATTAACTCTGTTCACCAGAAACTTTGATGTGACGCAGGTCACTCCGTCTCCCGACCATGCCAGTTAAAAGAGCTTTTCCTCCATTTGACAGATGAGTAAACTGAGGCCCATAGAATTAAAAGTTCCTGCACAAGAGCTTATGTGTTTTTGTTTTTTTTTTGGTCTGATTCTAAGTCCATGTCCTTTTCTTTAAAAGCAATGACAGCCACACAAAAATTTTTCTTCACTATTTGTTTTAATATACAAGTGATACACGGTCAGGATTTTTTAATGTAGAAAATCAAGTGCCTTGTCCATTGCCGACGGGTATCACTGGAGCCGAGGGACTCAGGCTGGCAGGAAGGAAACCACCCTGCAGCAGTTCTCTGTCACCCACGCGTGATGTCCAGGAACGTTTCAGGAAGAGCAAAGTGCATCCCCCCCCAATGAAAGCTGCTCTCAGCCCAGGATCAAAGCCTTTATTGTCTGTGTAGGAGGAAGGAGAGAAGGCCCCGGCGCCTCCGCCTCAGCCGCCACTGCCGCCTCCGCCTCCGCCGCCACCGCAGCTCCCACCCGAGGCGGAAAGCCTCACGCCTATGGTCATGCCCGTGTCTGTCCCTGTCAAGCTTCTCCCGCCCAAGCCGAGCTCTCAGGGCTTCGCCAACAGCGTCGCTGCCGCCCCCTCAGCCAGAGACAAGCCAGCCAGCTCGATGTCGGACGACGAGATGCCCGTGCTCGTGAGGATGACCCTCTCTCCCCCACACTCACCCCAAGGGGCTGCCCCCCACCCGCCTGCTGTGAGTTGCTGCTCTGCCCTGCCTGCCTGGGGTGGGGACATCCCTTTGCTTTCTTGGAGATGGGGACAGCTCTGCCAGGGCCACTGGCCTGAGCTCAGACGTGGCTTGGCCTCTCCGGGCTGAGCCCCCCACGGCCACCTTGGGAATCCCATCCGTGTCTGCACTGCGTGCCACCCAGTAAACACCTGGCACTCTACCAGGCTAATGGTCTGGGTTAGATTCTGAGAGACCCGAAGATGTTCCTAGATTAAACAGAGGTGATAACTCAGCTGGTGATCACAGTTATTAAAATATGGAAGTACTGTCCCAGATAATAAATAGCTACTGCCCAGGGTCCTGGCCCCTCCCCCAGGATCTCCAGACCTCCCCAAATCTAGCAACCAAAGAGGCAACCCTGGGCTTCCCTGGTGGCGCAGTGGTTGAGAATCCGCCTGCCGATGCAGGGGACATGGGTTCGTGCCCCGGTCTGGGAAGATCCCACATGCCACAGAGCAGCTGGGCCCGTGAGCCATGGCCGCTGAGCCTGCGCGTCCAGAGCCTGTGCTCCACAACGGGAGAGACCACAACAGTGAGAGGCCCGCGTACCGCAAAAAAAAACAAAAAAAAGAGGCAACCCCTGGCACAGCAGGTCCTCCAGGCAGTAGAGCTGGCATCCATTCTGATGGTCAGTCAGCCTTACCACATGCTTAATATTTTCAGTATCACCCCTGTGTAAATAAATACCCTCAGAGGACCAGATTCATTAAGATTCCCAAAGTAATTCCCCTGAGACACCCACCCCCCACTCTCAAGAAAGCAAAGAGATTTGTGTTTCTTATTCACTGTTCTCTTTCTCAAGTTCTGAGCGCATCACCCAAGCAGCTTAGCTTGGCTCTGAGACAGAGATCTCTCTCACTCTCCTTCCCTCTCTCTCTCTCTCTCTCTCTCTCTCTCTTTCTCTCTCTCTCTCTCTCTCTGTCCCTCTCTCTCTCTCTCTCTCTGTCCCTCTCTGTCCCTCTCCCCCTCTCTCCCTCCCTCCACCCCTCCCCTGGGGAGTCTGTAACCCATGTGATTCACTACATCAGATTTGTCCCCTCCCCTGTACAGGGTAGTGTGCTGAGTCACATTTGTCCTCACAGGATAGGTAGCTGCTGGGATTCCAGGAGACACGAGTGGTGTTGGGCCAGAATAGGGATAAGGAGGATAATTAAGAGAACTAGAAAAATCCAGAAAGAGCCTTTTTGGTTTTCTATGTAATATCAGGGCTCAGAAGAGGAAAGACAGATGGAGAACCTCTGGAGGTGAGGATTCTCATCAGCTGGCAGGTCTTGGGGGCCAGCAACAGGCAGAGAGATTAAACGACACAGCCAAGCCCCCTCTTTGCCCAGGCAAGTTCCTCATTTGGTGGGAGGGATGCTGTTTCTACCCTTTGGAAACTCTCAGCCTGAAGCTGGAGAAAGTAACGTTCATAGTCACACGGGTCAGAGCCCCAGGCAGCAGCCCTGCCCCAGTTCAAGACAAAGCAAGGCAGCAATGCCCTGCGTGTGGCTGGTGGGGAATATACCTGGGGAGCTAAGGTCATTAGGGACTGGGATGAGGCAAGGGAAGTTTGAGGTGAGTTTGCTTAGAACTCACGAGAGTTCCAAGTAGGGTTCTGAAGTAGGGTTCTGAAGTAGGGTTCTGAAGGCAGAGGTGAACTTGGTTTTGTGGGAAGGGTGAGAGAGATACTGTGAGGAGATAAGCCGAAATGGAAGCGTGTTGGTAGGACTTGAGTAAGTGTGAGCAAGGTCCTGACACTTAATATAAAGAAATCAAAATGTCCAAGTAGGAGCCCTGTGTTTTAATCCCCACTCTGCTCCTAGCCATCTGGGATGCAGCCAGCTGAGACCCTTCCCCTCAGAACTTCAGTTTCTCCCTGATCTGGGGTTGGGGGACGGGGGTGGTGTTGGCCTCCTCAGTGACTGTCACCTCTCTGGGGTGCTTTTAAAACCTCTCAGCGCTTCGCCCTGTCTCCAGCTTGGCTGGAACTCTGTAAATGCTTCCTCCCAAGTGACATCCAGGTCTGATATTCCGGGGGCCTTCCCTGGCCCAGGGTCTCAGAGCCTTGCCTGGAGGATTGGAAAGTCCCAGAATAGAGCTGTTGTAACAGAACCCAGAGGCTCAAGTAGAGAGAGAGCCCGAAAGGGGCCTTTGGCTCTGTGGTCAGAGGTCTGGATTCCAGTGCAGGGTTGAAGTCACTCGGGGTCCTCAGGTGACCCCATCAGTTACCCAGGAACCAGGTGTGGTGTCAGGATTGCTCCCCAAGTTGGGGGCACGTGCACCTTCTTCCCATTCCTCAGCCCTCTCTCTCCACCTCAGCCTCAGGTGGTGAGGAGCCCCCTGGTGGGGAAAGGAAGCAGGTTGGGGCTCTCTGACCTAAGGAGAGCCCCCTGGGGGCCTGGGGGTCCCCGCTGCCCCTTCCCCTTTCCTCACCTTTCTGCTTCCTGAGACTCCCCTCCTAGGGGCTGGGATGGCAGCCCAGAAGACGATGAAGCTGAGGGAGAGACAGGAGGGGCAGCCTGAAGTGCTGAAGGCAGCAGAAGGGGCCCTGAGCGAGAGGAGCCCAGAGCTGAGGGGTGACTGGGGCAGGTCACATGGCCTGGAGGAGGCTGGTCACATGACCATAGCCAACTTTTCCCATCACCCCCTGCTGCCTCCTAGTCAGGTGCCACCCTGGGCACAGGAATTGCCAGGGACCACAGCTGTGACGAGCACTGGCCTGCAGGGCCTGGGAGGGGACCACAGACTGCCCAGAACTTTTCTGCAGGTATCCTCACAGCCCCTCCCAACCGCATGGCTGCCTCTCCAGCCACACCCAGCTCTCGGTTTTTCTGGGCTGATGCTGGCACACAACCAAGTCTGTTTGTGTTTGGCTTTGGCATGCCCCGCTTATCTCTTTCCGTGCGTGTGTTTACTTATTAGTATATCTGTATCCATGTGGCAGATCTTCCTTCCAGAAGATGCTTGGTTCTGCTGGAATAAAATAAACTAACACTGCTGACAGGAAACCAACCTACGAGAAGGGTTTGCCACAGATAAGCCACCAGTGCTGGGAGCAGTAATGAGGGGTGGTGAGGCGGGGAGGCTCACCAGATGCACTTCTAGGGGAGCACATGAGACGGGCCTCAAAGATCCGGGATGGCTCTCCTCAACCCTAAGGTTACCTTGAAGAAGAGCCCAGTGTGGGTCACTGGCCCCGGGAGCCTTGGCCAAGGCCTGACCCCCTCTTCCTGCCCCACAGCCTCTGCCCAGCTTCCCTGAATAGATTCTTCTGTCGCCTTCTCAGAACATGTGTTATCTGTCCCCGATGTCTGTCCCCGGGGAGCAGTGGGGAATTAAAGGGCCCACTCAGCTGGATTCCACTCACCAGATGGGAATGCAGTGATAAGCAATAAAGAATGTGAATTTATTCTTTCTTGCCCACCCACTATTCCTACCACCCCCATCCCTCTCCAGACATGAGGGATTTCCTCCAAAACCAAAGTTTTCTCCCTAATCAAGCCACCAGATCTCGCCTTGTCTGAAGTGGATGTGGCCGTTTCTGAAGGCGGAGGATGCTGCGGTCAGACAAGTGGAAGGGAGGAGGGGTCCCCGTTAGGACAGCAGTCCCCCCTTCCCTCAACCTGTGGAAAGGGCCTGTGGAAAAAGCCCGAGTATTTGAATCGGGTCATTCTTCCCGTTGTAGGAAATTCCCAAGAAGCATCAGCCAGGCTTGGCCAAAGCCGAGGAAGCCCTCAAGACCGCGCCGGAGAAGAAGAAGTTCCGGCACCGGCCGGAGCCGCTCTTCATCCCGCCTCCGCCGTCCTACACGCCCAACCTCGCCGCCTCGCACTCTGGCGCCACCCTGTACCAGAGCCAGCTGCGCTCCCCGCGCGTCCTGGGCGACCACCTGCTCCTCGACCCCGCCCACGAGCTGCCCCCCTACACGCCCCCGCCCATGCTCAGCCCGGTGCGCCAGGGCTCGGGGCTCTTCAGCAACGTGCTCATCTCTGGCCACGGCGCCGGCGCGCATCCGCAGCTGCCCCTCACGCCCCTGACGCCCACGCCTCGCGTGCTGCTCTGCCGCCCCAGTGAGTCGGCCCTGTCCCCGCGTCCGCGACCTCGGGGGCGGCACCCCGACTGTGCTGGGTGCTGCCCCAGGAGGCCTCCCATTTCTATCGTCTCGTTTTCCACAGACCTTGGCAGTGGCTCGACTCTGTGTACCAGGCAATATGCTAGGTGCTAGAAATAACTAGAATACTTCTTCTCAGGGGAAACGCAGTCTAGCCGCGGAGACTAACGCGTAGAGCGATAATCAGAGTTTCTTTGGGATAAGGAAAAACAGTTGAAGTGTGCTGTGGATAACCGTGTAAGACACCCAAAATAAATGTACTAAGTAGATGTACAAATGGGATTATATGCAAGACCACACCTTCACATTTTAGCATGCTGTGTAAAGATCAAGCAGGAGGGCTTTCCTGGTGGCGCAGTGCTTAAGAATCCGCCTGCCAATGCAGGGGACACGGGTTCGAGCCGAGGTCCGGGAAGGTCCCACATGCCGCGGAGCGCCTAAGCCCATGCACTACAACTACTGAGCCTGCAAACCACAACTGCTGAGCCCGTGTGCCACAACTACTGAAACCCACGGGCCTAGAGCCTGTGCTCCACAACAAGAGAAGCCACCGCCTGTGCACTTCATCGAAGAATGGCCCCCGCTCACCGCAACTAGAGAAAGCCCATGCACCACAGGGAAGATCCAATGCAACTAAAAATAAATAAAAAATAAATTTATTTAAAAAAAAAAAAAAAAAAAAGATCAAGCAGGAGAGGCCTGTAGCCAGGATCTCTTTCTGGAGCAAGAATAGTTTCATAGAAATAAGACAGATTAACAGGGGAATTCCCTAGTGGCCCAGCGCTTAGGACTCCACACTTTCACTGCAGAGGGCCTGGGTTCAATCCCCGGTCGAGGAACTAGGCTCCCACAGGCCCTGCGCACACAGCCAAAAATTATTTTTTAATAATTTTAAAAATAAATAAATAAAAAGCTTAGCAGACCAGAGTGGGGCAGCAGGCCACTCCTTACCCTGTGTGAGAAGTGGGGAAACGCTAAGCCACGTTGCTCCACATTCCATCCAACTCCTCGGAGACTGCTGGGGTAACTCCGGCATGGGTTGGGTAGGAGAGGGGTCCTGTCATGACTGTTTAGGTAACTGTTCATTTGGTTTCTTCAGTACCCTTCCCTGTTGACCAGTGACCCCTGGTTTTTGTGCTTCAGACAGCATCGATGGCAGCAACGTGACAGTCACCCCAGGGCCTGGAGAGCAGACCGTTGATGTCGAACCGTAAGGAAAAGCCAATTATTCTTTAGAACAGAAGCCTCAGCCTAGAAAAGGGATGGGGAGCTTTGAGAAGTGTAGCTAGTGCTTCTGGGATCAGGGTGGCCACTGGGCAAGAAGTTGCAGAAAATGTATGATCGTGGTATTTCTCAAGTACTGTTGTTTCCCTGTAACTGCCAGTATTTCAAGGCCTTTTCTAAAGACTAAACATTAAAAGCAGGGAGCCTTGTGTTTGGAGAACCAGGCGTCCCCATCTGTGGCTCCGTGAGCTAGTTTGGTTGGGGCCACATGCCTTCACATCCCCAGTGACACTGAGACATCTGTCTAGCTCTGCCTAGCTCTCCACGAGGCTCCATCCAAATGCCCTTGATCCCCCAGCCCCTCCCTAAGATTCTTGGCTGATCCTCCAAGTGGCCTTGTTGAGTAATTGAGTTGGGGGGTATAATGGAAGAGAAAGCTGGTTATTTTCATGGATAAGTACAGAAGAGGCCAGATGGTAGAGTGGTGAGTAGATTGAGTCAGGAATCAGGAAACCTGGTTCCAGCACCGTTTTGTTATTTGATCTTGATCCAGTTAACCTTTCTAAGCTTTAGTTAACTCATCTATTGAGTAGGAATAATTATCACTGCCTTGCTTACATCACAGGTCTTGGTGAGGTTCAGATGGGATATTTATGTGAAAGTGGTCTGAAAGGGCTAAAAAATGGAATAAGCACTTTGTATTTGTCCCATTGGGTTAAGTGGTACCCTCGGCCGTGCTCTGGCAGCTGTTCCCTTGGAATTAGGACCTTCCCTCTCCCAGTTATAGGGAGCTTTGAAGCCCCAGGCAGGCTTCTCCCTTGCTCCCCACAGCATCTCTCCCCAATCTCAAAGCTGTTCCTTATCCCAGTAGAAAGGCCATGCCTGGAATCTTCAGATCACACTGTGAGGAAATGCGCCTGCATTCTTCTTGCAGAAGGAACTGGTTTCCTTCTTTTTCAAGTCCCTGACAGTTGCCCTTGGTCTCAAATTGAAGACCACACTGTTGTTTTTCTTCTTGCGATTAAAGACGCATCAACATTGGAGTGAGATTCCAAGCGGAGATCCCAGAACTCCAGGATGTCTCTGCCCTGGCCCAGGACACACACAAGGCCACACTGGTTTGGAAGCCCTGGCCAGAGCTGGAAAACCACGACTTCCAGCAAAGAGGTATTGGCAGCATGGGAAGAACTGGGCAGGAAGGGCTGGATTCTCTCCCGGGGGCCTCTGGCTCCAGGATCGGTTTGTCTTTCTGGTGACCCTGAGCTCTTTCTGATGCAGTGGCCTCTCTTTGTTCCCAACAGTGGAGCATCTCCTGAATTTGTGCTGTTCAAGTGCGTTGCCAGGTGGAGGGACCAATTCTGAATTTGCTTTGCACTCTCTCTTCGAGGCCAAAGGTGATGTGATGGTAAGGAACTGTGAAAAGGAGGCTTCCCAGTTCATATGCTTCATGTTGGAATTCTGAAAAGTATTTTACCAAGTTTCTGTGTTGTTTCATGCCCCCCCCAACCAACTCTTAGGATGATGACCAGTCGGTGTGCCTCCCATCTTCCTTATCTCAGTGAGTAGGCCAGGATTTGAAAGCCTGCAGAAAACCTCCAGTTGGATTTCTGTTTACACATCTGTTTTGGGAAACTAGAATTTCTTTTCAGCAGTCTTGTAATTCACATCGGGGAACAGGTCTGCAGTGATGGAAGTAGAAGGCCTTCCTGAAGCAAGGCTTGGCCCAAAATAGCCTGTCATACTCTGCTCGTCACTCCTCCCTACCTGGAAATCAGCCAGAGTTTGACGTTCTTAGAACCGTTTGCTCCCCTAACCAAAGTGAAATGTTCGCTGTGCACCATCTGGTGTCATTCTTCCACTTTTGGCACAGTTCTCTGGCATCCCCAAACCAGAACTTTGGTGCCCTTTTCCCAGAATCAGAGCTGACCATTTGCCTGCTCAACCTGGACCCCTGGCTGGAGCACTTCGTCACCAGCCTCAGCTTCCCCTTTAGTAAATACATGATTCTTATACCAGAGCTAACCTCCTGCCCTTTTTGATTTTATGAAAATGTGAAAGTAAACAAATGTCCCAATACTACCTTCTCATGAGATTACTGATACCCTTCAAGGGTTCTCTAGAACGTTGGAGAACTCTCCTTGACCTTTTAAGATCAGTGCTGCAGAGCCACGCTTCTCAAACTGTTAACATACATGCACATCACCTAGGGAGTCTTGTTAAAATGCAGGCTCTTATTCAGCAATTCTGGAGGTGGGGCCCAAGGTGCTGCATTTCTAACCTGCTCCCAGGGGATACCCGTGCTGCTGGTCCATGGACCACACTTGGAGTAGCAAGATTTGAGATCCCCAAACCATCCACAGCTCAACTCCACCTGCACCACTTTTTAAACAAAGTCAGTGAGGCTGAAGGACGTAGATTTGAAAGGGTTATTTAGCAAGGCTCCCTGGAAGGACAGTGTAGTACAGTTATTACTAATATAGCTGTTGATGTTCAGTTGTAATGAAACATGTGATTTTTCTGCAAAAACAGTTCCAAATCACCCACTCATTTCCTCAGAGACTCAGCCTCCAAACAGAGGAGGCTCCACCATATCTCTGAAGCTGGGGCCCTCACCAAGGAAGGAGTGGGGTTTTGGCTGCCACCTGTGTTTTTGTGACAAGACCAGCTGGCTGCAGGCATGGGTGGAGGAGGTATTAGGATGATGAGTCCTGTTGGGTGCTGACCAGAAGGAAGACCTCAAATCGGGGAGTCTCCTCTGTTTTTCCTTCCAGCCCCCCAACCCCGGGCCCTGCAATGCTGGCTCGTTTTCCCTGTTAGGCAGATGGTCTTCTGAGGACACAAGCCCCGTGACTGACTCTCGCCTTTTCTCTCCCATGGGTCTGCAGGCTGCTCTGGAAATGCTGCTGCTGCGGAAGCCAGTCAGGTTAAAATGTCACCCTTTAGCAAATTACCACTATGCCGGTAGGTTGCCCGGAGCCCTGTGCCCCCTTGCTTCCCGAGAGCGGGCTGTCTGCGTGTTGGTTGTGTCCCCTTTTAATAACAGATAGCACCCATTCTGTCCTCAAGGCCGCTTGTGCTCTCAAGGCCTCTGGGGCGTAGATGGTGGGGCAGCTGTATCCGCTGGCTGGTCGCTGTCGGGCATTTGTCTGTCTGGGCTCCTGCCCCTCATGGGTGTGCCAAGAGCTGGGCGACACGGGACAAGGCCCGCATGTGCAGCAGTGAGATCAGTGCACCCGGAGGAAGAGCCACAGAGGGTAGACCACAGAGGCAACAGCACACAGCGGCCCCTGGACTTTGGGATCAGTAGACGTGGGTTCACATCTTGCCTGCACCCCGTGGCCTTCTGCAGCCTTGGTTTCCTCACCTGTAAAGTGGGGCTCATACTCCATCCCTTGCAGGATTTTGTGAAGATTTGAGAGAGTATATGGAGCCCACTGCCTGGCACAGTCTAGTAGCTTTATTATTCATTGGTTGAACAATTAATGAGCACTTCCTACGTACAGGAAACTGTGCTGAGCACTAAGAGACGGAAGTGATGGTGACAGATGTAGACAGAGTCCTGTCCTGTGCAGTTTGGAGTCTGAGGGGTTGGCAGTTATTAAATGACAGATCACCAATGGCGGGAGAAAGACGTGTACATGCACAAGTATACATGTGCATACACAGATATATGTACACGTACACATACACGTACATATACATACAAGTCTCTCTTAGGAGGGGGTGGATTAACGATGGCATCACCATTACGAGGGAAAGAGGACACACCTTGGAGAGTTGAATATAGTGAGAATCGTGAAGAGAGAGTGAAACAGGCTGGGGAACCTGCGGTGACAATGAAGTTGAAGTCAACATTTGTATTTCCGTTAACTAGTAGCCCTGTCCATTCTGGGGGTCTCCATGAGCCTGCCTGGGTTCTCTGCTTCAGAGAGGGCTGGATCCTCCAATGCCCCTTGGTTGTTAATCATTTGAAGGTGTCTCTGGTGCCTGGGGGGACCGTGCGTAGATGGGGTGCTAAGTACTTCAGTGGCCTTGGGGACCCAGTAAATACCTTTTCCAGTCCTTGGTCCAGGCGGCCAGATGTGGCCTCAGGTGAGGGCTGTTCTGCAGATTCCGGCGTGTTCTCAGGGGGCTCCCTGTGACCCGCCCCCCCACCATCTGCCTTGCAGAACGGGCTCCTCTCCCGAGTTGGCCCTCTTGCCTGTCATCACAGGGTGGAAAGGCCTCAGAAGCCACTCACCTGAGCACAGCAAGCCCGGGATGCCTGCCTGTGGATCGCTCCCGGCGCACAGGCTGCTGCTGGCACTAGGCGAGCACAGAATGGACACATTGGATAAGAAATCCATCACGTAACCCCGTGGCCTCAAGGAGCCAGTTTCTTAATATTGTCTCCATCGTTTCCTGCTTGGTGTCTGCCCCACGTGTGGGTAGAAGATGTGGGAGTTCTCTCTAATCTGCCAAGGAAGCAATTCAGTCCTCTTAATTCCCACCGTCATCTGCTGCCCATTAAACCCTGATGGGCCGTCCAGCCTCCTGGAGCCTGGGTCAGGCTTCTCTGCTTAGCAGAGAGACTTCCCTAGCATCTGCTGTGGCTGCCCTTGGCCCCCGGGGTGACTGGGGTGGCCGGCGCCTCTGGGCTGCTCATCTCCAGCTGTGAGTAGCCTTGTCTGGGCCCCAAATCCCCTCCAGTTCTTCCCAGCATGCCAAGCAGGTATTGTGATCTTTTTAGTGTGTGTCATGACATAAAAGAGACGGGAAAGCTATGGGCTAGAAACCACCTCCACCCCAAACAACCTTAAAATAGTACTAAAAGCTTTGAAACTAGAAGGCCCTAAACTCTGCTAAAATTCAGTGATCTTCGGGGGTTGGGGGTTCCTGGGAAATCCTTTGCCCATCCCTTGCACCCTTCCCCTATAAGCAGACCAGGAAGCACTCTTGTTGCTTCCAGAATCCTTTTGACCCTTGGAGACAAGAGAGGTGGAGCTGTCCGGTGTGAAGGGTTGGTGTCCCATTAGCTGTGTGTCCCCAAGAAAAGGGTGCTCGCCTAGGTCTGCCAGTAATCTCTCTTCTCCAGGAAGTGACCACAGACTGGGCCCCAGAGAATCTTCTAGAATTATGAGCATAAAGGACAAAGGTCACAGATCTCTGAAGTCTGGCCTGACTCCATCCCCTTGGCGGTTCCCTTCCAGACCACAGAGGAGGCCACAGAGTCTACCCCCGTCACGTGCCCCAGCTACCAGCCGCCACCGCCTTCCGCCCTTTTCACCGCCCCACCCTCTGATTGGTTCCGGGCATCAGTGAATCCCACCCCCGTGGCCCCGTCCTGCCTTGGCCTTCGTGCCAAGCCCTGTTGGGTTGCTCTCCAGCAGGACTGTCAGCTCAGGTCCAGCCTCGCCGGGACACTGTCTTCTGAAATCTCCTTTGCTTCCAGCTCTGTGGCTGTGGCCAGTGTCACTCCCGCCCGACTCCGGCCCTGGCATTGCACCCCAGGCTTCCAGTTGTCTAGAGAGAGGTCAGACCTCCCCGGCCTGTGCCCTGGAGGGAAGGTGGCAAGGCTGGGTTCAGGGGTGCAGACTGTGAATTGGGGGGAGACAGAGACAGGAGCCTGTGAAAATCACTTCCCTCCTGACCTGCCCTTCCACCCCACCCCATCCCATCCCAAGCAGTTCAGTAAGAAAAGGAAAGAGAGACCAGTGCTGGGGCCCAGGAGAGACATCAGTGTAGGTGGGCAGCTTGCCCAGATCTGGGGCAGCTTGGCAATCCCGGAAGAGCCCTGTTAAGATCCTCAGAGGAAGGGGGCTGTCGCAGTGGCCCCCAGTCTCTCTAATTCACACCAAGGTGCCCGGTCCAGACCTCTCTCCGCACCCTCCGCCCATAAGTGGCAGCGGTTGTTTGCAGTGGCTCCCAGTCAGCGGTTGGGTTGGGTGGGGAAGGCTTGAGTGTGGGTCTGTCAGGGTGACAAGGATGCCTGGTTGTGATTAGAGAGCTTCTGGCGTCCTTGGTTTTTCCATTGAGCTGGTCATTCCTGCAGATGGGCACGGAGTGGAGGGGTGTCAGACCTGGCCCTGGGAGTCTTGGCAAGGGTTCAGCAGAGGCTACTATGGGCCCCCACCACAGCCCAAGCACTCACTGGGTCCTGAGCCCTGACCTGACTCCGGAGATGGGAGAGACCTGGAGGGAATATACCCGTCCAGTCGGGGGGAGGCCTGGTCTCTGTCTTGGAAGCTGCCCCAGTTTGGTGAAGAGACAAAATTACGTTCTCCAGAGAATATTTCTCAAGAAGCGCAGCTGTAAAGTCATCTCACAGGCATTCTTAGCCCATGTCGCTAGCTGGAGAGTGATCCCCAGAAGGGCAGGAACGGAGTTAATACTCACTCTGCTGCTTTGCCTGATGTGGCACTTGTGGAAAAGAGGCTAGTGGACAAGCTCGGGTTCTGGATTCAGATCAAGGCCTCCCTGCCTTTGGCCTTCAGAGGGAACTTTGGTATTACCTGGTTCACCTGCACCCCTAAAAAAATTACTCAGTCTTCACCCATCATGGAAAACCTTTCACGGAAATGAAGATCTGGTGTAAAAACAGGGCCTCCTTTTTCTACAATGAACGTGTCTTTCTTATGTAACTGCTATAACAACAGCATCAAGAACAGTTTTTAAAAGCTTGAAAGGAAGACAGAAAGGCTCTCTTTAAGACATACTGTGCCCAAACTTTCTCTCACCCCTCCATGTCTCTTTTTAATTGCCTGCATTCGCTATAGATTGCCCCAAATTTCGCCACCATCCAGAGCCTGTTTCCCAGCAACCGAAGCTCAGAACGTTTTTCCTCTGGATACTGTTCCAGCACCAGTTTCCTCCAGTTAATTAGGCTGTTTGTAATTAGCCTTAATCGTCTTGTTAGGGACCCCTGCTGGTAATAGCCCACTAGCCAGGAATCCCCAGGGAGAATGGATTGGGGTGGGGGGAAGGGTGTGTCATCAGCCCATCAACCCCAGGGACATGCTGAGTGGACAGCAGGGATCTCAAAGGGGGAGGGCAGGTGAGGAGTTGGGGCAGCCCCCTGCCTCGGTTTTGCATTTTATCCTGGACTTTGTTCAAGAAATAGAATCCAAGAAGGGCTGGCTTAGAAAACCTTGTCCAAGAATGAGGAAAATGCTCCTGCCAGACAGACCCCAGGAGGAGAGACGCTGAGCCTTGTCGGGATTACAGGAGGATTTCGGGGCAGGGAGGAGAAGGCTGCAAGTTACAGGTAGCCCAGAGTAAGGCTGTGGGTGAGCACACACACAACAGGGAACGCTGCAGGGACCGGCGGGCTTCATGAGTGCCCACAGATGTCAGCAGGGGACAGCGTGTGTCCCACGGCTGCCGGCTGATTTGGAATCTGCCGTCCGAGTGGCCAGATCTAAAACATTATCTGTGCACATACTTCGGACTAAACGCTGCCAGTCACAGCATGACTGTCAGGATCCCCAAGTCACAAAAGAGGAAACTGAGACTCAGAGAAGTAAACTTGCAGGGGCCCCAGAAGGAGTGAGGGGCAGAACCAGGTTCGCAGCCTGTGGTCTCCTGATTAAAGTCACCCCTTTTATCACAGCACAGTGACTTTATTATTTGGGGCAAGCGCATCCAGATATTATGTCTATATACCCGGCTTCAGCCTGGGAATTCAGCCCAAGAGCCCAGGAGTGGATTCTCAGCCCTGCGGGCAATCCCATGATCAGGGTGCGGTGAAGATGGAGCGTGAGAACCGATGGGCTTGTCTGGCCCCGCCTCTGCCTCTCAGTTTGTGGACACCCTTGTTGGACAGACATGCACGCACAGCACAGTCACGTGTGCTAAAGCGCAGACCCTAGGATTACGTAGGGGAGCCATCTCTCGCCGTCTGAGCACATGCTCCCCACCGCAGCCCTCAGGTGGGGGGCAGCACAGAGAGGAAATTGCGAGGGTGCAGCCCACTTCCAATCCAGGACTGGTGGTGTGGGGTGGACACTCTGGGATTTGGAAGACTGAAGACCCCATCACATAGCAGCAGCCCTAAAAACCACCAAAGAGTTGATGGGGAGAAGGCCTCCTTCCCCCATGAGGCTTGAGGATCCCCCATATCAGATGGTCCAGGAGGTCACTTCACCTTCTTTGGGGTTACAGCTGGAAGGCCATTTGGGGACGTGTAGGGACATACCTCTCACAAGTAAACAGACCTGGGGACTTAACACTGCGGTTTGGGCAGTAATCAGATGACAAGCTTGGCATGGGGTGGAAGAAAGTGTGTCCACCATAGAGGCTGGGTGCTGGCCTGAGAAGGCTGTGTGGCCCTGTGAGTGTCTCATGGAGGCTTAGAGCTGCACTCTGACTTGGGAAACGTAGGATCTGGCTGAGGGTGGAAAGGATTCTCATTCATCTAATTGGGGGTTTTCATCAGCAAAATATTCCCTGACTTCTTATGTGAGCTGCAACCCAGAGCTGCACAGACTGGACCTGCATCAGGGCAGCACAGCAACCTCCCTATATGCTGGTCCAGGGGCTCAGCTAGTGTGACATGTCCCCATCATGGTCCTCTTACACCATTGCCTCTCTGATCTCTCTTTGCTGTTTTAATGGATACCTAAAAGGAGCCATGACTCTTCTTTGGTCTTTCAGTTGTTGGTTCAGCCTTTCTGTTTTGCTCTTTCTGTCTCTGCCTCTGGGCAATGGGAGCAAATGGGAACTGGGACCCAAAGCCCTTGAGTGTTGGACAGAAGTTGAGGAATGGTGATGCAAGTGCTCCAGAGCTCCAAACCCCACCGACCTGCTCTGCTCACATCCACTCTAGCAAAGCCTCTCCAAACCTGTGGCCCCACTTCTCCCTGTTACGATGGTTTGCGCAACCAGAGATGTCCTGGTCTCCAGAACCTGTGGAAGAGGCTTCCTTCTTCCGAGGGTTAATCAGAAAGCTGCTTTCCTTCTAGAAGTAAAGAGAGAAACTCACAAACCAAAGAAATCAGGTGGTCGCCCTACTTTTATAGAGGCCTGAAGCAGCCCAGCTGTGGAGAGCATATCCTGCATCTGGAGCCAGAGCTCTTGGCTTAAGGACCCATCAGGGAGTCACACAGAGAAGGTGTTTATTTCAGAAATCTGAGCTGACATCACTGAGTCACATATTTTCTCAAGGACCCAAGGCTGTCTGCCTCCTGCCTGCCTGCCAGGCGTGGTTTCACTTGTTTGAATGATTTGGGCTCAGCCTTTTGAGGGAAGAAGCAATTCAGGTTTTCTTACTTTAGCCCCTCCGTCAAGCATAGCAGAATGGAAATCTTGGGCTTGTTCTGGTTGGAAGGAAAAATGCTATAGTTTGGGGGATTACAGCTCTGAAAAGTAGAGGCTTATCAAAAGCCCAGCCATGTACCATTCAAAGAATCAGAGATACAGGGAATTCAAAAAATTAGAATGAGGCTGAGTTTCTGCAAACCAGCCACAGTGATTGAGCCCCCAGAAGTAGGACTTGCCTTGGAAAGAGGCCAGTACCATTCTCTGTAAACATCTGCATATCCTGCTTTGACATGAATGTCAAGTTCAGCCAGCAAGGCAAGATGGACCAGCCCGGCACTGCAGGGCCTCTTCTTCATTGGTCTGCAGATTTGTCAGGAACCAGTCCCTCTCACCTCCCAGCCTCATCTGCTTTCCCTCTGCTGGAACCCTGTAGTTGAGCCGTACTGGATTACTGCTTATTTCTTGGACACCTCCATTTCCTCATCTGTAAAATGGGTAGCAGTAATACCAATCTTACAGATTGTCTGTCGAACCAAATGACTACTATCTGTAAAGTACTTTAGAGCCTGGCACATAGTAAGCACTTATAAGTATTAGGTTTTTTTCCCCTTGTGTCTTGCATGTAGTAAACACCTAATAAGTATCTGCCGAATGGATGAATGAATGAATGACATGTCCTCTCACTGCTTGCTTCTGACTTTGCACATGCCACTTTCTCTCCCCAGAACTCCCTTCCATCTCCTTCTTGCCTGACTTGCTTCTGTGTCTTTTTAAACCCCGCTCAGGTGTTCTCTCCACCTGGAAGCCTTCCCGGCTGCCCTAACCTGAGTGTGGTGTTCGTCTTTTGTGCCCCATCGGCACCCGACCCCTCCCTTCATCCTCGCAATCATCACCTTGAATGCAGGGCCTCCTGGTTTTCTCCCCACTAGATTGTGAATATCTTGAGGGTGAAGACTGCTGAATCCAGCACATGTGAGGATCACTTGCTACGTGAATGCTTGCCCTCATCCTAATTACATAAAAACTGTAGCTAAACTCCATTAAGCATTCATGATTTTCCAGTTACTAAGCTAGACACTTTTTGGGCATTACCTTCTTTAACCTTCACAGAAATCTTAAGAGGTGGAGACAATCAGAATTATTCCCATTTGTAGGTAATAAAACCTACAAGTTATTGAGTCTTAGGCTCAATAACTTGCCAAGGTCAAGGCCACGGCTGAGATCTGAACCCAGGTGTCAGGGCTCCTAACCATTACACTGCACTTCCTGTTCAGAAAGGAGTGTGATATGTATTCCATCACATGCTGAACAGTTGTAGTTTGTAACTTAACTAAGTGAACCAGCAACCACAAGTGAGGAGAACTGAGCTGTTTTTTTATGAAATGTGTGTTTTGTTGTAGGTTCGGACAAGTGGACCTCCCTAGAAAGAAAACTGTTTAATAAAGCACTAGCCACTTACAACAAAGACTTTATTTTTGTACAGAAGATGGTAAGTATTCTTTGTCCTATTGCTCACTTGAAACCAAATTTGGGAAGTTGTACACCTAAAGATATATAGAATTATTTGGTTACTGACTTAAGACTCTCACCAAAAGAATGTCTTCCATCTCTTGCTGGTAAAGGATGGTATTTGTTATGGATGGCTTGGCCCTGGTGTTAGGGATGTGGGGGGAGGAGAATATAGATTATTTGGATGTGGCAGTGGGGGGGGAGGGGTATTCTTATCTTAATTAAAATGTGTAATTCACGCATTCTGTCAGAATAAATAGACCTGAGCCTTCTGGTTCACAATTTATATAAATTATTTCATGTGTATTTGACAGATCTATAGTGTTTCTGACAGAATTTGGGGAGGGGGGATTGGAGAAGGGAGAATATGAGCCATCCCCCTAGCAGAGTTTCTGGTGTTGGGCCCCTGATCATAAGGACAGTGTTAATAAAAATAATATGTTACAGGGACTTCCCTGGCAGTCCAGTGGTTAAGACTCCCAGCTTCCACTGCAGGGGGCACAGGTTCGATCCCTGGTCAGGGAACTAAGATCCCGAAAGCTGTGTGGTGCAGCCACATAAAAATAATAATAACAACAATAACATGTTACATATATAGCATTTCACAGCAAAGTAGAGCTCTTTAACAAAGATGAAATAGCACTTTATCCAGCACATAATAAACGTAATAGGCCTTAATTGGCTGAGAGATGGTTTAAGCTAAAAGTTACAATGATTCCGAGTGTTTCAGCAAACTGATGAATGATGGAGCCATACTGAGTTATTAAGATGCTCAGGTCCACAGAGAACAGGGTCCCAGGTGACAGCTGCCACTGGCTCTGGGCTGGGCCTCAGTGTTGTCCCAGGTTCATGTCTCCTGTCCTTAATCCTCGGCCTTGACTGGATGAGAATCAGAATAGGTGGACTTTTTCTCCAACTTGCCTCCATCTTCAGATCTGAATTCGCACCCACCTTACTCTGCCCTGGAGGCCACTGGACTCTTTGCTGCCCTCCATCCCAGCAGCTCCCAGGCTCCCATCTCTCTTGGATCACCTTCCCCCGGGACTGGTCTGTCCTCAGCCTCATTCCTTAAAGGCCCCGCACCTTGTTGACCGATGATGGATTCATGTGTCGTGCTCGCCAGGCAACGCAGGATTTAAAACAAGGCTTCTCTGGGACTCTATCCTCCCTCCCTGGGTGATTCTAATGTAGAAATTCATGATATCAGGTGGACGTGAAGGGGCTCCCTTTGAGGAGACCAGACTTCTGAAGGTACTCTTTTCATTCTCACTACGCAGGTGGCCATGTTCCTGCCCCCAAGGGGACAGCCAGCCTTTTTATCTACCTCCAGAAAACCCACATTATTGAACCCCACTTTGAGCTTAGAGCACTGTGAACTAAACAAAGGAATTTTTTTCTCTTTAAAACACATTTATCTTTGCCCCTTTGGGGGAGAACAGGGCAAGCCTTGTTTTCTGCAAACACTAAGCTCTTGTCATCATAACTTTTGTCTTATATTTCTGTTCGATTACCAAGGAACATTTTTCATAAATAGATTTTGAAGGTCAACAAGTTGGAGAGCCAAATACATTCAAGCATTTGAAAAAGCATGCTGCTTTATGGGTTAAAAAACAGAACGAGGGCTTCCCTGGTGGCGCAGTGGTTGAGAGTCTGCCTGCCGATGCAGGGGACGCGGGTTCATGCCCTGGTCCGGGAGGATCCCACATGCCGCAGAGCAGCTGGGTCCGTGAGCCATGGCCGCTGAGCCTGCGCATCCGGAGCCTGTGCTGCGCAACGAGAGAGGCCACAACAGTGAGAGGCCCGCGTACCGCAAAAAAAAAAAAGGGGGGGGTGGGGAACGAGCTCTCTATGGACGAATGTGAAGAAAATCTCCAAGCTATCTTGCGAAAAAAGTCAAGATGCAAAGCAGTACATAGAGTGAGGCAGAATGGTGGGGAGGAATATATTTTCCTGTTTGTTGGTATATATGTAAAGAAATTCTGGAATGACACCCAAGATATGAATAAGAGGGGCCAGCTGTGTTGCAGGGGTAGGGGGGGAACAGATGGATGGATGGATGGAGAACAGGTGTGGGGAGGAGATTTTTCACCATGTGTATGTTTTTATTCAACTGCATAAACCTAATACCTATTACAAACTTAAAATTGCACAAAAGCTTGCTGCTTTGCACCCTGCCCACTGCTGGAGCTGATCTTGAGGTGCCTTTCCCGGCAGGTGAAGTCCAAGACGGTGGCTCAGTGTGTGGAGTACTACTACACGTGGAAGAAAATCATGAGGCTAGGGAGGAAACACCGGACACGGCTCTCGGAAATCATCGACGATTGTGTGGTGAGTGAAGCTGCCCGGGTGCTGCTTATTCGGTCCCTGCTCCTGCCCCATGCCCAGGTCCCTAAGTGGCTGGCACTGGTGGCTGACAGGCCAGTTCCCAGGTGAGATTAAGGCCTTGATTTCCTGGGATAACTAGGCAGAGGGAAGGCAGTTTTGGGTTTGACCCACAGCCCAGTGATCAGTTAAGGAGATGAGGGCTGGCTTGCATTCCAGGACAGGTAGGCACCGAAGGAGTTAAACCGTGGTGGTTCCAGCCTTGATGTGGGTGATTTATAAGAGGCACCCCGACATTCTGGGATAGCACTTCCTGATCCTTCCACAGTCACAGATGCTCCTGACTAGAGAACTAACATGCCTTAGAAAGACCTAAGCGCACTCGGATTTTACACAGCTTCTGTGAAGCATGCCCAAGGAGCAACGTTGGCCTCTAGATGGCGCCAGGAACTCTCAGTTATTGGAGAACTGGTTAGCAGTGTGTAGATTATTCTGATCCTCACATCACCATTTATCCTGGGTACTGATTTCCTTCATTAGCAGACAATCCAAAGTTGTCTGCGTATTAAGATGAAGAACCTACTAAAGACATCACTAGGGACTTCCCTGGTGTCACAGTGGTTAAGAATCTGCCTGCCAGTGCAGGGGACATGGGTTTGAGCCCTGGTCCAGGAAGATCCCATATGCTGCGGAGCAACTACGCCCATGCGCCACAACTACTGAGCCTGCGCTCTAGAGCCCCCGAGCCACAACTACTGAGCCCGTGTGCCACAGCTACTGAAGCCCGCACACTTAGAGCCTGTGCTCTGCAACAAGAGAAGCCACTGCAATGAGAAGCCCCTGCACTGCAACGAAGAGTAGCCCCCGCTCGCCGCAACTAGAGAAAGCCCACGCAGCAACGAAGACCCAACGCAGCCAAAAATAAATGTTAATTAATTTAAAAAAAAAAAAAAGAAAAAGTTTTTTTAAAAGATATCACTAGATCGAAATCTTCTCTGAACGCCTTACGTGTGGCTTTGGAAATTACTACCACTTTTGTCCTTGCGGTTAACTCTCTTCTCTGCATCCACAGCCAAAGGGAAATCTTCTCACATGTTGTGGAAAACACGTATGTGTGTGTAAAAATTACGTCTTACAACAGATTACTAAACTCTCGTCTGCAACCATCAGGGAATGTGTTTGGAATTCATAAATATCGTGAATATTTGTAATTATACTTTCATTCCCAATTGTGTCCCCCATGTAAGTGTTACTAGCACATATGTGGGTTAATCTCTTTCACAGACGTTTACATAGTGCTTCATACATTCCAGGCACTGTACTAGGAGGCACTTTACACATATTGACTTTTTTACTCCTCATACCAATTCTATGAGGTAGGAAACTGAGGCACAGGGCCTAGGTAACTTAGCCATGGTCAAAAGGCTGGTGCGTGTGTTGTCTGAGCCTGATTCCCTGGTGTAACACTTAAGAGCAAGCAAATGCAAGTCCTCTTAGAGAAATGTAAAAACACTTGGACTCATTAATGCTTCAAAGCCTAAGTTCCTAACTAAGAATTGATCGTAGCTAAGAAATATATACACATATATAAATTTATTTTTGGACCCAAATATAAAAAAAAAAAATAGACATCTGTAGAATAGAATGGTATTGCCATTCTTTTGATCAGAGATGGCAGTATTCTATATTCAGGGTTTCCTATGATGAGTTTTGTTTGACTGCCTTAAGTAGTGATGTCTTATATCTGAATAGCCCTTTTCTCACCTGTGGCTAATGTTTAAAAAAGCAACATGGAAAAAAAAAAAAAAAAAGCAACGTGGCCTCTTCTGGTTCAATCAACTAAAAACAATTGAGTTCCCACTATGTCTGCAGTGCTGTGGGTGACCTGGGGCTGTTAACTGGCCTCTGCCCCCTGCCCCAGGAGCATATATTATAGGTGGGAAGATGTAGCATACACAAGGAAAAAGTTTACCGTGAACCCCAAGAATCTTTAAAAGTAGTATGAGATGAGGTCCAGAAAGTCTTAGATATGGCCTTTGGGGACTCTCTCTCATCCAGCTCCACCAGTCCTCAGGCAGAAGGTTGAGGCCCAGCGAGGGGAAAGGGCTTACCCAAGGTCACACAGAGCATTGCTTTCTGAATGAGCAGAATAGACAGTAAATGAGGAAGCGCAAAGAATCCTGGCCTGGGAGACCTAGGACCTGGCCCCTAAGCTTACTGACCAGTAAAAGGGGGCCGATGGTTTAGATGATTTGGAAAGTCCCTTCCAATTCTGGAATGTTCTGGGCTCTGTCAGAGTCATGTTTTGGAAGAGAGCAAAATCAGAGGATATGGTTTGCCAAAGCAAGTTGATGTCTCTTCAACTTGGGTGTTACCAAGTGTCTAGGACAGTGCCTGACACAATATCAGCACTCAGTAAACGTTTGTTGAATGAATGAGTGAACGTTTTTCCCAGGTAGGAGTCGCTCTGGTCATGGCAACAATCCCTCTATGAACTCCCTGGGAGGAGAGGGGGTGAACCAGGAGATTCTGAGCAGAGGAGGGCTGCTACGGAAGGAAGGTGTGACCACGTTAGGCACAGGCGCCATCTTGGGCCAGCAGTGCCTTGCAGGTGGGTGGAAAGGCCCGAGCCAGTGTGTAGCCTCAGACTGAAGAGGAAAGGTTAAGACGTCACCCCAGGCACCACACCTCCTTGGGCTTATTTGCCAGGAGCCAGTATTAGGCTGGGTCAGGTGCAGCCACACCTTGTGACCTGTGAGCTTAATGTGCAGAGATGACTCAGGCCCCCCAAAAAACAAGAAAATCTTGATTCAAGGCCAGCGTGGTAGCTCACAACTCCCTTTAGGACACTGTGAAGACACAGTCAACCTTCTGAGGATAGTTTGCCAAGTGGAAATGAAAAACTGAGACCATGCAAGGACGGGGAAGGTGCAGGAGGCACAGTCCTAGGAGGGGGTCCTGCTCTTTGTCCTCTGGGCCTGCCTGGGACACTTGGGTAGCTCTCCTCAATATTTTATTAAAGGGAGTATATTCCCCCCAGATGGAGCACAGTCAGGTAGCTCAGGGACTTTTCAAGGGAGGTGGGGGGAAGGAAGGAGGGTGAGGAGTGACTGCTCTTTAGGGGCCAGGAGGTCAGCATAGCACAAGCTCATCCAGCAGGTGACCTGACTTCTGGCCTGAGACCGTCACAGGCCCTTCCACCCTTGCAGGCCAAAGAGGAGGCCAAGGTGGGCTCTACTGAGGAGGCGAGAGAGAAGTGCTGGCCACAGCTTCCTGTTCCCTGCCCAGGCTCCTGCTTCCACTCAAGGCAAACCTGTGGGTCTGGCTGTGAGCAAAATTCAGCACAGTTCTAGAAACCAGCTGAGGGCTTCCCTGGTGGCGCAGTGGTTGAGAGTCCGCCTACCGATGCGGGGAACACGGGTTCGTGCCCCGGTCTGGGAGGATCCCACATGCCACGGAGCGGCTGGGCCCGTGAGCCATGGCCGCTGGGCCTGCACGTCCGGAGCCTGTGCTCCGCAACGGGAGAGGCCACAACAGTGAGAGGCCCGCGTACTGCAAAAAAAAAAAAAAGAAACCAGCTGAGGCAGTTACCTGACTTTGGAAGACAGCGGTCAGGGCTCCGAGGGCACAGCTTCCCCATGGTCCCAGGCCTGAGTTGCCTGCAGTGCGATCCACTGACAAGGGGCCTGGGGAACATTCTCCTTCCCTCTGACACGGAAAGGCAGCTGGTTCTCATTGGTTTTGAGAGGTTTAGCTCTGTGTTTGAGCTGAAAACCTAAGCCATGTCCAGATGGACAGGTGTGCATCTGTGGACATGTGCAGGCAGGCAAGGAGCGAAGGCTGAGGCTATAGAATCAGATGGTGCAGGTTTTAAATCTCAATTCAACTTCTTTACCAGCTATGTGCTCTGGGGAAAATTAGTTCTCTGGCCAATTTCTCATTTGTTTAAAAAATAAAAATTTGTAGGGAATTCCCTGGTGGTCCAGTGGTTAGGACTCCATGCTTGCACTGCTGAGGTTCTGAGGGCCCAAGTTCAATCCCTGGCCGGGGAACTAAGATGCAGCAAGCTGCATGGTGTGGCCTAAATAAATAAATAAATAAAATTTTCTAAATGAAAAAAAAATATTGTTCAGGGTTTTTGTGAGAACTAGCAGTGTGTGTGTGTGTGTGTGTGTGTGTGTAGTCCCTGATTCACAGCAGGCCTTCAATATGTTGTCATCACCATCCTCATTCATCAGCGACTGTAACACTCAAATTTGTGTCATTGAAGAAATTTGGGTTGTTGAGCATTTGTGTTTTAATTTATAAATTTCTCATAATACAAATGCCATTTGCAGGCCTGAGAAATAAAAATCTCCTCAAGAAACTCTTATCTGGACTCAGGGTTTTGAGCACTTTGTCTAATACATAACCATCTCCCTGCTCTGCACTTGCCCACTTTTCTGCCAATTTTGGAATAATACCAAATGTTTCCTTTCATGATGCATCATGAAATGGCCAACTTGTTGATACAGAGTGCTACATGTTAGGGTTTTGTCCTTTGTCTTTGCATCTCTAGTCACATTGGTGAGCGCTTTCGCTTGATGATAAATCATTTTGTGAACATGCGTAGATTGCCGTTTGAAGCAAACCTGTCTACGTTCATGAGACATATATAATCACAGGACAGTATGATTTAATCTGTAATTTAATGGCTCTATGGAACTTTTAAGAGCTTTCAAATAATAGCATGGTGAGAAAGTTGTATAGATTTGCATAACAACTTGAAAATTGTATAACAACTGCTGTGAAATAAGTGCCATTGTCACTGAAAGTTACCATGTAATTTACTTTAAATGGTGAGCTGTAGGCCCCCCATCTGCTTAATAGCCTGATACCTGAGACCACAGAGTTCCAGTTCTGTAAAGGAATGGAGCGAACCCGTGGAGTTAGATGTAACATGATTTTACCTGAAATTCTCTGAGATTGGAAGGTGGTTGATTCATATGAGAATAAGGCCATTTAAGTGATATCAACCTGTATATTCTATACTAGTAAGAGATCTGTAAGTTTATATCATAAATCACTCTGTAAAATGTATTAAGCCTACATCTGTATTCATTGAAGTCTTTCAGCAAATGTAATCATTATGGATTAATCCTAATTTACCCTCTGGAAACTGGGACCATTTCTTAAGTATACCCTATTAATACATGGTCTCAAATATGCATATATACCATATTAAATAAGGATAATACTGAAACAGTGAGGAGTGTGCTAAATGCCCGTATTTACTGGGATTATCTTTCTCTCCCATCCCCAATCCAAACTGGAGAGAGAAAGCTGGTGGTTTCTGGATCCCAGGGTACTGATACTCTCAGAAATCTTTATTCTTCTTGGAAATTCTGGCTTCCAGGTTCTAAGAATTGTAGACTTACCCAGAGTTACATCGCTGTCTGGGGTAAACCAAACTGCAGCCCATGTGCTTTTTTTTTTTTTTTGGCTGCGTGGGATCTTCGTTGCTGCGCAGGCTTTCTTTAGTTGTGGTGAGCAGGGGCCACCCCTCGCCATGGTGCATGGGCCCCTCATGGCGGTGGCTTCTCTCGTTGCGGAGCACGGGCTCTAGGCACGCGGGCTTCAGTAGTTGTGGCACACGGGCTCTAATTGTGGCTCGTGGGCTCTAGAGCGCAGGCTCAGTAGTTGTGACGCACGGGCTTTGCCACTCTGCAGCATGTGGGATCTTCCCAGACCAGGGATCGAACCCGTGTCCCCTGCATTGGCAGCCAGACTCTTAACCACTGTGCCACCAGGGAAGTCCCCCAGCCCACATGCTTTAAGCAGTGGGTGTGCAGAGAGCCCAGCAGAGACAAATGACCCATCAGGGTGGAAGGCAGCCGGACATCCCTTTTGTTTCTTCATTTGTAAAATAGGAGGACTGTTTACAGCCTGTTCAGTGACATAGCAAACACACTTTGTACACCGCAAAGTGCTGTAAAATAGAAGCTAAAATGAGGTTGATGTAACACAGAATTCCCATCCCTGGTCCTCAGTCCTTCTAGGCCCGGAGGAGCAAGCATCCCTTACACACACACCCTCCCCCCACCCCACCCCCGTGAGGACTGAGATTGCAGAGTAAGGTAGTTAGTTCAATAAAAGGGCCTCCTAGATCCCTGGCCCCCATCCCCACCCAGCCCAGGTACCTCCTCCAGGCTATTCCATTAACTGTCTTGTTAACCTTGAGGAAGGTCAGGACCTTGGGCTTAATTCTGCACCTCGTTGCTGTTCTGAAGCAGAGGGAGGGGACACAGTCACAAAGAGGATAATTATTCATAGAAATATTTTTCTTATTCTTTTTCATAGAGTGCCCATGATCAGAGACGGTGATCAGAGACAAAAAAAAAAAAAAAAAAAAAAATAGCACATGATAAATAAAAGGGAATATCCCTTTCCATTTCTGCTCCTTTTCAGAGTCACTGTGGTTCAGCCTCTGATCCTATTTTCTGACAAGAACAGAGAAGAAGTGCATCAGAATGCCATGGGCCATGTGCCTTCCACAGGTCAAATCAATATCTCGGGCATCTTGCAAGGAAGTGTGTTAGAAGACCTTTAAAAACAAATCCTGATAGGTCTTTAGTCTCTGTCCAGAGGGGCTCCACAGTGTCATTACTGCTTGAAAACCCTCCTCACTGCTCTGGGGAGGCAGAGCTGCTGCAAGTGGGGTATCCGGCCTGGGTTTTAGTCAGTGTCAAGGTCTGTGGGTCTCAAACAAGGGGGAGAAACTCTACATACAGAAATCTCTCCTCTGCCTTATGATATTTTTTTATAAGTGATAAGGGAACCCAAAGTGGGCTGGGGGGACTTCCTTGCCCTCAGAATTCCAAGTGTCCAATGACCAACCTTGTAGAAACCGTATCCCTCCCCAGAGGCCTCTGCCAACCCTTCCTTATGCACAAAGAAGCCGATGCAGCCCCAGCGTCCAGCCCCTCTCTCCTCTCCTAGCCCCTGGGTTCTGTTCATCACTAAACTTGCCATTTGGGGATTTAACCCCTTTTGCTTTTATTGCCGTAACACCAGACGAGTGAAGAAGATGAAGAGGTACAGGAGGAGGACGAAGACCCAGAAGAAGACAGGAAATCCACAAGAGAAGAGGAGAGTGAATTGCCCAAGTCTCCAGAGCCACCACCAGGCCCGGTCCTGGCTTCCGCAGAGGGGCCGCCCCTGCAAGCCCTGGGCCAGCCCTCAGGCTCCTTCATCTGTGAAATGCCCAACTGTGGAGCTGTAAGTGTCTCTGCGCCCTCCAGGGATCTGGGACTCCTGAGAGCTGTACATACAGCTGTGCCTGGCTTTAAGAGATGATGCACTTTGCAAAAGGTGTACTTTCAGCAGTGAAAGTTTGGCAGAGGGAAGTCCATGTGGCCATGCTTTTCTGTCTTTCATCCATTTACTTATTCTTTCAGCCCGTAGATGTTTCTGGAGTGTGTGTTCTCTGTTAAGCACTGTGCCACGCGCTTGGAGGACACAGGTCCATCCCTGCCCTCAGGGAGCATATGATTCAGGCTCTGCACTGGACCTTGGCCTCCATAACTTACACTCCTCGTTACTTGGTGCCTCCCCACTCCTCCTGGGCTGTGTCACACAGGTCATGTCCTGGAGACATGCATTTAAATGCAGTGGGAGAGCCCACAGAGAAGGAGTGTCCTTTTATGGCATAATTACAAAGATTTAGCTAAAGTTTATCTCTGTACTCTTTGGGGGAAGCAAACAAGATTTACTAAGCAAATTATTCATGTAAACAGGCTAAAAAGGTGTCTGTGTAATTACCTAACCTAGTACTTTTCAAGTACATTAGAAGCATCATTTAGCTAAAATAAAACCAGTTCACCATTTGATCACTAAAGGATGGCCTTACAGAATCTGTACTGGCCTGATCTAAGGCTCCCTGTGTATTTTAATGGATATATTTTTTTAATTGTTAACTTTGGACTCTCAGTCCCCCCGGTACCCCACTCATCTGAATTGTCGAGCTTTTCCCAAATCAAGTTTCTTAAAGCTGGGCACACCTGTGCAGGCAAGCTCTAGAGGTATTATGGAAAAAATTAGAATGTTGCTCCTTTCATATGAAGCCCTGTTTTCCCCAAGTTAGTGTTTATCCTTGCTTGTGTGTTATATAGGATAATACTGTTTTCCAGAGTGCATTGAATGCTGCTTATTGAGTCTGTCACTTAGATGAAGAAAGCAACAGTCTTTAAAATATTTAGATCCTAAAGCAGAAATTCACTTGATTTACATTTAAGATAAAATGAAAAACTTCTTTTAAATGACACATACATTTTGCATTAGCTTTGAAGAGAACATAAGAAATTGCTAGCTTGTTTCTATCTTTGATGTTTAATGAGCTGGACGCTTCACTCCATCCTTGCCTTATTGTATAGAGCACTTCCGTTGGGGGATGATTAAGATGTGACTTTATTTATTTATTTTTTACACATCTTTATTGGAGTGCTTTACAATGGTGTGCTAGTTTCTGCTTTATAACAAAGTGAATCAGCTATACATATACATATATCCCCATATCTCCTCCCTCTTGCATCTCCCTCCCACCCTCCCTATCCCACCCCTCTAGGTGGTCACAAAGCACCGAGCTGATCTCCCTGTGTTATGTGGCTGCTTCCCACTAGCTATAAGATGTGACTTTAAATGACAGTATCCTTGGTGAATTTCTTTAGAAATTGGATGCTTCCTCAATTCATAGTTTGGGTGTACAGTAAATTCTTTCCTGAGAGGGAAATCATCTTTTACTTTACCCAATCAAAAATGCTCAGCAAGGTGAATATTTTTTCATGACTTTAAAAAACAACCGGGAAAAAAGCATGTTGGTTTTATTCGGTGCCTAACCATGGAGGTTCTGGTTGCTAAATCAGCGAAAGATTTTTTTTTTCCTGCAAGACTATAAACAGAACTCATGAACTTAACACAGAGTGACCATCTGTGGCTGGACAGTTCAGTGGGTACTCCCATTAGCTGATGCATTTAGCAATCTGGAAGTTAGGGCTCTTGGAATTCAGGGGTGTGGATTACATCCCTTTACAGCAGTGGATCTCTGCCGGGAATGATTTTGTTCCCCGTGAACATTTGGCAACGTCCGGAGACATTTTTATCACATCTGGGGAGGTGCTCCTGGCATCTGGTGGGTAGAGAGGCCAGGGTTGCTGCTGAAGATCCTGTGATGCCCAGGACAGCCCCACAGCAAAGAATCATCCAGTCCCAAATGTCAGTAATACTGAGGTTGGGAAACCGTGCATTATGGCAAGCTTCAAAAGACCAGGTCGTTCCCCTTTTTTTCATCCTGCAGTACAATGTCGGGGTCTGAAACGTTGCTTCAACACTGGGCTACTGACTGGGGCTTAGAAATAACATATAGAATATATCAGAGCAGCTAGTCAATGTCTTCCATGCTGTGTCTCTTGGGGTTCGAGGACTTCCTAGGGGGGAGATAGAGCTGAGCAAATAGATTCAATTTTGGGGGGCTGTCTGTCTCAGCCAGAGTACCTCTGCTTTGAGCTTTTGAATAAGACCTGATTTTTTTAAGTAAAGAAAGGAAAGGAAAGGAAGAAAGAAAGAAAAGAAAAAAGGGGTGGAAGGTAGCTTCTGGCTGTTAAAAAGTTTGAAAGCTGGTCCAAACCCTCTCATTTTACAGATGGAAAAAATAAGGTGTTCAGAGGGGAAATGGCCCAATGACCTCCCTGTGAGATGGAGGCACTGGATTGAGCCCTCGTCTTTGGTTATAGCAGTGATGGGTTTTTTACTGGCACAGCGCTTGTTGTGGTGGTATTTGATCTCTACTTTCTGTGGCATTTGCCCAGAGTTTGCTTATGTAAAACCCCTATGCCTTGTCATTAGACACTGTTTCGAGTATCACATGTTCTACCAATGAGTAACTAATAACCCTAATTTCCTTTTCAGGACTGTAGATGTCATGTCACTGCCTTTCTTCCCCAGGTGTTCAGCTCCCGACAGGCACTGAACGGCCACGCCCGCATCCACGGTGGCACCAACCAGGTGACCAAAGCTCGGGGTGCTGTTCCCTCTGGAAAGCAGAAGCCTGGCAGTGCCCAGAGCGGGTACTGCTCAGTGAAGAGCTCACCCTCTCACAGCACCACCAGCGGCGAGACAGACCCCACCACCATCTTCCCCTGCAAGGAGTGTGGCAAGTAGGTAGAATTGGGCCAGGGACTGAATCTAAGTGTGTGATGAATAATGCCTCTGTAGGGGCTGGGCCAAGGTGGTCTGAGGTGTCTCCAGGTAGAAAAAGAACCCAGACTCTCCAGTTTTTCTTCATTTCATCCTTGGGGTCTACATGGTGCCTCATGGCGAGTGGACCTTGTCTCTGACTCAGAATACGGTCATTCTGATGGCGTAAAGCCTAATAAGGACGGACATCATCAGAGAGCAAATCTCTAGTGACAAAACTTCACTCTTTTCCAGAAATGACGGATGGAACTCTGATTCCCACCTCTCCCTTCACACCCAAACCATATTCACTAGTACTGACTGCTCTCTTTGCATCCCTGCCGAGTGATTTGAGAATGGCTCTAAAACATCTAATCAGGAACTCTCTGTGGCAGAGATGGCTTTCCTACCAGTACTGCTCATTCCTGCACCCAGGGCAGACATCACTAATCAGTTGCTATACTTTTTGCTACCACATTAAGATAAGACTCAAATCCTTTCAAATCCTTTAAATCTTAATGCTTCAAGCTGGCACAACCAACTGATCAGAGTTGACTCATGAGGTAGAGTCTATTTGTCATCTCTGCCGTTTTAAGTGTAATTTAAAACAATGAAAAGGGGGAACTGACAGTAGGTGGTAATAACAGCATTAAATAATGTTTACTAAGCACTTAGTTTTGTTACGTACTTCATGTGCATGAGATCATTTAATCCCCACACAGAAACTCCATGTGGCGCAGATACTGTTTTATCCTTGTTTTTACAAATAAGGACTGAACATTAGGTAAATTTACTTGCCCCAGGTCACACCCCCAGTAAGTGCAGAACTGAGATTTGAACCCCTATGTGTTCAAATACAGAGCCTGGGCTTCTGACCACTGTTCCAGCCTAGTGGTTTGCTTTGTTTGCTTATCTATTTATCACTGATGGTGAGATGCACACAGTTCCCTCCCACAGCATCTAGTATAGAATTCCAGTTTACTTCTCAGTGAGTCTGCCTCCAAGAAGGGTTGTCATAAGTGACTTCTTTTAGGAGCCTTGCCGAGTTTCTCTTCCTGTAACCTCCAATGTCTCAAACGTGCAGTGTTACCTGGAGAGATACCCACGAGGTAGCTGCTGAAACTCTACCAAGGGAACATCCCTAGTTGTATGAATGAGGCCAGCTGGGACCTCTATTTATAATATTCATCCTCATGGAATATTTCAGGTGTATTTCAGGCATCTTAATAATTCTGTCATTTATCAGTTACTCAGTATTTGCCTGGCACTGTTTTAAAGGATGTTTATGTGTATTGATTAATTTAATCTTAAGCCCGATGAGGTAGGTGCTCTTAGCCGTATGTCAGTGGCACCTGCCCAAGTGGGTTGGAACTAGCAACTCTCTTCCTGCAGAGATGCGGAGACAGACTTAGGCGTGGGTCCCCTCCTCTGGGCTCTAATGTCCTTCAGAGACAGGACATGATATCATCTTCATGTCAGCAAGGAATAAGTGAGCCCCTGGATTGATCATCGGGCTTACTTACTTGAAATAGTGAAACCTCCTCAGTCGGACTCCCCCCTGCTTGCCCTGGGGTAGGAGAGGCAGGGAAGGAGGGTCTCAACCAGTTTGTTCTCAGAGGAACCAGCATCTTGCCTCCACTCACTCCCCTCCAACAGGCGACAACTCCTTATTCCACTAGGTGGCGACAAAGGACATTTTAACAACCAGAAATTATTTCAAGCTCTGGTTTGGTTGTCTTTCAGTGACGTCCATTAAATGTTTTTCTTGTCTTGTTTTTATGTTGCTTGGGACCTTTTTCTACCATAACTCCAGTTAAGATTTTTATGGAAAACAAATATTTTCTGTGTTTTCCGGATGAGGAATAACATCAGGCACATGTTTGCAGAATCCTTTTTTTAGCTGCTGAAATTATGTTCATTACATTAGACAGTTTTCAGTATGTCCAGTGGTGATTCATCAACTCTGTTCTAAGACACAGGTCTTAGAAATCAGGGGTTTTTTTCCCTTTATGAGCTCAGGAATAAATATTTATGCCACCCTCCCTCTCTAAAAACAGGCCGTCTCACATCTGGACAAACTTGCTCTGAAAAAGGTCCAGATAGAAATATTTTAGGCTGGGTTTCCCTGGCGGCACAGTGGTTAAGAATCTGCCTGCCAATGCAGGGGACACAGGTTCGATCCCTGGTCCGGGAAGATCCCACATGCCGCAGAGCAACTAAGCCCGTGCGCCACAACTACTGAGCCTGCACGCTAGAGCCCGCAAGCCACAAGAGAAGCCATTGCAATGAGAAGCCCGTGCACCGCATTGAAGAATAGCCCCCGCTCGCCGCAACTAGAGAAAGCCCACGTGCAGCAACGAAGGCCCAACGCAGCCAAAACAACAACAACAAAAACATAATTCTCAACTTTAAAAAAAAAGGAATATTTTAGGCTTTGCAGGTCATTCTGTCTCTGACACAACTACTCAGCTGTGCCATGTTAGTGCAAAAGCAGCCATGGACGATACATAAATAAACATGGCTGCGTTCTGGTAAAACTTTATTTACAAAAGCAGGCAGTGGGCAGGATTTGGCCCACTGACCATAGTTGGCAGACCCCTTTTCCCAGGATTTCTCAGCCTTGGCACTGATATTTTGGGTCTGATGATTCCTTATTTGGGGAAGAGGGCCTGCCCTCTATATTGTAGGGTGTTCAGCAGCATCCCTAGCATCTACCCACTCGATGCCAGAAGTATCACTACCACCACCCAGCTGTGACCATCAAAAATGTCTCCAGAGGACTTCCGGGTAAGATGGCGGAAGAGTAAGACGCGGAGATCACCTTCCTCCCCACGGATACACCAGAAATACAGCTACACGTGGAACAACTCCTACAGAACACCTACTGAACGCTGGCAGAAGACCCCAGACCTCCCAAAAGGCAAGAAACTCCCCACATACCTGGGTAGGGCAAAGCGGGGAGATCCCCGCACAGAGGATCGGTGCCGAGCGGCACTCACCAGCCCGAGAGGCTTGTCTGCTCGCCCGCCGGGGCGGGTGGCGCTGGAAGCTGAGACTCGGGCTTCGGTCAGAGCACAGGGAGAGGACTGGGGCTGGCGGCGAGAACTCAGCCTGAAGGGGGCTAATGTGCCACAGCTAGCCGGGAGGGAGTCCGGGAAAACTCTGGAGCTGCCGAAGAGGCAAGAGACTTTTTCTTCCCTCTTGGTTTCCTGGTGCGCGAGGAGAGGGGATTAAGAGCGCTGCTTAAAGGGGCTCCACAGACGGGCGCGAGTCGCGACTGAAAGCGCGGAGCCCAGTGACGGGCGTGGGACGCTGGGGCTGCTGCTGCCGCCGCCAAGAAGCCTGTGTGCGAGCGCAGGTCACTGTCCACACCGCCCTTCCGGGAGCCTGTGCAGCCCGCCACTGCCGGGGTCCCGGGATCCAGGGGCGGCTTCCCTGGGAGAACGCACGGCGCGCCTCGGGCTGGTGCAACGTCACGCCGACCTCTGCCGCTGCAGGCTCGCCCCGCACTCCGTGCCCCTCCCTCCCGCCCGGCCTGAGTGAGCCAGAGTCCCCGAAGAGGCTGCTCCTTTAACCCTGTCCTGTCTGAGCGAAGAACAGACGCCCTCCGGCGACCTACACGCAGAGGTGGGGCCAAATCCAAAGCTGAGACCCAGGAGCTGTGAGAACAAAGAAGAGAAAGGGAAACCTCTCCCAGCAGCCTCAGAAGCAGCGGATTAAAGCTCCACAATCAACTTGATGTACCCTGCATCTGTGGAATACATGAATAGACAACAAATCATCCCAAATTGAGGAGCCAGGAGTCAGTGCTGTGCCTCTGAGGTGGGAGAGCCAACTTCAGGACACTGGTCCACAAGAGACCTCCCAGCTCCACATAATATCAAACGGCGAAAATCTTCCAGAGATCTCCATCTCAACACCAGCACCCAGCTTCACTCAACGACCAGCAAGCTACAGTGCTGGACACCCTATGCCAAACAACTAGCAAGACAGGAACACAACGCCACCCATTAGCAGAGAGGTGGCCTAAAATCATAAAAAGTCCACAGACACCCCAAAACACACCACCAGACGTGGACCTGCCCACCAGAAAGACAAGATCCAGCCTCATCCACCAGAACACAGGCACTAGTCCCCTCCACCAGGAAGCCTACACAACCCACTAAACCAACCTTAGCCACTGGGGACAGACACCAAAAACAACGGGAACTACGAACCTGCAGCCTGCAAAAAGGAGACCCCAGACACAGTAACATAAGCAAAATGAGAAGACAGAAAAACACACAGCAGGAGAAGGAGCAAGATAAAAACCCACCAGACCTAACAAATGAAGAGGAAATAGGCAGTCTACCTGAAAAAGAATTCAGAATAATGATGGTAAAGATGATCCAAGATTCTATTTCCAAGATCCAAAATCTTGGAAATAGAATAGACAAAATGCAAGAAACAGTTAACAAGGACCTAGAAGAACTAAAGATGAATCCAAGCATCGATTAAAAACACAATAAATGAAATGAAAAATACTCTAGATGGGATCAATAGCAGAATAACTGAGGCAGAAGAACGGATAAGTGAGGTGGAAGATAAAATAGTGGAAATAACTGCTGCAGAGCAAAATAAAGAAAAAAGAATGAAAAGAACAGAGGACGGTCTCAGAGACCTCTGGGACAACATTAAACGCACCAACATTCGAATTATAGGGGTTCCAGGAGAAGAAGAGAAAAAGAAAGGGACTGAGAAAATATTTGAAGAGATTATAGTTGAAAACTTTCCTAATATGGGAAAGGAAATAGTTAATCAAGTCCAGGAGGCACAGAGAGTCCCATACAGAATAAATCCAAGGAGAAATATGCCAAGACACATATTAATCAAACTGTCAAAAATTAAACACAAAGAAATCATATTAAAAGCAGCAAGGCAAAAACAACAAATAACACACAAGGGAATCCCCATCAGGATAACAGCTGATCTCTCAGCAGAAACTCTACAAGCCAGAAGGGAGTGGCAGGACATAATTAAAGTGATGAAGGAGAAAAACCTGCAACCAAGATTACTCTACCCAGCAAGGATCTCATTCAGATTTGATGGAGAAATTAAAACGTTTACAGACAAGCAAAAGCCGAGAGAGTTCAGCACCACCAAACCAGCTTTACAACAAATGCTAAAGGAACTTCTCTAGGCAAGAAACACAACAGAAGGAAAAGACCTACAATAACAAACCCAAAACAATTAAGAAAATGGGAATAGGAACATACATATCGATAATTACCTTAAATGTAAATGGACTAAATGCTCCCACCAAAAGACACAGATTGGCTGAATGGATACAAAAACAAGACCCATATATATGCTGTCTACAAGAGACCCACTTCAGACCTAGAGACACATACAGACTGAAAGTAAGGGGATGGAAAAAGGTATTCCATGCAAATGGAAACCAAAAGAAAGCTGGAGTAGCAATTCTCTTATCAGACAAAATAGACTTTAAAATAAAGACTACTAGAAGAGACAAAGAAGGACACTACATAATGATCAAGGGATCGATCCAAGAAGAAGATATAACAATTGTAAATATTTATGCACCCAACATAGGAGCACCTCAATACATAAGGCAAATACTAACAGCCATAAAAGGAGAAATCGACAGTAACACAATCATAGTAGGGGACTTTAACACCCCACTTTCACCAATGGACAGATCATCCAAAATGAAAATAAATAAGGAAACACAAGCTTTAAATGATACATTAAACAAGATGGACTTAATTGATATTTATAGGACATTCCATCCAAAAACAACAGAATACACATTTTTCTCAAGTGCTCATGGAACATTCTCCAGGATAGATCATATATTCGGTCACAAATCAAGCCTTGGTAAATTTAAGAAAATTGAAATTGTATCAAGTATCTTTTCCGACCACAATGCTATGAGACTAGATATCAATTACAGGAAAAGAGCTGTAAAAAATACAAACACATGGAGGCTAAACAATACACTACTTAATTACGAAGTGATCACTGAAGAAATCAAAGAGGAAATTAAAAAATACCTAGAAACAAATGACAATGGAGACACGACGACCCAAAACCTATGGGATGCAGCAAAAGCAGTTCTAAGAGGGAAGTTTATAGCAATACAATCCCACCTTAAGAAACAGGAAACATCTCGAATAAACAACCTAACCTTGCACCTAAAGCAATTAGAGAAAGAAGAACAAAAACATCCCAAAGTTAGCAGAAGGAAAGAAATCATAAAAATCAGATCAGAAATAAATGAAAAAGAAATGAAGGAAACGATAGCAAAGATCAATAAAACTAAAAGCTGGTTCTTTGAGAAGATAAACAAAATTGATAAGCCATTAGCCAGACTCATCAAGAGAAAAAGGGAGAAGACTCAAATCAATAGAATTAGAAATGAAAAAGGAGAAGTAACAACTGACACTGCAGAAATACAAAAGATCATGAGAGATTACTATAAGCAACTCTATGCCAATAAAATAGACAACCTGGAAGAAATGGACAAATTCTTAGAAATGCACAACCTGCCAAGACTGAATCAGGAAGAAATAGAAAATATGAACAGACCAATCACAAGCACTGAAATTGAAACTATGATAAAAAATCTTCCAACAAACAAAAACCCAGGACCAGATGGCTTCACAGGCGAATTCTATCAAGCATTTAGAGAAGAGCTAACACCTATCCTTCTCAAACTCTTCCAAAGTATAGCAGAGGGAGGAACACTCCCAAACTCATTCTATGAGGCCACCATCACCTTGATACCAAAACCAGACAAGGATGTCACAAAGAAAGAAAACTACAGGCCAATATCACTGATGAACATAGATGCAAAAATCTTCAACAAAATACTAGCAAACAGAATCCAACAGCACATTAAAAGGATCATACACCATGATCAAGTGGGGTTTATTCCAGGAATGCAAGGATTCTTCAATATACGCAAATCAATCAACGTGATACACCATATTAACAAATTGAAGGAGAAAAACCATATGATCATCTCAATAGATGCAGAGAAAGCTTTCGACAAAATTCAACACCCATTTATGATAAAAACCCTGCAGAAAGTAGGCATAGAGGGAACTTTCCTCAACATAATAAAGGCCATATATGACAAACCCACAGCCAGCATCGTCCTCAATGGTGAAAAACTGAAACCATTTCCACTAAGATCAGGAATAAGACAAGGTTGCCCACTCTCACCACTCTTATTCAACATAGTTTTGGAAGTTTTAGCCACAGCAATCAGAGAAGAAAAGGAAATAAAAGGAATCCAAATTGGAAAAGAAGAAGTAAAGCTGTCACTGTTTGCAGATGACATGATACTATACATAGAGAATCCTAAAGATGCTACCAGAAAACTACTAGAGCTAATCAATGAATTTGGTAAAGTTGCAGGATACAAAATTAATGCACAGAAATCTCTGGCATTCCTATATACTAATGATGAAAAATCTGAAAGTGAAATCAAGGAAACACTCCCATTTACCATTGCAACAAAAAGAATAAAATATCTAGGAATAAACCTACCTAAGGAGACAAAAGACCTGTATGCAGAAAATTATAAGACACTGATGAAAGAAATTAAAGATGATACAAATAGATGGAGAGATGTACCATGTTCTTGGATTGGAAGAATCAACATTGTGAAAATGACTCTACTACCCAAAGCAATCTACAGATTCAATGCAATGCCTATCAAACTACCACTGGCATTTTTCACAGAACTAGAACAAAAAATTTCACAATTTGTATGGAAACACAAAAGACCCTGAATAGCCAAAGCAATCTTGAGAACGAAAAACAGAGCTGGAGGAATCAGGCTCCCTGACTTCAGACTATACTACAAAGCTACAGTAATCAAGACAGTATGGTACTGGCACAAAAACAGAAAGATAGATCAATGGAACAGGATAGAAAGCCCAGAGATAAACCCACGGACATATGGTCACCTTATCTTTGATAAAGGAGGCAGGAATGTACAGTGGAGAAAGGACAGCCTCTTCAATAAGTGGTGCTGGGAAAACTGGATAGGGACATGTAAAAGTATGAGATTAGATCACTCCCTAACACCATACACAAAAATAAGCTCAAAATGGATTAAAGACCTAAATGTAAGGCCAGACACTATCAAACTCTTAGAGGAAAACATAGGCAGAACACTCTATGACATAAATCACAGCAAGATCCTTTTTGACCCACCTCCTAGAGAAATGGAAATAAAGACAAAAATAAACACATGGGACCTAATGAAACTTAAAAGCTTTTGCACAGCAAAGGAAACCATAAACAAGACCAAAAGACAACCCTCAGAATGGGAGAAAATATTTGCAAATGAAGCAACTGACAAAGGATTAATCTCCAAAATTTACAAGCAGCTCATGCAGCTCAATAACAAAAAATCAACCCAATCCAAAAATGGGCAGAAGATCTAAATAGACATTTCTCCACAGAAGGTACACAGACTGCCAACAAACACATGAAAGGATGCTCAACATCTTTACTCATTAGAGAAATGCAAATCAAAACTACAATGAGATATCATCTCACACCAGTCAGAATGGCCATCATCAAAAAATCTAGAAACAATAAATGCTGGAGAGGGTGTGGAAAAAAGGGAACACTCTTGCACTGCTGGTGGGAATGTGAATTGGTACAGCCACTATGGAGAACGGTATGGAGGTTCCTTAAAAAACTACAAATAGAACTACCATATGACCCAGCAATCCCACTACTGGGCATATACCCTGAGAAAACCATAATTCAAAAAGAGACATGTACCAAAATGTTCATAGCAGCCCTATTTACAATAGCCCGGAGATGGAAACAACCTAAGTGTCCATCATCGGATGAATGGGTAAAGAAGATGTGGCACATATATACAATGGAATATTACTCAGCCATAAAAAGAAATGAAATTGAGCTATTTGTAATGAGGTGGATGGACCTAGAGTCTGTCATACAGAGTGAAGTAAGTCAGAAAGAGAAAGACAAGTACTGTATGCTGACACATATATATGGAATTTAAGAAAAAAAATGTCATGAAGAACATAGGGGTAAGACAGGAATAAAGACACAGACCTACTAGAGAATGGACTTGAGGATATTTGGAGGGGGAAGGGTAAGCTGTGACAAAGTGAAAGAGCAGCATGGACACATATACACTACCAAACGTAAGGTAGATAGCTAGTGGGAAGCAGCCGCAGAGCACAGGGAGATCAGCTCGGTGCTTTGTGACCGCCTGGAGGGGTGGGATAGGGAGGGTGGGAGGGAGACGCAAAAGGGAGGGGATATGGGAACATATGTATATGTATAACTGATTGAATTTGTTATATAGCAAAAAAAAAAAAAAAAATGTCTCCAGACGTTGCCAGATATTCCCTGTGGAGGCAGAATCCCCCCTAGCTGAGAACCACTATTTCATTCTAAAGCAAACAGGAGGGAACTATGATATATGATGGCCAAAACGAGACGGGATCTTGGGCGAAGAGGAATGGTCAGTGCAGCTCAGAAGTCCAGTACAATGAAGACAGAAGAGGGGCTGTTGGATTTGGTCACACGGTCACTAGCGATCTCAAGCACTTGGACTGAAGTGGAGGGGACGACAGTCCAGTTGGAGAGTGTGGCGGAAAGAGGCACTGTACGTGTGTGCAGGCAGACCCTCTAGAATTTTGACGGGAATGACAGGGACAGGAGGCCAGAGGCAAAGGATGGGTTGTTTTATGTTGGGAACCAACAGAGCTTGGCAGCATGATTTGGGGATTCTCAGGTTGGTCGAGAGGGCTTGGTCAGTGATGGAGAGAGAAAGGGGGCAGATAAGGAGGAAAAAAACGCTTGTGGGGCTTCCCTGGTGGCGCAGTGGTTGAGAGTCCGCCTGCCGATGCAGGGGACACGGGTTCGTGCCCCGGTCTGGGAAGATCCCACATGCCGTGGAGCGGCTGGGCCCGTGAGCCATGGCCGCTGGGCCTGTGCGTCCGGAGCCTGTGCTCCGCAACGGGAGAGGCCACAACAGTGAGAGGCCCACATAACGCAAAAAAAAAAAAAAAAAAAAAAAAAAAAAAAAAAAAAAACGCTTGTGCCCCAGGCCACAGATGGACAGGAAAGCTTTGAGGATTCATCCTCCGTCGTCACAGAGAGAAAGCCCAACACACCATAAATATGTTCCTGTCCCCATCCCCTTTCCTTGGAACGCTTGGAAAGAAGAGAGCTAACAGGTCACCAGGGGAGGAGGTCTTGGGAGCTAAGGAGATGGGAACTCTGTCAGAGCCACCCCAAACCAGACAGCAGACCATGCACCTGCTATTACCTATAGGATCCCTTGGATTTCCAAGAACTCATATCTTCTAAATTTCACATGCTTCTTTTTCTTCATTTTTATAGAGTCTTCTTCAAGATTAAAAGCCGAAATGCACACATGAAAACTCACAGACAGCAGGAGGAACAGCAGAGGCAAAAAGCCCAGAAGGCGGCTTTTGCGGCCGAAATGGCAGCCACGATTGAGAGGACTACGGGGCCGGTGGGGCCGCCGGGGCTGCTGCCCCTGGACCAGCTGAGTCTGATCAAACCCATCAAGGACGTGGACATCCTCGACGACGACGTCGTCCAGCAGTTAGGAGGCGTCATGGAAGAGGCCGAGGTCGTGGACACCGGTCTCCTCTTAGATGATCAAGATTCAGTTTTGCTTCAGGGTGACACGGAACTCTAAAGCCCTGTGTGTCGCTTGGAGACGGCGAAAACCCACTCTCTCCATCATCATTCATCAGGAAAGCTGGACTGCGTGCTTGTTTTGTAACCATTTTAAACTACCTGTTTAAAAAGTGGTCATTTTTTTCAGGTTTAGAAAAAATCGGGGTTTTTTCCTTTTATTTAAAAACAATTGTTTTGTGGGAGGTTGGGGGGGAATAAATAATTGGCACAATCCTACTTTAAGATGTGTTTCATCTGGGCTACATTCCCATGAACTCATTCCTGGTTGGGAATGAACGTCACGTTCATGTTCTTTTGCTTTCAGATGCCAACCATCCTGGTTGCCTTTTATCCCAAAGCTTGCATGAGTGTGTGAGTGAGAGTGTGTGTGTGTGTGTGTGTGTGTGTGTGTGTGTGTGTGTAAAGCAGGCTACTTTCTTTGTGCTGGGGTCTTGGGCCATCCTTTCCCACCAAGAGTCATTTTTGTGCTGACCTCATTCCGCAGTTTGCAGTGAACTTGGCGTCTTTGCCGGGAGACCATGCTAGGAAGTAGCTTTCCAGTGAGCAAAGGCCGCCCTGTGTTCCACAGCTTTCTTCTAGCACACACGTCATTTGAAGAGTTGACCAAATGTGAAAGTCATTTTTCTCCCTGCCCTGCCTGTCACTCGGCCTGTTTCTGAAAACTGAGTGCTGTGTCATTTCAGGCTTTTCCTCCCTGGCCGTGCTTTACTAAGAAGGTGATTCATGGAGCAAGTGCGTCCTCTTCCCAGTTCCGTGAAGACCGGTTGACTCCAATTCATGGGTTAGCAGGATCCCTTGGATTTCCAAGAACTCAGATCTTCTAAATTTCACATGCTTCTTTTCCAGTTGGCCTGAGCCGACTAGAAATCCGTCTGGAGGAAAATAACCCCAACTATTAAGTTGCCAGGCCTGTTTTCAGGGAGGATGGTGGAGGAGCACAGATTAAATTCCCTGGAATGCCAAGAGGCCCAAAAACTAGATCAGAAGAGCTGATTCTTTTTTGCCACACTGTTAATGGTCAGTGGAGTTCTGAAATTACTCTGTGCCACGTGGAAGTACTGTGAAACCTCATTCACTAGGATTCTGCTGTCATTCGCCTGTGCTGGACCAAAGTTTACCTTGACGCAAACTCTGAGGAAAAGGGTTGTCTAACAAATCTGATGACAAATACAAGGGAAATAGCATTAAAGGCCAACAAAAATGGTTTCAGATACCACTTCAGCTACAGTGTTTGCATTCAAACAATGAATGTATTCATTAAAGTCATTTACCAAAGCCCTTCTAGAATTCTCCAAGCTACATACCCCTGCTCTGTCTCCTCCTGTCCCTGCCGGCAGGGTTGCTGTTTGTACTTGAAGGTAATAAACCTGTAATCCTTCAAAAATGGCATCGAGCTCAGGCTTTTGAGCTGAGTCAGACTCCTCCATGGCCTCCGTCAGGGCAAATGAGTGCGCGCGCCTTCAGGCTGGGATGCGGCCCCAGCACAGAGCTGACGCTTCTGATGCCCCAGCTCCTGCAGGTGTGGCAATCCTACCAGGGCACTTTGCTGGCACAGTAATAGTTTGATGTTAAAGAAGATGTCAGCGGAAGCATGAGGATAGGACTGGAGCATCTTTAAGTTGTCTCAGCAAAAGCTTCTAGGACACACTGAAGACCCACAGCAGCCCCACGCAGGCAGTGTCCTCTGAATCTCAGGAAAGCCATGGACAGAAGATCAGTACAAAGGTTCTTTTCATTGCCACCATTCGGTTTTCAGAAAAAGAGGTCTTGAAGATTTCCTATATCTTTTTTTAGGGGAAAAAAAAGTGTTTCATTTGCTGCCATTTCTGACAAATTATTCTATGTTCTGAGTTCAGAACTGCCAGGAGAGGGCATCAGCTTTGTGGCAGAACTATTCCAGAACCATTCCAACTGTAATATCGGCTGATCCCATCTGTCCCAGTGACTACTTCCCTCCATTTGTGGGTGTCTGAGAGGGATTCTGGAATGGTTCTGCTATTGGGTCTATGAAACCTTATCTAGCAAAGGAGCAAACACCCGGAAAAATGTTTATAAAGCAAATGTACTCATTCTGTTTGGAGACTTGCCCAACTGTTCCAGTTGAAAACATTAAAATAAACTGAGTTGCCAAGGCAAAAATATAATGCACAATTTAATTTTGATTTTCCATGCAGTATAGCATTTGCATTTTTGACTTGAAATAACCAAAGAACTCCTCCTTGATGGGACAGTTCACTTTCCTGAATTAGTATTTTTCTTCACAATATCAACTTAAAGAATTGACTTCATAGTAAAATATTGCACTTATTTTTTTCCTGAAGTGATTCTGCCTGCATGTATGTGTTGTGTTTTAGCTCCTCAACCCCCCATCTCTCCCCACCCTAAAGAACTTTTCTTCCCAATGGTTTGTCTTCAACACAGTTACTGTTTACTCTCAGATAGTTTTTCATTAGTGAATTTAGACCTCTTTGAGAAAGCTTGTATATAAAAAGTTAAAAGATATATTTTATGGAAAAACCCATCTTATTTTCAAATATATTTAACTGCTGTTCTATTTTATTAGAGGAAGGTTGTAAATATTTTCTAGGAGTTCTATTGTAAAGAAAAGTATTTTTGAAAAAAATTAATGTAATAAAAAGGAAAACCTTTTAAAATAGTGGTTGTGATTGCTTCCTGTTCTGGCTTCATTGTGTTCTATTCATAGGAAATGACTTGCATGCCTTCCCATTTTAGGATGTAATTTATTCTGGTTTGCACTATTTTAAGTTGACATCATAATATCTAATGTGCTTCACTGTATTTTCCCCAGAATGCAGGTCCCTTGGTCCATATCAAAAGCACTATGTATAGCATATTCATACTTTTTTCTTTTGTAACGTGTGTATTTTTAATAAGGATTTTATGTAACATTTTGGCAAAAAGAGGACAGTATTTTCTAGTGAATTTTATAATACATTTTGCTAAAAGTGTTTCTTCCTAGGTCAGTTTTTGTTAAGGTGAACCAAAAGTCTTATTTTCCCAGGGGTTAAAAAAAAAAGTTTGAAGCTTGAAAGCAAAGTTATATTTAAACATCATATGTAACAAATAAATAAAGATGTTTTATAGACTTGTCCTCAAAAGGTGCATTCCTTAAAAACAAAAACAACTGGGGCATTCTAGGTTGGTTTTCCCCCTGAGCGATGAGCATTTTATTTTAATTGCTGCAATACTTTTTTTTCAGAAAGCAAGCCAGGAGAATTTTACTTAAAAGGTTCCGGTCATTAGCTTCCTCAGAAATTTATTACAGTTCTTACAGATAGGCATTCATCAAACAGAGATGTAACCAAGTAGACACTGTCATATTAATTTGTGAAAACCTGATTCAATATTGCATCAGCTGCTCTGAAAATAAAATGTTATCTTTTTGAGTTTCACTTGGCTTAAACATTCCTTCTTTCTAGCTGCTGAAATGACTTCTCAATGCTAATTTACTGTTAGTTTGTTTCTGGAGACCGGTTTAGAGGGCTGCTGATTAGATTTTTATATATATATAAATTTATTTATTTTATTTGTTTATTTTTGGCTGCATTGGGTCTTCATTGCTGTGCGCGGGCTTTCTCTAGTTGCGGCGAGGAGGGGGCTACTCTTCGTTGCGTTGCACGGGCTTCTCATTGCGGCGGCTTCTCTTGCTGCAGAGCACAGGCTCTAGGTGCGCGGGCTTCAGTAGTTGTGGTGCACGGGCTCTAGAGCGCAGGCTCAGTAGTTGTGGCACACAGGCTTAGTTGTTCAGTGGCATGTGGGATCTTCCCAGTCCAGGGCTCGAACCTGTGTCCCCTGAACTGGCAGGCAGATTCTTAACCAGTGCGCCACCAGGGAAGCCCATGCTGATCAGATTTAATGCTCATATAATGCCCCCACCCCTACCCTGGAGGCCAAGATGAATATTTCTGCTTCTCAAGCTGTGGATGAGCCCCTTGAAGGGTTGATGGCCTCTAACTTGTACTACTCACAGTGCAGTTTGGGGGAGCTCAGTATTACACACGGGTTATCTCACAGGGAACCAGCAACAAAATCCAGTCCACCCTGGTTTATAGGCATTGCTAATCTGGATTTCCAAATTCTACAAAGTGTGTTTACTTTTTAATGGTCAACAGCAAAGTTCAGGAGAAATCTGAAATTCTGGATTTCATACAGAATTTGATTTAAGTAGGGCATACCTGTTCAAGACCTTGATCTTCGTTCTTTTGGAGTTTTATACTTTTAATTTGGGCATTGTTAGTCATGTGCCAAAGAAGATAGCTCTTTCTTTACAAACACTGCATTTAGCCAGCGTTGGAAATTTAAATTCTTCTTCCAGGGGCTCAGGTGTCCAATCTGAAGGCTTTATCCTGCTGTTTTAGTCTCATTCATTACTCATGTACCAGGCACTATTCCACGCTGTATTATACACGGGGCAGTTGAGTAGCTAAAGATGACTGTGACATCATTCCTGCCTGCCTGCCAAGGAATTTAATACTTAGAAAAAACATATAGGGGCCTGGGAACAGATCCAGTTCCATCACTGGGAAGAGCAAAGGTCATGCTTTATTACTGAACCATCTCACCATCACCCACATATTCACAGCAATTTACAACAGGTGCTCAGCAACTATTTGTTAATTATCTCTCTAGTCTTCCAGGTATGCTTATCCGTGTGTGTGTGTGTGTGTGTAAATAAAACCTCTTTTGACTTTACCTAAAGTCAATTCTGAATTCCACAGACTCCCAGTCTACCTTCCTCAGCCACAGCCAGCCAGCTGTGGACTGAGTCTGAATTATAATGTTGGTATAAACAAAACATAATTAGGAAGGTATGTTAAGAAATTGAATAATATATTCCTAAGTGAACCATAGTGATCTTTGGGTCTCAGATATCCCTGTATAAAAGAGCCAAAGGGCTGATTATTTCTTTATATGAGAGAGAATCTTTTGAAAAGAGCTGTCCTCCTCCTACACCCCCCCCCAAGGGAAGTGTTTAATGTTTCTATTTGAGTCGTAAAGACAAAGCAGCCATACATGCTTCGAAGCAGCCATATATGCTTGATTTGCATTCCAGCACACATATGCTTAACATACAACATGGATCTCTCTTTGGGCTGTTTGGGTTCATTACTTCCTTACTTCCTCTGCTTATGTAATTTTATTTTGGCAGTCTTGCTATTTCTTTTTTTTTTCCCCAACCACTTTATTAAGGTATGATTGACACATAAAAAGCTATACATATTTATTGTATACAACTTGATGAGTTTGGAGATAAGTGTATAACCATGAAACCATCACAATCAAGTGAGAAGATCTGTCTTTTAAAACAGAACAACCAGTGCAATCAAAGTATGATATAACTTAGAAATGTTTGATGCACACACTTTTATTTTTCCTGGATATAAAGCAAGGTGGACTTGCATCAACTTGATCTCCTGCTCATTTACACTAGTTCAGAGGTTTGAAGGCTTAGGTCGTAGGGAAAAGACCCATAATGGACTGGCCAAGCTTTAGAACACTGTCCACGCTAATAAACTGAGAACTTTTACATGTCAATAAAAACCTCCACACTGTTCATGCCCACACACCATACCAAAGGGCTCTGTCCACAGCCCCACTGTTGGCAAAACCCGAGTTTGCCCCTCACAATGACTCCCACCTTACCCCCAGCTAATTGGACCAGGGCCAGTACCTGACCCTAAGCTATTAGGCCCATAGTCCATTTGATGACACATGACATGATTTAGCCCCGGAAAATGAGGGGACCAAATCCAATTCCCACATTTGAGAGTATGAATGGAGAAACTTGGTGAGCCAAAGGCAGCAAGCAGAATTCTGAGGGAGCACCAACTATTTCTAAGCAGAGAAAGCCCATCAATAAAGAGACCATGTTTGGCCTTAGGGGTGGAGAGGGCATCCAGTCCCTAAGGCTGCTTTGAGCCCACTTTTCCAATTGCAGGAGCAGTTCAGGCCATACATGTCTTTAAAAATAAAAAATAAACTCCTTTTCTTGCAGGAGTGTGGGGAAATGGGGACCTCTATGCCTCACATCCAAAAGAGACTACTAAGAGTTCTACTTAGTAGAACTGGACCTTATTACAAAGTCAGCACCAGGGGTGCTGCAGGGGTGGAAAAGGCACTGAACTAGGATTTTGAAGATGGTTGTTGGCTTAGCTATAACTAACTCACCCATATGACTTTGAATGAGTCATTTCATCTCTGAGCCTCAGTTTCCTCACCTATTAAATTAGGACAAGATGCACGTCTTCTTGTGAGGATCAGATTAGGTGACATAGGGAAAAGTTGTTTGCAAGCTGTAAGGTCACCATCACTGGCAGCTGCAGAACCCTCACCCAGATAAGGCTGCTAAAGGGGGCAGAGGCAGGCTGAGGAGCCATCCCAGAGGAGAGACTGATGCTTCAAAAGCAGCAACAGAGTTGGAGAGCTATAGGAAAACTCCACTGGCTAAGAGAGACCAGCCAACTCTGAATGTCACAATTGACAGAGGGAGCCTGATTCTGAAAAGGACACTGGGCAGCCTGCCAAGGCTATTGTTGTTATCGCTAGCACCATTAAAGTACAAACTCAGGTTGTTTCTCCAGTGCAAGATGAGGTAACAGATCCCGAGTCACGGACCACCTGGCCAGGGAATCGTAAACCAGAGACACTGTGACTCCCAAAACTACAATTCAGAAATGTCACAAGGTGATTAATCCCAGTCTCTTTGATCTTCTCCTTTAAAAAACAAAAAACCCCTAACTCAAATACCAAGTTGGAGTGGATCTGAGGCTTGTCTCCTACTCCCTTGCTTGGCGCCCTGTAATAAATCCTACTCGGCTACGAACTCCCGCTGTCAGTTTGGCTTTCTGCGAGCCACAGGCACACAAGCCCTTTGCTCCGTTATAATAGGGGAAAAAATCAACCATTCATCCACTACTCAGAGATAACCAGTGTCAATATATTACTCATGTTTTTTCCAAGTATGTGTTTGTTGTGTTTGCATCCAACAAAACAGGAACCGCAAAGGACAAACACGATTTGAAAAGGAAAGCGCTGACAGAACTCTGTAACTAGATACGAGCTGAAACTATTACAGGACGGCGTACAGGTCAGGTTGCGACCGGAAGGTTGCTACGTTCACAATCCCACCCTCGGAGAGCGTGGAATCGCATCTCTATGGTTGTTCCGGTGCCGGAACACAGGGATACACTCTCTCCTTTTGCAGAACTCTATGGTCAGAGGACTACTCTGTGACCCCGGAAGCGATCCGGGGAAGCGGAAACGGCAAGATGGCGGCGCGAGCGGCGTTTGGACTAATGGGACGGCGTCTGTGGCAGGTATGTGGCGTCTCTGGCAGGTATGGGGTGCGCTGGGGGGACTAGGCGGCCCAACAAGGACAGTTACCATTACGTCTAGCTGCCGCCTGTCATTCTTAACATCTGGAGCTTTCCGCGATATTTATTCCGCACGGCCCGTTATTTGCAGGAAGGTGGCGAGAAAAGGGCTGATTTTATCTCGAATTATCTCATAGGATAAAACATAAGTTAATGAGTCAGGGCAAAGACAGGAGCTAGAAAAATCGTAGACTGTCAGGGCTGGAAAGGATATTGAACAGCGTATGTTCCAGACCCCGCCTTTCACGTTTGCGAAATAAACTGAGGCTCAGAGAAGTCAAGAAGGTTAACCTCGCGAAAATTAGGTGGCACGAGATCTTAGACGCTTCCCACGGAACCAGATTGAGATACTTTCCGGATACCCGGGTTTCTGAGATTTAGATGAGAATCGCTGAAGTCAGAGGAGTGGGTTAGATATCCTCTGCTCGGTTCTTTGGAGAAAAAGCAAAAATTTAAGCGGCGGTTCTTAAGTTATTTGGCCTCAGCACCCCTTTCTTTACACTCTAAAAATGGTTGAGGACTCCGAAGAGCTTTGGTTTTTGTGGGTTTTAGCTATCGATTTTTAGCTTATTAGAAAATACATCCGAGAATCTTAAAAGTGCTTGTTCACTTAAAAATAAACTCATTGCATGTTAACGTAATTAACGTTTTTATGGGAAACAACCATATTTTCCCAAACAAATTGAGAGAGAAGTGTAGCAATGTTTTACGTTTTTGCAAATCTCTTTAATGTCTGGCTTAATAGAAGACAGCTTGGCTCTCATAGCTGCTTCTGCAGTCTGTTGCTATATCACACGTCCTGCAGCCTCTGGAAAACTTCACTGTGCACTGGTGAGAGAATAGAGTGGGAAAGTTGCAAATTACATCTTACTGTTATTATGAAAATAAGTTTAGTCTCCCGGTCCCCTTCTGAATGTGTCTCAGGAGCCCCTCAGAAGTCCTTAGACCACACTTTGAGAACCACCGTTATTAAATCAGGCACTGTTAGAGGTTGAAATTTTGAACTATTTTAAGACGCACTTACCCAGAACAGGCTCCACCCCCTCAAAAAAAAGAAAGAAAGGAAAAAAAGGAAGGAAAGCTTAAGAACTTCTTAAGGTTAGTTTGTGGGTGTAATAGCACTTTAAGCTCCAGCTTTTTAAAAGCAGGGGGTTTATACTGGGAGAAGATGCCTGGGAAGTGTCATATTCCTTAGACCTGTGGGCCTTCTACACAACTGGATTGTGGGCTTAGGGGTATAAATGCGGGGAGGGAATTTTCTCTGTGATTATGTGTGGCAAATGGCACGTACCTCTTACTACCTTGTATTGTGCTTGATTTCCTTCTTTTTGCTTTTCTCCCTTGATCCAAGAGAGACTGTGAAAGTTTTGATTTGCTTCCATCTTGGGTGAAGAGTGGAAGAAGGATAATTAGCTAAGAATAGTTTGTTTTTTTTTAAACATAGGTGACCCTCTGTTGTTCTAATTAAGTTTCATTTGTACTAAACTGTTATTCTCATCTTTAAAGTATTTTTCAGGATCCTATTGAGCTCTCAGGTTACACTTTTAAATCTTGGGAAAGCTTAAGAAAAAAACGGGTGGCAAATGTGTATTACATACAGTACCATAGGTTTCCTACAACTAGAAATTTTGTTCCACCAGGGGGAGCTGACAGTAAGGATTTGGAAACGCTGTATTGTTGCAGTGTGAGGCACAGTAGTGGTATATAAGATGAGCGTAAATTCCAATGTGTATTTCAACTTACTTATAAAATTAGACGTTTAGGGCTTCCCTGGTGGCACAGTGGTTGAGAGTCCGCCTGCCGATGCAGGGGACACGGGTTCGTGCCCCGGTCCGGGAAGATCCCACATGCCGCGGAGCGGCTAGGCCTGTGAGCCATGGCCGCTGAGCCTGCGTGTCCGGAGCCCGTGCTCCGCAACGGGAGAGGCCACAACAGTGAGAGGCCCGCGTACCGCCAAAAAAATAAAAAATAAAAATAAAATAAAATTAGACGTTTATAAGCTAGTTGTCTCAGCCAAGCCAAGAAATAAATATGCTGGAAAAGGTGTATGAAAGCTTCAAAGAAGGGTACTTTAGAATTCTTATTCCAGCTCCATAAATTAAATTATAAAGACGCTTTTTTTAATGCTCGAAAGTATTTAAGTAAAAGAAGTATTAAGTTGAAATATATTTAATCTGTAAAAAAAAAATGGGAAAATGAAGTCACATGTTTTCTTCCTTGATGTCTGCATATTTAATTCATAGCTGTTAATGTGAGAATTGTTTTTTAAAAAAGTTCTTGTTCCTGGCTTCCTTGGTGGTGCAGTGGTTAAGAATCTGCCTGCCAGTGCAGGGGACACGAGTTAGAGCCCTGGTCTGGGAAGATCCCACATGCCGCAGAACAACTAAGCCCATGTGCCACAACTACTGAGCCTGCGCTCTAGAGCCCACGAGCCACAACTACTGAGCCCACGTGCCTAGAGCCCATGCTCCACAGCAAGAGGAGCCACCACAGTGAGAAGCCCTGCACTGCAACGAAGAGTAGCCCTCGCTCACCACAACTAGAGAAAGCCACTGTGCAGCAACAAAGACCCAACACAGCCAAAAATAAATTAATTAATTAAAAAAAAAAAGTTCTTGCTCCTGAGCTTTAAAAAATATAGTCTCTAGTATTTTGAGAGTCCTTTTTGATTATCAACTCTACCACTGTCCTCTTTTTTTTAAATGAAATCTAACTTGGCAATTTAGTTACCCCAATATCTTCATCTAAAATAATGAGATAGCCTGTTATTTGAAGCATCCTGCATCTTTTGGGTTTTAATGGAAACTATGAATGGTTTGGGAATTGATTTTAATTCTAACACACATCCCCCTCTTTTTAAGGGTTCGAGGAATTTTTCTGTATGCAGTTCTAGGAGCAGTATAGCCAAAAATGGTGGCCTTCTTCTGTAAGTATATAATTGGATGTGCTAAATTGAATAAGAAAATGGGCACTTGTGCTGTTTTACTTAGGTTTCTCTTTGTTTCCGCACATAGCAGCACCAATATGAAGTGGGTACGGTTTTCAAACCTACACGTTGATGTTCCCAAGGATTTGACCAAGCCTACGGTATGCACTCCCTATTTCTTGGCATAAGAAGCTACATTAGCGATAAATTTTCCTCATTATTTCATTTGGGGCTGTTTCCCAAACACTTTATGAATAAAAAAATTTGTTCTGGGGGCTTCCCTGGTGGCGCAGTGGTTGAGAGTCCGCCTGCCGATGCAGGGGACACGGGTTCATGCCCCGGTCTGGGAAAATCCCACATGCCGCGGAGCGGCTGGGCCCGTGAGCCATGGCCGTTGGGCCTGCGCGTCCGGAGCCTGTGCTCCGCAACGGGAGAGGCCACAACAGTGAGAGGCCCACATACCGCAAAAAAAAAAAAATTTGTTCTGGAATACTGGCAGGTGCACAGTGCACCTGAGAAAGTATTCACTGATATCCCTGAGTGTTCATGGTCGCTTTCAGTCTATTAAGGTAAGAGCTAATCGAATAAAGTATTTACCCCAAATAGCTGTGGGAATGAGTAGTCTTTTGCTTTTAGCTCAGCATAGTGTACAGCGTTGTCACAATTAATGATGCTGAATACTTGGTATTATATTATGGAATTTTGTTGTTGTAGGCTTCAAGTCTTTACTGAACAGTGAACAGTGCTTTATTGTGAGAGAGAGCATTATCACAAGTAGAGAAAATCCAGGAGCAGCTGTGTAACCTTGTTTCCTTTAAGTGAAAGCCATGATTTCATCAACCCAGTTTTTGTATTATTTGTAGTTTTTTTAAATCCTAAAACTACAAACTATAATTTGTAGTTTTTTAAATTCCAAATGCTTCCAGCCCCACCCCTCAAAAATAATCCCCTTTAACAGTTTGGTACGTATCCTTCTAGACCTTTGTCTGTATATAATCATCTGTGCACACCATGAGTGCCAAAATGGAATTGTGTTATACCTAATGGCCTGCTGGTTCAGTGTTTTCACTTCATAGCATATATGAACCCCAGGTCTCCAGCTCAGATGCCTGCGTAGGCCAGGCCTGTAAGGAACGGTAACAGGGTGGGCACAGTGGCAGGCTGTACCCTTTATAAGCAAGACAGCTGCTACTTACTGTAGCCAGTTGTTGCCATGTGGGAAATTAGACCTAGTGATATCAGATTGTCTGAATTTTCCAAACTAAATGAAATTCAAATATTTGTGCAAAATCTTTTGATTTTTAATATTTGTAACAGATTCAGAATTATCTTTAAAACCCTGTAGAGACCAGTCATTATACATTTTAGGTCTATATTCCCCTTCTCTTGTCCCTCAACTTAAGAGATAGGATATCAGTGTATTCTCTTCTTCCAACAACCCTATTTGGGGTAATTGAGAGTGAATATCTAGCTTCCTGGTTAGTAAGTAGATCTCCTTTCAAGGGCAAAGTAATTTAACTCTGAAACATTGGATTAGTAATATAAATTACTGGTTTGATGGGTGAATGAAGTAAAGGTAATTCACCTCTTGGAAGAAAGTCAGAAATGTCAAACCCATCATTTCTAAAATCTTTAAGTATTAGGGTGGAAGAGGTGGAAGTTATTTGTACAGTCAGTGTCATGACATTTTAGTTAGAAATGAGCAATTTTTCTATTAGAGCAGGCAAAATAAACATGGACAAACCTAATAAAAAGAATATGAATAGAAATAGCCCGCCTTTGTTTAACAATGTTTTATAACTTATAAGCACTTAAATCCATGCTCTCTCATTTGTTCCTGACAGAAATGCCATGAGCTGTAGCACAAGTATTGTCCTATTTATATGTGAGAAAACTAAAGTTCAGTGAGATTATATTACTTGCCCATTGTTATTCATCTTTAAGTGGCAGAGTTCAATTCTCAATCCAGGTTTTCTGACCAGGCTACTTTTATTAACAGAACCCCAAATCCTTTCCTGTTGTATATTTGGGGTTTAATAACTATTAAGCTCGAAGGTTCTGTTGGTGATTTTGTAGGTTGCTTGAAAATCCTTTTGATTCAAACTGTATTTTAACTGATTCTTAAGGGTCATTGTGGAGTCTGAATGTGGTTGTATCTAGATATTTAAGCTGTGTTAAGATGTTACGCAGCATTTTTCTCCCCACTTATTGGTAAACTCTGAAGTTGTTCAGGTGAGGGTAATACGTTAAATTTTCCAGTTGTAAATATTAGAGGAACCATGACTGAAGGTTTTCTTTTTGATTTTAAAATTGCAGATAACCGTTTCTGATGAACCAGACACGTTATATAAGCGCCTATCAGTTTTAGTAAAAGGCCACGATAAGGCTGTATTGGACAGTTATGAATATTTTGCAGCACTTGCTGCTAAAGAACTTGGTATCTCTGTTAAAGTGTAAGTATGATCTTTCTTACTCTGACCTGTTAGCTGCTATAACACAATCAGTCAGGAAAATGCTGCCAGTCTCAGCTAGGTCTGAGCTCTTAAAATGGGATAAAAACTCATGATGGGGAGAGATTAGGTTTGTTATATTATTCTAAGCAAGATCATCCCTTCCTGTCTGCCAGAATTTTTAAATACTAGAATGAGTGAACAAGGAAAATGAAGGAATCCTTTCTCTAGAAATTGCATAGACTTAGGAGGCCCAAGAAGCCCTCGTGTCTGGGATCTCCATGGGGCAGGGAGGTGGATTAGGTGAACAAGCAATTCTTTCAGGCCTCTTGGATTTGGTATCTTTGCTATTATATTCACTGTTTCAAAACTGCCTTAAGAAGCACCATTCACCCAATACTTTCATGCCTGAGCAAGGCAAGCTTCGTATGGCCTTGAAGTCACTGCAGGGTCAAGTATAACCACCTCCTGTGTTTTGTCACCTGCACGAGGCCCATATGGAGCTTTGCCAGTCTTGCCTTCTAGCAAAACTGAAGGAACTCACACATTTCCCGTAACAGACCATGGTTTTGTGCTTTTCACTATATCTGTAATAACACGGCAGACATTACAACCACGTCCAGCCCACGGTGCTGCGCCTCACAGTTCATGTGTTTAGTCAGTGCGAGACCTCAAGGGTGTGAAAGCCGGAGGCATGTGTGTGTGCACTTGCATGCCAAGGCTTGTTTTTGGGTCGATGGCAAATGTTCCTGTTGCTGTCTGCAGGTTTATTTTAGCCGGAGCTTCATGACAGCAGTTGTTAGAGATGACAGTCTTGACAAATGGAAGTCTGAAAATGGTAGTTAACGCCTATAATTGGGCGTGAGCCTGACCTGCAAAATTGTGGAATCATGCTTTGATATCAGTGACTCAGGTTCTAACATCACTTAGCTTAAGTATGTTGCTTCGCCCATTAATTTTCCAGACATGAACCTCCAAGGAAAATAGAGCGATTTACTCTTCTCAAATCAGTGCATATTTTCAAGAAGCACAGGGTTCAGTATGAAATGAGAACACTTTACAGATGTTTAGAGGTGAGTTTATTGCAGACATTCAGGCATTTTTTTGAAGTGACCTGAATTTCACACTAGCACATCATAACTTTCCTTTAACCTTGCCCAGTAGACTTCCTTTCTGTCAGCCCATGCCGGGTAGTGGTAGAGAAGGTAAGTGTTTTTTTGTGTTTATAGAAGCAGCATGATAGGAAAATCAAACTCAAGTAAAGCCATCCTTCAGAGTAGTTAATACTTTAACTCAGTAGTGCACATTATGTTGACTAATTTTTATACAGTAAGCTATCATTGGAATAATTTTGCTTATATTTCAAAAATTCTAGCTACGTTTTCACACAGCTCTAATAATTCTTCTCACATGCTCACTGAATTCTCTATGTCCATGATGGGCAGCATTAAGGTTTTTCATTCGTCAGTTATTATTCATTTGTGCAGCCTCCCAGGTCAGCACAGTCTTGTGGTTAAGAGAAAGCATGGGCTTTGGAGTTGGACAGCCAGGTCCAAATACTGGCATTTACTAGCTGTGTGACCTGTGCCTCAAGTCCTTCATCTTTAAGTTGGAAATAATAACAGTACCAATTTCATACAGTTGGTGTGAAGATTAAATGAGATATTTATCTAAAGCACTTAGAATATTTCATCTCATGGTAAATGATTGGTAAATATTACTAAAACAAGTGCTTGTGCATGTTTTATATGAGAAGCTCTGTACTAGGCATTGAGAGTACAAATATCAAGACATAGTCCTACCCTTGAATGAAAAAGAAAAATCCAAAATTTTATCCACCTTGCCATGGAGCACACAACATCTTATACTAACTCTATTTTATAATTTACTCTTTTGTCTCCTTTTGTTTTGAGTTGTTTCGTGAAACTCTTACACTGTTTTAATACCATGCTTGCCAGCTGGGTTCCATGGAGCCCTGGCTTTAAGGCATTTAGGAGGAAAGGGGACATTGCGGCTGTGCTCCCCTCATTGAGTTCAACCAGAGGATCTGCACTTTTTTCCTTTTAAATTGGGATTCTGTAAGATTTTACAGATGAAGAAAAGACTCTACTGCCTTTACCAGAAAAAAAAAAAAAAACCCTCAAAATTTCTGCTTTAACCAGCATAGCATGAATCAATTTCACGTTTGAAATTTTAGTTAGAACATCTCACTGGGAGTACAGCAGATGTCTACTTGGAATATATTCAGCGAAACTTACCTGAAGGAGTTGCGATGGAAGTTACAAAGGTACGACTTGAATTTCTGCCTCTGTTGGAGGGAGATGTGTATTGTTGTGTTGATACATCGCCGCCTGATTCCAGCCCACTGGGTGGAGGGGAGGACCTGGAGGCAGAGTTGCCACAGTGGTTGGGGTCTACACCCGCCGTGCAGGGTGCAGCTCAACAGAATGCTGCCCCCGCAGCCCATGTCCTCCTGGAGCCACCTCTGATGCCTCCCTCCCTCTTAGCAGTTGTCTAGACACGGGTTCCACGTTGATTGGTGGTCCCTGGAGATCACTGAGGAGCAAATAGATTATGTATGTGAGAGTGTTTATCTACCATCGAGTTTTCGTCTCTGTTTCAAAGCCCTACAACAAGATGGGAGGGTAAAAGAAAAAAGAGGACTTGAGGGAACAGAATGAATAAATTCAATTTGTGGCTGAAGAGTTAAGTCCACATTATATTATAATTTTGTTTTTCTCTCTTTAGACAAAATTAGAACAGTTACCAGAACACATCAAGAAGCCAATCTGGGAAACAATACCAGAGGAAGAAGAAGAAAGCAAGTCATAAAGTCTCAGAGTGACCACTTGTGCTGGGATGTGAAATGAGCATGTCAAGTGGAGAGAGTCTCCAGTGAAGACAGTTTCAAGTCACCCTGACTGCCCTCCTGAGGCCACGCGGCCTGATCAGTAGAAAGCAGGGATTGGAAGTTTACGATACACCAGACTATTGTGCAGGAACCACCTTATCTATTCTTTTATACATGTCATTGTTTCAGTTCGGATTTTAACAAATGTGAGCAAACCATTTGGACCACTCTGTACCAAAACAGTCAAATTCATATTTTGTTATTCCACTGTTGTTCAATTATTAGTTTGTACTGATTGTGATTTGTATCATTTCATTCATCTAAAAGTGTTTCAGATATTCCTCACACACATTTCTTTCTTTTGAGGGACCTAAAAGGAAACTATGGTTAATTTAACACTGAGCAGTTAAAGTTTTTGATATTTACCTTAGAGCAGGCTGGCATATGCTAGTTTGGGGGTGGTGACCTCCAAGTTTTACCTCATGTAAGCGTTACATTCTTGAAAATTGATATACTTTATAGCAGATCAAGCACATTTGTGGCATGCGCTGAACTCTTCTGTAGCCCGAACCCTTTCACGGCTGCCTAGAATGGTCACTATAATGGAATTTGAGCTCTCAAGAAATTACTGTATCGTTTCATTCATCCTGTAATTCATTTATTCAATAAGCTTTTCTTTTGTTGACTTTGCACCCAGCACTATAGTAAATACCAAAAATTGAATAGCAATAACAGCTTTCAAAAATTGTGCAAGGCACAAATACTTTTCCCTTATTAAGTTCCATGCTGATAAGACCTCTTTCTTTTGGTGAATAGCACTCTTTTTGTTTGGGGATGTCTGCTTTTCCATAAAATTAAATAGTTAAAGCTCTGAAAGAGGCAAGATGACGGTGGGCTGAGGTTGGTGTATCAACCCCAAGGGAGTGATACGTTTCCTTTTTACAGCAGAATCCAGCCCATGTCTTTTGTGGTTTCCTTCACATCTTTGGGGTAGTTATGACTTCTCAGTTTTCCACCCTTAATCTGGAGTCTCTGTTCTCTTTTCCCGACCTGCTATCAGGTATGAGTGTTCTGAATGCACACTGCTCATGTATCAGACTTACATTACTGTCATTAACATGAAAAGAATTACAGCCTTGTGCCCCATGACCTCATTTTGTTTGCAGCTCAGTTGTCGACTGTGTCATTCACAAATGCCTAAAGCCTGTTTATCCCAGGTATAAACCTCAGGATTAAGAACTAGTCAATAAAACAAGAGCAGTATAAAATTAACTGTATCTAGCAAAGCAGCCATTGTGACTCATTTTCATTTTGAAAGAAATAATTCTTTAAAAATAAATGTAGACCCACATCTAATCCTTTTTTGTGCTTTTTTTTACAGACAGTATCAATCACTTTATTATAATAGGATGACTTCTGCATACTCACCTCCAGTGGCTCTCTTTTAAAGGTGTACATCCATTTCCAGCTGTTTTCAGACTAGAGTAGCCTCTAAACCAGATTATTTAGCACTTCAGATTATATATTAAAATCTTGTTTTAAGATAAATACAGAGATAAACTACACACACAACAAAAATTAATGGTATTTCCTTGACATAAGTACTTGGCATATTTGAAGCCTACTTGATATAAACTAGGTAATTTATTCTGATAGACTGAGAGGGGTCTTTTTGTTTGTTTTTTAATTGGGTCTCCTGAGTAAAATGTATGTTCTGAAAATTAGAATTAATGCCCAAGTCTCATCTTTCTGTTCATGGTGGTGACGGGAGGTAGTGAGAAAAGTAGACCTGATGTTCAGGATGGACCAGAAGGCAGCTAGGAAGTGAGATGGTTTTTTATTGAGGTGAAGCCCTGAGTTCATTGTTATTTTCTCTGATCTGAAGTATAGTTTCTTTTCATATTAAATAAAATAGTGTTAAAGTCTGTTTTAAATTATTGGTAGACTCTACAGGTTAAACTCGTTCAGTGCCTAGTTTTGATGCTTTCAAAGAGAATTACTTACGTGTCCTTTGGCCACTTAGATATGCCACAGTAAATACATAAAGCAATTATTTTAAATCAGTCTATTTTTGTAACATTTCTGTTTGTCAGCTACCCTTCCTCCTTTCTTACACTATTAAATTAGCTTTACTGCAACATTCATGAGTAGCCGAGTAGAGAAAACAGGCTTGAGTCAGATAAGAGTTCAAACCCACTAACTGCTATAAACAGGCAAGGTGTTTAACCCTCTCAGAGCCTCAGTTTACTCATTAGTAAAATGTAGGAAATAAAACTTATGAAGGTTGGAGTATTGAATTAGGTAACTTGTAAAGCACCTCACACAGTACCAGGCAGATAATAGACATTCAATAAATACTAGCTATGTGAATGAAGAATATTGCCTGCCATATCAGTAAACAAAGGATGTTGCAGCCATCAAGCCATCACATTACAGCCACCCTAACAGTGCACCCTGAGGAGACTCAGGATGAGAAGCACAGGATACTGCCCCCAGATAGCTGAGGTGGATATCACAGGAATGATTTCAGTGAGCCCAGACTTGCATCTCCCCATACTTAGAAAAGTGCAGAAGTCCTTAACTCGAGACACCTGGTTTTCTTTAATTAATGGTAATCTTTAATGTTCCGAATACCTGGTCTTTATTGCAAAAACCTCTGTATATCCTGGCTCTCCCCCTTGCCTCTTCGGAGCAGTCTCTCAGAGTTATCTGAGATGCTGTGTCCCGAGCATAAGTCCTCAGTTTTGTCCGCTAAATAAAACATAACTCTCGACTTTTAGATTGTGCTTTTTTTTTCAGTTGACAGCGATTACCAGATGGCAGAACAAATTTGATGATACTGCAGATGCTTGTGTGCTGTACTGTTTAAAAACCAGCTGGAAAGGACTTCAGGGTATCTCTAAGGTGAGGATAACACCTTACAGTGGTTGCAAAATTTAATTTAGATGAGAAAACATGTAGCATGCTTATTATAACCACCATACATTATGCCAAGCATTTACAGATATTATCTTATTTAATATTTATAACAACCCAATAAAGTAGTTACTATTATCCCCATTTTATAAGAGAGAAAACTAAGTTTGACTTGCCTGCTCAATTGCCCTTTCAGTTGACAGATGAAACTGAGACAAAAAGGTGAAACTGATTTGTCTGAGTTCAGGTTAGTGAAGACAGAGCCTCAGAACCTAATTTTTAAAGGCTAGGATGTACTCAAATGCCCACACATTAAATGCAGACTATTCAAACCTAAAATCCAGATTTATTTCCCCTTGCACATTAGCAAAGTGTGCTACTCATTTCCCCTAAGGCTTAGAAGTAAAGAGATTGACTGGGGGAAAATAATCTAAAGAATAAAAGATGTAAATGTGTATGAATAAAGGCAAGAAGCATAACCCACAGCGCGATCCCTGTGGTCTCAAGGCTGACATTGGTTCTGACTGACTGAGGCAGCAACAGGAGAGTTTAAGCTCCAGCAAGGAGGGGCCTACTGGGTTATAGGAACCCTGGCATGGAGACAGTTAACCCTGTGGCTTTGCGCCAGGCCCATCTCAGGCTCTGCAGACACTGGTTTGTTGCTCACACGCATTTCTTTACCCCTGGAGCCAGGCTTATGGCTGAATGCCTGCGATCCCCAGGGTTCTCTGCAAATCCCTGCTCAATTCCTAACCCTGTCCTCCTTAAAGCCTTACTGTTGTTACTCCACGCTGTTGTTCTCTATGGGGTCCTAATCCTCTTTAAAACTGATATATTTATACCTCAACAGCTCAGCGGTATTTAAGGGCAGGTCATGGGCAACTGACCCACATGAAAAGCCAATTGAATTTTAGATTCCTCTGCCAGAGGCTAAATCAAGTTCTGTTTCATTCAAACGGTCTCTTGAGCACAGGTACCCACAGCAGTGGATTGCATATGCTGTCTTCAGGTGTGATGAGATGGGGACAAGTTCGAAAAATCACTGGAGACCTCTTGCAGTGCTAAAATCCCATTATGTTTTCCCATGGACAAATATCTGCTAGGGAATTCCCCAGTGGTCCAGTGGCTAGGACTCTGCGCTTCCACTGCAGGGGGCACAGGTTCCATCCCTGGTCGGGGAACTAAGATCCCGCATGCCGCATAGGGCAGCCAAGGGAAAAAAAAAAAAAAAAAAACAGGAAAAAAAAAAATCTGCTAACCCAGGCATTCTCAAAGGAATCAAGAGCTGTTGTCTTGTAAAATTAGGAGTAGCACACGTGAATTCAGCTGTGACCGTGTGTCAAGCACTTTGCTCAGTTACTCAACAAGTCTTGTTTCTGCCAAGAACTCCTTGTTTGTGCCAAGCACTGTTCTAGGTTTTGGAAATTCTGCAGTGTGTATGTTGAAGTCCCTCTCCTCAAGGATCTTAGATTCTAGTGAGGAAGACATGCTAGGGGGAAAAATAATATCATTTCATAAGCAGTTAAGCACTATGAAGCAAATAAAGTAGGATAATGTCAGAATTACTTCAGTAGCTATTTGAGGTGAGGTTGGGAAAGTTCTCTCTGAGGAGGGGAGAATGTCAGGAAGGAGGCAGCCATATGAGGGTCTGGGGAAGAGCATTCCAAGCAGCAGGACCCATCAGTGCTAAGGCCCAGTGAGTGTGGTGTGTCTGTGGATAGGGCAGAGTAACATGAAGATGAAATAGGAGGATCCTAGAGTGCATCACGGCCATGGGAAGGAGTGTGGATTTTATCCTGAGTTTCAGCGGGAAGCCACGGAAGGGTTTGGAGCAGGACAGTGATAGGATCTGATTTATGCTTTAGAACACACTCCTCTGGCTGCTGGGTGTGGACTGGAAGGAGGGAGGTGATGGGAAGGTGGGGGCAGGAAGGCCAGTTAGGACTGATGCAGTGGACCAGTGAGAGGATGTGGCCTGGACCAGAGCTGCAGAAATGGAGGGGATGGGAAGTGGTTGGATTCAGAATAAGTTTGGAGGTGGAGCTGATGGAATGACCTACTAATAGATTGAAATGAGATCTAAGAGAAAGAGAGGACTCAGGGATGACTCCTCATTTTTCGCCTAGGCAGCTAGATAAATGTTGATGCCATGACTGAGGTTGAGAAGGGTTGAGGAGGGATTTGGGAAGGAAATCAGTACTTTGGCTTTGGCCTTGCTAAGTTTGTGATCTGAGTTGAGCTGTCCAGTAGACAGCTGGGCTCATGAATCTGGAATCTACAAATGGTATGTAATGTTGAGGGTGAATGAGCTCTCTGTGGAGAGCATGTGAGTAGATGGGAGAATGGTACTGAGGACAAGCCTGGGAAGCCCAAGCATGAAGAGATTTGTTTAAAGGGAGGAGGTGCTGGCAAAGGAGATGTGCAGTCAGTGAGATTGGAGTGAAATCAGACACGTGTGGGTCCTTGAAACCTAAGGTGTTTGAAGGAAGAACTCGGTGAGCTGTGCTGAATCTGCTGGCAGGTTGAGTAAGAAAAGTAGGTCATTGGTGACCACTGTAAAGCCTTCTCCATGGAGTGATGGGGATGAGAATCCAATTGGAGTAAGTTGAGGAGAGAATAAGAAATGCAGAGGATGCAAAACAGGTTCAGTTATCTACTGCTACCATAAAAAATGCCCGACACTTCATGGCTTCATGACAATATCTACTTTGCATGCAAATCTGCAGTTTGGGAACACTGTCTGCTCCATTTGGTATCAGCTGGGGTGCTGGAAGGCCAGGCCTGGAGGCATCTACAGGTTCACTGACTCCCTCAGCCTGGTGGTTGAGGCTGACTGTCAGCTAGAAGCCCTGCGTGTGCTCTGGGCTTCCCCACAGTATGGTGGCTGCGTTCCCCAGGCAAGTCCCGAGGGAGAGCCAGGCACAAACCCTGTCGCCTTTGATGACCTAGTCTCGGAAGTCACATAGTGTCACTTCTGCCCATTCTCTTCGTTGAGTACCATAAAGTCCCATCCAGCTTGAAGAGAGGGAGAAATAGACTCTTCCCGTTGATGGAAGGAACATGGGAGACCAGACCTACTGCTGTGCCAGTTTTGGAAGATAACATCTTCCACAAGGGGTTTTGTTGTCACGGGAGCCAAAGTTAGGACAGTGGCTGGAGGGGAGTAGGAGTCGGCAGGGCCAGTGGATCCAGTAGGCAGAGTACCTAGGGCCCACAATATTTATTTTTCTTTATTTTCTTTTTGGCTGCGTTGGGTCTTCGTTGCTGCACGCGGGCTTTATCTAGTTGCAGTGAGTGGGGGCTACTCTTCGTGGTGGTGCGTGGGCTTCTCATTGCAGTGGCTTCTCTTGTTGCGGAGCACAGGCTCTAGGTGTGCGGGCTTCAATAGTTGTGGCACGTGGGCTCAGTAGTTGTGGCTCGCAGGCTCTAGAGTGCAGGCTCAGTAGTTGTGGCGCATGGGCTTAGTTGCTCCGTGGCATGTGGGATCTTCCCGGACCAGGGCTTGAACCCATGTCCCCTTCATCGGCGGTGGATTCTTAACCACTGCGCCACCAGGGAAGTCCCCGGGCCCACAATATTTTTAATTTCTTTTAAATGTTTTAATTTTCAAAACCAGAAGAAAGAATTAATATAATGCAACCTGGACTGGACTGGATTATATTCATCTTTTTACCAATGAATGATAGATAAAATAGCACTTTTAATATTTCCTTATTTAATATTTAATTATCAATATTAATCTTGTGACCCATGAAGGCAAATGTGGGTAGGCCCAAAAAAGTCACAGTGGGATCCTGAATGTGGGATCAAGGAAGAATTTTTGTTTTGTTTAATCTTGTTTTCATAAAGGTGATAATAAAGCACATCTGCAAACGGGAATGATCCATTACAGAAGGATAAATGGAGGGTGCAGAAGAGAAAGGGATTACTGTGGACATGAAGTGCTTGAGTAGGCAAAGGGAGGTGACATCTAGAAACCAAGTGGAGGAGCTGACGGGGAGAAGTGGGAAAGGGACGCTGCATCCATCGAACCAGGAAGAGGGGCCGGGTATGTGAGCACAGGTGCAGAGAGGTGTGTCTGCTATGGGAGGATGAGGTGGTTGTCAGATGCATCTGCTTCTCTGTGAAGTGAAGGATGTGACAGGGTCATCAGTTGAACGTGGGAGCGAGGGGACGTTTTGAGGGCAGGAAGCGTGGTGGAAGAGTCATCTCGGGGAGAGGGGTCTCAAGTCAGCAGAGGAGAGCGTGCAGTACAACTGTCCAGCATTATTTGAAGGGTGTGCGGCCAGTGTGATTTTCTGACTTTTTCCAGCTGTGTTCAGCCTCGGGTGCAGATGAGGTGTTAGTGCCTAGTTAAGGGGATAGCTGTAGCCAGGGTCAGGTTTTGCCAAGAGAGTAGTTAGAGGGAGAGAGGGGCACAAAGGTCAAGGTCACGGCAAGGAAATGACAAGAGTTCTGGCCTGTGCGTAAGGATAAGGAGGAAAGTGAGAATGTGACAGATGTTAAAAAGCGCAGTGATACACGGGTTGGAAGTCTCAACAGGGCTGGTGAGTTGCTGGAGTGAAGCTGTTAGTGTAAGTGAGTGGAAGGAGAGGCGATGACGGTGTTTGAACGTTTCAGACCATCAGTAGAGAAATTCATGGTAGCAAGGCCTCCGGTAGACATTCTCAGACTTCACACGCCGTGGAAGCACCTGGAGAGCTTTTTAAAACACAGACTGTGGCCCCGCAACCCCAAGTTCCAGATTCACTAGGGGAGGAGGGGCCTGAGAATCTGCATTTCTAACAGACTCCCAGATGTTGCAGCTGCTGGCCCAGGGACCACAGTGAATGGGGGCCAAGGTGGGTGGAAGAAAAGCTCTTGGGAACTGGGGAGATAAGAACCTTTGAGGCCAGAGTGAGAGGGACCAGCTGTCCACCTGATGCTTTGGGACGAATGGTGACATCACCAGTGAATGATGACAATAAGGACAAGTACAAGGTGGGAGGGTCAGAGGTGGCCTCGAAGGCACTGGCATTTCTGAGGGAGGAAAGAGGAAAGGTAGAGGCAACAGCTGAACAAGGAGGAGACCAGCCTTAACCTCCAGACCCGGAGGCAAGTGGAATTTGGGAGAAAAACCCATCGGCACTTGAAAGGATGACAGAGGAAGCGGGGTTCCACCTTCAGGGATGGCAAGGAAATTAGAAGAACTTTGAGAGATTAGGGACATCTGGAGGCAGGGAGCTGAGAGCGAGAGCGAGAACGAGCAAGAGAGAGAGAGAGAGAGACTGGAATGTACAAAGCAATTCAGGAATGAACATCCAGTGGGAGGCAGGCAGTGCTGCGCCTGAGATTACGAGACACACTGGAAGGACTGCCCCTAAAATCTCAAAAAAATTAGCGCTCCAGGTTTTCTGATTTCTTGGAGGTGTCATTTTTATATTCCATTAACATAAGCATGAGTATATAACTGATTCAAAAACAAATTCGCAGGACTTTCCTGGTGGTCCAGTGGTTAAGACTCCACACTTCTAACGCAGGGGATGCATGTTCGATCCGTGGTTGGGGAGCTAGGATCCTGCATGCCGAACGGCGCGGCCAAAATAAATAAATAAAAATAATTTCCGCACCAAATTCGCATGAACCTTTAATATAAAAGTAAGAGCCTTCAGAGATAAGTTAAGCCACGCTCCCAGATCCTTCTCATGTGTTTATACTTTGGAGAAAAAGTGGGAAGAGCCCTGCTGATAGGTCTTGGATGAAGGGTGTAGGAGGGACGTATTTGTACTTTAAACTGGGAGATGGAGAACTTCCAAGACCCAAGGGTGTGATCTGTAAAGGAGCTTCAGATACGGTGCTGGGGACTGAGCTAGCCTGGGGACAGAAGTGCTCACCCAGAGCCCTTCACATCATAGATCCTGCTGCTTCTCATTAGGCCAAGTGAAGGGCAAGCCCCAGCTCACCAGTGGTTCTGTTTTATGGGCTAGGAGTTGGCCTTGCTTCCTCTCTGGACTTCAGAGTCTCCTGTATCTCCAAGATGGGCCTCCCTGGAGCAGCCTGGTGCCCAACGGAAAGGGACAGGGAGCACGTGTGAGATGGGAGGGTCTCAGCCTGTCTTCTCGACTCCCCCTCCATCTGCCTACCTCTCAGTGTCCTCCCCTTCTCCCTCTTCAGAATCTGCCCGGCAGCTTAGTTGAGTGGTTGATGAGACTAAAGGGAGGGGTGAGGCTGGGGGAGCTTAGCTGACTGGAGGTCAGACCTTCCAGGGGAATCTTCTAATGATCTTAGGGCGCTTAGCTGGCCTGGTCCCGCCCCCTCGCTGCCAGCCCCCTGCACTGCCCGTCCTGTTCTGTTGGCTAGGAGATGATGAAGAGCCTGGCTAAGAGGAGGAAAGGGAGGAAGAGGGCCCTCGCCTAAGGAATCCATTGGCAGAAGCCCGGGAGGAAGCACAGACCCTTGCTCCCTGACGTCCCCAGGGGCCAGGATGGGGCAGCAGTTCAGCTGGGAGGAGGCAGAGGAGAACGGCGCGATGGATGTGGCGGAGCTGCAGGAGTGGTACAGGAAGTTCCTGGAGGAGTGCCCCAGCGGCACGCTCTTCATGCACGAGTTTAAGCGCTTCTTCAGGGTCGCGGGCAACGAGGAGGCCACCCAGTATGTAGAGGGCATGTTCCGAGCTTTCGACAAGAACGGGGTAAGGCGCCCTGAGGGGGAGGACCGATGGCTCAGGTCTCATCCCGGTGCTAAAGGAGCATCCTCAGTGGGAGCTCCGTTCCCCAGTCCTCCTGCTCTTCCTCTGCTCTTCGTTTCTCTCCATCCCCTCTCGCCTTTTCTGTCTCACTGTTCCCCCAAACTCTTCTCCCCATCATTCTTCTTTCCGTCTTCTCTTCCTCCCCTCCACCTCTCCGCTCTCACGTGACTGGCCTTCTTCCTGAGAGCTGAGGGGAGATTCTGCAGAAAGGCGCACGATCCAGCCCTCTCTGCGTGTATTTATGGACAGGGCTCCGTAGCCAGAGGACCTGGTTTTTCGCACCCACCAGAGCACCCCTCGCTGTAAAGATAAGGGGCTCCAGAGCTGCCCTAAATGGGCGGAGCTATCTTGGAACAGGTCGTGAGCGCCCCCTTGTTGGGGTCCTTCGAATTGAGACCGGTCAGCTCTTCCCACCCAGAAAGCTGGAGGAGGCTCCTTCCTGGACTTGGAGGTTGGACGGATTATTGCAAAATCCCCTTTCTACTCTTCAAGCCATAAAAGATTCCATGAAATCATCCATCCACAAGGTTTCTTCCAGCCCTTGGATGGCACCAGGAGCTAAGAAGATAATATATTTTGTAAATGCGCACCTGGAAACTGAATTCAAACATTGAAATCCCCTCATTATTTAAGGCCATCCAGTCCAGCACCTCCGCAGTACTCTAAACCATTAAGTTTGCCTCAAATACCTATTTCAGTCCCCCAAATTGAGGGGGAGGTGGGTTGGACCTAGATAATTAATCTGGAGAGAGCGGTGGGTATCCCACTTCTTTGTAGGGGGAGAGCTTCACTTTCTAGAGAGAGTCACTGGGAAGGCTTCTTCAGGTCCCAACCTGACCCTGGTACCGGTCAGTGCACATCTCCTCATCGCCTATAGGGGGCGGGAGGGCGGGGTCAGCGTCATTCCCTGCAACAGAAACCTCCTTGGAGATGAACCCTATCTCGGGGCCCAGAGTGAGCTTCAGCCTTCTCAAAGCTCCTCTCCACAGGCACCTCTGAGGCAGCAGCAGCCCTGGGAGGGAACAGGCAGAGGTTGTTATTGCAAATTCAGTGAATTGATTGACCAAGATCATATACTCAGGGGTCCTGAGTCCCAGGCAAGTGCTCCTGCCCAGAAGGCAGTTTGTTGGGTTTCTTTCAGAGAGAAAATGATTTTTCTAAGTGTTGAATGTCACAAGAAAAGTAAACAAATAGATCATATATAGCAAGAGTCACTATCATAGATTTATCAATCTTCCTCAAATTCATTTAAAATTCAGTATAATAACAATTCAAGATCTCAAAGGGATTATGAAGCCCCTGGGAATAATATGGCTGACCTCTTATACCTAATCTCCTCCTATAAATCAGCATATAATATTCATTAATTGTTTTTAAAACAACCTTTTAATTTTGGTATGATTTTAAATTTACAGCAAAATTATAATAGTGCAATTAATTCCCATATACAATTTATCCAAATTCCCCAACTGTTTACATTTTGCCTCATTTGCTTTACCATTCTCTCCGTGTAATGTATTATGTATTTATGTATATATACATACACATAATATATACATATATGTGTATATTGTGCATATAAATATACATACATATTTTTGAGAGAAAATTATAGACACCACAACCTTTTACCCAAGTATTCTAGTGTGTATTTTCTAAGACCAAGGGCATTCTATTAACCTAATAAGTGATCAAACCAGGAAATTCAACAGTAATAAATTCTGTTATCTAATCGACAATCCATATTCAAGTTTGGTCAGTTGTCCTGGTGACATCCATTATAACCTTTTTTTTTTTTTTCGTTTGATCACACATTGCATTTACTTGTCCTGTCTCTTTCTTAGCCTTTAATTTGGAAACTTTAATCTCAGGCTTTCTTTATCTTATTTGACTCTGACATTTTCGAAGACTGCAGACCAGTGATTTGGGTTTGTCCCATGTTGCCTCGTGATGAGATTCAGGTTACACTTCTGGCAGAAATGCCCCAGAAGAGATGCTGTGTCCTCCTGAGTGCATCATGTCAGGGGGCACGTGATGTTGGTTTGTCCCATTAGTGGAGTGGTTCACTTCGATCACTTGGATACATGGTGTTCTGCCAGGTTCCACCACTGTAAAGTGACTATTTTTCCTTTGTAATTTATAAGCATCTTATAGGGAGATACTTTGAGACTAAGTAAATTTCCTGTTGCTCATCAAGTGCTCATCCTCTGGGTTTGGCCTCAGCTGATAATTTTGTAACTCCACCGTCCCATCTCTATTTATTACTTGGCCTCCTGCCGTAAAGAAGAGCATTCCAGGCAGGTGTTTTCAGCTCCTCTGTCAGGGACTGAGCCTTCTTTCTTTTCTTTTCCCACTTTGTGTCTCCAAACCTCCACCCAACTCCACTTTCCACCTTGGCACAATCTTTGTATCAGCAAGTCTTGTTTCTAGGCAGTTGGTCTGAGATTTCTGGGGCAAATAAAATCAGAAGAGCTCATAGATCTTGCTCACACGTCAAAATCTGAGCTCGTGGAAACAGGGTTTTGGTGGAGGCAAGGAGGTAGGAGTACCTGGTCTCTGCTGCTGCTGCGCCCCCTCCTGGTGGTGGTAGTAACACTCGTCTCTGGTGCTTGCCTGTGATGCACTGGATGGAAGAAAAGGAAGGATGAAGCTCAAATGTCCTTCGGGATCCTTATGTAAGGAGTGTTGGGGGTCAGGGTTAGTTCACCAGTGCAGCCCATTCAGGGAGAAACAAGGCAGGTAATCCCATAGAGCAGATCACGTTCCTGTCACTTCTGCTCCAGCTCTTGAGTAGACAGGCATTTCCATGATCTTGGGCCCCTGTGGGTAATTGAAGCTGAAGAGAGCTGGTGTGCAGTGGATGAGATTAGCCCCAGCTGGAAGCTTTCCAGAGCTGGTCCGGGGGATGGGTGGTTTTTTTTTTCTATTTCTTTTTTTTAAAAATTTTTAATTTTTATTTTATTTATTTATTTTTGGCTGCATCTTAATTGCTGTGTGCGGGCTTTCTCTAGTTGCGGCGAGCAGGGCCTACTCTTTGTTGAGGTGTGCAGTCTTCTCATTGCGGCGGCTTCTCGTTGCAGAGCACAGGCTCTAGGCGCGTGGGCTTCAGTAGTTGTGGCACGTGGGCTCAGTAGTTGTGGCTCGTGGACTCTAGAGCACAGGCTCAGTAGTTTGGCGCATGGGCTTGGTTGCTCTGTGGCATGTGGGATCTTCCCTGACCAGGGCTCGAACCCGTGCCCCTTGTCTTGGCAGGTGGATTCTAAACCACTGTGCCACCAGGGAAGTCCCTAGAGTTGGGGGGGGTTTGAAGTAAACTCGCAGGGGAGATCACTTGTCAGGAAGGGGCTGCTCTACAGTGGGCCTCAGGTAAGGCGAGGGGTCTTTGTGGAAACCGTATCATGGTGAGACAGGATGTTACAAGAACAGAGGTTCTAGACAAAGAATGTGGGGGAATCTAGAGATCTGGAGAGTAGGGATTTGTCTGTGGTTTTTTGTTTGTTGTTCTCCCCTTGGTGCTAGACACCAGGTTCATTTTTTAGACAGTAATAGACCTTGCATGGAATAAGACATTTCTCCCAACCTGATGAACTGGAGAAGGCATGTAGCTTGAAAGGCTCTGCCACTTGCTGGGTGGGAATTTCTTGGGCAACTTATTCAACCTCTGAGTCTCTGTTTCCTCATCCATAACATGGGGATGACAGACCTGAGGGAGATGATGTATGTAAAACAGATGATCCATACCAGCCTTTTTTTTTTTTTTTTTTGCAGTACGCGGGCCTCTCACTGTTGTGTCCTCTCCCGTTGCGGAGCACAGGCTCCGGACGCGCAGGCTCAGCAGCCATGGCTTATGGGCCCAGCCACTCCGCAGCATGTGGGATCTTCCCGGACCGGGGCACGAACCCGCGTCCCCTGCATTGGCAGGCGGACTCTCAACCACTGCGCCACCAGGGAAGCCCCCTACCAGCCATTTTGCACACATTTTCCTACCCAATTATTATTTTAAAAGAAACCTAACATCTATTTTTAGTAAGCTTAATAAATAATAATTACTAATGAAAATAGCCTTTTAAAGAACAACCAATTATCACATTGTACACCTTAATCTTACACAGAGTTCTTTAAAAGGCTATTTTGCAATTATTACCTCAGTAGAGCTGGGGAAGAAAAACTGGACACAAGCCAAATAACCTTCAATGAGCAAACAGAAAGCAAACTAGGGACCATTCATACAATGGTGCACCATACAGTAATAAAAAGGAAGGAACTGTTGATGCATGCAGTGACTGAGATGAATCTGTAGGGCATTGTGCTGAGTGAAAAAAAGAGTTACACATTATATGATTCTATTTATATACCGTTCTCAAAGTGAAAATATTATTGTGATGGAGAACAGATCAGTGGTTGTCAAGTGTTACGGTTGGGGGAAAGATGTGACCCTTAAGAGGTAACACAAGAGAGTTTCTTTGTGTTGAGAGTTATTCATATCTACACGTGATAAAATTTTGTAGAACAAGTGGGGAGGGGCAATTCAGGGGTAGGGGATTAAGCGGAACAAACTATTACCTATGAAATAAGCTACAAGGATATACTGTACAACACAGGGAATATAGCCAATATTGTATGCTCCAATAAATGGAGCATAATCTTTAAAAATTATGAATCACTGTATTGTACACCTGGAATTTATATAATATTGTACATCAACTATATTTCAATTAAAAAGTTCATAGAGGGGCTTCCCTGGTGGTGCAGTGGTTAAGAATTCGCCTGCCAATGCAGGGGACACGGGTTCGAGCCCTGGTCCGGGAAGATCCCACATGCCGTGGAGCAACAAAGCCTGTGTGCCACAACTACTGAGCCTGCATGCTGCGACTATTGAAGCCGCGTGCCTGTAGCCCGTGCTCTGCAACAAGAGAAGCCACCGCAGTAGCCCCTGCTCACCACAACTAGAGAAAGCCCACGCGCAGCAACGAAGACCCAACGCAGCCAAAAAAAAAAAGACTACTGGTGGGGGGTGAGGAACAACCAGCAACTGCTAAGAATCTACCCTACAGAAATTACCAGAGACATAAGAAAAAATACATATGCACAAAGATGTTCATTGTGTCACATAAAATATCAAAACCATGTTCAGCAAGAGGGACTTCCCAGTATTCCTCTGAAAAAGAAGAAGAAAAGATATGATTTTAAATAAATTTGAAGGCATGGGAAATTTTAAAATAAAAATCCAGGAACTAAAATTATAGCTACAGTCTAACCTCAATTAGGTAAATACATTGTGAGGAGTGTGGAGGACCAGAAGGAATTATATAAAGGATGTTGAATAAAACTCTTCAGGTAGGCTCATCTTATTTTCTTGGCTTTTCATTAGGCTTTTGCTGTTTCCCTCATTTGGGGCCCTGTTCTTCTGTTGCTCAAACCTTGCCCACCCAGGCACCCCTTGAACCGGGGCTGAGTGACCTGACCCAGTGGGACAGTGGGGCTCTGGGCCAGCAATGCCATTTCTGATTACAAAGTCATGGGAATGGGCTTCCCCTGGTGGCGCAGTGGTTAAGAATCCACCTGCCGGGCTTCTCTGGTGGCGCAGTGGTTGAGAGTCCGCCTGCCGATGCAGGGGACACGGGTTCGTGCCCCGGTTCGGGAAGATCCCACATGCTGCGGAGCGGCTGGGCCTGTGAGCCATGACCGCTGAGCCTGCGCGTCCGGAGCCTGTGCTCCACAACGGGAGAGGCCACAACAGTGAGAGGCCCGCGTACCGCAAAAAAAAAAAAAAACAAAAAAACAGAATCCACCTGCCAGTGCAGGGGACACAGGTTCGAGCCCTGGTGCAGGAAGATCCCACATGCCACGGAGCAACTAAGCCTGTGCACCGCAACTACTGACCCTGTGCTCTAGAGCCTGCAAGCCACAACTACTGAACTCACGTGTCACAACTACTGAAGCCCGCATGCCTAAAGCCCATGCTCCACAACAAGAGAAGCCACCACAATGAGAAGCCTGCGCACCTCAATGAAGAGCAGCCCCTGATTGTCGCAACGAGAGAAAGCCCGCGAGGAGCAATGAAGACCCAACACAGCCAAAAATAAATAAATAAAATAAATTTAAAAAAAAATTTATATTGAAAAAAAACAAAGTCATGGGAATGACAGACACTCCTGGGAGAGATGACAATTCCAATTTTTGATTTGGAGGGCTGAGATCCTGACCCTGAAATACGTGAGGTCCTGCTTTCTAATTTCCTGTCAAAACTATGTTAGTCTCAAATTCAGACTTAATCATTTCTTCATTGATTCATAAATATTTATGAGACTCTGGGTGGAAGTGGCCTTGTGCTAGGCATGGAGGAGGGATAAAAGCAATGTAAACCCCTCTCCTTTCTCCCGGAGCATAGACTGTAGCTAGAGAATGAGACACACGAAACACTTAAGGGTAGAATAGAAGATAGGTGCTGGGAGTGTCGGAAGAGGGAGAGGGAGATCATTGTGGCTGAAGTGGTGTGAGAAGGAAGGCTTCCTGGAGGAGGGGACCCTTGAGTTGAGCCTTGAAGGACAGGTAGGAGTGGGTGAGCATGGAGACTGGGAATAGATCCCAGGGCAGAGAATAGCACAAGCACAGATGCAGAGGCACACGGAATGCAAGGAGGATGCAAAGCCCTGAGTTTACAGGGATGGTGGCCTAGATTAGGGCTCACACCTGCGCTCCAGGGAGATCCGGCGGCGGGCGGGAGGGAGCCTCACAGCTCCCACTCCCAATGCAGGATGACACCATCGACTTCCTGGAGTATGTGGCAGCCCTGAACCTTGTACTGAGGGGCACCCTGGAGCACAAGCTGAAGTGGACCTTCAAGATCTATGACAAGGACCGCAATGGCTTCATTGACCGCCTGGAGCTGCTGGACATCGTGGAGGTCAGTGTCTGCTCAGGGCGGGGGCGCAGGGCAGGCACCTGGGCATGTGGCCCTGCTGGGCTGTGAGTGCTGGCTGCTGAAGTGGGGGCCCCTGGGGCTGGGGGTGGGAAGGGGCATTGGAACCCTTCAGAGTGTGCTTTCCGACCACAGTGAAATTAAGCTAGAAATCAATTACAAAAAGAATGAGAAAATCCCCATCTGTTTGGAAATTAGGCAATCCACTTCCTAATACTCCATGAATCAAAACAATAATATCACACATACACACAAAGTATTGTGAACTGAATAATAATGCAAACATAACAAAACTTGTGGAATGCAGCTAAAGCTGGACTTGCAGAAACATTGGTAGCCTTAAAAAGTATATACTAGAAAATAAGAGAGGCTGAAAATTCAATGACCCAAGAAGTCATCTCAAGAAATTAGAAAAAAGAGTAAATTAAGGCCAAAGAAAGCAGAAGAAAAGAACCAATAAAGAGCAGAAATTAATGAAACAGAACACAAATACATAAGGAAAGTCAACAAAAGCAAAAGTTGGTTCTTTGAAAAGATTAACAAAGCTGATTGACTACTAGCAAGAACAAGCAAGGGGTAAAAAAAAAGTACTACAGCTCAGACTCTGCACGAAACCTGCATTAGCCTATTACTCCCCAGAACTGCACTCCAAGGAGGGGATTGTTGGTCCATTTTACAGATGAGGAAATCGGCCCGTGGAGGTTGTGTGGTTTGCCCAAGTTCATCCACCAGGAGGTGCTGGGCTGCCTGTAACACCTGAGCCTCCCAGCACCGTTAGTGGCGTGCCAGGCGCTGCTTTGTGCCAGGCGCTGCACTGGGCTGTGGGGACCCCGAAGGCACACCTCTGTCCTCAGAGAGCCCCAACCAAGGACTAAGGATAATCCTCACATTTGTCTGTCTCTTCCCCGTTTCAGTTCCAAACGTTGCCTCATTGCCAGAAACAGGACAAGGGAGACACCTGTGCTTTTCCCTCTCCCGTCATCCTATTTCACACACATACACACACATCTATAAATACACTAAAATCTCTTTTCCTCTCTGAATCTCCATTTCTTCCTCTGTAGTGTAGAGTTTAGACCATCACTGTGCCGTCCACATCCCTCCTTAAAGGCTTTGGGTGTCAGCTCTGACACTCACAGTGGAAATGCCAAAGGCGTGGGGCTGAGGCGGTGTGTGAAGCCGGGAACTCCTCGGTTGGAATTAGGCCAATGGGACCCTGAGGGAACAATGGGACCCACGGGTCACTTTTAATTTGGTCCTGTGGTCCTCAGATGCACAGACTGGGGGGCAGTGCTGGGGACGAGCTGCCAAGGGATGTGGGTCCTGGGGAGAGGGCAGGGCGTGCAGGGTCTTGTGGATACCACCGGGTTCTCTCCCACAGTCCATCTACAGGCTGAAGAAAGCCTGCAGGGTGGAGATGGAGGCTGAGCAAGATGGTGAGATGCTCACACCTGAGGAGGTCGTGGACAGGATCTTCCTTCTGGTGGATGAGAACGGAGATGGTAACGGGCAGAGAGGATGGTGGGGCGGGTTGGGGGCACGGCACCCACCCTGGATCACCCCACTTTCTATCCACGTGACCTTAGGCAAGGCCCTTCACCTCCTGACAGTGAGATGGGTGTAGAGGGGAATACATAAAATAACAAGGGTGTCACTAGCATGTGAGGTTTGTAAGAGTGATTAAAACTCCTGTGGGAGTTGCTGATGGAGGCCAGGCAAGCGCAGTGGAAGAAGAGAAGCTTTGGAGTCGGGCAGACCAGGGTGCTACATTTACCCTCTCAGCCTGGTCTCAGTTTCCTCACCTGGAAAATGGGGCTAAGAACGGTTGAAAGGAAAAAATGGGGTCATGTACTTAAGAGCCAGCTACTTGGGCTCTCCTCGCCGTAGCTCAGAGCCCCAGCCCCAGGCTGTACAGGGAGGCAGCTGGCTGGGAACACACCCAGAAGAGCCCTCAAGAGCATTCTGAGGGTACCGCGGGCAGAAGTAAAATTTAAACTCACTTGCAAATAAAGTCCCTTAAAGAAACCCTTGAAGGTTCCAGGTGACTCCTGGAGAATCAGGGAATCACAAGGCCCAAGCTTAGGCCCTGAGGCCGCAGGCTCATCTGTGTACAAGGTGTAGGCGCACCCAAGGAGAGAAGGCCTCACCTCTCACCCCACCCCATTTCTTCCATTCCCCCTGTGACCGTCTCTCCTACCCCTTGTGCAGGCCAGCTGTCCCTGAGTGAGTTCACTGAAGGTGCCCGTCGTGACAAGTGGGTGATGAAGATGCTGCAGATGGATGTGAATCCCGGTAGCTGGATCTCTCAGCAAAGGCGGAAAAGTGCCATGTTCTGAGGGCTCCGGGGTCCTGGGAGCCCTCCAAGACTCCAGGCTCACCAGGTTTCCAGAGCAGTGGGAGGGTCCCTGGCTCAGCCTGCTTATGCCCACTCTTATCCTGGCTTGGACTTCCTGGCATCCCCTGTGCAGGGGGTGGGGCTGAGTGGGGAGAGGAGGGGCCGTTGGTCTGAAGTGGCCAACAGGACCCGGTCCATTGGGAGGATTCACAGGGTGGTGAAGGGAACAGGCTTCCTCTCCCCCTTCAGCTGCTCCTGGGAAAGCTAGGCCTTGGCTAGGTGGTTGTGGGGTTTCCACAAATTCCTACATGGTTCATAGCTGGAAGCAGGGAAAACTGAGGGGTAGGGGTTCCATAGATGAAATTAGCAATAAGAATGCCCACACAATGTGAAACTGACTAGTAGAAGGGTGGGGCTGGCAGGTGGTGTTGACTCTGTGAAGAAAAGGTAGGAACTGGGGAGAAGGGATGGATAATAACTACATCCCTCCAGGATCCTGAGGAATGTTCAGGGGAGGACTCTTGCCTCTTCCTCTCCAAGTTGTCCTTGCCAAGGGTGTCAGGAGGGAAACTTGCAACAAGTAAGGCCGTGGTCTTCCTGCCCTTGGAGGGGGTCAGCTGTGCTTAAAGGGGCTGTTTCAGCTCTGCCCTGGTGCTGCTCCCCAGCCCCTGCTGCCAACCCCTCCCCACCCTCCTCTCCCCCTCCCTACCCCTCATCCCTCACACTCACCTCTCCAACCCCTGCCCCCAGAATGCACCCTCCACAGTTCCCCGTCACAGGCCCACAAGCCAAATGTGTCTCCTTAAAGGATGGAAAAAAACTTTACTCTGTCTCTGGGGAGAACTGGGGCCTGCCAACCTGGGTTCTAGGCCAGGCTTTGCCTCCAACTGCTGTGTGACCCAAGACGGCCATTTCTTTTCCCTAACCTTGGTGTCTCATCTGCACGGTGAGCAGGCTGGGCTAGACAAGCAGTTTTCAGATTATTATTTTTTTAGATGTGGAATTCTTTTTTTTTTTGGCCGCACTGCACAGCTTGTAGGACCTTAGTTCCCCGACCGGGGATTGAACCCAGGCCCTCGGCACTGAGAACATGGAGTCCTAACGACTGGACCGTGAGGGAATTCTCTAGACGTGGAATTACTTTTGTTATACAAACTCTATGTGTAACCCCAGTGCATAAACTAGATTAAAAGGCAGTCACTCTGGGGCTTCCCTGGTGGCGCAGTGGTTAAGAATCCGCCTGCCAATGCGGGGGACACGGGATCGAGCCCTGGTCCAAGCCCTGGTCCAGGAAGATCCCACATGCCGTGGAGCAACTAAACCCGTGCACAACTACTGAGCCTGTTCTCTAGAGCCCGCGAGCTACAACTACTGAGCCCACACACCACAACTACTGAAGGCCGCGCACCTAGAGCCTGTGCTCCACAACAAGAGAAGCCACTGCAGTGAGAAGCCAGCACACCGCAACGAAGAGTAGCCCCCGCGTGCCGCAACGAGAGAAAGCCTGCATGCAGCAACGAAGATCCAACGCAGCCATAAATAAATAAATTTATTTTTAAAAGAATCTGCCTGCCAATGCAGGGGACACGGGTTCAAGCCTTGGTCCGGGAAGATCCCACATGCCGCGGGGGCAACTAAGCCCGTGCACGACAGCTACTGAGCAGCGAAGAGTAGCCTCCTCTTGCTGCAACTAGAGAAAGCCCGCACGCAGCAACGAAGACCCAATGCAGCCAAAAATAAATAAATAAAAGGCAGTCACTCTGGTTGCATGGGGTGCCGAGGAACTCAGAAAAGGAACTCATGTGACTAGATATGTTTCTGTGTTGTATGAAGAATAAAACTAATTTGTAGAGCCTGTGATTTCATGGGCATTATATTCATATAAAGTTTCCTTTAGAAACAAATGTAAGGTAAAAAAATAGTTGATTAAAAAATAATAGTAATCCAGCTGGGACACAGATATGCCCCAAATCATGAAGATGGTATGTGAATGAGGTTGGGGAAATGTCCCAGTTCTATCCAAATACCCTCCCAGCTTTGACCTCCAGGATTTTCCAAGAGGCAGCCACCAAGAGAAGAAGCAGAAATGTCAACTCCCTTTTTTTCCAGGTTGCCCCAGGCATTGAGCTCCACCTTCCCTCCATGTCTGTGCTCCAGCTGGCGGACGGTTTGAGTGAAACACATCCTCTCCTCCCCGCCCAGGGGGCTCTCTGCAAGCTGAGGATTTACCCCCCTTTCCGCTTGTTTGCTCCCTCCCACCCCTGGATTTTTTTTTTACTCCCTGAACTTCCCCCACACCCCACTGAAGCGAAGACTCAAAGTTCAGAAGGAAAGAGCACCTTTGAAAAAATGGTCATAACTGCTCCAGCCTGTCTCTCCCCAGGTTCTTGGACAGGTGTTCCTAAAGTTGAGGTGTGCAAAGAATGGGGATAGAGCCCACCTATAACAGACTGTTCCACTTCCCAACTGGCTGTCAGGTGTCACTGCAGCAAGAGGGATTTAGGCTAGATCAGGGATGGTCAGGACACTTGCCATAAACAATGAGTCACAATCCTGTGGGGAACCGTGTGGCACCATGTGCCACCGAGGGGCCAGCAGGGGAAGAACGAGGGTGTTGTGCAGTCACTTCTGAATAAATATGGATTTCCTCTGGATAAAGGAGCACTGTCTATAGTATCATATTTTATTATAGTGATGCTTGGCCTGTGAGTTCTTTGAGGATGAGAACTGTCGTCTTCTTTGCACGTATAACATCTAGCATTAATACAAAGTAGGTGTTCGATAAATGCTTGTTGAAGGGAGGAACGAATCAACACAGACCACATAAGTACACTCTGGGATGCTGGGAGCAGGATGGGTGTGTGATACAGCACCCAGATGGAGGCCGCAGCCACCAGATCTGTGTGATCCCATTAGAGTCCCGGGAAAGCCCACCTCTGCGTCAGAGCTTCTCTGTCCAGAAGAGCGTGGAACTGGAGAAGCTCAGTGGAAGAGCTGGTAAAAGCTGGGGGAGGGGCCAGAAGGGGCCGGGGAGGAGCCTGAGGGACGTTGAAGGCTTCCCCCAGCAGGGAGCGGTCACCACCAGCTGAGTCGCACAGAGGGTTCAGGAACCGTCCTTCCCTGTCCCCTGCTCTGAATTCCCACCCCTGCCCCTCTGCTGCCACCATGTGCCCCGAGCAGGTGAGCTGAGCCTTTGAGTTCAGAAGACTCCATCTAGTAGTATAACAACGAGACACCAGGCACCACCACACACCCCTCCCCAATACAGAAACTGCAGGGCGGTGGGCTCAGCCGGCTGCTTCCGCTGCCTCACTTTCCCTGCCACCAGCTCCCTCCTCATCCTGCTCTCCATTCTGGAGCCTGCGCACAATGCGGGTAAGGTCCAGGCTTCGGGTTAGCGTGTCCAAGAGCATCTGGTCCTTCTGGACGCCCTCCATGAACTCCTCCAGGGAGAGTTCCCCTGGGGTAGAGAGAAAGGGCATCATGGGCAGGAGGTGTTCACACCTGCTGTCCGAGGCCCAGAGCTGCAGTCTTATAAGGGGGACAGAACCAAGGCTGGAGGAAGTGGCTGTGAATGAGGCTGGCCAAGGAGCCAGAGACCAAAGTCTGGTGCAGGCATCCCCAAAAGCCAGCTCTGTGGCCGGGGCGGAGGCAGGCAGAGGAGGTGGCCAGCAGCGGCCCTTCTGTGCCTCCCTCTCCCCTTCTGCCCTCTCCCCTGGGGACCCTGGTGACAACCCCAGTGACCCCTCCCCTGGGGACCCCCAGCTCAGCCTCACCATCCCCATTGACGTCAATCTTGGAGAACACTGTATCGGTGAACTCCTCTGCGGTCATGGTCGAGTCGCTGCAGGGGTTAATGGTTCGGATGGCCTGGGAGGGAAGAAGAGTGAGACGACCCGTCCTAATTAGTCTCAGCGGTAGGAGCGGGGGCAGAGCGAGCACATTAGGCTCCGAACAGCAACAGCGTGTGTGTGTAAGGTGAGTACAGATCAAGGTGCCTGAGGCCGCAGGCAGAGCTGGGACTGTGCTTCGACAGATCTTGGTACAGATGAGGAAACTGAAGCCCAGAGAGCAGAGGAAACCTGGCCCGGGTCACGCAGCTGGTGAGGGCCGAGCCACCCAGGGGAAGTCAGTCCCAATCCTGTCCCCTTCCTAGCACGCTGTTCCGCCACCTCAAGACCCAGCCCCAGGCTCTCAGCTCTGGCTCCGCCCCTGCCCGGCCCTCTGCACCTGGAGTTACCCGGATGATGGTGAGCAGCTCGTCGCGGTCGATGCATCCGTTGCCGTCCACGTCGTAGAGCTTGAAGTACCAGCGCAGCTTCTGTTCCACCTTCCCCTTGAGGACAAGACTCAGCGCCGCCACGTACTCCATGAAGTCGATGTAGCCGTCCTGGGTGAAGGGCACGGCCGCCTGAGCACCCTCTGCCTGGGCCCCGCCCCGACCCCGCCCTCAGAGCCCCCGGGGCCCCAGGATACGCTGAGCCCAGGCCCGGACCCGCGCCCCGCCCCCTTGGCGCCCATCTGCTTACGCCCTCCTGGACGCCCGTTATAGCTCACCCTACCTGCCGCAGGATGGTTTATCAAATTTGATAAACCAGTCCCCCCTAGAGTATGAATGGCTTATGCTATCCCTTCACAGGTATTTTGGTTCCAGCCGTCACTGGCTGCTTCCCTGTGATCCTCAAACTTCAGCCTTCCAGTTTGCGGGGTGGGGTGTAAGAGTGTGAAGGTGGGAGGAGAGACAAGGACTCCCCAGGGATGGGGGCGTGGTTTGGATGAGCTCTAACTAACCGAGATAAGGGGTACAGGTCGATGGGGAGGCACCGAGCGCCTTTCTCATTCTTCCCTTTATTCTTTGAAACTTACCGAGCACCTACTCCGTGCTGTGATAGGCTGAGGATTCAGAACTCCGTAAGATAGAACCCTGTCCTGATGGGAGCACAATGTTGAGGACGCAGGTTTGAATCCTGGCCTCACCCTCTCAAATATGTGGGATCTGGGACAAAGGATTCAATATGTCTCTGGCCGTCGATTTCCTCGTCTGTAATAGTTATAACAGCTGCCACCTCCATGGGATTGTTGTGGGCTTAAATGAGTGCGTGTGTGTAAGGCAGTCAACACTGCCTGGCACATAGTAATCACTCAGTAAATGTTAGCTGTTGTTATTACCACTATACTATTACTAGTATTATTATTACTATTATTATTATTATCAAGAGATCATTGTGCCATCATGATGTATATTCAGTGACAGCACATCTGGACAGGACATTATGGACTCACAGAATAGGGGAGCACCCAGGCAAGGGCAGCAGGGAGGCTTCCTGGGGGAGGCGCTGCCCTCATTGAGTCTTGGAGGGATTGGCCAAGGGGGAAGGTGGTGCAAGGCATTCCTGCGGGATATTTCCCCAGGACCCTCCAAATGTTCAGCAGCTGAGCCTCTGCCTGGCCTTGCCAGCCCTACCAATAGGGCCAGAGAAGCAGGGAGCACAGGCCTGCTTCTGCCCACCTCCGCCAAGCCAAGTGAAGCTGGGAGAGGGAAGCCTTGTCATGCAGAGGGGCTGAGTACTGTAAGGAAAGGAGCACTGGACTCAGAGCACATGACTTGGAGTCCAGTCCCTGTTCCTCCACTTACTCACAACCATGACTCTGGAACCAGGAAGTTACTGAGAGGCAGATTTGGGGTCAGTATCAAGAACTCTTTAACAGGCAGGGTTGCCCGTGGTGGAATGAGCCTCGTGCAGTAATGACCTCCCTGTCACGGAAAGTGTGCAAGCAGAGGCTGGGGTAGCGTTATTAGGGATGTGGCAGAGGTTGGGTATGAAGGCCTCTGAGATCTCCCGATTGTGTGCTGGCCTTTGGCCTTAGGTGAGACCTTAACCACCTGAGCCCCGTGGTAGGCATCACACTCTTTTTTTTTTTTTTTTTTTTTTTTTTTTGCGGTACGCGGGCCTCTCACTGTTGTGGCCTCTCCCCGTTGCGGAGCACAGGCTCCGGACGCGCAGGCTCAACGGCCATGGCTCACGGGCCCAGCCGCTCCGCGGCATGTGAGATCCTCCCAGACCGGGGCACGAACCCGTGTCCCCCGCATCGGCAGGCGGACTCTCAGCCACTGCGCCACCAGGGAAGCCCAGGCATCACACTCTTAGTGAACATTTGCTGAGTGCTTCCCCGTGTTTAAGGGCTTTCCCATATGCCTTAGCTCAGTCAGTCCTTGCCCGACCCTCCTTTCAGGATCGTTGTCAGGATGGAGTCAGGCGCCCCTGCAGCGACGCTCAGAGAAGCAAGAAGACCGCTATCGAAGTTTCCTCTGGGCAAGGGGACACAGGGTGAGGGTACTTTTGCTTTTCATTTTTTATCTTTCTATATTGTTGGAAACTTTTACAATGAGCTGTAATTTTTTGGTAATTAAAATAGTTTTTAATTTTGTAATTTTTTGTAATTAAAAAAAAATGGCTAGGGCTTCCGTGGTGGCGCAGTGGTTGAGAGTCCGCCTGCCAATGCAGGGGACACGGGTTCATGCCCTGGTCCGGGAAGATCCCACATGCCGCAGAGTGGCTAGGCCCATGAGCCATGGCTGCTGAGCCTGCGTGTCCGGAGCCTGTGCTCCGCAACAGGAGAGGCCACAACAGTGAGAGACCCGCGTACTGCAAAAAAAAAAAAAAAGGGGGGCAATGGAAAGGTATGTGTACTGGTGCCAGAAAGACCTAAACCATGTCTTAGGAGAGGTGTGACCTTGGAAAAGTCCTGTAGCCTCTGCAAGTCTCATTTCCTCAGCTCTGAGATGGGAATGACAGTATGCGCTTTTCAAGATTGTGATCTGGGTTAGATTCAGTAATAAGACTACAGTGATACTTTTTTTCATGCTTCATATGATGTTCTACTCACTTAACTCATTTAATCTCGCAACCATCCCTGGGTATTTTTGTCCACATTTTCAGATGAAAAGCTAAAGTTGAAAGAGGTTAGGCCACACACTAGTGAATGACAAAGCCTTTCCTAGAAACTGAAGTCTCCTAAATGCCACCCAGCGCTCAGATGCAGGTATGGAAGATTTACATTGATTTGTGTGCACCTGTGTGATTGCTGGGTACAGCCAAGCCCAGGCAAAACTTTGAAGTAAACAAAGCATGTGGAGTTTACCCAGGTCACACTCCCCACTCACAGCTATACCCCCAAACCCTGCGCACCCAGTGCAGTACCCTAGGATACAGCTCTCTTCTAATTCAAGGGCTGGCAAACTTTTTCTATAAAGGGCCAAATAGCACATATTTCAGTTTTGACAATCAGTAAAATAATGGGTGTGGTGTGTTATAATAAAAATTCATTTACAAAAATAGACCCATGGGTTGGGGCTTTGCTGGTGGCGCAGTGGTTGAGAGTCCGCCTGCTGATGCAGGGGACACGGGTTCGTGCCCCGGTCCGGGAAGATCCCACATGCCGCGGAGCAACTGGGCATGTGAGCCATGGCCACTGAGCCTGCGCTCCGCAACGGGAGAGGCCACAACAGTGAGAGGCCCGTGTACCGCAAAAAAAAAAAAAAAAAAAAAGACCCATGGGCTGTTGTTTGCATTGCCCTGTTTAACTTCTCTCTGTATCAAAACTTCCCAGTCCTGTGTCCTGTCTCGTAACTAACCTGCCCTACTGCTTTATGCTGGCGATAATGGTTGGAAGCAATGTTGCCTGAAGTGTGATTTATCCCATTGGTGTGTACAAGGCACTTTAGATGTTACAAAGATGCTCTTCAGTTTAACAATTAGCAGGTATGTATTTAAATTAGTGTATATTATATAATATATAGCTCTTTCGTAAAATTCATAATTTCTCATATAGTCATTCACTCAAATAAAAATATTGATTGAGCACCTACTGTGTTCCAGGCACTGTTCTAGGTGCAAAGGCTACAGCAATGAACAAGAAACACAGAAATCCCTGCCTTCATGGAGCTCACATTCCAGCAGGAGAAATTGACAATAAACATAGCAACTAAATGTTATTCAGTATCATGTATTAGAAGATGAGACATGCTCTGGGGGAAAAGGGGAGGAGTAGGAAATGCTACGGTGGGGGCTAGTCCTAGTTAAATGGGGTTGAAACCAGGAGATCAGGGCAGGTGTCAGTGGGAAGGAGACATTTGAACAGAGTCTTGCAGCAGGGGAAGGTGTGAGCCAAGCAGAATTCTGGAGGAAGAGAGTCCCAGGCAGCACCCAGGCCTGAAGGTGGGGATGTGTGTGGAATTGAGGAAGTCAGGTTTGGGACAGTATGGGTGGTGCTTACATGTGACAAGAGATGACATATGAATGACTCAGGTTAGGCAAATACAGGGTTGATGGGTTGCCCCTCCCTGGTATCATACATGTAATCTTAGGGGGCCCTTCTGAAGGTTTCCTTAACAGGCAAGAAGCTGAGCTAGTTCAGTGCATTTGGGTGTAAGGTGTTGAGGCTCAACCATGGACTCTGCCCCCTCCTTTTTGGGAAAGATCCCTTCTTCTGGAGCATCTTGGGGGACCAGCCTGATGATGCCATCCCTCTGGGTCTCCATATCTTGAGCTCCAGTACTTTGACCCTGCATCCCTTTCAGGAAAGCCCTTGGGCACCATGATGCTGCCCTTGAGGCTGGGACTCAAAGCCCATAATCTGCTTTGGCCCCTTGATCCTAAACATTAGTGAGTTTTAAATAGCCTCTGAACCCCAGCTTTCCCTAGGAGCCCTGCCTACAATGATGTTGGGACCCTATGGGCAGTGAGTGGAGCCGGGAAAGCTCTGGGCGACCTCTCCCTGGTGTGCAGTGGACATAGGGCAGCATCACATCCTCACCTTCAAGGGAACACCAGCCGGGGTGGGGACCAGCAGGGGTGGGGAGATGGGTGTGTAGATTTACATTCTTCTACCAGTACATCTTGACTGAATTGCTCCAGATAAATGGAAGATTTGCTATGAAACACCAAGAAACACCTTAAGTAATGCTCCCGACCTCCAAGACAGATCCAGGTGAATAAGCTGAGGCAGAGAGCGGGGGAAATGGGCTCCAGGCCACCCAGCTGATGAAAACTAGGGGCCCAAACTCACAGTGTCCCCTCTATCTTATCAGGAAGTCCTTACCCAATGCACCCAGGTGATTCCTTGGGAAGACATATAATTTGACCGCTGCGCAGACCTTTAATCCCTCTTAGGATGAACTGAGGTCACCAGGTGTTTGGGAGTTGGAGTAGCCTGGGTTCCCCAGTGACCCGGCAACCCTGACTGTCCCCAGTTCTAGTGTCCACAGGCCATCATGGGATGGGTGACCCAAGTAACATGGGCCTGCCCATCCCAGACCAGCCGGGCTGAAGCTCATCACCCTGCTCTCTGCTCTCCACCCTCCTCCTCCTGCATCCCGTGAGCATCTAATGGCCTGTGCAGAAGCACCACGTACAGTGCCAAGCACTTAGTAGGTGCTCAACGACTGTCTTGTAAGTGTTCATATTTGTTCTGGAATAAACTGTGCATGTGGAAGAGGCAGAGGAAGCCAATAGGTTTGGCCTCTGGGCGCACTGATCGGGGGCCTCTGTCTTCCCCTGGAGAGTGAGGGCAGGGACAATGGCTGATTCCTTTCTGAACCCCCAGTGCCTGGTGCACAGTAGGTGCTCAATGAACGTTAGAAAACTGGAATCCCTGATGTCGACACTCGACCTCCCAGATAAATGAAGTCACTCCTCCAGCCATTCTCACACCTTCTTCTCCCCACCCCCATGCTGGCCGAGGCGGGGCGTCCCTCCAGCACTGCCCACCCAGACCCCTGCTCACTTTGTTGAAGTCAAAGGTCTCAAACATCTGCTCCACGTACTGGCTGGCCCACGGGCTCAGGTTCTTGAGGCCGAAGAACTGGCGGAACTCGTAGAGGGTGAGCTGGCCGGAGGGGCACTCGGTCATGAACTTCTTGTACCACTGGTGGCACTCGGTGCTGCTCAGCTCCTCCACCGACTTCCCGTCTATGATGTTCCCCATCGCTCAGGCCCACGGGAGGCTGATGCCCCAGACGGACTGGTTCTTTTCTCTGCTGCTCCTCGCACCTGGGCCGCCGGGCTTCCTAACACTGGGCCCTCCTCTCCCACAGGCCTGAGTCCTGCAGATCTGAGCGAGGGAGGGCCTGGTGAATCAAAAAGTGCAGGGAAATGATAGGAGGAAATGAGCAGAAGGAAGAAGGTAATGGGGGCTGTGCCAGCCTACACCCAAATCCAGGGGCTGCCGGAGAACTCGCGTGAAAAGTCCCCACTAAATCCTGGCAGCCAATGGAGACCTACTCCCTGGGAAGAGGAGTGAAAATAGAACAAAGCTTAGAGGAACAGAGGCCCAGGATTACAGCCCTGAGCTGGAGGTGAGAGGATTTTCTTACCCAGTATGCAACCTCCTTATCCCTTCTTACCAGGACAGAGTGGGTGGCCAGCCAGCAGCTGTTCTGATCCTGTCACTTCCTCTGCCTTCTCCTCCTGTTTTGATGGGTTCTCAATGTTTCTGGTTCCTGCCCTCCGACATGGCATTGAGGTACCTGTGAGAAAGAGCTGGTTTTTCTTCCAGAGCTGGGCCAACTTTGGGCCCTTGATAGGGCTGCTGTGTGTAGTTATCCAGGCTGTGCACTGCACTTGGCTGTCACAACCAAGGGGTTCAAATCACACCACGGATGGCAAACATATGAGAGTGTCTGGGTGATGCAGAGTTTGTGGGCTTCCAAGATGAGTCCTAAGCAGCCAAAGGGAACCCCCTCCTACGTAAAACTGCACAAATATCCATAGCCACACACACACACACACACACACACACACACACACACACACACAGATCCTATTCTGACCACACTCTCGTATTCCTGGAGGTTGCATCTTTCCCATCCTGGGACACTTGAATTCAGCCCTCCATCTGACCCTAAACCTGATACCATCACCACCCAGGGGCATGGGGATAGGGGACATTGAGTGTGTGCCTAATGGCCTGTGTGTGTGTGTGTATGTGTGTGTATGAGGGCAGGCACACGGTTGCATGAGTGTGCTCCTACCTGCTGGTCCTAGAAAGCTCCCAGGCCAAGCCTAGGGGCCCATCTATGCAGCAATATCTTTCTCTGACCCCTAGTGGGATGCTCTCCGGCCATAGAATTTAAAACTTGTTCTTTTCTGGAGCCAACATTGAAGTGCACTTAAGCTGGGTGCTACTGGGAAAGCTCAGAGCCAGCACTCGCTCTGTCCTGACCATTCCCTGTTTCCCTCCCTCCTCTGCTATGTGGACCACCCCATCTTTATTTAAATAAAAAGCAAGTTAGAACCCTCAGAGGCAGTTTGGGGATGGAGGCACCAGGAAGATGGTGGTTTTTCTGCAATTTTATGAGAAGAGTATCAGGCTCTTGATCTTAGGAGCATTTCCTGAGAACTGGACAGAAGGAAGACCGGGGCCTGGAGACGGTCAGCTCAGAGATGGCCCAGCTCTGTAGAGGAAGGGCAGTCACAGCCTTCCAGCCGTCAGGGCTCAGTCCTCTGTATCCACGAGCTGTGACCACTGGCCGGGCAGAGGGAGGAGCCCGGAGTGATGGGGTCAGTGTGCCTAGATACTCCTCAGCCCCAGCAGCTCTTCCTCAAGTGGACACCCCCTTCCAACAGCTCAGGGCACAGAGGAACCACTGGAAGCAGAACCCTGGACACCTGGAGAGGGATCTCCCTCTTTGACCAAGGTGCTCCAGATGGAATGAGACAAAGCTCCCTGAGAACTAGAGGAGCCTGGGAGGGCTGCTTCTCTGGCCCTGTCTTATGTGGCATCTGCCAGGTATAACTAGAGGTGCGGGTGGGGGCTGTGTGCTCTGGGCAGGGTCCGCCTTCTCAGACCTGGTCTTCCCCCAGGAGCAGTTCTCTTCCTTTCCATCATAGAAACCACTAGGTGGCCTCCTTTCCAATTTTACAACTCTTTTTGCCCACTATCCCGAGAAAGTTCATCTAAAGGGCCCAGAGCTAAGAATGCTCCTTAGAAGACCAGAGAGAGAGAGAAAGACTGAGACAAGAGTGGCATTAATACTGTTGTCCCTGTCACTTGTTGTGTACATGATACCTATGATGAGAAGGAAACCACCAAAATGTTAACAGGCTCATCTCTGAGTCATGGGATCACCAGTGATTTTTTTATTTTTATTTGTTTTCAGATTTCTTTTTATTTATCTATTTGTTTATTTAGGCTGCTCTGGGTCTTAGTTGCGGCACGTGGAATCTTCATTGCGGCATGTGGACTCTTAGTAGCGGCGGCACGCATGTGGGATCTAGTTCCCCCGACAAGGGATTGAACCTGGGCCCCCTGCATTGGGAGCGTGGAGTCTCACCCACTGGACCACCAGGGAAGTCTCACCACTGATTTTTTAATCTTTGCTTTTTAAAAAAGAAATCTGTATTTTTAAAAGTGGTTCATAATGAACATATGTTGCTCACATAACCAGAGGATAATTATTTTTGAAAAAAGAATCAAATGGGACTTTTATTTCTCTTCTACCTAAAGTGATCAATTTATGGTGCATTGTAGGGGGAGAGGAGGGCTTGGATCTGCCTACTTTGATCAAGTTTTCCAGAACATATTATTTTGGGGGGGTGGGGGGCTTGGGGGCTGGAGGGCTCCTCCACTGAACTTGCTTGGGGCCCAGGCTGGAATCTGTGCCCTTGAAGAGTCCTCTCAGGCCCAGGGTTTGAAACGAAGAGGTCAAGGAGGAGATGGCAGCTCATCTTTCCATCTCTCCCTACTTACATCCTCCTCATTCTTTATGTGTGAGCACAAAAGCCAGCTCCTCTGTGAAGCCTTCTGAATCTCTGCAGAATTCATCTTTCCTGCCTCAGCACACTAACATCTTGCTTACGTGTTATATTAGTTTTCTATGTCACATAACAAATTACCACAAAGTCAGCAGCTTCAAAATATGTACATTTATTACCTCATAGTTTCTGAGGACGAGGAGTCCAAGCCTGGTTCAACAGGGTCCTCTGTCCAGGATCTCACAAGGCTGGAATCAAGGTGTTGTCTGGGCTATGTTTTCATCTGAAGGCTTGACTGGGGAAGAATCCACTCCCACCTCATTCAGGTCGTTGGTGGAATTCATTCCCTGTGGCTCTAGGACTGAGGACCCTGGCTTCCTGCTAGATATTGTCTGGAGGGCACTCTCGGGTCCTAGAGGCTGCCTAAAGTTTCTAGAAGCTGCCCACATTTCCTTGTTACATGGGCTCCTCAACACAGATGCTTATTTTGTCAAGCCAGCGAGGGGAATCTCCCTCTAATCTGCTAAAATGGAATTTTATATGATGGAACCTAATCAAGGGAGTGACACCCATCACCTTTGCCATATTCTGTGGAGTAGAAGCAAGTCACAGAGGGAGGGGATTGTACAAAGGCAGGAACAACAGGAGGTGGAAATCATTGGACGTCACCTTAGGGTCTATGACAGTCACACTTCTACGATAACATAGACACAACACTCATTTCTTTCTGGAATTATAAGCAGCTGTTTATTGCCAGCCTGCCCTCAGGAATCCAGCAAGTTCCCTGGGTAGAGACTACTGTCTTACTCATTTCTCAAAACCTCCCAGCACCTAGTACCACGGATTCCACATGGTCGTGTGCTGGTTATTCGGTTTGCCCCTCCCCACTCCTTCTCCACCTTTCTGGGTCTGCACTGAGCCCCAGGAGGCTGACCCCCGTGGACTGGATCACCTGGGCTCCCCAGCCCTCTGGCTTCAGCCTGGATTCGTCCATTGAGAAGCACTGGAAGGAGATTGGAGGATGGAAAGAGACAAGCTGGGTATCTGTTCCGCTCCCTCCCTGCTGGGTCACAGTTTGGGCCCCAGTTGTCTTCTTTGACCTTCAGCTACAGCTCCTGCCAGAACCCTCTCCAAGCTCCTGTGACAAAACCCCCTCCCTCTACCCCTCAGGCTTAGGGGTAAGAAAGGCCTCCCTCTGTTGCCACCCTCTGGGCATACCACCAGTCCCTTAACTGTGCCCGCTTCTCTGCGAATAGTCCCCTCATTAAACCCTCCCCAGTTACCTTTTTGAGATAACATTTGACTGACAGGGGCTTGAGCTCGATAAAACATTACTGAATGATTGAATGTATGCATGATTAAAGAAAGGATTAAAGAGAGCTAATGTAGGATGGAGCTCTTAGGTGTAAGACACCATGCTAAGCTCAATAAATAGGCTCATGACAGCCCTGTGGGGTGGGTGTTGTTATTTCCACGGGAGACAAGAGAAATTAGAGGCGAAACCAGTTGGATTCACCCAGTGGTGAATTTAACCACTGGCTCTCTGGAAAAAAAGAAACCCCTGTTTATAGGTGTTTGCTGGTTTCCGTAGTGTAAATACTTCCACCACGGCTGATTTCAAGCTACCAGCAAGAAGTCACTGGTTGAGGAGTTGGGAGATGTCCACAGTCAGCTGTCACAGGCCAGTCTGAGCTGGTGCCAGCAGGCCATTGGATCCAGGCCTGGGTGGCAGTGACCAGAACTCAGTCAGGCCATGAGTCAAGTGCACTCTGCCTTCATCCCCCTTCCCATGAACCATGGCCCATGAGTCTAACTAACCTCAGCGTCAGTTCTGCTGGACCAGAGGTGAGACGTGAGATGGGAAATCCATCCCTCGCCAACAAACTACAAGTCAGAAGAGGCAGTTTTATGTAAAACTAGGGCTGGAGAGGGGCCCCCTGGAGACCGGGTTCGCTCCCTACAGGACTTCCCTATTCTCCAGTGGCTGCTCCAACCCCATGTCATGGTCAGTTGATGTATCTCTTTCTTGTTGTTGGATGGCTTGCCAAGACTGGGCCACTGGGAGGGCATGGCCAGTATGGACTTTGCTTGGGACTCAGGCTCTGGAGGGGAGTTGGGGTTACTCTTGGGGTGAGGTGATGAGAATCAAGTCTTTCCAAGTCTTCAGGCACCTCTGGACATAACGTTGCTTATGACACCCCTGTGGCCTCAGTCTACCCACACATGGCCACCCATTCAGATGCCAGGGAAAGGAAGGACAAACTTTAATTGCTGCTGAGAAGTGAGACCTCCCTTTGCCATTGTTGACAGTGGGCAGGGCACAGCCGTCCTAGCCCAGGCACTTTCTGCTCCTCCAGGAGGGAGCAGCCCTTCCCCTCTGGGACCCAGGATCATGGGGGTGAGGGTGCAGGGTAGGGGGCTTCTGACTGGCACAGGCCTACGAGCGCCACGAGACCAGGTTGGCAGGAGGCACGTCGAAGTTCTTGCGGGTGTGGTCGGTGTCCCGGCTGTACAGGCAGCCGCAGGTAGGCTTCTGCAAGGTGTAGAAGGGGTTCAGGGTGTTGGAGTACTGGGAGGTGTAGAAATTGAGCCTGAACTTGTCCGGGTTCTGCCCCCTGGGGTCCACCACCACCGGTACATAGGCCGCCGCCAGAGTCTGTTCATGGTCCTGCTTCCACGACCGGGACAGGGGACAGTGTGGAGCCTTCACCTTTTTGCCTGATGGCGTCTTCGGCCCATGGCTGAGTACTGAGGGTTTCTGTGAGTCCTGGGAGGAAGGAAAGAAGGGGAGAGCTGGAGCATCGGACACCAGGACTTTGACCGCGAGGGCCAGAGGCAGGAGGGAGGGGACGGGGCACTGGTCAGAAGCCCACAGAGCCGCCCTGGAGCTCTGCTGGCCCTGGAGCCAGACACCACCAGGCAGGGAAAGGCCTTCAAGGTTCACTGACCTGACCCTGCTTCTACAGACCTCAGTTTGCTTCTTAAAGACATAGACCAGCTCAGAGGCTGCGAACCTGGGAGTTATTCCTCAAACCGCCCCCAGCCCCTGCCCCTTCCCCCTGCATCCAGTCTTTTTTTTTTTTTTTTGGCTACACTGCCGGCTTGCAGGATCTTAGGTCCCCAACCAGGGATTGAACCAAACACTAGGCCACCAGGGAACTCCTTTCCCATGCATCCAGTCTGTCCATCAATGGCCCCCACATCCTCCTCTCCCTGTCCTCTGCCACCGCTCCATCAGGCATCCATCCGCTCTCCCACAGGGTTACTCCAGCTTTCTACCAAGGCTTCTGCTTCCTCATCTCTTGCCTTTTCAGCCTGCGCTTCACACACACACCGAATTAATCTTTCCATATTAATGGCGAGAACGTATGGCTTGTCCTTAAAGCAACTTTTGCTCTCTGCTGCCCAGAAAATAAAAGCCAAGGCCCCCAGCCTGGAAGGCAAGACCTGTAAGGACAGGGCTTCCCCAATCCTGTATTCTAGCCACACGGTCTGCCTGTGACTTCCTGGTCACACCTGGTCCTTCCAGGTGTCACATCTTAGCTCAGGCTGTCCCCCCAGACTAGTGTGTCCTCACTCCCACCCATCAGGGAAACTTTCCTGTTCAGCCCTGAGCCCCTTAAAAAGCAGTGTCTCTTACCCTTACCCTTGACATAGCAGCCTCTAAAATCCTATTCCTTCTCTTACTCCAGACCAAGGCATTGAGTGAGCACTCAATAACTATTGGTTCAACAGAATTGGATTCCAGTAAGGGGTTGCTGGCCTTCCAGCCAGCCAGCCCATTCTAAGTAACCTCTCATTGTTACAGAGTGTGTCTTCTACCCAACAATGCCTGCTCTACTTAACCACTCTTGGTTGATTGGGTATGGAGGTCCACCCTCCTGGGAGGGCCCCGTGGCCACCTCTAGCACATGGTACTGACATTTATCGGCTCCTCTGTCCACCACACGCCTTGGCCATCCTGTGACCGAATCGTCGTACTTACCTTTGAACTCCCCACACGATCTCCCAGCTACTGGATGCCCTTCACTAGGGATCTTCATAGCCGTGACGGTCCAGCCCAAAGGATGAGACGCCTGAGTGTCAGGCGGCTCTGTCCCACTCCCCCAGGCTCCAAATCTCAGGGGAACCCATCTCCTCTCTGCTGAGGCCCCAGGGAACTGGGAGGGAATCCCTAGCTGCAGAGCTACTAGAAGCTGAACCCCTGCCTTCTTACAAAAGAAACCCCCTATACCCAAGTCGTAATGTACATTCTTTTGCATTTAATTTACAAACTATTTGCCCAACTCAGACTTGCCCAGGGCTTTTCTCCAAGGCAGTCTCTGCTCCCATAGTTTCCTACCCAGCACTATATGTGCCCTCAGCTTTGCACTTCAAAATTCTCCCTATCCTTCCAAGCCAGCAGCCCTCATGACACCTCCTCCAGGAAGCCTCAGATGCTGCAGTCTCTGCCCCCATCTCACCCTCCTCTGGGCCTTCAGGCCCTCCTCTTGGGATGTGGTCCTTTGCTGGGCTGGGACTAGGGTGAGGCAAGGGTGTACATTTTAAGGAGGTACTCACACTCAGACTCGTGCAAGGGCATGGTGAGTGGCTTCCTTACAATATTTTGCGCCCTATTTTGCTGTGCTTGCCTCATCTTAATCCCAAATTGTGGTCCTTCCGGGCTCTTGCTAATGTCCCAACAGCCCGTAAACTGCTCCCAGCGGTCAGGACCACATCCTATTCACCTGTGTCCCTGGGGCTTAACCCAGTGCTGGCACAGAGACAAGCTGGAGAGAGGGATGGGTGCACGAGCCATCAACAGCCTTCCCAGACTCGTCCAGGCTCAGCCTTGGGACGCAGGATTACAAGCAGAGGGGCAAGCACTGGAAATGAGGTATAACAGTGATAATCAACGATCGTTTTTCACCGCCATTTAGGAGCCCTGCGCCAAACTCTTTAAGTGGATTTTCTCTGTGAATCCTCACATTAACCCTTTAAGGAAGGTATATTATTAGCCCCATTTGTAATTGAGAAAACTGAAGTAAGGAGGTTATTCCCATGTTTAGGGTCACGTGGCTGGTAAGGAGCCAGGCTGCAATGGGAACCCAGGCCTGGCTGACCCCAGGGACCACACCCTGTACTCCACAGCGTGTACTGCCATATCCACAGCACTGTGGGGCAGGGCCTGCCGATCATTTCTGTCCTCATTCTGTCACCTTGCTGAGCCCTTGCCAGGGGTGCTGGGCGGCAGGCGTACAGTCAAGGTGGCCCCTCCCCAGCCCTCAGGCTCACTGGTGAGAGAGGGCAGCCCAGTGCCTCAGTTTGGCAGGGACACTCTGGGGTTTTGAATGCTGGATTTGGGTTCTGGGTCTGTGGACCCTGCACAGACAGGATGGCACACCGCGAGTGTGAGGTTTATTCTATGAATTATCTCTTAGTGCCGCTGAGGACGTGACATCGGTTGCTCCATCCTTTCATGCAAAACTATTCCTGAGCTCCTCTTGTAAACCAGGCTCTGGGTGTGGAAGTAACAAAGGCACTACACATATGAACACAAATATGAAGCCCTGGGGAGCAGGGTTCCTAGGTCTCGGCACCACTGACACTTTGGGCTGGATAAATCTTTGCGGTGGGGCTGTCCTTCAATGAAGGATGTTTAGCATCAGCTCTGGCCTCTGCCCACTAGATGCCAGTAGCCCCCGCTCCCAATTGTGACAGCCAAGAATGTCTCTCGCATTGCCAGTGCCTCCTGAGGGCGGTGAGAATCACTGATGTAGAGTCCATGACAAGTTCTATATCCTCAGTGTTGAGGCTGACGGCCTGGCCCTGCAGAATTTTCCTTACCTGGGCCACAGAAGTGGCTTGGGTTTTTCCCATGTTAAGCATGATTCTGGGGACTTCCCTGGTGGCGCAGTGGTTAAGAATCTGCCTGCCAACGCAGGGGACATGGGTTCGAGCCCTGATCCAGGAAGATCCCACATGCCGCGGAGCAACTAAGCCCCTGCGCCACAACTACTGAGCCTGCATGCTTCAACTACTGAAGCCCGCGTGCCTAGAGCCCATGCTCCGAAACAAGAGAAGCCACCACAATGAGAACACCGTGCACTGGAACGAAGAGTAGCTCCCGCTCGCCACAACTAGAGAAAGCCTGCAAGCAGCAACAAGGACCCAACACAGCCGCCCCCCCCAAAAAAAAAAGCATGATTCTGAGGTTCTGGTCCTCCTGACACCACGGGAAGGCTCATCCTGTGGCCATAGAGGTGAAGGAACTGCAGAGGCCCCACCCCCTACCAGCCCCTGCTCCCCAGCAGTCTTGGCCACCTGGACCCTGCACCTGAGGCTCGGGAGCTGGTGTGAGGGGTGACAGAGGCATGTGCTTTCAGAAGTGTTGGTGGGTGGGGATCTTCCTACAGGGGGAAGGGCAACGCTCTTTGCTAACAGGATTGAGGATCTACCAAGTGCTAACCACTCAGCTCTGCAAAAACCCCGAAGAGCCATTTTGAGATGTTACCCCCATCTTTCAAATGCAGAAACTGAGGCTCAGAGGAACCTAAACTTTGCCTAAGTTCACACGGTTAGTGAGTGGCGTGTAAGAACCTTGAAGAAGTCGCAGGACTAGTGACCAGTTCGTGCAGGAACCAGGATTTGAATCTTCCCCTCCCTCTCCACCCCAGCCCAGGCCCTGAGTCTCCCGTAAGTTATGCCCCAGCTGCTGCTGCTGCCTCTACACTTGGGGCCCTGGTTAGGGGGACCCAGGACCCCCAGGACATCCAGGGACGAGACCCACACAGAAACCGGGGCAGAGGGACAGCCCCGGGGAAGGGGAGAGGGAGGAGGAAGAGAGAAAGGAGGAGGAGGGGGAGTGGAAGAGGAGATGGATGGGGGAGGAGGAGAAGGAGGGGGAGGGGAGGGGGAGGGGGAGGAGGAGGCCCAGGCAGTCCCAGCCTTGCCCTGCCCCTTCCGGGGGCCCAGCCAGGCTCCAGGCGACTAAGCTCAGAGGGCTGAGAACACCCCATCCGGCCAGCTCTGGAGGGAGGGTGGGGCCCGACTGCATATTTTCCAGGTTAACATCTGGTTTCATTTAACCATCTCCTCCCCTCTCAGGAGATCCTCCCTGTCAAATGCACAGCGTGTGTGTGTGTGTGCGTGTGTGTGTGTGTGTGTGTGTGTGTGTGTGCGACTAGAGAAGTGGTTCACAACTGGGTGTATTCCCCGCTCCCAGGGGACAGTTGGCAATGCCGGGAGGCATTTCTGGTGATCACTACTGGGGGTGCTACTGGTGTCCAGAGGCCAGGACGCTGCTAAACATCCCACACTGCACAGGTCAGCACACAGCCACACATCCCCACCCCCCGGCCCCGCAAAGAATGATCGGCTCACAAGGTCCGTAGTGAGTACCAAGGTTGAGAAAACTGGTTTAGCGGTTGAAGGAAGATCCCCATCTCCCCTATCTGCTTCCTGCAGCCTTAAGCCTCCCATTCCTCCTGTTCTATGGGGGATGGGGGTGGGGCAATGAAGCTTAAAGGGCAAGGAGAGGGTCCCACCAGCCCCTTCCCTCCCTTCTGAATCTCACTACCCTGTTTCAATTGGGTTTTGAGTTAGAGCCAAAAGAAGGAATCTGACCCCCTCCCTCTATGACTTCCACCAAGGCCTTTTAGATATACAGTGTATACGTTTTCCCCTTATACCAGGATGTAGAATGGGGAAGAGAGAGACTCAAAGGTGCCACTTTCTGAGTAGGGCAAGAAGACCCCATTGTGATATGTCTGTCCTCCCAAATACTTCAGGCCCCCATCTGCTGGCCTAGCCCATGCCTGACACTCCACCATTAGCACCTCGCTTTTTCACAGAAGGCCTGTGCCCTGTGAAAGTGCAAACAGCATTGGGTGAGGCAGCTGGTGAAGGCTCCCAGGGCACCTGGTACTGGAAATGTGCCTGGCCTTTGAAGTTTGAAGGCTGAGCTCAGGACCGGACTCTGCCCTTACAGGTCAGGCATCCTTGGGCAAGTCGCTGAACCTCTTTGAGTTTTACTTGCCTCATCTGCAAAATGGGGCTAATAAGGCTATCTACTGCACCAGCTTGTGGTGGGGGGAGTGATGAGTCGAGGGAGCTGTAAAAGCAAATGGTAATTATCATCAGCCTCTTCCAGCTCCTACACCGAGGTGTCGACACACTCCCCTGAATCTTTATGAGCACATACTTGACTGCGGTGGGGACAAGGGGGACTTTGAAGGGAGTCAATGGGAAGGCCTAGAGGGGGCCTCAGCTCCCTCAGGAGGCTGTGTAGCAGGATGGCCTGGAATTTAAATTCCAGCTCCACCACCCACTAGGTACCTGCTCTTCCGCGATTTATTTATTTTTATTTTTTATTTTTTTTGCCACACCGCACAGAGTGCAGGATCTTATTTCCCCAACCAGGGATCGAACCTGTGCCCACTGCAGTGGAAGCATGGAGTCTTAACCACTGGACCACCAGGGAATTCCCCCAGTAGTTTATAATACGCTGTGCCTGTTTTCCCATCTGTGAAGTGGGAATCACAAGAGAATCTATCTCATAGGGTTACCTTGAGTTAATGAGATATTCTCGGCAAGGTACATAATAGACCTCTTCAGCACTCAGTAAACGTTTGCCAGCATTATTACTTGTCACAAGTTTGCCTAGGTGGTGGGGCCGTGCACACTAACAGTCCAGGAAGCCTCTCGGGGAAGTGAAGGGGCAGAAACCAGAGGAACTGATGGTGGCCCACTCCTGCCTGCCTCCCCCTCCTCCCGGGAGACAATGACAGCTCCACAGTTGGGGAACAAGAGTCAGGCAGTGTCACTGGCACCTAAGCCTTTTGTAAGAGGCCTTCAGCTCCCAGCCGCACAGGTGGGCCTGGCTGGGGCCTTCATGCTCCTTTCTGCCAATCAAACTTCTTGTGACCTTGGGCTGCCCTGATCCAACACTGTGATGTCATCCTACCTGGGACATCCTTGACCAGGGCCTCCCTTGGTGATGAGATGGAACTTCTGGTGGCCAGGGGCTCCAGAGGTTTTCAGGGACTCTTAAGAGGGTACTGGGATGCCAAGTTAGGGAGAATTATATGGGGCTGGGGGCATTGTGACCCCTCTCTGACAACACAGTTCCTTCTATCTTGCTAAGGAGATACAGGGGCAGGGCTGAGGGCTGAAGTTTCAAGGTCTGGATGGGTCTTACAACCTTGATACTGACTCACTCTGCACTTCCTTCTTCCCACAGTTCCCAGGACCTTTGAGCTGTGGGTAGTGGGGTGAGTGGAGAGAGGAGGAAAGCACTCTAGTTATTCAGGTGCCTCCAGCAGTCCTAATATTCCTCCAGGCACCCTCATGTTTCTCGTGATTTCACAAGAAATCACTGGCAGGGAATAAATGTACCCAGCCAACTCTCCATTCCCTTTCTTCCTCTCTTTCTATCTGCCTTCTAAAGTACAGAGATGGGGCTTCCCTGGTGGCGCAGTGGTTGGGAGTCCGCCTGCCGATGCAGGGGACACGGGTTCGTGCCCCGATCTAGGAAGATCCCATGTGCCACAGAGCGGCTGGGCCCATGAGCCATGGCCGCTAAGCCTGTGTGTCCGGAGCCTGTGCTCTGCAACGGGAGAGGCCACAACAGTGAGAGGCCTGCGTACCGCAAAAAATAAATAAATAAAAAAATAAAAATAATAATAAAGTACAGAGATGAAGGATGGGTGGATGAATAGATGGATGGATGGATGGATGGATGGGTGGATGGATGGATGATGGATGGACACATGAACCCATGGATGGACAGACAAAGGAGTGGGAGAGTGGATGGGCAGGTGGATGGATGTGGGCAGGTGGATAGATGGTGGATGGGCAGACCCTCCTGATTTGAGCCCTGGTCACCTTCTTAGTCTCATCTCTTGCTATCTTTTCCCTCACTCTATGCAGTAACTACTTTCTTAAACGTGCTCTGGGACTTCCCTGGTGGTCCAGTGGGTAAGAGTCTGTGCTCCCAATGCAGGGGGCCCAGGTTCAATCCCTAGTGGGGGAACTAGATCCCGCATGCATGCCACAACTAAGAGTGCACATGCCGCAACCAGAAGATCCTGCATGGCAACTGAAGATCCCGCATGCCGCAACGAAGATTCCACGTGCCACAACTAAGACCTGGTGCAGCCTAAATAAACATATATATAAATATTTTTTTTAAATGCCCTGCCCTCTCCCCTCTAAGCCTTTGTATTCAATATTTGCTGTTCCCTTTCCTGGACCACTTCAAACAGGGGGTTAGGAGATGAAGGGATGGATGGATAGGTGAGTAGACAGGTGGCTGGGTGGGGTGGCCATGGCTGAGTGGATGGGCAGACGGTCAATGTGCGGATCGATGGTGGGCTGCTGTGGTATAGAGGATGGGCTTGCAGGCCCAGGAGCCAGACTTGCTGAGCTTGAATCCTGGCTCTACCATTTTACCAATTTTGTGACATTGGGCAAGTAATTGACCTCTCTGTACTTCTGTGTGCTCATCTGTAAAATGGTTGGGCTAAAGGTCCCTAACTAATAGAGTTGGGCAAAACACTTAGGACAGTACCTGGCACAGAGTGAGCACTCAGTAACTATTAGCTTTTATTATGTTTGGGTGGGTAATTGCTTTGAGGGGTAGGTGGCTGAATGGGCTGTCCTCTCCCCATCTTCAAAACCTGACCCCTCCCCACACACACCTCCTTAGGGTCCCGCCTCCCCAACACCAGACTTGGTGGGCGCCTTCCAGGAATGTGTCAGAAATGCAGGAGTGCCCTGGGCTTCTCCCTGGGTCAGTGGGGGAGGAAAGGCGGAGGCCCAGGGTGGCAGAGGCAAAGCAAGGTGGTGACTTCCTGCCCTCAGCCCACTGGCTTGGGCTGGGCCCAGGACTTGCTTCCTTCCTGGAACTGTGTCAGCACCGACTGTCGGGCACGGGGTAGACTTTGGGGCCCACAGGCAGATTGGGGGTTGAGGTGTGGATGACTTGTGCGCTCTGCTCAGATTGTGAGATCTGAGGTAATGACCATCAATCTGAGGTAATGACCATCAGGTGTGAGCCCTGATGGTAATGACCCCTAATTTCTGAGGAGGCTGGGAGAGGCCAGGAGGGGAGGCAGGCAGGGAGGAAGGGGAGGAGGAGCAGTCCTGCCGGAGCCTCTGTTCAGGGATCTCCAAGGCTCTGGGCAGATGATATCTTGCTTGGGAGAGGGTGGGGAAGAGGGAACGGGAGCTTGGAGCAGGGCCTGCTGCATGGTAGGTGCTGAGTTATATTGTTATTATCATTTCTAAGCCCCAGACAACACTGAATCCGTCCTGCCTCCTGGAAGCCCACCCTTTCTGACTTCTCTGCCACACTCCCAGTGTGAGCTCATTTTATTCCTCATCAAAATTCCTGGAAGGTGAGGACTGTGATCTGTACCCCACAGCGCTCAGTGGGTGTTTGGGAAGGATGGGGAGAGCTAGTGAGACTCAGGGCTGACTTGTGGAGCCCAGAAAGATCCAGAGACCACCCCCACCCCTTGCCACACACACACCTCTGCTGTTGAGGTGCAGGCATGTGGCTTTCAGGGTCCTGCTACTGCCTTGCAGGCTACTTAGAGGCAGCCTGCTTATTTAAACATCCTCTCCACTCCTCCTTACCTGCTGTGTGATTTGGTCAAATTACTTAACCTCTCTGATCCTTACTTGCGTTTCCCTTGTTGGACTTCAAGTACAGGTGGCTGAATTATTCCTACAGCTCACTTCATGGTGCATTATCACCACTGGTCCATGAAGTCCTCCTCTCTTGTTGTATTAATTTTCCCTCTTTATCTCCAGTCTCCAGCCATGCTCTCCATCCACCCCCACCAGAGGCAACCATTCAAAAGTGCTTAATGAGTATCTTCTTGTTCATGTGTCTGCAAAATATATATTGTTGTTTTGTGTGCAAGTAGTGTTCATTTATGTAAGTGGTTTTGTGTATTTTAGATCTCACTCTTTTGTTTACTTTGATCGCTGTATTCTGTTTTTTAAGATCCATCTGCGTTGCTATATGAGCATCTAGTTACTTGCTTCCAAATGCTGTGTATCCCTTCTCCACCCAGGTGTCTCCAATTCCCCATCCCCAAAAACAGCACTGCAATGACATCACATCCATGTCCCCTTATGGACCAGGGTGAAGGTTTCTTTGGGGCCTACTCCTAAGACAGAATTGACTGGTCATAGAGAATGAGTAGATGTCATTTGAAATCTTCTTTTCTCCATCCATAAAATGGGTGTATTGCCCCTTCCTTGCAGGGCTGACTTGATGGTAGTGGCTTAGTGCACATAATCCACTCGGCCCCCGTGTCTGACACAGAAAAGATGCTCAGTGAATGGCAGTTGCAGCTGCTGATCCTTCCAGGTCTCAGGGAGAGATAGAGAGAGAGACACACACACACACACACACAGAGACAAGCTGGACCCAGGAGAGGTTGCATGGAAACGCACCCAGGGCTCAAAGTCCCCATTCAAGTGTTGGTCTCCAGAACAAGTGAGAAGTGTTGTGGGGCTGTGCTGATTCCTAGAGGGTAGAGACTGATCTTGAAGGCTAGACCTCCCACACCAGAGCACAGGACTGGTGCAGAGGAGACAGCCATGCCCAGGAAATGCTTCCTGTATCCCAGTGCTCACCTCACTTTCCTCAGAGACCCCCTGTACAGGAGGGCCAGACAGCCTCATATGCTGTTCTGCCTCTGCTCTGCAAGCCAATGAGCACTTTAACGAGATGAGAAACTACACCTGAGTATTGGAGCCTGCCATCCCATTTTACAGATGGAGAGACTGAGGCTCAGGAAGGCTCCATGGTCTCACGGGAGGTTAGGGGCAGAAGAGCCACTAGACTCCACATCTCCACACACCACCACCACCCCCATCCAGTGTTCTTTTAAAAAAGAAAATGTATTCCATGCTAAATTATGTTCTTTATTATTTGTAGAATTTTAAGTTAAAACAAATGATCTACCAACAGAGCACATTACTGAAAAGTAAAAATCCCACATGTAATCCTGGCATTCCCCCTGAGCCATCTCCACAGTCTTGTTTCCTGCTAACCCCTGACCATTCACAAATACACTTTATCTATGTGTAGTCACAATCTACATGAAATTTTGTTTTTTGCTTTTGTACTTAACAATCTTTTTTTTTAACATAGACACATGATTTCAGATGGTGGGATATGTTTTACAATGGGATGTTTTTGTCTGGCCTTCGAGGTAACCTTGTAGACACCTGCCCCACCCTGTCTCCTGGGCCCCGGTGTAATTTTCCTTCTTGAGGTTCTTTGTAGAATTGGTGCTGCTCTTGTGCAGACTCTCGAGGCCTCTGTTCTGTCTTTGCTATTCTCTGTTTAGCGTCTCCATGCCCAAAGTCAGGGTAGGGAACCGGGGCAGGAGCACGTAGGTACTAAGTAATCACCATGAGTCAAGACTCTCTGCTGGGCATCTTAACCCTTTATCTCGTTGAATCTCATAAAAACTACATTAATAGCCCCTGTTTTACAGATGAACAAACTGAGGCTCAGAGAGGGAGGTGGTAACTCAGCCAAGGTCACACCCTTGCTAAACAGCACAGTCAGGATTCAAACCTATTCCCTAGCAAGGGTCTTTCCCACTATGCCATGGTCCCATCCACAGAGCCCACGGTTACAAAGGGAAATGAGTCTCTCCCCAGCACCCCCTAACACACCACTCCCTACCCAGGGCTGGACCTTGGATCCTCACACTCTTAGGCACCAGGTAATGACCCTGACCCACTTCTCAGGATGTAGGATTCCACACCAGCAAGACTTTCTCTCAGCCTGATCACATCTCCTGGCACCTGCCCAGCCCAGAGGAAGGCCGAGGTTGGGGGGACTGAAGCCCATCCTGCCCTGCAGGCTGAAGGGGACCGTTTCAGGAGCTGGTCTGGTAGAAGGTGTCTCCAGCCTGGAACACGGGGCTGGACGAGGTGAGCTGCAGCTCAGTGGCATGTGGGAGTTGGCATGACGGGAGTTTTGACTTTTGCCCCTGCAGAGCTAACCGCAGAGACCTGGGTCTGGGAATGAGGTGATTCTCAGGGTCTCTCAGCCTGCCTTCCCCCAAGCCAGGCGTGTTTGGCTTTGTTGGAGGAGAGACCACAGCTCTGATAAAGGCCTGGCTGGGTCTCTGGGGAGACTGCACCTGCCAGGCCCTCATCTCACCCCACATTCCAGAACCGGCCAGTAAAGTTGGCTCTTGGAGGTGACTTAAGTCATTGCTGAGCCGAGATTTAATTACAGGATTGGGCTTTTGGCTTTTTCGAGGGGAGCCTGTTATTTGGCTGTTTCTTTTCCTGGGGGAGCAGGTGTGAGGTGCTGTCATTAGACGGAGCGGGGCTACAATGGTCTGGGGGGCTGAGCTGGACAGAGAATCAGGCCCCAAGCCTGCTCCAGGGAACTCAGCCTCCAAAGCTGCCAGAAACTGCCCACCCCTCACGCAACAACATGGGAGTGGAATCTGGGTGAAATGGGTGGTGTAAGGGCAGGGAGAGCCCTGCTGTCCAGACTCAGCAGCCTCAAACCCTTCTGGTGTTCATGGGTCACTCTCGTTCCCCCCTTTCCTCCATCCCCAACCAAAACTAACCCCAAAAGCAAGGGGACCAGAAGGAGGAGAAATGAACAAACACTTGAGGAGTGGCCCCTGGGTGCCAGGCCCTGTGCTGGCACTTCACATCCTTTATCTTATTTAATCTTCTTAACAACCCTCAGATGGGGGTACTGTTATTACTCCCATGTTACAGATGAGGAAACGGGCACAGAGTTCTTGTTGTTGTCATTTTTTCTACTTCCCTATATGCAAGCTGTTTACCAAGCCCTTCCTTTCTTCCTAAGAAATGTCCCACAAACTAACAACTTTACTTTCTGTTTCTACCACTGGCTCGCGTGTCCACATCCCCTCCTGCTTGAATCAATACCAACTGATTAACCAATTAACCGATCAATTACGCAGCCTCTCTTAGCCCCTCAGCCTACACTTTCTCCTTCTCCTGGCCCTTCATCCAGCTGCTAGATGATCCTTATACACAGCTGTTACCACCAGTCACCCTTGCCTGCTCCGTTGCCTGGTAACCACTGACTCTAGGCCTGAGCTTCTCAAACCTTAACATGCTCTTGAATCACTTGGGGGTCTTGTTAAAATACAGATCCTCTGCTGGGTACCTTAATGCAACAGCTCACTGAATCTCATAATGGCCTTAAATTAATAGCCTGTTTCACAGAAGAACAGGCGGAGACCCAGAGAGCTTGCCCAACATCTGGAATGGAGCCAGAGATCCTACATTTCTAGTAAGATCCCAGATGATGCAGAGGCTGCTGGTTCGTGGTGGTCCACACTTCTAGACTAAGCTCTCCTGCTGAGTTATTTTTTTCTTTAAAATTTTTTTAAATTAATTAATTTATCTATGGCTGTGTTGGGTCTTCGTTTCTGTGTGAGGGCTTTCTCTAGTTGTGGCAAGTGGGGGCCACTCTTCATTGCAGTGCGCGGGCCTCTCACTATCGCGGCCTCTCTTGTTGCAGAGCACAGGCTTCAGACACGCATGCTCAGTAGTTGTGGCTCACAGGCCCAGTTGCTCCATGGCATGTGGGATCTTCCCAGACCAAGGCTCGAACCCGTGTCCCCTGCATTGGCAGGCAGATTCTCAACCACTGCGCCACCAGGGAAGCCCCTTCTTTAATTTTTAAACAGCAAATATATTTACCATCGTTTGAAAATTAGAAACTGTAAAAAGGTGTTCAGTGAAAATTCTCCCTCCCACTCCATTTGCCCAGTTCCCCCCACTTCCCCCCAGTAACTACTTTTACTAGTTTCTTATGTATCTTTCCATAGTTTCTCTGTGCCAATACAAGCAAATATGATCATACTTATCCTGCCCCAAATGGTAACACACACACACACACACACACACATACACACACGGTTTTGTCAACAGTTTATCAGTTTATCTTGTAGATAACTGGACACAGTCGGCTGACTCATTCATTTTTAGAGTTGCATTATTTTTCCATTGTGTGAATATGCCATAATTCATTTAACCAGTCATTGTTAGCTGGACAATCTGGGTTGTTTCCAATTTCACCAGCTGGCCTTTTTAAGCCCATCATACCCTGGCCAACCTTGCTGTGACCTCCCTTCCATCCCCCAATTCCCAGCTCCACCATCCTGAGTCCCTGCAAAGGTCTTTGCTCCTCCTACATGCCCCCCCCCGCCCTGATCCTCCAGCCCACCCTGATTGCCCCTCCTCTGAATCTCTGTTAATTCCATTGTTAGTCTCCCCCTCATCATTTACCTCCCCACCCTTCATCTCTCCATGTGTCTCTCCCTGTCTCCCCAAATAGACTAAAGCAACTTGAACTCAGGAACCATGTCTTTGATTTCTCTGGATCCTTCACAGCCCAGAGCTGGGCACACAGCGGTTCTCAAGAATATTAGTTATATGGTGGAAGTTGTACATGAATGGAGCCACTGGATGGTGGCTCTGCTGGGGATGGTTCAGGGTGTAAGAGCCCAGGAGCAATCCAAGGTGGGAGGGGCCTTGTACCTCAGAGGTCTCCTAGAAGGAAGCCCCTATCTCATGCCTGAGTGTCTAGAGCACTTCGGTGGGTTGTGATGATGTCCAGGGTGTGATGGGGCATCTGGGGTCCCCTTGTGCCCTTCCTGTGTGGACAGTGGGAGGAACCATGATGTGGAGATGGGGGGTGGAGGGACAGATCATATGGGTATGTGTGGATGCCCTAGAATGGGCATCCTTCTGGTCTCTATTAATATCTTTGTCATCCTTCAGAGGCCAGCTCACGTCTCAATTCTTCCAAGAAGCCTTCCTGGACTTCTCCAGCCCACGCTGGCCTCCCCTCCTCTGAATTCCTGTTGTGTATGTATTAGTGACAGCAGTCCTGTTCTGTACTTGGTCATCATGGTCTGCCTCCTTGAATCATGTAAACCCAGCTTCCTGATGAGACCCCAAGATCCTCCATGGTAGAAATAAGACTTCTATAATCCTCTTCTATCCCCAGTTATCACAAACCCCGAGCACGGCACCAGGCAACTGGGACAGCCTCCACAAATACTCCTTGAATGAACAGGAGTGCCACAGGAGTGGGTGGGGTAGGACAAGGTTGACCACAGGCGTGTCACCAACCAAGAACATTTGGGAAACACGAGTGTTTTTAAAGATGCTCTGTCCCCCAATCTGTTCCTCAGTTTGGGAAAACAATGACCTCACAGCCACAAGACTTGAGGGCCCTTCTCATCCTGTCCCTTGACACTGGGGGGACTTTTCAAAATGTTACTGTCATGAAAAACAAACAAAAGCAGGGGACTGCCCTAAATTAAGAAATTAAAGGAACATGATGAGCAAATGCAATTTGTGAACCTTGATTGGACTGTGGACTGGAAAAAAATCAAAAACTAAAATGACATCTTGGGGGGATAATTGGGAAATTTTTAATGTGGAGTATATTTCAGATGTTAATAGTGTATCGATGTTAAATTTCTGAGTGTGATAACTGTATTGAGGTCATTTAGGAGAATGTCCTTATTCTTAGGCAATGGATACTGAAGTAGTGGTGGGTGTGGGGAGATGTGCCATGATATCCACACCTTTCAACTGTCAGTAAAAAGAAAATGAAAAGTGTGTGTGGTGTGTGTGTGTGTGTGTGTGTGTGAGTACAGATGGTCATTTTACTAGTCTTTCAGATTTTTCAGGATGAAAAGTTGAAGGGAAAATATCTGGTACAAAGAGCAGTGCCACCCCAACTGTCTGGGAGAAAGAGGAGGAGAAATGCAACGGGGATTCTGATTGGGTAGCTCAGGGGAAACACTCTATCTGTGACTTGATCGCCCCCCACCCAGCCTTCCACCCCTGCTACCCAGAAAGCATCCAAATCTAACCCCTTGCACTGACTCTCCCCTACTCTCTGCATCTTTCACACAGTCTCCCAGGTCCTCATCTGATGGGACCTCCCCTGGTGGACAGCCACGCCCAGCCTAGCTAGTATAGAACTTGAAGCAACTTAAAGGTTCACAGCTCGTCTCCCTGGAGAATGAACTGAACCTCTGTGGACTTGACCCACCTGGAGTTTTTAGAAATTACATCCACTTAGAGGATGAAAGGGACCCCTTGTACACCGTTGGTGGGAATGTAAACTGGTGCAACCACTATGGAAAACAGTATGGAGTGTCCTCAAAAAAATAAAAATAGAACTACTATATGATCCAGCAATTCCACTCCTGGGTATATATCCGAAGAAAATGAAGAAACTAATTCAAAAGATACATGCACCCCAATGTTCACAGCAGCATTATTTACAATAGCCAAGATATGGAGGCAAGCTAAGTGTCTATCAACAGATGAATGGATACAGAAGATATTTCATTTATATATATACATATAAATGTGTATATACATACACACACACGCACACACACACAATGGAATAGTACTCAGCCATAAAAAGAATGAAATCCTACCACCTGCAACAACATGGATGGACCTAGAGGGTATTATTCTTATTAAAATAAGTCAGACAGAGAAAGCAAATACTGAATGCTAACACTTATTTGTGGAATCTAAAAAATAAACCGAATGAATATAACACAACAGAAACAGACTCACAGATATGGAGAACAAACTAGTGGAGGTGGGGAGAAGGAAGGAAAGAAGGACAAAACAGAGGTAGAAAATTAAGAGGCACAAACTACTATGTATCAAATAAATAAGCTACAAGGACATATTGTGTAGCACAGGGAATATAGCCAATATTTTATGATAACGTTAAATGGTATATAATCTATAAAAATATTAAATCACTATGTTGTACACCTGAAACTAATATAATGTTGTAATTCAACTATATTTCAATTAAAAAATATATATTCACTTAGCTTCACAGAAAAAGAAAAAGAAAAGGAATTTGGTGTTTAAAAAAAATGCCAAGATTTAGTCATCCTACATGCTTTTTGGAGCTCTGTCAATGAGGATATTTTCCGCCCTAGTCATCAGATCGGGACACTAGTTTTTTGCTTTTTTATTTATTGCTTTTACCTTTTTTTTTTTTTTATGGGCACTTCCTTACAAGCTTGGAAGATTCCTGGCCCACATTTCTGAGGGCCCCTAGAACCCTTCAGCGCGCGCGCTGTGGCCAGCCACTTCCCCAGTGCTGGGCGCAAGAGTCGTTTCCGAAGTTCCGTGTCGACGTGGTCACGCACCTCCTGAGAAGCTGGGAACGGGCCTGCCCCCTCCCTTCCCCGGGGGACGAGGGGTGGAGGAGGGGGGCCGGGAGGCGACCCGGGGGAGGGGGCGGGTCGTCTCCGCGGCTGGGCGTGGGCTGGGCGAGGTCTCGGGCCCACCGGGCCCCGCCAACAATGGCCAGTTGTGGAAGGAGGCGGCAGGAATGCGGCCGGGGGAGTCGGGCGGCGGGCCGGCGGGGCGGGGCCGGGTCGCAGCCTCAGCCTCTTACCTGTTCAGGTAGCTCGCATTTCCCGGCGAGCGGCGGCGCCCGCAGCACCTGTCTCCCGTTGCGCGGGCGGGGAGGACGGCGCGGGGCATGGCCTGGTAGAGGCCCCTGGGGAGACGGTGAGGAGTCCAGTCCGGAGTAGGGCAGGAGGCGGAGGGACGGTCCTCCCCGGCGCCTGCTCGACCGGCGGCAGCATGAAAAAGAACTCGACGGTGCAGGGCACCTTCAGCAAACTCTTCGGCAAGAAGCACGCCAACCCTCCCGCCACCTCCCTCTACGCCACCAACCCCCCCTGGATTTTCACCCAGGAGGCCCCGGAGGAGGGGACCCGGGACTTCGGTGAGTGTGCCCGGGAGCCGGAGGGCGCAGGGCTGCCGGGCGGCCCCCCCACCCCGGGGGCGACCTCCCTCCCGGGACTCCGGGCGATCCGCGGCCTCCAGGGCGGGAGACGCGGCAGCGCAGAGGGGAAGGAACGCGTTTGAACCTGTTTGCTGGCCGGGCAGGAGCCTCCAGCGAGAGAGGTGTCTCTGGGAAAGGGAAGGAGGGGCCTCACTCCACAGCGAGGTCGGAGACCTTTGCGGGGGTCCCGCATCTGATCTTAGTCCCTCTTCCGAGGTGTTTATTTTCCCTCCTCTGTGGAAGTTATATTTGCGTTATTGTTGCCAGAAAGGCTTCCCGCGGTTTGCAGTGCCCTCCCTCACCCTTCCCCCAGCAGTACTGTTGAGCACAAAGTGTTCCCCTGGATCTGAGGACTTGGGGGTGGTCCTTTCAACCCCCCACTCTTTCCGCTTCCGTCCCCCCACCCCCAGTTCCCAGCCCCGCTTCTCCTGGCCCGGGGTCACAGGCAGAGAGGGAGCTGCTATCTGCATGCCCACACACTTGGCTCTGCCCTGGGGAGGCCCAGGAAAAATCCACAGGAGCCACTGCTAGCAGGATACCAGCCTGTGCCAGACACCAAGTCACTTACCGGGGTCACAGGCTCTTGCCAGGTCAACCTGGGGCCCAGTTGCCTATGAGCTCAGAGGGAGAAGTCCCAGACCCGACAGGGGAGGCTGAGGAAGCCCCTCCTGACTGCCAGCCGCCCCTGGCCCCTGAGTCAGGGTGGTGTGTCTGCAGGCATCTGAAAACACCATTCCCACCCTGCCTTTGGGTTCTTCCTGGGGGTCACCTTATCACTGCATCTTTCTGAAGTTTGTACCCTATATAACTGAGGGGGAATCCAGCGGGTGGGGACAGGAATTCACTTCTTGTGTATGATCTGAGCTTCTGGGCCCAAGGAGGGTCACCCATCACTGCTTTACCTCACCTGCCTTCATTGTCACCCCATTACCTTCACTGACCTTTATGGCCACTGTGTGGGGACCCATAGAGGATGTTACAGCCTCAACCCTTGCTATTGGATTCACTTCGGCACCCAAGTTGTCACAGTTGGGACACAAGGCACCCTGACAGGAGCAGGACAAACAAGACGTTGCCTCTCTCTGGCCCAAGGATCTCAGACCAGCTGGTGAACAGAGCTGACCGAATGCTGTTTAGCCCTTTCTGAGTCTTTGCTATAAAAGAGTAAGTGCAAAAGGAACAGAGATGACCTCTGATTGGAACTAGCATGTGAGCTGAGAGGGAAGGGCACCCAGCATTTCGAGAGCAAACAGCAGGAGCAAAGCCTATGAGGGCCGGGGTGGCTTGGAGGCAGGGTTTAGGAACTTAACAAACACACATGTCCTGCCAAGTACAACTGTGTGAGGCCTAAACGCCTCTCCTCGCCTGGGTCCCAGACATTTATTGACCCCTTCTTAGGTGCAGGGTACCGTTCTAAAGTCCTTGTGTTGTTGACTTGTTGAATCCTAGCCTATGATCCTGTTTGACAGATGAGGCAACCAAGGCACAGCGAGGTTAAGTAACATGCCCAAGATCACACAGCTTTAAATGATGGAGCCAGGGTTTTCTCAAGTGTACAGTTCACTGATTTTTTTAGTAGACTTATCAAGTTGTGTAACCGTCAGTGCAATTCAGTTTTGGGACATTTCCATTACCCCCCAGTTTCCCTCATGAGGCACAGCCAATATTTGAACCCAGGCAGTGGGGCTCCAGAGACCACACTCTTAGCCGGCTTGCAGAGTGGACTTTGTGGAAGGTAATCAAGGGTGAATTTGACTGGAGGGGTATCTGCTTGAGAACACCTCTCCCCTCACCCCCCCAACTCCTTCCCCAAGGGGAATGCCTTACACACTTCTGTACATTTTTGCTTTACATACTTCTCTACATTTTTGCCTGCACTGAACAGACTGCAGGTGGGGTTCAGTCCCTCCACTAGAGAAATGCAGGCATGGTGCCCTGTCACCTCTAGCCAACTGCTGCCTCCACCAGCAGGGCTGGAGCCCAGGGAGGCACCTCCTCCCGTTCCCCAGGGCAGGGCTGAGTCTCCATCTGACTCAGCCTGGTTGCACCACATGGAGGGGTGGGAAGCAATGTGCACCCAGCAGGATGGCTCTCCAGTGTTTCTGGGGTGTTCCCCAGGGTGCCAGTGGGTGTAGCAGAGGTCTTCCTGCTGAACAGGACATGTGCTCGGAGTTGGGGAGGGGAAGGACCAGTGTTGGGGATTCTGGGATGTGATGAAGATCCCAGACCTGTTTTGGAGTCCACCTCTGTCAGTAAGTGGGGGCCTAGCCACTCTCTGGGCCAGTTTTTTTCTTCTGTTAAATGGGGCTCGTGTCCAGACTGCTTACAGAATGACTGCTTGAGGTTGGTATATGGCAGTGCTTTGAAGAGCATTAAAAGGAAAAACACTAAAACAAAGACTGGCAAATTATGGCCCATGGCCTGTTTTTGTAAATAAAGTTTTATTAGAACACAGCCAGCCATGCCCGTCATTTGCATATCGTCTGTGGTTGCTTTCATGCTACTAAGGGCAGAGTTGAGTCATAGCAGCAGAGACAGTATGGCTCACAAAGCCAAAAATATTTACTAGCTGGCCCTTTACAGAACAAATCTGTCAACTCCTGCATGTTTTATTATTATCAGGGCATTTCCAACTCTGAGCACTTCCTGCTTCAGTTCTTGTAGCTGAGGCATGTAGGGGCCATGAAAAGATCTCAAAGGGGTTGGGATTAGAGTTTCATAGGGTCCCTGAGTCTGTGACATTCTCTGAGATGCTGGTGGTATCCAGCCCTTGGAGAATAGCCGGTAGGATGGAGGGGGAAGAATCAGTGTGGGAGTGTGTAAGGGAATTAAGGAGTAACCACTTGCTCTGTGGCTACAGTCATGTAAAAATCTGTTTGCACAAGGGTAGGCTGGGTGCAGCAGGTAAAATGCAAACAGTCATGTGAAGATGGTGACAGGTAAAATTTTCTTTACAGGATTTCCCTAACATTTATCCAGTAACTATTAGAAGGGCTTCACTTAATGCGATTGCAATCCTAATTAAGCCTCCTGCGAGCCCACACAAGGGTCTTAAAAGGCTGCACAATTGCTTTTGAAGTACTTGAGAAAGCAAAGATGTGGATCTTTACAAATTTCAGGATAAGGGACTTGCTGCAGCCTGAGACAAGGACTCAGGACTCCTCCCTTGCCTCTTGGATTAGTTGAGCCAAGCTTCTTTATCTACCACCACCCCACCCCACCAATAGGATGCCCTGATTGCTGGGGACCCTTCCTTCTTTTCCTCCAAAATGTAAATCACCTTCCTCCCAACCACCTAGAACACTTATTTAAAATGCAGATTCCAGGGGGCCCACCTGGGGTACATGAAGTCAGAATCACTGGACTAGGACCCAGATTCTGGACTTTTCACCAGCTCCTGGGTGATTCTTTTATTGGGAATATTTGAGAATCCTGGGGTTTCCTTCCCCAGATGGAGCTGGGCCATTCTCTTTCCCCTGAGGACTTTTTGCAGTTCTAAATAAATGTATAGGGACTGTCCCAGCTCCTTATCCAGGAGAGCCCCAGTGCTCCCTAAGGTGGCTACTGGTTCTGGTATTCCTGCTCCTGGGGTCCCCTGACCTGGTGTCTCAGGCCAGGCTAACAGGTAGGAAGCCATGAACCCCAGGGGCTGAGCACATATTTCTGGCCAGGGACAGGCTGGCACCAGCCTACCGAAAGGAAAGCTGACCTGTGCATGGCAGGGGTGTGAAGGAGATTTTTGTTTACTCCTGTCCCCTGGAGGTGTGCTGTGGTTTGCTTGCAGCTCAGTGTACACACACACACACACACACACACACACACACACACACACACTGCCCCAGACTGAGAGAACCAGGTCACACACACACACACACACACACACACACACACACACACACACACACACACACACACACACACACACACACACACCCTGCCCCAGACTGAGAGAACCAGGTCAGCCTGTTCAGGGAGAGGCAGCAAGCCTCACGCCATGTGTAAGGCACCCCATTATTTGTGCCTGGAGTCCAGCCCTGCAAGTTGGGGACCCCGTTTGAGCCCTGGCACCACCACCACTGCTCTGAGACCTTGGACCAGCCCCATCCATTCTGGGCCTCAGTCTCCCCATCGGCAAAGAGGGCAGCCCCAAGGGTCCAGACTCAGAGCTCTCCCTGACAAGAGGGCAAAGGGCCACCCACCTCCCAGTGGCTTCCCCACTGTGGGTAGAGTTGTCCAGCCTCCTGTCTGTCTCTGGCTTCACCTCCTCACGGTCCATTCTTTCTTCAAGAGGCCCTCCTTTAATCTCTTCAATTGAGGAGGGCGCTGCTTCCCAGGAAGGCCCATTCTAGTATCCCTGACACTGATCCTAGCAGCATTCATTTACTTCCACAGGAAAATCCCCAAGGTTGGACTCTATTGTCTTTCTGTTTAGTTTTGGACCTTGACTGTGAGGCTCAGAAAGCCCCAGCCCTGACCTTGAACTCTTGGGGGCCCCCGCTTATGGTAGTGGCCACACGTGCCTCACCTGCTGGTGTGCCTTGACCAACTGGGAACTGAGCCCAGGTATGAGGGGCCCAGGGAAAGTCTGTCAGGTTCTAGACACACCTCTTTTTTTTTTTTTCCTTGAAATAACATACATTTATTACCTTAGAGTTCTGTAGGTCAGAAGTCTCACACTGATCTCACTGGGCTAAAATGAAAGTGTCAACAACACTGTGTTCTTTTCTGGAGGTTCTAGGGAAGAATGTTTTCTCGCCTTTTCCAGCTTCTAGAGGCTGCCTGCGCTCCCTGGCTCGTGGCCCCTTCCATCTTCAAAGACAGCAGTGGCCAGCCGAGTCTTTCTCACATCATACCACTTTGACTCTGCTTCTCTCATCACATTTCCTTCCCCGACTCCCAGCCACACCTCTTAGAATGGGGAAATCAAATTGCATTTCCAAGAGGTGCCCCCTTGGGAGGCAGCCACCCAGGCCTTCCGCTTCTGTCTCTACCACAGCTGCTTGCCTTCCACAGGTATTCCAGAGAACAATCGTATTCTTAGAAAGGGCTCCCCTGCTCAAAACAACCACAAACCAACTGAGACAACAGTGGCTCAGAATCAGGGCTGAGTCATGGAATCTGTGAGGTGTGTAGAGTGGGTGCATGTGGGGGTCAGATGGCCCCGGCTCAGATCTGGCTCTGCCCTAACCTGTGTGGGCCTTGGGCAAGCTGCTTCACCTCCCACCCCTCCCCAGCACTGCTTCTTGGCTACAGCCAAGCCTCCCATACCCTCCAATAGCACCCCTGCGCCTCACACCCCCATCCTCCCATCCACATCCTATAAATTGTGAGATCAGGATTCCCCACTTTGGGAGCAGTGTGTACAGTATAGTGGTTCAGAGGCCAGCCCTGGAGCAGAGACCCCGGCTTCACCACTTACTCTGAGGCTTTGGGCAACTTATTAGATCCCTCTCTGTGCCTCAGTTTTCTCATCTGTAAAATGGGGATGGTGATCATACCAATTGCAAGGGGCCGTTTTGAGAATTAGATGAATTGATAATGTATAAGATGCTTAGAAGGGTGCCTGGCCCATTACAAGTGTTCAATAAATTCTACCTAGTCTTATATTATTACTGCTATTATAGCGATCAACCTGCCAGATTGCTTGCTTCTAAAACTCCTAGGCACACAATAAGAGTAACTATTCATATTGGGGTAACTCAGCTGCAGAAAGGATGCTCCCTAGACCCCAACACTGGTGCAGAGATTAAATAAAATAATGAGAGAGAAGGTCTGCTTGGAAGCATGCCTGTGTTAGTCCCCACCCCACCCCCAGTATAACGTCTTGGTGATCAAAACAGCACTATCTAGAGAATGTCCCAGGAAATCCTGGTGTCGACACACAGACGCTTAGAAGCCAGTGAGAATTGGGTGGGTTTTAGTGGTAGCTGTTGGGGGTGTCCAGTTATTTCTACTTTTCTTGTTTCTAATTGTGCCAAATCTGCACTCTTACAACCCACCTCTCCCTCCCCACCCACCCTCTGGCATCTGGGTCTCCAGCCTTAGGCATGGAGCCTGGCAGCCACCACTGGGGAACCGTGTTTGCCCAGAGTGGATGGGACGGGACGGGACGGGGCAGCGCTGGGAACTAGAATTTCCGGGGACATGAAGAAAACTCACCATTTTGGCCCCTTTGAGAGGTGGAGAATCTGGAATGTGCCAGCCGACTCTCTGCCAGGTAGGGCAGCACATAAAGGACTCTGTGTCCCATTTCTGGGGTGCTCCCCGGAGCCTCCATGTCACAGTCAAGGCCCTCTATGTGGGAATCTTTAAACTCTTGCACTTTTCTCCTAAAGTCATGTGCAAGAGGCAAAGTAACCACCATTCATCCATTGTTCCAGTTAGTAGGATTCTGGTTAGTTGGAATTTTGACCTTTCTCCTCTTTCCCCTCTGGCTATAGAGGAAGAGGAAGTCCCTCGGCCCTGGTAAATGGAGAAAGCCCTCCTTGCTCATGGCCCATGTAGTAGGAGGTCCACAGTGACCCCTGCCTCTCAGAGGTGACAGTGTGTGAAATCTCATCAATGTGTGTTAAGAGTCATGAGGGAGATTGGTTGAGAAAATGTTCTACAATAGTTCCCACTACTGTAGAAACAGCCCAGAGCACAGGTCCAGCAACTAGAGGAAGAGAAAGGTCCTGTATTGTCTTCCTACAGAGGATGGGACCACATTTGCTGGCACTGTCATTGTTCCCGTTGTACAGATGGGAAAACTGAGGCCCAGAGAGGTTAAGCCACATGGCGAGTCAGTGGCAGAGCTGGGATTTGTACTAAGTCAGGTGGACCCTACCATCCTATTTCTGCTCTGTCCTCAAGGGCACATCAGATGGAGCCATGCCCCCAACCATTGATGGTTTGGGAGCTAAAGAAATCTTGGGTTAGAGGAGTCCAGAAGGTGGATGCTGGGCCACTGGGCGGCCTAATCTGCTCTGCTTGTTCCAGATTAGAAATTCAAACACTCAAGCGAAAAGCCAGCTTGTTTTCCTCCCTCTCTCAGAGATAAGCTTTAGCTGGGGCCTTGCTCAAGCTCTCAGGGCCCCAGAAGGAGGAACTTGTTGTGGGAGTGAGGGCTCAGGACCTGTATGGGGTGGATGAGGAGAGAGAGGACTGCTGGCGGCTGAAAGCCTCAGGAGACCCCAAGAAACCGCCCCTGGAGTCCCTCGCAATCCTGCTTCACTTGGTCCCAAAAGCACACGCCCCACCCGTAGGATCTTGTTATATAAGAGGTGCTGGGCTGGGTCCAGCAGGGGCCACTGTGGGGCCTGATTAAACTCAGTTTTCCTGATTAAACTCCATTGGCCCCTGTGCCTTTGATCTCCAGCTCATGGTCTCCCCTCACTTGTCTCCTCTAGATGGGATCTATTATGGAGACAACCGATTTGACACAGTGAGTGAGTCAGGAACTGCCACGCTGAAAGCTCGGCCAAGAGTCCGGCCCCTGCTGACCTTTCTTCCACTGGTGAGTACTGTTCTGCCCTGAGGTCTGTGGGTCTGCTCTGGATGGGCCACCTTGGCTGTCATAGAGGAGGGAGCCCCACCTGCCCTGGCCCGAGTGGTCATCAGCCTCACTCTCTGTCCATTCCCTTCCTTCCTGATGCCAACCCAGGGTGGCTACTGGGAGGAGGCATGGCTCATGGCAGGAAGGATGGGATTAGGGGTGTCAGCTCCTCCAAGTCGAAACCTAAGGAGAGGTTATGGGGAAGTTGCATGCAGAGCCAATGCAGCAGTGGGTACCTCCAGCTCAGCAGGATTCATATTCCACAATCACCAATGGCTGACTGCTCTGTGCCAGGCCCTGCATTGGATGCTGAGATTCAGAGATGATTGAGCCAGCATTGCTCAAGGAACTCCCTGCCCAGTGCAGGGGATGAATCAGTAAACAGACTATTAGAACATAGGCAAGAGCAGGAGTGGCCAATCCAGCTACAGGGTGGTGATCAAGGAAAGCTTCCTGGAAGAGGTGGCACCTGAACTGTCTCACAGGTCAAATAGCAGTGACCCTTGGGAGAAGGGCATTTGGGACCGATTTGTTTGTGGATCTGAAACTGCCAGAAACCAAAAACTCCCTTCTGGAGTCTGTGGTTGGGCTTTTGTTCTCTAAAGGGAAAGACACTCAAAACAACTGCTCTGTGACTGGGTTTTCAGGGACAGCCTAGTCCAGCGCCATCCAATAGAAGTATAATGTGAGCCTCTTGTGTAATTTTATAATTTCTAGTAGCTACATGAAAAAGAAATAGGTAAAATTAGTCCAAAGATGATCATTTCAACATTTAATCAATGTAGAAAATACTACTGAGATAGTTTACATTCTTTCTTTCATACTAAGTCTTCAAAATCTGGTGTGCCACACTTAGAACACACATCTGACTTCTGACTAGCAACATTTCAAGGGCTCAATAGCCACTTGTGGCCAGTGGCTACCGTATGCGACAGCCCAGATTTAGAGCCTAAACTGTCAGCCTCATAAATTCCAGGTTCACTAGTCTGTGAGACCTGGGTCCCGGTTGAGACAATACAGTCACTGGGGTCACAGCATCCCATACCTCGACTGACAAGGCACCTAATCCTGGTCTGAGTTCTCAGGGGCCTGTTAGACCTCATGGCACCCCATGCCTCAGTCTGGGGCACCCACAAGTTCTGTCCAGCACTGCCTAGCACAACCATCTCCCTTGCACCATCACTGATTTTTTCTGGGTTGTCCAAGCTCACCAACCAGACCCCGAGATTCTTTGTGAGAGGGACTGAGTCTTACAGTCTCCTTGCTGCGACCCCAAGGCCTGTATGTGGAGGGCTGAGCACACAGACCTCTGGGAATACAACTTTAAGTAATTTATTTTCTGCATACAAAAGCAATTCACGGACATCACAGACGAATAGAGAGAGTACACCACCACCAACAAAAAGGTATAAAGCAAATGAGTCCACCCCTAACTTTGTTTCCAGAGATGCATAAAACTGTTACAGGGTTATCGCACCCATACATGCAGATGAAATAATTTTGAGATTTTCTGTTGCTGGAGGTGAATTCGATTCTCTCCCTTCACCTACTCCCAGCACACATACTCAAAATTACAGTGGTGGGTGCCCAGAGCTGACACACTAGTGCTTGTTCTGGTTGTTAAAATATTTAAATAAATGGCTGTTGCCTCTTGAGTGGCTCTTGCTGTCCTGGCTCCTCCCTGAGTTCTGCACCAACAAGTAAAGGGTTAATGCAGCACAGCTGAGTTTTTTCTGATGGGCCGGCATCCTGTATCCCTGCTCCCACCCACCCACCCACCCACTTTGGGCCCCTTCAGTGATCAGTGCAGGTCCCTGCCTTTCTGCTCTCCTCATTTCTGGCTTGGGTCCTCTGGTTTGGATCTGGTCTGGGCCAAGCCGAGCATGACTGGGGGACGCTGCACAGGGTTAGGGACTGCTGGCTGGTACTGGCTTGGGAGCAGTCCTTCCGGGCAAGCCTCAGACCCAGTCCCAGGAGATGGGGCTTCTCGCCACCAAACTCATGGCCCCTCACTGGTGAGGGCGAGGGAATGAATGCACTGTGAACCCACAACTGAAAGGGGCCTCGTCGGGTCCACACCAGCCACACTTTACATTGGCAGGAACTGAACCCAGAAAGGGAAGGTCATTCCATGCCGTCGGTGCCGGCTGGGCGGCTTGTGTGGTCCTAGCCAGTGGCAGGGCCATGAGATCGTGGCTGACACATGGGGGACACTTTCTGTGCGTCAGGCACCATCCCAAGTGCCTCGCATATGTTAACAGAGTCATTGGAGCCACCCTCTTGGGAAGATGCTGCTGTGAATCCCCATTTTACCGGTAGAGAAACTGAAGCACAGGACGGGGCACTAACTTGCTTAAGGACAGGCAGCTCATAAGTGGCAGAGCTGGGATTTGTAGCCAGGCTCCAGGGTCCGAGTTCTATTCAGGCTGTCCTATCTTCCCCTCCACCCACGGCCTAGAAGCTTTTTTTCTTCCCTCCCTGCACCAGCCCGCAGCACCGCCTGCATCTCCCGTGTCTGCCTCTCTGAGCCCCTGCCTGGCAGCCAGGGCTTTCTGGGCACCAGGGCTTTTGCCTCTGTAGGGTCATAGATCCCTTTGAGAGCATGATGAGGCTCTGAGCCATGTACATGTAATTTTGCTTACAATTACAGCAGAGGGATCTCAGGCCCCTGGAAGCCCACCTATGATGCATCTTAAGAATAGGAACCCTGGGCATGGTGGCCCGTATCCCGGGGACATGTTTAACTCCTGACTCAGGTCGTAAGATACAAAGCAGCCCCAATATCCTTCATCACTGGCTCCTGGGTTGAGGGGAGTCCGACTCCTCTCCCTTAGGCTCTGGGCTGTGTCCTTTGCTTTCTTCTAGCAGGGGCAGGAGGCCGGGAGAATGAGAGGCAGGAGAACAGAACTGTGGGTTCACACACAGACACACGTGCACACACCCTGGCCCCCAGCCCCAGCGAGTTGGGGCAGGGGTGGGGAGCTGGGTCGAGGCCAAGCCCTGCCTGACACTGTCCGAACCAGCTGGGCCTTGCCCCTCCGTCTCCTCCCTTCCCATACTCAGGGGGCACCTCCCAGGCCAGGCCACCCTGGGGCAGGGGAGGCTCAAGGCTGCGATGCCCATGACAGGCCTATGCTCTTCCTTGAGCGCCGTCCGGGCCAGACCGTCTTCTGGGAGCACTGTCGCTGTGAGTACCTCTCAGGAGCCCGCAGAGGGACTGGTGCGAGAGGGGAGGGCAAGATGAGGCGGGGAAGGGTCACAGCAGGTGCTTCTGGCCCGTTCCTGGAGCTTCCTTGCCCTGTTTGAGGTGAAAGTGCAGAGAACGAAGAAATACTTTTCCAGGCAGCCAGCAGCCAAAGGCCAATTATGAAGAGGACCTTGGGATCCCTCAGTGACTGGGATGGGATCTGGATTGATCCTCAGGTAGCTGGCACCAGTGCCTGCTCTGCCACTGGGCTGCAGGGTGGCTGAGGGCCAGGCCTTCCTCTCCCAGGGCCTCTGGCTCCTCACCCACCAGCGGGGGTTATACTGGATGGTCCACTAGGGTCTCCTCAGCTGTGACTTCTGTGTTAAAATAACTTGCTAATGGAGGGGCAGGAGGTGGGGTCAGCTCCCTGGAGCCCCCCAGAGACTCCAGGCCCTCTGAAAAGGACATGCTTCAGTCACCAGGGCCACCCCACTTCCTGCTCTGCAAGGTCCGAGGAACTGGATTAGAATCACAAACTGCAGAGCTGGGGTAGGGGCGGACCTTAGTGCTCATCAGGATGAGAAAACTGACGCCCAGGGAGGGGACGGTCCTGCCCAGGCCACACAGCTCAATGGAGGTGGAGACAGGACCCAAGCCCAGGTCTCCTCCTCTCAATCCAGTCCTGTCTACACCACATGGGCCTGGGCTGAGTCATGGAAGGATCCTTTCTCCCCACTTCCTTCTACCGCCAAGGGGGAGCCCAGCCCAGAGCTCAAGCCAGAGCCTGTCCCTAGCTTTTGAGAGCTGAGCTGGTGGAACAACTGGTGGAAGGAAGGTCGTACTTTTCTCTGGGGCTGCCTCTTGCCCTACCCTAGTCTGAACCCAGCCATCTCCGGGGCGATGCATATGAGGAATTAAAAATTAAATGCCAACGTGGCAAATACGGGGAAACTGGCTGGACAGGTCCCCCGAGCTGCCCCAGGTGGTGAGAGCTCCCTGGGTCACCCCACCCTCTGAGTCAGGCAGGCCTGGCGGTGCCTGGGGAGGTGTCAGCCTGGGTTCCGGGCAGGAAGCCTGACTGTTCTGGACCCTGCCCTCTGTGAAACGCAAAGATGCAGCCCGAGTCAGCCGGATTTCTCCTTCCCACTTTTCCACTCCATCCCCCACCATGGGAGCTCATCTCTGAACTCAAGGCCCAGGCTCCCTTTAGGGTTGGGGTTTGAGCTCCTTAGGGTGAGCTGGGAAGGGCAGTCCTTATTGGCTTTCAAGTGATTTGCGTGGCTGACGTTAGCTGGGAGGGCTGTCAGGTGGGGGAAGCTCCATGCGTTCCTGGGGGGTGGGTGTCAGAAGCTTGCAGCCAGTGTACCGATGGAGCACCCTCTCCCCACCGTAGCCACCCGCGCCTCTGCCCACCTGGCTCCTCCTCCATGGTGGAGGTCTCAGCCTGAACCTCCAAAGCTCCACCCACACCCTTATCCTTATCCACACATGGCCACCCCTTGGGCTCAGGGATGTGCACCCCCAGCTTGGGCTGCCCTCAGAAGGACTGACTAGGAAAGAAGCTCTAGAAATGGGCTCAGGGCCATTTAAATGGGGGATTCTAGGGACCTTGGTGCCTGGAGCAGGGTCAAGAACAGGGTGTTGTGGGCTCTTAGGGCATGTCCCTTTGATCCCATGGACTCCTTGCCCTAAAGGGAACCAGAGCAGGGCCCTCTGTAGCTCAGAGTCCAGGGCAGGACCCTGAAACGAGGGTCTAAGCAATTCTGGGATGGCAGGCTGGTCCAGAGGAAGACGGCCTTGTTGGTGGAATTCTCTGTTCCCCAGGAAGGGAGTATGAGCTGTGGCAGAGGGTGGAGGGCAGGGTGGGGAAGTAATGGGGCTCTTTTTTTTTAATGCTCACTGGTTCCCAGCTTCAGAGAAGCTGCTGTGTGGGGAACACACTCTGTACCCTCATGCTGCCCCACAAAGCCAGGAAACAACTAACCGGCTGGGCTTCACCCAGCTGGGGACGTTGGGTGCCTGGAGGGGTTTCCTGTGGCTCTCACTCTGGGGGGTCCCCCTGCTCCCCTAGCCTACAGCAGTGTCCCCAGCTGTGCCTGGCTCTGACTCTGACTCAGGGTCATCTCCCTCACCCCCTGCAGCTCCACACCTCACCCTGAGGTGCCCCAGCCAGACTACTGTAGGAATCTGGTGAGGAAGTTTGCATTCCACAATGTGTCACTAAGGCACCGAACTGGCCTGTGTCCAAGGCACCAAGCTGGCCTGTGTCCAAGGTCAACCGTGTGTGGCCCATTGGCCAAGCCCCTGGTGACCCACCCTTGGGGGTTGCCTGGGTTCTGAGGAATCCCAGGCATGAGGATGTGTGTGTCCCAGGCCCAGGGAGGCCAAGGGGGCAGGGCTGGGCCCATCGGTGGGGTAAGGCTGTCCCCTGAGCCCTTGGTGGTGCAGCAGGGGGCTAGCAATGGGCTCTGACCCCCTGTAACATTAAGGGGGAGACAACCTCATCCTGAATAGTGAATGCTTTCCTCCCTTCCTCCTTCCTTCTTTCCTTCCTCCTTCTCTTCAACTCTGAAATGTCTGTGGTTGAAAGGGCAGTAGGAGATTCCCGGCTACCTGACCCTGACTACGGGGAAGCACCCATGTATCTCTTCAGGTCCAGCCGGGCAAACACATCCCGGGAGCTGTGCCCAGGCAGAGTGTCCATGGACTCAGGCCACTGCTCACCTACTGAGCCTTGTTAGGGCCTGAGGGCCAGGAGCCCAGGGAAATGCCCTTCCTTGAGTGCTTCTCTGCAGGATCTCTTTAGGTGTGGGGTGTCACAACAAACCTAAGGGAGGTGGGATCAACCCCATCTTACAGATGAGAAAACTGAGTCTCAAAAGGCGAGAGAGGGGCACACTTCCTGACCACTGACCTTGTGTCCAATTCTGTCTTTGAGATGATGGAGTTAAATTAAGATTGCCAATCTGGGGACTGCCCTGGCTGTCCAGTGGTTAAAACTCTACATTTCCAGTGCAGGAGGCACAGGTTTGATCCCCGGTGTGGGAACTAAGATCCCACATGCCACGCGGTCTGGTCAAAAAAAAAAAAAAAATTGCCCATCTGGTCTGCCTGCCTATAAAATCCATGTTCTTTCTTCTTGATTACAAGAATTAAAAAAAAAAAAACCCAAAACTATGTACTGTGTGCTTTTTTAAATTATGAAGGAAACAGAAGTTCATTGTTAAGAACTGAAAATAGAGACAAGTATAAGGAAGAAAATATATATAAATAGTCTTGGAATGGCACTTCTGCCCCCAGCCTCCCTGCCAGCTAATCATTGCTGGGTGACTTTTCAATATACGAGGCTGTGAGGGATTTTAAAGGGCTGCTTGACTGAGCTGGGGAGCTGGCTTGCACCCCTCTGTGAGGTGCGTGAGGTGACCAGTGATCTTAGCTTCTGGGTGTTGTCCGGGTGTGGGGATGCAGAAGGCCTGAGGCCCAGTTCCATGGGGAATGCCCCATCTGGCAGGGCCAGGGCTGGACTCTACCCCAGGCACTGAGCAAGGGCTGCTCTGTGGCAGCAGTGCCGGGAGTGGCCGTGGCTTCAGTAGTTATGGTGTGCGGGCTCAGTAGTTGTGGCCTGCGGGCTCTAGAGCTCAGGCTCAGTAGTTGTGGCACACGGGCTTAGTTGCTCTGCGGCATGTGGGATCTTCCCGGACCAGGGCTCGAACCTGTGTCCCCTGCATTGGCAGGTGGATTCTTAACCACTGTGACACCAGGGAAGTCCCCAGAATTCTGTAAGAACAAGAAGATGGGTTGTTTGTTGCCCTCAAATGGCCAGAGAGTAATTCTGAGATTGCCCTTGGTAACCCAGGGTCTTGTGGATATTTCTGAAACACCTACTTTGAATCCCCCTTCTTATATATTAAACCATTAAGTCTAGAGAGTTGGCACCATCAGCCCATCAGCGAGTAACAACTTGGCTTACTATGTGTCCTGCTTTGGGGAATTCGTGTAAAACATGTCCCTGGGCTCCAAGGAGCAACCACATCTTATTGGAGGAACTGGGGGAATATCTAGAGAGCAAACAGAAGTCCTCCCTATGGGGCTTGGCTGTGGGTTGCTCTGAACAGGGTAGGTCAGTGTGGGCTGGTGCAGACAAGGGATGGCTTCTTAGGAATAACAACAAGAGCTAACATTTATTGGGCTTTCACTACATGCCAGGAGCTAAGTGCTTTTTGTGTATTGCATCACTTAATCCTCACAGCTTCCCTAGAATAGGTAAATTCTATTTTCATCACAATTTCATAGTCAGGGAAACTGAGAGTTTACGTCACTGGCACAGTCATACAGCTAGTAGGTGGCAGAGCCGGAATTCAAATCCAGGCAGTCTGGCTCCACAGCTTCCCCTTCCCTGCTACCATCTTTCTAGAGGGGCTCAGCGAATCCTTGCAGGATGAGAGACTTAGACTTTAGGGAAGCAAAATACCCAGGGGTGGGAGCTCCACAGACCTGGGTTTGACAGCACTGGTCATGTGACTATAGACAACTTACCAAACATTTCTGAGCCTCCGCGGTCTCTGACAAATGGGGATAGCTTCTTAACAGAGTGGCGTGATGGTGATCATATGTTTAGAGCTCAGAGCAATGGGTGGTATTGTTAGAAATGGAGGGTGGGAAGAGGAGCACAGCCTGACCAACACCCAGCATCAGGGATGAATGTGAACTAGATGTGTGGGTTGGAAGGATCCTGGAGAGGGAGTTGGTCCAGCTAGAATGCAGGATGGCTGTAACAGGTGAGCGGAAATAAACATTGGCTGGAAAGGATGAGGCCAGGGTGTTGAGGACCTTGAAAGTGACCATAAAATGCTCCACAGCTCCTCCAAAGGACAGGTGTGTGGTCGTTGTTGACATATGGAAATGTGTGTTTGGGGAAAAAAAAAAAGAATGTAAAATAGTATGTACAAACCGACAGCTGTGTAAACGCATTATGGTCTGCCAAGCTTAGAGATCAGAAGGGCATCTGCAGTGCTGTCCATACTCCAGTTCACCACTTTTTACTTAGGTACTTTTCTGTAAATACCTAATGAAAACTAAGCGTGAACAGGAGGCCAGGCTGAGGGGTTTGGCTTTTTATCTTGGGGCCACCCCTGGGGAGTCATGCAGAATTTTTTTGTTTGTTCTGTTCTAACTGAGATACAATTTATATACAGTTAATTCTCATTATTTGCGGATTCTGTATCTGCAAATTCGCCTACTTGCTAAAATTTGTTTGTAACCCCCCAAATCAGTACTCAAGATGCTTTGGACCTATGCAGAGTAGTGAAAAATTTGAGTCACCTGATGCACACGGGCCCTGCTGAGGTCGAACAAGACACTTTGCTTTCTTGTTTCAGCCCTCATGCTGTAAATAAGCATCCTTTTCTATTTAGTGCCATGTTTTTTCATATTTCTTTGCTTTTTGTTGGTGATTTTGCTATTTAAAATGGTCCCCAAGCATAGGGCTGATGTGCCGTCTGACATCCCTATATGCGAGGAGGCTAGGTGAGGTGCCTTTTACAGAGAAAATACATGCGTTAGGTAAGCTCCGAAGGTGTGAGCTATGGTGCTGTTGGCCATGAGTTCAGTGTCAGTGAGTCAACAATAGATATTAAATAAGGTCTCTTTAAACAGAAACACGCATAAAACAAAGTTATGTATTGATCAGCTGATGAAGGTGCCTTGACCAACGTTTACAGGAACCTAACCCTGTATTTCCCTCGGGCATTTTGATCCAGTTTTTGCTAATTGAGTGTTCGCAGCAACTTTACACACCCTAACTACCGCGAATAACAAGACTCGACTATATCATAAAATTCACCCTTTTAAATGAGCCCTTTTATATTTTAGTATACTCACAAGGTTGTGCAACCATCACTGTGGATTTTCCAGCAGTAAAATGGCCTCACGGAGCAGCGATTTAAGAACCATCTGTCTTTCCCTGTCTGCTAACTGTTCTGCTCTCTTTCAGGATGCCCAGGAGAACCATGGACTGGCTGTGCCCACCCCATCTGTCCCAGACAACTTTGCAGACAAACAAATGACAGGTAAGAGGACCCTAAGCTTGGGGCTTGTCCATCTTTCTTTTTTTCCTCCTTAAGCCCAAGCATCTGGTCCCCCCTCCCCAGCTGGTGAGAAAGCTGGAGTCCCCAGGCCTCTTGGCTGCTGGCTCTTGTGGGTGGGAGATGAGGAGAGCCACGGTTGGCTAAGGCCCAGTTGGGGAAGGATGGTGAGGGCCGAGGCCAGAGCAGGAACAAGTTCAGCGTGACTGGTAGAGAGAACCCCGGAGTCAGGCAGACCTGGCTTCGAGTCCCAGCTCCCCTGCATACTAGCTTCGCTCCCTGGGGCAAATCACTTAACCCCTTGCACCTCCGTATCTTCCAATGAGCCACGGGCAAGACAATTCCAGTTCTGGAAGAGTAAACTAAGTACTGGATGGGATGCAAGTCACTTCTTGTCATACCCTGCTCAAAACCCGCCAGTGACTTCCCTTGTCACCCAGTGGAAGGGTTCTTGCCAGGACCGCCAGAATCTGGCCCTACGTGGTCTCATCTCTTGCTGGCTTTCCCGTCTCATGCTGCTCCGCCATCCCGGTGTCCATGCTGCTCCTTCAATATCCAGGCACATTTCCACCCTCAGGCCTTTGCGCTGCAGTTCCCACTGCCCTGACAGCTCTCGCCTCCCTCTTTCCCTCTTTGCTCCAGTGTCATCTTCTCAGCCAGGTCTTCCCTGACCACCCTATTCACATTGCACCCCTCCCACCCCTCCTGGGTTTCCCCCATATTACTCATCACCTAATGTGGTAGTAATTTACTAATATATTATGTTTATTGCCTGTCTCATTGTCCCATTAAAACACAAGCGCCACGAGAGCCAGTATTTTGACTATTTTTTGGTCTGTCTTTTACCGCTGTGTCCTAGCTCCTAACACTTGTGTGCTCAACGGGTGTTGGTTTTCCCCTCCCTACTCTCGGTCTGGCTTCTGTTTTGAAGTCAGACAGCTGGGAGGAGCCCTTCAGAGCTGCACATTCCCAGGTTTGTTTCTCTCTGCCCTAGACATTGAGAGGAGGAGAGGTGAAGGACAGGTGCCCCTCAGAGAGAAGTAATCAGGGCATCCTGGTGGCCTGCAGACAATAGGGAGGGGGCAGGGACTGGGGCCAAGAAGAGAGGGATGTGAGCCGCTGGGGCCAGGGGGGCTCAGCATCTCTGGTGCCTCGGTCGTCCAGGTCACCTTCTGGTGCCTCGGTCGTCCAGGTCACCTCGTTTCCAGAGACCCCCATGCATCCTGCAGTCCAGAATCTGTTCCAGAAGTTCTCTATGAGGTGGAAAGCTGGGTTCTTGGTAGATTCAGGATCTTTAGAAAGCAGGAGGTGCTCATGCAAATTTCTCCCTCCCAAACTTTCACCCAGACTTCCTTCCTTACTGAGGTCTCCAGGCCCCTGCCCCCATCCATGACTTCCTATCCCTGCCACCTTCTCTGTCTGTCTTATGGCTGAATGAAAAGGTAAGCACAGGTGGTAGTAGTCAAAGCAATTACCATTCGTTAAGCACCTACTATGGGCCTAGCACCTGATAAGCTCTTGCCCTGCATTTACATGAATTCTCTTGCTTAATCCTCACAACAGCTTTATGAGGTAAGTGCTGACATCGTTCCCATTTTTCAGATGATGAAACTCAGGCTCAGCAAGGTTAATGAGTGTGTCTCAGGTTACACATTTAGTAAGTGGAAGAGCCGGGATTTGAACCCTGGCCTTTCTGGCTTTGTACCAGCCAAGGCACCTGTAAGAAACACTTGGTGCACTTGAAGGGCCTAACTGAAGAGAGTTTAGTAAAGGGATTATATACAGGATTGTGAGTGGAGCAGAGAAGGGTGAGCCTCGGGAGCCTGTGGAGATTTAGCACAGGCTCAAGAGGCTGTGCCAGGGACAGGCAGGGGCCCATCCCTAGAAAGAAGAGGGTCACTCCCAGGAGAGCTCAGGAGACTCGAGACATGGCTGCTCCTCACGTGGTGTTCAAAAGGAAAGGCACGACACCGGCCAGCTACTCTCTCAGGAGCCCACCCCGCCCTGCCCTGGGCACTCAGAGATGGGCAAGCCCGGCTGCCTTCTCGCCCTTCTCATCTCTGCCTCTCCCTCCTTCCAGGCACCAGCAAGCTCATCAATGGCAACCTCCGATTATACAGCTCTGTGGGGGACCTAAGGCCCGGGCACTATGGCCAGGACTTGCTCATCCCCCCGCCACCCCCGGGCCCAGCCCCGGCACCACCCCCAGACACTCCACAGCCTCAAGAGGAGCCCTCACCACCACCTCCACCTTCCACAGCTCCCCCGCCTCCCCCGCTGCTGCTGGAGCCCCCGTCCCCACCCAGCATGGCTCCGCCTCTGCCCCCAGTAATGGGGGCCCTATCCACCACACCCCGCCTTTCCTCCCCATCCACACCCACCCCTCCGGACTTCATTCCCCCTGCGCCTCCCCTACCCCTTTTGCCAACCCCGGCTCCCCCAGCTCCAGTGTCTCCTCATACACCGGGGACTGACCCCTTACCCGCTGCGGGTGTCACCGAGTGGAAATCAGAGGTAGCGCTGAGTGACAGGCAGCCAGAGGCCCCCAGAGGCAGCCCCCCCAGGAGCCCTGCTGAGCCCAAGGGGAGCCTCCTGGGACCGGAGACACACCTCACCTTCCCCAGCTCGCTCAAGGTGCCTCCCCCAGCCCCAGTCAGGACTTCATCCATCTCCACTCAGGAAGCACAAGGGGCTCTTCCTGAGGAAGGAGAGGCCACCAAGAAGGCCCCCAGTCGACTCCCACTGCCTCCCAGCTTCCACATCCGCCCCGCGTCCCAGGTCTACCCCGACAGGGCCACTGAGCCAGACCATCCCGAGGAGCCCAGGGCTACGGCACCAGCCAGTCCGAGGCCGGGCCAGTTCCAGGCCTGGACAAGTGAACAAGCCGAGACTCCACCTCCAGCCCCTCCCCTGCCCACTCCTCCACCCCCACTCCCTCCCCCAGCACCCCCTCTGCCCCCAGCTGCCCCTCCTTTGCCATCTGCTGAGAAAGCAGCCCCTCCACCGGCTGGGGTTATGAAAAGACCCAAGTCCAGCTCTGCTGCTCCCAAACCCAAACTTGACCCCACCAGCCCGGAGGACACAGCCTCTTCAGAGTCCGTGGACTGGTGGGATCCCAGCCAGATGGCAAAGCTGCGGAATGAGCTGTCAGCCTATCTCTGTGGCTCAAGGAGAGAGGACCGGTTTGCCAGTCATAGACCAGGCCCAACTGCAGCCTCTCAGGGAAAGGAGAGCCAGAAGGGCCCCAGCCTGCCAGAGAAGGAGGCGCCCCCAAGCCTGCCAGAGAAGGAGGTGCCCCAAAGCCTGCCAGAGAAGGAGGCGCCCCCAAGTGTTCCTGAGGAGAGTCTTTGTAGCCAGCCAGAGAGGAAGGCTGCCACCAGCCTGACCCTCCCTCCTGTGGACTACATCCCCCAAGACTCACCAACTCCTAGCATCTGGCAGATCCGGAATAAGTTGGAGGCCCAGCTTTCCTCATTAGCAGAGAAGGAAGCCAAGCCCAGCAGAGGGTCTCTGCCTCCCAAACCTCAGCTAGAAGGGGTAAGAATCTTTGAAAACAGGGCTGATAACGGCAAATTCTCCAAGCCCGTGGCCAAGAATCTGCCACGTCTATCCACCACCCCTCTGCCAACCACACCACTCCAGTCCAAGGCCACACCTGGACCAGCCATACCACCCAGGGACACACCTGAGCCAGCCACACCTGGACCAGCCATACCACCCAAGGCCACACCTGAGCCAGCCACACCTGGACCAGCCACACCACCCAAGGCCACACCTGAGCCGGCCACACCTGAGCCGTCCACACCTGAGCCAGCCACACCTGGACCAGCCACACCACCCAAGGCCACACCTGAGCCAGCCACACCTGGACCAGCCACACCACCCAAGGCCACACCTGAGCCAGCCACACTTGGACCAGCCACACCACTCAAGGCCACACCTCTGCCCACCACATCATCCCAACTGATAGCAGAGAAGAACCTAGTCCCAGCTGGGCAGTGGGAGAAGCCAGAACATCAAGAACTTGCAGTGCCCTCCAAGCCAGAGGCAGAAGGGCGCTCCTCAGAGACCAGTAAACCTACACAGGGAGCCCTCTCATCTCCAGCCCTCCCCCCAAAGATATCCCCTGGCCGAGAAGAGGTGCCATTTCTCTATAAGCCCCATCGCAGCCAGAACAGCCCCAGCAGAGATGTGGCCGTGGTGATGCCCACCCTGTCCAGAGGAGAGGCTGTAGGGTCATGGGAGCCTGTGGAGGTGAAGGAGCCCCAAAGGCTGCCAGCCAAACCCCCTGCCTCAGCCCAGCGTGCTGAGGAACTCCTCAGGCATCCAGTGACAGGGGAGGTGGTGGAGCAGGGCTCCCCGATGGCTCTGCTCCTTGCAGCCAGGCAGAGGGCACAGAAGGGGAGGTCCAGAGGGGCTGCCCTGGGCCAGTCCTCCCTGCCAGGGAGTCTCTGTGGCCACAGCCAGCCCGGGGCAGGCTCTGACAGCATCTTCTATAACGACGGCCAGCCCAGCTCCTTCACAGTGGTCCCCAAGGTACCCAAGGAGACTGAGAAGGACCCCCAGCTAACCTCACCAGGACAGCCCAAGGTACCCAGTCAGTGGAAGCCCCAGCCCCGCAGAGACTCAAAGGGCACGGAGCCCAGCCGGGGGTACAGCTGGACAAAGACGGGGCCCTCCGTGGCCTGGGAAAGACCAGCGCCCTCCAGCCCCCCCCAGGGCCGCCTGCTGCCCAAGTCCTCCTCTTCCCCTCCTTCTCCTTCCCACAAGAGGGAGGATGAGTTCAACTCTGAGATCATCCCACCGCCTCCAGAATTCAGCAATTACCCCGAGCCCCTGCCCCACTCCCTGCAGTATCTGGGGCGCCGGGGCTCCCCTCCCCGGAACAACTTCTCAGACTTGGGGCAGCTCGCGGACGCGGGCCCCGCTCGCGGCTCCTCGCGCTTTTCCGCCAGTGCGGGCCCCGCCGGGGCCGCCAGGGGCCTGGCCCGTTTCTCGGGCGTGGGCCGTTCGCTTATCAAGAAGCGCCTGTACGTCTTCGGGGAGAGCCCCCGCAGCCCCAGGCTGCCCCGGGGCGGCACCGGCCGCAGCCCGACCTCCCCTAGCTGCTTCGGGCCGCAGCCCAGAGGGCCCTTCGCAGCGCCCGGAGGCCCGGAGGTGCGGCGCGTCAACTCGACGGGCCGCGCGCCGCCCGCCGGCCTGCACGCGCGGAATATGCCCCTGGAGGGCGCCCCCCGCGGAGAGGCCAAGTACAAAGCGCCCGGCGGCGGCGGCGGCGGCGGCGGCGGCGGCAACTGTTGCAGCTACGGCGACTGCGGGTGCGCCCCGGCTACCCGCAGGTGAGTTGGGGGCCAGGGTGATGGCGGGAGCCTGGGCTGGGAAGCCAGGGGAGAGGGAGGCTCTCCCGTGGACCACGGGGAAGCTGGCCAGGCCACGGCCATCAGTCTGGGACATTTGGTTTTCTCCCCTCTGGCTCTCAGGGCAGAGAGAAGGGGGAGGGAGGCACACTTCACCTGGAAAGGGCGCCTTTGGCGCTTTCTTGATCTGCTTCCTTATCTCCTTTGTTTTCTCTTTCCCCCTCCTCCTGCTTTCCCCACCAGCTCCCTCTTCTCTCTCCTCTCTCCCACTCCCTGGAGCCTCAGCGTGGGGTGGGGGGAGACCTGAGTGGTCCTTGGGTGCTGGGATTTCCCATCACAGAGATGCGTCCAGAGCCAGCCTAGGAGGGACGGGTTCTGAGCAGAAGGGTATGAGGCATGTACTCTGGCATCAGGGCCTAGACAGGAGGGAAGCCCTGTGTCTGGTGAGTCAGTACTGGGGTCCCACTCTGGGGATAAGCCCTGAGCTTGTGGGGCAGCTCCATCGCACTGAGCCACGTCCTTCCTCTTGTGCCCTGGGGGAGATGGAAGCGGTGTTGGTTAACCAGATATTAACCTCATCTCTCTCCTGCTCCCCACCAGGTCTCCCCACAGCAACCCCCACTATGGAAGCTCCATCAACACATTCACCGTGAGGCCCGGGACCCACCATCCCATCTCCTATGCCTACTCGGGGGCCCATCGGAAGTCCCCATCCTGAGCCCAGGGTTTTCTCAGTTCCTCTCCAAGGGGTCGGATCCAGGCACTTGTTTTTGTGGGGGTGGGAGGGACGCAGCAGGTGTTAAGTAGCCTCACTCAGTCACACAGGAGTCTGTTTCCCAAAGACAGACGGGGACAACGAGTGAAGCAGTGACCCCAGGAAGAGTAAGATTGAACTTCTGTTTCCCAAAGCACTGGTGTGGCTGTGGACTGTCTGCAGATGGGGGTGGGAGGGGGAAGGAGGGAGGAGAGGAGGGACCTTTAAGGAGCTGGAGCCTGAGTTTTCACTGTCTGGTACTATTTGCTTTAGCAAGGCTTATTGAAAGCAGTTTTCCAAGCAGGCCTACTGAGCAGGTTCTAAAAGCAAGGGCTGGAGCACTCGCTCAGATTGGGAGCCCATCGGGATGGCTGTTATTGCTGGTCAGGCCCTCATGAGGGGCTGAGGCCCAGCCCTGACTGGATTGGGTGTGCAGGGTGCTACAGGTTGACCTCCTCAGCCTCCACCAGTCCACCAGTTGCCACTCCCAGAGGCGACACCTGGGGTTCCTAGCATAGAAGCCACATTGAGGTGTGAGCAGGAATATGCATACACAACATGTAGAGAAGGTAGTGGAACAAAGTGCTTTGCATTGACCAAGGATGGGGATAGGGGTACTGATGGTTCATTTCTCCCTGGCCCTGAGCTACAGGAAGGCCTAGAGAGAGAAGACGTGGCAGGTTTGGGATGGAAGACAGAGGATTAAGGCTTGCTTTTCTATTCAGACCCAGGCAGCCACTATTTGGGGGATCGGGCCCAAGGAGCCAGAAAGCCTGGGGCTTGACTCCAAAGGCCTTACATGGCCAGGTCCTGTATGGGATTTGGAGGGGCATCATTCCCAACCACCCCTCCCAACCCCAATACTACAGGTCTCCAATATTACTGAGGCCTTAGAATGTGTAACCAAGGTGCCAGAAGGCCTTGTAGAGTAGAAGGTGACAGAGATGGGAATAGAGGTCTGAGAGGAGTTTGCTGCAAGTATGGAACGTGTTTTGGAAAGTCAAGAGTGGCAGGACTGGGCCAGTTCAGAGCAGGGGAGCCCTATCAGTAGGGTGACCATTTGTACTTTGCTGGGAAGTCTGGGTTTATGCCTGTTTTCCAGTGAGTGAGAACCCCTTCCACTTTCAAAAAAGTCCTGGTTTAAATAATATATGGTCACCAATATATCAGGAAACAGTATTCTTTGGTCAATCTTCTTCTGTCTTCAGGTCTTGGTGGGCCGAATTCCTGGGGCCAGGCCAAGGAAGGCTACCTGGGTAAGGAGGAAGGGCAGGGGGTGCCCACCTCAGAGGAGCAGGCTGGTAGGGGCAGCCAGGAAGCAGTTCCCTTTGGGGGCACGATGATGGACCTCTATGATTTGTGCTAACCAGCCAAGGTACTGGGGTGTGGAGATAGCGGATGACCACTTCAGGGAAAGAGAGTACAGGGGTGGGTGGGCACCCTGATGGGCCAGGATCTGGTTACCTGTGTCTAAGAAGCGAACCCCACCCCAGTGCCAGCACTGGCTCTATATATATGTATGTATTTTCCCTGTACAATGTTTTATAAAAGAGTTCACTAATTTATCTGCTGTGTTAAGGCTTGAGGGGTGGGGTGTGGATTCCCAACTGTATCTTGCTCTGGGGTGGGCAGGGAAGGACTGATTCGCACTTGGCTTGGGAAATAAACAGGCCAGTTTGGATGGCCTCCAGCTCTGTGGCTATGGATTGATAACTGGAAGCTACTGGGGTATGATCAGAGGTTGGGGGAGCTCAGCTGGGGAAGGCTGAGCGCAGGGTGGTGGCTGAACTGGAGCCATTATGCTGGACCCAACTCTCTCTCTGACCCTTAGGTTTTCTCATTCTCCAAGTCCTTCAAGGAGAAGGAGCAGGCCTGAAGTCTGGTGATAACAAACTGTGCCCTTAAGCAAGTCTCTGACTCTCTGAACCTCAGTTTCTTCTTCTGTACAGTGAGCGTGATAACCTACCTCATAAGGCTGTTGTGAAGACTAGAGACAGTCATGCGTTCATTTAACAAGGATTTGAGTGACTACTAGACGGCAGGCACTGTGTTTAGCACGGATATACGGCCATCAACACACTGACACGCCTCCTGCCCATGGCAAGACAGTAGTCTCGTGGAGGAGAGAGGATGGAAGGAACGCACAGAAACAGCCTCTATTATAATAAGTGGTAGGACGGGAAGGAACGGAGACTATGAGAATAACTAGAGGGTGGGAGAGAGAGGTGGGTTTACTTTGACTGGCTGGTCAGGGGAGGCCTCTTGAAGGCGTGACGTTTATGCCGATTTAGGCCAAGCATCCAGCACGTGTCTGGTATTCAGGAGTCGCTCAGGAAACTGCATCTTTGGGTGATGACTACCTTACGTTTGCATGTGGCCCTTCACGGTTTTCCGTAAAGCTTTGACGTGGCATCTTTAAATTTCCCAGTAGAGGAAACTGAGAACCAGAGGTCATCTCAAGACAGTGTGAGGGAGAGAGTGTGTTTCTTGTGTTTCCTGTGTCTGAGCCTTTTGTGGGGGATTGTTGGGAAAGGGAGGCTGGGAGGACGACTCACTTACTCAGCAACTTGTGCTTCCAGGAAGGGCCTCCGTCTCCCATCCTGGGGCTCCCTGTTCTGTCTCTCACCGTCCCCTGCCCTGTACCGCGAGGCCCTCATCTGGTAACAGTGAGGACAGGGGCCCTGCCTCTGGCTGCTCCTCCGCCCCCAGCCCCACCCCTGTTCCCTCCTAACTCTTCTTTCCCCTCGCCTGACAAGGAAGGGGCAATGGGAGCGGAGGGTTGGGGCATCAGGGTCCCACATCTGGCCTTGCCTCTGACAAGCTGTGTGACCTTGGGTCTCGGCTAACATCTCAAAAGTGATGGGGATGGGCTCGTGCTGTGTCTGGGTCTTAAGCTTTGTTGGGCCCAGACGTCTTCAAAAAGCTGACGAGAGCTATGGATCCTCACCCCAGAAAGATACCCTACATGCATTTTTACACATTATTTCAGGCACTCCACAGACCCCCCACCACCACCAAACTGGGCTCCATGGACTTCACACTGAGCACTCCTGATGCAACAGTGGTCATGGTAACCACCAACGCTTAATTTTGACAGTTTGGAAAGTTCGTTCCTTCCCTCGTTTACTCACGACAGTCCTCTGAAGTGTGTTGCCCTCGTAATACTCTTAATTCCATGTTGCTGATGAGAAAATTAAGGCTCCAGGAAGAAAGGTGAATTGCTCAGAATAGCCCACCTGACTCCAAACTCTGTCTGCTTCCTCACAGCCGCCTCCCTTCTAGCTGTATCCATTCCCACCCATTCCCACCCATTCATCCCTCTCCCAATCACACCACCCCTGAACTTTATACCTTTCTATCAGAGCAGGGATGCAGGAGGGCCTGAGGAGGGAAAAGCTTAATACAAAAAGTTAATGGGTGTAGGTGGCACAGGTGTTCCTGATCGAGTTGGTTGCACCTTGGTTTCTGGAGCCTCCTCACTGCTCCCTGGACGTGGCCCAAGCCCCAGTGGCTAGAACCCCTCTCTGAGGCCCCGCCCAAAGCAGCAGCGGGGGCAGGTCCTGGGGCCTGCAGTCAGCAATACTTGAAGGGTCCTCTTCTCCCAAAAGGAGCACAGCTTTCTCCAGGGCTGGGCTTCATTGAAACAGAGAGGCTTCCTCCCACTCCTGCAGGAAGCTGCAGGGGAGAGGTGCCTTCCACCTGGGAGGCGTAAGGGAGGAGCTTCCTAAGTGCTCAGGCGGGCCTGCCCCTGCCTGCTTACCCACCACCTGCCTACCCTCAGTGGCCTGTGGCTGCTTTCATCTCTGCAGCTCCAAGGCGATGCTGGCTTCCCACCATGAGTCAGCTGCCCAGGATGGGCGGCCACTGATTCCAGGCAGAGGAGCTGGGCTTCTTCCCTCTGACGGCACAGGGATGGCCGGCTGCTGCAGACCCGCTGTCGGGGCCTCAGGGGATGTTTTTGGCCAGGAAGGTGAGAAAAGGTGAGCTTCTGGGAGAGGGGCGGTGACCAGGGCAACGCATTGCGAATGCTCCCTCTTTACCTGGATGATCCTGTGCTCCCTGCCCAATTCTCAGAGCTCTAGAAGCTTCGCTAACACTTGGCACAGAAGAGCCCCTCCTCCCTCCCCTCCTTGAGAACCGTTCTCTGAGCTTCTACAGAACGTGCTCTGATGTCTCCTGTCCTCCAGCCTGGATCCCTTCCTCCGCCCAGTCTTCCTTCTCCATAGTTTCCTTTTCAGGAGACTGAGTTTCACTCCCGTCTCACCTGTACCTGAGCTCCCCATTTCTAACTTGAAAGTGCCCTCCTGGCCATTTCCATGTGGCTCCCTGCCAGCCACTCAGATTCAGCCTCGCCTCTCCCCTTCACTTCCCTCTCACAGGATCCTGAGGCCAGAGCAGCCAGACTGATGGCCTCACTACTCTGCCCCCTCTGCTTCCTCAAGGCTGACTCGCTCTTCAAGCCCAGCATAAATCAGCTCCTGCGGGAAGCCCGCCCCAGCCCTGAGCTGCTTGGAGACCCCTCCCTCCTCCACACCACTGCAACCACTTACCTTGGCTGGCTCTTTCTCATCCTTCAGGCGCAGCCGGACACCCTCACCCCCTCTGCCACATCAGCTCCTGTTAAAGGCCCCCAGTCCCCCTCTCATGGTGTTACTTGCTCCACATCTCCCTCCCCCAGCAGCTTGTATGCTCCACAACTCATGGGCTGCCTGTCTTATTCATCACAGTATCCCCAGCATCTAGTGCTGCTCCTGGCACCAGCAGGTACTAATATGTGTCTGCTGAATGACTACCTTTTAGTATTTAATCAAATGCTGTCACGCACTGTTTAAGTTCCTTGAGGGCAAAGGCCACGTCTCCCTTGGACGCATGACCACATAACCCTCTTGTTTCTAGAGGTGAGTGACCTGATCTAATGCTGAGGTTCCTGTGTGACACAGAGTTATGGTTTTAGGGATGGGCTTCTTGCATTTCATCATAAAGGCGTCAAGATGCCTTGAAGAGGCTCCTGCCTGATGGGCTGACACTCGATGCCCTCTAAGGGGAGACACGAGGGACTTCCTGGCGGTCCAGTAGTTTGGACTCGGCGCTATCATTGGCGTAGACCCGGGTTCAATCCCTGGTCGGGGAACTAAGATCCCGCAAGCCATTCGGTGTGGCCAAAAAAAGATAATAAGGGGAGACACAAGGAGCTGGGCAGTGATGGTACCAGGTGCGGCCCATCTGGTCCTTACAGGACTAGGCGTGGGGGCCTCGGGCAGCCCTCGTATCATCAGGTCAGGTCCACTGCCCCCTGTGCCACCTGCAGCTGCCAGTGCCAAGCAGCCCAGCGACCTGCACTCTACATTTGCTCCTCTTCTGATCTCCTTCCATCCTCAGCACCCTGCTTGGGCTCTCCAGCCTGTTCCTGTGCTACTAGGGCCACTGGAAATGTTTCTGCCAAACGTGGATCACACAACGAGAAAGAACAGCACCGCTGGGGGCCAGGGTGGCAGAAGCCAGTCAGGACCAACCTGTTCACTGTCCCGCCCACCTGGAGAGCCCTCCCTCAGGAGACAGCCTTATGGTTCTAGGGGTTTTTTAAATTAATTAATTTTTTGGGGGGGCTGCATTGGGTCTTTGTTGCTGCCCACGGGCTTTCTCTAGTTTTGGAGAGCAGGGGCTACTCTTCGTTGCGGTGTGCTGGCTTCTCATTGCAGTGGCTTCTCTTGTTGCGGAGCACGGGCTCTAGGCGCGCAGGCTTCAGTAGTTGTGGCACACGAGCTCAGTAGTTGTGGCTCACGGGCTCTACAGCGCAGGCTCAGGCTCAGTAGTTGTGGTGCATGGGCTTAGTTGCTCCGTGGTATGTGGGATCTTCCCGGACCAGGGCTCGAACCCATGACCCCTGCATTGGCAGGTGGATTCTTAACCACTGTGCCACCAGGGAAGTCCCTGGGGTTTTTGTTGTTGTTGTTAAACAGTGAGCTCCCTGCACAGGGTTCTCAGGGCCTAGGAGGGATCTATGCACAGAGTGGGGACCCAGCAGACTTGCTGTTTTCCACTTCTCCCACTTTAATGTGGGATCACGCGTCCAGTGCTGCTCTCAGGGGTGGGATGCCACTGGCACCCCAACTGTGGGATGCTCCCTTCTCATTCCTGAAGACTGTATTTCTTCAATCTTGTCTTCTACAGACTGAGCCTCCGGTCTCCTTTAAGATTTCCTCACAGCAGCGGTCTATCTCCTGCCACTTCTTGTCACTGTCATTTGTTTTCTGAGCCACTCAAAGAGAGTTTGGTAGTCTCCTGCTTCCTCTCTCTCTGTCTGTCTCTCTCTTTCCTACCCTGTGATCTTCCTGCCCTTTGGCTCAAAACTTTCCAGCATTTGTTCCAAAAATCTGAGGTAGCACAAACCTCTATCAATTCAATCCCACAGTTCGGTGAGGCGGGGGGCACCCAGTACAAGGCCAGGAGCCAGGTAAGAGGCTCACAGTCAAGTGCAGGACACACACACACACACACACACACACACACACACACACACACGTAATGGGACACACCGTTTGTTGGCCCATCACTGTGGTTGGCCCTCCTTGCTGGCCTGTGACCAGGTCATCAAGGCTGCCCTCAGCCCTGTGACCCCGGAGGGAGTGCATGCACAAGCGTGCAGAGGAAGGAGGGCTGCTCCCTGTTTGCCTGTTTCTCCTACAGTGTCTGACACTCAAACCCTTGGGAAAGGTTACCTGTTACTGCTGACACAAACACACACACTGCTGATATCTTTGGTGACCTCTTGGCCATGTAAAGCTGCCCTTGACATTCACTTTAACCTGATTTCTCCAGGGAGAGTGGAGGAGAGTGAGGAAAGGACGTCTGTGTCACTTGCCTTGGTGTCGAGCACTGCTGTCCTTGCCCCATGGGTCTAGCCTGAATCCCTTGTGTGAATCTCGTGTGTGCACGCGAGACAGGTTGTAAGCAGCAGGTGGCACTCTACTCACAGGTGCCTGACCTCAAGCTCAGGAGGTGGAGTTCAGGTTCCAATTCTGCTGAGGTTGACAGGGGTCCCCTTAGGATCCTGGCACGGAGCTAAGTGCTGCCCCGTCTGCCAGTATTTCTCAGAATAGAGCGTGCATCAGAAATGCTTTTTTGAAAACACAGATCCCTGGGTCTCGTTCCCAGAGCTCCTGATTCAGTGAGTTCGCAGTGGGTCCTGAGAATTCACATTTCTAACAAGTCCCCAGATGCGGCTGCCAGTCCTGATGACTCAAGGACCGAACTTTGAGAACTGCTGCTGTGCGGTATCCCATTTAATCATCCCACCCCTCTCTGGGCAGGCAGCATCCAGGTGCCAGTGAAGAAGCTAAATTCCCGACAGGCCAAGCGACCTGGCCTAGGCCACAGAGCTGGAGAATGGGGAGGAGCCAACCAGCACGGGCTGCTCTGCCCTCTGCCTCAAGAGCACTGTGGCTGGGGTGGGTATGAGCCCCTCTCCTGCGAGGGCAGTAAGAGGAGAGAGCAGGGTAGGGGTAAGCAGGGTACTGAAAGGAGGCACGGGGCGCTGTTAGGCTGGCAGTCATCCCTGGTGTCCACAGTGTAGAAGCACTACTGCTTCTATTGGAATCTAGCCTCATAATACTGGCCAATGAGCACTCACACCGTGGACGCCTTGCTGCTGCCCTGACCCCCCTCCTTTTCAGGACTGAAGCTGTGGCTCCCCCAGCGGCTGACTGCGCTCACCTGGGTCCTTTCCTGGACCGTCCTTTCCATGCAACTGCTCTTTTTTTTTGAACTTTATTTTATTTATTTTTTTACACAGCAGGTTCTTATTAGTTGTCCATTTCATACATATTAGTGTATACATGTCAATCCCAATCTCCCAATTCATCCCACCCCCCCACCCCATGCAGCTGCTCTTTCCATAAGACAGCCAGCTCACCCAAGATCATGCCTGCTCCCTGGGGGTGGCCCACATTTGCTGACGGTCCCTCCTTCCAACTCAGGACAACTCTGAAGATGCCTCATAGCTCCAGGGCTCCCCAGGGCGGCCCAGCTTCTCCCTCTGTCCTGCCGCCTCCCCTCCTTACCCCGCAGGTGTGCATCCTGAAGGCTCTCCCCAAACACGTCCTGAACACAAATCTCAGTCTCCCGGGAACCTATCCTGCCACAACTTGTTATGTACCAGGCACTGTTCCGAGCATTCACGCATATAATTTCAAGGAACCCTCCCAACAACCCAGGATGTAGGTGTTTTTATTATCCCCAGTTTATGGGTAAGAAAACAGAGGGAAAGGCTAAGTAAATTACCCAAGGTCACAGAGCTAGCAAGCTGCACAGCCAGGATTCCTATGCAAGCTCTGAAGTGTTACACACACTGTCTTCTAGAACATTCCGGTGGCCTAGCCGTGAAGAAATTAAACAAAGGAAACAGTTGAAGAAGATACATTCTGATTTGAGAGGGAAAAATAATCTCCACTATTCCCAATTCTTTTCCACAGGCCTCTCACTGGTGCCTGAACACGCAGCCCTGGTGCCTAATTTTAACTCAGTGGTTCTTATGGGGGTGGGGACTTTTGGCAACGTCTGGAGACATTTTGTTGTCAGACCTGGGAGGCTCCTAAGGGCATTTAGCAGGTGGAGGTCACAATTACTACCAAATGTCCTACAACAAGCAAAGCCAGCCCAAAATGTCAGTAGTACTGAGGTTGAGAAACCCTGTAATCTGGCTTTAGAGCCTGGTCCCTCAGCTGCTTTTACTCTGAAGGACTCCCAGTGTGATGACTACTAGGGAGCAGGCTTTGGTGAAGGTGGTCAGAGATGTCTGAGCATGGGGGTGGAAAGAGGCTCTGGAAGGCACACCTGCCTGCACATCTGTCCAGTTAGTAGGCACATGCAGTGAAATCACAGAGGCACAAAGCCACTCATTGCATCGACACTTGAAAGAACAGAAGGCTGGAAACTACCTAAGTGTCCATCCACCGGGAGCAGGTTAAATAAATAAGCTACAGTAAAGCCATACAATGGGACATGATGCAGCCATAAAACAGAAAGAAGAAGCTTTTTATTATTAGCATGGAACTATCACCAAATATACTCAGAAGTGGGAAATAAAAAACATGGATAGGGCTTCCCTGGTGGCGCAGTGGTTGAGAATCCGCCTGCCGATGCGGGGGATACGGGCTCGTGCCTCGGTCCGGGAGGATCCCACATGCCGCGGAGCAGCTGGGCCCGTGAGCCATGGCCGCTGAGCCTGCGCGTCCGGAGCCTGTGCTCCGCAACGGGAGAGGCCACAACAGTGAGAGGCCCGCGTACCGCAAAAACAAAAAACAAAAAACATGGATAGTTTATACATGGATAGTTAAACATGGATAGTATCTACCATTATATAAAAAGGGAAGAAAGTATATACAGGCATTTGTGTTTAATGCATAGACTATTTCTGGAAAAATACATAAGATAATATTGATATCAACATACTGGAGGCCTCCAAGGAGGAGAACTGAGAGTCTGGGAGAGAGGGGAGGAGGGGGATGCTTAGTTATTACTTATATCTTTTTCTGTCTTTTAAATGTTATACTGTGTACATATATTATCTATTCAAAATTAAATAATTTTTTTTTTTTTTTTTTTTGCGGTATGCAGGCCTCTCACTGCTGTGGCCTCTCCTTTTGCAGAGCACAGGCTCCGGATGCACAGGCCCAGCGGCCATGGCTCACGGGCCCAGCCGCTCCGCGACATGTGGGATCGTCCCGGACCAGGGCACGAACCTGCGTCCCCTGCATCGGCAGGTGGACTCTCAACCACTGCGCCACCAGGGAAGCCCAAAATTAAATAACTTTTTAGTAAAGTAGGGAAAAAAAACGTAATAAAATGGAGATGACGGTGAGCCCCCTGCTCCAAGAGGAAGAAAAATACCTTGAACTTGATTCCAGGAGTGAGAGTGCCCATGGGAAATCTTTATCCTCAGGCCAGCTGCTCCCCACTTGTGCCCAGGCACTGTCAGGTGATGTTCAGAGAATTAGAAACTTATTTCAGTACGAGCCTGAGTAAAACAGAAGAATGATAGACCCCACTATCAGTGGCTGAAGAAAATTCATAAATGAACGCCTAACAAAATCCAAAAGAAATACCATTAAAATTTGGGGCCCCAGGGCTCTTTCGTGATGACAAATAACTGACAAGGCTCGGGTCATTCCTCTTTTCCCCATACAAACACTTCTTAGAGCCTCTGAGGATCCCGGCCCTTCTATTTAAAAGCTTCTCAGATCATCAGCAACTCACCTGGGTAAAGGAGCTGGGGCAGGGCCCCTTCCAGCCCTGGACCCCACCAGTTCAAATGACCCCTTTCCTGGGGCAACCCTGGTACAGAGCCGGCAGACGCGCTCCAAAACCCAACCTGCCCAGCGGGGGTTCAACCTGAGGGCCAATGCCACGGAGGGGACTTCCTCCATCTTTACAAGGAGAAAGCTGGTGACCGCTGACACCAAAGTAGCCTCACAAGAGAAAACCACAACAGGAGGGCACAGGGGCCTCAGGGGCTGTGCTGGGGCAGCCGCTGGGTCACCTGCCCTCCCGCCTTCCCTCAAGCCATCTCCGCCCTCCACTGTCCTTACTCACCTCTTTCAGAAGCTTCACTTGCTCACCACTCCCCATTCAGACCTCAGCACAGCCTTTATCCCTCAAGTCCTCAAGTCCTAAAGTCCTCAACTCGACCTTCTATTGACAGTGGTTCCTCTGTCTTGGTAAGTGGTGTTAAACAGGTTCCAGTGTTTATCTGTCTCCCTGACGAACACCCCAGGGGGAGGGAGTTATCCGTGTGTTTGTGTTTCCTCCTCTCCCCTTGGTACTGATACAGGTCTCAGTCTGCAGGTAGTAGTCACTCTCGGCCTTGTTGGCTCTCCTGGGGGGAGAGGAGGAAACCCACTTCCCCCCACTTCCAACTCACTGAGGAGACTCACCTCCCCCCAGTTCCATCATGTTTGCTAAGTGCCAGACTACGTGAAAATTACTGAAGAGAAATGGTGTCTCTCATGTCCCTCCGGCCAGAATGCCACCCAGGAGCCCGAATGACCCTTTGATAAGCTAAGTCAACTGCTGTCACTCCCTGGCTACCCGTCTCTCTCTGAATAGCACCTAAAGCCCTGACGCAGGCCCAGGAGGCTCTGCACTGACTGGGCCCTGCTCCCCCCCGGCCCCCTCTCCCACCGCTCTCCAGGGTCCAGGAGCCCACACCCTGCCTCAGAGCTCCTGTGCTGGCTCTTCCCTCTCCCTGGAATGCTTTTCCATGCAGCTGGTCCCATCGATGCACGCGGGGCCCTGCTCCAAAATGGCACCCTTTCAGTACCCAGCCCCTTTCACCTGCCCCTCCACATCCGCTCACTCACCACTTCTCCACCCTGCGCAGGGCCCTGGTAGGCTGGCCGCTCTGCCTGCAGGGACAGGCCCCACGCCCTCTGGCTTCCGTTCAGCAGAGAACAGGCAAGATCCTGGAAGGTGGGAGGGGGCAGGAGGCCAGGGCGTTAATCCCCGGACTGGCTCTCTCCCTGCAGGGTGGCTGCCGCCCACTGGCCCCTCAATGGCCACAGCCTCAGCTCTTAGCAGAAGGGTCTCACCTCGGCTTCTCTCCAGGTTCTAGTAACTGCTCCCTCCCCTCCCTCTCACTCACCCAGGTCTGGCTACCTACGCTGTGCTCCCCTATACCTTGCCCACACCTTTGGAGGTGATCCCTTTATTAAACTTTCCTCAAATTACCCAGCTTGAATATACTGTGGCTTTTCTTTCAGGCCCCCAATTCACCACCCATTACATGCCTATGGTTTGTGAGCTGTCTGGCCCCCAAAGAGACCAGAAGGTCAGAAAATATAGTGGCTTAGTTATCCTCTGCTGCATCCCAACGTCTGACTCGGCGCCTGCACACAGTAGCTCAATAAGTACTTGTCGAATGAGTGAATGAAGAAGGGAGGGACTGAGGTCATCTGGAGAGAGGATGTAGAGGCTGGAAGGACAGGCAAGAGTTTAGGAGGCGATGGGGAGGCAGCGCACAAATGAAGGCACAGGAGGCGGTGGGGATGAGGATGCCGCCTCCCCTCAAGGCATGAAAACCTCTGTTTCTGTCCTTCTTAGCGCTTCACAGTCTGGTGATTTTGGTCTTTGTTTTCTTTGTATGTCTTCCGACTAGAATGGATTCCCTGGGGGCAGGGGCCATGTCTGTCTTGTTCACTGTGGTATGCTTAGAGCTTGGCACAGTTCCTGACATACATAGAAGGCACCAGATCCATACTTGTCAGATGAAGGAAAGATATATGAGTTATCCAAAAGAAACAGTGAATTGGTAGAGGACCTGGAAAGCCGGGTTGGGCAGTTTGGAAGTTGCGTGGAGAGCAGTAGGGATGAACTACAAATCCTAGTGCGGGGCTGGGGGTCGGGGGACAAAGGTGGAGCTTATAGGAAGACGAGCCATTGTTACAGAGTCATTATTCATAAACCACGCAAAACCCTTCAAGGAATGAATAACAGTAACTAGCAGCCTCACCGTCACTCTCTCTGTAACTGGTTCCGTTTCTAGCTCCCTTCCCAGAGACCGTGTGGGTGTGCGGGTGGAAGCCACTCTGCACACAGTAGTGTCAATGCCTTTGAGGAACAGAATCATGCGGTCTCGAAGCAAGAGTGTGAAAGGTAAAAAGCATGGACCTGAGCAGGATGCCTGGGGGCGGGACCGCAGCTCTGCCCCTCAGCAGCCAAGCGGACTGAGGTGTTTCTGAACTCCTGGGTCTCCAGGTCTTCAACTGCAAGTGGGGACAGTAAGAACATGGAGGTAATCGTGAGGATTAAATGAGTCAATATCTGTAAGACACTTAGAACAGCGACTCAATTCTCAATTAGTATTAGCTTGTGTATAATTTTAAAAACAACAGAAAAGAAAAAAGAGAAGTCTGGCAATGGAATAACGTTGGCGTTTATAAGGCACAGGTACAGACGTTCTCATTAAATCCTCCTGATGAGGTATCATCAGTATTCATTTTATGGAAACTGGTTTGGATGCTTAGGGATTTGCCCTAGATCTCACAGCTGATAGGTTGTGGTCGGGCCACACGTACAAATGGCACCGAGTCTTGTTTTATTGAACCACGTGCCTCTAAGTTGAGCAGCTTCAGGATTCCACAAAAACAAAGCCCAGAAAAGCCAGTTCCTTTTACACTTGTCCCCCACCCCGGCTCCCTGCCCCCGAAGCCAGGCCACTTTGTTACTGGTGTTTCAGTTAACTGCACTCATCACCTTTTAACTGCCTCGTGGTTAGAAACAAAGGAAAGGGGCATCCTCATCCCCAGGCCAGAGCTGGGAGGGACTGCTGTACACTTAGGAGATGTGAAAACCCAGTGCAATGTGTGGATCTTATTTTGATCCTGATTCAAACCAGCCAATTATTAAAAAATAAAATAAAAACATCTTTGAGACAACTGGAAAAATCCGAATATGAACTGGATACTAGGGGATGTTATAAAATCACTGTTCATTTGTTAAGTGTGATATTGATATGGTGATTATGTTAAAAAAAGAAAGTCTTAATCAACCCACATAAATATGCCCCCCATACAAAAACCTAATTTTTGACAAACGTACAAACATCGTTCAATGGAAGAAGGGTCACTTTTTTTTTTTTTTTTTTTTTTTTTTGCGGTATGCGGGCCTCTCACTGCTGTGGCCTCTCCCGTTGCGGAGCACAGGCTCCGGACGCGCAGGCTCAGCGGCCATGGCTCATGGGCCTAGCCGCTCCGCAGCATGTGGGATCTTCCCGGACCGGGGCACAAACCCGTGTCTCCTGCACCAGCAGGTGGACTCTCAACCACTGCGCCACCAGGGAAGCCCGAAGGGTAACTTTTGATCAAGGGTGCTGGATCAATTGGACATCCTCAGGCAAAATAGTGAACTCAACCTAAACCCCAACCTTATAAAAAAATTTACTCAAGGGAATTCCCTGGTGGTCCTGGACTCCATGCTTCCACTGCAGGGGCCCGGGTTCGATCCCTGGTCAGGGAACTAAGATCCCTCAAGCAGCTTGGCCAAAAAAACCCAAACCAAACCAAACCAACAAAACCCAAAAACCTTAAAAAAAAATTACTCAAACTAGATCAAGGCCTAAAACATAAAACATACATCTATAAAAACATTAGAAAAAATACAGAGAAAGATCTGCAGGACGTAGGGCTCAACCCAAAAACACAGTCCATAAAAGAAAAAATAAATTGGATTTCACCAAAATTAGAAACTATTGCTCTGCAAAAGATCCCTGTGAAGATAATGAAAAGACCAGCTTGTAGAGAAAGTATGTGCAAACCACATGCCTGACAAAGTTCTTATATCTAGAATATATAAAGAAATCTAAAAGCAAAGAAGCAATCCAGTTAGAAAATGGACAAAAGATTTAAATGGATAATTAACCAAAGAGGATACACAGACAGCAAAAAAGCACATGAAAAGAAGTTCAACATCTAGGGACTTCACTGGTGGCGCAGTGGTTAAGAATCTGCCTGCCAGTGCAAGGGACATGGGTTCAATCCCTGGCTGAGGAAGATCCCACATGCTGCAGAGCAACTAAGCCCGTGCGCCACAACTACTGATCCTGCGTGCCACAACTACTGAAGCCTGTGTGCTCTAGGGCCCATGCTCCGCAACGAGAAGCCACCACAATGAGAAGCCACTACAATGAGAAGCCCACGCACATCAGGGAAGAGTAGCCCCCACTCGCCGCAATTAGAGAAAGCCTGCGCGTGGCAACAAAAACCCAACACAGCCAAGAAAAAAAGATGTTTAACATCTAGCCATTAGGGAAACGCAAATTAAGATCACAATGAGTATTACCGCACACCTATCAGCATGGCTAAAATTAAAAAATAAAAAAAACGGTAACACCAAGTGTTGGCGAAGATGTGGAGAAACTGGCTCACTTGTACACTACTAGCAGGAACGCAAACTGGTACAGCCACTCTGGAAAAGAGTTTCAGTTTCTTTGAAAATGAAACATACAGTTACCACAGGACCCAGCAGTTGCATTCTTGGGCATTTATTCCAGAGAAATGAAAACTTATGTTTACATAAAAACCTATACACAAATGTCTATAGCTGCTTTATTCGTAATGGCCCCAAACTGGAAACAGCCCAGATGTCCCTCCTTGTGTGAATGGTTAAACAGACATGGTACATCCATACTTGGGATACTACTCAGCAACAAAAAGAAGGAACTACAGACACACACAACCACCTGGATGGCTCTCACTCGCTTATGCCAAGTGAAAAAGCCAACTTCAAAAGGTCACAAACTTTGCTTCCATTTACATAATATTTTAAAAATAAAATTATAGAGATGGAGAACAGAGCAGTGGCTGCCAGGGGGTAGGGATGGGGAAGAGCTGAGAGGTGGATGTGGTTATAAGAAGACAGCATGAAGGAACCTTGTGGTTATGGAAATGTTCTATATATATTTTAATTTTTATTGGAGTATAGTTGATTTACAATGTTGTTAGTTTTTTTTTTAAATAAGTTTATCTGCTACATTGTTCTTTTATAAAAATATTTATTTTCTTTATTTTATTGATTGCGTCGGGTCTTAGTTGCAGCACATGGGATCTTTCATTGCAGTGCGGGCTCTTCATTGTGGTGTGCAGGTTTCTCTCTAGTTGTGGTGTGCAGGCTCCAGGGCGCATGGGCTCTGTAGTTTGTGGCAGGCAGGCTCTCTCGCTGAGGCGTGCGAGCTCAGTAATTGTGGTGCACGTGCTTAGTTGCCCCGCAGCATGTGTGATTCTAGTTCCCCGACCAGGGATCAAACCCACATCCCCTGCATTGGAAGGTGGATTCTTAACCACTGGATCACCAGGGAAGTCCCTACAATGTTGTGTTAGTTTCTGCTGTAAAGTGAATCAGTTATACATATACATATATCCACTCTTTTTAAGATTCTTTTCCCATATAGGTCATTACAGAGTATTGAGTAGAGTTCCCTGTGCTATATACAGTAGGCCTTAATTAGTTACCTATTTTATATATAGTATAGTATGTATATGTCTCAATCTCCCAATTTATCCCTCCCCCTCACAATGTTCTATACCTTGACTGTGAATCTACACGTGACAAAATTGCATAGAACTACACACACACACACATGAAATGGTGGAATCTGAATAAGCCCTGTGGATTGTACCAATGTCGTTTTCCTAGCTTTGATATTATACTAGTTATTCAAGATGCTACCAATGAAGGAACTGGGTGAAGGGTACATGGGACCTCCCTGAACTTTTTTTTTTTTTTTGCAACATCCACAATCTATAATTACCTCAAAAAACCTTTAAAGGGCTTCCCTGGTGGCGCAGTGGTTGAGAATCCGCCTGCCGATGCAGGGGACACGGGTTCGTGCCCCGGTCTGGGAGGATCCCACATGCCGCGGAGCTGCTGGGCCCGTGGGCCATGGCCGCTGGGCCTGCGCGTCTGGAGCCTGTGCTCTGCAACAGGAGAGGCCACGGCAGTGAGAGGCCCGTGTACCGCAAAAAAAAAAAACACAACAAAACACCTTTAAAAAGTCTATCAGATGCATAACAATATATTTACAGATTACATGACATAGCTCTTAGATTTGTTTTAAAATATACTCTAGGAATAAAAAATAAGAGAAAAAAAGTAGAAGAAATAGATGAAACAGAAAAGATGTTGATAGGTGTTGAAGCTGGGTGAAGAATACATAGGGAAAGTATATATACTTTCCTCCCTAGTTTTGTGTTTGCAGACTTCCCAAATAAAAAAAGTTTTAGACAGTTGAAAAGGGTACCCTGTCCAACATAAGGGCTAAGCCTTACTTATTGGTATACAGCTTTACTCACTGCTATAACATTTGCATACAAATTAAGTTCAAAGCTTATAATTCTGTTTCATTTACAAAGTTTTTATTATGACCTTTTATTAAGAGCTCATAAATCACATGCTTAATCTGGTTCTGTTGACTACTTTTTCCCTCCATGATTCCCCCAAAGTTATAAAAAATAAAAACTTATAAATATCCATTGAGGATTATCCACAGTTTTTACACGATAGTCAGGTCAATGTTTCAGGTTGTCCGACCATCTCCCAGTGTCTCATGCAGAACAGAATTACAGCAGCAAGGCCTCTGAAATCTCAACAGCAGAAAGCGCAATTCTTTTCCAAATCCCACCTCATCCCTTAGTGTTACAGCACTCAACAGGTGCTTGTTTGGGATAGTAGCAGGAGGAATTGCTGGGATGACTGCTCCCGGGAGCGGGTGAGAACAGCAAGCCAGGAAAGTTTCAGCCCTGCATCTGCCATGGCTCAAACCTGGAACTATATTTAAACTCAACAGGCCAAGAATCACCAACAGCCAAATGACAAGCTCAAAGGGGGTCAGCACAGGCCCGATCTGACTACTTTCAACTGGAAGAGTTTCAGGTCACTACAAACCGGAAAAACTCTTATTTGGTCCAGAGCTGGGGAATCCGATTTTCTCACTCAGTATCCTCTCTTGAGGTGCTGACGAGCAGCACTTTCCTTCCAGCTAGTGGGATGAAATGCTTAGAGAACAGTGAGGCCAGAGGAACATGGAGCCTGCTGTCAAGTCACTAGGTTTTTCGAGTTTTCAAATTCACCAAGAGGACAGAAAGTTAAGGGCTGACCGTGGAAGCCGAGTATCAGGAGAGCTCAGTACGGACCTTAGGACACTAACCCAGGATATCCTCCTTTACCCTGTGTTAACCTCCAGGTGTCACTGGCATTTCTCTTCCTCCAACTTGGTTTTAAAACCTCTTCCTTTGGAGAACAGTCAAAAGGTATCAGCTTGCCCAGCATCTTTCTTTTTTGGTTTGTAGGGCACATCAAGGATAAAGAGGCAAAGAGGCTGGACAGATCCAGACCTGCAGGCTCTTCTTGGCCCACTTCTGCCATAAGGTGGGCACGTGGCCTTCCATCCACGCCAACTTTCAGCAGACCGAACAGGTTTCTCAGCTTTCAGAACATGAGGCTAAGCCCGGCCTTCAAAATCTCATCCCCGCCACCTCCCACCCCCAGCAAATCCTTTTCCTACTGCATAAAACCAGTGATTCCTCCATCAAGTCACAGTGTAATATATCCACTGACGTAGGCTCTTGTCAAAGAAAATCTCTTTTTCCAGGATGGGGTAGAACTTGGTTGTTCCCAAGCACACACTCCACAGAGGGCCAGTAAACGATAAACCCCTCAGGAGAGGGCGCTGCCCTGCTTTAGGGAGCTTTCATCAGATGCTGATGAGAGTCAGTACTGCCTTTCATTCTACTCCACACGCATCTGCTTATGCCTCCTGACTCCTGCCGGCCCCAGACTGAGGCTGCGATGGGTGGGCCTCTTGTTTCCAACATGTTAAAGGAGGGAAAGTCACCTTCGATCAGCTCTACAGGGCACGTGGAGCCCAGGTGAGGTGAGAAGTAAGGAGGTTCTAGGACGATAAAATAGATGCCACAAATTGTCAGTCAACAAAAGGGGTCAAGATATCCTGAAATACAAACTAAGCAAACAGTCTTTCTGGCAGTGAGCAAAGCAGGCAAACAGTCCTTTCTTTTCTGCTGCCTTCCCTGGTCTCCCAGGTTTCAAGGAATCAAGTTCCATGATTATAAATGAAGTCACTGGCTGCTCCTGTGCCCCACGGTATGGCCCGGTTGATTTAAAAAGCCTCACTGTTACCATCGTATCTTCGTCAACCCAAACATCCAGTGAAAACAGGTAATCTTAATAGAGAGTTTGCTATTAAAATCATGCCCGGTCACACCCTAGAGCCTCAGCTTGTCCCCGAGGTGGCCACCCTCTTCTTCCCTTGAGTGGCTTTAACTCCCCCAGGAGGGTGGCATCCGCGTCTCTCTACAAGGCAGGCTTCCTTCTCAGCTCATGAGAGGGACCTAGAAAGAAGAGGAATCCATGGAGCCCGCCTGGTGGGGGCCCCAGCTGCTCTCCTGCTTGCGGGGGAACAACTGCTGGGCTGTGAGGGTTGGTCCCTGGGCTGCAGGATGCTCAACCTCCATGCAACAAAAGGTACATGCGGGAGATGAGGACGGAGAGGAAAGGGGACAACATTCCCCTCTCACCAGACTAGCTCTCCCCAAGGTTCAGAACCACCGGCGAGCCTCTCTTTTCTGCCAAGGAGCAGAGAAGACCACCTCGGTCGGCCAGGGAGGCCTCTCTGCACCCTGGCCTCCAACTCACTTCTTCCTGCGGATCTTGGGTTTCTTCACAGGCCGCAGATAGGGATTATCGATGATGTTCTCCTCCCCGTTCCGGCTCCCCGACAAGGAAGGGTTCTGCTGCAGGACAGAGGTGTTCTCCTTCTCGGCTCCAGAATCATCCTTTGAGCAAAAGCCGAAATAAAGCAAAATACCAAATGGCATAAGGAAAGAGATCATGCCCACGGTAAGAACTACTGTTAGCATCCCCTTCATTGAGAAATTAGAAGCCCAAGCACCACCTTTTGGCTAATGTGCCTCTCTCTGCCCCAGACGAAAGGAGGCCAGGCAGCGGCTGCTATCAGAGGACGGCGAGCCCAGCTTTGACACAGTGGAGCACAAAACACGAGACCCTGAACCTCTTCAGAAGGCAGGGACAGGAGTGAGAAGGAACAGAGAACTGGGAGGGGCAGAGTCAGGGGCTACCATTTAGACGCCTCAGGGAGGAAGCCCAGCCTGTGCGGAGACAAAGAAAAAGAGAAGTGGCTCCCGATGCCCTGCAGGACTGAGAGGTACAGGACTGAAACAAATCATGTGCGTGGGCACCCCCTGGACCAAAGCTCATGCAAATCATAATCGATTTTCCCGCAAATTCTCAAATATCTGGTACTTGCAACATGGTACAAATGATCATATCCCAGCAGAGGCCAGAAACTGCTCAAGCCCTGAGAGCTCCCATGAAGGCAAAGCAACACCTGCAGGCACCAACACAGGAACATCATGCAAAATCTCCATCTGCAGCCCGTGGATCAGGCCTTTTGCTGTTCGTTTTTTGAGGAAAGTGATTTTGGAGAAAAGCTTATAAGTTTGGATATATTCAATATGATCTCAGTTAAAGATTTTTTTAAAATCACAATGGGATGTAGACATAGAAAACAGTAATATGTTGAAGTTTTACAGACGGCTTCTGGAAATATGGGTGATTGATTCTCCTTTCCTTTTTTACACTCTATTCTATTTTCCAAGTTCTTTAAAATGAGCAGAAGCTGCAGGCGAAGGGGGTAAAAATCACACGAAGCAGCTCAGGCCCAAGGGGCTGTAAGGGACCAGAAGCAGCTGGTTGGGCTGCGCCCCCTGGTGACAGACCAATGGTTCTGTCACTGGGATTCCCGTTCTGTAACTTGAGGCAAAAGAGGACTTGACCTCAGCCAGGAGATTATGCTGTCAGAAGACAGGGGGACAGTGGACAGATGGCAGGTTCTTCCATAGGGACCACTGGCCTAGGACGGCAGCGCCAGTCTGGGCTCAATGAGACTGAAGAAAGCAATGACTCTGAGGTTCGTCTGCGTGCCCTCTCACTGCCCGCCAGCCCTGTTCTCCCCAGAGGCCCAGTTCATCCAGGGCCCCTGTGCCTTCCCTCTCCAACACCCAGTCCGGTGGCACTAGAGTTGTTGTGGACCTCCTGGAGGCTCTCTTGAAAGCGAGTACCCCAAGATCAGCCTGGCTGGCGCGTGCCAGACTAGGTGCCGGACACAATGTCTGACCACACTGAGACCTGCCTTGGATACCGGGCTCCGACCTTTCTGAAGTTCTTAACGGCTCGGTTTAGTAGCTCACCCCTACCTCCCTCCTCTCATCTCTCTACAGGAAACGCCCGACCTTCAAAGTTACTGGAAGTTCAACTGTGCCTTAAGTGCTTCCTGAGATGATTAGGGTGGAGGGGACCCAGTCAGGGGTGCCCTGGGATCACTGCTGGAGGCTCCCCCCACTCAGCTCGCTAAGCCTCATGAGGCCAGGACTTGGGGCATGAGTCATGGGACAACAGGTTTCTCTACTCCCAAGGAGAGCTTCTGGAAATGCCACTTTCTTTGCTGTCTTTGGGGACAGGCAGCCTTGAGATGGGGAGCGACAGGAGGAGTAGACTAAAGAAGTAAAGTACTAAAACGACTGAGATTTGTAAAAAAAAGGTGGGAGTAGAAAGGTCTGTCAGGAGCGACCTGGGCCAGGAAAGGCCAGACTCAGGGCATGTGTGCACGCTCCTCATGCACCCCCCTCATGCACCCCATGCGCCCTGGGTGACTGCATCCAGCCTCACAGCTTCTACCACCAGTTCCACGGCAGCATCCCCCACTTGAACCTCCCCAGCCCTCACCTCTCCCTTGACCTCCAGGCCTCCACGGCCACTGTCGCTCAACCACGTGCCATCTCCATGTGGCGGTCAAGTAGGCATCTCAAATTCAACGTGCCCAGAACTAAACCCCGAGCACAAACAGCTTCTCCCACTGTCTTCCCGTCCTGTCCTCCCAGCTATCCAAGCCCAAAACTCTGCAGTCACTCCTGCTTGCTTGCTATCTCTGGCATCCCACAGCCAATCTGTTGGGAAAACTTCTTGGCCTTATCTTCCAAATACAGGCAGAATCTGACCACTTCCACTATCTCTACCGTGATCCCCCTGGTAGGACCTACCAGTGTCTCTTACCCGGATGGACAACGGCCTCCTAACTGGCCTCCCGCCACAGTCCCTCCTCTGCCTGTCCCGTTCTCACCAGCGCAGCCAGTGCTCCTTGGAGAAGTTCAGACCTGCCTCTCCTCTGCTCCACACCCTCCCAGGACTCCCACTTCATCCAATGAAAAGACAGTTCTTAAAATTGCTCACAAGGCCCCGCCTGATCTGAGCTCTCCCTCCCCTCCCCCGGCCCCACCTTCCTCAGTCACACCTCCACTCTCCTTTGTGCTATTCCCCAGGGCTTTTGCACGGGCTGTTCCCTTTCCAGGACACTCTTCCCCAGATATCCACATGGCTCACTCCCTCACCTCCTTCAAGACTCTGCTCAGACGTCACCTTCTCTGTGATGTGTACCCTGAGCACCCGATTTAAAACTGAAACCTCCACCCTTTACCCTGGATCCTCCCCTACTCAGTTTTCCCCCCGTAGTACTTTCGTCTTTTACAAACTATATAGTGATGTATTTACGTATTACGCCTACGGTCATTCCCCCACTGCCAACACACAGGCTCCCAAGATGCAGCTGTTGTCTTTGTTCTGGCCACTGATGTGTCCCAAGCACTCAGAACAGTATCTGGCACTTACCAGGTACTAAACAAATACTTGCTGAGTACATGAATGGTACATCGTTCAGAAAAGAGTAAAAGTTGAGACACTGGGATTGCCTGCAGAAGGCAGCTAGTTGAAATGTATGAGAAAATAATCCTCTGATACACCAATTTAAAATGAATAGTCCTGGGACTTCCCTGGCGGTCCAGTGGTTAAGACTCCACGCTTCCACTACCGGGGCCGCAGGTTTGATCCTTGGTCAGGGAACTAAGATCCCACATGCTGTGCAGCGTGGTAAGTAAGTAAAGTAAGTAAGTAAGTTAAGTAAGTAAGTAAACAAACAAACAAACAAAATGAATAGCCCCTTCATGTTCCTAGATGGAGTAACCAGAACCAAGTTAAACAAAGTAACTACCTAGCAACAGTCCTTGACAGCTGTGACCTTGATAGATAAAAGAACAATTTAAAACACCAGTTATTGAACTTACCATAACAATGTCTGTAAATGCTAAAGACAGAAAACAACCTAAACATCCACAGGGGACTGGCCCACTAAATCCACACAATGGAACAGGAGGAAGCCATGCAGAGGGATGAAGCAGCTCCTCACATACGGCGGGCAACGACCACCGAGATATGGCCACCAAGAAAGCAAGCAAGGGGAAAGAACTGTTTGTGTTTAAGATAACAGTTAAAAAAACATCTCTAGAAGATTCACAAGAGACTGGTGACACTGGTTGCTTTGTAGGAGGGAAAATGGATGACAGGGAACAAGGACAGGTGAAAGACTGTCACCATACATCTTTTCGTACATTCTGAGCCTTAAACATATGATTGTATTTGCCAGTCCAACGAAATAACAAGCCCCCTGACTGTCATAAATTGTTGCTGGAATCCTTTTCCTGAAGTCTTTTTATTTATTTATCTTGTACAGAAGAGCATATGGTCATACAGCAGGGGCAGGGGGAGGGAGGCAGTGGGTGCCGTGAGCTGCCATGTGCCGGGCACCCGATATGGATGAGCTCATTTTATCTCAGGCTCCTCACTTCCCCTTGAGGTAGGTGTTCCTACTCCTATTTGTATTTGTGAGCAAACAGACTCAGATGCTGGGTCATGCGACCAAAGTCACTGAGCTGGAAAGTACCCTGGTCTGGATCTGAGGCCAGGCCCGTCTGACTCCGAGGCTCAGGTCTTTCTACTCTTTCCTGTCTGGCTTGGCCTCTGGGTATCCAGGAGTCCTCAGGCAGTCCCTGGCATCCTTTCAGCCTCGGTTCACTCACCGCCATGACCTCACCTACGTCATTACATTACCCGGAGTTTTAGATAACACATCTGCAAGCCCTTTAGCTGCTTTGTACTTATAAAGGGACGGTGACGTTTGTTTAGAAGACTCGCCTTCTCATAAGGTGAACCTCATCTTAGTCCGTGACACAATCACCATATCTCAGACCAAGTTAACTGAGTCCAAAACAGAAGTGTAGAATGACAAAGCTCCTCTGCTCTGTGTAGAGCCATGGGCTCCCAGCCCTAATTCTGAAAGGGATAATTCAACGTTAAAGAAATGGGTGTTCAGGCAAGGGAGACCTTCAGCAAATTACTAGAGTCAGCACTGGCACTCTCCACCTGCATCCTGGGGCCTCACACCTCAGAGAACACGAGGAACCCTCAGTCCAGCTACAACCACTGAGCCATCCCTTGCTTAAAAGCCAGGGCCAACCTTAAAGGATGGATGAATGTGGTAACCTGACTCTTAGGGTCCTGTAAGCTTTAAAGGCATTAGAGCTTCAGCAGGTCTGTGACTCTACTTGGCACTTGGCACTTTCTCCCCTGATGCATGAACAAGAGTGGGTCTTATCCTCTTACTTGCCGAGTACAATACATCGTAACCAGAAAAGAACACCCACCAGTTTCAACGAGCACACCTCCCACCCGACCTTTGTCTCTGTGCCCACACATTTTATCTCCTGTCCTGGCTCTGAAATGTCCACAATAAGGCTAACCCCTCCTTATGGGCACAAAATCCCATGCCCTCTCCCTTACCAAAGATCATCATTCCAAAATGTTTCTTTCTCTCCTGCATCAACATTACCAGATCATTTTCATCAGCATACAAACATCCTGTTATTTCTTTTATCTTAAAAAACAAATAAGGGACATCCCTGGTGGTCTGGTGGTGAGGACTCCATGTTTCCACCGTGGGGGGGGGTCCACGTTTGATCCCTGTTGGGGAACTAAGATCCCCCAAGCTGCAAGGTGCAGCTAAAAAAATCAATACATAAAATTTAAAAATAAAAAACAAATAAAAAACAAAATACCTCCCTGACCTCCTTAATTCTTCCCCTTTAGTTACCGCTCCATTTTCTCTCCTTCCCTTCACAGCAAAATTCCTTGAAACCATGGTCTACATTAATGGAACTTTCTGTGATGATTTAACTGTTCATATCTGCGTTGCCCAGTAGGGTAGCCACGAGCCACAGGTGGCCACTGAAATGTGGCTGGTGTGACCAAGGAACTAAATTTTTTCGTTTTATTTAATTTACATCAATTTAGACTTAAATAGCCACATGTGGCTACTGGCCACTGTAACGGACAACACAAGTCCACACTCACCGACTCCAGTTCCTCTCTTCTCTTTCTCTTTGAATTCACTTGCTCTCATTCTTCCTGAAATTGCCATTGTCAAGGTCACAAACTACATGCCCGTTGCCAAATCTAATGGGCAACATCTCAGTCCTCACATGACTGGAACTAACTGCAGCTTCAGACACAGCTGGTCACTCTCTTCTCCCTGAAACACTTTCTTCCCTTGGCCTGCGGGACGCCGCAGACCCCCTCCCCGCCCAGCCCAGTTCCACCACCTTTCCCGCTGTGCCTTCTCCATCTTCTCGGCCGGTTCCTCATCTCCTCACCCTCTGAACAGCACAGAGCCCCAGGGCTCAGTCCTGGCACCTCTTCTCTATTTTATGCTCATTCGCCCCCTAGACACTCACCTGGTCTCGTGGTTTAAACACTATCTACACGCCGAGGACTCCCAGGTTTGCATCTCCTGAGCCCCAAAGCTCCTTGAACTCCAATGCGCCTATCCACCTTCCTACCTGACCCCACCACCCGTATGTCTAATAAGCATCTCAAACTTACCTCGTGTAAACCTCTACTCCTGGCTTCCCCCCTACACCTGTTCCACCCAACCGTCTCACCTGTCTTGGCTGAGGGCACGTCCATCTTGCCTGTTGTTCAGGAAAAAACCCTTGCATTTATCTTTGACTCTCTTTCTCTCACATCCACTCCATCAGTCGCTTCTGCTCCGAAAATAATCTAGAATCTGACCAAATAATCTACCTGTGTCTTCACCTCTACCACCATCTCTCAGCTTCTTGCACCAGCCTCCCGACCGGTCTGCTTCTGCCCTCACCCTCGACCCAGCAACCTCACCGATCCTGAGACCCTCCTCTGCTCAGCATGTCCAGGGGCTCCCATCGTACTGACAAAAAGCCCAAGTGCTTAGGTACCGTTAAGACCTGACTTCCCCAGGAGCTCTCTGACCTCGTCCCCTGCTCTCCTCCCCCCTTTTGCTCATGCCACACTGGCCACCCTGATGGCCTTGCCATTCCTCAGCACAACAGCACCCACCTCAGGGCCTTCGCATCTGCTGTTCCCTCTGTGGGGAACGCTCTACTCCCAGATACATGAGAGCCTTGTTCCCTTCGGGTCTTTACTTACCTGTCACTTTCTCAGTCACCCAATCTAATACCACATCCCCCAGGCTCATACCTACTCCCATCTCCTAATTTCTCACTTTTCCTTAGCTCCATGAGGGCAGGACATTTTGCCTATTTTGCCTCCTGCTAATTCCCTAGCACCTGGCACCTGCCTGACTCTGGCAGGTGCTCATTCAATATTTGTTGAATGAATCAATGGATCCCCAGGACACAGACTTATCCCTCGAGCTAGAGATCGTGCTGCAATTGGATCACCGCGGGCCTATCATGCAAGTCCCTAACATGGCGCCAGAGAACTGAGGTAGGTCCTGTCCAATCCCCAGGGTGATAGGCAGAGAGCAGCACGGGCTACGGCGGGGGGCATGCTGAAGCGGGCAGAAGGCAGGACCCACCGTGCTGATGTGAAGAGGGAGGTTCTCTGTGTCTGTCTGCTCATCCTGCTCCGAGGAATCCGTCTCCTCCATTTGTTGCATCTCCAGCTCAGACGGAAGAAGAGCGGTCAGGTAGGGGATGGTGAAAGGCCTGGCAGCAATCACTGGGGGATTGGAAGAGAGGCCAAGAGCATTATGACAGATCAGCGAGCAGCAGCGAATGACAGTGATGGCTAACACGCTCAAGCACTTACCACAGGCCAGGCAGTGTCCTACAGGCTTTACATGTTATCTTTAATTCTCGCCTCCACCCTATTAAGTAAGAACAATTACCAACCCCATTTTACAGATGGGGAACCTGAGGCCCGGAGAGGTTACGTGACCTCCTCAAGCACACCGGAAGTGGTGGAGTGGGATTTGAACTGGGGCAATATGACTTCACAGCCTACTTTTACCAAGTACCACTAAAATCAGAGAGAACTGGGGCTGAATCCTAGCAAAGCATCAGCTTAGTGATCTTATACCCAAGGTCAGTTAACCCCCCAGCCTCATTAGTAGAGCAGGGATATGGATCCCTTCAACCTGAAGGACTCAAGTCCTGATAGCAGACTTGAGAACTCTCTGCATGGAAGTATATCCACTGAGCTAGAGGGCACTTCAGGTAAATGAGTGACCCAATTCCTCCAAAAAGCACCGAGGCTGAGTAGGAGAAATCATTAAATAAATAAATAAGTAAGTAAGTAAGTAAGTAAGTAAGTAAATAAGCAAATAAATAAATAAATAAAAAAGAAAGAAAGTCTCTGTGCATACTTCCATGGTAGAATGTCATTATCAGGAGACACTCTAAGATTATTTTTAAAATGGCTCAGATGTGGAGTCCTGCAGACAGAAAGAGCTAGGTTTGAATGCTATCTACTCTCCGTGTAACCTTGGGCAAATTACTTCATTTCTCTTCTCTATACGCCTTGGCTCCTGGAATGGTGGAAGTAACAGTTCCTAACTCAGAGGCTCACTCGAGGAGTTCATGAGATAACGTAGGGAAAGTGAGTAGCACAGTGTCTGGACTTAATAACTTAGCCGCTGTGGTTCCGGGGCAAGGCACACAGCGAGAATCCAACAGGAACTTGCTGACTGAATGAATCATCTAAACCAATCTCCCTCACTCCCCTTTGGAAACACTGAGGGCTCTGGAGAGGAAGGAACTTGGTCACACAGTGAAACGATAGTGCCGAGATGAGAAATTATATGGTGAGTCCTGTGAGAGGACGTAGTGAAGGCAAAACCTGGCAGAGGTTCTTTAACTGCCCTGCCCCCGACACCAGGGTCCTTCTACCACCAGGGCTGCCCCTTCTGCTAAATGAGCCTCTCTGATGCCTGGGGCTCAGTCACCCTCGAGGTAACCTCAACTCAATGCACTTCAAGTGCCCAATCCCAACAGAGGCCATTACTGTTTTGGAGTCATCAGTTAGGGACAGGCCCTTAAGACCTAGAAAAAGGAGCCAGAAATGAAGAACAAATTCCACCCAAGACAAGGACAAAGCTTATTCGTTTCTTCCAACGACACTGAGAGAGAGGGAAGATGGGGCGACGATCTCAAAGGACAAGCCAGGGTCCACAGAGGGGAGACACTCACAGGGAAACGTGCTGACGTCATCTTTGAAAAGACTCTGGGTCTCGCCGGTCTTGGCCATAAAACGGGTGAGTGCCCGCTCCACATCTCGTCTCTGGGACGCGGCCTTCTCCCGCAGGACCTGATAGTCCGACACAGGCTCACGGTACGTCTAAAGGGAGAACAGCAAAGACACTAGAGAAATACCAATGACTACACTGCTCTCCTCGGGTTCCTGCCTTGCTGTTGCTCTGTCCTCCCACCCTTTAAATGGCCCCTACGTCACTGAGAGCTGAGATCCCCAAGGGCAGAGGAAGGGCAGAAAGAACTAATATAACGATGATTAACATTTACTTTGAACCTTAAAAGTTAAGAAATATACAAACATTTACATTTATGTGATTGATCCCGGGCCTTCATTTAGCTCCAGCGACAGCTGGATTCAGGCATAAGAGACACATCCTGAAGGGAGAGTGGGAATTCCAGCCCCACACACCTGCCGGGGAAGCCCTGCCGGGTACCACCCAGGGGCCCTCAGTGTAACATGACAATAGAACTTTCTGACATGTTTAAAATCTTCCCGAGATGAAGAATTTAACAGGATTCTGAACACGCTGGTTAAAAACATTAAAATGCAAGATCTTACAATTATTTTTAAGACAACTGTTTGACATTTAAAAAGTTGGAAATTTAATAGGAAAATTTTAACGTAAGTCTTCAAATAATTGGTAGATGAGAATGAAAAAAATTAGTTTTATGATTTATTAAGGGCAGCCTAAGATCCTACCTATCTTTGTACTGTACCTTTTTCAACTATGAGAACTGTTAAAGTATCAAAATAAACTGAACTTAGAACCAGACCTCCTACTTCGTATTCCACCAAATATTAAACCAAGATTTCAAAAAATACAAAAGCTGAGGCTATAACGTGGCTGCCACTAAAAAGGAGCACCAGTTTCCTGAACCTTTAATAAGGGTCAGATGATCTTTCAACGTACATTGTTTTAGTACTGTGTTACATTATAACATTCACGTAAATGAGCAAACAAATACTGAAGCATGTGCTTAATACCGTACTGACAGAGATATGCTACAAAAGAGTTAGAGACTGCTGTGGGTTGAATTACAGCCCCCTAAAAAAAAGATGTGTGGAAGGCCTAACCCCCAGGACTCCAGAATATGATCTCATTTGGAAATAGGGTCATTGCAAGATGTAATCAGTTAACATGATGTCATATGAGTAGGGTGGTAAGAATCCGATATGACTGGTGTCCTTGTAAGAAATGGCCACGTGAAGATGGAGATACAGAGAGAGGGCCGTGTGAAGAGGAAGACTGGAGTGATGCATCTACAAGTCAAGGGGCGCCACGAACTGCCTAGAAACCACCTGAGGCTGGGCAAAGGTTTCACAGGGAGCCTGCCGACACCTTGATTTTGGACTTCCAGCCTCTGGAACTACAAGATAATACATTTCTGTTGTTCTAAGGCACCGAGTTTGTGGCACTTTGTTACAGCAGCTCTAGGACACTAATACAGAAAATCCTGGTCAAGAGCAATGGCTTTGTTGCAATGGTGGCTGACCACCTGCTCCTTTCCCCCCGTATCCTGAGGTGTGGAAAAATCTCCTGGAGGACTTGCCCCAACCCTGCATCGTGGCCATATCTGCACCGGGACGCAGTGTGGAGGTGGGGACACAGGAAGCGAGTAGAAGAGCCTCTGGGGACTCCTATGCACACTGTACCTTCCCAAAGGAAGGTGAAATTGCTAGAAGGCAAACTGGAACACGGAGGACATGTTCGGAAGACATCTGAACTAAGGAGGACAACTAGACTTGTCCCATACAGACCCAGAGCTCACAGTTATGGTAAGTTCCATTTCATATTACCGAGTTTTATTTTTTGGTTTTTTTTGGGGGGCCACACCATGCAGCTTGTGGGATCTTAGTTCCCAGACCAGGGATTGAACCCAGGCCCTCAGCAGTGAAAGCACGGAGTCCTAACCACTGGACTGCCAGGGAATTCCCCCAAGTATGTTTTAAGTAACTCTTTCCCTGATTTCAAAAATAACTCTTACCTATTATGGAAAATTTGGAAAACCCAGAAAAGCACACACAAAACAACAGTTACCTATAATCCCACCAAGAATTACTACCAGCATTTTGTGGAATGTGTCTTTTCTCTACGTGGCTAGGTACTTCTGTGTTTGGGTGGGACAGGCAAAACGGCGCCAGTTTCAGTTTATTTTTTAACTATATTTTTGCCAGCAAACTGGAGAAGATAATTCTCCTTTGCCAAATTGTTTTCCAGTGAGGAAAGACATTCTGAGTTCTGAACTACCCTGTGACCAACAAACTTCTGGACTCCAGTCTGACAGCCAGTAGAATGGAGTCTGCTTTTGCATCAGTCACAGCCCCCAGGGTGGCCTCGTCACTCACCGGAGTTTTGATGTAGGTGTGGGGGTCGGGGAACTCGGGAAAATGGCTGGGGATGTGTGGCGGGTGGGGTCGGTTCTGTCCTGCAGTGAGGGCCTTGGGGGTCACCGGCTGATTGGTCACTGGAGCTGCAACAGAGTCACCGGCGGTTACTCTTCCACCCAAGGCCTTGCGTCTCTACCCACACCCTCCTTTTCTCAAAGTAAATGCTGGACCTCAATGTTCTATGCAACAGGCACTTCGTACTTCTACCAATAAAAGGCCTTTAATGGCCTGAGGACCTGAAAAGGTACCTCCGCCCCCCAACAATGCCCGGCACGGCATGACCTGGGGTGACATTCCCATCTACAACAATCTTGACTGCACGCCTCTTAGGTCGTTGAGTGGGGGGCTGAGACAAGCTAACTACATAAAGAGCAGGTTGAGGACCTAAGGAAGTTAGGTGGGCTGCTAACTCCTTTCAAGAACCCAGGTAACAAAGACAGACACTGAGCCAGGGTAAGTTAAGTGAGGGCCAATGAAAGCAAGAGGGGGTGAAAATGGCACCTTTCACTGCCACTTTGAGAGGAGCATCTTAAAACGATGTCAGCCGGACTTCCCTGGTGGTGCAGTGGTTAAGAACCCACCTGCCAATGTAGGGGACGCAGGTTCTACCCCTGGTCCGGGAAGATCCCACATGCCGCGGAGCAACTAAGCCCGGGCACCACAACTACTGAGCCTGCGCTCTAGAGCCCGCGAGCCACAACGACTGAGCCCGTGTTGTGCTGCAACTAATGAAGCCCGCGCGCGCGTAGAACCCGTGCTCCACAGCAAGAGAAGCCACCGCAATGAGAAGCCCGTGCACCACAACGAAGAGTAGCCCCCGCTCGCCGCAACTAGAGAAAGCCCGTGCACAGTAACAAAGACACAATGCAGCCAAAAAAAAAAAAAAGATGCCAGCCTGAAAAGAGTGATGAAAAAAAAATCTAGTGAATTCTCCCCAGGTCCTGCAAACCCAAACTAGTTACTCCAATCAACTCAGTTTATGGCACTCAGTGTATCTAAGGCAGAGATCATCAGACTTTTTGTATAAAGGACAGGAAGTAAATATTTTAGGTTTTGCAAGCTGTGCAGCCTGTCACAACTGCTTAACTCTGCCATTATTGCATGAAAACAACCATAGATAATAAGTAAACATGGCTGTGTACCAATAAAAGTTTATTTACAAAACAGGAGGTGGACCACGTTAGGCCTATAGGCCATAGTTTACTGACCCTTGATCTAAGGAAGAACAAGCACTCTCACATTTTTCAAGTAGCATCGAGATGGTTTACCTTTCTGGTGACTGAACTTCACATACTAATCCGACTAGCCCAAATAACGATTACATGGTAGGTAGCCCCAAATGATGGAAGGGAGCCTGCAACGAGGCAGTAGCTACACACCAATCCCTGCCCTAGTCAATCAATTCATTCCACCAGCATTAACTGAGCACTCCTGAGTACCTCAGTTCAGAGTCACTTACGGGCAGTGATGACCATCCTCTGAGACCGTTTTGCATAAGCAGGGAGAGTGTCCACATTGAAACCTAAGAAACAGGAGAACAAAAATCACTGCCCAGACCACTGGATACTGAACATGGAAGGGGAAGTAATACTGTGGTGAAACAGTTTAAACTCCCAACTCAAGAGCTTTGCTGCCACTCAAAAGAAGCTCCACCAGAATTCGCGAGAGGGAGTTAGGAGGCCTCTTACAGGGGTTCAGAGGAACCCTCTTTTGATAACTCTCTCAAGCTAAAAGCAAACCAGGAGATGAATGAGGGGATTTAAGCATGCTCAGCAGAGGGGGCTGCCTCCTGGGGACTCCTCTCTCTCTCTCTCATGCCTCCAACTCAGCTGCACTGAAGAAACAGAAACTGGAGGTGTACTCACCCATCTCGACAAGGGTGACCACAATATCTGACAGTGTGGGCTGCGTCCTGGCTGTGTGCTCACAGTAAGACTTGGCACTCCTCCCAATTTCTGAAATGTCTAGGAAAGGATCAAAGGCAGAAAGTCTTACTCTCAGTTCCCAAACACTTAAACACAGAATTGCCAGATGAGCCAGCAATTCCACTCCTAGGTGTCCACCCAAGTGAAAGGAAAACAGGGACTCAGAGTGCAGCACTACTTGTGCATCCATGTTCATAGCAGCACTATTCACGGTAGACAAAAGGTAGAAATAACCCAGTGTCCATCCACAGATGAATGGATACATAAAATGTGGTCTATCCATATAATGGAATATTATTCAGCTTTCAAAAGGAATGACATTCTGATACAAGCTACAACATGAATAAACGTTGAAAACATCATGCTAATGAAATAAGCCAGACAGTCAAATATTTTAAGATTCCACTTATATGAGTTATCTAGAAAAAAAAAATTCAGGGCTTCCCTGGTGGCGCAGTGGTTGAGAATCTGCCGGCCAATGCAGGGGACACGGGTTCGAGCCCTGGTCTGGGAAGATCCCACATGCCGCGGAGCAACTGGGCCCATGAGCCACAACTACTGAGCCTGCGCATCTGAAGCCTGTGCTCCGCAACAGGAGAGGCCACAACAGTGAGAGCCCCGTGCACCACGATGAAGAGTGGCCCCTGCTCGCTGCAACTAGAGAAAGCCCTCGCACAGAAACAAAAACCCAACGCAGCCAAATAAATAAATAAATAAATAAAATTTATTAAAAAAAAAAATTCATAGAGACAAAAAAATTGATTAGGGGTTACCAGGAGCTGGGAGGAACGAGGAATGGGGAGTTACTGTTTATGGATACAGTTTCTGTTTAGAATGATGAAAAAGTTCTGGAAATGGATAATGTTGATGGTTGTACAACATTGTGAGTATATTTAACACTACTGAACTGTACACTGAAAAATAATTAAAATGGTAATTTTGATATGTACATTGTGCCACCAGAAAAAAAAAAAAGGTCTTATTATCTGGTTGTCAAGTTTTTGTTTTTTCTACCTGAAGCTGAACCTCTTTTCAGCCATGCTAAACTCCTTCAGGGGAAAGGGGAAGCATGAAGCTGGGCTCCATGAGTGGGTTTCAGAGGTGGATGGGCAGCTCCAGGAAAATTCTGAAATTGTGCTGAATTTTACATACAAAAGAGCCTTTTTCTGGGATGGGTCCACAGGTCAAAACCATTTTCATAATAAAATGAGACATCCTTTGACTTTTTTAGTCACAATCTCTCATGCAGTTTTCCAGAGGCTATGTCACCTATGATGACATCATGGCTCTGCTGGATAATGGAATGTGTGCTTGTGCATTCTTATGTTTTAAAATGTTCTCAGTTTTATTTTCTAATGTGACAAAAATCTCTCTATATAAAGCCCATGTATACAAAATTCCTTGGGGTCCTCAATATTTAAGAGTCTAATGGGGTTTGAGATGGCTGCTTTAGGAAAACATTGGGTATTTTGAAGTTCCAAACATCAGCTGCAGAGAGTCACCTCAACCCAGATCACGCCCTTCCTGGGGCAGCCCACGTCTAGTGACTGATCAAGACCAGACTACAAAGGCAGGGCTTTGGGGGACTGATGTCAGATACTCTGATGGGCAATAATTGCTCCAGAGCGCCCCACTGAGTTGGCCAATTCTTTGTTTGGCCTGTACTGCAGTTCAATTTCTCTCTCTGCCTAAACCTTTCTCACTTCCATTCATAGGGTTGATTCCGCTCTCAAACACCTTAAATACCCACAACCCTCATTCCATCCTCCCCTCCCCTCCAAAGGCCCAAAGAGGGAAATACAGTGTACATGCACAAGCCTATGTGAGACCGTTCCAGGCTCCTAAACCTCAAGATACTTCCTTTTAAAAGTGGGTTTTTTTCTTTTTTCCATTTTCTAAAACTTATTCACCCTCACTCTGTGTATCACATAATATAGCATTTGATTATATAATGTGTGGCATCTATTTCATGGGAATTAATCCTGACTCTTCAATGAAACTGTAAGTTCTTTGAGCATACAAAACAAACAGCAATAATAACAGCACCTACAAGTCATCGAGAGCTTACAATGTTCCCAGCTTTGACTGTTTTACATATACATCTCACTTATACTCAAAACTCCAGGGGGTACAAATTATTATCCCTGTTCACAAAGAAGGCAATTGAGGTTCAGGAGGTTTAGTGGTTTACCCAAGCTATTAAGTGGCAGAGTGATGACCTACACCCAGGTCTATCTGATTCTAAAGCCTGTAAGTCACTTAACAGTGTTCTTCTTTTTCTTTAATCCTCTCTAACACTATCACAATGCAGGACACAGAACAGATGTCTGGTTGACTCGAAGAAGGCCTATTGTTTCCTGGTACTTACAGCTCTGCAGCATCTCTGTCAATGTTTCCACAGATGCTTTCTCAGCACTCTCAAACCCTGCCTCTGTCAGCAGGGAGCTCACAACCACTTGCAGGGTTCGCCTTCGGGCCAGATGGTAGTTATCAGCAGGATTAGTGGACTGTTTACTTCCCGATCTCTGTGAATCAGCAGCCCAGAAAGAGAAAACGTTTTCATCCAGAGGACAAGGATGCAGTCACAGAGTTCACATACTGCCAATGGCAAGCAAAGGTTCTTTTGCTAAATACTTATTTATTAGTGCTTAATAAGATGTGGTAGTCCCTGATGTTTAGACTTACAGCTCTTGGCCAAATGAGTAATAACTGAGCACACCGGGGGCTCTAAATTCAGAGACAGCCTTTCTGCCTACCTAATACTTACAATTCCAATAACAAAACGGCTGTTTTCTACTTTCTATTTTAGCAGATTATCAGAATATGTAACTGAAGAAACACGCACGATGGGACTGAACTCATATCCATCTCCCAGAAAAAAGTGACCTCTCTCTTGTTCCTCCCATCCCCACACCATTTTGCTAACGAGGAAAATTAAAACAACAAACAACACATGATGCTAAGTAGAGGACCTACAAGTAGGAAGTATTTTGAAACGGGAATCCCTCCCAACTTTGGCGAGCCAATAAGAAGGCGAAAGCGGCCTCGTTGCACCAATCAGGAGGTGTTCCGGGCTCCCAACCCCCAACAGAGAACGGGCCAATCAGTATACAGGTCCACCAACTCAGGAGGCAACCGCCGAGTCTCGAGAAGAGGGTCACGTACGGCTTGAAAGACCCTCCTCCACTCAGCGCTCATGGTGGGGCTGGATTTCTGGGTATAAGATTGTAGCCCAGGCTAGGGGAAAGTTACAGAATGTCCCGACTCTCTCGGCTTCGGCCCCGCGCCTCCCGCCCTTACCGTTCCGGAGCTGCCAGCCCCGGCAGTGGCCGCCGCGTCGGCCATCTTGCTCTGGCGTAATGTGCATGAGCGCAGGGCAGGATGGGGCTTGTAGTCACGGGGCGGGGAGGAGCGGCTAGGGGGCGGGGCGACACGCGCCCCTCTGGGCTTTCCTAGGCCCAGCGGGGTCGGGAGGGTGTGTTGGGTAAGCCCGCTCACTTTGCCTTTTGTGAGCGGTGCGTTCAGTAAGCCCCGGAAGTGGCCAGGAAAATGAGCTCTCGGTTTTACACCTATTTTGAAGTTCAGTCGCTTTTCGTAAAAAGCACATCCCTGGAACACTCCAAAGGTGCTTGATAGCAACCTCTGCCTGGGTCCCGCTGGGTCCTCATCATTTACTCTCTAGGGGAGGGTCTGGGATTCTGTATTCTTAAAACCTCCAGGCGATTCTTCTGAGCGGGAAATTTGGGGAAACCTTGTTTTGTGCTGGCGGCCCCGCAGCCCACTTGGAACTGGATCCCAACAGCCACCCAGTCCAGGTGTTCCAACGCATCCCTCTGCCTTCTCGCCGTGTATTAATCCGTAGGTATTTGCCGGGCAAGCCGGGAAGCACCGACGGCAAGAGACTGTCCCTTGCCCGCCTTACTCCCAGGCCGTTGCGTCAACGTGGTGCATGTGGTTTTCTGCGGTTCACTCGCGGGTCAGCCTGTCCGGGAGTCCTTCGTGCACCACGCCTCATTCGTCTCCGTTTGCGGGTGTCTGGCAGGACGCAGAAGCTGGGTTTGAATCCCAGCACTCAGCAGCTGTGGGATTTCGGGCACATTACCTGATCTCACTGTGCCTCGGTTTCCTCTTTTGCGAAACTGGGATGGGATGGATAGCAGGGGGGAAAATGAGCTAATACACTCAAAGGGTCTATCACTGTGCAGACGTAGCGTAAGAGGTCAAGAAGCAGCGCCTAATGTTATTTATTTCCTGAGCGGCGAGTGGATGAGTGGAAAACGCTCACAGGCAGATGTCTGGAAACCTGCGCTGCGCCTGCCCGCGGGGCGCACCTGCGGCTGGGGGGCACCCCTGCCCCTCACTGGGGGAACGTGCAGCGGGATGTGCGGGCTGGGGTCGCTGCGCAGGCTGAGCCGCCGGGAGGAGTCGGGGCCCAAACCTTAGCTGAGCGGAGCACCCAGCCCCTTTGTCTCCCCCGCCCCCTCTTCCCCACTTCCTGCCCAGCTTTAAACTCGGGATTGGCGGCGCGGCGGCGACTTTGTAAACACGCCGCGCCTGCGGCGGTGGAAACTGGTTCTGTTTGGGCGTCTGGGGGAGGGGTGCACGCCCCTCGCCGTGGCTGGAGGTGGCGACCCCCTCCCCATCTCCCCAAAGACAGAAGCGAGAGGCGGCGGGAGAGAGTGTGTGCAGCCACAGTCGGTGCTCCGGGGGGCTCACCTGCCGAGGAGGTAGGCTCGAGGGCTGGAGAAGCCAAGACTGATGGGTGTCAGCGTCTGCCCTCTTCGCTGGGGCCTCCAAGCTGACGCTGGACACCTGGGCGGGGGGTCTGAGGTGGGGGTGGTTAAGGAGGTCATGGTGTCCTCATCACCTCCCGGTTGTCTCTCAAAGCTCGGGTCAGTTTCTTTCAGAGTTGCACGTGGCTGAAGGGCGGAGAAGCCCCCCAAAGCCCTGAGCTTTCTCTGTGTCTGCACAGCCACCCTCCAAGCTGATCTGGAAGCCCAGTGACCTCACTGGGCTGTCTGTTGTCGTTCTTCATACCTCAGAGGTGGGGTGGGAGGCGGAAGGAGGGCAGAAGCCGTGTGGGCAGGGAGCCTTGGGGTCATCCTGCCAGCCAGGGCCGAGGGAGGAGGCCAGAGGACAGGACTGGAAAGAGGGACCTCTCAGTGGCAGTCCCTCTGGTATCTGATGGGTACACAAGTGACGGCCTTACCCTCTTCTGTGTCTTTTCGTGTGTCAACAAGAGGAATAACTGAAGAAATTGGTTGCTGTTAATGAGGGAGCCTTAATGTATTCATTTGCAAACATTGATTGAGCACCTACTGTGTGTGGGATTGGATGGGATGCTGAGTGTGCAGTGATGTTATTCATCCCTAGTGATCTCGCCCGAGTCATAGAACAACAGAGACAAAGTGTCAAGTTGGGGTGGCTGGGAAGGCTTCAGAGAGAAGAAGACATTTGAGTTGGTTCTGAATGATGAATAGTCACCAGGTAGAGAAGTGGGGGGAAGTCTTTGTGGACACTTACTCATTCTGCAGAGCTGGACTGAACCCTGACTGTGGTGTTGGGTGTTGGGAAACAAGAGGGACCCAGAAACAGCTCTTGCTCTCTTTAACCCACTGTCTAGACCTGAAGAAGAGATAGGAATGAACTGGATGAATTCAGGGAAAGGCATGTTTCTGGGCTGGTCCCCAAGACCCCAGAAATTCCCAGCTAGGTGCAGCTGGGAGAGTCTACCCCAGGGTGATGTAACAGTCATACAATCTTTAGGCACACCCCGCCCCCCCGGTTGCTAGGACTGTTTCTTCTAACAAATCCTTGCTCTATGCCCCCCACCTCCATTCTCTCTGGAACTAGACATGAGCGAAAAGAACTGGATCTACCATTGCTTTCCTGAAGATTCTTCTGCTCTTTCAATTCCCAGGCTCATTTGAGAGATGGCTGACACGGTGAATTCTTTCACCACCTGTTTGCTGTGGCTGCACTATCTGCACAGGCTAAATATTGGGGGTATAATGGGAAACAAGTCAGAGCTTCTACTTCCCTGGGATTTAGGAGCAAAAGCATATCTGAGAATTCCAGCAGGATCCGTCCTTGAGACCATGACCTCCATGATCCCAGGTGTCTTTTCTTTCCCATTTCCTTCCTTCAAGGGTTCAGAATACTAGCTAAGGCTTATATAGCACTGTCAGGTACTCTTCTAAATGTTTTAGGTGTAATGTCTCATTTAATCCTCCTAACAGTTCTATGAGGTAAGCACTAGGCTTATCTCCATCTTATAGATGAGGAAACTCAGGCATGGAGGAGATAATTTTCCTAAAGAGGACAGGGTTGGGATTTAAACCCGGGTCACTTGACTTGGGAGACCCTGTTCTTAACCATTTGGCTAGCCTGCCTCCTTGACTGACCACATGGAATGTGCCCTTGAGCCAGGGGCTTGGGAATTTCCAAAAGGGAGGCTATGGTCCTGTGTCTCGGGTGATACAGAGAAGCGCAATCTGTTAGCTGAGTGTGGGCGCTGGTGCTGTTTACAGGGAGCCCCAGCAGGCCTGGAGTTGTGGGGACTACACAGAACTGGTATCCTTTCCTAATGGCCATGTGTGTGTGTGTGTGTGTGTGTTTTCTCCTGAGTAAGCCTCAGTCAACAAGAGGAGCAAACCAAGGTTTGATGCAAGAAAGATGCATGGAGGTGATGTGCCAGAATCTGGGGAGATGGGAAACCAAGATACCTCTTTTGCTGGGAATCTTTAAGAGCAGAGACCCTCATATTCTAGATTCCAAGGGGAACAATCCAGCTTTGTAGCTGAGTAAGGAAGATGGTCAGGGAGTAGAAGCAATCTTAAGATGTGCACCTTACTTCCTCACAGCTGTTGCATCCCAAAGCTGCATCCCAAAGCTGCGTCCACGCATCTGACCCCATCCCTCTAGGCAGACTGGGACTTGCCCATGATGCCAGCCAGTGCCACAGGGCAGAGGTTCCATGGATTCCAGCCATTTTTCCACTACTTTTCTGAAACTCTAGATTTCTCACATGAGCCCTCTAACAGATCTGGGGAGGCCCAGAGGCTGTCCCTCTCTGCCTGCAGTCAAACTACCTCTAGCCTCTGTCTTTGAGGGAGGGGTGTGGGTTGGGGGGATGGGTGTTGATGCTGGGAGTTGAGGGTAGAGGGTGGCCACACCGAGATCACTGGTACGCAGGATGTGAAGGTCAGAACTATGTGGACCTCTAGGCCACTCCTCTACACAGACACCCTCCTTCCTCCTCATCGTAGGGTGGGGTGCGATGGAAGCCTCGGCATGCCCCAGCCCCCTGCCCCAGGCGCTGTTCTCTAGGTTGAGAACAGGTTGTACTCTTAAGAAACCACAAGAGGAAGTTTAGGGAGGGCTGGGGGTGGGGAAAGTTCTGGGGCCCCTGCCAAGTTTCCCTTTCTCTGCTGAGCCAGAGGTGTGTTTATTTTGGTGTGTTTCTCTTGCCCTCAAAGACATTTAAATTTTTTTTTTTTTTTTTTTTTTTTTTTTTTTTTTTTTTTTTTTTTTTTGCGGTACGCGGGCCTCCCACCGCTGTGGCCTCTCCCGTTGCGGAGCACAGGCTCCGGATGCGCAGGCTCAGCGGCCACGGCCCACGGGCCCAGCCGCTCCGCGGCACATGGGATCCCCCCAGACCGGGGCACGAACCCGCATCCCCCGCATCAGCAGGCGGACTCCCAACCACTGCGCCACCAGGGAGGCCCAAGACATTTAAATTTTAAACCCTCTGAGTGTCAAAGAACTGTCAAGGCCTGCCCGTGTTTATGCGTGTGTGTGTTTATGCGTGTGTGCGTTTATGCGTGTGTGCGTGTTTATGTGTGTGTGTGTGTGTGTTTATGTGTGGGTCGGTGGGGGTGTGGAGGTGGTCAGACACCCCTGGAAATGGGATTGCAACAAGGTACTCATTTGTTGGATTTCACCTGGGATTTGTCCTAGATGGGAAAGGCTAACTCCACAAAGTCTTCTTTTCTCCTCTCTACCCTTTCACCTTACTCTTCCCCAAAGCGCTCCCTACAGCCCCAAACACGAGAAAAATGTGGTTATAATGGCCACTTAGGAGCTGAATGATGTTGCCAGGAGCTGTCCTAAGTGTTCTACCTGCCTTATCTCATTTGATATTCACCGTAATTCCAGGTAGTAAATGCCTCTATTCCCAATTTATAGATGAGGAAACTGAAGCTTAGAAAGGCTTAGAAGCTTGCCTGAGGTCACACAGCTAGTAAGTGGTAGAGCCCAGATTTGAACACTGGTCTATCTGACTTCGGAGCCTGTGCTCTTGATGTCTATTTAATCCTCAAATTAGAGCATCAACTTCCCCAACATATCAGACCCTGCACAATAGGAGGTTGAGATCCAAAGATGTTTTAAAATGGTGCTACTAGTGTGTGTGGGGGGGTAGTTTGGGTATAGAATTGGAAGAGAGATTCTCTGGAAGTTAATATATTAAAAAAAGATACCCGAGGGAAAGGAAGATGTAGTGGGTGAAAGGTTAAGGCCAAACTGGAATTTTGAAGCAAATGGGGAGAAGATTTGGGAGGGATACCGTAGCTGTGTTCAAACATTTGAAAGGTTGCCTTTGGTAGCCCCCAATTAGGAGACTGGTGGAGACAGATTTCCAAAAAACATAAGCACTTTCTAACAAATAATTGCCTAATCCCCTTCTGCAGAAGTGAGTTCCTCATCTAGGGGGGTCTAGAGCACATGCCTGGGAGGGGCTTCTGTGAGCAAGAAGGCCTCAGAGCCCCTTCCACCTCTAAGCCTCCCGTGTGATTATTGACCGGCTTCCCTCCCCATCTGTACACCAGGTGGAGCTGTTGCCCAGTGTGTGGCTCCAGGGCTGCTGGATGGGGTGAAGAGCGCCACCTGGTCCTTCAGCCACCAGCTGGTTTCCTGGGGCCTATCCCCCACCCCTTCCTCAGCCATCTACACGCCAGGGGTCAGAGAGCCACTTCTGACCCAGCACAGCCCCTGTAAAATGCTCTCTCAGGTTTCCTCTGGGCTCAGGCCAGAACAAGCAGGCCTCCGCCCCTGGGGCAGTCTCCCTTTCCCAGGTCAGGGATTCCCCTCCCTCCCTTCCTTCGCTTCCCCCTCCTTGACCTTCCTTTGCCCTGGAGATAGAAGGATCTGTGTCAGGAGCAGAGGGCAAGACCAGCAGCCCTTATGGGCGTGGCCTTTCCTAGCATTCGAGGGCATGACACCCATGTCATGTCATCTCTTTTAAGATACTCGAAAGCCGCACCTCTCGGAAACTATTTGCCCTCAGCGGCCTGACCAGTTCTCCCACCCTATTTAAACAACCCCAGGACAGCCACTCCTAAGGAGAGACAGCAGGGGCCCAGACGTTGTTCCTAGGAAGGAGGGGCAGCAGAGGGCTTGCCTGGTGCCTCGTTTGTTGACCCAGATCTGCTTGCTGTTCTCTGCCCCCCTCCAACCCTCGCCGCCCCTTAGAAAGGCCCAGGGCCACTGGGGCCCCAGGGGCACAGCAGGCAGAGCCCTACATGTGCCAGGACAGAGAGTGCAGTTCCAAGCCCTGTGGTCAGAGGGCGCCATAGAGGCCAGGCCCAGAGAGCAAGGCCCTCACCAGCATGTTTCAAGCACTTAGGAACTCACTACCCACCACCCTCCAACACCAACCCTGTGAGGCAGGAGGCCCGTTTTATAGAAGAGGAAACCAAGGCACCGAGGGTTAAGCAGCTGGCTTCCATGTACACAGCAGGACAGTGGCCGAGCTGGAAGTCTGACGTGGCCGTTTGGCTGTAAAGTTTGTACACATGACCACTAATCCGTGCTTTCTTTCATGGAGTGGCTCAGAGGGCCTGTGCTCTGTGCAGAAACCACCCAGGTTTGAGTCCTAGCTTGGCTTCTTCCTGGCTGTGTGAAACTCTGTTTCCTTACCTGTCAAGTGAGTGTAACTAGTCCCTACCTCACTGGATCATTGTGAGGATTAATGGTACTGATATTCGTCGAGTGCTTACAATATGCCAGGTGTGATCTTTCTTCACTGTAGAATTTTTTTTTCTTTTTTTTTTTTTTTGGCTGCACCGTGTGGCTTGTGGGATCTTAGTTCCCTGACTAGGGATTGAACCCGTGCCCTCGGCAATGAAAGCGTGGAGTCCCAACCATTGGACTGCCAGGGAATTCCCTTGCCAGGTGTGAAATTTTTTTGTCCTCACAGCAGCTCTGTGAGAGAGGTACTGTCACTAGGTCTTTACAGACAAGGAAGCTGAGGCACAGAGTGGATACACAGTGTGAAGAGCCGAGGCTTCAGGGCCCACGCTCTGCACCAGGCTTAGGAGGTAGTACACTCAAAGCCCTGCCAAGTGCCAAACAGGTCGTAAACCCTTATACGTGATACCTCTGTCGCCATCATATCATCATCACAGTCATCTCCCAGACTGAGGTCCTGGGGCTGGTCATGGAGGGCTATCCAAAAACAAGGGGGCAGCCCTGGTTTCTTTCCTCACCATCCCACCAATGACTTCATCTCATCCTCTTTTCTAGAATAAAAATCGGCCCACCAGTTCTGGCCTGTGGTCAGACAATTGGACAGAATAGTTGAAACTGGGACAGAAACTCCCAGTTCTGGCCCCAGTGCTGTCTGCTGCAGCTCGTCCTGCCTTCTGTTCTCTGTTCTCTTCCCTCCAGGCTGCGTCTCCTGGCCCCTCCTCTGGGGGCCCCGAGCTCTGGGAAAGGAAGCCGGAACAGGGCCTCTGACAGATGCAGACCTTGGGCTCCAGCTGGAGGTGTTAGAGGCTGTGGGAGGAGGAGAGGACTGGCCAGGGGACGGGAGGATGGGGCACAGAGGGCCCCGAGGCTGCCTTCCCCTGTCTGTTCTTCACAGACTGTTCTTCCTGAGCTCTGGTTTATTAAGCTCACTCTGCTGGGTGCTGAGGAATCAGCTTGGAATAAGACGCCGGGGAGGATTTACCCTTCTCTGGCAAGTGGATATCACAAGCTGTCTTTGGATTATGGAGGGGAAGAGTGCTGTTTCCTCCCAACACCAGGCCTCTGAGAGTCAGGGCTGCTTTTTCCTTTCCTTCCAGCCCTATTCCCTTTTCTCTAAGCAGGATCTACTACAGAACCACAAACTTGGAGACTGTTCAGAGGTGGAATCTATTTTCATCCCAGTAAGTGAGGACCTTGGGGTTACAAACTCTCAGATGTACTGGATGGCTGAGCATAGGCCAGGGTGTAGAACATTCTAATAGTTTTCCCAGGCCCTCTCTCTTTTTCTTTCCAGTCAACTGGTACCTGCTGGTCTTAGGGGCAGCCACCACCTTTTCTTAGAATTCTACCTTTAGGACCAGGCTGAGTTTTTCCTCTTGGGTCTCTTGGTCTCCAAGTCCTTTTCTGCCTGGGGCCCAGCCTCTTGGGTTCTAACTCAAAACTCTTTCAAACCATTGGACATGAGCTTGGTGCTTCCTGGGTAGTCCTCAGAAGTCTTGCATCTCCCCTGCTTCTCCTCTGTCGCAGCTTCTAGGAGTCATTTTTGGTATTCCTTGTAGGAATCTATTGTGTGGATTTTCTCTGAACCCTCATTTCTTCACAAGCAGGTGGCAGTGAAGACGTTGGGGGTAATAAGCGCATATGTTTGCACAGTACTTCCACGTGCCGGTGACTGTGGAAAGTGCCTACGTATAATATGTACCATGTGTAAATAAGTTTATAATAAATATGCATATTTATTAACTCATTTCTCATTTACTCATCACAAGAATCCTCTGAGGTTTCCTCACTTTGCAGATGGAGAAACTGAGGCAAAGAGGTTAAGTAACTTGCCCAAGGTCATACAACCAGTCAGTGTTGAGAGCCCAGTGCTGAAAGAACCCTGACTGGAGTCAGACTTTTCATGCACACCGTGTGTGTGTGTGTGTGTGTGTGTGTGCGCGCGCGCGCGCGTGCACTTAGGAGTGCCCACCCACCAGGGGAAGTGTGAGGGGACCCCAGGTTCCCTGTTGAGATGTCCTGAGATGTCCTGAACACAGCATCAGGGCCGGGCAGAGCAGGCTGGTAGGCCCCTGAACTGCCTGTGTGTGACAGTGTATTTGTGTATGATCTGCACATCTGTGTGGAGGTGTAATGGTGTGGATACGCATTCCCCAGGCAAGCCCGGGGCCTCCTCTATCCCTCAGTGCTCCTGGCTGGAGCTGCAGGCTTGTCTCCTAAGCCAATCAAGACGGCAGGGAAGGAGCAAGGAGCGCCCTGCCCTGCCCCAGCAGGCAGGTCAGGTGCTGCACACTACCCAGGAAGCAGGAGTGGGTGGTGGCGATGTGAGCTTTGCTAGGTGGGGCTGGGGCCCTGACCTTTCTGGGGCACCCTGGATGAATCAGCCCGACCACAGCTGCCTTAACTGCAATATGGTGCAAACAAGCTTTTCCTCCAGCTCCCTCCCCTCCCCCCTCCATGCTCATTTTCCTTTCCTTTCTCTCCTTGGCAGGGGTGTGCCACCAGGACAGTGGCTGCGGGCACACCTCTGGAGTTGGTGGTTAAGCTGGGTCCTGGTGCTGGACCTGCAACCTTTACCTTCTAGATACTCCATCCCAAAACGGGCAGCAGCTCCAGCCCGGGGTGGAGGCCACGTACCCTGCCCAGAGGACAGGACTGTGTAGATGTAGGACTCGTGAGTTCACCCACCTGGCATATCCCTCCAACAACATCTATAAGCCTCAGAGGTCTTGTCCATTCCTCATTTACAGTAGAGCCACATTTTATGCTGTGTTGGGTTCACAGTCAGTGTAAAAACAAAACACATGTCGACATTACTATTTAAGTCTCCTTAAACTGCTCCTAAAACACAGTATGCATGGCTTGGGCATTCTCTCCCATCTCTAAGGATCTCCAGCACAGCCAGTTTTCACTGGGACAGATGGCGGAGTCTTTGGTGGGAGATTATGCTGAGCTTGGGGAAGGGCCCACGTTGTATGAACAATACGTGAGTTTCTGAGGCTGGTTGGTATCTCCTCCAGTAGGTAATACTGGATTTGTGGTAGTTAAATGTGCACATTTAGGAATTCAGTATGCATTCGCTTATGGGTTCTTATGGGCTCCCTGGGTTGCAAGAAAGGTTTGAGTGACAGTACTGTGGGAATCTGGAGGAAGGAGCAGTTGCTTGTGGATGGAACCAGGAATTTCTCCTCAGAGGTGCCATTTTTACTTATTTAATGGCCGAGTTGGGTCTTCGTTGCTGCACGCGGGCTTTCTCTAGTTGTGGCGAACAGGGGCTACTCTTCGTTGTGGTGCAGTGGCTTCTCTTGTTATGGAGCATCGGCTCTAGGGTGCGTGGGCTCAGTAGTTGTGGCTTGCGGACTCTAGAGCGCAGGCTCAGTAGTTGTGGCACACGGGCTCAGTTGCTTCGCGGCATGTGGGATCTTCCCAGACCAGGGATCGAACCTATGTCCCCTGCATTAGCAGGTGGATTCTTTTTTTTTTTTTTTTTGCGGTACGCCGACCTCTCACTGTTGTGGCCTCTCCCGTTGCGGAGCACAGGCTCCGGACGCACAGGCTCAGCGGCCATGGCTCACGGGCCCATCCGCTCCGCGGCATGTGGGATCTTCCCGGACTGGGGCACGAACCCGCATCCCCTGCATCGGCAGGCAGGCTCTCAACCACTGCGCCACCAGGGAAGTCCTGGAGGTGCCATTTGAGAAAATGAAAAAGGAGTGGATTTGATGGGAGAATATTCAGGAGCAATTTTAAATGGTGGTTGCTTTTGTATCTTTTTACTTTTCTGAATATCTGAGTTTTTTTTTTTTTTTTTACTGAAAGCCATATTATAGAAATAATCATTTTTCTATTCTTAATTCTATGGCAATTATTTGGCTTATTTATTCTGTTTTTTTTTTTTTTTTTTGGCCGTGCTGCATGGCTTGTGGAATCTTAGCTCCCCAACCAGGGATTGAACCCGTGCCCCCTGCAGTGGAAGCGTGGAGTCTTAATCACTGGAACACCAGGGATTTCCCTAGGTTTATTTATTCTTTATATAATTATTGATTCTAAAATAACTAGCGGCTGTTTCTATAATCACTATTATTTCTGTAAGAATAATTATTCTTGGGCTTCCCTGGTGGCGCAGCGGTTGAGAGTCCGCCTGCCGATGCAGGGAACAAGGGTTCGTGCCTCGGCCCAGGAAGATCCCACGTGCCGCGGAGCGGCTGGGCCCGTGAGCCATGGCCGCTGAGCCTGCGCATCCGGAGCCTGTGCTCCGCAACGGGAGAGGCCACAACAGTGAGAGGCCCGCGTACCAAAAAAAAAAAAAAAAAAAAAAAAAGAATAATTATTCTTCATATGACCACTTCTTGTTTCTTTAATGGTTTAAAATCTCCAGCAACACACTGGGGCAGGGAAGTAAAACATGAGAAAGGGGAGAGGGCAGGGGCATTTCAGAGACCCTGTGTCTGCTTTAACTGACATGTTAGATCTCAGGCAGTAGATCTCAAACTTTCTGGTCTCAGGAACACTTTACACCCTTGAAAATTATTGAGGATCCCAAAGAGCTTTTGCTTTTCAAAGTTGTAGCTATTGACATTTGATTTCTAATAAAAATATGTTAAATGAGACATTTTAAAAATATTTATTAATTCCTTTTTAAGTAACAATAAAAAAATCATTGCATGTTAACACAGCAGCATATATTTTATAAGATAATAGCTATATTGACCAAAACAACAAAAAAATTTGAAGTGTGGCCTTGTTTTACATTTTTCGCAAATCTCTTTAATGCCTGGCTTAATAGAAGACAGCTGGATTCTCATATCTGCTTCTACTTCAGTCTGTTGCAATATGTTGTTTTGGTCAATTTGTATGAAGAAAATTGGGCCTCACACAGATACATGATTGGGAAGAGAGGACCTTGTGGACCTGTTCCAGGGGCTTAGTGGGACATGGAGCTGGAAAGAAATTTTGGGGCGATGGTGGAGAAGCCAAATGAACAGTGTTGGGTTGGGGAGTTTGGATTTATTTAGGAGGTAATGGGAGCCATTGAAGACTTTTGAGCAAAGAAGCGACATGATCAGAACTGATTTCTAGGGCAGTAGGCAAGAGAGAGTCTACATAAAATAAAAAAGATTGAAACTAGGGTGACGCAGTAGAAATGGAAACAAGGGGGCGATTTGGCAAAATATTTTGAAGGTAGAAGCAACAGAACTTAGTAATTATTTGGTAGGAAGGTATGAAGAGTCATCCACCCTGTGAAATGGCTCTGCCCTTCCCCTGTTAGTTACCATGTATACTTCTAAGATGAAGTATGTTGCCGTGTATTGTAGTTTGCTGCTAGCTCGCCTTCTCTACTACTGGGCTACAGTAGGTGGTGAGTAAATGAATGGAGGAGAATTGAAGGACTACCCCAGAATATTTCAGCCTGCGGGGCTGGCAGAATATTGGTGCTATTAAGAGAAATTTAAAGACCAAGAGGAAAAGATGTCCATTATCATTAAGTATCATCAAGTAAAGGGTGGGAGGAGATGTCAAGCTATTAATAGAGAGAAAATAGTGGGTGGACCTTGAAATATACTGTTCTCTTGGCAAAGAAGTCCATTTTCCTAGGTACTAAAGATTTGGGGAGAAATATAAAAAACATCTAGCACAGATTGGTCTTGATTGTTCTTTATTCTCAAGTAATTCAAGTTCAATTAGGACAATGTTTTTCAAAATTAGAAATGTCTTCATTTTAACCTATTTCATACGAATGCACACAGACACACATACGTAAAACAAGTTTCATTCACTAAGCAATACTTCCCCTCACTCCAGATGATATACTTTTGATATTTTCTTTTTTATTCTGTTGTTTCATTTTTTTAAAATGCTGGTCAAGATTAGCTTTATGACTTCATGACCCAGTAAAGCATCCTGACTTGCAATTTGAAAAACACTAAGTTGGCCAAGTATCAGTATTTTCAAGGTTCTGTTAGCAACAGAAACAGATTGTCCAATGTAAGGCAAAGGGAATTTATTGGAAGAAGGTTGGGAACCCATAGACTCACCAGAAAGGCTGGAAAACTGGAAATGAGCAGAAAACGACAAAGTGCCTGAGGGCTGGGCAAAAGGACACACAGCATGGTGGGAATGGACGGGCCGGCCGCTCCAGTTTCTGAGCTGCAGGTCAGGCGGGCTGGCTCTTGGATTTGCACTAGGGGAGAGGTAACCTCCTGAAAGGAAGTGACAGTGCTGTTGGAAAGGGGACCGTGTATTTAGCAGCCAAAAAAGAATAGTCTACAAAAGGGAACACGACTTAGGCACATAAAAAGATACCTAACAGTGAGTGGTGTCCCTACACGATGGTAGATCTAAATGGCTGTGTTCTTACCTGTTGGTGACCTTGCCATGTGGTAAATTCTCCCTTCAGAAAGCAGTTTGGCTAAAGGTATCAAATCAAATGCCTCCAGAATATTCTGCCCCTCTGCTTTAGTAATCCTACTTTCCAGGCTCTATCCTAATTTAAGTAATTCTAAATGTAGGAAAAAATTTTGTCCATGATGATCTTCATCAGGGTGTTATTATGTACAGTGACAAAAAATTGGAACAACTGAAATGCCTCCCAAAAGAGCATGGTTAAACAAGGTATACTATATCCAGTAAATGGAATATTAGGTAGCCATTAAAAATGTCAAATTGCAAAAATATGTGGTATCACAGAAATTACCTATATGTTAATGTTAAGGAAAAAAATCAGGATGCAAAAGTGTACATACAATACATTTACAACTGTATGTTTTACACACATACACATATATACACACATAGAGAAAAGACTGGAAGAAAATATACCAAAATGTGAACAGCAGTTGTTTTTTGAGGGCAGTAGAGCTCTGGGTGATTTCTTTTCTACTTTTTCCCCTTTTCTAAATGTTCCAGTTCTGCAATAACAAGAGAAATGCAAAAAAAGTCATGAGTTGTGTTTCCATAAGTATATAGAAAATCAGTCTTATTATTTTCACAGCATCTCATTGGAGACATTAGGTGCCACGTAAAAAGTTGGCACAAGGAATGCAGTGTGACGGCCCGGAGAGTGGCCTGGTGTGGCCTGGGAGGTGACAGCTGCCTCTGCTTCAAGTTCCCAACTGAGCAGCACTATCTGCCGACCCTTCAAGTTCTATGGCACCTATAAGGCTGAAATATCCAGGCAACTCTGGGGTGACAGCTTGAGTTGTCATGGCACTTGGGGGTGGGTCTTAATGTGAGATGTCTGACTTTCAAGATCCACTTACTCATGGATGGGCACAGGATGGATCTGAAGTAGGCAGCAGGTCTTTCTTTGGGGCGGGGGGGCTGCTCGCTCCTTGTCCCTTTTAGCAGCTTGGAGCAGCGGGGAGCTAAGGTAGTGAGCAGGGTGCAGGCTGTATCCCACAGTATCTGCCTTCTGCAGCTCAGCAACAGAGAAGGAGGTGGAGTCTGGATTGAGCCCCAAGATAAGGAATATGCTGCAGCTGACGGAGAAGATCAAAATACACAGCTGTGCCCCCAGGAGAATGAACTCCACATTCCATTCTCTGACCCCACCCCCAATTCTCACTTCTCCAGAGTGCCTTCACCCACCCCACCCCACACATGCACACTCAGCATCCCCATCGGCTAGAAGGGCCTCCCCCCAGCCTTGGCTTAGGTCCCTTAGAACTTCCCACACTCACTCCCCTCCCTTAACCAGAGGCTCCAGAGCCGCTCTCCAGCTGTCTGGAAGGGAGTGAGTGCTCCGGACAGGTGGCCGGAGGCGGATGGAGAGAGGCCTCATCCAGGGCCGGGCTCCACCTGCCAGACTGGGCCACCCTCAGACTCACACGTGGGCTACTCCAGGAAGGCCCAGGAACAGAAGAGTGTGGTGGTGGTAGTGGTGGCGAGTCTGGGGAAGCTGAGGCAGGACCTGGGGCAGCATGGGATGGGTGGGAGGAGGGCATGCAGTGGTCCTGATGGCCGGGTCTGCAAACATCTGGTTCTCACTGTGGGTGAGCCCGACCCTCCAGGAGCTCACAGTGCAGTAGGGGAGACAGACAGCAAGTACAAGATGTGCCGCCTGAGGGGGTCATTCCTCACCATAGTGCCCAGCTCCACGGAACCCCCTGCCAGTCTCCCTGTCTCCTGAAGTTTCAAGTTACTATCCCAGACCACTTTCTAGATGTGCTAACCTGGGATTTAAAATCAAGGAGCTAGAAGGAGCAGATATTTCTCTCTCCTGGGGCTGGGCTAACCCCTCGGGCCACCAGGAGTCATCAACACCCTTCTTCTATGTCACCCCCATTCCAGTTCCAACCTGCACAGTGAGACCCAGCTGGACCTGGGTGCTGAGGGGCTTCAGGGCAGCGCTGGTTCCCACCACCTAGTACTTCCATGTCCCAAAGATGCAGGGACTCTGGACATAACTCCTATCCTCCTGAGCTTGTACGTGGCCTCTGTCCTCACCTACAAAGGATAAAACCACGGGGGGCAGATGGGTGGGTGTTGGCCCTGACGTTCATCGGGCACCTTTGCACTTGGTGGGAGGATGATTGAAGGAGGAAGGTAGTGGGGAGCTCCCCAGGCTGCCCATTGGCCTGGCTGCCTGAGGGGAGGGCACCCCTACCCACCACAATGCCCAGGGAGGGTGTGCATGGGGGTTGCACCACCCTTTCAGTCCCTAACTGCAGGCAACCTGGCAGAGTCCCACATCACTCCACTTAAATGACTCCCTTGAGGTCACCAAAGCCCTCTAATGTCCCACATCTCCAGCAGATTGCTGGGCAACCCCCGCCCCTTGCATAGTCAGCCACAGCCAGCAGACTCAGCATGCGCATGCTAATACTAGCCAGGACCCACTACATAATTTGCAGAGCCCCTTGTTAAAAAATTATTAAGAATTTCAAGATGGTGGCAACAGAACATTAAACCAAGGGTGGAACCTTTCTGAGCGCAGGGCTCTGTGTGCCTGCATGGGTTACATGCCCATGAAGCCAGCCCTGAGGGTCGCTACCATTCATTAAACACTTGCTATGGTGCCAGACCCTGTGCTGGGTGCTCACCACGCATGATCTCATTCCTTCCTCTCGGCAGCCCTATTATCCCTTTTGTGCAGACGAGGAAATTGAAGGATTAGACAAGCCACATAACTTGCTGAGGTCATCAGCTCTTAAGGGCTAGAGTGGGGGACAGAACCCAGCCTGTCTGTCTACAGAGCCTGGGCTCTTAACCACCCTGGGCCGCTCCAGCCCACAGGGCTTGGGTGGTTGCTGGGCAAGGCAGCTGCTTCCCGTCCCCTTCTTCTGTCCTATCAGGGACAGGAAGGAAGATGAGGCAAGAAGCAGCAGCTGACAGTGCGGCAACCATGGCAGTGGCAGTGAGGGTGGCCAACCCAGACAGAAGTGCTGGGTAGAGACCGTGTGAGATGGGCCCGGGGGTTGTGTGAGCTAGAGGCAGCTGATAGACACCACAGCTGTGCCCTCCACCCTCTCGTCCAATGTGGGCATCGCTGAGCCCTTTCCCCTCCTCTCCGCTGATAGCACCTCCACCTCTGCTTCTCTCTCTTCCTCTTTACGGCTGTGGTCTCTTCTCCCCAACTCTCTCTTTCACTCCCTTTCCAGCCACCCTCCACTGGGGAGGTCACTCAGGGCTCTCCTCCAGCTGTGTCCTCAATATTTAGTTCCATAGCAGTAACAACCGTGGTTTAGTGAGCACCCACTAGGTGCCAGCCACGCTGCTAGGCACTTTATAGATATATAAACTTGAATTCTCTCCACAAACCTGTAAACAATGATTATTATCCACATTTTATAAAGGAAGAAACCGAGGCTCAGAGGGGCTAAGAGATTTGTCCAAGGTTACATAGGTTTGCTGCTCTTCCTCATTGCCTTCCCCGTAGGACGGAGTTGGCCTGATAAGGTACAGGTCCCTGAGCATAGAAGAGTCTTTTCTCACCAAGGAGAGAGTTTGAGAAATGGTCAATCCAAGGGAGGAATGAATTTTGTATTGTGAGTGAGGGAGACATTCACCTCCTTTGTGTTAGCTGGAGTGGCATTCCAAGAGGTGTCCTGTCTACCTGGAAGGTCCTCTCTGACACTTGGGAAAGCAGACCTGATGGAGTGAGGTGATGCGGAGCTGAAGGGCTGAGGATGCTGATGAGGAGGAAAGTCCCTCTTACACATTTTACCCATTGGCACCTGGCACCAACGAATGGACTGTGATAGGCATTGGGAGAGGTTAGACTGCTGTCATAGAGACCCTCCAAACCAGGCACCTAAACAAAATGGAAATTTCTCACTATAAGCCTGGGTAGGCGATCGGACCCCTTGTGTGTTGGGGACCCACGCTCCTCCCAGGCTGTTGCTTGTCCAGGCCCTTCGATGTTGAAGACAGCGCACCACCACATCCCCTGGGTCCATGACCCAGCCAGTGGGAAGGGAGAGAAGGGAAGGAGGGGGCACGACCCTTCCTTTTCAGGACATGACACCCAAATTGCCAGATCCCTTATCCCTTTAGCCAAAAGTTGGTCACCCACCACATTTAGCTGCAAGGGAGTTTGGGCATCATACATAGTGGAGCTTCTAGTATGAAAGGTATAAGAAGGGGAAATGGATGCTGCGGGACAATTAGGAACCTTTGCCCCAGGATCTAGATAGGCAGGGACCAAGAGAGCCTGTGTCACATGTGTGAGGATGGCTTTTCTACATGGAACCTGTGCGAGAAAGGTTCTCAGATGGACTTCTCTCTGGGGGAGGCCTAGGGCAGAGGGGCCAGCACCCCCGCCTTATCTCTAGTCAAAGGTAGAGGGTTTGACTCTCCCTCGCCCTGACCAGAAGCCCCCTGGAGGTCCTCAGAGCCCTTGTCCCAGGAGCACTGTAGGATGGGGTGAGGCTCATTGAAGGACACCACTCTTGCCCCTTTGGGTGGCCCTGCTGTTCTCAGATGGGGTAGAAAAGCATCATGTCCCCTCACCTCAGTGATCAGATGTGATCCTCTTAGGCATCAGGAGATGGAGAGTTACAGGGCTCTCAGGGCCAGGTTTCAGTCTCAGAGACAGAAAGTACAGAGTTGAGGCAGAAGTTTGAGCTTTGTCCAAAACAAGGGAAATGGTTCTCCTCTCTGGAGATGTGAATCTCTAGATGCTGACGGACAGTCTTCTGGGCCCATTGTTTGCTTGCTTATTCATTCATTCGTTCATCATTCAGTGTCTCTGTAGTGAGCACCTGCCTCAAATGCCCCAGGCGCTGTGTTCAGTGCAGGTGAAAGAGAAAAGAACAAGACAGGCAAAGCCTCTGACCTCATGGAGCTTACAAGCCCTCAGTGTTCCCTGTCCCCTTTCTGCCTCCCCATAGAGGCCAGGGCAGGCCAGGCCATTGCAGCTCTGAGAGCCACCCTTGTGGCTCAGAGCTCGAAAGGCCCAAAGGGGGCCCCTGAAAGCACATGACAGGCCTCACCTGGGTGCCATCCTGGGGCAGCTGGGCGGGGGCTGGGTGGGGGGCAGAGCAGGCATTGGAGTGGCGGTTCCACTTCCCTCTTACATACTAGGCGTGGAATTGCTTTTTCTCAGTTGGTGAGGTCGGTGACTTCTCTTCTTGTGCCTGGGGGACGTGTCTCCTCTCAGCCCCTCCTCCAGTGCTCCAGTCTGGGTGGGATCCTTCCTGCCATTACCTATGATCCCAGGAAAGAGGGTGGCGTGGGAAGTGGAAATCTATGTGGGGACACTTCCTCTCTGGGGCCTTTGATCTCTGAGCTCCTCTCTGGGCCCCCTTGGCCCTGCAGTCCTCCCGGCTAGTCCAGGAAGAGAGGCCGCAGGTCCTCGCCTCTGCAGAGGGCTGGCTGGCCCCCTGCTTCCTCTCCTAGTGCATCCCAGACCTGCCGTCCGCCTGCTCACGTTGGCCTCTCTCATTTTATTCCCTAAGGCATGGCCTTGCTCAGGCCCTGCCTGGACCCTGAGTGGACTCCCAGTGTCCCTTCATGCACTCTTACTACTTGGCGAAAGTTTGAGGCCCCAACACTGGTATATAAACCTAGGGATTTAGGCCAAATAAATAAATAAAACCTTCAGAGTCACATGCCCCCATCTCTGCAGTTAAGATGGTCAGTAGGAGGGCAGGGGTCCTGTCTACATTCCATATTTTTGGCCTTTAATGTAAGATTTGCACTTAGCAGGTGTTCAGTAGGTGGTGGGTAGTGAATGGATGAGTAGATGAAGACTGGCATTCACAGGAAGCCAGAGATATGGCTGCCCGATTATTGTAATATTGAAATACAGTCAATTTCCGTTATTCATATAGTTATGTTCTATAAAGTCGCCGTGAACACTGAATTAGTGAATCCTGAGCCATTGCTCCTAGGGGAACACAGGGCTGGGTTCCTTCCAGCCTGTGGTCCCAACATTTAAGTCAGCCAACCGGTGTACTTGTTTTATGTGTGTTTCTGTTTAAAGACACCTTATTTAATATCTGTTGTTGATTTGAACTCACAGCCCAGGACACGATAACTCACACCTGAAGGAAGCTTAGCTAATGCACATCACAGCCTTCTTGCGCTCAGGATCATTGGCACATCAGCACTATGCTTGGGGGCCTTTTTTTTTTTTTTTTTTTTGCGGTACGCGGGCCTCTCACTGTTGTGGCCTCTCCCGTTGCGGAGCACAGGCTCCGGACGCGCAGGCTCAGCGGCCATGGCTCACGGGCCCAGCCGCTCCGCGGCATGTGGGATCTTCCCGGACCGGGGCACGAACCCGTGTCCCCTGCATCGGCAGGCGGACTCTCAACCACTGAGCCACCAGGGAAGCCCTTGGGGGCCATTTTAAACAGTGAAATCAACAAAAAGGCCCAAAATGCTGAAAGGGTGGCACTGAATAGACTGAAAAAGACACTTGTTTACTGCACAAGAGCTGAAACAAGAGGGCAGAGCGTCTCCTTGTTCGACCTCAGCTGAGAACATGCACGTCAGGTGACTTGAATTTTTCACAGCTCTGTGCATGTCCTCGAATGACCGCAAAAGCGGCAGGAGTGTTGATTTGGGAGTTCCAGAAAAATGTTAGTGAGTAGGCAAGTTCACAAATAGAGAATCCATGAATACTGAGGATGACTGTACCTCCACACAGGTTGGTATATACCTGATGCCCCCGGGCCCAGCACTCCCGTGCAGCATTCAGCATCTAAGGCTGGGCTGCTGGGCCCAGCATGGCCCTCCAGCATCCGTGCTGTACCACTGCTGCCTCTCTTGGGTGGGTGGGTGAATTTTGATGCCCTACTGGAGGAGGGGTGAGGAAGCCTTGCCCTGCCACCCTCCCCCTTCTGCTACTTCCTCACTGCACATGAGGCCTCCCTGGTGAACCAGACCCACACGTGCATAAAGGGAGGTGGGGTGACACGAGCAGGCAGCCACCTGTGACTCCTCTAAGCCAAGTGCTGCACCAACACCTGGGGAAGACCCCCTGGTGGTTTGGGGGAGCCTGTTTTGGCCTGATCTTTATTTACTCCTCACAGAGGAAGTAAATTAATAGCTCTTTGTGTGTCTGTGTGGATGTGCGCGTGCCAGACTGTGTGTGCCTGCTGCACACCGTTAAAAACCATGGCCTGGCCCCAGAGGAAGTGGTAACAAAACGATTGTTTGTTTTATGTTCCATTTACACTCCCATCCCTTCCCCACCTCCACCCTTTTAATGTGTACCCAGAGGCATTCTTTGCCAGCCTGGGATCTAATCATTTGTTCATCCATTTCTTCTTCGTTCACTCATTCTGGTATGTACTGAAGCAACATAGTGCCAGAGGCTGGCAAATGTAAAAGACAGTGTAGAAGAAAGTGAGGTGGGGAAAGGGCCCTTTGGCTTGTGGCTGTGACTCTCTTCCTTTAAGGACATGCTCTCCACTTGGGAACAAGGGTTGCAATATCCCCAGTGTGCCTCTTCTCTGCTCCTGTGGCTCCCTGCCTACCCCAGGCCTCCGTGAGACTTGCCTCGATTACTGGGTGTTTCCATGACATCACTGCTCAAAGACCATTAGAGGCTTCCTTCCCAGGGCCTGTGAAATCACATTCGACTTGTCATGGTTCTCTGGTTCTCCTAGCATCTGGGCTCGGCCCACCTTTCCAGCCTTTTTACCCACAATCAACCTCTATCACTCTATTCCTGCCAACAAGAGTGCTGATACATCCTGGGGTGTCCCTGCTTCCATCACTTGGCTTACACTGTCCCCCTTTCTTGGGATGTACTTTGTCCGCCTCTCATCCACCCCTGCCTGTCCAAACTTGGCCATTCTTTTTTTTTTTTTTTTTTTTTTGTGGTACGCGGGCCTCTCACTGCTGTGGCCTCTCCTGTTGCGGAGCACAGGCTCCGGACGTGCAGGCTCAGCGGCCATGGCTCACGGGCCCAGCCGCTCCGCGGCATGTGGGATCTTCCCGGACCAGGGCAGGAACCCGTGTCCCCTGCATCGGCAGGCGGACTCTCAACCACTGCGCCACCAGGGAAGCCCCACACTTGGCCATTCTTTAAGGCCCGGTTTAAATCTACTCAGCTGCTCCCCCCACATATCCCACCTCCTGGGTAGCACATCCTAGTGTATGTTGGGTGTGGATGGGTGCAGCTTCTTGTCCTTACTAGACCGTGAGCTCCTTGAGGACAGGGTCTGCATCTTAGTTGGCTTTCATCTTCTTTCATTCATTCATTTAGCCCATATGAAGGGTGCTGTGCCTGATGACTCTGGGCTCCTGTCCTTGTTTCTCTAATGGTACCCATCCCTGCATACGATACCTTCTCGATAAATGCTGGTCCAACAAATGAAGCCTTGGGGTACAAGTTCTCTATGCTATGGGCATTCAAAGGTGAGGGAGACCAGGGAAGGCTGGGGGTGAGGGGAGGGCTTCTGGGAGAGCTGAGCAGTCTCTGGAGTGAACAGGTAGAGTTTGGAGGGTTGGGAGATGGAGGCAAGGGCAGGGCAGGAGCATCTTGACCTGAGCCCAGGATTCTTGCTGCAGGCCCTTACAATCATGCAAGTGTCCAGATCTGGGGAGGGCAGTGAGGATCGAGGCTTGAACCATGCACATCTGTGGACAAGGTCCTTCTGAGGACCTGATCCATATAGTGAAGCAAAGGAGGACAGAGAGACAGCCAAGTCTCCTGCATGTTGGGTCAGATGCAGGCACAGAGCAGGGCTTGGGAAAGTCATGCATTCATTCATTCAGCCTTTATTATTATTTTTTATTTTTATTTTTATTGTTTTTCGGTACGTGGGCCTCTCACTGTTGTGGCCTCTCCCGTTGTGGAGCACAGGCTCCAGACGCGCAGGCTCAGCGGCCATGGCTTACAGGCCCAGCCACTCCGCGGCATGTGGGATCCTCCCGGACCGGGGCACGAACCCGCGTCCCCTGCATCGGCAGGCAGACTCTCAACCACTGCACCACCAGGGAAGCCCAGCCTTTATTTTTAAGGTTTAAAAAAATTATAAAATGAATACTTGCTCAATATAGGAAATTTGGACAATATAGAGAAACAGGAAAAAGCTAGAAAAATCGTTCATAGTTCTTACCACCCAAAGACAGCCTTAGTTTACATTCTGTGTGTCTCCTTCTAGCCTTCTCTCTTTATTATTTAAATAATTGTCATGCAATTATTTAAACAGCTATTTAAATAATTGTTAATTTTTATATTTAATTTTTAAGGAAAATTCATTCAATTGAATAGTAAGAAATGTAATTATGAAAGTAAAACAGACTTTATCATTGTAAAAACATATTGTAGACAGGAAGAAAATAAAGGTGCGAATTCTGCCCCACCCTCCAAGTGCCATCCTCCGGGGAAAACCAGTGTTAAGAGCTGCTATGTGTCCTTCTGAACCTTTTTTTCTGTGCATATACACTCAGTTTTATTCTTTTAAAATAAGATCATAGAATACTGTTCATATGCAGTTGTTTTTCTTTTTACAAAGTTAAGGTAATTTTGCATGCCCAATGTTGCATATCCTTTTTTTAACAGCATTTTTTAATGCTATCTAAATTTACATATCTGACATTATGCAAAAAGAATCCATACTATTTAATGCATTACATATGACACAGTTATAGATTGTAATTTACAACTGTTTGAAAATATGGAGTAGTTTGCCTGAAAACACAGGAATATCTAATTTGTACATTTTAGAACATGACTGAAATATCCCATTGATTAATCAAAATGATTTTTTTGTTGTTTTGTTTTGTTTTGGCCGCACCACGAGGCTTGTGGGATGTTAGTTCGCCCACTAGGGATTGAACCCGGGCCCTGCGCAGTGGAAGTGCGGAGTCCTAACCACTGGACTGCCAGGGAATTCCCCAAAATGATTTTTAAAACTTAACATTTATATCTAGTTAAACTATTTCTTAAAAGGAAGGAGAGGAATTTCCCTGGTTGTACAGTGGTTAAGACTCTGCACTTCCAATGCAGGGGGCACGGGTTCGATCCCTGGTCAGGGAACTAGGATCCTGCATGCCAGGCAGCGAGGCCAGGAAAATATAAATAAATAAATAAAAGGAAGGGGAGATACCTTTTAAATTTTGTTTTGGGTATATAAAACTAAAGGAAAAAGTTATTATTCTAAAATCTCTCAAGTGAAATGAAAATGGCCTCTCAAGTGAATATTTTATGGCTAAAATATAAAACGTTAATTATTATTTTGGAAAAATTAAAAATTCCCAGACCTTGACTTCTATCTACATACCATTTTAAGAAACAGTTTTTTCTATGTCAATATGTAAATTTTTGAATACCTGTGTAACCGTTCACCCATATTTTATTCAGTCATCGCAGAATTCTCGCAGACCTTTCCTAAGTTCTGTGCTAGGCCCATGAGACAAACTGTCTGCCCTCTGGAGCTCCCAGGCTGGTTGGGTCCCTAATACCTGAGCAGTTTCCACTTAATAAATACATGGCTGGACTGGATTCTGTGCTGCTTGCAGTAGAAGCTTGCAAGAGGTGGGGGGCTGGGGGTGCAGTCAAGGAAGGCTTTGTGGAGAAGAGACATAGCTATACTGGGTCTTGAAGGACAAGTGGGAGGTCCCAGATGCAGAGGCTGGAGGACAGAGCGGAGGGGCCCCAGCAGTGATGTGACTTATTATCAGCCATCCTCCCAGCCCCGGTGGTTTCTTCCTACTTTTCCCTTGGACATGACAGATTCTGCAAACAAGGGCTCCAGCTGTTTATCAGGGGCCATCCCAGGGCCAGGGGCTCCCACTCCCTGCTGCAGAGGCTGCAGGGCCCTGATTATGGAAACAGCTGAGGCAAGGGACCCAGGGCAGAGGGGGAGGGAGAACTCGAAGGAAGGACGCCAGAGAGGAGAGGGTGCAGGGCAGGGGAGAGCCAGGGCGAAGGACAGGAACGAACAAACTGTGCCCCTCTGGGCTTCCAGGGCGTGCCCCTGCCCTCCTCCCCTTGGCGAGACCCTGCTCCATCAAGGCCCCTTCAGATGGCATCTCCTCTGTCTTCATTCATTCATCACACGTCTCCTGATGACAGCGCTCAGAATTGATTCCTCTCCTTTGCTCATTTAGCAAGTCAGCCTGTTGCAGTGGAAAGAGTGTGAACTTTGGAATCAAGAATCGTAGCAGCAGTAGCTACCATGTAAGAAGCATTTAACTGTAATGAGCACTGTGATGAGTGTTTTGAATCTATTTTCTCACTTAATACTTGCCAACAGTCAGTGAGGTGGGAATTATTATCCCCATGTAGTAGAGGAAGAAACTGAAGGCCAAAGGGGTTAATAAGCTCGAAGTGTCACAGCAGAAATTCACACCCCTGTCTGAGACTCAGTTTCCTCCTTTATAACACAGAGATGAAAATAATATCTTTTTCCCAGAGTAGCTGCAAGAACGAAATGAGGTAATGCATATCAAGCACCTGGTACATTCAATGAATGTTGACTCCCACCCTCCCCATTAGAGCCTTCACCACTATCATTCTGTACCATCATTCCTTGGTTTGTGCTAGTTTGAGTTTATATAACATGGTAGAGTGGTTAAAGAACATCCATTCTGGAGCTGGACTGCGTGGGTTCAAAATCTAGGCCCAGATCCATGACCGGACTCCAGTAAGTGACATTGAGCAAGTCACTTTAATCTCTTTGACCCACAGTTTCTTCATCTATAATATGGAAATGATAATGGTACCGTGTGTGTGTGTGTGTGTGTGTGTGTGTGTGTGTGTGTGTACTGATATTAACTAGACTGGAAACTTTCTGAGGGCTGGGTCAATTTCAGGAAGGTGTCACCTGAGTTCTCACTGCCTTGATGAGGATATGTGTGGCTAAGTAGTCCAGATAATGGTACGACAACAAGGACAACAGGTAGCCATATGTCAGTATTCTTCTCCCTATAAAAGAAGTACTTGGCTGGGCTTCCCTGGTGGTGCAGTGGTTGAGAGTCCGCTTGCCGATGCAGGGGACATGGGTTCGTGCCCCGGTCCGGGAGGATCCCACATGCCGCGCAGCGGCTGGGCCTGTGAGCCATGGCCGCTGAGCCTGCGCGTCCGGAGCCTGTGCTCCACAACGGGAGAGGCCACAGCAGTGAGAGGCCCGCGTACTGAAAAAAAAAAAAGAAGTACTTGCTTATTGTAGAAACTTTGAAAAATATAAGGAAAAAATGAAAATGAACCATGATCCCACTACTCACAAATAATCACTGTTAACATTTTGGTATATTGGTATATTTCTTCTCAGTCTTGTTTCTTTTTCTAAAAATTAATTAATTAATCTATTTATTTATTTATTTGGCTGCATCGGGTCTTAGTTGCGGCATGCAGGATCTTGCATCGTGGTACACGGGCTTCTCTCTAGTTGTGGTGCATGGGCTCTCTAGTTGTGGCGTGAGGGCTCTCGAGTGCGCGGGCTTAGCTGCCCCTCGGCATGTGGGAGCTTAGTTCCCCGACCAGGAATGGAACCTGCGTCCCCTGCATTGGAAGGTGGATTCTTAACCACTGGACCGCCAGGGAAGTCCCTCAGTCTTGTTTCTATGTAGACAGCTATCTTCCTATAATTGGAACCATGGGCTATATTACTGACCACATGCTATACTATATCCTCCACTGACCTGGTTGTATATAAGATGAGCATTTCTAAATGCCATTAAAATACTTTTTGAAATAGGGTTATTAATGGTATTTTGTTTCATTTTGTTTTACTGATGGAAAGACGATGCACTGAGGAGGTTAATTAATAAATTGATACTGTTCTGGAGGGAGGGAGGTCTGTCCCATTGCATATTTTCACCAGTGACTTGGGAGATAACACAGGTGGCATGTGATCAGCTGACCTCTTTGTGTCTTACTCATCTTGGTGTCACATACATTCCTGGGTCCAGAGCAGTTGTCCATTCATTCATTCCACACATATTTATTACATGTCCATTATGTGCCAGGCATTGTTCTGTGTACTTGGGATACATCAGTGAATAAAACGGGCAAGAATTCCTTCCCTTGTATAACAAGGGGTGGGACTGGTAGGGCAGACAGCAAGCAGTACATGCAATAAATAAGCTAGATTACAAAGCTCATTAAAAGGTGATAAGCATTATGGACAAAGCAAAAATATGGAGCTGGGTAAGGAGGATAGTATTGGAGAGGGGGACATTTTGCAGTTTTATGTAGGATGACAGTGTCAGTCTCACTGAGAAGGAAGCATTCAAACAGTGATTGAAGGGACTTCCCTGGCGGTCCAGTGCTTAAGACTCCATGCTTCCACTGCAGGGGGCAAGGTTTCAATCCCTGGTCAGGGAACTAAGATCCCGCATGCCGAGTGGCATGGCCAAAAGCAAAACAAAACAGAAAAACAGACAGTGACTTGAAGGTGAAGAACTGGCAGTGTAGCTATCTGGGGTGGGGGAGGGCGTATAACAGCAGAGGGAACAGCCAAAGCAAAGACCCTGGCACTAGAGCCTCTTAGAGTGTTTGAGGAATAGTAAGACCAGTGTGGCCGCGGTGGCGAGTCATTCTTTTTTTTTTTTTAAGAAGATGTTGGGGGTAGGAGTTTATTAATTTACTTATTTATTTTTGCTGTGTTGGGTCTTCGTTTCTGTGTGAGGGCTTTCTCTAGTTGTGGCAAGTGGGGGCCACTCTTCATCGCGGTGTGCGGGCCTCTCACTATCGCGGCCTCTCTTGTTGCAGAGCACAGGCTCCAGACGCGCAGGTTCAGTAGTTGTGGCTCACGGGCCTAGTTGCTCCACGGCATGTGGGATCCTCCTCTGTGTCCCCTGCATTAGCAGGCAGATTCTCAACCACTGCGCCACCAGGGAGGCCCTGTCGAGTCATTCTTGAATGAATGGCTGGACACTGGGAGGGATAACCAATATGCTGGTTTCAAGAGCCAGGAATTAGATCTCAACAGGCTGTAACTAATGATACAAATTTAATAAAATATAAACAAGAACAAAGTTGGCTCTGAAGTTAAAAAGGCCTCTGCAAAGCAAGTTATCTCAAGTCCCTCGTTAGTAGACGATAAATTACACAAGTATGGGATAAGTGAGATATGGCTTATACGTTATAAATATTCATTTATTCAGCATGTATTTATTGAATGTCCACTATGGGCCTGGACTTGTCCTAGGTGTTGGGGATTCAGAACAAGCCAAAGCCCCTGCCTTCATGAAGCTTACATTCTAGTGGGTAGAGACTGACACTGAGCAAACTCAGAGACGTAATGTGATACTGGGTGGTGATAACTGCTGAAACCAAGAGCAGTGAACCATGGTTCACAAGAGAACTGTGGTTTAAGTTGAGTCTAAATTCATTGAGTCAACTGTGTGATGCAGTCGCCAAAAAGCCTAATTCCATCTGTGGTTGTGTGAACAGAATGCCCAGCACTAGAGAGGTTGTGTTCCCCCTGCTTCTGATTGTCAAGCCGGACCTGGAGTATTGCATTTACATTCTAGAAGGACACTGACAAACGTGAACTTATTCAGGGTAGAATAGCTAAGATCATGGGAGGGGTGAGGGTAGAGGTGCTATAACACCATCCAGAAGACAGGACCAGAATCAGTGGGTAGAGGTTCCAGAGGGTAGGTTTCAACTCAGCAAGTTGAGGAGTTTTCTAGTGGTCAGAACTGACCAGTAATGGAATTGGCTGTGAGAGAGGATGAGAGTCCATTTTCCAAAAGTATTCAAAAAGAGCCTGGATTCACCTGTCTCAGGATATATATGAGGATATAACGAATCTGGTAGAAGCTTGGATTTAATCTGTATGGCTCCTTCAAGTTCCAGGTCATACTGTCCATGAGAAGAAGAAAGGATTTTCTGCATATAACTTGTAACATAGAGAATTCCACATCAGCCACATATTATTTCCACAATAATTTCCACAATAGCCAACAACCACCAAGGGTATAAGTAGAATCTCAACATGCAAGAATCAGAAGTTTTGAGAACTCTTTCACTCATCACTTTAGTTTGGTGTCCAGATCTGGGCTCCAGAAGCTTTGGAGGGTTAAAAAAAAAAAAAAAAGTTCAACAGGAAGGCCTTGGGCTGGTCAGTGGACTTCTCCCCCCTCACCTTTTTATTTTGATAATTTCAGATAAAGAAAAGTTGCAAGAATTGTACAGAAGATCCTCATATAGTCCACGCAGATTCCCCAGATGTTAACATTTTATTACATTTGTTTTGTCATTCTATCTCTCTAACTCATACACACACACACACACACACACACACACACACATGCATTGACTGTAAACTGAAGACATAATGTCCCTTTACTCCTAAACACTTTAGTGTGTATTCTTAAAACAAGGTCTTCTCTTACATAACCTGAATGGAATGATAAAAACCAGGAAAGTAACACTGATACAATACTAGTATCTAATCTACAGACTTTATTCAAATGTCACAACAGTCCCAATGATAAGCTTATAGTCGAAAAAGAAAAAAGTCCCAGACCACATGTTGTATTCAGTTGTCATGTCTCTGTAAGTTTCCTTTAACCTGAAATGGTTCCTTAATTTTTCTTCGTCTTTCATGACGTCAACGTTTTTGATAGGTAGGTAGTGGCCTCCCTCTCTGAGATGGTCAGGGCCTGAGAGTGCCCATCTTCCCCCACCACCTCAGTATATACTGATCCATACTGTGGGTCCTCAGTTCTCTGGTGGGGGTGGGGGATGGGATTCAGGTCTTTTATGTTCACTGTTTCCTCCCTTCCCACCGGATCCTCTGGCCCCTTGTACCTTAATCAAGCCTGAGTTTCTCAGAGTGGGGCCCAGTGTGTGAAACTGTACGAAATTTATCAACATCTGCGGGGTGTGTCAAAAATACACAAGCCAGGACCCCCCTCCAGACCTCCTGAATCAAAATCTTTGGTGGGGAGACCCAGAGCCTGCCTCTTTAATAAACTTCCCAGTGATTCTTACAAGTTTGAGAATTGCTGTTGAAAGCCCTCATCGGATGATTATAAAATGATGGATTGACTGACCCCATTGACTGCTTGGATGAACAGCGGAGGTGTGTTTCTATGGGGCACAGACCAAGAGGAAAGTTTAAGATTTTCCTGCCAATTTTCACAGATCTATTTTTCTGTCACCTAAAACTACTCTAAAAATAAAGTCTATTCTTTTTTTTTTTTTTTTTTTTTTAATGAACGTTATTGCCCACAGAGTAACTAAAGAATGTTGTGGAATGTTGTAGGACTGAAAAACAGAGCGTATGGTGGGCAGGGACTATTTCTACTCAAACTTCCCTCTCTGCAGCATGTCCCATCAGAATCAGAGGGAAATCGGCAGGTCCCTGACCTGGTTCCAACACCACCACCCCCACCCCCCGACCCCTTGCCCAAAACTCTAAGAGCCTGGGGGTAACAGGAGACAGTTGCTCCACACCCCCAGAGGAGTCCAGCTGTTTCCTCGCCCCTCTGTTCAGCCACCTGAACCCATTCACAGTTTTCCTGTCAGTTAACCCGGCCGCAGGGCAGTGTGGGAAGGGGCCCCTCCAGATGGGGTGGGGCTGTGTTTCATTTACTGGTGTCTTTCCTCCGGCCTTAGCTGAACAGGTGCAGGCAGAAGCAGCTGGGTGAGATGAGGACAGCCTTCCTCTCCTTTCCTTTCTCCTCTCCCTCCAACTCCCTCCTCCAACCCAGCCACCCTGAAGCCACATCCAGTTTCCTCCCCAACATTCAAAAGCTTTTCTCCCCCTACACGTCCACCCTCCATCCATCAAAGGGCAGCACCCCCTGGGGAGGGGTTGCTTTAACTGGCAGGGGACATGGTTAAGGGAAAGTGGAAAGCAATAGGTTTGCACTGCCACCTCCCTTTCTGTTCTGGTGGGTTTTGTTTTGTCTTTTTAAGAAGGCAAGGTGGAGAGAGGGAAGTGGTGTCTTAGGAAAAGAGGGGAGGGCTGTTCCCGGGCCTGGGTTGCTGACTTTACCTATGGCCTCTAAGGCATTGAAGAAGCCTGATTTTGAAGTTGGCCAACCTGTCCCCTTCAGGGCAGACTCCTCCCTGTCTCCTCAAAGAATGAGACTGGTAGTGATGGGGAATCAGACTCATATCCACATTCTAGAACAAAGGTACTTGAAGTTGAGTGTACATCCACATCCCCTGGAGGGCTAGTTAAACTGAGATTCTGATTCAGCAGGACTGAGATGGGGCCGGAGAATTTGCATTTCTGATTTGTTTCCCAGTTGATGCTGCTCCTGCCGGCTCAGGGACCGCACTTAGAGAACCAGTGTTCTAGGGCTCCCCTTAAGACTTCTGATAAGTGGGCTCTGCCTAGCCACCGCTGGGAGAAGAACAGGTCACTCAAGGAAGTTGGGCCCCCAGCGGTGGCTTATCACTGAGGCTCAAATCACAACCCTCCCCCCTTGCAGTTCTGTGTGATTTAGCTCAGTTTGGATGGGACTGTGGCTTAAGGGAAGAGGACGGAAAGAAGACCCTGTCTGTCTGCTTTCTCCTCACTCCCATGGCCAGTCCCCTTCTAAGTGATGCCTCCTGCCATCTTGAATCTTTTGTTCCCATATCTTCTTCCCTGCCAATTGTAGGGAAAGAGATGCCCCTGTGTTCTCTGAAGCTTACCCTTCAACTATCTGCTATGGAATATTAGGCAGCTGTTCAAATCATGAATTTAATCTCTATGTAGTGACGTAGGAGTGATCTACCATGACATAGTTAGTGTAGAGTGAAACTGCTCAACTCTAGGTAGAAAATATTCCTGCTTTTGTAAAAAACCACCAACCATAAAATTATAAACGAATATAGACATAGGTATTTCCATGCATTCAGACAAAAATAAAGTCTGGAAGGACCCTTTCCAGACTGCCAACAGAAATTAGCTCAGGAAGATGGGAGATTTCACTGTTTACGTTCTCTAATCCTGTATTTTAACAAGCCTATCTCACTCTAATTTAAAGCCAGTGACCTACTGTATAGCACAGGGAACTCTACCCAATATTCTGTGATAACCTATATGAGAAAATCTAAAAAAGAATGGATATATGTATATGTATAACTGAATCACTTGGCTGTACACCTGAAACTAACACAATATTGTAAATCAACTATACTCCAATCAAGTTAAAATATTTTTTAAAAAGCCAGTGAACTGCAAATAATAGAAAATGGCACAGCTCTGGAAAGCTGTACTATGAACTATCAACAGTAGGAAGTAGGAGGTAGGGCTGAGGGGTCTTTCACTGCACACGCAAACACACACTGGACTGTTTGAATTTGTTAAAAGGAGGATTATAAGTTTTTTAATTAAAAAAGGAAACATAGGCATTAAAGGAAATAGATGGCCTCCCCTTCTCCTCCACCCTTTCCCTGGCAGCCCCTGGCTCGCCTGTGCCAGCTGCTGCCCCAAGCCCTCCGCACTCCTCCAGCTGCTGTGCCATCTCATTCCTTCCTGTCACCATCAGATTTCTCCACCGAGTGGCCTGCACTTGCTGCCTCCATTTCTTCAAGAGCCATTCTTTTGATTTTAAAGAAACATTACATGTTTTTGTTTGCCGATGGCCAGCATTCCAAAGAAGAAAAAAAAAATCCTCATAGCCTTAAAACAGCGTCCACAAACAGGGCTCGATCTGGTCCAGTCCTATCTGCTTCTCACTGCACCCGCATGTCCTTTCATCATTGTAATCTACACAAATGCTATTTTGTGTCCTGAAATTGTTTTACGTCACCTAATTTTGTAAGCCTGTCTGTGTATGGACACAGCATCATTTCTTCTCTGAATGGTACTATGGTTGTTTAACCAGGCCCTGATTGTTAGGCCTTTGGGTGGTTTCCAGTTTTTTGCTATTTATTCATTCATGATTTAACCCCCTTCTTTTGGGCCCCGCCTCCTGCCAGCCTATAAAAACTGCCCTCTTAAAGGTCACTGCTGTCTGTCTTCCCTCCAGATCTACCAGCCTCTTCTCAGTCCTTGACTGAGCCCTTGTCCCGACTTTAATTGAACTTGGCCTTGTTAACCATCCTCACTGCCACCCACCAGCCCATCCATCAAACCCTTCGTGAAATTCCAGCCTCCCTTCATTGGCTTTTGTTTTTTTCTTTCTTTAATCTTTTTTTCTTTCACATACAGACATTTTTACATTTTCATTGTAAAAAAAAATAACATCACTAATAAATGGGTAATATAGAAAGTAAAAATACATTTTATTTTAAATTTCTAAATTGAATTATGAATTATATGATTTGAAAGAACATGAATGCATATATATGAATATATGTATGTGTATATATGTAAATTATAAAGCAGAAATACAGCATCACCAATTCCACGAACGCTTCCTGTGTCCCCCTTTTGCATCATCCATCTAATAAACCCCACTGAGATACTCCAAATTTTGTTTATTTTATCATTCTCCTAATTAATTTTAATAAGTTGTCAATTTGAAGGGGTTATAGCTAGACAAACGTATCATCTATCTATAATAACATTGTTTCCTTCCAATTCTATACCTTTATTTTCCTTTGGTGTCTGCTTTTGCTAGGACATCCAATTCACTGTCAACTAGAAGCAGGAATAGCAGACGTACTTGACTTCTTCCTGAATTTAAAGGAAATGCTTCTAATGTTTTCCCACTAATAATAAGGATTGCTGTAGGTTTTTGGCAGATGCTCTTTAACAGATTAAGGAAGTTTCTTTTTATCTCTAGTTTATTGTTAGATTTTATGAGGGCTTCCCTGGTGGCGCAGTGGTTAAGAATCTGCCTGCCAATGCCGGGGACACGGGTTTGAGCCCTGGTCCAGGAAGAGCCCATATGGCCGTGGAGCAACTAAGCCTGTTCGCCACAACTACTGAGTCTGCCCTGTAGAGCCGGCGAGCTACAACTATTGAGCCCACGTAATGCAACTACTGAAGCCCGCGTGCCTAGAGTCCATGCTCCACAAGAGAAGCCACCGCAGTGGGAATCCTGTGCACCATAACGAAGAGGAGCCCCCATTCGCCACAATGAGAGAAAGCTCACGCACAGCAACGAAGACCCAATGCAGCCCCAAAAAAAAAAAAAAAGTTTTTATGAAATGCTTTTTGTACATCTATTGAAATGATCTTATGGGCTTTCTTTTTCATCTATATATGCTATAAGTTACATTAATATTTTTATGTTAAACTTTCCTTGCATTTCCAGGATAAATTCAATCAGAACATGATATATTATCTTTTTTATATACCACTGGGTTTGATTTGCTTATATTTTGAACAAGGTATCAGCATCTATGGTCATATGTGATATTAAGCTGTAATTTTTCTTTCTCATATTATATTTGTCTAGCTTGGAATTAAGGTTTTCCTAACCTCATTGAATAAGTTGAAAATATCTCTTCCTTATTAAATTTCTAAGAAAAGGTGGTATAAAATTGGAATTGTTGTTTTCAGTGTTTGGTAGAGCATTCCTATAATACCTTCTGGGTTGTAGGAAGATCTTAAAGTACTGATTCAAATTTTGTTTATGGCTATATGTAAGGTAACCATATGCATTCTGGTTTGCCTGGGCTAATAAATCTTAGAATTTATTCTGCTACTCTTTGTTTAACTTCCTAACTTCTATCCTTGATTTATCAATTTTGAATTCTTTTTTCTTTTCTAATATATGCACTTAAGGCTATATATTTCCCTATAAGTGTTAAGTTGCATCCTGTAAATTTTTTTCTTTGTTAACCATACTTGTAATAAAATGCACAGATCTTAAGTATACAGTTTTATGAATTTGGGTACAGTAAACACGCACATTACAATCATCCAAATCAAGATATAGGATATTTCCCTCATCTGAGAAAGCTTTCCTTTCTCTTGGGTAGGTACCTACAAGTAGAGAAGCTGAGTCTTAGTGTAGGCATCCCATAAGTTCTACCGTGTGATATTTTCATTATCATTTAGTTCTGGTTCTTAACAAGTTTCCATTAAGATTTTTTTCTTTGACTTTTAAGTTATTTGGAAGTGTGTTTTTAAGTTTCCACATGTGGGACTTTTTGTTGTTGATGATGATTTCTAACTTAATTGCATTTTGCATTTATAACACTCATTTTTTGAAGTGTTTTGAGACTTGCTTTATGACTTATGTTGTAAATTTCAGTGCTTAAAAAGAATATGGGAACTTCCCTGGTGGTCCAGTGGTTAAGGCTCCATGGTCCCAATGCAGGGGGCCTGGGTTTGATCACTGATCAGGGAACTAGATCCCACATGCATGCTGTAACGAAGAGCCCACATGCCACAACTAAGAGTTTGCATGCTGTAACTAAGAGCCCGCACGCTGCAACTAAAGATCCTGCATGCCACAATGATGATCCCGTGTGCCACAACTAAGACCCAGTGCAAATAAATAAATAACTATTAAAAGAAAAGAATATGTATTTTTCAATTCACACATACACACATATATACATTTATTTAACAAGTTTGATAATATATACACACACATACACATATATAAATAGATATACAAATATATTAGATGCATACATACAGATATAGGTCTCAAGCTTGTTAATGGCATTGTTCAGATCTTCCAAATACTTTCTGATTTTTGTCTGTCTGATCTATCAATTACTAAAAAAGATGTATCGGGCTTCCCTGGTGGCGCAGTGGTTGAGAGTCCGCCTGCCGATGCAGGGGATGCGGGTTCGTGCCCCGGTCCGGGAAGATCCCACATGCTGCTGAGCGGCGGCCCGTGAGCCATGGCCACTGAGCCTGCACGTCTGGAGCCTGTGCTCCGCAACGGGAGAGGCCACAACAGTGAGAGGCCCGCGTACCGCAAAAAAAAAAAAAATAAAAAAAATAAAATAAAATAAAATTAAAAAGATGTATCGATATTAAAATCTCCTACCCCAATTGATAAATGGTGGATTTATCAATTTCTCCTTATAACTTTGTCAAATTTGGCTTTATATATTTTGAACCTTTGTTATTGGGGATGTACAGATTTAGAATTATTATATATCATTCTAGTAAACAATATTATTGTAGCAAATTTTCAAGTCATCCTATAGTGACTATCTCTTACAATGCTTTTTGCCTTAGCACCTATTTTATCTCATGTTACTATTTGGCGTCAGCTTCCTTTCAGTTAGTATTTATTTAGTATATTTTTACCATCATTTAACTTTCAGCCTCTCTATATATTATTTCTTTTCTATCAATGCTTTTAATGAGGCCTAGATTAGAAATCAGAAGACCTCTGTTCTAGTCTCATCATTCAGTTGGGTGTAAGAATTCTTGCATTGCACACTCCCCTTCACCAGTGTTGTGAGATTCAAATGAGATAAGATATGTGAAATCACTTTGCAAACTTTAAAGTATTCTGCAAATTATTGTCTTAGCCACCTAACAATGAGCGTCCTCAAAAGCTTGCTTAAAGCCATAGTGGTTAAGAGCTTAGTTGGTTAACAGAGTCATGCTTTTGCGTTTGCAAATACTATTTCATAGGGCAGTTGCAAGATTAAATGTATTGGGGTGGTGGTGGTGGTGGTGGGATGAATTGGGAGATTGGGATTGACATATATACACTAATATGTATAAAATATATAACTAATAACCTACTGTATAAAAAAAATTCAAAAAAAGATTAAATGCATTAAAAGTACTAAATTATGTGGGGCAGAGTGAGTGTTCAATAAATAGTAACTCAATATTTTTATGATTATGATTATTATGTTGCTTTTGCTTTTACCTGAATTCTAGCTCAACTTACCAGTGTATGACCATACGCAAATTCCTTAACCTCTCTAAGCCTCAGCTTCCTCATCTTTGAAGCTAGAATAATAATAACTACTTCATAGTGTTGTTCTGAGAATGATGTAAAATGATGATGAAAAGAGCTTGGCACTGTGCCTGGTTACCGTGATCTTGAGGATCTCTTCTGCTATTATAGTTCTTTTTAAAAAATAATTAATTAATTAATTAATTTTTGGCTGTGTTGGGTCTTTGTTGCTGGGCATGCGGGCTTTTCTCTAGTTGCAGAGAGCAGGGGCTACTCTTCGTTGCGGTGCATGGGCTTCTCACTGTGGTGGCTTCTCTTGTTGTGGAGCACGGGCTCTAGGCACATGGGCTTCAGTAGTTGTGGCATGTGGGCTCAGTAGTTGTGGCTCAAGGGTTCTAGAGTGCAGGCTCAGTAGTTGCGGCACACGGGCTTAGTTGCTCCACGGCATGTGAGATCTTCCCGGACCAGGGCTCAAACTTGTGTTTTTTTTGTTTTTTGTTTTGGTTTTTTGCGGTACGCGGGCCTCTCACTGTTGTGGCCTCTCCCATTGCAGAGCACAGGCTCCGGACGCGCAAGCTCAGCGGCCATGGCTCACGGGCCCAGCCGCTCTGCGGCATGTGGGATCTTCCCGGACTGGGGCACGAACCCGTATCCCCTGCATCGGCAGGCGGACTCTCAACCACTGCGCCACCACAAAACTGTGTTTTTAAAGCATTCTGTCTAAAGCTAAATTCTCCATCCTTTATCCCCACCAAATCATCTCAGCTTCTTGAGCATCAAAGTGATGGGCTTATGTCAAACCCTATCCTTCAAGAGCTCACTGCCTAGTAGAAGACTGACCCTAAAACATCTGCTAGAAATGCCATTGTAGAAATCCATACAAAGTGCTTCAGGAGACTCTACAAAAGAGATGAGCCCTGTGGGGACAAGGGTGGCCAAGTCGGGGAAAGCTTCCCAGACCAGGGGAAGCCCATTTCCCCATTTCCACCAAACATACCAGAACCATTGTCTATCATTCTGCCAACATATAACAGATTAGGTTTCATAAAATTAAACAGCTCTTTTCATTTCATAACTTCCAAGCAGTGACTCAGGCATCCAGGCTCTTACTTCTTCTGATGACACAGGGTTCATGTTCTGGAAGTCCTTTATTAGCTTCTTCTGCATCCTACTCTTACTGAGAGAGTGTGAGGGCTGTGCTAGGTGTGCTATGTGCCTAAAGAGGCATCATCATCGCTGCCCACATTAATTGGTCAGACCCAGTGGCTGGCTGCAGCCTAACTGCATGGGAAGCTGGGAATTGTAGTTTCCCTGTGTACCCAGGAAGAGGAAGAGGGATTGGTGGGCTTCTAACCGGTCTTAGCCATAGCTGCCTCAGAGACATCTTTGACAGCAGCCTCTCCTGACTTGCTCCCTTTGCTGCTCTTGTGAAAGCCTGGGCCACAGAGCAGAGGGCCATCACCTCAGTAATCCCAGGTGTTCAGTCCCAGCTTGATAAGACCCACAACTTTTTTTTCTGCCGTCTTGTTCACTTTAGTAATCCTTCCAGCTGAGAAAAAGTTATTTTGGCACCCGGACCAGTGTTTGGCACATAGTAGGTATACAAGAAGTATTTTTGAAATGTGTGAATTCTCTCAGCTCTAGGAATTGCTTAGAGGTTACTTAAAAGTGTAAATTAAATTGAGCAGTTGGGTGGGCTAAGAGAGAGAGAGAGAGAGAAAGGGAGAGAGAGGGAGGGAGGGAGGGGGACAGGGGAGGGGAAGGAGGAGGGAGCTTTTGAATGCTTCATAATCAGGGCTGGGAGGACCTCCTTTTTTTTTTTTTTTTTTTTTTTTTTTTTAAGAGCTTGTTTATTGGTCACAGCTGAACTGCTCCTGAAGGCAAATGAAAACAACTCAGTGCTAGAAGCTTTCCAGCATGGCTGCTTCCTTCCGTAGAATCAGAAAGGAAAAGTGACAAGGCTGAGCAGAGGCCCCAAGGGACTGGCGCTGGAAGGGAAGCTTTCACTGTGCCCTCTTGGCACTTAGGGAGCCCGCAGAGCGTGGCTGAGCACAGACTCTGATGGGTTCACAGTCTAGTTTGGCCACCTCTATCCGTGGGACCCTGGACAAGTTACTTAATCTTTTTGTGCCAGTTTCCTCATCTGTACTATGAAGATAATAATACCTACCTCCCCTGGTTTTTAGATTAAGCAGGTTAATGTAATAAAAAGCATAGACCAGTGACTGGCCTGATATAAGCGCTATGTAATTGTGGATGTTGTCATCATTAGGCACAGAAGAGAAATGGTCATAAGAAATCCTAAAATGATAGACTGGAAGGGCCCTTAGCGGGGACTATGTCTAATCCCCAGCACCATGGGCAATTCTTGGTGTCCAGCTGGATTCTTGTGCTGCCTCTGGTTTTCAGCTCACACCATGGCTCTAAGCTATTTGGTAAAGTAGGTGAAATTTATTTTAATGGCTTCCTAAGTCCAGGCTACCCCAGCCCAATCCCTGCCCCGCCTTGCCTGTTTTGCCCCCAGTCTGCCTTTTCTACCCCAGAACACTCACACTATTCCCCACCACCCAGATCTTCCCTCAGCCACCCCCTCAGCACTCCACCTCAGTTCTGCTGGATCTCTGTCCCAGGATCGCAATCTGCGCATCAGTGCCAACTAGTTAATCTGATAAAAAGATTGTTCTGAAAGTACTAATTGGGGATGGTGCAAAGGTTGCTGCTTCATACAAAGGTGCATTATGACTGGGGCCCTTGAGAAAATGCCCCACCCTTTGTGTCCTGGTTGGTGGGAGGGAGAGATGGAACAGCTTTCTAGCTGGGAAGTTGGAGAGATTTAAGGCCATCAACCTTCTCTGAAAGAAGACATCCTCTCTGAGCTTCCATCCTGTTGGCTGGGGAGGGGATAGATGAAGATACTGGCAGAGACCTGGCAGGGGAACATGGTAGGGACCTTTAATCAAGATTTCTAGACACAGAGCTAGGTGCTGGAGTGGGTAGGGCAGGATATAAAAATGGGTTAGACTTGTACCTGCCTTCCAGGAGTGAGGCAAATGCAAATACCCATTTAATAAGCATACAAAGTAAACTATGTCACATGCTAACACAGATACAAATCAGAGTATAGACAAGGATGAGAGATCCATTCAAAGTGGAGGTTCTTGATGATTCCATGAAAAGGCTGATGGTAGCCTTAGAACTGAGTCATGAAGAGGATTTTTTTAAAGTATATTTAATTTTTTACCAGTACTAGAAAATCTACAAATACTAGAGCACAGAAAGAAAAGAAAATCATTCACGGTCTCACTATTCAAGGCGACCTCTGTTATCTCCAGATAATGGGGTTATAGGTAATTTTTGTTTGCTCTACATTTCTGTATTTTTAAGTTTTCTATCATGAGTTTTACAATTTAAAAATATCCCTTCATAAAAACAAAAAAACTAAAACCCAAAGACAACTCAGGCTAACCTTTCAGTGTGTTATCCTCTTAGTTATTTGCAATATACAATTTTTTCATTCCATTCATACAATGATACATACCTGCTCTTTTCAACTTCTCAACATTTGCCCAGCTGTTATAAATGCTTCGTAAATATAACTGAGTGATTGTAGATGTAGTTCATATGGTAATTTCCTTCCATTGGGCTGTAAGCTTGTTTACAAAAATTTGCTGTTCTAAATAGCCCTTGTACATTCCTATGCATAAGTCCTTTTTTTAAATCAATAAACTTTATTATTATTATTTTTATTTTGTGGTACACGGGCCTCTCACTGTTGTGGCCTCTCCCGTTGCGGAGTACAGGCTCCGGATGCGCAGGCTCAGCGGCCATGGCTCACGGGCCCAGCCGCTCCGCGGCATGTGGGATCTTCCCGGATCGGGGCACAAACCCGTGTCCCCTGCATCGGTAGGCGGACTCTCAAGCACTGCGCCACCAGGGAAGCCCAATAAACTTTATTTTTTAGGTTGACAGCAAAGCTGAACGGAAAGTGTACAGAGTTCTCGTATAACCCCTGTCCTCACACGTATACAACCTCCTCCACTACCGACCCCACTCTTGACATCACCCCCCAGAGGGTACATTTGTCATCATCAGTGAACCTACAGTGTCACATCATTTTCACCCAAAGTCCAGTTTACTTTAGGGTTCACTCTTGGTGTACATTCTGTGGGTTTTGACATGTGTCCACCTCTGTAGTGTCATACAGAGTAGTTTCACTGCCCTGAAAGTTCTCCGTGCTCTGCCTGTTCATCCCTTGCTCCCTGCTGAACCCTGGCGACCACTGATCTTTTTACTGTCCCCATAGTTTTGCATTTTCCAAAACGTCATATAGTTGGAATTACACAGTATGTAGCCTTTTCAGATTGGCTTCTTTCATTTAGTAATATGCATCTCTAAGATTCCTCAATGTCTTTCCATGACTTGATAATTCCTTTTTTTTTTTTTTTTTTTGCACTGAATAATATTCCATTGTCTGCATGTACCACAGTTTATTTATCTATCCACCTACTGAAGGACATCTTGGTTGGTTTTAGGTTGGGGCAATTATGAATAAAGCTGCTGTACACATCCATGTGCAGACTTTTATGTGGACATTAAGTTTTCAGTTCATTTAGGTAAATACCAAGGAGCACAATTGCTAGATCATATGGTAAGAGTATGTTTAGTTTTGTAAGAAACCACCAAACTGTCCTCAATGTAGCTGTACCATTTTGCATTTCCAACAGCAATGAATGAGAGTTCCTGTTGCTTCACATCCTCACCAGCATTTGGTGTTGTTAGTGTCCTGGATATCCAGTAGGTATATAGTGGTGTGAAATAATAGAAAAAATGTACATTGGTTTCTGCCCTGGGTTCCTGGCACAGAGGAAACCCTTGTAATTTCCTAAGTGATAAGAGCACGAGGAGCATCTTTTGTTCTAATATTTGATCTTTGACCCCAGTTCCTGATGCAGGGCTCCTAAATCCCTTGGAATTTCCTGGGTGATAGGAGAGTCTTTTGTTCTAATAAGGCAACTCTGGGTGGGCTCCTGGATGGCCTCAGGATATGGGTTGGCCAACAGAAAGATCACGCCATGATTAGAAGCTTGGAATTTTCAGCCCCGTTCCCCCATTCTCTAGAGAGGAGAGAGTGGCTGGAAATCAGTTAATAATTGATCATAGCTACATGAGGAAACCTCCATTAAAAATCTCAATAGCATAGGGTGGGGAGCTTCCAGGAGCGTGAACACGTTCACGTACCAGGAAGGTGATGAACACCACCTCCACTTGGGACCCTCCCAGACCTTACCCTATGTATCTCTTCATCTGGCTGTTCATTTGTTATCCTTTATCATATCCTTTAATAAACTGGTAAACTTAAGTAAGTGTTTCCCTGGGTTCTGTGAGCTGCTCTAGTGAATGAATTGAATCCAAGGAGGGAGGAGGTCATGGGAACCTCTGATTTGTGGCCACGTTGGACAGAAGTTGTGGGTAACCTAGAGACCTACTACTTGCAATTGGCATTTTTGTGTGGGGCATTCTCGTGAGACTGAGCCCTTAATCTGTAGGATCTGACGCTACCTCCAGGTAGATAGTGTCAGAATTGAGTTGAATTGTAGGACACCCAGTTGGTGTCAGCGAATTGCTTGGGTTAGGGGGAAAAAAACACACACATCTCATGTCAGAAATGTTGTGGTGTGGTAATAGTGTGAGAGTAAAGGAGAAAGACGTACAGGAGGAGGACTGTGAGGTTTTTCTTATACAAGTGGTATCTCATTTTTGTTGTAATTTGCATTCCCTAAGGACATACAATGTTGAGCATCTTTTCATATATTTATATGCCGTCTGTATATCTTCTCATGGTAAGGTATCTGTTCAGGACTTTTGCCCACTTTTTAATCAAATTGTTAACTTTCATATTGTTGAGTTTTATCAGTCCTTTATCAGATGTATCTTTTGCAAATACTTTATCTCAGTCTGTAGATTGTCTTCTCATTCTCTTCATATTGTCTTTCACGGAGCAGAAGTTTTAATTTTAAAGAAGTCTAGCTTATCAATCATTTCTTTCATGGATCATGCTTTTGGTGTTGTATCTACAAAGCCATCACCATACCCAAGATCATTTAGGTTTTCTCCTATATTCTCTCTCTATTTTTTTTAATTTTTAAAAATAAATTTATTTATTTATTTTTGGCTGCATTGGGTCTTCATTGCTGTGCACGGGCATTCTCTAGTTGTGGCGAGTGGGGACTACTCTTCATTGTGGTGCGCAGGCTTCTCATTGCGGTGGCTTCTCTTGTTGCGGAGCACAGTCTCTAGGCACGCGGGCTCAGTAGTTGTGGTACGTGGGCTCTAGAGCAGAGGCTCAGTAGTTGTGGCACACGGGCTTAGTTGCTTCGCGGCATGTGGGATCTTCTCGGACCAGGTATCGAGCCCGTGTCCCCTGCATTGGCAGGCAGATTCTTAACCACCAGGGAAGTCCCTCTTTTTATTTTTTAAAATTAATTAATTAATTTTATTTTTGGCTGCATTGGGTCTTTGTTGCTGCGTGCAGGCTCTCTCTAGTTGCGGCGAGTGGGGGCTTCTCTTGTTGCGGAGCATGGGCTCTAGGCTCGCGGGCTTCAGTAGTTGCAGCACACGGGCTCAGTAGTTGTGGCTCGTGGGCTCTAGAGTGCAGGCTCAGGCTCAGTAGTTGCGGCGCACAGGCTTAGTTGCTCCGCGGCATGTGGGATCTTACCAGACCAGGGCTCGAACCCATGTCACCTGCATTAGCAGGCAGATTCTTAACCACCGCACCACCAGGGAAGTCCCTCTCCTATATTCTCTTCTAGGAGTTTTATAGTTTTGTGTTTTACATTTAGGTCTATGATCCATTTTGAGTTAATTTTTGTGAAGGGTGTAGGTCTATGTCTAGATTAATTGATTGATTTGCATATGGATGTCCATTTGTACCAGCACCATTTATTGAAAAGAGTATCTTTGCTCCATTGCATTGCCTTTCCTTTTTTGTCACAAATCAGTTGATTATATTTATGTTGAGCCTATTTCTGGGCTCTCTCTTCTGTTCCATTGACCTATTTGTCTATTCTTTTGTGAATACCACAGTGTCTTGAAGTTGGGTAGTGTCAGTCCTCTGACTTTGTTCTTCTCCTTAATATTGAATTGACTATTTGGGGTCTTTTGTCTCTTCATATAAACTTTAGAAGCAGTTTGTCAATATCCACAAAATAAGTTGCTGGGATTTTTTTGGAATTGTGTTGAATCTTTATATCAAGTTGGGAAGAACGGACATCTTGATAATCTTGAGTATTCCTGTCCATAAACATGGAATATCTCTCTGGCTGTTTAGTACTTCTTTGATATCTTTCATCAGAGTTTTGTAGTTTTCCTCATTTAGATTTGTACTTAGGTATACATCTAACAAAATAAATAAATACTTTGTTTTTGGGGGTTGCTAATGTAAATGGTAATTTCAAATTCCATTTGTTCATTGCTAGTTTATAGGAAAGGAGTTGGCTTTGGTATATTAACTTTGTATCTTGCAGCCTTGCTATAATCACTTATTAGTTCCAGAGGTTTTTGTCGTTGTTGTTGATTCGTTCAGATTTTCTATATAGACAATTATGTCATCTATGAACAAATACAGTTTTATTTCTTCTTTCTCAATCTGTATACCTTTTATTTTATTTTCTTGTTTTGTTTCATTAGCTAGGACTTCCAGTACAATGTTGAAAACAGTGGTGAGAGGGGACATCCTTGCCTTGTTCCTGATCTTAGGGGGAAAACTTCAAGCTTCTCACCATGAAATATGATGTTAGCTGTAGGTTTTTGGTAGATGTTCTTTATCAAGTTCCCCTCTATCCCTAGTTTACTGAGAGATTTTTAAAAATCATGAATGGGTTTTGGATTTTGTCAAATGCTTTTTCTGCATCTATTGATATAATTATGTGATTTTTCTTCTTTAGCCTGCTGATGTGATGGGTTATATTAATTGATTTTTGAATGTTGAACCAGCCTTGCATACCTGTGATAATCTCACTTGGTCGCGGTGTATAATTTTTGTATAATTCTGTATTATTGGATTCAATTTGCTAATATTTTGTTGAGGATTTTTGCATCTACATGAGAGAGTTGGGCTGTGGTTTTCTTTTATAATGCTTTTGTCTGGTTTTGGTATTAGGGTAATACTGGCCTCACAGAATAAGTTAGGACATACTCCTTCTGTATCTATCTTCTGAAAGAGATTGTAGAGAATTTAATTTCTTCTTTAAGTGGTAGAAAGAAGAAATTAACACCCATCTGGGCTTGGTGTGTTCTGTTTTGGAAGGTTATTAGTTATTGATTTGGTTTCTTTAATATACATAGGCCTATTTAGATTGTCCTTTAGTAATTTTTTTAAGGATATATTTCTAAAGGTAGGATTCCTGGTCATGGGTTTGATGTGTGTGTATGTGTGTGTGTGTGTGTGTGTGATTCTGAAAGTAGTACATGCTCATTGTTAAATAAATAAACTGGATAGAAATATACCAAATAAAGAAGTAAAAGTTTCCCAACAACCCCCTTCACCAGGCAGACTCCACAGAAGTGATCACTATTAATTTCTTGCTGTGGATTTTTCCAAACATTTTCTATGCCTGGTTTGAATATTTTCAAAGGCCTTGATACCTACTGATAAACTGCTTTCTAAAAGACCTGTAATAAGGCATGATCATTTCTAACTGGAGTGAGGTTTAATTTTTTTTTTCATTTTTTTAAAGTATAAAAATAGAGCATGTTACTGTAGACAATAAAGAACATTTTTAAAGGAAAATATTTAGATCACCCATAATTCCGCTATGTAGAGATGACCAATAGCAATGTTTTAATTTTATTTATTTTTGGCTGTGTTTTGGGTCTTTGTTGCTGTGCGTGGGTTTTCTGTAGTTGCGGCGAGCAGGGTCTACTCTTCCTTTCAGTGCTCAGGCTTCTCATTGTGGTGGCTTCTCTTGTTGCAGAGCATGGGCTCTAAGCGCAAGGGCTTCAGTAGTTGTGGCGTACGGGCTTAGTTGCTCTGCTGCACGGCATGTGGGATCTTCCCGGACCAGGGATTGAACCCGAGTCCCCTGCATCGGCAGGTGGATTCTTAACCACTGTGCCACCTGGGAAGTCCCAATAGTAATGTGTTTTGTTTTTGTTTTTTTTGTGGTACGTGGGCCTCTCACTGTTGTGGCCTCTCCCGTTGTGAAGCACAGGCTCCGGACGCGCAGGCTCAGCGGCCATGGCTCACAGGCCTAGCCGCTCCGCGGCATGTGGGATCTTCCTGGACCAGGACACGAACTCACGTCCCCTGCACTGGCAGGTGGATTCTTAACCACTGTGCCACCTGGGAAGTCCCGGTAGTAATGTTTTTGAATGTCCCTCTCTGGGCATAAAACAGGAGCACAAATCACAGATGTCATGTGACAAGCACAATGCACCAGATCAAGAGATAGAACATGTCAGTTCCCCCCGCCAGTCATGCATTGATACTTTAGTATAGTCAGAATCATCTTCTCTAGCCAAGTTTGTTTATTCGTTCTTGTTTTTAACCATCTTAACATTCTTTCTTTGCTCAATTTTTTTTTCTGATAATATAGTGAATATTTTTCCATATCTTTAAAAATTCTGTATAATCTTGGGATGATTATCCAAGTATATGTAAATATTTATATCCTTCTCTGGCTTTCTTAGACCAAATTCCTAGAAGAATATGAGTGTTTTAAAAATATCTGGGGGAGGGGCTTCCCTGGTGGCGCAGTGGTTGAGAGTCTGCCTGCCGATGCAGGGGACGCGGGTTCGTGTCCCGGTCTGGGGGGATCCCACATGCCACGGAGCGGCTGGGCCCGTGAGCCATGGCCGCTGGGCCTGCGTGTCCGGGGCCTGTGCTCCGCAACGGGAGAGGCCACAACAGTGAGAGGCCCGTGTACCGCAAAAAAAAAAAAAAAAAAAAATATCTGGGGGAATTCCATGGCAGTCTGGTGGTTAAGACTCGGAGCTTTCATTGCCAAGGGCCTGGGTTCGATCCCTGGTCAGGGAAGTAAAATCCCACAAGCCACACGGTGCAACCAAAAAAAAAAAAAAAAAAAAAAGTTTGGTACTTATTGTCCAACAGTCTTCCAGAAACATATCAAGTTTACACTCTAAAGATAATATTTTAGTGGGGAGGGAGTGTGAGAGGGAAGGAGAGAGGGGGAAAGCTAGGGGATGCCCAGCACATGGCCATTATTCATGGTGACTTTGCTGAGACGTGGCCAGCTTGATGGCTGGTGTCTCCTTCCAGCAGGTTGGCGCCCTCAACTTTGTGGGTCCATGGCTTGAACATTCATTTAGTCATTCAACAAATATGATTGAGCGCCTTCTCTTGCTCTGCATTGTTCTAGGTGCTGAACGTACTGCGTGGAGAAGGCAAAGTTCCGGCCCTTGGAGAGCTTACATTCTGATGGGGGCAGTCAGACCATAAGCATCTAAACAAATGAATATGTAATATGTCTGACAGTGAAAGAATTAAGAAAAAGAAAACAGAGTCTGGGCATGGAGAGTGCCTGCCTGGGCATGTTGGTGCCATTTGAATTGGGCTGGTCAGGGAGGGCAGTAACATTAAAGTTGAGACCTGAGTGAGGAGCTATAGGAAAATCTAGAGCCGTTCTGAGTCTCAGTCCTGGCTGGACATAAAATCACCTGGGAGAGGTTTAAAAAAAGAATCCCAGTCCACACTCCAGGCCATTTGAACATGAATCTCTGGAGATGGAACCCAGGCACCAGTATTTTTTAAGTTCCTTGGGTGATTCCAATGTGCAGCCAGAGTAGAGAACCAGTGGTTTAGGGAAGCTCTGTCCAATAGAAATGCATTTCAAACCACATATATAATTTTTAAAATTCTAGTAGCTTCATTTAAGAAATAAAAAGAAACAGGTGACATTAACTTTAATAATTTTAATTTATCTAATACATCGAAAATATTATTTCATCATATAACCAATATAAAACATTATTAGTGTGATATTTTACATCTTTATACTAAGTCTTTGAGATCCAGTGTGTATTTTACATTCAGAAGTGCATCTCAGTTTAGACCAACCACATTGCAAGTGCTCAATAGAAACTTGTGGCCACCGTATCAGCCAGCACAGAGGAAGAGCTTTCTGAGCAAAAGACCCGAAAACTTCTTGAGTCTGAGGTGCAACTGGGAGGCAGGTGTGGCTGGAGGGGAGTAAAGGATGGGGGGAGTGGTAATAGACGAGGTCCAAGAGATAGTCAGGGCCTAGCGTTTTGGATTTTATTCTAAATGTGATGGAAAGCCATTGGTGACTTTTAAGGCCAGAATAGGTTTGCTTTAATTTACTTTTTTAAAAGACAGTTTGGCTGCTGCATTGGAAACAGTCTGCATGGTGGCCAGAGTGCAGCAGAAAGGTCTAGATATAGGCTATTACATTAGCATGGATGACAGATACAGGCAGCTTGGATTTGAGATGTCATGGGGCAGGTACTGAAAAGTGTCAGGATTCCCAGCAGATATTCCAAGGCAAAGCCCTTTGGAGTTGCTGATGGACTAGATGTGATATGTGAGAAAGAGAAAAGTCAAAGATGACTCCAAGAGTTTTGTCCTGAGCAAATGATGTGGAGCTGGGTTTGGGGTAGGGAGTGGAAATAAGTTTGGGAGGAAAATAAGAGTTGAATTTAACCAACAGCCAGTAAGAAGCCAGGGCCTAATACATCACCAAAGACATGAATCCTGCCAACTTGAATGAACTTGGAAGCAAATTCTTCCCCAGTGGAGTCTCCACATGAGAACGCAGCCCAGCCAAAACCTTGGCTGCAGTCTTGTGAAACCCTGAGCAGAAAGCCCAGCTAAACTCCTGACTCATTTGAAACTATGAGATAATAAATGTGTATTGTTATAAGCCGAAAACAAAACAAAGAGTTGAATTTAAGCATAGACCAATCAACATTGGGTGGTGTCCTCTAAAATCTAGAACGTGTGTGTCAGCAAAGACCCAGGGGGTATGAAAAAGTGCAGGAAGTGTTCAAGCAATGGAGATCCCAAAAGGCACGAATATGTGTTGGGGTAGGGGCCAGGGTATGGAAGAAATAGGAGATAAAACACACTGCAATAGATCATAGAGGGCCTTGAATGCCAAACTAAGGAATTTGAAACTTATTTGATAGGCATGGGGGGAACTCTTGGAAATTTTTGAGCAATAACTGATAGGATCAGAGCTTAACTTTACACTGACAATTCTATGTTTAACAACATGAAAAATGCCCATGAGATAATTTTCACTAAAATTTTAGGTATAGGATGATTAGAGCCAAGGTTTTTTTTTTAAATCTCATGTCTGAAAAAAACAGGCTCATGTATAAAAAAAAGAAGCTGGAAGGAACATTATCAAAATGTTTAATAGAGATGGTTTCAGTGGTTGTAAGACTATAAATAGATTGGTTTTCTTTCCTTTTCTTTCTACTTCTTTATATTTTCCAATTTTCTTTAATTGAACATAACTAATTTTATAGTGAGAATAAGTTTAAACTAACAACTTAAACGTGTCCAGGATTGGAGGAGTATTTTGCATGGAGAGAATGGAGGTAGGGATAGGAGAGGATGAACTGGGGCAGGGGCCATGGGAAGAGGGGGGAAGTGGAAAATGTATTTTTTTGCCTTTGAATTGGATACATAAGGACGCCTTACCACAAACGAGAGTGTCGCGGTTAAGAGGATGGGCCCTGGGGCCAGGCTGCTGGGGTTTGAATCTGAACTTGGCCACTTACTTGGGCAAATTACTCTCTGTGCTTTTTTACAATCTGTAAATAGGAATAACAATTGTACCTACCACATAAGGTTGTTCTAGGAAGTAATTGAGTGAATATGTATTACCCACTTAGAGAGAGCAGTGTTCAGCTCACAGTAGGCACTCAATATATTAGCTATTATTCCTGTTACCCCCAGGGACCCGGCCTCAGTGGAATTGGTGCTGAAGGTGGGTGCAGAATATGTATTGGAGTGGAGTGGGTAGACAAAGGTTATTGAAGCATTATTCCTAATAGTTTAGATCTAATTCTTTTTTACACTTTTAAAAAAACGTTTTAAATTTATTTTTTGGCTGCGTTGGGTCTTCGTTGCTGCGTGCAGGCTTTCTCTAGTTGCAGCGAGTGGGGGCTACTCTTCGTTGCAGTGTGCAGGCTTCTCATTACGGTGGCTTCTCTTGTTGCAGAGCACAGGCTCTAGGCGCACGGGCTTCAGTAACTGTGGCACACAGGCTTAGTTGCTCCGCGACATGTGGGATCCTCCCGGACCAGGGATCGAACCCGTGTACCTTGCATTGACAGGCGGATTGTCAACCACTGCACCACCAGGGAAGTCCCAAGAATATAATTTTTATAAGAATATATTTGTACATTATACAGTTTAAGAAAATCTTAGTAGTTAAAGGTTTTTTTTTTTGTTTTTTTTTTTTTTTTTGCGATACGCGGGCCTCTCACTGTTGTGGCCTCTCCTGTTGCGGAAAACAGGCTCTGGACGCACAGGCTCAGCAGCCATGGCTCACGGGCCCAACCGCTCCGCGGCATGTGGGATCTTCCTGGACCGGGGCACGAACCCGTGTCCCCCGCATCAGCAGGCGGACTCTCAACCACTGCCCCACCAGGGAAGCCCGTTAAAGTTTTTTTGAAAATAAATTGGGCTGTCTCAGAAATTGTGAGTTCCCATCATTGAAGAAGTTCCCACAAGTGCTGCATAGATCATAGGGGGGCGGGTACAGGACTGTGACTGCAAACTAGTTTTCATCAGAGGATGTACTGGGTTTTATACATAACTAGATTCATTCCATTAAAGGTATTGTCCTTTATTCTGAGCCCTCTCAAAGGGTTTGGTGTTCAGGTATTCTTTATTTTATGAAATACGGTATATATAGACTAGGTTTTTTCCCTGATAACCTTACTTGACAACATTCTTACTTTTTGGTCTCCAAAATTTTGGGGGAAATTTTATTGGTCTCTGAAATGTAAATTTCTGGGAACTAGAGTTGTGGGGAAAGTGAATAATTTGGTTAGGCTCAATGAGGTGCCCCTGACTCCCCTTCTGACCCTAAGATTCTCTCATTTCAGGGCCCAGGCTGGACCCCTCATGTCAGTGAGTCATTCTGCAAATGTGAGCTTTGAGATGGGGGGATTGGGTAAAGATGTGATTGGAGCCACACAGCTCTGCCACTACAACTGTCATCTAGTTCTTCGAATATACCCTCCTGGCAGAGAGTCAGACTATTTTCGGGACAGCTGCCCTGTGGCCCCTGAGCAAAGTACAGCCGCACACAGCCTCGCATTTGAACTGGCAAGTGGAAGAGGAAGGCTCCTGGCGGGGAGGCTCTGTGCTGTGCTGTGGTGCCAGGAGGTGTTGTCCAGGTCAGTCCAGTAGGATCTCCACCCCAAGGAGCTGATAGTCTGATATCTTTCACGTGCAGAAGACAGCTTTGTTTTCACAACTTCTCAGAGCCTCAGTTTCCTCATATATAAAATCAGAATAAGAGCAATAATAATACAATCTAACAGCTTCAGTGATGTATTTCTCCCTGCTTCCCTCACCTCCATCCAGAGCTGGAAAGCAGAATCAGACTCTGAGAGGTAGACATGGGGTCAAAAGAGGATGGATGGAGCACAGGAGTGCAGAGTTACTAGAATGGCTTCCAGACCAACAAGACCTAATTGTCATTGGACCAGGAAACTAACATATCCATCTACTTTCTAAGAAAGGTCCATTAGCCCTGGATACTTTTTTTTTTTTTTGGTCATGCTGCGCAGCTTGTGGGATCTTAGTTCCCTGACTGGGGATCGAGCCCGGGGCAGCACTGAAAGCACAGAGCCTAACCACTGGACTGCCGGGGAATTCCCAGCCCTGGATACTTTTTAAAAGAGGAAAGAGGTCACTGAGTGGAGAGGGGGCCTGACCTAGTGATTATTACCTATTGTGAAAAGAGTCACCACTCGGGCTGTGCCCCCAACACTGGAACCCTGTGGCCCCTCCCTTAGTTCAACCCCATACCCCCCTAGCCCCCTTTTGATTCCCCTCTGGTCCCCCCTGGGGAAGGGCCTACCGGGAGAGAATGTGCTGACCGGAGGCCCCTGGGTGCCTCTGTCCACTCAGCAGCTGTGTCTCACACTGTCGGTTAATACTTGGCTGTGTGGGGTGCGCAGCTGTCTTAGGGTGCTGGTTACCTGGAGTCCCCCCAGGAGTGGGGGCCCCTCTGAACATGTTGGTAGGTCAGATTTTAGAGGCTGAGGAGGTAGGTCTGGCATGAGGTGCCTTCGCTAAGGTCACACTGCCTGGGTGGCCCTGAAGCCACCTCCCCAGGCAATGCCCTGTCCCTTCCCCCACTCTAGTTTCTCCAGTTCAGCTCCCAGTGTTCCTGTGAAGATGAAATCAAGACTTCCCTGGCGGTCCAGTGGTTAAGACTCTGCGCTTCCACTGCAGGGGGTACGGGTTGGATCCCTGGAGGAGGAGCTAAGATTCCCCAAGCCAAGCTGCACGGCCGGAAAAAAAAAAAAAAAAGGGTGAAATCAGTTAGTGGAGGAGAAAGCAATTTCTAACATGGTTAAGCATTGTACACACGTAAACGATGATCATTTTTAAATGGGGTCATGTGTGTGTAAACTCTGAAAAAGTATAATGTGCCATATGAATTACCGTCATTCTGCTGGAAGCCCAGAACCATGGGGAACTGACAGTTAAGCTCAAGAGAAATAGCAGATTGGCCCCCACCCCCCTGCCCCCTTTGCAGGGTTAAATTGATGACAGGGCCCGGGTTTACGCAGAGGAAGAGCCAAGGTGGGAACTGAACCGTGCTGTGGTTCAGCAGGTGGCTGCCTCCCTGTGACCCCGGCCGGCCGAGTTGGGCTGTTGTTGAGGGTAATGAGGCGCTTGGGACCCTCCATCAGAAGCCCGCTGCAGACAGCCATCGAGCTTCCAGTTCAGCTCAAGGGCAGTGCGCCCCATCACGTGGCTCACCAGGCCCTGAGCTCGGACTGCTGTTTTTCCGGACCAGAGTGGGCCCCAGCCACCCCCAGCTGCTCGCGTTAGAGGGGAAGGGACGAGGGTTAGCGCCTGCTCAGCCAGTTCTTAGGGATGACGGACGCCCCTGCCAAGGCACCCACCTGATCTGGATGCAGGCACAGCTGGAGTAGCTCAGGTGTTCCTTTTCGAGGTGGCGCGTTCTAAGTGACTTGGATGTGCATTTATATTTAGAAATCACTTGGGGGAGGTTAGAGGCAGGGTGGCAGTGGGGAAAGATAATATCAGATTAGCTGTTCTAAGGGTTTTACATGTGTTAGCTCATTTAATTCGCACCTCCCAAAATCCCCGTGGTAGATTTCATTTACAGTAGAAGAAACTGAGGCACAGAAGGCTTAATTCACCTGTCCAAGATTGTACAGCTATTAGAACGTGACAGAATTGGGATTTAAATCAGGCAGGAAGTCTGACTGCGGAGTCTACAGCTCTTTTTATTATTATTGTCATTTTTCGGATGCACACCTACGGCAGAGAGAGACTTGTCAAGGCCACACAGCTGGTACGTGGCAGACATGGGGTCAGTCCACCTCCAGGGGTCACACTGATAGCTAACACTCTATTTTACATCCATGGTTGATATTATGGTATTCGACCATAATATATAATATAGTATAATATTCTATTATAGTATAATATTTTATTGTAAGGTTATAATTTATTTAATGAATCCTCTATTGTTGGACATTTAGGTTGTTTCCATTTTTTAGTATTTTAAATAAATGCCAAGATTTTTTTTTTTTTTGAAGAGAGAGAAATGGTAGGAATGTTGTTTGTTTTACCAGTTTATTTGTTTGTTTTAAAGGATTTAGGGCAGATGGGCTGGGCTCTCTGAGGCTGGAAGAGTTGGAGGCTTCGAGCTGACTGCTTGAATGGAGAATGAAATTCTGATTAGGAATGGTGCCAATGTGGAGGGAAGGAAAGAACAGATTCTATGCTTGAGCCCAGAGATTTGGCATTGCCTGCTGAGATAGAAAATTTGGAGTGCATTTCAGAAATATCTGTCATTCCCACTTTGGATATTTTCATGTTCTCCAGCATTTTCCAGCCCAACATCTCATTGACGTTGCCCAGACACACGTGGGTGGGGCTGGACAGAGAGTGAGGCCCTTCTCTTCCCCAGATCAGCCAGGTGCAGCCATCCGGAGTCACACCATCTGTCCATCCTATGTCTCTTGCTTCTTCTGCACCTCTCCAACTCAGTCTTCCTTCCAGGGTACCCCTTTCGGTGTCTATATACCAGGTCAAAAATAGACAAGGAGAGCTTCCCTGGTGGCACAGTGGTTAAGAATCCGCCTGCCAATGCAAGGGACACGGGTTCGAGCCCTGGTCCAGGAAGAGACCACATGCCGCAGAGCAACTAAGCCCGTGCGCCACAACTACTGAGCCTGCGCTCTAGAGCCCTCGAGCTACAACTACTGAGCCCGCGTGCCGCAACTACTGAAGCCCGCGCGCCTAGAGCCTGTGCTCCTCAACAAGAGAAGCCACTGCGCACCACAATGAAGAGTAGCCCCCGCTCGCCGCAACTAGAGAAAGCCCGCCCGCAGCAACGAAGACCCAATGCAGCCAAAAAAAAGAAAAAAAAAAAAAGACAAGGAGGCCTGAGGACATCACACATGGTAATGATCGTAAATGGCCTTCTTTCTTGAGTCCTCAGCCTGGCACTAAGTGCTTTCCAGGCCCCATCTCTTTTATCCTCACAACAGCTTTATGGGATGGGGATCACTATGAGACCACCATTTTGTAGAGGAGGAAAAGGAAGCTTCAAGAGGTTAAGGACTTGGCCTTCCCTGGTGGTGCAGTGGTTGAGAGTCCGCCTGCCGATTCAGGGGACGCGGGTTCGTGTCCCGATCCAGGAAGATCCCATGCCACGGAGCGGCTGGGCCCGTGAGCCATGGCCGCTGAGCCTGCGCGTCCGGAGCCTGTGCTCCGCAGCGGGAGGGGCCGCAACGGTGAGAGGCCTGTGTACTGCAAAAAAAAAAAAAAAAAGAGGTTAAGGACTTGCCCAAGACCATGTAGCCAGGGCCTGGGGGAGCCAGGATGCAGAGCCAAGGCTAATCTAAACTCCACAGCCACCTCGTGTTAACCACCATATCTACCTTGCAGCCTTCATGATGCACTATAAACAGAGAACACTCTAGCTCTGGGTGGGGGCAATCTTCAGAATATCAGCAAGAATACGTTCAATAACCTGCATATATGTACTCCAGATGGGCTCACTTGGAGAATGTCAGAACTGCAAAGGATCCTGGGGGTCTGTTCCTACCTTATTTTTACATTGTGGCAAATGAGGTCTAGAGAGGTCCACCAACTTGCCTAAGGGTGAGATGGTGGCCCAACCAGATTAGAACCAGAGTCTTCTGATGCCCACCCCATAGCTCCTCAAGAGGGCAGGCAGCTCTTAGCTCTACTCTGCAGGGAGGATTGGGAGCAAAAGGATGAGTCAGTAGGCAAGTTGAGGGGAGGCAGGAGTAGTTTGGCACCGCTGGGCAATGCTGGGGTTCAGGGGAGCTATGGAAGCACAAGGGTCCTCTAACTGTCCACTCTTGACTCCAGCACACACTTGAGTTCCAATTCCACTGTCCTGAGAAATATAGGAGGGGGCAGTTGGCAGGAAGACAATGTTGTCTGATGATTAGGAGCCTGGGCTCTGACATTAGACAGGTTGGGATTCATATCCAGGCAAGGTGCTTCACCTCTCTGAGCCTCAGTTTCTTTATCCACAAAATGGGGGTAATAACTACTTAACATGTGGAGCCACAGTGAGGAAGAAATGAGATAATGCTTGTAAAGAAACTGGCACAAGTTTGTGGAAAGAAGAGAAGAAACTTGGGGTTGTCTGAGTTGGTGGAAAAAAGAGAACGTAAAACTGGTAACCAAATATATGATTTCAACAAAAGGCCAAGTGTTTCTTCATTTCATCTGATTCATGATTTCTCACAGGCACTGTCAGGATGGGTGCTCGTTTCATATTCCCCACGTGGAGGCGGGTTGTACTGGTGGTGGGAAATGGCTCTGTGACCTCTCTTTGGTGAAGAGGAATGGGTTAGAGTTAGTTGGGCTCACGGATAACATGGGATTGCTTTTTACTTCCTGTCTTGAAAGGGGTGGGGGAGATAGAGAGGAAGGAGGATTGTTAATATAAACTTGAAATCCAGACTTTTTTTTCTAAAGTACATGTCCTCAGCTGTGTGACCTCAAATGAACCTCTCACTGTCTCAATTCTCTCTTTACCACAAGGTCATTGAGATGGCCACATAATAGCCACTTTACATGCAGCATCTTGTTTAATCCTTGAGACAAGCCTGTGAGATAGATATTACATCCCATTTTAGATAAAGGAGAAAACTGTGGTTCACGGGAAGTTAAGTTACTTGTCTAAGGCCACACAGTACACAGCAAGGGATATATCTGTGATTTAAGCCCAGGACTGATACCAAAGCCCATGTGCTTTCCACTCTGCCCCAGGGTAGATTCAGATTTTGTTGGGTGTAAAGCTAATGCAATTTTGGGGGGCCCTCTTTAAGAAAAACACTGCAAAATCCCAAATATAAAAGGTACAAAAGTGAATATTTATTTAGATTTTGAAATGAAATCACGAGATATTAGAAAAATGTTAAAGATGAAAAATGTCACAAATGTCACAAAATCCAGAAAAATAACAGAATATTTGTGTTATCTACTTGATTCCCCTCTATAATACTTTTTTCCTACATCTTTTGGCTGCATCCTCTTTGTACCTTCTTACGACAGTTTCCATAGAGAAAATAAAAAAGATAACCCAGTGTTATCTAGCATGGTTGACTGGAGGTTGTTAAAATTATCGATGGTTTAGAAAAGTTTATTCCAGCTTCACAAGTGACTGGTGATATCATATAAGTATTAGGATAGTTGTCAAATATGGGGAAAACTCCATCAAAGTTCCTGCCATATGTGAGCCATAAGATTTTAGGGCAAGTTATGTTTTCTGGTGCAGTGATTTATCTAAAATAATCTTTGAATTGGTGACACATCTTACCCTGTTTGCTGTCAGCTAAATGTTATCTTTGTTGATAACCACTGTTTTATCAAAATCAGCAAAAAATTCTAATCTTTTCCAATAGTTTCCCCTCTCCTACCCCTTGATATGGAATGAAGATGGTTTACATTAATAAAAGACTCATAATTAAACTCCTTTCTCCTAAATCTATGACCTTTTAAAGGGAATTCATTACAAAATACCGGATGTGAAAATATCTGAAGCATTTGGATGATCTGGCCTAGAAAGGGGAAGGCTGGAGGAAGCAAATAAATAACCACCTTCAAGGACATGAACCTTAGTGGGCAACAGAGTCACCAGGGTGAATCTGAGACTTTGATTCTGGGATCTGGGGAGGGGCTCAGGTAGCTGCCCAGTTACCAGGTTCTGCAAGTCACTTTGAGCAGGTGTCCTAAAATGGATACAAAGAGTAATAGAGAAATTTGTGAGTGTGAGGACAGCTGACAGCTGCCTTGCTGTGGACTCAAAGTGTGATCTCTGGTTCAGAATTGCTGGGGGAGCTGGTTAGAAATGCAGAATCTCAGGCCCCACCCAGAACCGCTGAATTGTAGTCTGCATTTTCACAAAGTCCTGGGTGATTCTGTGCAGGTGATTGTCTGAGAAGCCCTGGACCAGAGACTTCAGCAGAAACTTCCAGATGTGCCCCACCCCAACTTGGAAGCCGGTCTTTTCCCCTTCTGTGTCCTTTGCCTTGGGACCTGGCCTGTCTTCTAGCACTCATCCATTGTGTTGATTCATTGTATCTCTATGTCCCCTCCCACTGGGCTGTGAACTAGAGGACCAGGTGTATTCCTCTTTGATTTCCAACCCCTCTCGGTGCCTGGCACACAGGAGGTACCATTTATGGAATGCCACCGGGTGCCAAGAGTTTTGCCTCTCTTACCTCCCTTGGCCCTCCCCTCAAGCTTGTAGACTGAAACAAACACCCCCATTTTACACGTGAAGAAACTGAGGCTCCGTCGCCTGCCTAGTGTCATGAGTGGCAGAGCTGGAATCCAAGGGGTATCTGATTCCAAAGCCTTCAGTAGGGGATTAGTAAATGTTTGTCCCATCACTTATTGACTTGATCATTCAAGCATTCATTCGTGTTTTAATTTATTCACTGAAGAGACTCAGGGGAAGATGAGGAAGAAGAGCGTAGAATATACTTCCTCCTGGTGAACTATTTTTAGAACAGGTGCTGGGTGGTGTCAGCCTTCCAGGGGCAGGGAGCTGGGCTGCCCTGGAGGCCCCCAGCGAGTCCGGCCTTGGGAGTGGGGACTTGATACTCCGCCACCGCCCCACCCCTTTCAAAATGTCCTCCATGACTCAGCAAAGAAACCATGGGTCTGAAATCAGAGATGAGGGCAAAAAGCCCTCAAAAATGCTGTCTTTTCCTGGAGGAATTTCCCTTTCATGTCTCTCATTCCTCTGCTAGGGAATCCAGGAAGCCTCTGGCCTGTGGTCAGCTGTGACCCCCAGTCTGGTTTCCTGGGACTCAGCCCTCCTCCTCCTGCATCCTCCCCAGGCCTGGGAACAAGGTCAATTTTTCTTCTTCAATGGTCTCTGGTTTGAGGCCGCTGGGGGCTTGCCCAGTCCATGTCTCCTTCGCTTGTCCTTAAATCATTAAATCCAGATCCTGGACCTCTCAGTTTCCTCCTCTGTAAAGAGGGGATAACAATAAATTTGAGGATTAAAATAATTAATTTATGTAACACATTTAGAACCATGCCTGACACACAGTATATATAACTGTTTCTGTTGTTCTTGTTATCATTAATTATGAAGCAGATATTCATACCTGGAGGAGACTTGGATGAACTTGTGCTAAACTTCTTCTCTTTCCATTTGTTCCAACCTCACCCCAGAATGTGTGTGAATTCTCAATTATCCATGTTGTAGAGAGCTTAAAGGGGCAACTGCAAATGAGGGAATATATGAATAAATTAGAAAGCTCCCCGGTTGCCCTTTGACAATGAAATTCTTGTAAATGGATAGGAGGCATGACTCAATAGATTGTTGGTTTGGGAATAACCACATTCATCCTGGGAGGGGGTGGCCCTCTGAGAATGTACGATCCTAGGAGAGACAGACCTTCCTTCTAAGAGGTACTTTACGGATAGACTGAGAAATTCAGCATGAAGATATATAGGAAGGAGGGAGTAATTCCTTGCTGGAGCGGGTCTTGTGGCTCAGCCCTGGACGTGTTTCATAACCACCTGGGGATAAACATACAGAACCTGGGCCCCAGGCCTAGAGATTCTGGTCTCCCGGTCTGGGAGTGGAGTAGGGGCATCAGAATTCTTCATAAGTTCGGCGGTTCCCTGGTAGCCTAGTGGGCCTAGTGGTCAGGATTCCAGGCTTTCACTGCCATGGCCCGGGTTCAATCCCTGGTTGGGGAACTGAGATCCCGCAAGCCACGTGGCGCCGCTAAAAAAAAAAGGATTCTTCACCAGTTCACCAGGTGATCAGGAATGAAGCCAAGCAGTAAATGGAGACAACGTAATAATTACAACACATACCATAAATTGGACGTTGGAGGTGCATTTCTCTCCCTCAGAACCACCCCTGCAAGCAGCTTATATGATCCCCGTTTTATAGGTGAGAAGGCTGAGGGTCAAGGTCACACAGCAGAGCCTGTATTTTAATCTAGATCTGAGTCTACAGGCCTAATAGATAATATTTTTGTTACATTCCACACTGCACGAGGTCAGCCTGGAAGAAACTTCCCAGAAATTGAAATTAAGATCCTCTGCTCTGAGGTAAACTATAAAATCGATACATAATGGGTCAGAGCAAAAATAGGCAAACTGATCTAAAGAGACACAGAGGCTTCTAGAGCCAAGGAGGGCTTGACCTTAACCCTTGGCCTCTGTTAACATATCTGAAGAAGGAATGCGTCAGTGGGGCTGGGGGGTGCTTGGGCTGAGAGAGGGGTCCTGGCCCTGCTGACCTCTGGCAGCATCGTGATCTGGCATCAGCTCTTTGCTTCAGCTTTCTCCCTTCTCTCCCCACCTCTCGGGCTGTTTTGTTCCTTTCCGAGGCTCCTCTTTCTCCACTTAGCCCTTGAATGTGGGTGATCTCTGTATTCTGCTCTCCCCCATTTCCTAGGTGGCAGCATCCAGTCCAGGGCTGGGTTGCCTGTGCTGAGGACTTCAAAGGTGCATGCATACCCCTGACGTCCAGGCTCAAGGCATCAAGGTCAAGGTCGGAGAGAGGGGAGGGTGTCTGCAGCCAGGGCCAGAGTTCACACTCCAGCTGGGCCCATGTTGGCTGTGGACCTTAAAAGTTATTTTTTTAGTCTCAGTCTCTTTACCTGTGAAATGGGATAGTAATGCCTACCTTAAATGATTGTTGTGAGAATGAAAATAGACTCGGCATTCCAAGCACATGGTAAGGACTCTATAAATGACACCTATTTATTATGTCCAGCCGGTGTGGGACTTCACTTGAATGTGGACACTTCAACAGCAACCTGTGAAATAGAGAATCTTTTCCCCCTAAATCTGTTCTTCCACTTAGATTCCTAATTCTAGGAAATAGAAACACCTTCCTTCAAATTGCCAAAGCCAGACTCCCAAGAGTCAGCCTGGACTATTCTCCCCACCACCATCCAAATGGCCACCGAGTTCCAGTGATTCTGTCTCCTGCATTTCTTCTATTATCATAAGCTGCCCTTGGAATCTCTCACTAAGTTATTACAAGAACCTCTTAACTGCTCACTTAGTTTACTCTTCCTGAAACTCCAAATGCTTATGTACTCAGGTTCTGGCACAGATGAAAACCCTTTAATAGCTTTATTGCCTTTGGGGCACAACTCAGATTCTGCTGCAGCCACAAAGCCCTTCATGATCTGCTCTGCCTTCTGTCCGGCCTCCGTTCTTGCCACCATCCTGTCTTGGGCCCTACCTGCTGGCAGTGCTGGACCACACACCAAATATTCCTGGTCCTCACACCTCACTAAGCATCACTAAGTCTTCACTAGGAGAAAAACCACATACACACACACGCACACACACACACACAGCCTGGAGCAGGTGCCCTTCTCCCAAGGTTTCCATCTGTTTTTCCAACAGGACTCTGAGCCCCCAGCTCCGCTTGGGCATTTCTGGGTGCCTGGTATGTGGCAGGCTCTCAGTAGGAGGCTCTCCTAATAAAGTGTACCATTGCATGGGGTGGGCCATGCACAGTTCTGTACAGTTTACAGCCTCACACCTCTGTGGGGTCTGTTTGCTTCATTCATCCATTCTGCTGTATTTGTTGAACACTTCCCTCAAGCCCTGGTCCAGGCACTGGGGATGTGGCAGGGTTAGGAGGATGGGAATTCTAGAGGTAGGGGAAGTGGCTCCCATTTTATCTAAAAAGGTCAGGAAAGCCTCTCTGAGAGGTGAACAATGAGCAGAGGCATGAGAGAAGGGGGAAGGGTGCTGTGTGGGAATCTAGGGGAAGAGTGGTCCAGGCAGATGGAATAGGCAGGACAAAGGGAATCACTAGCCCCATTTGACAGATGAGGAAGGCAACAGTCTAGGTTAAGTCATCCAAAGTCACAGAGTAAGTGGCCACGCTGAGTTTCAAACCCCAGTTCTGTAACTTTTTTTTTTTTTTTGGCGGTACGCGGGCCTCTCACTGTTGTGGCCTCTCCCGTTGCAGAGCACAGGCTCCGGACATGCGGGCTCAGCGGCCATGGCTCACAGGCCCAGCCGCTCTGCGGCACGTGGGATCTTCCTGGACCGGGGCACGAACCCGTGTCCCCTGCATCAGCAGGCGGACTCTCAACCACTGCGCCACCAGGGAAGCCCCAGTTCTGTAACTCTTGACTCACAATGTCGACCATTGCTCTACATGGTCTATCTATCTATGTATCTATCTATTTATGTATGTATGTATGTATGTATGTCAGGTCTTAGTTGTGGCATGCAAATTCTTAGTTGCAGCATGCATGTGGGATCTAGTTCCCTGACCAGGGATCGAACCCAGGCCCCCTTCATTGGGAATGCGGAGTCTTAACCACTGCGCCACCAGGGAAGTCCCTACACGGTCTTTTGTGGGAACGGTGGGCGCCTTGGCTGAGGACAGGCTGCTCTGTTCACCGTGCCGCACTCTGGTTGGACTTTGACTTCCCATGTCAATGACAGCATGGGCGGATCAGCTGGTATTGAGGTTCACCTGTGGCTCTGTTTTTCTGTTTTGTCTCTCCGTTTCTTTCCATGGCCTTTATTGGAGACAATTAGATTGTGTCTACTCCACAGGCAGCCTCAAGAAACACATTTTCTCCTGCAAAGCTGAGGACCCGACCCTGAATTATGATGACTTCGCAAAGGCACACTTCTCCTGGCTGGTCAGTAGTCAGAGTGACCTCTGTGGACCCTGTATCTCACCCCACAGCTCCCTTCAGACTTCAGCAGAGAAACTGAGGCGAGCGTCTCTGCAGAGGTGATATATGAGCTGGCCTTGAAGGACATGGAGCATTTCAAGAGCGGTGGGGATGTGGGGTTTAGGCAGAAAGCAGTGTGTGGGCTGAGCAGGAGCATCCGTGTTGGACACTCAGTGGCCCTGGAGTATAGGTCGGAAGGGGTGGGGGGATTGGAGGGGAGATAAAGCTGGAGGGAGAATTTAGGGTAGATAATGGCAGCCTTTTTTTTTAATGGCTGACTTCGCATGTCCGTTTCAGATAAGTGGCCTGGATTTTGCCCTGTAGACATAGAGATTTTAAGGTTTAAAGAAGCAGAGGGAGCACGTGTGCATTCCTGAAGTTTTGAAAGAGTGGTTGGGCAATCCTGGGGAACACAGGCTGGAGAGGGTGAATGGAGGTAGAGAGACCATGGGAAGAGAGTATTGCAGCAGTGCTAGGCTTAGCTGGGAGTACCGGAGCCTTGAATGGAGGGGCCAGATTCCAGAGACATTTTGGAAGTAGAGGTGACAGGATCTGCTTATAGGCTGATGTGGAAACTCGGAGCCAGAGGAGCTGAGAAAGACTAATGTCCACATTTTCATCTTGGGTGACCCAGTGGATCATGGTTAACCAACACAGAATGCAAAAAAAAAAAAGGAGAGATAGGTTTTGAGCATCTTGTGTTCGAGGTGTCTGTGTGACATCCAGGTGGGGGCGTGGGCTGGGAGTTCGGGATGAAGGTTAGAGCTGGAGAAACATGAAAGCTGAGGCTGAAGGAATAGAGTGAGGTTTCAGAGGTGTATGTGAGAGGAGAAAACCAGGGCCTGGGCTTAAGCCCTGGAAGATGTTATTGTAGTTCTAGAGGCAGATGGACGATGGAGGAGCGAGGGGAGCTATTGATGAGGGTTTTGATTAAGGCGTCACTGGGACTATTTGACACAACTCAGCATCCGATGGTAGGTGATGGAGGGCACATCTTAGGGAGAGCACACGGTTGACCTAGTCTGGGTTATCTGCTCAGAGGCACTCAGACCAGGGGTGCTTCCGTTCAGCCTGGACTTGTTTACATGGCCTTTGTGCCGGCTGCCTTCTTCCTCTGCACACGCCCAGCCTCCCGCTGTTGAGGGGAAACTCCTGAAAGTGGGTACCCTGATCTCTCCCCGTTATTCTCCAGGAAGCTCAGGCTAGGGCTTTGCACCCTGTAGGGCACCGGATGTGGGTGCTGAATGACCAAGCAGAATGGATGACAGCGGGAAACTTGGTCTGCTGCTTCTCCTTGAGTACCTTTTTTTTTTTTTTTGCGGTACGCGGGCCTCTCACTGTTGTGGCCTCTCCTGTTGCGGAGCACAGGTTCCGGACGCGCAGGCTCAGCGGCCATGGCTCACGGGCCCAGCTGCTCCGCGGCATGTGGGATCTTCCCGGACCGGGGCACGAACCCACATCCCCTGCATTGGCAGGCAGACTCTCAACCACTGCGCCACCAGGGAAGCCCTCCTTGAGTACCTTTTTAAGGAGAACAGATCATTTTGTGGAGTGGGTATAACCTGCTCCCTGAATCTTGAGTTGCTTCGGGCTTGCTCCATCCATTGGTCCATCCATTGTTCCATCCGTCTGTTCTGGATCAGACTTTCCCAGTGTAAATATCTACTAAAAGTTGAGTACTTTGAATATGGGATTGGGGGGCTCCCAGCACTTTTCACGCATAAGCTTACTTACATTACAATAGGCCTCTGAGGCAGATATTACTACCCTATTTTGCAGACGAGGAATCAGATAATTTCTCCCAGGTCACACAAGAAGTCAGTGGCAGAGGTGGAATTCAGCCCAGGTCTAACTCAAAAGCCCCTATGCTCTCAATCATTCATGCTAAGGCCACCCTAGGTAAAAGGTGATCATATAACTTATTAATCCAATCTGGAATGCTTTTTAAAATTTTATTTATTTATTTTTGGCTGCATTGGGTCTTCATTGCTGCGCGTGGGCTTTCTCCAGTTGCGGCGAGCTGGGGCTACTCTTCTTTGAGGTGCGCGGGCTTCTCACTGTGTTGCTTCTCTTGTTGCGGAGCACAGGCTCTAGGCGTGCGGGCTTCAGTAGTTGTGGCACACAGGCTCAGTAGTTGTGGCTCACGAGCTCTAGAGCGCAGGCTCAGTAGTTGCTGCGCACGGGCTTCGTTGCTCCGCAGCATGTAGGATCTTCTCGGACCAGGGGTCGAACCCGTATCCCCTGCATTTGCAGGTGGATTCTTAACCACTGCGCCATCAGGGAAGTCCCTCTGTTTAACATTTGGAGGAACTGCCAAATTGTTTTCCAAAGTGGCCGCACCATTTTACATTCCTATCAGCAGTGTAGGAGGGCTCCAATTTCTCCACACCCTCACCAACACTTGTTATTCCAAACTGGGCACTTTTGAGAGTGAAAGGGTGCACCATTAATAATTATATCAGAACAACCAGTACTAACTGGAACATATTCTACTTAGACACAAAAAGATTAGAAGATTCAATTCCTGATTTCAGGGAACTTTCTGGCCACAGGATGAGTCAAACCCCCAAAACCCACATACTTGAGTCAATTGAAGAATCAAGCAAAGGTAAATTATTAAGAAGGAAAGAAAAAAGAAAAAGAAAAAGGAAAGCAAAGTACATTTTGTTTCCCCCAGGAGACTGTATTTTCTTTAAGAGAAAAGAACTGTCTTATTTGTCCTTGTATTCATGGCCCCAGGAGGATCTTGGCATTTGTTAGCGTGTCAATGAAGATCTGTGGAATAAATGAATGAATGAGAGAATAAATGATACAAACACTCTTGGAGGGAATGTTAAAAAAAAAAAGAAAAAGTCACCTGGCTTGGATTTGTGAGTTTGGGGGAAATATGGATCTTTTCTAAAAATGTATTTTTTTGCTCAGTGTTTTAACAACACTAATGACAATTTAAAAAGGAAAAAGTGAATAACCTACAATTAGAGGGATCTTAAACTGGATTTTGCAAGTGTGAGTGACTGAACAGAGGTGGAGGAAAGGCTTTCCAAGCAGGGGAGTTGCCTGAGCAGGAAGTCTAGAACCACAGCCATGTCTTTATCCTACAGGAAGTTAGCAAATTTGGGGAATAAAAAGATGTGGTACCCACCCCCAGGAGTTTCCAGTCTTTTGGGGAAACAATGAAAACAGTCTGTAACAACCTTTAACTGGTTGTGTGCCCTTGGGCAAGTCAGTTCCCCTCTTTGGGCATCAACAATCCTTTTGTCTCAAAATTTCCCTGAATCTTTCAATCTTACAACCTTGCAAGTTTCCTGGAATTGGTGGGCCAGGAGCTAGGCCTTGAAGGAAGGAGCTAGATTTGGAGAAAGGATGCCAGTGGTGGGTGATAAGGTCCTGAGGTGGGCTGGAGTGCTCCAGCTAAGATAAAATGGGATGGGGTGCCTTGGCCCTCTTGAAGGAGAACTTTAAAAGCCAGGCTGGTTGACTTTTAAATTTGACCTGATAAGCAGGTCCTTGGACTGGAGATGAAAGGCATGTCTGTGAGAGATTAATCTGATGGCTCTGGGCCATGGATCCTGGATCTGTCTGGAAGCAGGGTGAAGACCTAGGGCCTCTCAGGGAGGCTTCTGCAATAGTAATGTAGGCCCAGCCTTTCAAAAGAGGGTTTGAGACTCCTTCGGTTAGTCTTACGATACACATGGGTTCCATGGAGTTTCATTTTCCTAACCATAAGTAATTTAAACCATTATTTTTATAACAGTTATGACTGTATTATGGACCATATGCCAAATATATATACATTTTTAAGGCAGAATATTAGACTTTCAAGTTTGCAGAAGGCAATTTTAGATTATGCAACCAGATTCCTCAGAGAGATGAATTCTCTCTGCTGTCAAGGGGGTTTACTTTGGTGGAAAATTTTGAGAAATTTGTTAAAAGCCTACTGGAGGAATAGGAAGAGTGGGATCTAAGTGAGCTTCAGAGAATGGTTTTGTTGGGCCAGGTAACTAATTGGATATAGGAAACCCAAGAAAGGAAGAAATCCAAGAAAGGAAGAAATCCAAGAAAGGAAGAAATCCAAGATGGCTTAAAATCTGAGGACTCTGAAGAAAGATGATGCTATTCATTAAAAAATGTACAAGTTAAGAGAGGGGTGGGAAATGATGGTCTGCCTTGAGAACATTGGGCACAGGTGACCTTGAGAACAAAGGACTGGTTAGGATGGCCATGGAGGAGGAAGCAGTAACCCTTGGCCTTTCCCTGCCTTTGCTAAGGCGTTCAAAGCTCTGTCCAGTGGCCTGGCATGCTTGGCACTTTGCCTGGTTTATTTTTAGTGTATCACTACTAAATAAGATGTTTATGTAGGATTTTATTAGATGCCCTATATCAGACTAAGAAAGTTTTCATCCATCCCTTCTTTGACAAGAGTTTTTTCATATTGTAAACGGATGTTGAATTTTATCAAAAACTTTTTTGGCTGCTGTTGATGTGATCATATGATTTTTTTCCCCTTTAATCTTTTAGTGTGATGAATTATATCAATGTTTTCCAAATAAACTACCGTGCATTAAAAAAATTTTTTTCTATTTGTTTATTTACCTTATTTATTTATTTTGGCTGTGTTGGGTCTTCATTGCTGCACAAGGGCTTTCTCTAGTTGCGGCGAGTGGGGGCTACTCTTCGTTGAGGTGCGCAGGCTTCTCATTGCGGTGGCTTCTCTTGTTGTGGAGCACGGGCTCTAGGCGCGCAGGCTTCAGTAGCTGCAGCTCACGGGCTCAGTAGTTGTGGCTTGCGGGCTCTAGAGCGCAGGCTCAGTAGTAGTGGTGCACAGGCTTAGTTGCTCTGCGGCATGTGGGATCTTCCTGGACCAGGGATAGAACCCGTGTCCCCTGCGTTGGCAGGCGGATTCTCAACTACTGCACCACCAGGGAAGCCCTTACCATGCATTTCTGGTATAAAGTCAATAACATATTGCCCTTTTTACATATTGCTGGAGTCAGTTTGCTAATATCTTGCTTAAGATTTTACATTCATGTTCATAAGTGTAATTTTCTTTTCTCATTTTGTACTCGTTGGGTTTTGGAGTCCAAGTTACACTAAAAATGAGTTGAGATGTGAACCCTCTTCTTACATTCTCTGCAAGAGTTTGATTAAGATTGAAATTACTGTTTTCTTGAATGTCTGGTGGAGTTCTTTGCCTGTTTGCTACTGAAGGCTGTCCTATCATGTGGGTGATAGTAGAGAAAGGAACTTTTATTTGGGGAGTGAAAGTAGCTTAAACAATAAGGAAAATATACTATCTCACACATCACAAAAAGCCCAGAGGTAGGTGGTTCCAAGATTGGTTAATTCAGCCGCTCAGCAACATCAGGGAGGGAAATTTGTTCTGATCTTTCAGCTGTCATTCTCAGGTGTCAGCTCCTTCTCTCATTATTGCAAGATGGGCGCAGCTACTCTGGGCATCACAGCAACATGGTTAAGAGTGTGGGTTCTGTAGCCAAACCTGGTTTCAGATCCCATAGCTATCTGACATTGGGTAAATTGCTTAACCTCTCTGTCAGATGGAATGATAGTAGTGCTTTTCCTTAGAAGTTTAATGTTATATGGATTAAATGAATTAGTTTTTTAAACTCTTAGAATAGTGCACATAGTAAGCATCCAATAAATATTAGCACATCTTACTCCATTCTCACCTGAGGCAGAAATGAATCTATTTTTCTCTTGCACCCCACTTACTGAAGCCCCCTTATTAGACTTACTTCACACCTTACGGCCAGAATATGACAACTGCCCATTCCTAAACCAGCTGTGAAATTATCATGATTTGGTTTGGAAGAATTTAGGTTCAACCTCTGAGATAGGGGAGTGTCGGGCCTCCCCTGAAACAACCATCTGATACCACAACAAAATCTGGGTTCTGTTTGCAAGGCCGAAGTTGGGGTGGTGATAGTGGGGACTTTGGGCGTGGCACAAAGAGGGGCAGAGTAGGATTCCCCATCCCTACTTGTCCACAGTGTTCCTTGGAATCACTCCTTAGATTTGCCGAGCACTTCACAGTTTACTTCATGCTTTTTTTTTTTTTTTTTGCAGTACGCGGGCCTCTCACTGTCGTGGCCTCTCCCGTTGCGGAGCACAGGCTCCGGATGCGCAGGCTCAGCGGCCATGGCTCACGGGCCCAGCCACTCTGCGGCATGTGGGATCCTCCCAGACCGGGGCATGAACCCGTGTCCCCTGCATCGGCAGGCAGACTCTCAACCACTGTGCCACTAGGGAAGCCCAATTTCATGCTTTTTAACTTGTGCATTATCACATCTGGTCTCAGAACCATTCTCTAAGCAGTTTGGCCTCTTGTTATCCTCTTTTATATATGGGGAAACAGGCTCCCAGAGTTGAGGTGCTTGCTTGGTTCTGTGTTTATAGCTGGTACAGAGCTGGGTCCTGGGACTTATATTGAGGTCTTCAGATTCAAAACTCTGCCTTTTGGGGTTTTTTTGGCCACATCACGAGGCATGCGGGATCTTAGTCCCTGACCAGGGATCAAACGCGTGCCCCCTGCAGTGGAAGCATGGAGTCCTAACCACGGGACCGCCAGGGAATTCTCAAAACTCTGCCCTTTTATTCCTCTTCCATGAATTCCCAACTGTCTGTCATTTACATGGTGTCCTCACAACTGCCACATCCATGTGCCTCCTCTGCTATTGTCTACTTCATATTTTCAAAATTAACAGTTTTTCATTAAATAATATATCTTAAAAGGAAGCTTGATAGGACTTCCCTGGTGGCACACTGGTTAAGAATCCACCTGCCAGTGCAGGGGACATGGGTTCAAGCCCTGGTACGGGAAGATCCCACATGCCGCGGAGCAACTAAACCCGTGCGCCACAACTATTGAGCCTGCGCTCTAAAGCCTGTGAGCCACAACTACTGAGCCCACGTGCCACAAGTACTGAGCCCACGTGCTGCAATGACAGAAGCCCGTGCACCCGGTGCCCGTGCTCCGCAACAAGAGAAACCACTGCAATGAGAAGCCCGCGCACTGCAACGAAGAGTAGCCCCCACTCACCGCAATTAGAGAAAGCCCATGCACAGCAGTAAAGACTGAACACAGCCAAAAACAAATAAGTAACATAAATAAATTTAAAAAAATAAAAAAGGAAGCGTGGTAAAGCCCCAGGTTTGATGTTCTGGTACACATACAACTTTCGAATCAGCGGAAACTGTTAAAAATATTTTTATTCAGGATTAGAACTCCTGCCCTGGCACCTACGTTTGAAGCCCACCTCTGACGAGGTAGCACACACTCTCTACCCAGATGCCCGTGGACCTCACATTTTAGGGTGCAGCAGCCCCCTTCCAAGCCCCAGCCTTGTGATTTTGCCTGCTGGCTGTTCTGGCTGTCGGCCCCCGGTGCCATGCCCACTGCCACCCAGGAAAGCTGGAAGTGCTGGTGCTTAATTCCAGACCCACCTCCATCCCCAGCAGCACTCAACCATGGCTGTTAGGAGTTGATGGACAGGTGTCCCTGTTCCCTCGCCCACCCCTCAGGAGCAGGTCCCCCAAGGCACGCGGCTTTTCATCATCTACCAGAGTTCCCAGAAGGACTGAGTGCCACTACCCCACAGTGGTAACTGACCCAATGATGCATTCTTTACCGGCTTCCTTCCTCTCAGGTCTCATTTCCCCACTCTTTCAGGTGCTTCCTGGAATCACCTCCCAGGTACATCACTTCACTTGAATCCTTGTATCAGAGTTGGCTTCTGAGGAGCCCAAACTAAGACCACCACTTGCTCGCTGTCTGGTGTTGGGTGTTACCTAACTTCCCTGTGTCTCTCTGTTCCCATCTGTTATAGGAGGGTAATAATAGCACCTGTGCCTCTTAAAGTGAATTGGTAAAGCTCTCAGTGCCTGGCTAAGAGAAAGTGCTTAGCAAGTGGGATCTACTACTATTATTACTACCTAAAATTCCCAACTGTGGGTACGTGCCCCACAGTTGGGAGCTAAACTTTCTCTGGGTGCCCCCTTCCTGCCTCTCCCCTCTGATGCCCTCACGTACCCTCTGAGCTCCTTCAGTCCCACTTCTTCCACCGTAGGCTGCCTCATGCAATTCAGGTGCCCAGGATCACCCCCCCACCACCACTCCCACTGCAGCCCACCCTGCCCATCACACACAGATCACCCTGCCTGCCTCTGATGGGGGTTGCAGATGCCCAGGTAAATAAGTCTTCTGTCCTAATGACATCTTGGGATTCTCCATGATGCAGGATCACCATAGTCATCCAGTCCAGGCTGGAAGCTCTTAAAACGGAGGCTTCTCATCTCTGACTCGGGTCCAGCATGTTCCAGTAAGTGCGGATTGTTAACGATCACTGCTACCTTTTTTTTTTTTTTTTTTTTTTGCGGTACGCGGGCCTCTCACTGTTGTGGCCTCTCCCGTTGCGGAGCACAGGCTCTGGACGCGCAGGCTCAGCGGCCATGGCTCACGGGCCCAGCTGCTCCACGGCATGTGGGATCTTCCCGGACCGGGGCACGAACCCGCGTCCCCTGCATCGGCAGGCGGACTCTCAACCACTGCGCCACCAGGGAAGCCCCACTGCTACCTTTATTGAGCACTTACTATGAGCCTGGGGCTGTTGTAGGTACTTTCTCTGTATTAATCCTTGCACCCACCCTATGAGGTATGTGCTGTTACTATCCCCATTTTGCAGATGAGAAGCCTAGGACAGAGAAGTTAAGTAACCTGGCCAAGATCACACAACCGGCAAACGGCAACCTAACTCCAGAGCCTCTCTTACTTTTCGTGATGCTAAGCTGGTGCAGGGCTATCTCGTGCCTAGAATGAACAATACTGGCTTCCTTGCTTCCCAGCTGAAAGTCCAAAGACCAGTCTGTCTTTGCCAGGTGTCTTGCTGTAGCAAGTTACCCATCCAAACCTGAGGCCCAGATCTCACCCCACCCTTAGCTGTGGAACAGGAATATCAAACAGGAAGGTCTCATTTATTCAGAGCCGTGGCAGCCAGAACAAGGGAGAAAAAACACATGTGTGAATATATAGGCTGTCTTCTAATTTTATGATAAGGAGAGACTTAACAGGTTCAGGCCAGTACCTGAGGTTTCTTTTCACAAGCAACATATGGACTAGAGATTGCAAACTGCTCCCTGCCCATCAGATCCAGCCCATAGAGCATGTGTGTGCCTTGGAAACTAAAGGAATTGGATGGCTCCTTACCACGGTGTAGCAAAAGGCTGGGGCTAAGCAGAGCCTCCTGGCTTTGTGGGGGGAACACATGCTGTCCACTGTGCCCAGCCCCACCCCTCCCCACTGACCCTGTGCTCTAGAGCTCCACACTGACCACGAGTGAGCTGCCATTTATCATGCAACTTGTGCTGGTGTTTTTCTCACATCTAGTTTGTCTCATTCATGCATTCATTCATTCATGCAAAAAAGATGTTTTGAACAACTTACTATGTACCAGGCACCATTTGGTTTCGGTGGGGTGGTGAGGGAACAGACAAACTATAAACAGAACCTGGAGGTAGAGTATAGTGTATGTTAGTGATTAGTGGTAAGCAGAAAAATAAAGCGGTGAAAGGGCCCAGGGAGAATCAGGGTTGGGGTAGGATGGCCAGAAAAGGCTATATGAGAAATGTGACTGAGTTAAAGCCCAAAGGCAGTGAGGGAGGGGCTTTGGGGACATCGGGGGACAGAACACTGCAGGCAGATGGAACAGCAAATACAAAGGGGACATGTACACCTGGTATGTTCCCAGAGTAACAAGGAGACCAGTGTGGCCAGAGCAGAATGAGTGAGAGATAATCACATGAGTGAATGGAGAGCCCTGGGGGGTTGAGACTAGACTGGATGGGGCAAGGGTGGACCAGTGATGCCCGTCAGGAGACCACCACCCCAATCCAAGCAACAGATGATGCCGCTTAGGCCAGGGTGGTAGCCATAGAAATAGAGAAAAAGCAGAGATTGGAGATGTGTTTTGGACATAGAACCAATCAGAAATGGGTGATGTGTTGGATGTGGGAGACCAGTCAGGACAAAGAAGAATTGAATTTGGACCAGGGAGGTAGCAGAGGAAGAGAAGAAAAGCGGGTGGATTCTGGAGTTATTTTGAAAGTAGATGTTCCATGCTCTGCCGATGGATGGATGTGGGATTTGAAAGAGCAAAGTCAAGAATGACACCAAGGGCTTCCCTGGTGGCGCAGTGGTTGGGGGTCCGCCTGCCGATGCAGGGGACACAGGTTCGTGCCCCGGTCCGGGAAGATCCCACGTGCCGCGGAGCGGCTGGTCCCGTGAGCCATGGCCGCTGAGGCTGCACGTCCGGAGCCTGTGCTCCGCAACGGGAGAGGCCGCGATAGTGAGAGGCCTGCGTACGCAAAAAAAAAAAAAAAAAGAATGACACCAAGTGTTTTGGCCTGAGCAGTTGGAAGGATGGAGTTGCCATGTGCTGATGTGGGGAAGCTGGTGGGAGGAGCAGGTTTGTTGAGGGAAAGCTTAGGATATCCGTTTTGGAGAAGTTGAGTCTGAAGGTGTCTATTGGACATCCCGTGTGGAATTGCCGAGAAGGCAGCCTCCTGTGTAAAACAGAAACAGAAAACAGGTCAACCCACGTGCCCGCTCTGATTTGGTAGCCCTGTCCAGAGTGCTGTGTTGACATTTAAAAAAAATTATTTTTAAAATTATTTATTTATTTATTTGGTTGCACTGGGTCTTAGTTGCAGCAGGCGGGCTCCTTAGTTGCAACACATGGGCTCCTTAGTTGCGACATGCACGTGGGATCCAGTTCCCAGCCAGGGATTGAACCTGAGCCCCACGCATTGGAGCGCTGAGTCTTAACCACTGCACCACCAGGGAAGTCCCGGTGTTAACACTTTTTAAAAGAAAAAAAATTTATTTATTTGTTTATTTATTTTTGGCTGTGTTGGGTCTTTGTTGCTGTGCGCGGGTTTTCTCTGACTGCGTCCAGCGGGGACTACTCTTTGTTGCGGTGTGTGGGCTTCTCATTGTGGTGGCTTCTCTTGTTGCAGAACACGGGCTGTAGGCGTGTGGGCTTCAGTAGTTGCAGCACGCGGGCTCAGTAGTTGTGGCTCGCAGGTTCTAAAGCACAGGCTCAGTCGTTGTGGCGCACGGGCTTAGTTGCTCCGCGGCATGTGGGATTTTCCTGGACCAGGGCTCGAACCCGTGTCCCCTGCATTGGCAGGCGGATTCTTAACCACTTCACCACCAGGGAAGTCCCCGGTGTTAACATTTTAAGACCCATTCAGGCTCAGTGGAAAAGAGTTTCTTAATCAATAGTGAAACCTGTCTTAGGAGCTGGATAGACAAATAATGGCGAACACTGGGTGTAAGACATTCCACTGTAGAGTGGGAAGAAAATGTGAAAAATTCTATTCTATGTATTTTTGTCTTACTCTTTACATTTTCTTCATATGTTCTGTAATGTACATAATATGTTAGAGTAGCAGATTTGGACATAGTTTATAAATTAAGTATTCTGTATCCATTGGAAGAGTATGCTCAGTTTTCACTGAGGAATGGATGAACAAAAACTTTTGGAGATTACTGATCAGAAATATTTTACAACAGATGCTGAAAATAGTGACTGGATTACTGTAAGCCCTGAAGTGTCTCCTGAATCCTAAAAAAAAGAATGTTGTTCAGTTTGGTTTAATGCTTAATTAAAACAATTGGCTTTCCAAAATACCAGTGTTATCAGAGACTTTTTTTTTTTTTTTGGCCACACCGCATGGCATGTGGGATCTTAGTTCCCTCATCAGGGATCAAACCTGTGCCCCCTGCAGTGGAAGCACAGAGTCTTAACCATTGGACCACCAGGGAAGTCCGTCAAAGACTTTTTTAAAAAAGGGTGAGGAACTGTTCTAGAGTAAAGGAGATTAAAGAGGTAACAATGCAAACACAATCCTCGAATGGATCTTGGGTTGAGAAAGCAAAAAGCTATGAAAGGCTATTACTGGAACAACTGGGGACCTTTGTATGTAGAGTGTTTGTGGTATTGTATTAGTATGCAATTTCTAATTGGGATCATTGTTTCATGGTTACTGGGAGACTGTTGCATTCTTAGGAGACACGGGCTGAAAAACGTAGGGGTAAGGAGTCATGATGTCTGTAATTAGGTCTCAAATAGTTCAGCAAAATACACATAGGAATTTAGGTGAAGGGTGTGTTAGTGGTCACTGTGCTATTCTTGCAGCTTTCCTGTAGTTTTGAAATATTTCCAAGTAAAAATTTGGGGGGAGATAGTATTCATATAAGTTTCTCCAGTTCTCGGAAAACTAGGAATCCGATAAAGGCATGTTAGACCGCTTTTCATATACTGGATTGTTTCATTGACCAGAACACTTGTCGTCTTCATCCTTTCTGAAGCAGAATTTGCCAAATCTTTCCCACCACTACAGTAATCCCTGGCATTTTTGATTTTCCAGGTGCCTCCACATTCATCATATTACATTTATTATCATAAATAGTCCCTATAGATAAAGAAATTTGTGCCTGTAAATTCCACAATCATGATGAACATTTTTTTTTAATGGCTCACCATATGCCAGGCACTGTTCTGTGTGTTTGACACGAATGAGTGCATTTCATCCTCCCAACCACTCTTAGGGGAGGTATTACTGATAGTTTATTCCACTAGGGGATTGTAAGTAAAGAAAAAAGTATGGGAGACCCCTGTAAGTTAATAATCACTCAAGAAAGCAGGGCTGCAAAACCGAGCAACTTTGCTTAGCAACAAAACCCTGCAACGTAAGCATGGTTTCATTACTATCATTCTCATTTTCAGAAAAGGAAACTGAGGCACAGAGAGGCGGTATAATTTGCCCAAAGTCACAGCCAGGGAGGGTGGAGTGACAGAGCAGTGTGGCCCCAGGCCCTGCAGTGTTCACCACCAACCCCCTGACCATGTACTTCACACTGTGAGCTGGATCATCTGAGTTTGTTGGAGCTGCCATTCCAGAAGGAGGGCTTCTGGTCCTCAAATTTTGCTTTTCTCTGAGGGGTTCCAGGTGTATGTTCATAGGAGAAAGGGTGCTCCTTGAGAGAGGGAACAACAGCAGCAAAACTACCATCTTTGAATGCTCATATGGGCCAGGCACGGGCAAGATGCTTTCTGCCTGGTTAGTCCTCAGAATCCCTCTGTGGGGTAAAACTATTATTATCTTCATTGGACAAAAGAGGAAACAGTGGAGCCAGGCTTTGGACACAAGCAGCCTGACCCCGCAGCCTTGCCCCAGCCCCCCACCCAGGCTGCCTTGCCTCTACCTGTCATCTCAATGGGTCTGAAGGTAACAGCTATAGAATGTAGCCTGTGGGGCGATGGGCCTCACCCATCACCTTGTCCACCCCCTCAGTTCTCAAATGGGGACATTTCAATGCTGAAGAGGAGGAGGAGTGGGAGAAGGAAGAAGAGGAAGAAAGCATTGCATCCTTCCTCCTTGGGGCTTTTCATCTGGCCTGTGACATTCCATTCCCACCCCTCTAATTTGCCACTTCATTGAGCAACTTTTTCTAATTGAATGCACCTTGGCAGAAACTCCTCCCCATATTGGCCCTGGTCAGTGCTTTGTCTTTTTTTTTTCTTCTTTTATGAAAAAAACAAGGGGAGCCCCTATTTCTTTGAGGTGGAGGTGCTTGGTGAAGTTCCCAAGCAGATCAGCCAGCCCTCCAGAAACTCTTTTGCCTTCGTGCTGTGTTGAGCTCACCTGCCTCCTGGGAGGACAGCCGGCTTGTAGCTGACCTTGGCCTGGAGGCCCAGGATGACTCTGCTCTGGGCATGGCAGTCCCAGCCAGGGGCGAGGCAGAGGTATCCTTCAAAAGGCCCTGCTCACCAGGAGCCACCTTCCCCAGGGTGCAGGTGTTCCCCTTCCTCAGTAAATCAACAACTAATAAGTCAATTCGCACTCATGAAGGAGCACAAGAGGCAATAGAATAAAGTAGTTAAGAGCATGAATTCTTCAGCCGGACTCCCTAGGTTGAATCATGCCTCTACCACTTATTAGCTTTGTGACCTAGGGCAAATTATTTAGCCACTCTGAGTACAGGTTTCCCTTTCTGTAAAATGGGGGGAAATAATAATATACTTCTGAAAAAAATAAAAAATACTGGTGATTTACTGTCTCATCAAAGATGCACAATCTTCTTAACTGAACAGTCCTACTCAATAATTCTGAAAGTAAAGAAACATCTTCCTTCAGGACAGATCTAGTTTCTGGTTATGTATTTAACTTCAAAAGCTACATTTTTTAGTCCCCCTAAAAGCCCTTTACACTTCAACATCTTTGCCTCCCCATAACTTCATATCTAATCTTTATAATTTTAGATTCATTGTTCTCCTTAACAAAAGAGTGCAATGCAATGATTAGTAAACTAAAGAAACTTCTTGTTTGTATTTTTGAAGAGAGTAGACGACTTGCAAGATCAGACAAGGTACACAGCACACATTCACGCTGACACAACAAGAGCTGTTGAATTTAAAAATTTATGCAGATTACTAATAAACCACTTTTCATCTCGCCAGTTGGTAGAGGTGCTTTTTTTTAAAAGTAGATATCTAATGTTTGTTCATTAGATTGGTTCAGCCTTTCAGCAGGGAAATTTGGTAATAAGAACTGTATCAAAAGCCTTAGAATGTTTCATAACCTCAGATTGAGAAATTCCACTTCTAGAAATTAATTCACTTCTAGACATAATCATGAGTGTGCACAAAGATATTACCACAAAAATATTTTACAGTATTATTTCTAATAGAGAAGAACTAGAAACTATCTAAATTGCCAACAATACAGGTTTGGTGATATACATTATATTCACTCAATGGCATACTAGGAAGTCATTAAAAATATGTTGTAGAATATTTAATGAGGTGGAAAATGTGTTGACAGTATACTTTTTAGTGAAAAAAACAGCTTACAAAACTTTGCAGAACGATCTCATTTTTAAAAATATATGTGTTTATTCAGAGAATAATTTTAGAAAAATAAACAATGACATTTTAAAGGGTTATCTGGATGGTGCAATTGTGAGTAATTATTATTTCCTTTTTTGTGTGACTTATCAGTATTTTCTAAGTTTTCTACAATGCAGATGAATATTTCCATGTTATGAAAACAACAAAAAATTATTATATAAAAAAGAACAATTCACTGAGAAAATGCTTAACGCAGAGCTTGCCTCTTCTGTAGGGTGTCATTTCTCTAGTAACTCACTTCCTTAGCGTCCTCCTTGGAGGACCCCAGGAGAGGCAGGGATCCCCAAGGCCTCCTCCCATTTGGAGCATTACTGGAGGCTTGTGGTTTGCCTCCTGGTCATGTGGAATCCAGCTTTGGACAAACTGCAAAGTCCCTAAGTTTGGGAGGTAGAAGAAATGGCAACTGGAAGATTTTACATAGAGTCTGAGCAAGAAACTCTTCCAAAAAAGGAGCTAGTTTTGGACTTCCATGGTGGCGCAGTTGTTAAGAATCCACCTGCTAATGCAGGGGACACAGGTTTGAGCCCTGGTCCAGGAAGATCCTACATACTGGGGAGCAAGTAAGTCTGCGAGCCACAACTACTGAGCCTGCGTGCCTAGAGCCTGTGCTCCGCAACAAGAGAAGCCACCGCAGTGAGAAGCCAGCCCCCTCACTGCAACTAGAGAAAGCCCGTGCGCAGCAACTAAGATCCAACGCAGCCAAAAATAGATAAATTTATTTAAAAAAAAAAGAAACTGGTAAAAAATATATATATTGATTAAAAATATATATATTGATTTTAAAAAAAAGGAGCTACTTTCTCTGCCCATGTTTTCCTCAAACAGAAGCTAAGGCCGACTTCAGGGTTTGTCCAAGGCCACACGGCCAACTTAATGACAAGGTGAGGCCTTGAAGCCATGGCCTTTCCGCCCTGTTGTATTTCTAAAATGTGCTGATTTGGACTATCTCTTCTCACACTTTAATATGCACAGGAATCACCAGGGATCTTGTTGAAATGCAGATTTTGATCCAGCAGGCCAGGGATGGGCCTGAGGGTCTGCATTTCTAACCAGCCCTCAGGCGATGAAGATGTTGCTGGTCTGGGGATCAGTTTAAGTAGCAGTGGTGTAGAGCACAGATTTTAGAGCCAGATCGTCAGCTTCCCAATCTAGCTCTGCCGCAGACGAACTATTATTATAGTTACTGTACTTCAGTTTTCTCAACTGCAGAATCAGTATGACTTAACTCATAGCTTTTTCGTGAAGATTTAATAAGTGCTTAGAACACCCTTCACTAAGAACTAGCTGTTTTATTATTATTATTTATATTCCCTAGAGCAAGCAGCCAAGGGCGAAGCACAGTTTGACGAATGAATGGATAAACTTTGGAGTTCTTCCTGGGCGACTGGAGTCAGAGAAGCAAAATGGGAGGGCTCGGAGGTGAGGAAGAGGCCCACCTCGAAAGAACTTCTCTCCACTGGGTGGTCAGAAGGACCCGGAGCGCCCGGAAGCCGGCCGGCCCGCGCCCCGCGGACCAATGCGGCCGCCCGGGGGGAGGGGGAGCGCCCGCCAGCCCTTTCCGTCTGGGCGCCGGAGGCCCCGCCCCCTGGAACGTCGCGACGTCCGAGCATTCCACGGTTGCTACTCGGTCGCGAGGGGCGGGGCGCCTGTCAGGGAAGCGGCGCGCGCGGCGGCGGGGGCGGGCTGAGGCTCCGCCGCGCAGTGCCAGCGCCAGCACTAGACCCGCGCCCCGCGCTCTCCGGCCCGCCGCCTGCGTTCTGGCTCGCGAGCCCGCACTCCCGCCCTGCCCGTGCGCTGCCCGAGTATGGAGTTGCTGTGCTGCGAGGGCACCCGGCACGCGCCTCGGGCCGGGCCGGACCCGCGGCTGCTGGGGGACCAGCGTGTCCTGCAGAGTTTGCTCCGCCTGGAAGAGCGCTACGTGCCCCGCGCCTCTTACTTCCAGTGTGTGCAGAGGGAGATCAAGCCGCACATGCGGAAGATGCTGGCGTACTGGATGCTGGAGGTACCGCCCGGGGGGTCTCCCCTCCCCCGCCACCCCGGCGTCCCCGGCTCGGGACATCCTGGTCCCAACAACAATCAGCAAGATGTTTCTGTGGCGCAGATCCCCGGGGCCTGGCCTTTCACTCCTTTCACTCGGGCACCCTACCCGGCTGCCTCCCTGGTGTCCCTTTCTTCCCCTTCTCCAACCCTGACTTTGACTGCCAGTTGTTTGGCACCCCAAGTAACCCTCTCTTCGGGCCGGGAAAGCGGGACAAGGGCCACCCTCTTCCCCTCCGGCTTCTCAGCGTCTCCCGCCTCGCTCCCCCGCCCGGTCTTCTAGGGAGAGCGCGCCTGGAAAACCCTGGGCTCGCCCGCCCCCGCCGCAGAGCCGGTTCCTGTGTGTCGCGGGGTTCTGGCGGGGAAGGCGGTGGGGTGGCGCGCTGTTCCGGCAGTCAGGGAAATGAAAAGTGCGGGAGGCAGCCGCTGGCGTCTCCTCCCTTCCCTTTGGGTGTGTGCACTGGGTGGAGGTAATGAGGTTTAAGGTCCCAGTTCTCTGGCTCCCGTGGGTGACTCTTCCGTCCCCTCTCACTCTCGGTATTGGTGTGGGGGGGCAGTCTCAGTTTGGAATCCTTAAGGGAGGGAGCCTCTGGCGTACCCCGCTTCCCCCCACCCCCGGGGGGAAGGAGGCACCGCAGAGGAAGTGGAGGGGGGTCGACACCTTGGGGAAGGCGCATCCTGCGTATTAGTCCTTGTCACTGTAAGTACACCTACCCCCTCCCGATTCTTGCTCCCTATTCCACTTCCCTTCAGCGCACCGCCCCCCCCCTTCAGTGCTGCTGCGTTTCCTTTGCCTCTGCCCCAGAAGTGACTGTGCGTCCTCCCCCAGGTGTGTGAGGAGCAGCGCTGTGAGGAGGAAGTCTTCCCCCTGGCCATGAACTACCTGGATCGCTACCTGTCCTGCGTCCCCACCCGCAAGGCGCAGTTGCAGCTCCTGGGTGCGGTCTGCATGCTGCTGGCCTCCAAGCTGCGCGAGACTACGCCCCTGACCATCGAAAAACTGTGCATCTACACCGACCACTCTGTCTCTCCCCGCCAGCTGCGGGTGCGTGCATGATCCTCCCCACCCCCCAACACACACTGCCTCCTCACTTACCAGGAAAAGGAAAGCTAAGACCCTCAAGAGGCTTTCTGTCCCTGGGGAGGGTAGCAGAGGCTTTTTTTTTTTTTTTTTTGATAAGAGATGGGACAGTGTGGTGTGATGGTCAGGGTAGCCCCTAGCCCAGCCTTGCGCTGCCAGCATGAACCAAACCCCTTCTCCTGACCTCCAGTGGGTGCCACTCCTTCCTGGTCTTTCCCCCAGATAGCAACAAGTCAAACTGCATGTCTACACTCACTAGTACTTTGCCTCTGGGTTTACACAGCCACCATGAGTTATTTATTGGCAGCAGCAGGACATGCCTACGCACCCCCCCTGGAGTGGGGGAGTGGAATGTGCTTCACGTGGGGGAGGGGGGCCGCCCTGGTTGAGTCTTTATCCCAGTGTGTGGACTTTGTTATCAAAAAGCCTCCCAGAGCAGATTATAGCCAGGGTTGCTGTAAGGAAGGGCCAAGGCGTTTCATCCCACCTTCTTTCCTTCCTTTTATATCCCAGGAGAAACAGCTCCTTCCTAATTCTCCGTTCGCTAGCCTCACTCTGGGAAACTTGAGCAGCTGCTTCAGGCCTGTGGAATCATCTCTTCTTTTCCTCTTTAGCCAAAGGCCAGAGCTGAGGCACAGACTGGGGCTGAGCTGCAGCTGCTTCCGATGTGATAATGATGCCCTGTCCCCTGGCCCACCCACTCTGACCAAGGTCTTTCATAACACTGTGGGGAGCTGCTGTCACTCCTGTGGTTTGGGAAGTGGCTCCCTGGGCCTCTTGCTGGGAACTTGGGCTGGGCTCTTCCCGAGGCAGGACAGGGGAGACACCGGTTCTCTTTCCCCACTGAGCCTGGAGAGGAGGTGGGGGAGCTGCTTGGATCTGGAAGAGGTTATTTAGGGCGTGCAGATCGTCTCCCGAGGGGCCGGGGTGGGGGGAGACGGGTGAGCTGGCACCTTCCTCCACCTTGCTCTACAGCAGCCCAGTCTTCTCTTGACCCGGAGAGGAGTCTCTGGGCCCCATCTCCCGGGGAGGAGGGCAGCGTGCAGGCTGCTGTGATTGGCTGGCCAAGAAGCCAGGGTACTGGGGCCCCCGAGTGCTGCTTGTCGAGGAACGGGATTCCTCTTCCTGCCAAGTAGCTCTCGGAGATGGGAGTAGGAGGCCGGAGTTGGGAATCCGGGAGGCCCCACAGCTCTTTGTGATGAATCTGGTAGTTTTTGGCAAGTCTAGTTTTTGGTAGTTTTTGGCAAACCAGTGGAGCTGGTTTTCAGGGCTAATGAGCAAGATGAGTTTGGAGGGGTTTAGGCTAGAAGGTAAAAGGGGACTTCCTTTTTGTGAAAAGATTAGGATGGAGTGTGTGCCTTTATCTGAGGAGAGTTTTTCAGAACAGGCCAAAAGTCCCCCCCATGCCTGAGCTGGGGGGTGGAGTGTGCCGATCGATGACTTCCTAGAAGGTCAGAGTTGGAAGGGACCTCAGAGAGCTCCAGTCAGTCCAAATCCTCGTGCCACAGAGAAGGTTGGGGCCCAGAGAAGGAAGGAAAGGTCCTGCCTCAGCATTGCACTGAGGCTGAGGAGAATATGGATGTTGTAGCACTCAGGTGGCCTAAGAGGTTAGGGATGTGATGGAAGCTGCCAGGGGTGTGTTCTCGGCCAAGTGAGGGCTGAGGTTCTCAGGGGCTGCCCTGATACAGTGTAAGGTGGCTGCCCTCCCTCACGTAGGACCCTATGCCTCCCCACAGGGAAAGCCCCACTCCAAGTTGCCTTCTAGATGTTTCCTTGGATGCTAGGTGCTTTCTGTTCGCTTTTTTTCCCCTAAAGGTTTCTTTTAAATTAATTAATTAATTAATTAATTAGGCTGCATTGGGTCTTCGTTGCCACATGTGGGCTTTCTCTAGTTGGGGCGAGCAGGAGTTACTCTTCCTTGCGGTGCACAGCCTTCTCATTGCGGAGGCTTCTCGGTGCGGAGCACGGGCTCTACGCACGCGGGCTCAGTAGGTGGGGCTCATGGGCTCTAGGGCACAGGCTCAGTAGTTGTGGTGCACGGGCTTAGTTGCTCCGCGGCATGTGGGATCTTCATGGACCAGGGCTCAAACCTGTGTCCCTGGCATGGGCAGGCGGATTCTTAACCACTGCGCCAGCAGGCAAGTCCCTCTGTTCACTTCTGAGTTAGGCGTTTGGCCGCTGGGACAAGCACCAGGAGTAGAACGCTAGCTTCTCTGCCCAACTTCTTCCCGCTCCAGGCTGGGCTGTTTTCTGTGGGGCTCTGTGAGAGGTTCAAGAGGATGACACCTAGGTGGGGGCCAGGAGAGGGACAGCTGTGACTGGGGGCCTAAAAGAGGTTGGATGGGGTTGCCATTTCTACCTCAGTAAGGGGTCAAACCCATGAGTTCCTTCCTGAGATAAAACAATGAAGAAATCCTCATGTGTGCAACTCAGAAATGGGGCCAGGGCTGGGAACCCCAGATGAGTGGATTGGGGTGGGGCTCCCAGCCTCCTTCCAGGACCTAGCAGTGGTATAGAGGCTAGGGCAGGCGGAGAGATGGTTTGATTCCTCAGGGATCATCTGGACCCATCCTGTTTGGCTTGGCCTCCACTTCTCTTCCTAAGACTCAAATGGCACTAGGCACTATGGGTTCCAGCCAAAGAGGTGGAGTGGGGTGCTCTATCTCAGCCCTACACCCCAATGTCCCACCAAGGGGATGTGGGTTGGGTTGGGCAACCTCCACTTTGAGGAACCTCAGGGTTGGCTCAGTGGCTGTGTCACAGGAGGTGTGGCCTCATGCTCACCCCCAGTTGCTTCAAGAGGTGTGGACTTGGATGGGATGCTGAGTTGGGGGTAGGCTAGTGATCTCCCCTTTCACAGATCCTTGGGATTACGGAGAGTCTTTCTGCTTCATGCCAGAGGAGCCTCAAGTTCATGGCGATGGTGGTGGTATCTGCTGCTGCAGTCTTTTCTTTCAGCCCTGGCTGGAGAAGTGCTCAGAGCCTTGCAGGAAGTCAGGAGAAGGCCTGGATTACTGGATCCCAAAAGATAACCCAGCAGGATTGAAAGAGATAATTCACGTAAAGCATGTAGTTCTGGCATCTAGGAAGTGATCAATAGGGCTCAAAGCACGTGCCCCCCCCTTCCCTGCCACAGGGCCAGTCCTTAAATTCAAAAGCAGAACTGGGGTCCTGACCTTCAAGTGTGATGGCCTTCCCTCCCTGTGAGACCTCTGCTTTACTCCCTCCCCTTCCTTTCTTTAGCCACTGACCCTACCCTCTTCCTCAACCTCCAGGACTGGGAGGTGCTGGTCCTGGGGAAGCTCAAGTGGGACCTGGCTGCCGTGATTGCCCATGATTTCCTGGCCCTGATTCTGCACCGGCTCTCTCTGCCCCGTGACCGACAGGCCTTGGTCAAGAAGCACGCCCAGACTTTTTTGGCCCTCTGTGCTACAGGTAAGATTCCTACACACATTTTTACCAAGCCAGGGAAATGAGAAGACTTGGAAGCGTGAGCGGTAACCAGGAGATTCTGGTTTCTTGAACTGAAATCTTGAATAGACTTCTGGTTTCTTAAATTTCTTCTCAAAATTTATTTGTGAAAATTCTATTCCCTCTGAGCCCCCAGTCTCAGTACAGAAAAGCAGCAGAGCTGTATGGGATCTCAAGAGATGATCCCCCCCACCCCCCAAGTATATAGGTGGGTCACTGAGAGCTTAGAGAGAAGTGACTTGCCCAGGGTCTTACAGTGACTAAGTTGAGAGCAGAAACCAGGTCTCTTAACCCTGATTTTGTGTCCACACCAGGAAGACTCATTCACTCCCTGGTCCCTGGCCAGGATCACTTACAGACCACCCTGGACCTGACCCTCTCCAGGAAGAGCCCCTTTCCTGCCTTTCTCCCCTGCTGCTATCTGACACCACTCACTGCTGGGGTTTTCAAGACCCTTGCTCTATTCATACGGCCTGGCACTTTCTGGGTAATAGAAGGTGCGTGCTGATTGTTATCCTTGAAACCACCCTTGCCTCATGGTCCCCTCTTTCTTTCCAAGATTACACCTTTGCCATGTACCCGCCATCCATGATTGCCACGGGAAGCATTGGAGCTGCAGTGCAAGGCCTGGGTGCCTGCTCCACATCTGGGGATGAGCTCACAGAGCTGCTGGCAGGGATCACAGGCACTGAAGTGGTGAGTGCTGGGCAGCTGGGCAAGTGGCCTCAGTTCACGAGGCAGCGCTATTCCCTGAGCCTCCAGAAGAGGGAGCTGTCGCCCTCACACACACCCTGGTCTCCACTCCTGGTTTTGAGTGCCCTGCTTTTGGGGCTTCTGTGGCCTTTTATCTCCTTCTTTGGTCTGGAGAAGAACAAGTGTCTTGGGCGGGCTGAAGGGCACTGTCCCTGGGTACCCTTTTCTTGCCAAACGGTGTGCAGGAGTGGGGGTGGGGGATTTGGTGTCAGATGCTGGGCTGCTCTCACACCCTCTTGCCACATCCTCTTGCCAGTTTCTGAGAATTGAAAGCTGATTCCTGGGGTTGGGCTGTGGCCTAACCTCCCCAGACTTCCCTGTGTGCTGGGAGGTGTCCTCCAGCACCTGCTGCCACATGCTATGGGGGGAGGGACGTGGACCTTCCTCACCGTTCCCCCTTGTTCCCAGGACTGCCTGCGGGCCTGTCAGGAGCAGATTGAAGCTGCCCTCAGGGAGAGCCTCAGGGAAGCCGCCCAGACCTCCCCCAGCCCAGCGCCCAAAGCCCCCAGGGGCTCCAGCAGCCAGGGGCCCAGCCAGACCAGCACTCCCACAGATGTCACAGCCATCCACCTGTAGCCCTGGCGAGGCCCCCTCGAGTGGCCACCGACAGCAGAGGAGGGGACACTGCCACCCCCCTCCCTGCCTGCAGGAACGAACCATGCCACAGCTGAAGCCCGAGGGGGCTCCTTCCTACTTGCCTGTTGCAAGCCGAAGGGGTCGGGTCCTACCTGTCCCTGCAGTGTGCACTAAGGGGCCTGGCCAGCTGCGGCGGGTGGCCAGTCAGGCTCCTCCTCCTCCCTGCATCTGACCAGCTCAGCCCCATCCCAGTCCTAGCTGGGGGTGGGCCAGGCTGGCCAGAGATGAAATTGAAGTCTGTAGAATACATGTGCCAGCATTCCTTTTGGGGGCCCCCTTATCTCTGGGGCTCTCGTGTTCTCAACTGCCAAAGTTGAACCCGGGCCCTCGGCAGTGAAAGCGCGGAGTCCTAACCACTGGACTGCCAGGGAATTCCCTAGTTACTGTATTTGGATTGGGGTCTTTCTGAAGAACCCTCACATGTTCTAGACACATGTGAGAAGAAAGAGTGGACATCTCCTCTCAATGCACTTGGGAGGCCCCTGCATAATCCATGCTCTCAGCTGCTCCTAGAGGGAGGGGCCCTGGCCTCTGCCTGAGGTGCAGGAACCAACCTCCTCGCTTTGCTTTCCGCTCAGCTTCTCCTGTGTGATTGGGGGGTGGAGGGGCAGTGCTGAAGGAAGAGGTTTTTAATTTATTAATTGCTTTGAGTACAGCTGTAAGAGGGTGTGGTGGGGCCCATCTACCCTGAGTGGTGGTGACCCTGGTGGTTGCTGCACTCCTCCCCTATCCGACCGCTAGAAGATCTTCATGGCTGCTAGAGGATCTTCATGGCCGAGGAGCTGCTACAGCCTGGGGTGGGGCCACGCCCTCCTCTCCCTCCGGCCCTCTGCTCCATCTTGCAAGGCTGGGGGATGAAGTAGGGATGACCTGGAGGTGACCAAGCCCCCTCTGGAGAGGGAGGCAAGCCCTAATGACACAGGTCTTTCCCGAGGCCACAAGGTCCAGGCTGGTGGCCCAGGACCACCATGCTACCTTAATAAAGATTCTGAAATAAAACTGTCTTTGGGTTCTTGGACTGGATGGCAGTGTGGGCAAAAGCCTATTTCTAGAGGGTGGAAATCAGTGGTCTCAAGTAGGGGTCATCAAGCCTTTTCTGTAAAGGACCAGAGTAAATACTTCAGGTTTTGTGGGCCATACGGTCTCTGCCCCAGATATAGTCAGTTTTGCTTCATAACGTGATCTATGCATTCCTAAAAATCACTGCACCATGCAAAATTGCACAATAAAAACCACAGGGCTTATGGGGAAAATGGGGCTGGAGGCACAATACTCAATAAGGGACAGTTGTCTTTTAAGAAAAGGAAAGATAGTGCTTTTACACATTAAATGATTAAGAAACACATACTGCAATAAACACGCCCCTTTATCTTGAAAAACAAACAACACCTGAAGTCTGCTGTGGAAGTGGAGGTCGGAAGGATGTGGAAGGTGGGTTTTAACACCAGATGTGGGTGTGGTACCAACCCGCAAGGTGAACTGGTGTCGCTAGCACATGTCTGAGGTGTGTGCATTTTGTGTATCATCTGGCTCAGCTCAGCTGGGTACAGCTTTCTGCTTTCACCTAGCGTTTCTCAAAGACAAAACTGCATATAAATGTGAAATTTGCTTTATGATCAAACTCCTCCCAAATACAGTAATTGGGCTGGAACAAATTCACATTCTCTAAAGCACCTAACAAGGGTTCTAACTAGACTGTACTCGCCTCTGCTGTTGTGGCATGAAAGCAGCCAGAGAGAACATGGAAATGGATGGGTGTGGCTGCATCTTAATAAAACTTTATTTATGGACACTGAAATCTGAATTTCATATAATCTTCACCTATCACAAAATACCCTTCTTTCAATTTTTTCCCTAGTCATTCAAAAATGTAAAAATTCTTAGCTCACGGGCCATAAGGAAACAGGCACGTGACCCTAGTTTGCCAACCCTTGGTCTAAAGCTTTCATTAGCTAAGAAAGTTAGGGAACTGCTCTGGTGGTGACCCTGGGCCTGACCTTTCTTGCCTCTGTATCTCCACTTTCCTCTAGGTGCTTTCTCCTAGCTCTTCCAACCACAGCTGAGACCATCTTGTGAACAACCTCCTGGTTGCTGGCATTCTCCCAAAGTAGCCTGTGTCAGGGGAAGGCAAAGGCTGTGCCCTCTAGGGGCGGGCAGGGTGGGTACAGCCTAGAGAAACAAATTTGTCTGTCTGAGGGGGGCACGGCTCCTATGTAAACTGGGAAGAATCCACTGCTACACAGGAGCAGGGATGCAGTGCCCACCTCCACAAAAGAGGGAAAGCAGAAAGATCTCCATCCACCACATCAAAAACACTGAAGTTCAATAAATACCTGCCTCTTGTTTTTATCTACCTCCCAGTGAACTGACACAACAGCCTGAGAGAAAGTACCCACTCCAACCCCCGAGCGGGGAAGTGGGACGGTTAGGCTGTGGAGTTTCAAGTCAGGTCCCAGAACTGAGCAGGGATGCAGGCCTAGAATGGAAGAGAGAGCCGGCCAGACTCAGTTCTCCCTGTCAGGAACTGGGGAATCAGAGGCCCGTGACCTCTCGTGGCCCTGAACTGGGTCTTCAGCTATAAAGGCTCAGTGTCACCTTCAGTCAGCAGCAGGGATCCTGGAGTCCTCCCCTGCCCTGCAGACCAGGACGAGCACCGCTTCGTCACTCCATGGTGATGGGAACATCTTCTACGTCTCGGGGGATGGCACTCTGAAGCTCACGCCTGATCTCGGGGGACAGCAGGGGATGGGGCTGCAGCCGGAGCAGTTCCAGGAGGGCCTCCTTCTGCTCTGTGGCCAGGTCAGCCTTGTAGCGCTGGACCAAAGTCAGGAGGCACTGGTGCCAGAGCACGGGCAGCTCACGCTTCTCCGTCCGGAAACCCAGGAAGTGGAAGACCAAGGCGTCCAGCACCCGGTAGGGCAGTGCGTACTTCTTATCCAGCAGCAGCCGCAGGAAGATGCTGGTGGCACCGCTGTACTCCATCTCTGCGATTTTCAGCATGGCTGCACTAGTGGAGGTAGAGGGGAGGTAGGGAAATGCTGGAGGAAGGCTTCTCCTCTGCTGGCCCTTACACTGTGCTATCCCTAAAGGGGGAATCTCCGGCATTCTTTTCACCTCCCCTATCTAACTCCCTTGACTCCAGTTACCAGCACTACGCTGACTCACGCCAAATCCCCACGTCTGGCTCAGACTGCTTGTCTCAGTATTCAACTAGAATAAGTCCAAACGTCCTGAGATCTCCACCCCTAACTTACTTTCTTCCCATGTTCCCCATTCTTTCATTCATTCAACTATTTACTGAGCACCTACCATGTGCCAGGCCCTGAGACCTTGTTCCTGTGGAACTGACATTCTTGTGGAGTAACGATACACCCACTGGCTTAAATGAGCTGCAAACCCAGGGCTATGCTTAGCTCCTTCCCCACTCTGCCCCCCCATCCCCAGTCCTGGGACTCTGCCGTGTGGAGATCCACCAACCAGTGGTCCTCCACCCCCACCGACACTACCTGGAGTGCAACACAGGGATGGAGCACTTGGTGATGATGCTGCCCACGATGATGGCTTCCCGGAGGGTACAGGTGCCCGACTCGCACAGCGGGATCAGGATGCCTGGGGAGGGGCAGAGGGGCAGTCACTCTAAGCCCAGAGTGAGACAAAGGAGGTACTGCAGGAGCTCCAGCCCTTCCCTTTCGTAACTGCCTCCTGGGTTCCCACCTTTAAACCAGGCTCCAGGCTTGAATAGAGCCTTCTTCAGTGCCATGTAGAGGTGGAAGTTGAGTCGTTTGTACTCAGCAATGTCATCTCGTACCCGGGGGAGCAGGACCAGGTTATAGAAGCGCTGGGCCATACGTTCCTTTAGGTTAGAGGCGAAAATCCTAGTGTTTTTGGAGGAAAGGGGGGAGATCCCAGGTCACCTGATAGTCTGGAGCTGGCCTTTTAAATACCAGTGGGGATGGTACATGCAAGAGATCGGAGGGTGTGTGAAGCGAGCTGGGTGCATGCAACACCCAGGTCAGATGAGAGAGGGAACAGGAGGGGCTACGAGATGTACCCAAACAGGGTGAACACTGTCTGTCTTTGGGGTGAGCCAGAGCTCTCCCAGGCAGACAGGTACCCAGCTGTTCACCTTCCCCTCTCCATCATGGGTCCCCTCTATCCTGCTGTCACCAGGGACTTGTGCATGCCTGGGGAGCCACAGACTTTTGAGGTCACCCTGACACCCTAGGGTCGTATCCTCATAGCTTTGAGCCTCTCCCCTGGAAACTCATCACAGGACATTCTTAACAGGGTCTCGGCTCCAAAACAGGAAACAGAAAAAGCTGGGAAAATGATGACATAAAGAAGCACAAGACAGCACTGTGGGGGCAAAGCTAGGATGTAATGGCAAAGGGAAGGAAAGCCTGTCCTTCCCACACCCAGCCCTTCCCTACAGACCCAAAGCAGCCCTGACCCCCATCTGCTCTACCTCGTGGCTTGGTACATGGCAGCAGCGGTCCAGGCCTCAGGCTCTGTGACGTAGAGGATTTGCTCCCAGTTGGAGAGGGCAGGGATGATCTTAAATGCCTTGGGCAGTTTCCCACTGCGGTACTTAGACAACACCTGATGATGAGAGAATAAAATCATCATCGTCATTAACATATACAATGTTTACCACGTGCCGGGTGCCAGGCACTTGTCTGGGTGCCTTTCATACATTAACTCACTTAATCCTCACAACCACCCTGTGAGGAGGTGCTATTATCATCCTCATTTTCCAGTGGGGAAACTGAGACCAGAGAGTCAAGTAAGCAGGAGAGCAGGACCCTGGAGCCACGCACTCTGACCCCTGAGCCCGCTCTCAGCCACCAGGCCTTATTTCTACGAGAGGATGTGGGCACCCAAAGCCCCTGTGAGGGAGTCCCATCACAGCTCTCCTCTCAGCTCTTACCTCCCGGACCCCTCTGTAGACCTCCAGGACCCGGGGGTCCAGCTGGGGCACAGGGAAGCCTGACACCTCGGACATGACCGTCTCGACTTCCGTCTGCTTCTCAGTTAACTTCTCCATGATGATGTCAGCTAGGGTGCGCCTGGGAGAAAGGGAGGGAAGGGGTTGGGAGTGCCGTGCTCTCAGTCCAGGAAGCTCGACTCCCCACGCAGTCCCTCGAGAGCCCCGATACACTTGCGATCTTGTTGGGACACGTGACCTCAGTCCCCTCTGGGCCCAACAACCCAGCACAGAATCCCTGCAGAGCACAGAGGACCTGGCAGTCATTCAGCTCAGGACAGAGCTGACGGTCATGTGTGGAGGCGAGGAACCCGGCCTCTGAGGTCAGCCTGCCTGGCTCAGGTCCTGGCTCCCCCGCTCCCTGCATGACCCTGGGCAGGCCACTCTGCCTCTCTCCGCCTCAGCTCCCTCCCCTGTAAAACAGGGATAAGAACAGCACCTACCCTCGTAAGGTTAACATGAGGAGGTAAAAAGTTAGTGTAGGTACTCTACTTGGAACTATCAGTGATAGCAGTAATAAGTTTGTGACGAGTGTTCCTATGTCAAACACATCCACCACATGTTGCCAGTGTGCTGAGGACTCTCCAGTTACAAAACCCTGGTCCGACCTCTCCAGAGTACCAGACACACCTCAATTAAATACCAAGATTTCTGGTAGCTGGGATCATTAGGGAGAGACGATGGCACACACTTACCCCCCTTTTAATTTATTAAAGTTTATGCAAAGAGGTCCAAGATGAATGATCTTTTTTTCCCAGCCTCCTTAAGCACAATCAGACCGTGATGATTCAGAATTATCATTACATTGGGCTTTGGTGCAATAAAGGTGTCTTCAGGGTCTGCTGAAGTCTATTTAAAACAGCTCCTTAAAATAGATAACTAATGAGAACCTACTGTATAGCACACGGAACTCTACTCAGTGCTCTGTGGTGACCTAAATGGGAAGGAAATCCAAAAAAGAGGGGATATATGTACACATATAGCTGATTCACTTTGCTGTACAGTAGAAATTAACACAACCATTGTAAAGCAAATATACTCCAATAAAAATTAATTAAAACAAAACAAACATGGCTCCTGTCTTCCAAGGGCGGGACTTTCCAGATGTGCCCTCACACTGTCCGTGTGACACCCACGCGAGGTATTGTTATTCCCATTACTCAGACATGGGAACCGATATGCAGAGGGGTTAGTAGCTCACCCAAGGCCTCACAGCTCACAAGTAGGGGGAAGAGTCAAAGCCTGGTCTTTCGGGTTCTGAAAGTCAGGCACCTTACAGTACATATGTGCCCCCAAACTAAATGGCCTCTGACTGCTGAGCTCACGTGGGTCTAGCCCACTCTCTGAAGATGCCCGCTGTCACCCCTCAAGACTGTCAGGAGCCCCTGTTCCCAGTAGCTTTACTTTTCTGTTGACAACAAGCTGGAAAACCATCCTGCCAAGCTCGTCAGAATGGGCTGCGAAAGAGGAGTTACGGCCACTGGGTGGGAACCTGAGAGGCTCTCTGGTGGGACCAGCACGCACTTTGTAACATCCACCTCGGGTGCTGCGCGTCACACTGGGAAAGGGGCTCATGGCTTCATTCTGCCTCTCAAATACACAGCCATGGAACTTGTCGTTCAGCCTCCCTGCCTTCCCACAGTATTACTAGCAATGAGACATGCATGAACCCGAGAGCCTGAAGAACCAAGAACAATGTCACATTAACATCACATGGTCAGAATGAACTGGTCGAGGGCCCTTATCCTAGACTCCCTTCTCCTGGGCCCAAATCCACGGGCTCCGGAGTTTGAACACAGGAGCTTAAAAGCCTGTATGTTTTGGACCTAGCATTTACTACAGATGAGAATGAATTAGTGGTTCTAACTGTGGGGTGCTTTTGCCCCCTGGGGGACATCTGGCAACGTCTGGAGACAATTTTTGGTGATTACACCTGGGGGGACGGTCACTACTGGTATCTAGTGGATACATGTCAGGGATGCTGCTAGACATCCTAAATTGCACAGGACAGCCTCCACAGAAGAGAATTATCCAGCCGAAAACGCAGTAGCGCTGGGGCTGGAAAACCCTGGATAAAATGAAGCTTAGGGTATGAAAAAGATGTGGCCAAGGAAACTGAGCTCACCACTAAGAAAACTGAGCGTACCAAGACCAAATGCAATGGGACAGATCATCCAGAGAGAGAACGAGGCCTGTAACTGTTTGCCCAGGTAATTCAGGCAGTTCTAAGGCAGGCAGACAGAGCGGGGAGGAGGTATTTTGAGTCTGGGTCATTCTCATTAAGAACAGTCCTTTGAGGATGGGCCACTTTGGTCAAGGCGGTTCCCCACAACGCGCAATGCTCAGGCCCTTCCCAAAGGTGCGGAATCAAAACCCTGCTAGGACACACGCTTCTCTGAATATAAGGTTTCTTCTCTATAAAGTTGCTACCAGGACCCGCTCTCCCAAATCCCAGGCCATGCCAGCCCTACCTGGCAGGAGGGTTCTTGTTCATGAACATCTCAATGGCCCGCTCATCCTCGGGGTCCACAACCACCTCCGCGTGGTAGCCTGGCCCTGTCATGGTGGCAGCCTTCTCCAGAGTGGGCCACTCCTCGTCATCTGATCCATCCTGTGGCACTCCTGGACCCAGAAGAGGGGAGATGAAATGGGTGAGCAAGGTAAGCGATGGCTTAGGAATTCAGAGGTTAACCATCATGTACATAGTCCAGGGCTGGCTTGTAATAGACACAGACGTGCAAAGTGAAACAGGTGATGCAAATGCTACCTTCCAGTCCCCGGGGGGCGCACAATCTTGCTTGAGAAACAAAATGTACACATATGAACCAATGAGACAGTGATGGTAGTAAATAATAGTTAACACGCTATACTCAGTTATGTAGCACGAACTCTTCTAAACACTGTATGCAACCATCAAACACCCAAGAAATAGGTACTATCATTATACCCAGTTTCAGATGGGGACGCTGAAGCACAGGAAAGTTAAGTGACTTGCCTAAGGCAGGCAATCTAGGTCTAGACTGTGCATTCTTCACCTCTTTTACACGCATGGTAGGGCTTGATTATGTGCCAAAATGAGTGGCAGAAATGGTATATACCACAGGCACCCAGAAGATGATGAGTGCAGAGTATGGTTAGGCTCTGGATAGGCAATATGGGAAACGAAGGAGTGTTTTCCAGACCTGGGTAACAACACTGGCAAGAGGGCTTGGTTACAAGAGTGTCTGTTGAGAATTCCCTGGTGGTCCAGTGGTTAGCACTCTGCGCTTTCACTGCCGAGGGCGAGGGTTCAGTCCCTGATCAGGGAACTAAGATCTTGCAAGCTGCATGGTGCGGCCAATAAATAAATAAATAAATAAATAAATTTTTTAAAGTGTATAATCAATGGTTTAAAAACAAAACAAAACAAAAAAAAACAACAACCCAAGAGTTAGTTGCAAGAAATAAGGCTAGATGGGTAAAGTGAGGCCGGGTAGTGAGTTCAGATTTCAACAGACCAACCCATCTGAAAAAACGATTATTGGAAGACTACAGCTGGCTGGGCGTCGAAAAGGGAGGTAATAATCTAAGTGCGGAGATAAAACGCTACACTTGAACAGGTCATTAAGAACAGAGACAGTGTGTGATAAAAGCTAAATAAGGGGGGAGGGGAACACGTACTAGATCTTTTGTCTCCACATGCTAACAACTCCCAAATCTGTACCTGTAGGTGGACCTCCCTTTGCTCCAGACCCTAACTCCAGCTGCCTCCTGTAGAGCGGGGTCATGGATGACCCACAGGCACTTCAACCTTCACCTGTCATCAACCACACTCACTCCCTTTCCCTCCTAGGTCTACACTACTCACTGTGTTCCACATCTAAGTAAATAGCACCACCATCCAGCCAATACTAAGCCAGAGCCTGGGCAGAAGGCCTGCCTTGTCTCCCACCCTCACTCCCAACATCCAATCAATTACCAAGTCCTATTCCATTGTACCTCACAGAATCCCTCTTAAAGCCTTCACGCCCCTGTCAAAGCCTAGGTCAGTTATCACCTGTTGCCTGGATTAATTCGACAATCCCCTAACTGGCCCCCATAGTCTCCAACAGCTCCCCATTGTCTTTACGGCAGCCTACAAGTCGTTTGTAGCTCTCGCTCTGACCTACCCCACCATCATTCATTCAGCAAACAACGAGTGCCTACTATAAGTGAGGCACTGTTCTGGGTGCTGGAATATAAGCGAACAAGAGAAATAAAAACATTCTGCCCTTACAGAGCTTACATTCTAATGAGGGAAACAGACGATGAACTAATATGACATATATTACGTTAAAAAAAGACAAATGCCACGACAAAAGAAACGTAGCAGAAGAGAGAAGCTGGAGTGTGGAGACAGGGGTGGGGGTGTTGCAATTTTTAATGGAGTGCTCAGAGCAGGCCTAGGGGAAGCAGAAAAGGTCAGACTGACAAAAGGCGCAGATCACACAGGTCTTTGTAGACCACTGTAATCCTCGAGCTGTGGAGCTGAGAGTGGACTGTAGCGGGTATGGGATACTAATTAGCAGGCTACTGCAATCATCCAGGTGAGAGATCACGGTGGTTTGAACAGGATGCTGTTCCCAGATGGTGAGAAGTGATCTGATTCTGGATATATTTTTAAGGTAGAGTCAACAGGACTTCCTAATAGATCAGACGTGGAGTGAGGAAGAGAGCAGTCCAAGGTTTCTGTCTGGAGCAAATGGAAGGACATCATGCCATTAACTGAGACGAAGTAGACCGTGGGTGGAGGTTTGGCAAGATGGTCAGGATTTCTGTTCTGGACATGTGAAATTTGAGATGTCTCAGACTTCAAACTGGAGAGGCTGAAGGGGTAGCTGAAATATAAGAATCTGGGTTTCATGGAAAAGATCAGGGCTAGAATATGACCTGGGAAGCAGTTACCAAATAGATGGCATTTAAACCTGGAAACTGATGACAGCACCAGAGCAGTGAACAGAAGTGAAGAGAAGAGGTCCAAGAATGGAACCCTATGCCACTGCAAGAAGTTGGCGGCAAAAGAGGAGCCAGGGGCTTCCCTGGTGGCGCAGTGGTTGAGAGTCCGCCTGCCGATGCAGGGGACGCAGGTTCGTGCCCCGGTCCGGGAAGATCCCACATGCCGCGGAGCGGCTGGGCCCGTGAGCCATGGCCGCTGAGCCTGCGCGTCCGGAGCCTGTGGTCCACAACGGGAGAGGCCACAACAGGGAGAGGCCCGTGTACCGCAAATAAAGTCTATCTTGTTTACTTTTTTACCTAAACCATCTAAACTCCTAGCACAGTGGAATGTACATAGTAGACATCCCATAAGTATTTACAGAACAAATGGATAAATACCAGCAGAACTTAGTGGCGTGAGCAACCACATCCTGTTGGCCTAACCTTGGGGGTGCCTAAAAGCGAGTGCCTAAAACTAGGAGTGGGAGTGGAGGGCACTGGCCACCCTCATTCCGCCTCAGGGCTGGGTGTCCCACTCCATTACCTTTGCAAGAGTGTAATACGGCCCCCTGTTTTACTATTCCAAGCTATTCCCCTTCCGGAACCTTTCAGCCATCCACCCCAACTACCCACCCTCTTCCTCGTACCCACCCTGGCCACTCACCCAGCCGCGTGGTGCGCTCCCGCGGCGCCGCGGGCCTGCCCCCGGTCCCATGCTCGGCCTCGAGCTCCTCTTGCTGTTGCCGCGCTTGCTGCAAAATCCGTCGGGTCAGCCGGGGCCCCACGTACTCTTCCTCCTCTTCTCCGGTTCCGCGACCCCGTCGCTTTTCCCGGGCCCCTGCCCGCACCGCGTGCCCAGCCAGAATTTGCTCGGCCAGGGGCGCATGCTTCTCCTGACCCCCGGCCCCGCGGGCCGCCTTCAATTTGGGCATTTTTCTCGAAAGCCTTGCCGGGAAGTTTCACACGTGTAGATGAAGGAAAAAAGCCCTAAATGCGCTTGCGCAGTAACCTCCCAGCGCCCAAGATGCCACACGGAGCTCACAGCGCCCCCTCGTGTTGGGAGGCCGGGACTGCCACCAGCGCCGCCCCATCGCCTAAAAGAGCTCACGGGTCCTGGAGCTGGACTCCCGAATAAACTCATTGCATTTAATGTTGGCTTCTCTAAGTGGTGGCAGTACGAGCCACGCTTTCCTAGCTTCCTGGATCTAGGCCCAGGGTTCCCAGTCGAACGGAAATTCCCCGAAGGGGAAGCCGGGGGGTGGAGTGGGGGTGTGGGGGGGGCAGTGACGTCACTGGGGCGCCTAGACACGCCCCTTTTCCTCGTGAGCTCGACGACTGGGCGTTCTGTTTTTACGCTATTTCCGGAGCGTCTCCCTGCTCTGGAGCTTGCATTAGCTGGGCTGATTCACCTCGTGTGGGCTGCTGGAGAGCACTGCATTTCAGTTGTTTGATCCTTCCATCATCCTGGCCCGACACCATGGGAGTGACTTGGTAGGACTTCAAAGGATTTTGTGGGGGCGGGGCTTGGGGTCTTGAAGGCCCTCGGAGCCTCTAGTGTACCCGGGAGGAGGATCGGGACCAGGGTCCGCCGCCCCCCGGGAGCTGAGCAAGATGTCCTCGGGTTGTGTGGGTGAGGGGGCCACCGTGAGGGCTGCGGAATCTGCGGGACTTTTCCCTCGGAGATGCGCCCCTTCCTCCTGGAAGGCGGCAGGTAAAAGGTTTTATCGTAAGAACCCATCAATTGTCATGTACCTCCTTCCCTTTTTCTTGGTACGTTTTCCTGCCCGTGAGGCCATAGTACTGCCCGGGGTGGAACTTTAGGGTCGGAAGTAGAATATCGGGACTAGGACCCATTTGCAGGCAGGGCTGGATGGTGGGGGATAGGCAACAGGCAGACAGTATCTTTTTAAGGTTTTCGCCTGCCCCTCCCTACAGCCACTAAATGCGGTTACACCAGCCTGTGTCTGGTCCTAGTTTGACCATTTTAAGATCTTGGGTCTAGAGGAAAAAAGAAGCTATTGGGAATTAAGAGATTGGGATTCCAGGCACATCACCTCTTCAGGACCTGTTTCTTACTGTTTAATTACATGGTTGGTTTAGTTTCTATAGACTTATTATCTCTAACATGTTTTAAGTCAGTGTGGCAGGGAAAGATATGGGCCTGATTTTCTTGGAGGCATTAGTTCCAAAATGCTAGATTTCAGGGCTTTAAAAAATATATATATCTTGAGCATCTTTCTGGTCAGAGAGGGCTAGAGGCCAGGGTATCTGAAGTCAATGGCTCTAGCCTTCTCATATAAGAGCCTGTGGGAACTCGTCCTTCTGGTAGCCCCGGTCTTGCAGGTTTGTCAGGGACTGCACATTTGCTTCCTGCAGTTGACATCACGAGTTTCCTTCGAAGTCCTTTAGTGTAAGAAGGATGTGAGGAACGTGAATGAAAAGTTTGCTGAGGACTTCCCTGGCGGTCCAGTGGTTAACACTCCATGCTTCCACTGTGCAGGAAACTAAGAGTTCCGCGCCTCCCTGTTCGCGGAATGTTCTCGGAACTAAGATCTGGTATGCCGCGGGGCGCAGCCAAAAAAAAAAAGTTTGCTGCACAGAGGCATGGAACTCTGTTCTTTCAGTGCAGAAGGCAGACAGAGAGAAAGGGCCCTCTGTCGGTTGGGATGCTTCTCAACTTTTTCAGGCTTCTAGGACTTGTGACCCCAGTAGCATTAGCTTAGGGGTTCTCTCTCTCTTTTTTTTTTTTTGGCCTCCGCTGTGCCATGTGGGATCTTAGTTCCCCTACCAGGGATCGAACCCTCGCCCCCTGCATTGGAAGTGCAGATACTTTTTTTTTTTTTTTTCTTTGTGGTACGCGGGCCTCTCACTGTTGTGGCCTCTCTCGTTGCGGAGCACAGGCTCCGGACGCGCAGGCTCAGCGGCCATGGCTCACGGGCCCAGCCACTCCGCGGCATGTGGGATCTTCCCGGACTGGGGCAGGAACCCGCGGCCCCCGCAATGGCAGGCGGACTCCCAACCACTGCGCCACCAGGGAAGCCCGGAAGTGCAGATTCTTAACCATTGGACTGCCAGGGAAGTCCCAGGGGTTCTCTTTTATTTCAAAATCAGGCACATAAGCAGCAGCATCATTGCTTGTTAGTGCTTTTTCTGATGGAGAGTAGTGACAATTTTTTAGCAACAGTAGGACTCTTTTTATAGCTTCCTTTAGTTGATTATGATTGTTCATAAAGCAATGCAGTGTCTCCCCAAATTCAGCCACGTATGACTGTACTTATTATTTTTATTTAGTCATGTAGCACTTGAACTATTATTTATTTGTTAATTTTATTTATTTTTTGGCTGCGTTGGGTCTTCGTTGCTGCACGCGGGCTTTCGCTAGTTGCCGTGAGCAGGGGCTGCTCTTCATTGCTTTGTGCGGGCTTCTCATTGTGGTGGCTTCTCTTGTTGCGGAGCACGGGCTCTAGACACGTGGGCGTCAGTAGGCACGCGGGCTTCAGTAGTTGTGGCACGCGAGCTCAGTAATTGTGGCTCGCAGGCTCTAGAGCGCAGGCTCAGTAGTTGTGGTGCACGGGCTTAGTTGCTCCACGGCATGTGGGATCTGCCCGGACTAGGGCTCGAACCCGTGTCCCCTGCATTGACAGGCGGATTCTTAACCACTGTGCCACCAGGGAAATCCCCTGAACTATTATTTATTAATGTCTTCTTTGGATTCTGTTTCTTTTCCTTAAAAGTATTTTAACAGACAATTGTATTTCTGGGGAAGCATTCTGGTAGACTGGTTAAGAGCACGGATATGGAGCCAGCTCGCCTGGCTTTGAAATTTGGTCACGCCACACCACACCAAGCTTTGTGACCTTGTGTGAGTTATCCAACCCCTCTGTACTTCAGTTTCCTCATTGGCAATGAAGAGATAATAATATTATATCTTATACGGTTGATGTGAAGATTCAAAGAGTTAATTTATCTAAAGGCCTTTGGACACTGCCTGGCACATAGTTGGTGCTTGGCAATTGTTTCCTACCACTCTAAAGGGGAAGCCAGTTTCACTCACCATAGAAGGAAATCTTGGAAATAACTTTTTGTTTCGTTGTTTTGGTTAAATTCTTGTACATACTGTTGCCTCTCACTCCCAAAGATTAGAAACTTGAGGCTTGCTTTCTCTTTGATCCCAGGATCCTTAGAACTTTCTGCATCAATGGAAATGTTCTGTGTCAGCACTACCCAGTGCACTAGCCCCCAGCCATGTGTGACTGTCGAACCCTTGAAATGTGGGTAGTGTGCAGCTGAGGAGTTGAAGTTTTAATTTGTTTTATTCACTTAAGTGTAAATAGCCGCATGTGGCTTGTGGCTACTGTGCTGGACAGCTCACGTGCAAAGTGTTAGAGAGTTGGTAAAAACATAATAACCCCAAGTTGAGGCTTTCTCCTTGATGTAGTCAGAACTGAAAGAAACGCAGAGGAAATCCCTTTCTCATCGTATAATTCAGTGTTACTGCATGCTCAGTCTGTCTGCCACCTAAAATCTTCTCTTGAACATTGGCACACATACCACACTCGGGAAATGCTGTTGCCATAGACCTGAGACCTGCTCTGGTTCTTAGCAAAGCTCTCAGGGACTGTGGGCCTCTGTTTCCCTGTCTTTAAAATGAGGAGGTCCGGGTTGATGGTGTCTAAGGTAACTACTGGCCCTGATGAGCTGTGATTCTGCGGGTGAGTGAGTGACTCAATGAGTACACGTGCGTGACGATTTTGGTCATCTCCCTTCCAGTGTGTCCCAGATGCCCGTGGCCGAGGGCAAGAGTGTCCAGCAGACCGTGGAGCTCCTCACCCGGAAATTGGAGATGCTTGGAGCAGAGAAGCAAGGAACATTTTGTGTGGACTGTGAGACCTACCACATGGCTGCCTCTACCCTTGGCAGCCAAGGTCAGTGAGAGATGGGTCTATGGGATGGCTAGAACCTGGCGTGGAGTTTATAGACATTCATGTTCATTGAAACCTTTCTGCTCTTCTGCTGGGGGTGGTATTCGTGGACATGTGGCAGATGAGTTTCTGAATTCATTAATTTTTGACTTCATCTCTTAGACTGGGCCTGTGTTGTAGTCTTTTTGCACTTTGCACTTTTAAAACAGTGTTTCTCAGAGTGTTGGTCACCGACTAATTGCCTCAAAATCCTCTGGGTTACTTGTTAAAGGTGCAGGTTCCTGGCCTCCCGCTTACCCACTGACTGGTAATCAGTCATAATCTACATTATAATAAGCTCCACAGATGGTCTTCATGCACCCTTAAAATTGAGAAAGACTCCTCTGAGGCTCAGAAGGCTTTGCATTTGATTCTCTTTGAGCTTTAGAGTTTTGGGAACTTTTGTAGAAAGGCTTCCTGTTTCCCACACCTAGCCAGTGGCCTTGGCTACCTCCTTAGCATAACCTTGATCAGTGAAACAGCTTTTTAAAATGCATTTCAAGGTGAGATGGGCTGTGGATGGTGATGTTAGGGAGGTAAAGAGGATTTTTGGATAGGAATTAGGGAACCTGGGTTCTCTTAGTCTTGGCTCTGTAGTAACTTGATTTTGGATGGCTCCATAACACAGTGCCTAAGAGCCTAGGTCGTGGAATCAGATAACTGAGTCCTGGCTCTGCCACAACTAGCTGCAACTTTAGGTCATTCCCGCAGCCTGTGACTGTTCTTATGCTGGTCACTTGCCTGTTTCCCCAGGGATCCATTCCCTGCCCTTCTCCTGCAAACTACATTTGCAAGGCCCCCTATAAGTTATCTTTGGCCAGTGAGAGGCACCGGGGAAGATTCGAGGATGGAAGAAAGAGAGTCCACAGTCTCTCTCTCCCTCTCCCTCTGCCTTGGGCTGTGTCTCTGGCTGTTGTTTCTTCCTTGGTTCTAGCTCCTGTTCAGCAGCCCTTGTTCCTGGCTCTCGTAACAGCACATCTTCTCTTTTTTCTTCCAGCCTTAGGGATGGTAGTGGCTCCCTGTGTTGCTAATCTTTGGGTGGCTTCACCATTCCATTCGATTTTTCAGTTATTCCAACCCCTGTACTTCATTCCCTGTATTAAATCCCCTCTAATGAAACTGCCTGGTGCGGGCTATGTTTTTTACACCCTTCCCAATACAGTTCTCTTATCTGCAAAATGAAGATAATCCCAGTATTTACCTCCTAGTGGTGTTGTGCTAATTAAATAAGTTAATACATGCAAAGCACTTAGAACAAAGGTTGTCATGGAATAAATGTCTAGTAAATGGTAGCTAAGAACTGAACTGAATTTCATCATCAGTAAAATTGCAGTGTTAACGTTTGTTTTGACTGCAATAGGAAGAACAGAAAGAATCAAAAGAGAGAACGGTTATGAAAGCATTTGGAAAACAAAACACTTGTATATAGACATAAGATAGCATCCTACTTCTGAGAAGCTCTTTGGCCTGGGCTCTGTTTTCCTGATTAGACCTTTACTTTCAAGGAACTACAGTCTAGGTGGAGAAACAGCACATTCTCAGCAGGCAGTGGGGTAGAATGGAAGGAGCTCAGAAGGCCTGGCTTGGAGTTCCGGTTCTGCTGCTTTACTGGCTCTGTGCCTTTAGGTCAGAAGCTCGCACACTGACTAGCGTTAGCATCACCTGGAGGGTGGGAAGGCGCACTTGTTATCCCTCAGATCGACCCCCCCACCCACCCCTCACGAGTTTCTGACCCAGTAGCTAGCGGGTGGGGAGGAGAATTTGCATTTCTAACAGGTTCCCAAGTGGTGGTTGGTGCTGCTGATCTGGGACCCAAATCTTGAGTTGCCTTTCGACTGTTTTCGAGACAGTAAGAACACCTGCAGACTCCCGTAGTATGAATTAAGCATGTAATCACAGTGAGTCTGCACAGGAACAGAATGCCAGATTGGCTTTGGATGTCTTTTTACTGGAGGGTTGAAATGTTTTGAACTGGATTTCTCAGATAAAAGGTGTGAATTTGCAGCAGGCAGTGGGGAGGGCGTGGGGGGAGGTTGGTGTGGAGCCTGGTGTGTTCAGAAAGTGGCAGCACAGTGGAGGCCTGTGTAGAGGTCACAGCGCCCCCCACCTGTCTCCTCACTCTTTCCCATCGCTGCGCTCTCATCTGTGCCTGAATCCCACCCTCTCTTCATAACCTGTTTTTTCTTTTTTTTTTTTTTAGTAAATTTATTTATTTATTTATTTATTTGGGGCTGTGTTGGGTCTTCGTTTCTGTGCGAGGGCTTTCTCTAGTTGCAGAGAGCGGGGGCCACTCTTCATCGCGGTGCGCGGGCCTCTCACTGTCGCAGCCTCTCTTGTTGCGGAGCACAGGCTCCAGACGCGCAGGCTCAGTAGTTGTGGCTCACGGGCTTTGTTGCTCCGCGGCATGTGGGATCTTCCCAGACCAGGGCTTGAACCCTTGTCCCGTGCATTGGCAGGCAGATTCTCAACCACTGCGCCATCAGGGAAGCCCCACAACCTGTTTTTTCCATGAAAGTTTTTCCTGCTGACTCTTGCCCACTTTGATCACTTCCTTCCCTGAAGTCTTTCCCTCCTTCCCAAGACTTCTGGTCTCTCCCAGGCAAGCACTTTTGTTTTATTGTCTTCTAAAGAGTTTTCCACCTATCTTTAGTGAGATTGTCAGCTTCTTGAGGCCAGGGGCCAAGCCCTCTGCTTGTGTGCCTCTTAAACCCTGGCACAGTGTTGGAGATAGTTTAAGTACTTAATAAATATTTGGGGTTGTGGCAGTCTGTCCATTAACTCTTGTAGTGAACAAACCTTGCTTTTTTCTACTTAACTAAAAATTTTTCTACTTAACTAAAAATCTATACAGCTTTCCTTCCTTCTTGCAGGAAACCTATAGTAATCAGTGAGAAAACTCATTTCTCAGAAACTGGAATGGGTGAGCTGGGATTTGAAACTGGATCTTGTGATTCTAGATCCTGAGTTCTTTGTGCTGTAGTTGTGCTGCTTGCTTCCCAAGTCGGCTAGATGTCTTAAAATTCTCCAAAGGCTCCCCGTTGCCTTCAGGATGAAGTCTGAACTTGGGCACGGGAACTTCCCTGGCAGTCCAGTGGTTGAGACTTTGCCTTCCACTGCAGGGGCTGTGGGTTGGATCCCTGGTTGGGGAACTAGATCCCACATGCCACAACTAAGAAGTCCACATCCTGGATCCCGTGTGCCTCAACTAAGACCCAGCACAGCCTAAATAAATAAATAAATACATACATACAAATAAATAAATATATTTTTCAAAATCTTAAAAAAAATTATTTTTAAATGAACTTGGAAGAGAAGGCTCTGGCCTCCCTTTCCAGCCTCACGCTCAGATACTCTTCTGTGGGGCCACTTCCTATGTTTCAAAGAGGGAGGAGGCCAAGGAAAGTAGGGATGGACAGAAAAGAGAGCAACTGCTTCGTTTGGTGTGCTCAAATGCTGTTACTTTTATTTTCCTTAATACGTGATACATGACTATACAAAAGACCATATGTAAATCCTCTCTGAGTTATTAATCATCATCCTTAATCATCCATCTGTGAGCCCATCACTCAACTTAAGAATTAAACCATTATCCACTGTCAAAGTTCCCCATGTGCCCCTCACCTTTTTCTGTAGAGCTGGTGGGTTATACCACATGCCACCTTTTCCTCTCCCTTCCTCTCTGGAAAAGGTGGAGGGGCTTCCCTCCACCGCCCTCCAAGACCGTTGAGGTGATGCTGGATTGCCACCTGGCTCGTTCAGCGCATTGGACTCTACTCCGCGGTTTGCTGACGAAGGTCTTGATGCTGAGTAGCATCTCCGTCCCTTGCAGGTCAGGCCGGGAAGCTGATGTATGTGATGCACAATTCCGAGTACCCTTTGAGCTGCTTCGCCCTCTTTGAGAATGGCCCTTGCCTTGTTGCCGACACCAACTTTGATGTGCTCATGGTGAAGCTCAAGGGCTTTTTCCAGAGTGCCAAGGCCAGCAAGATTGAGACCCGGGGCACCCGCTACCAGTACTGTGACTTCCTAGTGAAGGTGGGCACCGTTACAATGGGGCCCAGTGCCCGAGGCATCTCCGTGGAGGTAAGACCTCGGTGAAATAGGAGCATATGTACTGAAGGGGCTGGCTCTGCAGATTTCCACAGCCCCTGAATGCAAACAGATGTTTCTACCTACCTGATTCCTGTCCACAGAGCCACTGTGCTTCCTCTCCCTGCGTCTTTTACCCTTTCTTTAATCACTTAGGGACTCTCTAGCCCAAGATAGGAATGGGAAGCTGGGTTCACAGCAGGAAGAGAGCTTAGGAAGGCTGACTTGCTGGAGAAGGGGAGGGATGGTCAGAGGGGGCAGTGGGAGCAGGTGAATTCTGATATGGAGGGACCAGTCACCCATCACAAGGACTGGAGCAGACCAGGGCAACTTTCAGTGCAGTTAACTTTTGGGAGATGGAAAAGTTGTGCAGCATGGGAATTCCCTGGTGGTTGAGTGGTTAGGACTCGGTGCTTTTACTGCTGGGGCCTGGGTTCAATCCCTGGTCAGGGAACTAAGATCCCACAAGCCGCCACGGCCAAAAAAGTTGTGAAGCAAAGATGTGCCTTTCCCTTTGACATGCTGTCTACTCTCATGGTGTGTGTGATGACTTCATCTTTGACGTATACACTGAAAATGACAAAGATGGAGTGTGTCAGTAGCTGGCTTTGGGACCAGTGAGAGTCTGCAATCTACCACGGTCCCCCCAAAAATAATAAGTAAGCTACAGGGCCTGCCTTTTGAAAATTGACGATTTAGTAAGAGAGCAAGGCCCAAACACACAAACTGTTTTTGAAGTTAGTCTATAAGAAATGCCATAAAAGAGGCACAGATTGCTCTGGGAGTTCAGGCCAAAGAGAGCACTGCTGACTTTGGGGATTGTGATGCCTCCTGCAGGAGTAGCATTTAAGGAGGGACTTAAAATATAGAAACCGGGGATAGATCAGCCCTAAGAAGCACCCCAAGTGAAGAAAAGGGCGTTAGTGGTCATTACTGCTGTGACACTCCAGGGACCTCTAGAGCCAAGATTTCCTGACCCTTTTCATTTGTGATACACCTTGCATTTGCCGAGACCCACTGGAAACCCAGTCTGTTTACCCTTCACGTTTCCAACTTTTGAGTACAAACACAGCCTGGCTGTTTCTTTACTTGTTTCTCCTTATGGTTACCGGTAATTTCCCCGGCCATCTCTCCAGTGAAAAGTCAGGAGAGGAAAATGAGAAAGCCTAGGATATGTGTCCTTTGGCCCCTGTCACATGGGTTGGGAAGTTATTTCTTAGGGTCAGAGCCCAGGTCTTATCTACTTAGGGAGTGATGTTTGGTCTTGAAGTGACTTATGAGTGCATGTGTCTACTTTACCCTCTACTGATCCCCCCCAACACACACACACACACACACACACACACACACACTCACACACACTCACTCTGTGTCCTGCTCTTCATTTTCTCTCTCAGAATTTTCCTGAGCTCTCCATGAATCTGCATCCAGCATAGCTGGGACTATATAGTTCTGAGATAATTCAAAGGGTCCTAAATCTGCTTCTGGGTCTTGTGCATAGGACTGTGGCTTGATAACCCCAAGATGAGACTGTCTGAGCCTAAAGGGAACTATGCTGGGTGTTTCGAATCCCTGGTGTTTGGGTTGGATATTTCCTGTGGGGCAGCACTGTGCTGGAAGGTGTGTGTCTTTGCCTCAGGCTTGGGGAAGAGGGGCACAGGGGGCAAGAGGCGCACGAGAAGCAGACGACCTGTCCTGGCCCTCGCTTACCCTCCATCTCTGTTCTTCTGGTCCCCAGGTGGAGTATGGCCCCTGTGTGGTAGCTAGCGACTGCTGGAGCCTACTGCTCGAGTTCCTGCAGAGCTTTCTAGGCAGCCACACCCCAGGGGCTCCCACTGTGTTTGGGAACAGGCACGACGCTGTCTACAGCCCAGCAGACACCATGGTCCAGTACATGGAACTCTTCAACAAGATCCGCAAGCAGCAGCAGGTGCCGGTGGCGGGAATTCGTTAGTGACTGGCAACTGCCCGGCTGAGCTGTCGCCAAGGGGACTCCACAGGAAGAGCAGGTGCTGCACCCTTAGGCCTCTGGACCCCAGAAACCCAGGGCAGACGGGAAGTTTTTCCTCCCTCTCTAGTTCCCAGCTGTGGCTTTTGTTCTGGGGCTCTGGACTCCCCTCCCCTGACCCTCACACACAGAGCCCCGACAGGTGTTTCAGCTGCACTTGGCCTGTCCTCAAGAACAGTAATTATGAAGAGTGGAGAAGTTTGGAGCTTTCCTGCTTTAGGGGAAAACATAGGATAGGGGTGTCCCTGCCTAGTGAGGGTGGGGAAGGCAGTCTATATTGCTAGCTACTGGGGATTTGGTCCAGGCCCACAGTAGACAGGCTGCGGGTTGTGTTTGGGTTGGGCTGTAATAAAGGCCTCTCCCTCTGCTCAAAGGACGTGGCTGGGCCCCTCCTGGAAAAGGAGTAAGAGGCACAGCTTATTTGATGGTTATCATTTTCTGACCTGTTTGCTGAAGTGAATTGTGAGTCACTTTTCTAGGGTGTTGCCTGAGTCCTTTGAAGTCTTCCTCTGGACATCTTTCCATTCTGTTGTGAATTATATTAAAGCACAGGCTAAGGTGCTATAACAAGGAGAACCTAAAGTACAGTGGCTCTTAGAAGTTTATTTTTCTCTTTTCTAATAGTACAGGGGTAATCAAATGGTCCAGGGCAGATTGAACTCCACAGGGTCATCAGGAACTTGGTTTCCTTCTGTCTTGTTCAGACACCCCTAGGGTGTTGTCCTTAGGTGAGTCAAAGTAGACATCGGCTCCATGTCCACATCCCACTGGGGAAAGAGAGAGAGAAAGCAGTTTCTTTTTTAAAGGACGTGACCTGGAGTTGCTTAAATCACTCTGGCCACATCTTGCTGAAAGGAACTCTGGGACATAGAGCCTCTTACTTGGGTGATCATGTGCCCAATTAAAACGCTGGGGGTTCTGTGACTAAAAGATGAAGGAGAAAATGGATGTGGGGACCCAGTTAGTAGCCTCTGCTACACGGAGCTCAATGGATGTGCCCAGGAATGTTCTTGGCTGTTACTTTGCAGAGAGTACCCCTGTAAGCAAGCCATTCGTTTATGAGTTGGATTGTGATAGGGCTGATGCCAGAGCCACTATAGCTGGATTAGTCGCACGGGAAGTCACTTCCACACCCCTTGCCTAAGTCTCAGCATCAAGACCTCTCCAGTTCTCATGCGCCCAGAGCTTAGGGTTAGACAGTTGACCTCGTACTCACACTGTGCTTCATGCTTTCCTGAGCTCTTTCTTCTCATCTCATTTGAGCCTCCAAGCTGCTCATTTGACCTACATTGTCTGCCTACCCCACTCCTGCTGCAGAAATGTTCAGTCCAGCTAGCATTGAGATATACAGAGATGGTCTTAGGAAATGTATTAATGTACATACTGCAGTATTGTCCCCAAGGATACTGTCCCTCATTGAAGGCACCTAAAGAGAAATTGTTTTCAGATCTAAGTGCTCAGATCTAAAGCCTCTGTAACAAGAATCATGCAGTGGTCATGTTTCCCTTTTAGCTTTGGCTGGCCGGAAGCTCAGTTCAACTTTCTAACTGTAGGACCTGTCATTTGTGTTTCTTGTTCTCACCTCCCCCTGGCTTCTTGTTTGTTTCTTTGCTTTGTTTTTACTTTTTTAAATAGAGGTATGTTTTAGATATTATTTACACATAATAAAATGCAGAGATTTTTTTAATGTTTTTGGCCTTCTGATTTATGTTTGCTTTTGTCGAGATTTATCTATTTGTATTTTTCTGTAGGCTGCCTCAAATTTTCTATGAGATGAGATAGCATTTTGAACATAATGTGTTCCCGAAAATATATAGAAATTGAGTGTGGTAAATATAACTCCAGACTTATGCATTATAAGGAGGGGTTCCTTAAAAACTAAAAAAGTAGTATAAACTCCCTAACTATCTATGCCTTTTAGACATAATCTTGACTCATAAATTTCCAGCATACTTCACTTTTGTTCTTTTCCCTTATTTTGAGCACACATTTGACCAAGATTTAAGTTCAATAAACACCAGATCAAGCTTTAAGAATTGCCACCTTTTGTCCATCTTTGTCCTTTGCGTCAGTTAAAGAAAGCTTATTACTAAAAGAAGCCGGTAATGCAATACATTTTTTAATTTAACAAATTCAACTCCACTAGCAAAGTTGCCAGAACTGAACTGGTACCTAGTGGGAAGGGCCCAAATGTCATCCAGCTTTTGTATGTAAGTCTGAATGGGGCTTTCAAGGGTAGTTTAGGATTGTCGGTGTATAGTTTTTGAAAGTTAAGGTTGAATGAAAGTTGAGGAGCATTTATATAAAGGTAAAAGAGGCATGGTTATCCTCATTTTAAAAATGAACAAAACTTAAACTCAGCTAGTAAATGGAGATGCTGTATTTTGGGTTCAAATCTGACATTCCTCCTTTTACACTAGACTGTCTTCCTGTCACTCCTTCCTTTGTTCCAGATGCCTTACCCCTCTCCCTGTCTATAGCTACCCCGAAAGAGCAGAAACCAGGACATTTCTGGGATTCTGCTAACATGTCATCTTGGTGGGTACCTTTGTCAGAGTCACATGGAAATCTGCCAACCTTGACTGTCAGAACCATGCAGGGCAGCTTTAGAGTTTACCTGGTTCTCCTTCACTGTAAGATGGGGAGGTGGTGGCTCCCAGCGGGGTCATGCTGAGAGGTGAGGCTGCAGTCAGGACCAGACTTCAGACTCAGGACTCATGGCTCCCAGCATGTGACAAAGGGTGGCACCTGGACCTCTGTGTGGTGTCAGGTGATTTTAGGTGGAATGTGGAATACATTTTTATTTTAGTACTTATGCCTTATTCTAATGTACATTAGAGAAAAGTACAACTGGCACTTTATGTCTTAGGATGAGGGTAAATAAGTTTTTTAAGAAGAGTCCACTTAAAGGGAACTGTTAAGTTATGGTGCAGGTGATACCTGCAAAAGGCAAAACCTGGAGGAGGAAGGAGGATGCTAGGATTTGGGGAAACACTACGTTTCGTCCACTTCGTGTATCCATTGATAGTTCCTGCTCTTTCCTCCTGTGCTGTTCTGATTCTCTGTACCTGTTTCCATGCTGCCTCCCGCTTGCTTTCCTCAGGTCTTGAGTACCAAGTCGTCACATGTCCCCCACTGTGTATTGGTGTCACTGCTCCACTGAGGGAATACCTAGGGACTGGCCACTCCTCCCCACCACCAGTCTGCCCCAACCCACTGTGTCCAGTGTTCATTCCTCAGGCTTCAGGATGAGTGAAAACTTTTCTCTCCGAATCCTGGAGGGAGGGTGAAGGGAGCAGAAGCGTGTCCTCCAGCTGTCAAAAGTTGAGACTTAAAATATGGGAAGGGCTCTAGGCTGAACATTTTGAGGACATTCACAGTGGATTTAGAGCCAGGCAGGACTGATGTGTGGCCTTTCCCTCGCCACAGCCTCCCTCTCCATATCTGCTACTGTCTGGGAGCCTTGGGCTGCAGTCCCTGGTCACAGTTGCCTTGCGGAATGGCTGAGACCGGCTAGGTTACAAGTTTGGTCCTCTCCTGGGGGGTTGGTGTCTTTGGCCTTCAGTCACTTGTGGGGGGGATTTTCCCCCAAGGTGAGAACTCTGCCATTGTGTAGAGCATTCCAAAAACAGTCTCTTGGGTTAGAAGGGACCCTTGAGGTCACACAGTTTGACCATCATTCAGTATTCACATCTTTACATGATCTCCCAGAGATCATGCAGCATTAACTTGGCCTCATCTAGGGAAATCTGTTTCCTGTGTGTATTTCATTTTTGTCATTACCTCTGAGACAAAAAGCAAAGCAAAGCATACCTGTCCTTTCCCTTGCAGGTTGTGGAGACCGTGTGTACTTAATGAGGGAGTAGACCATTAGTTGGGGCTATAGTATGAGCAAGCCGTGACTCTTAAATGCACTGTGGGTTCTCAACCCCTGAGGGGAGCCTCAGGAGGCCTAAGATGCCTTGAAAGTGGACACGGCTTTGTGTATACGTGCAGTTTTCTGGGAGTAGGATTTATAGGGTTCATTAGAGTATTTCAAAGATCCGTGGTCCAAAAAAAAGAACCTCTAAAGGGAGTACATCGTGAAGGGAAAGAGCAGGAAGACAAAGATAAAGCAGGTGTGACATACATCCGGCTGACTTACTGCAAGCGAGACCTTCCACTGACTTTTGAACCCTCACCTCGGGTCCCATCTAGGGATTTCCCTCCTTCATTTTATAGGTCTTCAGGCCTTTCAGTCAGTTTCTGGGAAGCTGGACTGTGTTCCTGCTTTCTTTCCTATAGGTTCCTGCTTCTCATCTTGTCACTACATATACATACACACAACCTCTCAGAAATGAGTAGGAGCAAATATGTGTGAAGCAATCTTTATAGTGCTCTTTGTGGCCCCAGGAGTTACTCTTCCATTATGACATACTCCATGGGATCTGAAAATTATCCTGCTGTAATGGCATTTTGCTTAATGAGCGTATTTTCATTTTTCAGGATGGTGTGATTGATGAGGCAGAGAAATAGTTCCTTGCCTCTGTGATGAAATTAGTAAGTTAAAAAAAAAGATTCTTGGAACTCTCAGGGCAAAGATTCCTAATTCTCTTGGAGTCTCCTGTTTTATTCCCCAACATATCCCTGCCCCATCAGATGGCATAGACCTGTTTTTAAGGTTAATCTGAATTCTACTGAGTTTTCTTTGGAGGCTTTAAAAGACAATTTAGGGACCACATTTGTACATCCTAGATTGTCCCAAAGGCAGAAGTCAATATTGGACATCTGTTGTGTGGGAAAGGCAAGGCTAGGAATGTGGAGGTGACAGGTGTTCCGAGGCAGCCTACTAAATGGAAGAGAACACTGCTTTACGAGACAGATGTCTGGGTGCTAGCCATAGTACTGTCCCTAACTTGCCAGGTAACTTCAATCACGTTGGCCTTTCTGGATCTCATCTGTGTAGTGGGAGTAATGATGCCCTCTTTCCGTATTTCATAGGCTTGTTGAGAGGCTCAAGGGAGAACAGATGTAAAGAGTGCTTTGGAGACAAGGTGATGCTGTCTGTGCTCTTGCACCTTTTAATGGTGCTAAAGGTATTGTGTGTAGTTAGGATGTTTGAGATGGGAAGCTATAGGGTTATTACTGCTTGGTAGCAGGTTAAAATTCTCCTCCAGTGCAAAGGAAATAGTTGTAATAGAGAAGAAGCAATGTGGAGAGAGTCCAGAGAAAGTATCTATCATACAGGTGTATTTTTGTAATCAGTGAGACCAGTGAGCACAGTTGTAGGGACCATTTCTAGAGCATGGAAATATATTTTTAATATTTACTCATAGTGTTGGGATTTTACTTGTTCTCCTGCAACCTAAAGGAAAAGAAGCTGAGCTTTAAAAAAAAAAAAAAAAAAGTGGGGTAGAAATGACTATATTTTCTTTGTGTAACACATCCATCCCTGTTTCCCCTCAACCCCCAAGCCTTAGTTGTGCCTGCTTCTGAACTGCTTTTTGGGTGCCATGTATATTGTGTATATGGTGACTGGAGAAAGTTGTGTCTATAGAAAGTTCAGTGTTCCTGATTCTATTTTCCATTCCTCATTGATGAACCACCTAAGCTTTTAACTCTGAAGCTACAATAAAACCTTTTTGTTAGCTATCTTGCACAGCCTTTTCATATTTGAATTATCTAAAATAGCCTTCTTATTCTTTCTGCTTCCATCTGATACACAATTCTCAAACTTTTTGGTATCAGGATTCCTTGATGCTCTTAAAAATTACTGAGTACCCCAAAGAGCTTTTGTTTATGTAGGTTATATCTGTTGGTACTTACCTTATTAAAACTTATTTATAATGAAAAATGAAAGTATTAATTCACTTAAAAGTAACAGTAAACACATCACATGTTAACATAAGGAAAATATTTTAATGAAAAATAACTTTTTATTCAAAGAAAAAATTTAGAAGAGTGGCATTGTTTTATATTTTTGCAAATCTCTTGAATGTCTGACATAATAGAAGACAGTGGATTCTAATATCTGCTTCTGCAGTCAGTGTGTTGAAATTTGTTGTTTGGTTGAAGAATATGAAGAAAATCCAACCTCACACAGATGTGTAGTTGGAAAAAGGGAGAAGTATAGTGATACCGTCTTCCGATAATTGTGTATGTTTTTTGATACTACATCACAGCTCCGCTAAAGGTTAGTTGCAATGTGGAATCTCAAATTCTATCAGTGAACTTTTTGTACTCTATTATATTAACATTCATTGGTTTATTTTGCACTTTGAAGGGATCTTTTACCCATACACAATTTTGTAGCATCATGCATTGGTCATCTGGGAAATACTGCAGATCTTTTAAATGTTGACACATTTCATTTTGCAACATCAAAAAATCATATTTGTTAATATCACCACCAATCTCATCAGAAAAGTCTTGGGAAGCTATTAAGCCCACAGTGGCAGATATGTTTTCAAAAATTCTAAGTTTTGCCTGAGAGCTTGAGTTTGATCAATGCTGTCAGGCTCAATTTGTTTATATTTGAGAAAATATCTTTCAGATACCCAAGGCTGAATGACTATAGTTTATCTGTTAGCTGTTCTTCCAAGTAAAAATGGTATTGCATGAATTGCTACTTCAGCTCAAAATTCAGAGAAATTGCACAAGTTCTTTTCCTCAAGAAATACATTGTAAGGAACAAAAGTGCTTTATGCCTACATCCACTTAATCACATAGAGGAGTATTATTGAAAAAATTTGTTCTTACATAAAACAAATAGTTTTTATTTTAGTGCTTCATCAAGGACTTCCTTAAAGTGACACAGATATTATTTTTTTCCTGTGAATGGGTGGCAGTGAAGAACACCTTGACTGCTAGTACAATTTAGTGCCATTGGCTTGATTTGTGTTAAGGCAGCAGCAATTTTACCCATTGTGACTTTTGTATCATTAGTGCAAATGTCATCACAGTGACAAAGGCAAGTGATATCTTATTACTATGAAAATAGTTTTGATTTCAGGGACCCTCCTGAAAAAAGTCTGTAGCTACCAGGGCTCCGCAGGCCACACTTTTGAGAACCACTGGTCTAATACATACTCACAGCACTGAGAATCACCGCCCCCATTGCTATTTTGAGATCACTCCTTCCTTCAGAAGGCTTAAGTGGCTCCAAAATACTTCACTCAAAAAAGCACCTATAATGGTGTCACGTACTTTGTTAGGGAAATAACATTGAATAAGATCCAATCTTTATTCTCCAAGAATTTTCTCGAGGGGCTGGGGAGTAAGAGGAGAAAAAAGATGAGTTATAATGTAAGATAAGAGTTCCTTAAAGAAAATTATGTTAAAGGTGTTAGACAGCAAAGGGAATGCTAAATTTTGGGTCTAACTCTGAGCTCTTGAACCACATGGCAAATCCTCACCAAATCAGTCAGTCAACCACTAGGTCTTCTCCTTTCATCAAAAGTCTTAAAAGCCTAAGTTAGCTACCTTTGGAAATGTTTTCACAGATTTGGCTCCGGGCATTGTAGATTCTTGCTTACACATGCATATGCTCTTTCCCCCTTCTTATTTTATTTGTTGTTCTTTGGCTTTTGTTGCTTCTATATTTCATATTTACAGGTGTGTAGCTTTGAGCCAGTGTAGGTGTTAACACATATGTTTATTTCTTTTCCTTGCCCTTGTACTTAAACGTAAGCCTTTACCTGTTTTATTAGCCCTGCGTTGGATGATGTAACTGTTGGTCTTATTTGGAGGAAACCCCCCCATCCCAAGCTGTGTCAGGGCAATGCAGCCAAGAGGCTGCTCGGGAAGAAAACCTTTTCTTAGACTGAGAAGATTTGTAGAAATAACCGCTGTTCTATTTCCCTGGGGTCTCCATCCCCACGATCTGCCGAACTTCAGTTTACAGCAGCGAAACTCTTAGGGGGATTTCCATAAAACAGCTGAATTCCGACTTGGGTCATCAGTGGCAAAAGTCAGACACGTGCTCACTCGCCTGGGAGCCAATAGTAACTTTTGCAAAAGCTGCCTCAGGAAACCCCACTGTTCGGAAGCTGCATCTTTCGGACACTGAAAAATAATAGTCTTTTAACAGAACAAAACAAAAACCTAGACGAGATAATGAGAAAGGCTTTTCCCCTTGGCATTGGGAAGCGATGTCAAAGACGCTCCATCCAAAAGGAGTACGGGGAGCTATCGTAAAATTCCTTTACAGTTCCGCGGGCTAATGGGCTGGGGAGAAGGGGGCGGAGATGGGCTCGGGTGAGTCTCTGGCCCTTTAAGGAGGAGGGACAGGCATAAGACTCTGTACCTTTAAGAGTCTCTTTGTCTGGAAACCTCATTTACCCTCCTGTGCTTCAACCAAACTTCGACCCGCGATTCACAACGCCCCTCTAAGCCGCCGCCCCTTACGGCAGGCTCAAATCGGCCGCGCGTCGGTAGCTAACCCTAAACTTGGCAGCCGCGGCGCGAACCCTCGGAGGGGATGTCTGTGTCGGGTCAGGGCCCAGCGCTGCGCCGTTGGCGCAATGCGGGGCCCGGGGGCGGGGCTCCGGCGGGCGGGCCAATGGGTGGGCAGGGGGCGGGGCCGTGTTCGGTTGTCTCGCGCCCTGGTGACAGCTCGCGCGTGCTGATGATGGCGGTAAATAGAGGGGGGTCAGGGGAGGGGGCGGAGGAGGTGGGGAGGCAGCAAAGGGGATAGCTCCAGGGGGTGGGGGGACGAGGACCGGGGAGGGCGCGACGGCCAGGGAGCCCATTCTGAGACTCGGAGGCGGGGACAGGAGTCTCCGGCACACTGACCCTCCCCTTTAAAGAAGCAAAACCTCACACACCGGGTGAGGGGCGACAAAGGCGGCGCGCGCCTCACGGGCGGGAGGAGCGGCGGCAGGGGGCGGGACCGCGGCGCCGGCGAGCTGGGGGCGCCTGGGGCGAGGGCCGGCGGGAGGCGAGAGCCGGCTGTCCGGGAGCGCCGGCCCTTTATTTTGGCGGGGTGGGCGACCGCTGGGTTTGGGGTAAAAGCTTTGAGGGGAGAAGGGAAGGAAGGCTTGGGAACGGTTGGGGGGAACGGGTCTGTGAATGAGACGAGGAGGATTAAGGGGAGAAAGGGTTAGAAGGCAGGGAGAGGAGTGAGAAAAAGCCAGCCAAGGAGGTTGGAAGGAGGCAAAACCTAGGGTGGGTGATAAGGAAGCCGGGCCGGGAATGAGGTTAGGAAGACAGAGCCTAGGAAGACGGCTCCTCGGCTTAGGTGTGAGAGCAGGGGTTTGGAGGGGAAAGCTCTGAAGGGGATGGTAGTGGGGTGACGGTTACTGGGGTGAGAGTTGCAAGTGGAAGGCAAGGAGGGGCAGAGCTGGGGTAGTAGTTGGGAGTAGAGGAGAGAGAGTGATTAAGAGCCAGACGTGACAAGGGTGTGAACTAGTGCAGAGCGAGATGAGCTGAAGGTCTAGGACCGGCGGTGGGTGGGAACTGCGAGGTTCTGAGAAAGGTATGGGTTAGTGGGTGGGCAGTGGGTGTAAATTCTTGAAAGTGAGGGAGGGGGAATGAGACGCTGGGCTAGAACCAGGTGGAGTTAGGAATAAGTGCGGTGGGAGTGGAAGGGTGAAAGGAAATAGAGGTGAGAGATGGGGCGTCTGTAGGACAATTCGGGGACCAGAAAGCTGAAAGGAGAAGAGGGTGAGGGTGTGAGAAGTGATGACGGTCTGGGACAGGGTAACTGGGGAATTGTGTTAACTGACGAGGTTCAGCAAGATCCAAGGTACAAACAGGGAGGTTAAGAGACAGGGTGTAAAGCGGACCAGCAGAGGAGCAAGGAAGAGGTGGGCCCCAGGATTTAAAGGATGAGATGGCGAGTGAGGGAAGGGAACAGGGTTAAGGGCAGCTTGGGGAAGCCTGATGGATGTAGAGGTGGGGTAGACTGCACAGGGGTGGGAATTAAGTGTGCAGTTAGGGGAGATGCTCCAGAAGGTCCTCGTGGATCAGGGCAGAGACGCTGTAGTGAAGGATCAAGTGTAGGGAGCCTTTGGTGCAGAAGAGGAGGAACCATGGTGAGTGCAAAGAGACCTAGAAATAGGAGCAAAAACCAAAAAGTAACAGTGGAGGTAGGGGGTGAAGGAAAGGAATTCTTTGTTGAGAAGAGAACTGTGAGTGTGTTGAAACTGTGAGTCCTTTTGTCCATGAATGTAGGATATTCCAGAAACCTCTTTCTCTCTTCAGGGAATCTTGAATCTGCTTCCACCTTTCATGGCTTTTTAAATCGACTTTTCATGTCCACTTTGAAAAGATGAGACCCATTTTGATTTGATTTTGTTCTTGTATGAATGAGGAAGCATCAACTGGGTGCTGAGAAGCTCTGCATTTCACCAGTGTTGTGATAATGGGTTGTATTTCCAGTGTGGTTGTGCCTGTCTGGTGTGACACTGTTGTGTTATAGCAGTGTGATAAATGACAAGCACTGGGCAGTGCTTTGTCAATAGCCTTTTCATTTTCAATGGGGAACACACTGTTGTTGAGATAGGGAAAGGTGAAAAATCTTTTTGTTTTGTTTGATCAACCAGATTTCTGCCTGATTGTTTTTGGTGGCTGGAGAATATTGAGAAATCATTTCAGAGAAAGGCGAATAGCCAACCAGGGAAGTTTGCCGGGGATGACACTTAAATCAGGGCAGTGAGGACACCTAGTTCCTAGGCTACCTTTAGCTTTGTGTGGGACTCTTTATACTGTAGTAGGGAACTCACCCATTTAACAAAAATGGAATAAAGAAAGGGAGGTTTAGAATTGTAGAGGATTTTAGAGTGGGACTTACCTTTTAGGTTAAATAATGGGTTTATGGGTAATTTTTATCATGAAAAAACCTCAAAGATAATGCAAGCTGGAGCCTTGGACAGCTCCACTGCCTCTCCTGTTTTGTAGTTGTGAATAAAAAAGATTAATATTTTCTAGAAGAAGTTTTTGATTTTTAAGACATTTTTGGAAATTAAAAGGAAGATAAGAAATTTGGGACAAAATTTAGGTTATTCTTAACCAAGTATTTTGTTTTGATGATTTTTATCCTGAAGCTTTTACATTTAGCTAAGAATATGAATGATTATTTGCATTTGATGGTGCCAAAGATAGCATATAATGTACTTAAGAAAAAAATGCAAACTATTCTCGAGACTTATGTGAGGTTTTTTCGTTAGTGTACATTCAGTTACACAAAGATGCTTTTTCTTCAAAGTTGTATAAATTTTGGATTGCCGCTGTTTTGTGGGTATTTGTACAAACGGCAAAAATCAAATGGTTGATAGCATCTGTGATAGTTAGCAAAGATTAGATTTTGATTAGTGGATATCAGAGACATTGGTTATTAATATATTTTAATAATTTAGGATCTTAAATCTTTCTGGATGCAGCTGCTATGTTCATGGATTCTAGATTCTGTTGAGAGGTGTTCAGGGTGACTAGATTGATTTAGCAGTTTAACAGGATTTTTAAAAATTACTATTTTTCCTGCTAAGTTTCAAGAAGATTAGTCTGAAATGTTAACTTTCAAGCTGAAGAGTAACTTTGGTATGAGGCACCTGTTTCTGTGAGATGTGTGTGCGTGTTCCCTTCATTTCTAGATATGTCTGGCATTGCTAGTAGGTTGTACTCTGTGTGTGGTATTGCCATATTTATTTATTTATAAATATTTAATATTTATTTATTTATTTATTTATTTTGGCTGCACTGGGTCTTTGTTGCAGCATGCAGACTCTTAGTTGTGGCATGCAGGCTTCTTAGTTGTGGCATGTGTGTGGGATCTAGTTCCCCAACCAGGGATTGAACCTGGGCCCTCTGCACTGCGAGCGCGGAGTCTTACCCACTGGACCACCAGGGAAGTCCCGCCATTTTTATAATGTAATTGTTTTGTACCTGATATCTTTACATAAATTATTTTAGATTTATTTGATAATGATGAAAAGAAAATATAAACTATACGCTAAACAAAGGGAAAGTCCGTTTGGGTCTTATCTATTGTTTCTGTATGCTGCCATAGTGTGTTAAATCACCACTTCTTGTTGTGAGTGGTTATTTCTAAGTTGATATTTCTGTTTTTAAAAAAATTTATTTATTTATTCACGTATTTATTTATTTTGTTGGGCTGGGTCTTTAGTTGCGGCAGGTGGGCTCCTTAGTTGTGGCTCACGGGCTCCTTAGTTGCAGTGTGCATGTGGGATCTAGTTCCCTGACCAGGGATTGAACCCGGGTCCCCTGCATTGGGAGCATAGAGTCTTTTTTTTAATATATGAATTTATTTTTTTATTTATTTACTTTTGGCTGCGTTGGGTCTTCGTTGCTGCACGTGGGCTTTCTCTAGTTGCAGTGAGTGGGGGCTACTCTTCGTTGTGGTGTGTGCCTTCTCTTGTTGTGGAGCATGGGCTCTAGGCATGCGGGCTCTAGAGTGCAGGCTCAGTAGCCGCGGCGCACGGGCTCAGTTGCTCCGCGTCATGTGGGATCTTTCCGGACCAGGGCTTAAACGTGTGTCCCCTGCATTGGCAGGTGGATCCTTAACACTGCGCCACCAAGGAAGCCCCAGGAGCACGGAGTCTTAATCACTGCACCACCAGGGAAGTCCCTCAGTTGATATTTCTAAAACTGAAATTGGACAGTCTTTTAGTACAAATAATACTATTTATCAATAAAGAATCCAATGATAAATTTAAGCTTTATCTTCATTTGTTCATCCAGTAGAATTCTACTCCGTTTACTTTATTTTGGCTACAATCTTATTTGCTAAGCCGAAAACTTTTTTTTTTGACTGCATTGGGTCAATGGTCCTCGTTGCTGACCGTGGGCTTTCCCAAGTTGTGGCAAGCGGGGGCTACTCTTTGTTGTGGTGTGTGGGCTTCTCATTGCAGTGGCTTCTCTTGTCGCGGAGCACGGGCTCTAGGCGCATGGGCTTCAGTAGTTGCAGCACACAGGCTCAGTAGTTGCGGTACGTGGGCCCTAGGGCTCGTAGGCTTCAGTAGTTGTGGCACACAGGCTCAGTAGTTGTGGCTCCCAGGCTCTAGAGCGCAGGCTCAGTAGTTGTGGCGCACGGGCTTAGTTGCTCCACGGCATGTGGGGTCTTCTGGGACCAGGGATTGAACCTGTGTGCCCTGCATTGCCAGGCAGATTCTCAACCACTGCACCACCAGAGAAGTCCCTAAGCCAAAAACTTTTAAGTTTATATATTCAACAAGTAGGTTGTACATAATTAAATGTTTTTCTGGTTAATTGTAGATTCTTTGGATGGGAAGAGACCTTGAAAGGACCTCTAGTTTATCCTTCAACTTCAGTCAATATCCCACTTAAATCATTCCAGGTAGATAAAAATGTATCCTTTTTGTGTAAATCTTCAGAGGTAATGTGGCAACCTTTGTAGGTACTGTTTTCCAGCATTTAATTATTTTCTCTATAGGACAGTGTCTTCTGTCTAAGCAGAACACACTACAATATTTGTTTGTTCTCTCTTGCCCCATTCTCGATTTTTGAGTAAAAATACCTGCTTACTATAGTATTAAGAAGACCCTATTTCTTTGTAAACTCAGTAATAGTAGCTACCCATGTATAGTGCTTTTGTGCCAGACACTGTTGTAAGCTCTTTGCAGATTGTAACTCACTTACTCCTTACAGCAATCCAATGAGGCCAGCACTATTACTGTTCGCACTTTACATGTGTTGAAATACAGGCTCCTTGAGATTAAATGACTTGCCCGGGGTTATATTCAGACCTTTCTACAGCTACTTGTTTGATAGTTGATAATCTTGTAGTACAGATAATGCTGTTTTTTTGTCAAGTAGTAACTAAATGATACATTTAATCTTTCTTTTTAGTTTATAAAGTAGAATAAGGTGGGGATGGGATTTGAACCTTGGCATTTTGTGGGCAGTCTTCTTCTGTATTACCTCTGCGTGACTATTGTGAAATGATCCCCCACCATGCTCTTCTCCACATTATTTTAACCCTAACCAGTTTTGTTTGCCAATCCTTAAATTAGCCTTATGGTTCTGTTATTAACTGTTTCTCAGTTCCTTCCTAGATGGGAACCTGGGACAGATACCAATAAGGGCCATATTTCATGCAAAGATTACATCACGGTTCTTACATGCTCGTATTTTTTTTGTTGCAAAATTGTATTTATAAAACAAAACAACCCCAAATCAATAAAATGCCTAATTGCATCGCAGATTAATGAATTACCTTTTTAGCTAGAAAAAGGCGCTGGACTTTTCCTCAGTGGGCAACAGTCTCTCATCTGCAAACCTGTATGATATATAACAAGTCCATACAGGTTTGCAGATGAGAGATTATTGCCCATTGAGGAAAAAATGGAACTCAGATTTCAGTGTGGCTATCCATAAGCAAAATCTGTTCAGACTCTTGCTGATTTTTTCTATATTCTCTTTATGTGTGCCTATGCAAGCAACATACTAAATACTATTTATTCATGCTTTAATTTGCTTAAATAATTGATTCACTTTTTTTTTTAAGACTTTAATTTTTTTAGAGCAGTTTTAGGTTCACAGTAAAATTGAAGGGAAGGTACAGAGATTTCCCTGCCCCAACACATGCATAGCCTCCCCCTGCCCCCGTTATCAACATCCCTCATCCAAGTGGTTCATTTGTTACAATTGACCTACTCTTTTTTTTAAAAATTTATTTATTTTTGGCTGCATTGGGTCGTCGTTGCTGCGCACAAGCTTTCTCTAGTTGCGGAGAGTGGGGGCTACTCTTCGTTGCGGTGCGCGGGCTTCTCATTGCAGTGGCTTCTCTTGTTGCGGAGCACAGGCTCTAGGTGCGCGAGCTTCAGTAGTTGTGGCACGCAGGCTCAGTAGTTGTGGCGCACGGGCTTAGTTGCTCCACAACATGTGGGATCTTCCCGGACTAGGGCTTGAACCCGTGTTCCCTGCATTGGCAGGTGGGTTCTTAACCACTGTGCCACCAAGGAAACCCCGACCCACTCATTTTTCAAAATAACTAATAATTAATGTTTCTAAGTGCCCAGCATGAGCTAAGTAGGTAAATTGTTTGAAACTCAAAACAACCCTAGCAGAAAGCTTTTTTGTTACTACTCAATTTTTTTCTGACTTTGGATTTTTTTACAATGTTTCAAACCTTATAGAAAAGTTGCAAAAATGATACAGGGAACTTCTATATACCCTTCTTCAAATTCACGAATTGTTTTTTATCTTGCCCCATTTGCTTTATCATTTTCCTCTCACGTGCGTATATTTAAACAAGTAAATTTGAAAAAAAAATGGATATCAAGGCCTTACTTTTAAAAAGAAAAGGGAAGAATGTTTTGAGTATATCAGCAAGTTGGTATGTGTTTGATTTTAGTCAAGCATGTGAAGCAAAGGAATCTCAAGGTTGGATTTGGAGTGGATTTTGTCGTTTTATGGTTTGTTGTCTTTACTGTATTTTGAAAAACATCCCTCATTAGCAAAAACTGTCGTGGTCTGCCCTTTTGTAGGGGACCTCCTTAGCGCCTGGCATGATGTGGTCACACACAGTGGGTCCTCAGTATATGCTAGCTCTTGATGATGTATAGGTGATTATTATGTGAAAACAGGAGCCACAGCACTGTTCAACACCATGACTGAGACATATGTAGGTAAAATACATATTTTACCTAAAGATCCTTACGTTGCTTCAAGGAACTGGAAAAGATCTAAGTGTAAAATAGACTGCCTGAGGAATACTGCTTGCAATTAATACAAGTAGGTTTGCCTTATCGTAAGGAGAGGAATATAAATATCTTAACATTCTGTTACCACCCCCCAAAATTAACAGAAATTTGTGGAGTCTTTTCAGTAGTCGTGATATAAGGAGATTTCACTGACCCCCATTCCCATTGCCCCTCCAGCTCATCCTCGGTCTTTATTAAAATGGTGGCCTGTCTGTTTGATAAAGGCATGACCTGCAGAATGAGGCCTGTCTGATTTCAGTGAAAGGATTATTAACTGGATTCCGACAAATGTAAAATACAGCAGTTGAAGCCACCTCCCCTCCTCCGTTAGGTGATCATCAAAGCTATGAAATATCGCTCTGTATTAAAGCTGATTGTAATAATGAAAAACACTTTGCTCTCATAAGGATGAGAAAATTACAGATTATTTGGAAAGCATTCTTTCCAGTCGTGTGTTATTGTTCCTGAGACATGGGCAGTTTTTAAAGACTATAATACTGTTCCTTTTCCATTTACATGTTAACAGCAGTCTGAAAAGTAAGACACTCTTCTGAAATTTTCAGGGTTGTTTTTATTATGTGTCAAGTTGTAAACAGCATTCTGTGACAGGTATTTTCTCTCTTTTCTTCTATTGAGCTAATTAGTAATTTACACTCTAGTAACATCTCTTTCAGCCTCGCTGTGTGAAAATGCCTGATACTCTGTGCCTTCTATGCAGCCTGGGCTGGCAAATGATCAGGGGCAGATGTTGGTTAGCATATCAGAAGGATCAGGGATAAAATTTATTTTTGTGTTGTATTTTTATAAACATACAGGCTTTTGTATCTGCCCTTCGCCTGCCACACCGTCCCCCGCTCCCTCCCCCATTCAAACAGAAATGTTATGACCTCCTATAATCCAGAGCTACTGCCCTTGATTCAACTTTGGATTGTTTTCTATTCTGTCTCCCACCCTCACCCCCACCCCCACCCCAACAGTGTGGGATTTAGGGGGGATTAGCAGGGCAGTCTGGCATAGTTTAGAGCCCAGGAAGCTGGTCTTCATTGCTCCCTCCCATCGACAGAATACAGAGCTTTTTGTCATTGTCTTTAGAAACCAGCAGTGCTTCTCTTGCTGGGCAAGTTATGTGAGGGGTGGGAGGGCAGCACTGTTGCTAGTGAGTTAGGAAGATGCTTTTATATGACAGTTGATTCTCTCCAAAGGAAAGATAGGCCCTACTTTTCCGTCAGCTTCTTCAAAATGCAGCCTGAGTGACCAAAAGACAATTTACAGCTTGCCTTTGGCACTTTGTCACATTGGTGTTCTGCTCTTTCCTGCCCCCACTCTGTCTCTGTCTTTCAGTCTCTGACATGGAAAAGATGATGTGTAGTATCTGTCATGTGTTCACTCAGATAGGCCATGTGGGCATGTTAATGTAGCACGAGCTTTTGACTTTGAAATAAAGTCTTAAGTATCAGTTTGTTCTGTGAAGAATATAAATTTAAATGGAGAATTGAAGGGCAGAGAGGAGTTTACTGGTTTATCAGTTCTGAGCCAAAACCTTTCTAGAATGCTAGATAATTTGTGGTACTTATTTTTTCAGTTATGGATACTAATTTATCGGGATAATAAGGTCAAAATCCCTGTTAGAGCTAGTTAGAGTCTCCCTGACAAAAATTGTTACCTGGAGGTGGCCACAAAGAAAATCAGGTGAGAAAATGTGTGAATAGCTCAGTTCAGCCATCGTTGCTAATAGCATTATAATCATAGACATCTAGCCTTTGACAGTGAATCAGTGTTCATGAACAGAGGGCATCTCATTTATGTTAGCATTCATTGAGTATGTGGGGCTCTGTTAGTGTTTTGTCTTCATAATCCAGAATGTAGAATGTTTCTATGGTTGGCCATTGCTAACATTTGCTTTTTTTACTCTCCTTTTTCTATGTTCTAATACAACCACCTGTATCAATTGTCTTAATTATATTGGATGTTCATGGTTAGACATTGATTACACTCTTGTGCTTTAACATCTAAAAGAGGTCAAAGGTCAGATTAATAAACAACATATGAAAAAGTAAAATATCAAAGTGGCCTGATCACACAGGGGTGTTGTGAGAAAGTAAAAATAAGAAAGTGAATGTATGACTAGGAAGTTGAATATACTCTTTTTTTTTTTTTTTTTTTTGCGGTACGCGGGCCTCTCACTGTTGTGGCCTCTCCCGTTGCGGAGCACAGGCTCCGGAGCGCAGGCTCAGCGGCCATGGCTCACAGGCCCAGCCGCTCCGCGGCATGTGGGATCCTCCCGGACCGGGGCACGAACCCGTGTCCCCTGCATCGGCAGGCGGACTCTCAACCACTGCGCCACCAGGGAAGCCCTGAATATACTCTTTTAAAAGAAACATTTCTAAAATATATGGCATAATGTGAAGAACTGATAGCAATGAATTTCAAGTGAAAGGTAAGTATCGTGCTTTAGTGAAGAGATCAGACTCATTTGTGATGACGTCATTGTCCACTCCATGCTAAAATCCCAAATTGGTTAAACATTACCAGTCTCCCTAGTTATACTGTTAATGTGCTTCTTGAATTATTTTTTTTCTCCATAGGCCGTTCAGCTTAGCCTACAGCTAATAATAAGTTCCAAACCTATTTAAGCTATAAATTCTAGTTCTACTCATTTAAATAAACATAACATAAAGCATAAGTACCACTTTTTTACCTATTAGATGAAGAGATTAAACAAGTTGATGATAGCTAGTAGTGATGAGGATGTGGGGAAATTGGAATTCTCACACACTACTGATGGGAACATAAGTTCCCTTGAAGGTAAATTTGCAATGTCTGTTGGAATTTTAAATGTGCATACCCTGTGACCCAGAGATTCCACTTCTAGAAATTTGTCCTATAGATATATTTATACACGTGCATGAAAAATACGAGTACAAAGTTTTTCTTTATAGCATTGTTTGTTCCTGCAAAAAAATGATGTCTGTCAGTTAGGAACTGGTTAAGTAATGTATGGTGGGTCCATACAACAGAATACCATTAAGCTATTAAGGAATGCAATGAATCTTTATTTGCTGATGTAGAAAGATGTCCACTGTTAACTTTTTTTTTTTTAAGTCACGTTATAGGACAGTAAGTATAGAATATTCCTATTTTTGTAAAATGTTAAGGAGTGCTGTTGAGGTGTTCCCTTTTTTGGGGGTAGGTACTCACTTTTTACTCTATGTACTTCTATAGTGGTCACTTCTAATAAGCACGTGAGGAAGGGGTTAAGTGAGAACATCTTCATGAAGGAAACTTCTGTTAGTAAGGGAGGAGAAAGAAGCTGGCTAGAGAAGAGAACTCCTTTCATATGAGAAAGGATATATGAGATATATCAGTCAAGTTTTTAAGTAAGAAATGAGGACTGGAATGGCAAGAAGAGGGGATATAGTGGAAGTTGAGAACATTTGGTGGAGATTTTAAAGGCAGTGATAAAGAGCTTGCATTTGATTTGAAAAATGAACTATAAAATGGAAGTGATAATAATACCTAGTCCACTGGCTTGTTGTGAGGACTAAAGTAAATAATGCATAAAAAATATTTAGAACAGTGACACATAGTAAGTGCTCAATGTTAGCTGTTATTACTGAGTGAAAATACATTATCTTTTGTAAGCCAGAATAAATTAATGCGTTGTCTTTTATTGTGTGCGGTGATGATTCTGCTAACCCCACTGACAGACATGTAGATTGGGTTTTTTTCCAGTAGTATTGGTGGTTGGCCTAACCATTCCTAGTCTTCACCTTTGATCCTCCCACCTACTAACACTTAGTATCAAAATCTGAAAACTGAAATCTGAATACAATTTTAGAGCTTTAGACATATGATGTCCTACCAGTTGCTATTGGGTTTGTTTACCAATATTATCATGTATACTAGCTAACATTTGGGGCTTGTAAAAAGAGGGGAACAGGTAATTTGGGGGGAAAACGTCATTTTCTGTGCCCATGGGATATGGAATAGATATGTCACTTTGCACTGAATGTGTTAATCAGTTTTGTTAGCAGTGCAATGTAATGAGCATATTAGCTCCAGCACCTTCATTGGCAGCCAGCAGTCTGCTTGTGAAATCTTTTAGAAAACAGAAATCTGGCGAGAAGTATTCCTGAGCAGTGGAAATATCTTTGGGGGGAAAATAAAGTAGAAGAAAATTTTCTACCAAAAAGAAATTGTTTCACTACTGCGAACCACGAGAAAAGTTGTTTTACCTGTGGGCTAAGATGTGACGACATAATTTTTTACGGCTTTAAAGTGAGTTCTTTTCGTATTTCGATTTTTCATTTTTAAGTTTGTTATTTAAAGAACTTCAAGGTATATTTACATTTGATGAAAAATATTGATAAAACTATTTTAAGAATGGTGAATTTCTCATTTTATAGTATGTATTCTAATGTAAATTATTTTCCCCTTCCACTTTCAGTTAAAACGTATCTTAAAACATATCTTTTTGTTGTTTTTAAAAAAATCTTCAGCTGAAATAACAAAAGTTTATATTTAAGCACAGCACTTGGCACTTAAGAGGTGTTCAATAAGTTTTTATTGAATAAATTAATGTATGCATGAATGAAAAATATTCTGAATTTGGACTTTATACTCTGTGATTTGGGCACAGCCTAGCATTGCTGTATAAAGGCCTTCTGTTCAGCTCCCGTTTTCATGCCCATTTTCCTCTCCCACCCCACAAGCACCCTCTCAAATGTGTTTGACATATGTCCTTGATTCTATATGTATCTTTATAAGATACTTAGTGATTTTTGTGTGTGTGTGTGTGTGTGTGTGTGTGTATCTTTAATTCTGAAATTGCTCATTATACCACGCTGGCGTAGAATTTGGCTATAGAACTCTCCCTGTAAAAATGCTGTAGATCTTACTCTAGTTTTTACTTTTTTGGTCAGCACTGTTTTAAGATCTGTGTGTGCATATTGGGATGTACTTTTAGCTAATTGCTCCTAACTTCAGCATGGTATTCCGTGGTGTGTATCATTCCCATAGTGATGGATGCCTAGGCTACCGCAAACAATGCTATCAATAAACAGTCTTGTCCATGTCCATTATGGACACGTTTGAGAATTTCTTTGGGATACAGACTCAGGAGTGGCATTGTGGCATAAGTATTGTCAGGCTGCTGAATGGTCGTATCACTTTACACCCCACAGGCATTGCATTCCCAACCTCCCCAATGCGTGGTATTCACATTTCTAATTTTGGCCATTTAATAATGTCTCATTTTAATTTGTATTTTCTAATTACTAGTAAGTTTGAGCATTTCTTCATATTCTAGTTAGCAATTTCCCTTCTGTGAAATAAGCATGAAAGATTGAACGTAGTATTTTATTAATTTTTTTCAAGCCGGAGGAACTTTTGGTTATGCATTGTATTTTGTAAGATATTAATATATTTTCTCAAGCTTCAAAAAGGGAAGAATATCATCCTTATGCAGAATCTTAAAATATTATTTTTCTTCCTGATCCCAAGAGATGATGAAACAAACTTTTTTAAGTATTCAACTTAAAAGCTATAAAGTATGCTACAGTTAAAGCATCTTGCTGATCTATTCTCAGTGTCTCCATGTATTATGCTAAACATTGAGAGCAAGTGTTTTTGCCAGAGTAGATTTGGTGGGAAAGTGCTTCATTGTGTTAGTTAAAAAAAGAAAATCTCCCCTGGTCAAAAACCAGTAGACGATTATTAAAAAAATCAGATCCAGCTGCTTCTCCCTGTTTATAGTCTCCCTAGATGTCAGGAAACTGAGTAAATAGCAGGCAGCACCTTCTCTAACTTGCCTTTCCGTGAAGAGCCCAGCACTTGATCGAGGAGAACCGTCTTAACACTCATTGAATATAAGCAGATAATATAAAAAATGATGAAGAGATACCATATTATACTCCTCATTTTTCTATGAAAGGGCAATAGAAAATATGGATGTTTTGGTTTTTAAAGTGTTTGTGGATAGAGAAAGGCATATTTCCTAATTGAGATGCCACTTCTCAGGGTCTTGGAGAAAGTTGGGCAGCAGTTTCAAATTTGCTTGTGAATCTCACTCCTGTTAATTTCAGGTCTCAGGAAAGGAGGAGTGGCTGATTTAAAATGCCCTTTCCTTGTTCAAACAGGTTCGCAGTATTTGTACTTTGCTTTCCTGAGGAAGCAATGCAGTTTTTAAGTGTTTTCATTTCTGACCAAGATGTGATACAATCAAATCGTTATGTTGACTTTGGTTTAGCATCTGCCTGACTGAGCGGAAAAGGAATTTTAATTTGTGACATGATTGACATAGCCATAAACCATGAACTTTTCCCAATAATACCATAATATGTTAAAGCAAATTACTCCTTTTTCTCTTTTTGCTGGTTTTGTGGTTATGTCTTTTGAGTAAGTTTCTATCAGCAAAACATTTTTTCCTGCTCTTAATTTTTTTCAAACTAAGCCACACTGTATGCTAAGATGTAGAGTTTTCCAAGTGCTTTGATTTTGCTCTGCCTTGAAAATTACTGTTTTTCTTTCATTATTTTTTTCCTCAGAAATCTTGCTTGGAAAATTATATTTTTAGATGTGATTTTAAAACGTTCTTTTTAACCTTTCAAGAATCTTTTAAAATTTAATATTTATCAATGCTAAGTCTGAATATAGCATAAAAAGTGTACTATCTGCTTTTCTCCTCCCCAACATTCTGCCTCTTCAGAGACCTCCATTTTCTACTCCTCCAGCAGTTCTTTTTATATTTAATGCCATTTTTTCTAAACAGTAGGTTAAGCTGCTGTTTTTAAAAATCTGTATAGGGTTTTCTCTAGACCTGAACAGCGCTCATCCTGGGATCTACCTTCCTGAATAGCCTAGGTATTTTCTTCACCTCCCTATGTTGGAACTCCCTGTTTCCTGGACCCCATATCTTCCCCCTTCATTGTTTATATTTTAATTAAGCAATTCCTCCAGAAGGTTTCTAAGAAAAGGGTGCATGGGATGTAAATCTGCATGTATGAAAATGTCTTCATTTTCTCTCATACTTGATTTATAGTTTACCTGGCTCTAGAATTCTAGATTGGAGAATATTTTCTCTGAGTTTAAAAGGCATTTCTGTATTGATTTCTAGCTTCTATTATTGCTATGAGAAGGCTGGTGGTGTTCTGATTCTTGTTTTTTTTCCCCCTCCTTTGTTGGTTTTAGGATCTGATCTTTGTCCCTGATGTTCTGAAATTTTATGATAATCTGCCTCACTTGTTTTATCTGTTGTGCCGGGCACACTGAGAGCCTTTTCAGTTTGGAAACATAGATTTTTTTCAGTTCTGGGAGATTTCCTTGAATTCTTTTTTCTTTTTCTTTCTTTTTTTTTTTTTTTTTGTCTGTGTCGGGTCTTAGTTGCAGCATGCAGGATCTTTTCCTTGTGGCATGGGCTCTTTGTTGCAGTGTGCGGGCTTCTCTCTAGTTGTGGCATGTGGGTTTTCTCTCTCTAGTTGTGACACGCGGGCTCCAGGGCACATGGGCTCTGTAGTTTGCGGCACGCGGACTCTCTCTTTGAGGCGCGCCAGCTCAGTAGTTGTGGCACGCAGGCTTAGTTGCCCTGACCAGGGCTCGAACCTGTGTCCCCTGCATTGCAAGGTGAATTCTTTACCACTTGACCACCAGGCAAGTCCCTTGAATTCTTAAATTATAACCAACCTCCCCCTTGTCCCCCTTGTCCCCCGTTTTCCTATTCTTTCTCTCTGGAACACTTATTTGTGTTTGGAACTTGTGGACTGATGAGTCCTTTAATTTTACCATCTTTTCTATTTCTCATTTTTTTGGTCTCTGTTCTACTTTCTGGGATGTGTCTTGAACTTCATCTTCAGACTCTTCTAATTAGTTTTATATTTTCTCTATCATTTTTAATTTTCAAGAGGTTTTTCTCTGACTGCTGCTTTTTATTGTTTTCTATTTTTGTTTCATTGATGGAATAACTCTTCTCTGTTTATATTAGTTACAATTTTTAAAAGTTTTCTGCAGCTTCCAGTATCATCTCTGTTTTCCTTAAAGTACCTTTACTTGATTGTTTGTTTTGGTCTTTCTTTTAGGGAATTTCCTTAAATGTATGGCCTTGGCCGTCTTACTCATATTCCAGAATGAGCTACTGAAAACCTGAAAGCTGAATTTGCCTGAGTGGGGGCTTCTAAAAGTTAAATGGTGGTCTTCATTATAAGGTGATTAGCCAGGAACCCAATTTTGTGTGTGTGTGTGTTGGGGCTGGGGGGATGTCACATCCAACAGTCAGTATTTGTAGGTGTTTTTCTTTTCTCTTAACCAGGTTTTCCCCAGAGAGAATGCTCCAACCATCGGCTTACACACCTGCCTTCAACATTTGGGGAGCTGAGTGGGGAAAAAGCTGGGAATATCTACCTTTCAGGATCTCAGCCTTCCTTGAATCCCCATCTTTTTATAGACTGGTCGGCCTGCCCCTGGTTGTGCCTAAGTCCAGAGTCTCTTTAGTTTCCAGAGAGTAAATTCCCTTCCTCTGACCAGTGGCTACTTGGAGTCAGGGTGGGAACCTTGGAGTAGAACTTTCACCCTGTGCTCCTTTATTCAGCCCTGCCTGCTGTTCCCACTTTCAGATCATTCTGAGCTTTTCTGGTGTTTCCCAGTACAATTCAGTTTGCTCTGAGCTTCCCCTTAACATGCTCTTAGTTTTTGCTTTCTTTACTCTGCTAAATCAAATAGCTAATCAATCTGCTTTTCAGCTTCCAAAAACTTTTTTGTAGTTGTTTCCTTTCCTAGTCTTTGTCCTTATGAATTTTATGTTTTTAATGCCATTTTAGTGGAGTTAGGGAGAGAGCAGAGGTAAATGGAGGTGTTCAATGCATCATTTTTCATTGAAGATCCAAATTTATTTCTTTGATGCCCTGTTTCAACACTACTTAATAGGTAGATGGTTTATAGCAGTTGAAAAATTTTGCTACAGTAACAGGATTGTACAAGATATAAATTCATTTGGTCTTTGCTACCCCTTTGGATTAATGCCTAGCCTATAGCTTGCTATAAGAGAATGACATCTAAATGACTTCGGGAAGTTTGCAGATAGTGTAATAGAAATTTAGGTCATAAAGTAACTTAAATATTCCTTTTTCAGATGTGGGAACTGAGACCCAGAGAGCAGAGGTGGCTTACCTATGGTCACTTATCTGTCTAGAACTAGAACTGAGTCTCTTCCCCAGTGTTCTTTTCCTTGGCAATGTGGTTCTGTCTTCTTTCATTAAAGTAGCTGGAAATAGGAGCCCTTTATCATGGCTTATGTCACCCAAATATCCTGTTAGTTTAGTGTTGGCTTTAGGTTGCAGTCATGGAAGTTTTTTTTTTTAATGTCCTTCTTCCTGTTAAAGATTGGGGTCTGGTTTTATTGGGGTGAACGTTCAAACTCAAGAAAAGTTGTGTCTTACCCTTTGAAAGATGTTTCTGTTTTGAAGAATCTATATTGAGCATTTAAAAGGTTTCTTTTTTCTTCCTACTATTCACTTTTCAGTGGCCTCCAAAAGTTCTTTGTCAGGGAGGGTAGAAACTCTTTCCTGAATGTAATTATAGCAGATAAAATTATTTAGAACAAATTAATATGCCTGTTAAAATGTTTAAATAATGTGGAAAAAGGAAACTCTTGTAAAAATGTCAAGTTCCTTTGGAGAAATCCTAGAATGCTTTCTCTATCAATTTTTCAAATCTCAATTCTCCTCTTCCAGGACCCCTTCCTGCATTTTACCCCATGACATAAATCTTTTGTCTTATTTCCCTTTCCCTCCTATATTTTGTACTTTGTACCGTTTGCCCCAGAACACTACCGAATTCGTTGTATGTTGACTCGGATTCTTTGGTGATTTTCATTTACATGTAATTCTTGGGGGCAGAAACCCTGCTTTATACTTTTGAATAAATTCACTTCTACACATATTTATGGAGTGCCTTCTTTGAGGCATTGGGTTCCTCTGTAGGTCCCAGCATCTTTGGGGTACACGTTAGGACACTGACAGGTGCTGATGGTCGGGAAAACTCACCTTTTCTCCAGTCACTATTAGGAGACGATTGAAAGAATGGGCTTTGCCCCTTCCTTTGTGTCACGTTGGTGACTAGTAATAACAGCTGGGAGCAGAGTGGGAAAAGCCTGTTGTTTGGAAGCTAAGGAGTCTAATGTTTCCTTAACTGGAAAGTGAACATGTTGGAATAGAAGCCCTCTGAGCTTCCTTACACTCTCCAGATTTCATGATTATAAAGGGGTGCTCCTGGTGAATCAATGACACCCTTTAAAACAACTGACCCACAGAGAAAAATGTCTCTTAGGATTGAGTGGAATCCAATGGAAATCTTTCCTTGACTGAGCTAAGCTGTTGCATACATAATCTGAAGCACCTGGAACGCTTAGAATGATAAAGCATTGTTTTCTTGTTGTCGTTTTTTTTTTCCTCTCATCCTCTTCTAAGGTTAAATAATGCTTTCTCATTATTATTCTTTGGAAATGTATTAACTTTTACTTTTTCCAATTTTTTAAAATTGTGAAATATGACATACATGAAATACATTTTAAAATATATGTACATTTTAAAGACTAGTAAAACAAAAGCTGGAGTAACATCCTACAAGCGTAAAAGTTCTCTATGTGATCCTCCCTCATGTCCCACCCCAGGTTAACCACTGTCCTGACTATTATCAAGAAAGTTAGGAATTTGCTTCTCTTTATTATGTTTTAAATTTCTAAACTTGAAAAATAACCCAGTAATGAAAGGCCTTCAGTCTTTTTACGTGTATATATATATATAGATATATATTTTTAATTTATTTATTTTATTTATTTTTGGCTGCATTTGGTCTTCATTGCTGCACATGGGCTTTCTCTAGTTGCAGCGAGCGGGCTTCTCATTGCAGTGGTTTCTCTTGTTGCAGAACACAGGCTCTAGGCTCGCGGGCTCAGTAGATGTGGCTCACGGGCTCTAGAGCGCAGGCTCAGTAGTTGTGGCACACAGGCTTAGTTGCTCCGCCGCATGTGGGTTCTTCCCAGACCAGGGCTCGAACCCGTGTCCCCTGCATTGGCAGGTGGATTCTTAACCACTGTGCCACCAGGGAAGCCCATATATTTTATGTTTTACACAACGTAATACTAGAAAAATAATAGGTAACATTTATTGATCATTTACCTCATGCCACTGAGTTTTCTGAACTCTGTACACATTGTAACTGAACTCTGTACACATTGTAACTCCCTAATAATTGTATGAGATAAGTGAGGAAACTGAGTCATGGAGCTAGGAATTTGGTCCCACTGGGATTCTAATCCAGCCAATCTGAGTCCTAAACCTGTTCTCTTAACTACACCTAATTAGGGTATTGTCTTATTATTTGATGCAATCTTATATTTTTAATATCTGCATCTATTTTGTATCTTTGAATACTCTAACCAGATCACAAGCTAGAACAATACAGAGTTGGAAAGCTCTGCAGGTGTTAGATCTTGACCAAATATCTTCTCATTGCTTGACACAGATATACAATCCATCAAGTTATCTAAATCTTATTATATGTTTAGTATTGTCCATTTCAGAGCACTCCTAAAATGTTTATTTTATAAATGTTATTTTTTATGGGAATTTTCAGGGAAAACCAACATATCACTTATATCTGTAGTGTAGTGAATAGTGATATTTCACTTAGAGTTAAATTTTTAAAAGAAGAGCTTTGATTATAGGAAGCATTTTCTAATATAATATTTCAAAATTCTTTTTAAAAATACTTTTATGTTTGTAAGACACAAGTAATTTTTGGCGCTTGTTTAGATATGGTCACCAAGAGATAGCTTCTTTATACAACAGTTACTGACTCTATTTAGTGAATTAATGTTTCCTTTACAGTGTTTTCTCTAAAAACAGCTAGCTGTAGTGACAAGTCTTTATGTTTCAATTTTAAAATTAGATACTGTTTCTGTAGAAGGAGTACAGATTTACAGCTCAGTAGCTCCTGAACAAGGCATATAAAGTGCCTTAGAATATTTCTATCTGCCAACTAAGTTTTACCAGGGCACAAAACTTTACTTAAATAAACCTCATGTTGTTTGCCGCTGATGTGGAGTTACTGGCAACTTAAAGCGATTATCTTGGGCCTAGGCACTGCTGTTTTCTTGCTGTATGATATTGGACTAGTCATCTAATCACCATTTGAGTATCTATTCTTCATCTGTAAAATGCTGCTGATGTCTACCTCATTGTGAGAATTAACTGAGCAAATATATATGAAAACCCCTCACACAGCATGGTATCTACTAAAAGTATTATAAATGTTTGTAAATGTTCTCTTCCCATTATAAATTGCTGCTCTGTGCTGACAAAACTGTTGTATGGTATTTATAAAATGTGCTTGGTAATGACCAAATTAATGCTTTAAAAATGGCTTGAATGAATGCTGGCAGACTGAACTCTACCAATTAGTAATATTTATGATATGTGGAGATTATAAAAAACAGGATTATATTTAAGCACAGTGATGAAATAGCAACTCCAGCATATGCTATATGGAAGGTCATTTTTGTGGCTGACACTGCTGCTCTACAAACTAAATGGGATTTTGTCTTGCTTTTGTTTGTGTATATTTATCTTGGATAAGTGAGAATGCAAGCATATTATGCTATTGCTTTTAGGTCATTTTATTTTTTGGTGAGAAGGAATTCCCAATCTTGCTAAGGTTGTATTTTCTTTATTCCTTATTAAGTAGTTAATTAAGACCAGAATGTTATTTGAAACATAATAAAGAGAAGCAAATTTCTAACTTTCTTGATAAGAGTCAGGACAGTGGTTAACCTGGGGTGGGACATGAGGGAGGATCACATAGTTAACTTTTACACTTGTAAAACACAGCTTCATAAGCCCATGGACCGAGACTTCCCTGGTGGCACAGTAGATAAGACTCTGCGCTCCCAATGCAGGGGGCCCGGGTTCGATCCCTGGTCAGGGAACTAGATCCCACATGCATGTCACAACTAAGAGTTCACATGCCACAGCTAAGGAGCCGGCGAGCTGCAACTAAAGAGCCTGCCTGCTACAACTAAGGAGTCGGTGAGCCACAACTAAGGAGCCCATGTGCTGCAACTAGGGAGCTGGTTAGCTGCAACTAGGGAGCTGGTTAGCTGCAACTAGGGAGCTGGCGAGCAGCAACTAAGGAGCCAGTGAGCTGCAACTAAGGAGCCCTGGAGCCGCAACTAAGGAGCCTACATGCTGCAACTAAGGAGCTGGTGAGCAGCAACTAAGGAGCCTGTCTGCCACAACTAAGACCCAGCGCAACCAAATAAATAAATAAATATTTAAAAAATAAAATAAAATAAACCCATGGACCACATTTCTGTCTAATGCTGAAAAAGCATTTTAATAAATAGCTTATAAGATTCATTTGGCAAGTGAACTTAGAATTTACCACCTAGATTATTCTGAACCAAGGTCAAAGTGTATAAATGCAGTCCTAGCACACTTTCTGTTTCACAGAAAATCGTAAATCTGTCTATTTTGCAGTTTCTGTTCAGAGGTCCTGAATTTGAACTTAAAACATTATTCAGGGCTTCCCTGGTGGCGCAGTGGTTGAGAGTCCGCCTGCCGATGCAGGGGACACGGGTTCGTGCCCCGGTCTGGGAAGATCCCACATGCCGCGGAGCGGCTGGGCCCATGAGCCATGGCCGCTGAGCCTGCGCATCCGGAGCCTGCACTCCACAACGGGAGAGGCCACAACTGTGAGAGGCCCGCGTACCGCAAAAAAAACCAAAAAAACAAAAAACATTATTCAGAGCCACTAATGGGTAAAACCCATGGCAAACTAATAACTTAGAATCTCAGAACAGTAAAGTCAGCAGATCTTAAGCCCTTGTTCGTGCTGTCCATACTGCACAATGTTTTATGTTTCTTTTTGCATTATTACCCTGGTGATATGTACACAATTTTAGAATTTTAAATTTGAGTGGGACTGGAGATCACATAGCTCTTCAGTGGCAGAGTGTGGACTGAGACCCAGACTTCCTGCTACCTAATCTCACTCTCTCTCTTCCCACCAGTCTATGCTGAGCTTCCTAACTTAGCGGCCGAGAGAGATTTAATTGTGTTCTTCTTAAAATTTGATATGAGGTCTCTTTATTTAGTTGTGGATGCATGTAAACTTTTTCCTTATTTAGTTGTGTGAGTTTCCTCTGCCTTTGTATCTTCCAAGCCTTTTGGCCTGTTTTTACTTTAATTAGATATGACTGATCATTTTTGATTTAAAAAATTATTTATGACAGTATGACTTAAAAATATGTCATTTCATAGACTTTCTGCCCAATTACCGAGAAAGCATCTAACTCAGGTTCTGAGCCATTGACTCTTTGGCAGAGACAATGAGAATATGTATTCACTCCAAAACAATCAGCATTAGCTGTAGCTTCCTGGATTATCACACCTGCTTTGTCTACTCTCAGGGTTGTCTTGAGGCATCTGAGAGATATGTGGGGAAGCACTTTGAAAACCATAAAGTGCCATAACAATATGTTGCATGCATGCATTCATGCATGAGTCTTCTGGTTAATTGTATACTTGAGACCTTTTGTCATAAGACATTTTGTTACATGAGCTCATACATTGGAATATGAGCAAAGATGTGACTGGGTCAAGGGAAACACTTAAATCCAGCAAGGACTTGCTGATAGGAAAATTAAGGAGTGAATGGGTGGTGGGAAATAAGCCTAGAATGTTAGTGCCTTAGAATGTAAATGGAAATAACAGATGGACTTGAAAACTTTTTCTTTGTTTAATATCCAGTCTTTTCATTCTTTCATCAATATTGAGCGCCTAGTGAGCACTAGGCACTTTTTTAGACATCACTGTTGTTCACAGTTAGTTAGATAAGATGCTACTGCTGTCCTCCAGGAGCTTATGGGGAAGGCAGTTACAGACAAGATACAACATAGGATAATAAATGTTTATATTTTGCAATGTGCCACATGGCTGACCTTGCTGAAAAAGGTACAGTCTTGGTTAATTTCTTTTTTTTTTTGCCATGTGGCATGTGGGATCTTAGTTCCCTGACCAGGGATCGAACCTGTGCCCCCTGCAGAGAAGTGCAGAGCCTTAACCACTGGGCCACCAGGGACGTCCCTTGGTTAAATTTTTATCTGACTTAAATTTATTAATATTCTCTTGTTCAACTTTTTAAACTTTTAAAACTATGAAATATGTAATATATTAAAATATTTTGAGATATATAATATAAATCTGTAATTTAACTATATATAAAATATATATTTTTAGATAACCTTAGTTACCTAAAATATGGATCTTTTCTACTTGGTAAATCATCTGAACATTCCCTACCTGACTACATTAATATTAGAGATCTCTTAAAGGGCATTGCTGCTGTCACCTTGATGTTAGTTGCTGATGCTAGATTTTCTTTTTTGGGGGGGACGGGCTGAGTTGGGTCTTTGTTGCTGCTCGCAGGCTTTCTCTAGTTGTGGCGAGCGGGGGCTACTCTTTGTTGCAGTGCTCAGGCTTCTCATTGCAGTGGCTTCTCTTGTTGTGGAGCACAGGCTCTAGGCATGTTGGTTCAGTAGTTGCAGCAGGTGGGCCCTAGAGCATGCAGGCTTCAGTAGTTGTGGCACGTGGGCTCAGTAGTTGCAGCGCACCGGCTTAGTTGCTCCGCGGCATGTGGGATCTTCCCGGGCCAGGGCTCGAACCCGTGTCCCCTGCATTGGCAGGCAGATTCTTAACCACTGTGCCACCAGGGAAGTCCCAATGCTAGTATTTCTTAAGAGCAGAAACCTGGGTTTGAATCCTAGCTCTGCCACTTATCAGCTGTCAAACTTACTTGTACCTCCGTTTCAGTGTCTGTGAAATGGGAGTAAAAATAATACCTACCTCACAGTTATTGAGAGAATTGAATGAGTTAATATATGTTAGAGTGCTTAGATGAGTGTCTGGCGCACATTAAAGGCTATATAAGTGTTATCAGCAGCCATCATCATCATCATTATTGTTATTTGGCAGAATAAAAGTAAGTTGAGTAAAGTTTTCAGGAATGGATTTTCTCCTCAATCCCTGAAAATTAAACTAAAGGTAGAAAGATAAAGGAAGGAAACTAAACATTTTTTAGTCATCAGCTACGTGCCAGGCAGCATGCTAGCATTTTACCTGCATTTTCATTTAATCCTTACACCAGTGCTCTGAAGTAGATGAGAAAACAGGCTCAGAGAAGTTAAATTACTTGCAAAAGGTCTGGTATGGCCACCGTGATGATAACTGGTCTCTGTTACTCTACATCCTATACTCTTGCGTTGCACATGCCACAAAGCCTGAGAGTTCAGCAAGTTTCACTCATGATAGGTACACTTGGAATGTGCTTGTTAGGGACTTTATTTCTAATGATGGTTTAAAGGGATGTCATCCACATTTTTAGTTCCTACTGCAGTGATTTGTTTTATATATCTGAATTTCCATCCCCCCCATTCAAAAGTATATTACAGTAGTATAAATAATATAAATGGGACCTAGATGGAAAATATTTGAATGTGTGTAGTCTTATTAAGTTTGCAGAATTAAGCTGACCTATTATAATTTCCCAGTTTTCAAGATCACCATCATAATTATTGAAGTCATTACTCTTCAAATTAATAGCTATTTCATAGGACTTTTAAGCCTAACCTCTGTGTAGTTAATGTATTCTAGGTGCTCAGTATAGAACTGATTATTTTGGTCAGCTTTTGGAGAACATCCAGAATTAATTCAAATAACTTGGATTTAAAAGTAATTAAGTTAACTTTTAATGGTTTGGTGTTCTCATATTGAAAGTAAGGCTGTTTGGATAGGAAAGAGGGAAATTTTATGGGGTATTCCCTGGTGGTCCAGTGGTTAGGACTCTGTGCTTTCACTGCCGAGGATACGGGTCAATCCCTGGTTGGGAACTAAGATCCCACAAGCCACGTGGTGCGCCCCCCCCCCCAAAAAAAAAGGTAAAGAGGGAAATTTTATGGATGTAAAACACCCATCCATACAATGTCAGCTTAGCTTCCTGGATGAGGTTGCCTCAAACCCCTAACCTAGAATGTGGAAGTTGTAAGCTCTTCTCTTCCTGAAAATATTTGTGCATTTCCTGGGTTTTATCATCTTGCAATTGCTTCTGCCTCCTAGGCACCTATTTTTCTTGCCTTGTGCCTCTGATGTGCACCATGGTGCTCTCAGATGTGATACTTGGCTCCTTCTCTGATTCTCAGAAAGGCTCTATTCATAGAGGGCATTTGTGTTTTTAGTACACCTAACTGAAGAAAGGAGGCAAAATAGAGGTGGGTGAGCCCTATATTGCATTAATGCAACTTCTATTAAGGCATCCCTGTTCTGAAAATGTTCCAGGCTTCCCTTGACTGGAGAACTTCACCCCCACGTAACCCCAGCTTTGCTCCACTGTACTAACTATTCTTTTCTCCTCTTCCTTTCCCTCTCCTCATCATCCTTCTCTCTTTCAGAAATAAAATAACAAGTTCTTCCCCTTGTCTAGTGTAAAGCAATTTCCCTTTCTTGACAGTCATTCTGGGATCTTGACAGGCATTCTGCAGGGAACCGTCCACCCTAAGGGAACATGAGTGGTGGGGGACCCTACTGAGGGAACATATTTTCACAAGGAAGGCTTCTTCTAAGAGAAATTCTTGTGTTAGTTATTAGGATAGCAAAATAGAGAATTTTTCATTTTGTTACGTGGTGGCAGATGGTGTATTAATCTCAAGCTTATTGAGTCCTACCTCCTCAATAAAGTGTCAGAAACCTAAAAATTGATTATGCATGTAATTTGTCCAAATTCTACATTCTAGATAACTTTGACTAATACAGTGTCCTTGTGTATAGAATGCATGCTGCTTACCTAAAAGTCATGAACCCACCTAACACAAAGATGTCACCTCCTGGCATTTTCATTATTACATATTTCACTTATACAAAAAGAATTTTGGCTTTTGAAACACAATTATTTTTGTTGCCATGAATTTGTTTTGGTTTTTCTGACAGTTTCAAGTTATATGCAAAGACAGTGTATAATCTTTAAAACCTAAAACAAATGCAGAAGTGCATTTCTCAGGAAGTAAACCTTTCGTACTTCCATCAGCCTCTTCATAAATGACTGTCTGGTTGCTCTTAGCTGAAAAAAAGATCACAGCTATTTTTTTTTTTTTACTCTTTTACCTCAATTTTGAGGACTTGTGGGGATTTCACTAAATGGCATTGTAATACACTGATCCTGTTTTTGAATTTATAAATAAAATTCATGAAATTGCTTTTCTCTTACTATATATCAGCCCGACCTCACAGATTTTTTTCCCTTGTAGGTAATAGAGAAGAGGAAACCTAACCAATGACTGTGGAGTAATATGGAAGAAGATGGAAAAAACTTGTTTAATGAGTAAGAAATAAAACTATAATAAAAAGTTATTCATGAAAACTATTCACAATCGTATTATGTATGACCAGTCTGTAATAGGTGGCCAAGGTTCGTATACTATTAGAGTGAGTGATCAGTGATCAGTCACTATCTTTGTTTTATTGCCATTTTGAGCTTTCACCACCTTTCTTACCCTTGTGAATTTCTGAGTGCTATAAATTACTTAAGAGGGGACACAGCTATATTTGAAGAAAAAGATGGGACCTGGAGACCAGCACCTATACTGAAACAAGTCTAGGGTAGGTCTTGAAGCTTACTGGTGGTTGGATAGAGACTTTGTCTGTCATGACCTCTCAAGAGTGTTAGCAACCCCTTCTCGCTCTCCAGATATTGCCAGCTGCTGTGATGTTAGGCTCACCCTGGGGATCCTGTTCATTTAGCCAAGTGCAGATTGTGTGTCAGGTGATAATCAAATAGAATTCCACAGAAAATCCAATAAAAGGTGTAACTAAATTTATGAGATATAAAAATTTTAAATTACATAAGTCCATACATGCTTACTGTCAGTAATTCAAACATTATAGATAACTAAAACCTATCTGAAACTTAGCCCCCCCTCCCAGATAATATAAGTGTATGATGTGTCTTCTTCTTTGCCTACTGGTTGAAAACTTGGGCTTAGGAGCTAGACTGTTTTTGACTAGGCATTATTTTTTCTTTTTTAAATATATTTATTTATTTATTTATTTATTTTTGGCTGCGTTGGGTCTTCATTGCTGCGCACGTGGGCTTTCCCTTGTTGCAGCGAGTGGGGGCTACTCTTCGTTGCAGTGCACGGGCTTCTCATTGTGGTGGCTTCTCTTGTTGCAGAGCACGGGCTCTAGGCAAGCAGGCTTCAGTAATTGTGGCACGTGGGCTCAGTAGTTGTGGCTCGTGGGCTCTAGAGCGCAGGCTCAGTAGTTGTGGTGCAAGGGCTTAGTTGCTCCGCGGCATGTGGAATCTTCCCGGACCAGGGATCGAACCTGTGTCCCCTGCATTGGCAGGCGGATTCTTAACCACTGTGCCACCAGGGAAGTCCCTGACTAGCCATTATTAACTTGACGTTTGGGCAGGTTAATTTCTCTGTGCCTCAATTCCTTGGGTATAAATGGGGACAATAAAATGCCTATGTCATAGTGATGTTGAAGATTAATTAGTTAATCTATATAAAAAACTTGGAATAATGCCTGGAACATAGTGAGTGTTGAGTAAATGTTAGCTATAATTTTCTTATGTATCCCAGTTAGCATTTTTGTGTACCAGCCTTCCACAGATGAATCTTTTTCTGATACACCGCAAGAGTTAAACCATTTTGAATAAGGTCAACCCTGATGGCAAGGATTTTTAAATTTTTTCATGAATGTTTTCTTTTTGGCTTTGAGCTTCATTTCTCTCAGAGTATGCTGCTAGACTATGTGTGAGAATAGTGTTATACACCTTCAACTCTTACTACATATCTTACAGTGTAAATGATGCTTACAGGTATGTATGAATAAACAGCTGTCTTCGGGCTATGATAGTTTCATCTTACCCATAAAAGTATATCTATGTCAAAAGGATGCACAATTCTCTTGTTTCTAGATAGTGATATCACATTTTCTGTAAAGATTCCTTTAATCTGTTTTGAAGGACAAGTCTTCTTGAGTTTCTTTTTTTCTTCTTTCATAGAATCATAATAGTTTTGAAAATGTCTTTGCTATCTTTTCCATGACTTGTCAGCACTTTCTTAGGTAATACAGACAACTATGTATTTTAAGAAGGAAGGGGACTTCCCTGGTGGCTCAGTGATTAAGAATCCACCTGCCAATGCAGGGGACGTGGTTTCGAGCCCTGGTCCGGGAAGATCCCACATGCCGTGGAACAACTAAGCCTGAGAGCCACAACTACTGGGCCTGCATGCCACAACTACTGAAGCCTGTGCACCTAGAGCCCATGCTCCACAACAAGAGAAGCCACTGCAATGAGAAGCCCACGCACCGCAACAAAGAGTAGCCCCTGCTCACTGCAACTAGAGAAAGCCCATGCACAGTAACGACCCCACACAGACATAAATAAATAAATAAATAAATAAATAAATTTATTTATTTTTTAAAAATGGAAGGACACTAAAACAGCCATCTCTTTTGAATATTTTCCTCCTGTATTGTTCTGGGGCTCTAGATTATTATGGACTATTCTGTCTGCTATGACTTTTTTTCTTTCTTTTTTTAAAAAAATATTCATTTGGGCTTCCCTGGTGGCGCAGTGGTTGAGAATCTGCCTGGTTGAGAATCTGCCTGCCAATGCAGGGGACACGGGTTCGAGCCCTGGTCTGGGAAGATCCCACATGCCACGGAGCAACTAGCCCCGTGAGCCACAATTACTGAGCCTGCGCATCTGGAGCCTGTTCTCCGCAACAAGGGAGGCCGCGATAGTGAGAGGCCCGTGCACCGCGATGAGGAGTGGCCCCCACTTGCCGCAACTAGAGAAAGCCCTCGCACAGAAACAAAGAGCCAACACAGCCAAAAATAAATAAATAAATAAATTAAAAAAATATTCATTTTTGGTTGCGTCAGGTCTTAGTTGCAACACACGGGATCTTTCGTTGTGGCATACGGGCTCTTTGTTGCAGTGCACAGGCTTCTCTCTAGTTGTGGTGCGCCGGCTCCAGAGCGCGTGGGCTCTGTAGTTGCAGCACGCGGGCTTAGTTGCCCCGCGGCATGTGGGATCTTAGTACTCCGACCAGGGATCAAACCCGCGTCCCCTGCATTGGAAGGTGGGTTCGTAACCACTGGACCACCAGGGAAGTCCCTGCTGTGACTATTTTAGAAGACAAATATATAAAAACAGAAGTTAACATTGACTATTTATTATGTGTCAGGCAGAGCTTTAAGTGCTTTACTCATTTATTCATTATCTCATTTAATCCTGTCATCCACTTATGAGGCAGATGCTATTATTATCTTCATTTTAAAAGCTGAGAAAAGTGAGGCACAGATTAAGTAACTTGCTCAGTCACGTCGCAAGTGCAGCTTCAGGATTCAAACCTAGGTCCTCTGCTGCAGAGCATGTGCTGTTGATCAGTGGGGTGCTGGCCTAGTAATAAACTTAGAAGGTTTGCTAAGGTGGGTGTGGATTTAAATAATAAGATAATAAGGCCAAATATTGCCTGAAAAAGTCACCATAATTAATCTGTTTTTGCTTGCTTGTGGAAAGGAAAATTTGAAATCGTGTATCTTCTTAAATTTGGGAAAAATAATGATATGAGATGATGTGAGATTCATAAATAATTATTTTTTTCTTGACCATACTTAAATGAATACAACTGTTTTACACCTTTATGAATTATTTATAGTATATAGAAATCACCTGAATCTAGCTAAGGAACAGTACATCTTTAGAACTGAGTTGATTTGTAGATTACCATTTAATTGCTATTGGTATAAACATGCAGACAGAAGACTGAACTGTGCAGCAGGTTGGAACTGATTGGTAATTGGAAATTGTTCTTTTGTCCTGTTAAATAATATTTGAATGACAGTCAGCAGGAAGTTGTTGAAGAGAAGAAAAGGCAGGAGAAAGGTGACTTATGGGTCTTACAATTAGAATGTCACAAGTGATGGTCTAAAAAGTAAATGTAAATTAACAGTCAACATTTATATAGCAACTGGAAGGAGTTATACTGCGTGGGTTTTGTTCTGGGGTGTGTCTTGTCAGAGAGAAATACTGGCTTTTCTTTTCTTCAAATAACAGTTCATTTCCTGTTGAAATATGGTAAAGTACAAAGAGTAAGCATCATTTAAAGTAACAGCGAGTATGCTGATAAAATGTTTTGGCTTTACTGTAAGGTGTGGCTACAGGTAGTTATGCTTTCCTCTCTCCATCTTCTTGAACTCTCTTTCCTTGTTTGAGGATCCCTTCTGAATGTTCATCAAAGTTATGGCTCTTAGTGTACATGTCTTTTTTTTAATGTGAAACATTTTTAAAGTCTTTTTTGAATTTATTACAGTACTGCTTCTGTTTTATGTTTTGGTTTTTTTACCATGAGTTGGCCGCGAGGCATGTGGGATCTTAGCTCCCTGACCAGGGATGGAACCCGCATTGGAAGGCAAAGTCTTTTACAGCAATGTCTTAAATTGTGGCCCAGAAGCTCCCTCAGGAGCCCCTGAGACCCTTTTGGGAGTAAAAGCTATTTTGATAACGATATTAAAACATACTTGTGTATGAGTATGCAGTGGAGTTTTCCAAAGACTTCATGATGTACAATCAACTGAATTCAGACTCTCTTCCTTATTCCAGACACTAAAAAGATTTGTAAAAATGTAGAATAAGGCCACTCTTCTCATTAGATTTACAATGAGAATTACTGAGGTTTATCTCTACATTAGAACATTACAATGACCCCATCGTGGGCCAGAAAGTCACGGTGCTCTCTCTAGGAACTGGGCGGACTGTGCCTGCCACACAGCACCTCCATGTAGGTTCTAGTGACATCCTGATTGGTTGCGGCTGTGTCTCCCAGTCTAGAAAAGTGAATATTCTGTTCCTTTTTCATAATTGTGCTAGAGGGTATGTTCCAGATTATAAGGAGCTGTGGAAATATGCATTTAAAGGTGAAAGGAGGGTTTGATTTTAAGGAGGAAGACTGTCCAACCTTGCCAATCAGTGGCCCCACTGATATATACCAAATTCAGAATGTTCTTTGTATCGGTTGCTCCCAACTTTGGGAGGACCAAAAGGACCTTTCAGGACAGCCTTTTATTTTTCAGTATTAATTGAGCATCTATGATGTTCCAATACTGTTCTAGGGGCTAGGGCTGGAAATAAGTCAGTGAACAAAAGGAAAGCAAAAAAACCTCTACCCTCACAGAGCTTCCATCCCAGCCTTCGAGTCTTTTGCCATAGTCACAGCTCCCTCTTCAGGGGAGTCTCAGAGTTCATGGTAGCGTAGCTGCTGTGGAGCTTGAACACTGACTGCTGTCTCTCACTGGCTAAGTGCTGAGGACAGAGTGGGAACTGCTTGACATTTTGTGATTTTTTTTTTTTAAGGGAACCAAATTGGGATTTTTCAAATCTTACCTGGAACCCCAATATAGCAATAAAGGTGGGCCTATCCAGTTACCCTTGTTGTGGTTGTTTTAATCTTATTTTGTTTTCAAAGTTAGCGCCACTTTTGTTAAAAAGTTTAACTTTTAAAACAATTCAATACCAACTTATGTTAAATTTATTCTAATTGTTTTTTATTATTTGAAGGAAAATGTTCATATATGCGTGAGATTTTCATTGGCTGGTGAGTTGCTCCCAAGACCCTATAATTTGTTTAATAGACTTTTATACAGAAAGAGATTACTTGGCTCATTAGATTGAGTCATTTAATAATGGCTGGAAGGTTAACAAATGTGGCCATCAGACTCCTGCTCAGCGGCTGGGTGTCTCTTGTATCACTCACAACTTCAGCCATTTCCAAACGCAGACGATTGGGAATACCATTAGAATATTAATGGAAAAAGAAACTGACATGCAAAATGTGAATGGCCAAAAATTGTCCCTAAAGATTATTTTAACATTTTTAATTTCCAGGAGTTCTACATCAAACTTGGCCTTCCAGCTTAAGGAATTCTCAGTTGTAACAGGAGTGCCATGAAATAATTGCTTTTCAGCTGCTTCTGCTTCTTTTTCTTTTTGTTTTTTTTCTTCTTTTATAGTTTTTATTTGATCTGCCATTTCACTTAATTTTTCTTGCACAGCTGTCACTAAAGTAGAGATCATCACCATACCAAGGTTTTCTTCTGCCTGTAATGCTAATAATTCTTTTTAATGTCTGAAACATCATTATCTTCTAGATTTTTCTGGGAGAATATTTCCTAGAGGGGTGCCTCATCTGGGTACTTTTCACTGTATGTAAACTTGAGGATAGTCTAGACAGTTTCACCACTTTCTTCAGCCTCAGATGTCACAGTAATAGTGAAACTGGGTAGATTTTCTGATAACACTTAGCAGGAACTTGTCAAGTGAAACATTACTGAAGGAGAATGTGGTCTCAGGAGAGTCCATTCATATTTTGGAAGACTTTGTTAGGGAGGTTGAATTATGTACAGTCAAGTTGTGAAAGAGTTGGGGTAGATTGCATGGCTTCTTGCCATCATCTGTCACCATGGCCCTCCCTGATGCCCATGAATTGCCCAGACATCCTGGTGGCCACAGCATTGGCCAGGTGGGCTCAGGTACAAAGTTCCAGGCTAAGAGGCCTGGGGCCCAAACCCAGGTCAGGAGCAACGCCTGCTCCCTTGGCAAACTTCTAAAAGAAGAAGGTGACTTCTGAATCCATGCCTTCTTCATTTACTGCCTAATCTGTGTGTAACACGCCCGTCTACCTTCTGTCCTTTGGGAATCCCTCAGACCCATCTTCCCTAGGAAGACTTTGTTTACAGGTCCCTGAACGACCTTCCTTGTTCTTTCCCAGGATTCTGTAGACTATAATAGCCAGAAGGACAAAACTATAAGGTCAGTTAATAAAACAAATAATATAAGCAGGTTCATATGTAGTTTATATTTATTTATAATTAAAAATAATAATGCTATTATAAAAATAGAACTATATAGAAGTAGCTCTAAAAATAAAGTGGCTTCTATCCTGTAGATAAGTATTTCTCAAACTTCTGACATTTGATACCACTGCATGATTTTTACCACATTCCAATAACATCTGTAGAGTTACTTAATATTTTTCTGTGAACCAGATTACTTTTTTTTAACCTAAAAGCCTACTTGAATCTCACCCTAAAAAATATCTATGGAGTTATGGATTTTCTGTTCTTTTATAAAACACATTATAATCATATATGACTACTACGTTTAAAAATATTTACCTCTGGAGAGTTCCATTTCTGGATAAGACAGAGTAAGCACACTTGGCCCAGTGTCTCCCACTGGATGCAGCTAAAAACCTGGTTAGAACTCATGGAACAGCAATTTGAGGACTCTGAAAAGTCAATAGTAGCAGGTGGATTAGAGAAGACCAGGATTTGAAGTACCGCCATTAGTGTCCCCTGGCCTGGACGGAGTGCAGCCCACACCTAGAAGTGGGCACCAGTCATGGACAGAGAGCTCCAGGAGAAACCCTCCAGTTTTGACTTGAGTGGGAGAGGAGAACACTCTTCTAACACTCAGAGAAAGAGGGGTAGAAACTTCCTCCTTTAAAAAATTTCCCACTTTCTCTCAGGCCCCAGCCGCCAGGAAATCTTGTGATGTTGGTGCTGGCCATGACAACAGCAGGGAGCCACAGATGCCTAAAACTCTTAAGGGAGAGGAACATTCCTCTCCAGCTGGAGAAGCTATAGTCCTAAAAAGGGTCCCTCAGTTTTTTTCTTCCTTTTTGTCTTCCTGTTGCCTAGCCCTCAAAATATGTGATAGAATGGGATAACAAAAGCCTCAGCTTTCTGGCTAGAAGACAAAAAGGGAAGCTCCAAGGAACTGAAAAGTACCTGGGAGACAGTGGAGAAGGAGGAGCTCAGGAAAGCAACCCCATAGAATTATTTGTGAACTCGTGGGTCCACCCCTCAACAGCACATGCATGGATCTGATCCTGAACAGCATACCAAAAACTATTAGAATCGACTATGAGATAAATCTCTGTCCAGGGCCTAGACTGGCCACTGGGTAGCGCTCATGCCAGACAGATCCTAATACCTCTACAAAGGCTAGACTGTGGAACTGATACTTCAACCGTACCTCACAGAAGGGTTGGTTGGGACTTGTGATTTGAAGCCAACCAGGTTGATTCCTTGCCAAAACAAATATTAACATTTTCCTTAGGATTTAAGCAAGACTCAGAATCTCGTAATATTAAATGTGCAGGATACGGTAAAAAATTATTCAACCTACAAGAAACCAGGAAAACTCAACTAATGGGAAAAAGACAACCAATAGATGCCAACACTAAGATAATACCTCTCCCCTACACATGGATTATCCCTTCCCTTTGATTTGATTGGCAAGCCTAGGCCACATGCCCGCTGCTGGACTTGTGACCATTGCCAGGGGGTGCCATGCACAAACTGGCTGAGACCTCACAGGACCCACCCCTGGAGCTAGTGCTTCTCCTGAAGCACATGGCCCTATCGAGGAAGAGTGGCTGCTCAGGGTAAAAGCAAACAAGCAAAAAGACCAACCCCTACTTTCAGACTTCATAAAAACTTATCTAACTTTGCTCTCAGATTTTAAGGGACTTTTCTATGGTAAGGTACAAAGATGATTGAGAAGAGATAATCTATCATAGGACTCAATACAAATTTTATTAAGCCCTTTGTGTGTTTTCCCTTTGTGTATGATTCTATTTTTATTTTTTAGGCAGATGGGTAAACGTGCCTCTAGGCTAACTGTCACTTTAGCACTGAGATAAATAACCGGTTGAAGAATACAGATGTAATGAGCTACACCTTAGCCTTTGTAGCTGAAGATGACTGACCAATAATTACCATCTAGCCAGCGGGTCCCCACCAGCTGTCCACACTGGCCTGTGATTTGCAGCTGCAGCCTCCATGTGCTGAGTTTGGCACTGTGTGCACCTGCTATCCTCTCTTCAGAAAGAAATACTCCAGGTGCTCATCAATGCTCCCTAGGTTTATCTGCCGCTGTGATTTCTCTGAGTCCCCAGTGGTGCTGTATCATTTTAAGTCTTGCTTTAGTGTGTCTTCAAAGTGTTTCTTTTTCCTATTCTGCTTGAGTTATCTCTGTTTAGCTCATCACACAGCAGCTACTTGGGAATGCAAAGCTGAGCATTTCAGAAAGCATGCTTGAGAGAGAGGCTACTGAAAGTGGTAGAGCTTATTAATATTACAGGTTCTTAAAGCGTTAAGTGCGTCAAGTTTCGAGTTGTGCAAACGTTTTCCATCTGAAAAATGTCTGAAAGAAGGCAGTTTTAAATTGTAAACAAACCTGCAGCATTAAAATGGCAGGATCCGATTGTGAGGGACTAAACAGTTGGATTCTGCTTGAAGAGGTGTGCCATATTGTGTTTATAAGAAATATATATTTGATCATTCAGATGACCAAAATATATTTCTCATATATAGTTGGTCTTTGTCCACAGTTCCTGGCTCACAGCCTCCAAAATCCATGGACTTTCCTAAGTACTGAATGATAAAGGTGTCTTTGGTTATGTTAATGAGGTGACTTTTGGAAAGCATCTAAGGATGGGAGCTGGTTGGCAATGAAGCCAACCATGTGATTAGAGGGTTGGAACTTTTAGTTTTGCCCCCTGACCTCTGGGGTTGGGAGTAGGGCTGGAGGTTGAATCAACCCCCAGTGGTCAATGATTTAATCAACTGTGCCTATGTAATGAAGCCTCCATAAAAACCCAAAAGGATGGGGTTCAGAGAGCTTCCACGTTGGGGAACCAGAATGCTTCCATGTGCCACTGTGCTGGACCCCCAGCTCCATGGGAACAGAGGTCCCTTTGTTCAGGACCTCACCCTATGTATCTCTTTGTCTGGTTGTTGATTCATATTCTTTGTGATAAATTGGTAATCTAGTTAGTAAACAGGTTTTCCTAAGTTATGTGAGTCATTCTAGCAAATTAATTGAACCCAAAGGGGGAGTCATGGGAACCTCTAATTTATAGCCAGTTGGTCAGAAGCACAGGTAACAAACTGGGCTTGCGACTGATGTCTGAAGCGGAGGTGGTTTTGTAGGACTGCGCCTGTGGAATCTGATTCTGTCTCTGGGTAGTGTCAGAATTGAGTTGAATTCTGAGGCACCCTGATGGCGTCCAGGAATTGCCTGTTGGTGTGGGGAAGCCTCCATATGCACACATGTTGAATTGGGCCCAGGAACCTAATGTAAGGTGACTGAGAAGAGTCCAGAGTAATAATTTGCCCCAAAATACCTGTACATTACCTTTATAATATTGGACCAATGGGAAGAAGAGTTTGTGTGGGTCAGATTGAAGGATCTCAGCAGAGAGCGTAATCCTTGTCATAGTCCTAACTTTGTTGGCAGTGTCAGTGTGTGATGTGGAGCAAGTCACAGGATCACTTTACATAATGACTATCATTTCTTGAGCTCTGACTTGTGCCGGGCATTGCTCTAAGCATTTTACATATGTTAATTCATTTAATTTTCACAACAACCCTATGAGGTAAAAACCATTATTGTCCCCATATTACAGATAAGGAAACTGAGGCCCAGAGAGATTGTTTTCTCAAGACCATATATAACTAATAAGGACAGAGCTAGAAGTCCAAACCCAGCAGCTTGGCTTGAACTTTTAATCACACTATGCTATACTGCCTCTCAGTTTATTTGTAAATGACACATTAAAAATACGTACCCTAACTATTTTACAGAGTTATAGGAAGCAGAAAATAAAATAATAAAAGTACTTTTAATAAGGAAATAATGCTATGCAAAAGAAAACTATAGCCAAGAGCCAACACCAGTGTTGGCAATTACCATGAGAAACCCTTCTCTAGAGGACTGTGACATTTATTTTTATTTTTAAAAAATATTTATCAATTTATTTGGTTGAGCCAGGTCTTAGTTGTAGCAGGCGGGCTCCTTATTTGTGGCTCGTGGGCTCCTTAGTTGCGGCATGCAAACTCTTAGTTGCAGCATGCATGTGGGATCTGGTTCCCTGATGAGGGATCAAACCCGGGTACCCTGCATTGGGAGTGCGGAGTCTTATCCACTGTGCCACCAGGGAAGTCCTGAGGACTGTGACCTTTAGAATCATAGATTCTTAAGGTTAAAAGACTCTCCAAAGCTTTGGTCCAAGAGGACTTTATCTAAAACATTGGTTCCCAGGTTTTTTTTTTAATTTCATGGATCTATAAAATACACACTTGCATGCACACATGTATGCCAACCCAAACTACCATTTGTTATCATTGCCGAAAGAGAAAGGGCACTTAACACCAAGAACATGGAGAGATACAATATCTTAACAAAGAACATTATTTCCCAAGAACAAAACAGATAGGAATCTTACCCTGGCCAGTGGAATTATGGGTCTGAAGAGTAGTTGGGGAATGCCTTCATCTGGACTGGTGGATTTAGATCCTGTTTGGGTTAGGAGGAATTACCTTGGGATAGAATGAACTCCCAAGTGATTGCATCAGTCATATCAGTTGGAAGCACATTCAGGGAAATACTAGTTGAACTGTAGTTTACCTTGCTTCTTAGTAAAGCTTTTAGTGTGTTTGCTTTGGCAGCCTAATAAGAGGCCATTACCTACTCAGGTTCTCTGTGTTTATTTCTCATCTTCCATGTGAGGTTGAAAATGCTGAGATCACAGGTCTCATTTGTGCTAAACAAATGTTTTAATGCTTTTTCTTTAAAAAAAAAAAAAGGAAAAAACATATAAAATTAACATCTTAACCAGTTTTGGTTAAAATGTGGTAAAAAAAATACCATTTTAACCATTTTTAAGTGTACAATTCAGTAGTGTTGAGTATATTGACATTGTTGTGAAACAGATCTCCAGAACTTTTTCATCTTGTAAATCTAAAACTCTATACCCTTTTTCTCCTCTCCCCAGTTCCTGGTAACCAACATTATACTTTCTGTTCCTAGGAATTTGACTATTTTAGATACCTCATGTAAACGGAATCATACAGTGTTTGTCTTTTTTTGTGACTGGCATATTTCATTTAGCATAATGTCCTTAAGGTTCATCCACGTTATAGCATGCGTCAGAATTCCTTCCTTTTTAAGGCTGAATAATATTCCAGTGTGTGTGTGTGTGTGTGTGTGTGTGTGTGTGTGTGTGTGTGTGTGTGTGTGTACCAGTTTGTTTATTCATCCATTGATGGGCATTTCTCTGATGATTAGTGATGTTGAGCATCTTTTCAATGCATGTTGGCCATTTTCTATATCATCTTTGGAGAAATGTCTGTTCAGGTCCTTTGCCCATTTTTTAATTGGGTTATTTGATTTTTTTGTTGTTGAGTTGTAGAAGTTCTTTATATATTCTGGATATTAACCCCTTATGAGATACATTTGAAAATATTTTTTCCCACTCTGTAGGTTGCCTTTCACTCTGTTGTGTCCTTTGATGCACAAAAGTTTTTAAGTTTGATGTAGTCTACCTCTCTATTCTTGCTTTTGTTGCCTGTGTTTTTGGTATAATATCCAAGAAATCATTGCAAAGTCCAATGTCATGAAGATTTTCCCCTATGTTTTCTTCTAGGAATTATATAGTTTTAGGTCTTATGGTCAGGTCTTTAATCCATTTTGGGTTAATTTTTGTATATGGTGTAAGTTAAGAGTCCAGCTTCATTCCTTTACATGTGGATATCAGTTTTCCCAACACCATTTGTTGAAGAGACAGTTCTTTCTTCACTGAGTGGTCTTGGCACCCTTGCTAAAGTTCATTTGACCATATACATAAGAGTTTGTTTCAGGACTGTCTGTTCTATTCCATTTGTCTATTTGTCTTTATGCCAGTACCATACTGTTTTGTACTATAGCTTTGTGGTAGGTTTTGAAATCAGAAAGTATGAATGTGTTCTTCCAACTGTGTTTTTTTTCAAAATTGTCTTGGCTCTTTGGAGTCCCTTGAGATTCCATATGAATTTTAGGATGTATTTTCCTATTTCTGCAAAAAATGCCATTGGAATTTTGATAGGGATTTCACTGAACCTGTAGATTATTTGGGGTAGTATGGACATCTTAACAATGTTAAGTTTTCCAATCCATGAACATGAGATGTCTTTTCATGTATTTGTGTTTTCTGTAACTTCTTTCAGCAATGTTTTGTAGTTTCAGTATACAAGTCTTTTACCTCCTTGGTAAGGTTTATTCCCAAGTACTTATTCTTTCTTATTCCATTGTAAATGGAATTGTTTTCTTAGTTTCCTTTTCAGATTTAATTGTTAGTGTATAGGAACACACTGACTTTTGTATGTTGCTTTTGTGTACTACAACTTTGCTGAATTTATTAGTTCTAACTGTGTGTGTGTGTGTGTATGTGTGTGTGTGTGTTTGTAACCTTTAGAGTTTTCTACATATAAGATCATGTCATCTATGAACAGAGGTCATTTTACTTCTTCTTTTCTGGTTTAGATGCCTTTTGATTTTTTTCTTGCCTACTTGCTCTGGCTAGGACTTTTAATACTATGTTAAACGGAAGTGGTGAGAGCAGGCATCCTTGCCTTGTTCCTGATCTTAGAAGAAAAGCTTTCAGTTTTCATCACTGAGTATGATGTTAGCCATGGGCTTTTCATAAATGGGTTTGGGGGTCCCCAGAACTCTGCAGTCACTCAGACCTCAGGATTTTGGTGTTTTTAACAGATGGATTATTGCGTCCACTACATTTTCCTTCTTTTGAACTTCAGTCTCAGAAGATAAAGCCTTATCTGCAGTTTTAGAGACATTCTATGTCATTGACATGTACGAACACAAAATGAGGATTCCTTATTTCTTAAACCTGTTGAATGACATCAGCACCTTAATGGGTCCTGCCCCACTTTCCACTAAAGTCTAGGTCATATCTGGAACAATTCTATGAGATATTTTCTTTACTTGCAGACTCATAAGCTGGCCTCTTAGAATAAGTAGTGCATTAAGTGGTCCCTTAGAAGTCTGTTGATTGGTCTCTTGGAATATGTAATGTTTATTATTTTGCTTCTGCCAATATTAGGTATGATTTTTTTTACTGATAGTTCCTTCAAAGCAGTTTAGTTCTTATTAATTCTGGTAAGTTCTTGTGTGAGTGATAGGTATAGTGATAATGTATATGTTTTGATAAATTGGCTGTAGTGGAGTTGGGTGATTTGATGGGGACTTTATCGTTGGCTATAGGCTGTTAGTGACCAGTAACTTAAAAATAACAAACTGAAATTTACTAAGATGTCCGACTCAGAAGCGCATGTTCAGAAACGAAAGGTTTAACTTTAGAATAATTACTTTTCTAGTTATTCATATGTATTTAAAGCTACACGTAATGAATCACGTATTTACCTTGTTTCATTATACCTCACTGATATTATAACTAGATAGGTGTGGACAACGTTCAGCACAGTTACCACAGGCAACGTGGGAAGGATGCAGGAAAAAAAATGATGAAGTCAGTGAGGCTTATTTTTTTGTTCTCATACCGTTTTTTAGGGACCTCCCTCCTTGCTGTCCAATACTCCTTAAGGCTCAAGTCTCCCCTCTACAGGGTCTCAGTCAGTGATTCTTACTTTCCTTTCCCTCTTTAGTTTCTTCCTCACTGCATTTAGCTCTGCAGTATCCTGCCCCTTAGCACCCAGCTTTCTGCTTCCTGCTATGGTAAATTAATCTACGCTTAATTATTAGCAGTTGATTGGCTTTATGTGTTTCCCTTATAAGATTCTCTGTTTGCCTTTAATGAGAGTGTCAGTGCCTTAATCCAAGTGGTGGGACTCACTGGCAGGCCAGGAGGCTGATATCTTTAAAATAGGAGAAGTGGCTAGGACTTGTGGGATTTAAACTACATGAAGTTCGCTGCCTGGGTGTGCACTGGCCCTCTATTCTCTTGTGCCAGCTCACTATAGTTGAGTTCCCAGAAGTACTTCTGCTTTATTCTTAAGGAGAGATGAGGGTTCATGCACAGTTCACGTCTTTGAAATGCCTTCTATGCCTTATTTGAAAGAAGGCCCCTTTTATATTTTTGCCACGCAGCACATTCTGTTGGACCTGTAAGTATTCAATGGGCATACCCCTGTTGGAGAGTGTGAGCTGAGCCTGATTCTGCTTCTTTAATTCAACAGCATTTTATGGTGCTCTGGGTTTGTTTTTAACATCTTAATTGGACTTTTACTAGCCTTGCTCTGTGTTGCTATTAAACACAATTTTTAAAGACCTAAGAAAAATAGATAATAAATAATAAAACCTTTAAATTTGTTTTGGAAAGATAGTGATTTTTCTCATTTTTAATATAAAAGTATCCTCTAATTTCTCATTTAAGAATATTTTAGTATGAAGACCTTATTAGATGAAACTATCTGGGTAAAGTCAAGACCAGATAGTCAGTTACTGTAAGCTGCTCAATTAGCCAGCCTGACTCTAAGCCCTGTGGAAGCAAAAATAACTTTTTGGGAATGAGTGACAAGGTGGCCAAGTCAGCCAGTACTTTGTTTAGAGTCAGTCACTTTCAGAACGCAGTTATGTGGCCATCTCATTTGAGTCTCCCTCAGAACAATTCTTTGAAGTAGGTATTATTGCTCCCCGGTTTTATAGACTTGAGAAACTGAGGCTTATAGTATACTTTTATACTTGGAATGGTATGTGTGTGTGTGTGGGGGGTCCTCCATCATTCAGCTGATTGCCTTCACCATCCCAAAACACACCCACACTCTCACACCCACGCTCCTTCAGAGAGGTTGGTTGGGTGTTGAGAGAGAGATTTTGCTGCCCGGTACACTGGTATAATGTTAGGAGCTGTCCACGAAGGAAATGAAGATCTCTTGAGAGTTGGAAGGGTCTGCTTACAGGATTCCCTTCTACTGACAATTTTCGGTAGTGGCCTCTGGGGAAGCAGAGTAGAAATTACCTTGGTACCTTGGCTGATATGAAATTTCAAATGATTGACACGACCGACTGAGGCTGTGCTATATAAGCCCCTCTGCAATAAGCCGAAGAGGTCTGCACTTTGCTGGTCATAAGCTTGTGGAAAAAGAAGTGGGGGGTTCTTTTTGCAGTGATTAGTGCTACTAGAATATAATTCCTTGGGTTCTCCATATGCCATAAATATCATCAGACTGCCTGTCCCTAAATCCTATTTTCTAATAAAAGCATAGTAAATCATATATGCCCTGCACTTATCTTCAGCCATCTTGCTGATGCCTGAATTTTTAAGATTATTGAAACAGTTTCCTCAGTGCTGTATCCTTTTTGAAAATAGATAATACATGATTTTTTTCCCCCAAAAGGTACAAATGTTGATGACTCTCTTTTCCATCTCCACCCCCCGTTTGCCACTACAGCGCATGTGGTGTTACCAGTTTCTTGTTTATCTTCTTAATTGCATATGAGAGAGAGATTCTGCATGTGTAGTTTTTTTAGTCTTGATGCATATTATATACACTATTCTACCCCTTTTCTTTTTCACATACTGTATTTTGAATTGTTGTACACATAGGCCTGCCTCTTTAGAAAACAAAACAAAAAACTACAGGTAGTTTCAGTTATATGGCCAATTTATAATTTATTTAAACTGTTCTCAACTAAAGTGCCTGAGTGTTTTCTTTGTAGCTTCAGGTTTTCTCCTTTTGTATGTATGTAACAAATACCGCTTTGTATTTGGCCCCTTCTCTTTGGACATCTGTCTTCTTTGCTCTTGAAATAAAGTGCTGAAAAGTTGTGTCTTGGGACTTCCCTGGTGGCGCAGTGGTTAAGGATCCACCTGCCAATGCAGGGGACATGGGTTCAAGCCCTGGTCCGGGAAGATCCCACATACCGCAGAGCAACTAAGCCTGTGCTGAACCTGCGCTCTAGAGCCTGCGAGCCACAACTACTGAGCCCACGTGCCACAACTACTGAAGCCTGCGCATCTAGAGCCCAAGCTCCGCAACAAGAGAAACCACTGCAATGAGAAGCCCGCGCCCCGCGATGAAGAGTAGCCCCCACTCGCCGCAACTAGAGAAAGCCCAGGCGCAGCATCAAAGACCCAACACAGCCAAAAATAAATAAATACATACATACATTTTTTAAAAAGTTGTGTCTCCATTTATGCAAAATATGATGGACCTCCGTCCTGACAGATGTGCTTTGGTATATTATTGGGGAAGGCACAGGGTTAAATATACTACTATCCTTTTAAGAAACAGGACATCAGGAAGATGGGGTTTCCTTTCCTTAGAGCAGCCACTGAAATCACCAACTAATCCTGATGATCCATTTGTAAATTCTAGTCAGATTTATTTTCTATCCACAGAAATTGTTCCTTCTTTTCCTCTGCAGGCAGTTCCTAACATATATATGTGTCTTCCATACAAATGGCCATGTGTGGAAAGCCCTCTTTAGCCATGTGGGGAAAGTGGGAGGAGGGAGATTCCCAATTTCACTGCCTGGGCTGCAGCTGGGAAAGCAGTTCTTGGCATTTCAAGTTGAAACTTTGCATTAATTTTCTCAGAATAATGCATTTGATAGCTTCCGTAGTGGTAGCACTAGTATTCTGGTACGACACCAAGGATACATGATGGGCTCAATAAGCTTTTTAACTGGACCAAGTGCTATTTGTAGCATTGCTTCTATGAGAAAATATATTCCAAAGTCTCAGCTGAAAACAACCTGTTGGTTGATGTTTGTGAATATTATATTGGATCTTTGTGGCCAAATTTCGCTTCCCCAGACATCACATGGACTGGGAGTAACCTTTACCTGACTGGAGTCAGAGAAACAAATTTTTTTTTTTTTTTTTTTGCGGTACACGGGCCTCTCACTGTTGTGACCTCTTCCGTTGCAGAGCACAGGCTCGGGACGTGCAGGCTCAGCGGCCATGGCTCACGGGCCTAGCCGCTCCAAGGCATGTGAGATCTTCCCGGACCAGGGCACGAACCCGTGTTCCCTGCATCGGCAGGCGGACTCTCAACCACTGTGACACCAGGGAAGCCCCAGAAATTTTTTTTAATATAATTTTTGTGCTACCGTTTTTTGCTGTGACTACAGTGAAATTCAGAAAGGCATAGGATGAGCTCCTTGCCACCTGGGTAATCAGAGTTAGTGAGGAAGAAGCAGAATTGAAAAAAAAAAAAAGAGAGATTTACCTTCTCAATAAAGGAGGAAGTTTCAGAAAGAGAGAAAACATTACACTAAGCAAGGACGTTTCAACAGATCAACTAAAGTGGCTTTGTGCCCCCAAAAGAGAAACATGCTCGGGAAATTTTTGTGGGCAAAATTCTGGTGAAGTTTCTGAAAGAAAGTTTGGGGGGCTGCAAAGAAGTTGCTACCTGAGTCTAAAGGATATACTTGAGGCCCAGACCAAAGGACTATGCAAGCAATCTCTGTGACTAACACTGCCAAGAAAAACTGCACTGCTTTTGTTGGGTGTGTCTTGAGGGGTGGGGAGGGTGCATCTCAAGGTAAGACTAGATATGATGGTAAAATGACAGAGATGCAAGGTGTCTCGTAATTTGTCTAATTTGTGAATGGTTCATATCTCAAGGTTTTCTTTTGCTATCAGAGAGTATATTGTTTGCTTTTTGTCTTTAAAAATTTTTTTTGGAACTTTTCAAGCATACACAAAAATAAAGGGAATAGTATAATGAACTCCATGTGCCCATCAATCAGCTTCAACAATTATGAGCGTTTTGACAATCTTGTTTCATCTATCTTTCTGCCACTAGAGTATTTTAAAGCAAATTCCATGCATCATATTATTTCACCTATAAATATTTCAGAGGTGTCTCTAACATATGAAGACTGAAAAAATACAGCCACAGTACTATTGTCACATCAAACTAATAATTATTAATATTAGCTAATACTTAGTCTGTGTTTATTTTTATTTTTTTGGCTGCATTGGGTCTTTGTTGCTGTGTGTGGACTTTCTCTAGTTGCAGCACGCGGGCTTCTCATTGCAGTGGCTTCTCTTGTTGCGGAGCACGGGCTCTAGGCGTGCGGGCTTCAGTAGTTGCAGCACGTGGGCTCAGTAGTTGTGGCACACGGGCTTAGTTGCTCCATGGCATGTGGGATCTTCCCAGATCAGGGATCGAACCCGTGTCCCCTGCATTGGCAGGTGGATTCTTAACCGCTGTGCCACCAGGGAAGTCCTAGTCCGTGTTTAAATTTCTCCAGTTTTGGACTGGGGGTTTAAGGGAGGGAGGCTGGGGGAAAGGATTACAAAGGGACATGAAACTTTTGGGGGTGATTGATGTGTTCATTATTTTGGTTGTGGTGATTTCACAAGTATATGCAAAATGTATCAAGTTGTACATTTTAAATATGTGCAGTTCACTGTATGTCAATTCTACCTCAACGAAACTGTTAAAAAATATAGTGGTATAGCTAGAGGCAAGCAGTATTTTAAAACATTTCTCCCAGTTTTCTCAAAAATATATTTTTATATTTGGTTTGTTCAAATCAGGATCTAAATAAGAACCACACATTACATTTGGTTGATATGTTTTTAGGTTTCTTATAATCTGTAGCAAATCTATCCCCCCCTTTTTTCTTCATGTCACTTATTTCTTAAAGACTCCAGATCACTGATCCTGTAGCATTTGCCACACTCTGATTTGGTCCGTTGGCTAATTGCAGCCTTGTGGTAGCACATTCCTGTCTCCCACATTTCTTATAACTTGGTTAGATCCAAAGGCTTCATTGGACTCAGGTTCAGTTTTGTTTTGTTTTTTTAATTCACTTATTATTTATTTTTGGCTGCTTTGGGTCTTTGCTGCTGCACGCGGGCTTTCTCTAGTTGTGGTGAGCAGGGGCTACTCTTTGTTGCAGTGCACGGGCTTCTCATTGCTGTGGCTTTTCTTGTTGCATAGCACAGGCCCTAGGTGCGCAGGCTTCAGTAGTTGTGGCATGTGGGTTCTAGAGCGCAGGCTCAGTAGTTGTGGTGCACGGGCTTAGTTGCTCTGCGGCATGTGGGATTTTCCTGGACCAGGGCTTGAACCCGTGTTCCCTGCATTGGCAGGCGGATTCTTAACCACTGCGCCACCAGGGAAGCCCAGGTTCAGTTCTTTTAGCAAGAGTACTTTATAGGTGATGCTGCTGTGAACCTCTTATTGCATCATAGCAGGGAAGCATATAATGTCTGCTTGTCCTATTTTCAATGTGAAATTGATCACTGGAGTCAGGTGCTGTCAGCCTTGTCCATCCATTGTAAAGTTTCCTGTCAGCTTTCACCTAGTGGTTGAAGGAGCTACTGACTAGATCCATTATTTCATTAGGGGTATATTATTCACTTGTGTGTGTATATGTGTCTGTGCGTGTGTGTCTATGCAATTTTAAACAAATGTATTGAGATGTAATTTACATACAATAAACTGCATGTATTTAAAGGGCACAATTCTAGAAGTTTGACATATATGTACAGTTTGACATATGTATACACATATGTACACACTTATGATGACTGCCCAGCTGCTGTAGAGAACAGTGTTTTGGAGGCATACTGCAGGGACAAACCATAATTCCTGCGGTGAGATGTTTAAAGGGTAAACCCTGATTCTCTCAGCGGTAGCGATAGAATTTTTCCATGTGGCAGTGGAGTAGAAGAGGGAGCCTTTAGTTTGGACCTTGCCTTAACACTAGCTTGTCAGGGAGATCATACTAAAAGCATCACCAGGTTTGATCTGGAAGTGCCACAAATTACTAAGCTCTGAAGCAGACCTGTTTAATCCTTACACAGCCAAGCTAGTTATCTCCACTCTCGGCTGCCACTTCTCCACACAGAGTCACAGGTAACATTTCTGTGTGTGTGTGTGCACGCGTGTGTGCACACGCACACACGTGTGCACAGGCTCCCAGTGTATTCAGAATTTCTCTGAATTTTATATGAGCAGTCTTCCTTGGCCCCCTTGCGCCTAGTCTACTATCCTCCTGGAAAAGGGGTTAAGTTTTAGGCACAGACCTCTTTGGCAAGAGTAGGTTAATGAATCAAAAAGTCTGATCCTTTGAAGGCCAACTAGCTTAGCTTTGTTCCACAGATGGCATTTCCTTAACCCCCTGTCTGTCATTTTACATGTCTTGATCATCAGGAGACTTGGATGAAACAGTGTGTATAACTCAGGACATGATCTCAGTGTGTATAGCTCAGTACATCACTGCTACCAAACAAACAACTGCAAAACATATTCAGAAGCTTCATCCCGCAAATAGCATTAACAGTAGTATACCATAATGCGGGTATCAGAGTGGGAAGATCCAACCTGAGACCAAGCCTCTGTAAGGAAATGGACAGATTTTATAGGCAAAAGTATTTATGGGACTCTGTGAGTGTACTAAAAATTATTGAGTTGCGTGGTTTAAATGAGTGAATTTTATGGTATGTCAACTATATCTCAATAAAGTGGTTTTTAAAAAGTGTTTGTGAGAATTAAAATACATTAATAGAAATGATACTTGATGTTCTAGGAACAGATGAAATCATCAAGAAGAGAGTTGAGGACAGAATCTTAAGGAGAGTCTATATTTCAAGGAGGAGAGACACACATGAAAACAGAGAAGGTGTATTTACAGACGTAGGAAGAGAACAGTAGCCTAAAATGCAGGCGTGAGTGTGTGTTCAGTGTCAGGGGCAGAATAGATGTGGATGGGCACTGAGAAAGGGCTGATGAACTCAGCTCTGAGGAAATTGCAGAAACCTTTGAGAAAACAGTTGCTATGAAATGAAGGTGCAAAGGGGTGAGTTGTGAGAAAGATGAAGCTGCACATCATTCTTGCCAGAAATAAAGTAGGCAGAAGGAGAAAAAGCCTAAAAACAGTGTCAAGGATAGTCTAGAGGCAGGGCAAAGTTGGGTCTGTGTGTTTTTTAGACAGGAGAGACTTGGGCATGTTGCAGCTGGAGAGGAAGGAGGCAAACAAAAGAGAGCAGAGACTGGAGGTACAGAGAGCTTCCACCCAATTCTGGCTCTTAATACAGTTCGATCCGTTGGTACTTGGCACAGAGCAAAGCATCTGTACTGTGCTGGTCGTTCAGTCTTTGTCATCTCCCTGCGCCGTGGCAATCGGTTGTGTGCTGGCTGGCTCTCTAGATGAACTCTACTGCTTTCTCACTGAGGAAAGCAGATCCTAATGCCAGAGAGAGAGACATTATCGTGCAGACATAACCTTAAATCTGTAACTCGTGATTAAACAGGCTCATTCTCGAACATCAGCGCTTGATGACTGACGAGTGATGGCCCACCTCGCAAGGCCCCGGCGCACCCAGCGCATCAGCATACCATCGCCTGTGGCCAGGAGCCGCTCGCTGCTCAAGTGGCCGTTCCGCTCTCGGGTTTAAGAGCTCAAGAACACATTTGGTTAGAGCTTCCAACCTCGTCCCAGAGAATTCAGCCTCTGCAGGAGTCTCTGAGGGACGGACGCTCTGACCTACAGGTTATCCGTCCCCCATCCACCCACCCACCCCCACATTCAGGGAGAATGGAAACGAAGGGGAACAAGGGAAAGTGCAGCAGCTGTGAGGACCCTCCACCCCTTCAGCCATCTTCCCCCGCCCCCCGCCCCCCCGCTGCGTGCTCCCCCCCTACACACTGCCCTTAGCCGAGGGCTAGCCTCACCCTTCTCAGTCTCTGCCCCTAGTTTTTGTTTTTGTTATTTTGTATCTATTTCTTTGTTTTGTTTTTATTTTAGCCATAATGCAAAAATTCAAAAGGCTAGTTTCATTGTACTTAAAATACAGCCTTTTAAAGCCCTATATAATACTCTAAAATGTAGCATTCTTCCCTTTTGGGTTATTAACTGTATCTTAATGTGATTTCTACCTTGTTTTAAAAAATCTTTTTCTTAACTGGATATTGATACTAAATTATATTTTCCCATATCTCTTAGAAATAAACTGTTAGCTGAAAATAAAATTCATTTTCAACACTTGTTATTTGTAAAAATGTGTTCATTGTGTCTTTAAGCACCCTTTGCAGGTTTTGTGGGACATGTAATGTAGGGTATGTGTAGCAGGTTGAAGGGTTAAAATACCCTGCTCTGTCGCATATGGCGGTGAGCAGAATCGCAGATGTTGATGATACCACGTAATTAGTATTCTTTTATGTAAATGAAGGCTGTCAGCATGTTACCATAGTGTCTACTCTCTCTGAAGCTGGAATTTATGCCGCTTGGTCTCACCAAGATCAGGCAGGATTTTTCCACTATCCTTAGTCAAGAACTGAGAAGAAATCAATAAGATGAGAGAGAAGAAATGGAAATCTCCCTAAAGTAGATTCTCTTAAATTTTTCCTATTTTGTTTTTGTTGAATTTCTCCCCAGAAATTTTATTTCGGGTGATGCTGTTATCCATTTCGGATCGGCTAAGAAATCTGCTATTTGAGAATAATTGGAATAGTCCAATTAAAAGATGAATCATGTTTTCAAGCTATAGGTTTTTGAAAGATTTTGTAATGCTCAGTCATCTCTCTCATACAGAGACCTTTAAAAAATAATGTGATAAATCTAGAAGTTTCTCATCAGAACAAAAGGCAAACATTGAACAGATTCCATTACCTTCTTTTACTATTTGGTGATATTAACTATAGTAGAATCCTTTTAAATATTAATTATGGTTTTTAGCTCAAGTTGATTCAGATTTTTAAATTAAAACTACATTACTTAAAGAAGCAAACGCTAATATTTTGTCAGGTTTGCTTTCCCTGTATGCAGATTGATCCTGGGTGAGCAGGACATTTATTTACAGTTACTGATCTACTTAACGATGGAGAACTATTAAGGCACATCATGTTCATTCCCAGTTACACTGCAAGTTTCTCTCTTTTGGATACTGGGTGCCTGTCACACTGGATGATACATGTTTTAAGTGGAAGTGTTAGGACTTTTATGACCTTTAGCAATTATGAAGGAAAAGGGGTCCATGTCAGAAAAATATAAAATAGATTTCCTCTTTGTGCCTGTGAGTGTTAGGCCTTGTTCTTAAAATAAAATGGTCAGAGGATGTGTGAGGGGTGAGTGAAATACATGGTCTTTCTTGAACTGAGTATACCCAAGATTGTATTCTCTTTATTCTCTATTGTGTGCGTTGACTTTTGTGTCACTTTTGAGCGATTTCCATTTCATGATCAGCTATGTTTTTCCTCTAGAGAAGCTAGTCTGCCTAGGTTAAATCAGTGTAGTGAGGTGCAGAGTAGCCCTGTGTTTTCCTGAATGGATTTACTCTGCCATATGGCAGGTTAGTGAGTTGCCGCGACAGATCTGTAATGGGAAAAAGGCTGTGCAGGAAAGGATGTGCGTGATCAGCAGATTTATAGATCAGAAAATGAAATTGGAAGAAAGAATTTCCAGAGTGCCCTTTCCATGTGACAGCATTCCATGAAGAGGGTGTGGAATGGTTTTTTAGTGTTTTTCTATTTTGGCTTTTGGTTGTTCCAGCATGTTTTTTCTAGCACAGAAGTTGATTTCATAAGGTATTGATGTCCTGGGTGTTGTGTTGCTGTATTCCTGTTCATAGAAATATTCTCTCTTTGTAGGATTTGAAGCTGTGCTATGTTTCATGTGATAAGATCTCAGGAGCAATTAAATTTCTGAAGACACATCAAGGTTCCTTTTGGCTAAAATGGGGATTTGTCAGGTTTTGAGTTAGAAGAGGCTATTCAGACATGATTCAGTGAGTAGTGAATCTTCCAAAGGGAAGAAAACAAAAAGAAAACCCAAGTGAGCTAAAGATAGTATGTCCTGGTGTATTTAAATCTGTGCTATCTAATACTGCAGCCACCAGTCACATGTGGCTATTTAAATTTAAATTAATTAAAATTAAATAAAATTAAAAGTCAGTCCCTCAGTTTCACTAGCCACATTTCAAGTTCTCAGGAGGCACATGTGGCTAGTTAGTACAGTATTGGACAACGCAGATAAAGAATATTTCATTTCTATCGTTGCAGAAAGTTCTGTTGAACAATGTCTAAGTGAAAGATCTTGAGAAATAAAATTTTTGATTCTTTGATTTCTATGAGGAGTTCTTCATCCCTATATAATTTACTGGATTAGTACAGTGGTTCTAAGGCTTTAATGTACAAATGAATCATCTGTAGAGCTTGTTTAAAATGGAGATTTTATTTTATTTTATTTTATTTATTTATTTTTTTTTGTGGTACGCGGGCCTCTCACTGTTGTGGCTTCTCCCGTTGCGGAGCACAGGCTCCGGATGCGCAGGCTCAGCAGCCATGGCTCACGGGCCCAGCCGCTCCGCGGCATATGGGATCCTCCCAGACCGGGGCACGAACCCGTATCCCCTGCATCGGCAGGCGGACTCTCAACCACTGCGCCACCAGGGAGGCCCCTAAAATGGAGATTTTAGACCCCTCTCCCAAAATCTGATTCATCACATTTGGAGTCATGACCAGAAATCTGTACATATGACAAGTATCCTAAGGAATTCTGATGCTGGTAGGTGGTTCAGAGACTACATTTTGAAAAATATGAAGTTAGTGACAAACTTGGGAATTGCCAATCTTTTGATTTTTTTCCCCCCTTTTCATTCTTTTATTACTGACTTTCTTTTGTGTCCCCAGTAATTGGTTGCAAGCATCATGTGTATCCAACTTAAATTCTTGATTGGTAATAGGTAGCAAAAAGACAATTCATTTGTTTACCATTTTATCTTTTAAATGTATGTCTGTTTTAATTTGGTTATGCCCTACAAAAAGTAAACAGAAATGGTTATTTCAATACTGTTCTGGTCTGTGTGGAGAGGTAATTCTGACAGAACACCTTTTTTTTTTTTTTTTTTTAATTTATTTATTTTTGCTGTGTTGGGTCTTCGTTTCTGTGCGAGGGCTTTCTCCAGTTGTGGCGAGCGGGGGCCACTCTTCATCGCGGTGCGCGGGCTTCTCACTATCGCGGCCTCTCTTGTTGCGGAGCACAGGCTCCAGATGCGCAGGCTCAGTAGCTGTGGCTCACGGGCCTAGTTGCTCCGCGGCATGTGGGATCCTCCCAGCCAGGGCTCGAACCCATGTCCCCTGCATTAGCAGGCAGACTCTCGACCACTGCGCCACCAGGGAAGCCCTGACAGAACACCTTTGACCACTCAAGAATTGAGCACCCACAAGTCTTGAAATTATAAAGAATTATAAAGAAAATTTTCTTTTTTAAAAGAAAAATAGGGGGCTTCCCTGGTGGCGCAGTGGTTGAGAGTCCGCCTGCCGATGCAGGGGACACAGGTTCGTGCCCCTGTCCGGGAAGATCCCACATGCCGCAGAGCGGCTAGGCCCGTGAGCCATGGCCACTGAGCCTGCGCGTCCGGAGCCTGTGCTCCGCAACGGGAGAGGCCACAACAGTGAGAGGCCCGCGTACCGCAAAATAAATAAATAAATAAATAAACAAAAGAAAAATAGGGAATTCCCTGGCGGTCCAGCGGTTAGGACACAGTGGTTTCACTGCTGTGGGCCCAGGGTTCGATCCCTGGTCAGGGAACTAAGATCCTGCAAGCCTCACAGTGCGGCAAAAAAAAAAAAAAGGAAAGAAAGAAATATAACACATGATCTCCTCTCTGAAGGAGATTATAGCTAGTTAGGAAATGGAGAAATACATCCACAGAAATGATTTAAAGGGCACTTAGCAACAAGTCAATAATTAGAAAAATAATATAGTAGAAACTAAATCCTGATAGTACTCAAAGGAAAAGCATGATATGACTTGATGGAAGATAATCTAGGTTACTTTCCTTTGTATGATTTAAGGATTTCTTATATAGGGACATGGCCCCTGCCCATTGGAATGGGCAATTTAAAAATGGGAAGGATATCTGGTTTGGTCCTGTGGTATATTTGTGGGTTTTAGCAATAGGGCCAAGCCAAAAAAGGCATCTGGAAAACCAACTAAAGGAACTACTCAGAGTGCTTTGGATTTAGAACTTCTCTGGGTGACCCCATAGTCATAGAACTGTATTTGCTCACAGAAATGAAAGTGGGCAAGAAATGGGGTGAAGGAAATCCAGTTTATAAGAGGAACTACCTTTAGGGAATTTAAATGCTGGTATTGGGGGGGGGGAGTCAAGTTTCCAAATAAAAGGTTTTCTTTTAAAATAGCCTCTTTCCCTTGGAAAAATTGCTTATTAGGCTTCTCTGATGAACAATGTTGAAGAAGCAATGTTAGAAAGACCAAAAAAAAAAAAAGCTCAGTATGTTACCACTGTTTTTAAAAATAAAAAGCATTTTTACATATATCATCCAGAAGGTTTGCTTTTTTTATCTTTTGTCTCGGTAGTTTGGTTAAATACTGTAATACCAGTAGCCACTACACCTCTTGTCCTACAAGTCAGATTTGTCTCGTTCTGTACTTAACTATTCTTTCAGTAAGGAAGGTAAATGTTTTCCCTTCCTTTCTACAAGATGTAAATGTTCTTTTCAAAAAGACACTTTGGCTTAGTCCCTCAGGGTTGCTGTAACAAAAATGCCATAGACTAGGTGGCTTATGAATAACAAACATTTATTTCTCACAGTTCTGGAGGCTGGGAAGTCCAAGATCATGGCACCAGATTCTGTATCTGGTAAGGAGTAACTGGTTCATAGCCATATGGCTGGCTTTTCACGGTGTCCTCACATGGAGGAAGGGGTGAGGGAGCTCTTTTATAAAGGCACTAATCCCATTCTTGAAGGCTCATCCATGAGGGTCAACCCATTCTTGACCTAAGCACCTCCCAAAGGCCCTACCTCCTAATACCATCACCTTTCAGGGTTAAGATTTTAGCATATGAATGGGGTGCAAACATTCAGACCACAGAAGACAAAATGTTAGATTGAGGCTCAGTCTACCTACTTAGCCAGATCTTTGGACTCAAGAAAATAAAAATGATACTTTGTACTGCAGAGGACTTTCTCTTTCTTACCATTTATCTTTTTTACCCTATCTTCTTATCTCTACTTTGAAATACAGTGAAACCGACCTGAGATTGCCTTTTTATTTGAGAGTCTTCATCTCTCCTACTGGTATGTGAAACGCTGTCTATGTCTCTTCTCTCCTTTCCTCTGCCCTGTCCCTTTTTGCATGCAGCCAGGATCTTGTCAGTATGAGACAGAGAGGCTTTCACTTCCAGGACATCATCAATTCAGAGATGGTTCAGAATACAAGTTTCTTTCCCCTGGTGGCCAGTTGGGTGCAATGTGAAATAAGGGTAATGGCATTTCCAAATCAGCCTTACGTAAAAAATTAGCTGATATTCAAGAATTAAAACAGCCTTAGAAAATGTAAACTTACACATTAGGGCTAAGGTCTGTCGTTTAGTATTTTATGATTCTTTCTTTTTAAGGAACTTAACTGTCTTTCTGTTATACCCAGTCTATGCCAAAATTGCTTTTTTCTTTTTTTAAACTTCCTTCCAAAAGAACCAGTTTTGAATTGAAAACTAATGAATATTGAGTGGAAAATGCCGGTTGCAAGCCTTTTTCTAGGAAAATATTTTGCTGAAAGCTTTCTTTTTTTCTCTCTCTCTCTTCGAGGGCCCTTATCGTGACAGGTTGAAAGAGTGAAGACTTCCATACGACATGGATAGATGCAAACATGTAGGGAGGTTGCGGCTAGCCCAGGACCACTCCATCCTGAACCCGCAGAAGTGGTGCTGCCGGGAGTGCACCACCACCGAGTCCGTGTGGGCTTGTCTCAAGTGCTCCCACGTGGCCTGCGGCCGCTACATCGAAGATCACGCCCTCAAACACTTCGAAAAGACTGGACACCCGCTAGCCATGGAGGTCCGGGATCTCTACGTGTTCTGCTACCTGTGCAAGGACTACGTGCTCAACGACAACCCCGAAGGGGACCTCAAGCTGCTGAGAAGCTCCCTCTTGGCGGTCAGGGGCCAGACGCAGGACCTGCCGCTGAGGCGCGGGAGGACGCTGCGGTCCATGGCCTCGGGCGAGGACGCCGTCCCGCCGCAGCGCGCTCCTCAGGGACAGCCGCAGATGCTCACGGCTCTGTGGTATCGGCGCCAGCGCCTGCTGGCCCGGACGCTGCGGCTCTGGTTCGAGAAGACCTCGCGGGGCCAGGCCAAGCTGGAGCAGCGGCGGCGGCAGGAGGCGCTGGAGCGCAAGAAGGAGGCGGCGCGGCAGCGGCGGCGCGAGGTGAAGCGGCGGCTGCTGGAGGAGCTGGCCAGCTCCCCTCCGCGCAAGAGCGCGCGCCTCCTGCTGCACGCGCCCCGCGCCGCCGCGCCCCGCGCGCCCGCTGGGCCCCGCCCCGCCCCGCGCCGCGCGCCCGCCATGGCGCCGGGCGTCACGGGCCTGCGCAACCTGGGCAACACCTGCTACATGAACTCCATCCTCCAGGTGCTCAGCCACCTGCGCAAGTTCCGTGAGTGCTTCCTGAACCTCGACCCGTCCAAGACGGAGCAGCTGTTTCCCAGGGCCGCCAACGGCAAGGCCCCTCTCGCGGGCAGGCCGGCCGGCAGCTCGGCCACCGAGCTGTCGCCCAGGAGCCACGGGGCCGAGGCCTGCGAGCGCGAGGGCCTCTGCTTGAATGGCGGGGCCTCCCTCAGCAGGAGCCTAGAACTCATCCAGAACAAGGAGCCCAGCTCGAAGCACATCTCCCTCTGCCACGAACTGCACACCCTCTTCCGCGTCATGTGGTCCGGGAGGTGGGCCCTGGTGTCGCCCTTCGCCATGCTTCACTCGGTGTGGAGCCTGATCCCCGCCTTCCGCGGCTACGACCAGCAGGACGCGCAGGAGTTTCTCTGCGAGTTGTTGCACAAAGTGCAGCAGGAACTCGAGTCCGAGGGCACCAAGCGCCGGATCCTCATCCCCTTCTCCCAGAGGAAGCTCACCAAACAGGTCTTAAAGGTGGTGAACACCATATTTCACGGGCAGCTACTCAGCCAGGTAGGTGTGTGCCCAGCCCATCCCCAGCTGCCCACCACACTGGAAAGGGGCTGGTGTAGTAGTTAGGCTTCCCGTGCGTAGCTCCCCCAGGCTGTTGGCCTAACTAGGGTAGCCGACATTTGCTGTAACTATGCATAGCTGAGGGCGGCCACTGTACCTTTTACTATACTGTGCGCCGGCCTTGTTGGTGAATTTGCCTCCTGTCTTAACAGGCAGATTTTTAGTTTAACTTGCCATATCATTTCACTTTCAGTAAACGTCTTTAATCTTTAATGATGATACGGGTAATATAATATTCCCATTGTTATAATCAAGTACCCATTGTTGGTATGCCATCCTTTGATCAGTTTTAGGAAATTGAAGAGTTTGCCTGTAACCTTGGTTCTATAGTTGTTTGAAAGAGCACTCTTCCTTCCAAGGCATTCTTTACACAAGGGAGGGAGGTGGCTAGGAGGATGCCAAAGGGTAAGCAAGTCTCCCTCCTGTTCCCCATTACCTTTCATTTCCTTAGCCATCTAAGGACATGAGTGAAGACTCATAGATAAGGCTTTGTGAGAATATGCGAAAGAATTTGTAGAGGCAAAGAGGTGGGCAACTTAAAGAGATTCAGGTAAAACCTCTACACTATCCTACTGAGGTTTTGTGTCCGGGTATTTAGGGTTTTAAAAGAATGATGAGTATGAGTAGGATGGGAAGAGGAAGTTTATTTAGGCTTTTGTTTTTCAGCGTGTGAAAGGGGAGTGTTTCTCAGCACTTCCTCTACCCCTCTGAGGGTCTGTAGGAAGAAAGGTGCATCTGGGAAGGTTACAGCGGGGGAGGAGGTCTAATCACAAGGAACTTTGAGGCTCTTGGAACACAGGGATCAGTGTAGGGATGCTGCAAGAAACAAGGGCAAAAAGAGGCAAGTTGGACTGGATGGAAGGAGCAAAGTCTGGAGAGAACAAGAGTATGAGGATGAGAGAAGCAGACAGGAATCTGCAAATTCTCCATCTCAGACTGATGATGCCTTGACTCCATGGTAACTTCCGTCTGTAATACTGCAGCATTGAATGGCAAGGCATGCTTTATGAGAGAAGAGAGAAAGGGGTAGGTAGTAATAACTGTGCTGTGTGGTTTTCCAGTTCCAGCTAGCGTCATGGTTAGAGATACATACCAGAAGTAATATGCTCTAATTCTCTTAAGGTTATGTTTATTATTTTAATATTACAGTTAAATGTTTTTGGAAAACTATGCACTTAGTTTTGGTTGCTATTGCTAGCAAAAATGTATGTGGGAAGCATGGAAGTTATATAACCTGTAAACCAATCTTTTCATTCTAGGTCACATGTGTATCATGCAATTACAAATCCAATACCATCGAGCCCTTTTGGGATCTGTCCCTGGAATTCCCTGAACGCTATCACTGCATAGAAAAGGGGTTTATCCCTCTGAATCAGACTCAGTGCCTGCTCACTGAGATGCTGGCCAAGTTCACAGAGACAGAGGCTCTGGAAGGGAGAATCTACGCTTGTGACCAATGTAACAGTGAGTGCTGGGGGGAGGGGTGTGTGTGTGTAACTGGAATATCAGTTTAAGGTGTTTCACTTGCCACTTTAGTCAAAAGTAACACTGTAATATTGAGTGGTTTTGTTTGTTTGTTTTGCGGTACGTGGGCCTCTCACTGTTGTGGCCTCTCCCGTTGTGGAGCACAGGCTCCGGACGCGCAGGCTCAGCGGCCATGGCTCACGGGCCCAGCTGCTCCGCGGCATGTGGGATGTGGGATCTTCCCCGGCCAGGGCACAAACCCGCGTCCCCTGCATCGGCAGGCAGACTCTCAACCACTGCGCCACCAGGGAAGCCCTATTGAGTGGTTTTAAAACATCTTTTAAGGATTTTTTTTTCTCCTATTTTCCTGAAAACAAGCATATGGACATTATATGTTAAAAAAGCAAAACAAAACCTAGGAGTTGGGCCTCCTTTGACTCCTGCTGTGATTGACATTAGTTGTTATCTTGGGAGACATTTGAAAGTATGGATCCTGAAATGGGGACTCCAAGAATGTGAGTACTTAGCCTCAGAGTGTACAGGGGTCCTGCTTAAATTCATGAATACAGTCTGACATTTCTTATTTAAAGTTCAGGTGGCATAGCCTGTTTGAGGGCTATGGTATCAAAAAAGTGTGCTTTAAAAAAAAAAAAAAAAAGTGTGCTTTTGTCCTGAATTTGTAGATTTAAAGTACAATGAAACCAAGAAAGGAAGTCGTATGGTACATTGCTCTATGGCACCTTCATAGTTATTGTCACATGCCTGAAAGGTTCACATCTCAGAAGGATCATAAGGAAGTATTTCTCTATCATGGCTTTAATTGTAAAGTGGAATTTTTTCTATATGACTCTGTGAGTATCTTATGCACCCCCCATCCCCACCCCCATGTCTTACCACACTAACACTTACTGCTTTTGCTAACCCAGCATGTACAGAGGAAATGCAGAGCAAATACTTTGAAGCTGATGTTTGGGTTTCTGGCATATAGAGATTTGGAAACTAAGATGAATGTATTGTGCAGAGATCTGAAATCAATTTGCAGCCATACTGTAGTCTGGACTACAAGTTTTGGGAACGACAATTTTACGGTAGCCCTTTTAATACTTCTGCACATGGTTTTTTAAAGTAGTACATTGTGGGAAACCTGTTCTCTGTGAAGAATCAGGATAAAAATCAAGTCACACCTGCTATCATTTTGCCATTTTAAAACAAAATTTGAAGTGCTGTATTTGGTTAACCATAAACTCACCTATCCTGTTCCATATTGAGATATAAAGGCAGTGACTTAAATTATCTTATTAGAACATTGTTTTTTCTTTTTAAAATAGTGATTCATAAAGCTTTATACTTGTAAGGAACAGAAGGATGTTAACAGCCTTAACTCTATCATTCTTGGACTTGATAGATTATGCAAGAAATACTTTTTATTTTTGCAAGAAAGGATTGTTTTTCTGGTTGCCATATGTGCCCACTTTTCAGTATTTCTATAGACAGGTTCAAATAGCAGGGAAGGAAAGCTATGGTGAAGGGATGAGATGCATTGATCTGTTGCTTGTGAAAGTTTCAAAACTTTCAGTCTTCCACCTTTCTGTGTGGCCAGCTTAATCAAATGGGAGACAGAACTGATCAATCTCAATTGAATCAGTAATATCTTTTTCTTTGTGAATTTCGTTTTAGGGAAACAAAGCCATATTCTATTATTGTCTTCATCTTAGCTCACTTACTCCCTCTGCTGAGAGTAGCAGTCACTGCCAGGATTCCCAGGCAGAGCTGCAGTAATTTTCAAAAATCTGCTGGTGAACAGGAATGTAAAATAAGGCCAGGCCCTTCTTTGAATTCTCTTTCCGCTCATGCTCTCACATATCATGACTACCAGCCCTAGTAAAAGCTGCAGTCTATTATGAGAAGCAACAGCTCCACATCCTATTGTCACAGAAAGCTCCTTGATACATCATCTGGCTGTGACTTGCTACCTTTCACGAGTGGTACAGACAGGACTTCGAAATCAGATGCCAAGCTCTTCAGACACTGAGACCATGATTTCAACAGCTCAAAGACAATTAGCAGGCACCACAGTGGACCACTAATTTTATATTCCCATCCATTCACCAATTTAATTAATATAATAACAGAGCAGTCATCAGTAAATGGTTATAGAGAAGGCTTCTGATGGAAATTAAGAGAACTTCATTTCCACTGTTTACTTGCTGTAATTTAGAAATGCATTTCACCCACAATTCAGTATCTTTAGAAACAAAATTGGAGTCTCAAGCACTGGTTCTGCTTTGGACTGGGTGTATTTGGCTAGCCTGTCAGCCTTGTCCTGCATGTCTAGCAGTGTGCTGTTACCAAGAAACATGTTTCAGAAAATAGGTACGGCATAAAAATATAAAACCAGGGACTTCCCTGGTGGTCCAGTGGGTAAGACTCCATGCTCCCAATGCAGTGGGCCCAGGTTCGATCCCTGGTCAGGGAACTAGATCCCACATGTATGCCACAACTAAGACCCAGTGCAGCCAAATAAATAAATAAATATTTTTTAAAGAAAGTTTTTTTTTGTGTGTGGTACGCAGGCCTCTCACTGGCCTCTCCCATTGCAGAGCACAGGCTCCGAACGCGCAGGCCCAGCGGCCATGGCTCACGGGCCCAGCCGCTCCGTGGCATGTGGGATCCTCCCGGACCGGGGCATGAACCCACGTCCCCTGCATCGGCAGGCGGACCCTCAACCACTGCGCCACCAGGGAAGCCCAATAAATATTTTTTAAAAAACAATAAAAATATAAAACCAGCAAAGTTTCTTTTCTAAATATTTGTATAGGCCACAAGCAATTCACATGGGGAAAAAATCTGTTTAAACACGCTGTCCTTTAGTAATCCTGTGTCCTCTTACCTTTTCCCTAAGCCTGAAATACATGCATTATCCCCCATTTCACAGGAAAGGAAACTGAGATTCCTTTCAGACAGTGGGAAGGACAAAGGATGCACCTTACAACTGAGTCAGCCTTCTTTAAGCAGCCATCCCAAGAGTGCCACACAATCACTCCTTTCATCTCAACCAGAACTTCCGTGGCCACTCCATGCAGGCATATGCGAGGCTGGGAAATGCAGTCTTAGAGAGGGTCACATCGTTGCCCCAAATATAATTGAGGTTTATTACTGAGAAATAAGAAGAATGCATATCGAGTGGCAAGTCACTGTCTCTGCCACAGCTCGGAAAGAATGAGTCTCCTCACAATCTATGTCTTATGCCTTCCCAAACCATATAGGCAAACGACGAAAATCCAATCCAAAACCCCTTGTTCTGAGTGAAGCTAGAAAGCAGTTAATGATCTACAGACTACCTCAGGTCCTCCGGCTGCACCTTAAAAGATTCAGGTGAGCTTGCTCTGGGGCATCCCAGGTGGCTGTGAGCTGTGGGAATAGCTACTTCAAAGGCTTTGGCAAAGGCAAATGTCTTCTTCGGTGTTGGGAGGAGAAGCCTGTTCCCTAGAGGCCTCACGCTTTCCATGGAGTGTATGGTTCATGCCCAGTGAAGCAAGCTGATGTCGGGGGCCAGGACCGGGCTTCTGCTCTCATGGTCCTATTTAATCAGCTAGCCTGTACTTGGGTGTCTGTGCTTGAACATTTTCTAGCCTCGCTTGGGCTTTTATAGATTGATCTTCAGAATAAAGTATGAGATAATCTGTGAAAAGGAGGGCAGGAGGTAAAGTACAAAAAGAGTATTGCCTGAATTGCTTGTTCAGGGATTTCTAGTTTTAGAGAACATGCAATATTCACAGAAAATATATGTGAACATTGATTACCACTGTCTTGTTGTGAAAGAAAACCAAATCCAGAAGGTTAAATTTTCTCCGTTCCCTGTTTTACCTACCTCTACCTCTGACCACACATGCCATTTCTTACTAGTAAGAAGTTTATATCCATGTTCTAGGTGGTCTGGCCGTAATCACCGAGAGAAGATTGGGGTCCATGTCGTCTTTGACCAGGTATTAACCATGGAACCTTACTGCTGCAGGGACATGCTCTCCTCTCTTGACAAAGAGACCTTTGCCTATGATCTCTCCGCAGTGGTCATGCATCACGGGAAAGGGTTTGGCTCAGGACACTACACAGCCTATTGCTACAACACAGAGGGAGGTGCGTGCGCTTTACTCTGTGGGGTGGGGGACACAAAAAAGGGTTGGTTTGTCCACATTTCATTCCTTTTATTTAATCTATAGGGGGATATTACATACATTAAAATCCAGTGGAAAGAATTATGAAAGATGGATTCAAATTTTGGATATATCACTAAGTAACAACATTTGATTGTTCTAAGAACTGACAGGAACTAACATGTAAAAGTGCTGAGCACTGTGTCTAGTATGTAATGGTCAGTTAATGTTAGAGGTTATTGTTGTTATTAATACTTCTGCTGCAGACTTCAGTTTCATTCTTGGTTTTGCAGAAACAATATGACCCATCTAACTTCATGGAATCTCACTAGCCTCAGCTCATAACAAAGCTGAGGACACTTACTGAGCATTTACTACAAAGGCCCTTCCCAAGGAGCTTTCAGTCCTTGCCCTCAGAGCAGAGCCTCCCAGCTACTGCGCTGAGGCAGGTGGGCTGCAGATGTGTTTTCAGTAGTGTACCCATCCTGAACCCCTCAGCCCTTGGGGTAGCCAGAGTGAGCCTGTAAAAAATAACTTTTTATTCCTTCTAAGTTTTCCTTTATCACTTCTCTCTATTTACACTCCCCCTCTCCTCCTCCTCCTTTTCCCATCTCTTAGCCCCCAGTCTCCTGTCTTTGTAGAAAACCCTAATGGGCAGTGAAGAAGCCTGAATGAAGTGAAATGAGGACAAAAATTATAGTCGGTCGATACTGCAAGCAGTATTGTGGTGGGGCTTGCGGGGTTAAAACCAGTGGTTTCAGGGAAGTCTGTTGGTTTCATTTACTTTTCTCTTCCTCCACCACCAACAATCAAGGGTTGGATCTATTCAGAACTCCTCTGTCCCTTTCCTCATCTCCTTGTTTGCCTGGTGACTGAAATATAAGTTGGGTAGTCATTTTCTCTCTCTCTTTCATTTGGTTTCCTAGGTTTTTGGGTCCACTGCAATGACTCAAAGCTGAATGTATGCAGTGTCGAGGAAGTGTGCAAAACTCAAGCCTACATCCTTTTTTACACTCAAAGAACAGTTCAGGGCAATGCAAGAATCTCAGAAACCCAACTCCAAACTCAGGTGCAGTCCAGCAACAACGATGAGGGCAGACCACGGACCTTCCCCTGAATGGGAGGCACGTATCGAGGACTGGCTTGCTTTTAAACTATTGGTTTCTACACATCTTTCCTCGTATAGGAAATAAGGCTTACTGCAGGAACAGATTACTAGGTTTGCATCACTGGGTCTAGAGCAGAAGGTACCAGGTGACTCATGTGCTACCATAAAATTTGTAGCAACTTTCTTTTAAATGGGTTTAGAAATTCCCTCCTTCGTTAAAACAAATCAAAAGGAGTAACTTCTATGAAGACTCTTTCATCAGTTGCTTCTGAATATAGAGGGATCTGGGTGGAGGAAAGAGGGAGTAAATTGGTCATACCCAGCCATGTTCTTTCTATTACATGATTCCCCTGCTAATCAGGACTCCTTGCAGCACCAGAAGAACCCTCCTGATGTGAGCAGCCCTCGACAGAGCGCGCAAGGAGGGGCCCTGGGCTGGCAGCTTGCTGGATAGGATTGGTTCCAAGGCGGAAGGTGAAGTCTAAGGATTTTTTCCTACAAAGGAAGTAGCCCTCAAGGGTTGAAAATCTGCAGACTTCCTTTTTTAGGGGATAGCAGTTGAAGAATGGAATGAGATGCATGGAGGAAATTTCTCCATGTGAAATGGGAGGTTTTTCATGTGTCATACTCTCCCTGGCTGCTGCTGTCATTTAATCATACCACATCTTCTGAGATGACATCCCTTCATTCTAAAGAAGGAGCAGTTCACATGGGGAAGCAAGAAACTGGTACATGACATGTTCTTTGTGGCACACTGAGCCTAAGGGCACTCTGGGTACCTAGTTCTGTAGCAAATCCCTGGTTCAGGTCTAGGGCAAGCACATAGTTTGGTTTAAATTGGTCTTTGGGTCAGTTGTCTGAGGCCTTCTCAGAACTCAGTTAGGGGGTGGGGGTGGGGGGATAGCCAGTGGTCCAGGGCTTATCTAAATGCCTGTCATCCATTTCACCTTGGTGCAGCATGCAGCTTTTCTTAACCTGCAGCTTATTTCCTGTTCACAAGATGTGGGAGCTTTTGCTTTTCTAAGGCTTAGGAATCCTCCTCCTATATGTCTGAACAGTTGATTGTTGACAGTCCTGGCCTGTTTCCTCCAAAATCTGCTAATCCCTACTGTTTCTTTACCCACCCACACTCAATCCATCAGAGAAAAAAGCAAGAGTGCCCTGTCCTTAACTCCAGTGCTAGTAAAATATATCTTTCTTTTTTAAGCTGGGTCAGTTTCTAAGTGGCATGAGATTGCCCAGATGGAAACTCTCTGCCCTATCAGGCACCACTGAATTTCCCTTCTCAGTCCTTCGTTTAGACTCACTAGTAAAAGTGAATGCAAACCGTAACTCTCACTGTGGGAGTGCTGCAGCCCGCCTCAGCCTGTCACTCTGAATGCTCATCTTTTGACTGAGTATTGTCATATTAACATTTCAATTCAGGTAGAAGTACAGTTGCCACCTGAAGAGGATAGATGTGAAGGGAGTTTGGGGAGGGATGGGAAGTTGGGTAAAGAAAGGCTAAAGAATGAGAGTCAAAGGTTTAGCGATGTTGAGGAACCACATTTCCCAAGCAGATCTGTAGCATTTGCTGTTGACCTCTTTTGAGATGAATTCTCCCATAGGACCTGCCAGAGAGCACTGAGACTTGGAGGAAATCAGACAGAAAATGGCTCACCCTGATAAGGAAGAGGAGTGACTATATTTTAAATTAAACTTGCTTTTTCCAACACTGTGAGGTTTCTGTAATATTTAGCTTTTATTTGGAAGCGATAGCGTATGGCATTTTTTATGCTATTTGGTTTATATTGTCTACTGAAGGCTTCTTTGTACAAACTTGGCCCGGGCTTACCCTCACCTGGACACTGTTTTAAAGTGTCACAGCTGCCCATGCTGTCAGAGGCTCTGACGTGAGGCTGTATCCTCTAGATCCACATTTTTAAGTTGGCATGATTGGTGATGACTTTTTGTGGCAAGAGAAAAGCGCATTAACTCAAAAAAACCCAAGGAGAGTAAAAAGGGAAGGAAAATATAAATTGTGCCTCATCTTTCATTGAATGCTATATTTATTATTCTAGAAAAAGAGAACTTACAAATGGAGAAGTACTAGTAGAGCATCTACTTCATCCCTCAGGCTGTCCAGGGGAAAACAAGAAAAATAAACATCTAATAGAAAATCAAAAAATCTTCAAATTTAATTCTTAAAAATAGTTTTATACCAAGTATTAAGGATTATTAAGCAAAGGACTTGTAAAATAAGTGCTTAAATTAGCTGAACACACATTGTATCAAATTAACAAAATCATTTAAAATGAGTTGGAATAGAAACCAATACCAGAGTCCTCAATGAGCTGCACACACTTGAAGGTGCCCCTGCAGTGAGACACCTCAGGTACCCAGAGGCAGCAGCACTAGACGCTGTTGAGAAGTTAGTATTTATGGAGATTTTAATTAAAGAAAAGAGTTTCCTGCTGCATAAACCAATGGCTGTTGTGAGGGAAATGTCCCTTTGCCTTTAATTTATTTACATGCTGGAAGTAGATGAATTTCTTAGTTGCATCTTACTTTAAGTCGAAACATTGTAAAGAGAAGAAAATAAGAACCGGGTAGAAATTGACTAGATGCTGCCAAATCAAACCCAAGATCTCCTAACTGAACCTTATGAGCCTGCTTCTTTCCCAGACAAGTAGTTGGAGTCCCGTTCTAGGAACCCTTCGTAGTTGGCTGGTGTGTTTACTTTTTGCTGTAGCCAGCCAAGATGAATGCACCCTGGCCCCTCAAAAAGGATTTTACCTCAATCTAGCTTGACCCTCATACTTGTGGTTGCCTCTGAGAGCATCCATGCTAGTGTTTTTTTTGTTTTTTTTAAAAAAAAAAAAAAAAAAAAAGGAATGCCCTCAATGGCCAAGAACTGAAGCTCTTATTTAAAGGTGGGCAGACCTCTTGCCTGCTTTGATCTAGTCCCTCTCAGGCTGATGGGGGCAGTGCCACACTGTAAAGAATTTCCAGATGTCTCTTACAATGTCATGAATAAAATTGGAAACTACAGAAGTGTTAATGTGTCCTATGGACTCAACAGCAGAGTTTATTTTTGTTTTTAATGGCAAGGCTTCTAGAGTCAATGATTGTATGAGTTCCCTGCTCAGGCTATGCTTACAGTTCCATCAGAGTGCAAGAACTAATGAGGTGGATTGGCTGGCAGTGGAGCATGGCCCTAGCCAGGTCCCAGCGTAAACACAAGAGAGGTCAACAGTAGTACAGAATGGAAACTTGGTTGGGTGTTGGGGGTTGGGATGTGGGTGGGCAGGGAGGGAGAAATGGAGTTTGTTTTACTTACTGATAAAGCTTTGTGAACTAATTTTATACAATTCATAAAATTTGGTGCCTTGTACCCAATTATGGTTTGCATGGGATTGAAAAGATTAAGGGAAAGGATTCCTTCTTGTCATTTCAAGTGGCAAATGGGTCTGTATAGTGTAAAGGACATTTGGTGTCAGACTTTTTAAAAGCATTTCATATCTTGTGTGTGTGAAAGCAAATTATTCTTACCAGCAAGTTCTGAAATTTTTATTGTAATATCCAAAATCTTTGTGTTTGATTATTCATCAATGTCTCCTTTTCAAGGCAGACTATGTACCCCATTCTTTTTTACCACCCCTTTTATGTTCCAAACATTAGCTCAGGCCTTTTTAAAATCAGGCTGGGAGGGCTACCCCTTCCTAAACATATACTGTATTCCTATCTGGGATTATATCTTATAAGTGGAAGGGCTGCTTTTCCAGCTGGTTGGGAGAGCACAAATATTCAGAAGAAGGTCTTTTAGTTTTTCTAATGCTGGGCAACGTATGGTAGAAGTCAAACAAAAACGGTTCCTCCTGAAGTGGTACCTTCATTAGTTCTGAAGTTCTTTTGCACAAAATTTCAGGAAGCAGTGTAGAACACAATCCCCTATATGTGAACCTTTAGATTGTAAGGCAAGCCAGTGCACTGTGTAATATGCAAAAAAGAAGGCTCAAAGAACCTGTCCCAGCTCCCCAGCCCCACTCCCTGGCAGCTGCTGACTGGGATGGTGCTGAGTGGCTGTGGAAGGGGAAAAGACCCAGCCTGCTCACCTCCAGGGCTATAAACACAGCATGCTCCTTTTACTCCCACCTTAAGGTTTCCAAGACTTCACCAAAGGGTGTTTAAAAAGCTTACCACTCGAAGCACATATAATAATTGGATCCCTCAGCCTAATTAGGTGAGGAGGTTGTATCTTTGGAATAAAACCTCCCATGGCCACTTAGTTTCTTTACCAGGTAAGTATGAATCTCCCTGGTGGTTCAGATTCTTTTTTGAAGTTAGCACTAAAGCTGAAAAGCGTCTTCTAAATATGACTGTGAGTTTAGTTTATATCTTCCACGTTTAAATTTACCATTTTCTTGGTCTACGGCTTTGACTTTAACCACTGTGTACTCAACCCAAACACTGCTCTAAGTACACCACAGCCACTAGAGCACTGAAGTGAATGGTCATTTTTGTGGACTTTCTCCATACTAAATTCTGCTGGCATGTTTCTATTTCAAATCTAACTAGGTTGTGTAAGAGATTTTCATAGTACTGTCATACTATGTTATGTGTTTACATCCTGTCATACGGTGTTAACTAGCCTGGGCTAAGCACCGTATGACAGGATGTGAAACTGACTTCCCTTGAGGAGAAATGTGTTGAAATGATGAAAGCCAGCACTTTCATTTATGGAATAATTATTCATCAGAATTTGAGGAAATTGTAGATTTGGTAGCTTTAATCTGCTAAACTCTTACCACTTTCGGGAATTAAGGCAGTTTAAATGAAACTTTACCTTACCAGCTTTATGGCTTTATAAACCAACAGTGGCACTGTTACTTGAAGCTAAAACATTAAATTTTAAGTGAAACTTGAATTATGCTTTTGGAAGCTGCCATGTCTTTAATTTTGGCCAGATTTTGATTTTTAGCTTTGAAAATTTTTATCAAATAGAACTGTTCACAATTATGAATAGATCAGGTAGCAGACTTCAAGGATGTAAGTTTCACTCCTATAAAGAACAGGAGGTGCTGGTATTTCTAGTCTTAGCGCAGTGGTCTGATGCAGGCTGAAGGGACTTAAAAGTTTCCTTCCTGGTCACCATTTGCGGGGGTGATGGCTTTAAACCTAAGCCTTGCTTCATGTATGTTACCTTTCCTCATCAGATATAAACTTGTCAGAGCATCTGTGGTCCCCGTGTAGACTCTTAAAGGATCCTGCCTTCATGTTAAGCCAGCCACAGACCTGAATTCATACAAGCTCAAACTCCTTCCTCCTGAGAGATGGGACCTCCTCCCTGATTAATGCTCATAAGAGAATGGTGCTTTTCTTTAACATACAAAAAATCTAATTCCCTAACAGCTTTTAACCACATTTATGCCAGCAGGATCAAGGACCATTTTATTCTGTTTACCTTTAGTGAACAGATTGCTAAAGACAACACCTGTCAACTAACAGTTAGGCCACTGTGGTGCACTTATACTGACCCTCCTTTCCAGTTCATGTCCTTTAATCCCACACCCGTTCCATAAGAGACTCGGCACGGAAAAGTAGTATGTATTTTTTTTAAATGCCTAGTAGAGCAAATCAACTAGAAAAATTGCCAAGGGGAGCCTGTCACTATGTCCACACCTTTCTAAGCCTATGTGATTCTTTCCATGCCAGTTCCTTACATATTCCATTTCCAAAGAACCCCAAACTCCTGGACAGTGGTGGCAGTACCATGAATTTTAGGGTCAGAAAATAATCTATTTCCTTGTGAAGGAAGCAGCTTCCTCAAGCAGTGTCACTTCAGTGCCCACTGCCCAGGCTTACTTACCCCTTGCCTCTATCTGCACCTCACTGCCCTCAAATCCCACTGTACTATGGCAACAATGCCTCCCTGGTGCCTGGAAAACCCACCCGGTGCACTAAAATGCTATGCAACACCAAATGACTTCTTCCCTTAGTACTGCTCAAAAATGGAAATTCCTCAACAATATGCTTCATCCTATGCTAACATCAATGAACGGTGGCTACAGTTTCCTTTTCTTTTTTTCTTTTGAAAATATGAAGCAAACCATCTCTGTTACAATCCATGTTTGGGGCTTGTTCCTGTCTCTCTCGAGTGTGAAATATAAATCATGTTTTTATGATTTTTGTAAATCTTGACTTTTTACACCTTGTTTTTGTAAGCCGAAGTTTCTTATTAAAAGAATAAAATGGCTGTCTTTGTGTACAGTTTTTATTTGTTAAAATACCATTAGAATATTCCTCAGGACAAGAGCAAAGATCATCCCCTGCAGAAACTTTGGAACTATGTACAGAACTTTACAGAACACAGGACAACACTTTAGCTGGACCCTACCTGCTGACCAGAGAAGGGTGTTCTGAGTGGACTCAGCAAAGAAAAGGAAATCAAGCAGGGAAGGAAAGGTGCCCATCTGAATCAAACTTCAGCCACCATCAGGGCAAGTCTTGTGACGGTCACAGATCGGAGGCTTTGTTTTTGGAAGGTTCGAGTACAGCACAGGGGTTCCATGTGTCTGCAATCAGACAACAGGTGGCATCAGAAATGTAAAATCACTAGAGGGAAATTGGTAAGAGACTCAAATCCCTTGGAACATCTGGAGACACATCTAACTAGGAATAGCCAAGGATTTTACATCAAGTCTCTTTATCTATTATTTTGTGAATAGCTGATATAAATTATTTCTTATCCCAGTCTCTAGGACTCCTAAAACAGGCAGAACAGTGGTTAATGCTTACCTTTACGGCTACACCCCAGGCTGAGGTGCCATTAGGTCAATGTCACTCAAATTCCTGGCCAGCCAAACTCCGGCAGCAAAAAGTCCCAAATTGAGGATCAAGTTCCTGGAAAAAATGCATCCCTTTAACCCTGTGGTCACTGAGTCACGTGTCTTTGGTCAGTGAAAGATGGGCTGGGGGGTGGGGGGGGAAGCTTCCCATCACCACCCTGGAAGCCGCCCCCTCCCAAGGCAAAAACACTTTAGAATCGCAAGAGCATCATCGATGGTTACATAATAGGTTGCCCAAGACCCACGTGGTTATCTAAGGTTCGTTTCTACGTCTAGTAAGAGTAGGGTCAAATGCAAAACCCAATTAAGTACTCGTCCAGGGCCGAAAAGCCTGTTTACGTGTTGGCGCCTCCTCTCCCCGGGTCTCCGCGGGCAGGGTAAGATTCTCTAGACAGACCCCGGTGACTGAAAGGAGCGCTTTGGCCGCACGGGAACTCTCCCGGTCAAGGACCTCAGCAAAGCACAGCCAGAGCCACGAAAAGGCCGAGATACTGGCGGTGTAAAAAATCCGGAGGGCCCAGCCTCGGCGAGGAAGGAAACCTGGCAGGTAATACGTGCGCGAAGGGCAGGAGAGCGACCAAGCTCCCGTGCCTCGGTTACCTGCGGAAGTCATTCCTATCGGTGGCGAAGCGGTAGACGCCCCGAAGCCAGTCTCCCACGTTGTCTGGAATTTCGGGAGCTTCATTTGCCGAGCCCGCAGCGATCACGCCTGCCCCACTGGAAGCCATAGCAGCACACCAGCGATCCGGAAGGTCTCTCACCACGCCCCTTTGTCGGCGCCAGCAGATCACGCAACTTCCGGTCTCGCATTTCCGCTGGCTACTCGCCGACAGAGGGCGCAGTGGCTTGAGCTTGGTAAGACGCCGGGAGTGAGAACTCCCGGGCTGCGAGTCCGCGACCTCTGCCGGGAGAGGAGCGCCGTCCAGCTCCAACCTCCCCTGGTCGGGTTCCACCTCCGGCTCCCTCCTGGCCTTCGGCTGGCCCACCCTGTCAGTCACAGGTGGTCTCTGAGTGATCACTTCGTTGGCTCAGGAGGAGGATGCTGAGGATGGGGCTGCCTAGCCTGTGGGGGTGGGGCAGGGTCTCACTCAGCAGGGGATGCGTAGCTTTGAGGAATGGGGCTCCCCAAGAGTCTCCATGAAAAGTCAGAGAATGCGCGGGCTAAAGGGAAGCACTCCAAATTTGTTATTTCGCCGCCTCTCCCAGCCATGGGCGCTGATGGCGTTCAGTCTAGGGTTTTTATAGGGGGAGGAGAGCTTTGCTCTCTCACCTTACAGATTACCTCCCCAGCCACCCTTTTTCCGGGCCGCGCCACTAGCAAATGGTGCAATGCTTCCTGGAGGTGTCGCTGTCCCCAGCTTGGAGATTGCCGGGGGTCTCCCAGGGCCGGGGAAGGCGCTGGCCTAAGAAAAAGCCTTCGGGTTCCGATTCAGAGGAAGAGGAGCAGGTGGGGCAGGAAGCGTCCTCCTTGGGATCAAGGGGAGTCTCTGGGCAGCCCTGCTCTTGCCCTTTGGGTGTCTCCGCCTGGTCCCCAGCTCTACACTCCTGCTCCGGGCTGGATCCAAGCATCCCCCTCTGGGTTTCCAGACTGGAGCTGGCGGCAGTAGCGAGAAGGGCTGCCCGGGAGATGATCGCGGCATTCCGCGGGGCGCGGTGCCCGTCTTCAAATCCGCCGAGCTCCGCCTCCCCTGTTCCGGGCCGGGTCAGAAACGCCCATCTCAGTGCCGCGAGTCTCCCTCTCCCAGATCCAGGCGGGACGGCCGCCAGAAGCCAGCCCCAGTCGGGGCCCAGCCTCCCGCCCCGCCCCCGGGCCTTGCGCGCCGCCGCGGTGAGTCCTCTCCCGGCTCCCCGCCCCTCCCCGCCTCCGCCCAGCAGAGGGCGGCCGCGGCCCCAGCCCAGGAGCGAGTCCCGCGCCGCATCCTCAACCGCGGCGCGGGGTGGGTTCTGGAGGCCCTCGGAGCGCTCCGGCCAGGGACGCGCGGTGAGAGCTGCGGGCCCCGAGGCTCGGGTCTGGGGGTGCGGTGGGGGGGACGGGGGCGCTGCTGGAGGGGCGGGACGGCGTGGGACCGGGACGAGGGTCCCAGCCCGGGAGAACCCCCCCTCAGCCCAGCCCAAGCCGCTGCCCCCATCCCCTTTGATCTGCACCTTCTCCTCCCTTACCCGGGGACGCCCTGCCTTCCACTGTCGGGGCCGGACTCGAGCCGGCATCCGAATAGCGTCTCTCAAAGCAGCTGGGGCAGCAGGGGCCGCCGCCCAGCAGGGCATAACGTCCCCCGCCCAAGGGCCCGGCGCAGTCCTGGCAGCAGAAGTGGTTCTCGTGCCAGCGCCGTCCCTCGGCCTCGGTGCAGCGGCGGGAGAAGATCAGCTGGGAGAGGGAGAGGGGAACGGCTCATTCATTCATTCACTCATTCATTCATCCAGTAACCACGCCTTATACCCAGTTGACGCTAAAGCACGTCTACAGACATTCCCATTTGATCTACTCAACCACTCTCGGATGCGGGGAGGGCTGATTGGCTTAGCCAGGATCCCCCAGCTAGCAGGTGGCACAGCCTGAAGAAGTGCGACCTGGGTCTCCTGGACGCCCAACCCAGGGTTCCGTGCAGCCTCTTGTGCGGACATTGAGGGAGTTCCTCGCAGGAGCAGGCCCAGCACTGGGCACCCGACGTACTGAGATGAACGTCTGTCTAAGAGTTCCCGCTCTGGAGAAATCCTCTCAGTCCAAGAAAATTTGGGAGACTGCTTGCGGTGAGGGAGGGCACAAAGGCAACGAGTCCCAGGTGCCCAGAGCTCAAGTCAGAGCAAAGGGAATACAAAGTTCCCAGGCTGGTTCCTAGTTCTCTGTTCCCCACTCCGTGGTACTGGAAGAGGTGTCCCGTTGCATCTGCCGCGTTGGACCCTGGGCAGATCCCCTCCAGCCCCTCCCCTCGAGGCTGTACCTGGTCACAAGCCGGGCAGCGCGGCCGCAGCAGCTCTGCGTGATGACGGCCGCAGTAGAGACGCCCATCGTGGTAGAAGTAGATGAGGTTTATCAGGGCCTGGCCACAGGCCTGGCAGGCAAAGCAAGCCCGGTGCCAGCAGCGCTGCTCTCCTGCCCGAGCTGTGAACACTCCGTACTCCCCTGGCCTCAGCTGCTCCCTGCACTGCGGGGTGCGGGTGCTGCGCTGGTCAGAGGCCCTCCTACCTTCTCTCCTGGCTCTTCCATCCCAACCCCAACCTAACTGTTCTCCCCATATTTCTGGCAAGCCCACCTCCACTGCAGGCTCCACGAAGAACCCCTAAATTTGGTTTCCCTTTTTCCTAAACTTTGCCAAACTGTCAATCCCCAAACCCCTTTTCCCCCTCCAGAGTCCCAGAAGCCAGCCCCTTCTGAAGAAGTGAGAGGGCAAAGAGGAGGAAGGGGAATATTGGGGGGAGGGTGCTACATACCTTTTCACAGGTGCATTCTTCAAGCTTGGGAGGTACTAGGCGGGCCACCCCCTGTCCCAGGGCCTCCCGCCTCCGCTGGGCACAGAAGAGCCGCAGCTCAGCCAGCTCCTCCTCCCCAGGGGCCAGGCAGTAGCGCTCCTGCAGAAACAGGTCCACTGTGACCGGGAGAGCCCCAGCAGGCAAGGTTGAAGTTTGACTGGAGGGGGGAGGTTTAGCTGCTGGGTCAAAGGAAGGTTGTGAAACCTCAGGGAGCTGCAGGAGATAACAGCACAGAAGGGCACTGAGGAGAGGGAAAAGAACTGGCATAAGTCCACCTCCGTCTCACTCCGCCCCCCCACCCCCCAGGAATGGTGATCGCTCAGGTCCTGACAGCCCTACAGTACTTAGCCCATCTCCATGTATTTAGATCCCGGCTCCCAATGAGCTGTAGCTTAATATCACTTCCCACTGTATTTTCCCTATTTATTCCATATTCTCCTGCCTCGCCTCCCCAGCTGAACTGTAAGCCTTTAGACTGGGCACACATAGGCCCTCAATAAATACTTAACCACCATACTCTCTACATTTGTACATTCCATTATCAGTTTCAAAAGCTGGTCATGTCCATTTTCTCATTTGCTCTTCAACTAAGCATTGTGGTGGGCAGAGCAGATGTTACTGCACCCATTATGTAGTTGTGAAAGCTCAGGCTGGGGGTGGGGGATGACTTCCCCCAATTAGTAGCAAAGCTAGGCCTTAAATGCATGTCCCCTGCCTTTTGGACCAAACTCCTTCCCACGGTAAGTAAAGAAAGGGAGGCAAGAGAGAGGAAAGCTGGGGAGAGGGAGACCCACATCGCTGTCCTGTGGAGGGAGCTGCTGCAGGAGGGTCCGGAGTCCAGGCCAGCTGGGGGCTTGGTTGGTTTCCAGGCCAGGGTTCCCCAAGCTCAGGACTTCAGGATCCTGAGGAAACGCAGCAAAAGGAGAGAAGCAGAGCTCGGCTTTTCCTTCCTTCCCCTTCTTTCCTTCCCTCTTCATTGCCACCTCTTCGCCAATCTGGAACAACATCCAAGCACCCCCCTCCATTTGGAGGATCCTCCTTCAAGATCACAAGGACAGCTGATCCACTCCCACGTTTGTGGTCTGATTGAGGCAGGTTAGGGGGGCACGCTGCAAAACAGCTTCCTTCTTATGCTTGAAATCACCCCTTTCACTCCTTAGAGGCAAAGTCCCTAGGTTCTGCTTTGACAACACAGACTCCCTAGGAGAGTATTCATGTATTCATGTGGATAAGTTTAAAGAAGTTGAACCCCTGTGTCCTGAGAGGGCTGTAGGGACAGGGATTCCTGCAAAGAGAAAGGGCTGCAAGAAGTTGGGCACAAAGGCTCACTACCTCCCACTTGGTGGAAATGGGAAGAGGTCCAAAGGATGGAGGGGGTGTTGGTCTCAGAGGGAAGGGCAGGACCCCTACCGCCTGAGCAGAGGTTTCCTCAGGGTCCTCCTCTGGCATGTGACCTGGGTTGCTGTCTGAGTTGACTGGTGGATTTGGCTCCGGAAGGGTCAGCCTCTCCCCTTGGTGGGGCCAGCCAGAGTTCAGCAGTGACATTGGTGGCAAAGTCTGCACAGAAAACAAGACGCCTCCCATTTATTGGGCCACGACAGTGTGCTAGGCAGGCTAAATGCTTTCTGGGCGTTATCTCCTTCAGTCCTACCAACAGCTATGTGAATCAGGTGGGTTTTTTTTTTTTTTTTGGCGGCACGTGGGCCTCTCACTGTGTGGCCTATCCTGTTGCGGAGCACAGGCTCCGGACGCACAGTCTCAGCGGCCATGGCTCACAGGCCCAGCAGCTCCGCGGCATGTGGGATCTTCCCGGACCGGGGCACAAACCCGTGTTCCCTGCATCGGCAGGCGGGCTCTCAACCACTGCGCCACCAGGGAAGCCCAGGTAGTATTCTTATCACCATTTTACAGATGCCCCAACTGAGGCTTGGAAAGCGTACATGGTCTGCCCAAGGTCACACAGCTAGTAAATGGCAGAGCCAGATCTTGAGGCCAAATCTTTCAGCTCCAGAGTTTCTGAAGCTCAAACTCAGGGGTCTCCCAAGATTGAGATGGAGGAAACAGGAGGCCCATAGTGGAAGGAGAGGGCATTTTGTCTTTCTGGTGCTGGTGAGCCTTTGGGTAGACTGGCCCCTTGTTCCCCACCTCCCCTGCCATAGCTCCCACCACCTCTCACTGTGCACTCAGCAGCACCCAGTGAGCCTACTTCCTCACCTGTCCCTGCTTTTCCCGCTGTAGGCTTGGGCTGGGTGAAAGGACCACTTCACCGGGAGGCCCTTCTCAGCCTATCCAGCCTATACCAGCTCTCCTTTCCCTGAGCTCCAGAAATAAGTACAGTGGGTGCCCCAAGATTTAGCACCTAATGTTTCTCTTTGCGCCCTGTGTCTCTCAGCTCCTCATCTAGTCTATCAGCTCCTCCAGGACAGACAAAATCCTGTGCTTCTATCTTCTATCTCTAGTGGCAACTTCATTGGATAATTCTAAGTGCATCTCTTCAGCCCTCCTCTGGGCAAGCCCTGGTATGGCCACAGTATCTTGGGGATAGGAGGTGACTATTGAAGTAGAAAAGGGATGGGCCCTGCCCTCAAGGAGCTCATAGTCTACTGGGTAAGGCACAGATGAAACCAGGCAGGATGGGGCCAGGGTTCTGGGCAGATATACACAGCACCCTAGGAAGAAAAAAAAAAAAAAACCAGAGTAAACTTTTCAAGAATGTTTACCCTGTGCCAGGGACTTTTCCAGCATATTACATAATATAGTCCATCTTCACAACAATACTGTGAGGTAGTTTCTATTATCCCATTTTACGGTTGAAACAAACTGAGGTTAAACTTGGCTGAGGTCCTATTAGAAGGTTAAGGGAAGCTTTAGAGGAGGAGGTTGCCTTTGAGAGCTGGGTTGGATTCTAATGGCAGCTGGGCACAGGAGGGCATCACCAAATCCCTGGCCTCTATAAGACCCAGCTTTGGGGCTGGGAACAGGGTTTGGACTGTGACAATTATAGTGTTTCCCAGCCCGGAGCCCCGCCCTGTGCCACCCTTCCCTGCTTCCTGGCTCCACACCCATCTGCTTCCTTCCTGTTCTGTCCCTCAGATCAGGTTTCCTGTGGAAGGCAGCCAGGATGGGCTGTTCACACCCAGGGCCAGGAGTAGCCACTTCCCCTGGGGCTCCAGGAGGCAAGAGGTGCTTGCGGGAGGGGGTGGGCATCGAAGCGGGGTATCTGGGGCCCCAGAGGAAACTTGCACCCCTCTTCCAGATTAGTTCTAGTTTGCATGAAATCATCTCACACAGGAACAACACTCAGAAATCAGTCTTCACCCCTCACCCTCATCGCCCCCAGGGCGGCATAACTCCATGTCTACTTAGCGCTGGACCCCACTTACGTGCTGGATTCCTTCCAGAATTCCCCTCCCCGCTTACAAAAGGGAAAAGACTGAACCCCCTCCCCGTCCCCGCGCAGGTGTAACCAGTCTCAGGAGTTCTGCCTTCCCAACCCACCCCTGCCCTGAAGGGCAGAGTCTAGGGATTGGGAAGTGGCGGGGGAGGGGGAGGGTGTAAGGGATGGAAGGTTTCTCGGGACAGTGAGAGGAAGGAGGGGAAGAGAAGTGTCCGGTCCCGCCAAGTGCCCTCTCGACAGATCCCCAAAGTTTTTTCTTGGGCATGTGGGGCCCACCTCCGAAGTGGGACGCGGTGTGGTTCCCGAGTCAGCTGGGGTTCCCAGTCTGGCTGCTGGGAGTTTAGGGGAAGGGACGGGACTCCGCCGGGGTCTCACCCTCGCTGCGCGCTGTTGTCCGGGCAGTTCTGGACAGACCCTGCCGTCGGGCCCTTCACCCAGTTCCCACCCTCAGGCCTCGACACCCGCCTCTGCCCGCCCCGGGAGCGCGCCTTCCGCTCCCACGCCCCCCGCGGGCCCTGCCAGCCCCTCCGGGGCTGGTAGAGCCGGACGGGGGGAGGGGCCTAGAGCTGCCGACTGAAGGAAAGCATTTGAGGGATCTCGGGTGAAAAGTGTGCAGGCTCCACTGCCTCCGTGCCCATGGGATTAGCACTGGGACCGCGTCCCGGCGGGCGCGGAGCAGACCCTCGGGAGCCATCATTATGCCGGGTCCTCAAACACTCGCGGAACAGAACGCCTTTCGGAGCCCGCAGGTCCCCACAGACCTTCCTTCTGGTCTCCTAGCCCCGCCCCTCTCTGTGTGTCCCCACCCCCACCTAGTTCCCTCCCCCTTGTCCCCAGCCCCTTTCTGGGGTCCCTCGTCCTGCCCTTCTCCCTTCCATCCCTTCAGGCTCCTCCCCCAATCTTTCGTGTTTCTCCCCCGCCCCGCCCGCCGCTCGGTCCTTTTTCTGATCCCTGGAGTGGAAACCTTTGGTCCTACCTCTGGTCCCCCTCAGCCCCGCCCTGAGCCCCGCCCCCGCCCCAGGCTCCGCCCCGCCCCCGCCAGGCTCTCTCAGTCGCTGGCCCTGAGCGCCCTCTGGCGTCTGCGCATGCTCCCTACTCCCTGCTCCCTACTGCAAAGTCCTCCACAGGGACCTTCTAGGCTGCGCGCCGGTCGCCCCCGATCGGGTCCGCCCGCCCGCAGCGTCTCGTCGGTGCTACCGGTGACCTCTGACCCCGCCGCCACGGGGCGGGGAGGCCTTAGCTCCGGGCGGGCGGCGGCTGCTGCAGCGGGACCCGGGAGCGGGGCCCGGCGCCGCCCGGGCCGCGGGGCGATGTGAGTCGGGGCGCGGCGGGGCGGGGGCGAGGCGGCTCCACCGAGGCCGCACCGCGCCGCGCCGCAGTCTCCACTCCCTCCCAAGGAAGCCCCGGGCGGGCGGGCGGGCGGTGGAAACCCGGGGCTGGGGGCGGGGATCCAGGGACGACGCGCGGCCCTGACCTCCCCTATTCCTTCCCGGTATCTAGAAATTCGCCTGTTACCTAAATCTGTCTCTAATCCCCCAGAACCACCCCACCCCCACCCCCGGACACACCTTCATGTGTCCTGGAGCCCTCAGAACCCCTCACTCCTGCAAATTCCCCTGATACGCTCACAGAGCACCATTCTCTCCTGGATGCCCCCAAATGCTTCCACCGCCCTGAAATTCCTCTGAGTCTTCATGCCCCCCATTCTCCTTGCACCGTGCTCAAGTCCAAAAAATTTGTCCACATTTCCCTGATCCCTCTCATACGTTTTGAGTCCCTATAACCTCAAACTCCCACCCCCAATCCACACCTGTCTCAGACCAGCGACCCCTTCTCCTCCCACCCGATGTAACCCCCCTCGTTGGGCTGTCGTGATATGTCCTGGTATCTTAAAGAGAAGTGAAGGGGACAGGAAAAGGTGCAGCGCCTCCCCCATCTTGCAGCCTGTAGTTCTTGGCTTCACCCCCAGACTCCCTGTTGGTGGCTCAAGCCCCAGTATTTACCCAGCTGTCTGCCTTTAGGCTGTGCATACCTTCCTCATCCTGCTGCCGCCTTCCAGAGAGTAAGCCAGACCAAGAGGGTAGGGGTCCTTTCACCTGGGAAGTGTCCAAGGATGCAGAGCCCCGGGGGCCCTGGGAAATGACATTGTTTTTCCAGAGCAGGAGGGTGGGATTTCAAGGATCTCCAGGGTACTGGCTTGTCGACTTGTCCACCTAGGGCTCAGATTACTGAAATTTTGATTGATTGTTAGCATTTATGTTAACTTTTAGGCCTTTCAGAGTTTGGAGAACAGAAAATCTATCAAGCTTCCACATGTGAGATTGAAGGAGCTTGTCCTAGAAGAGGAAAATGTTGATTTAGCTATGTTTGTCCTACAAACTTACCTCTAGAGGTTATTGAAGCTAGAAGTTCCACAGTTGACAGATGTTTCCCTTCAAAACTAAGGCCTTGGGGTGGGAGTTGGGGGTGGTGATGGAGAATCTACTTTGCAGACTCTCCCAGATACTTAGTAGCAATGAAAAAGGCTACTGCTTTCCTGAATCTTAAGCCATTGCTCTTTCTAATACATCTTAGTGTCCTTTTGAGAAAGCTCTCTGTAGAGTTCAAGTTCTCAGCAAAGGTAAGGTGATGATCTTGGTATTGGTTTTAACAGGATTCAGATGGGGTCTAGAGGTGACTTAAAATATCCTGGGCTGCCTCAGACTTCAAAGTCACTGATGTGAGGGGAGTCTGTCCCTCTCAGGGCCTATGGGGCTTAGAATTTGTGGTCCCTTTGCTCTTGATCTCACTTCCTTCATTGGTGTTTCTGTCCCATTAGGGCTGGAACAGATATCCAGGTGGGATGGACTGACAGCAAGTCAGTTTCATTAACAGTTGGGGGTGAGAATGGAAGGTTTCCACTAACCTGTGGTCTCTGTCTCCTATGCTAGGTGAGCCCCAGGTGTGTCCCAGGGAGATCCAGGTGACTTCTCTGCAGACTGCTTGCCATGACACCCCACCAAGAACAGGGGGAATAAAGTGGGGGTCCTTCCCCATGCCCCTCCCATGGTCAGCTCCCCGATGGCCTGGGTGAGGTGAGAGCTGTGTATAGGAGCCACTTTTCTGGAGTTTTCCAAGTTGAGAGGAGTAGAGGGTGCAAGTCAGCATTGTTCAAGGCTTTACACTTTCAGCGGGAGTTCTAGAAGGATATCTAATCCTGCTGGTTCATTTCTTGCAGAAAGTTGCAAACCCATAACTTCTGGTTGGGGTCGGTCCATGTGTTTGCTTGCTCCCTTAGGTCACTGTAGCCTGGTGGTGTCACCTCCATCCTAGGCACAGGCCCAACTGTTGTGATGTCTAATTCGAGTGCCATAATCCTTGAGGAAAAAACCAGATATTAAGGCCTCTGTTCTCCCCTTTGGACAAAGGGGAGCAAACCCAGCGTTTGTTTTTTTAAAGAAGAAATACCAACTGAAGGTTATAAAAGTAGTGTCCTGTTTTAAATGTTCAATCTCCTGAGTCTATCTCTTGACCATAACGTAACATCTCATCTGAAGAGAACATCAAAAAGATAAATTTGAGGTGGATGTTGGGATGGTGGTGAGGAAAGAAAAGAGAGGATTTGGATGATGTGGAAGGAGTGAGGTGGAAAAGGAGAAACAAGGAGAAAGGTCCAGGCCAAAGCGTCTGGGACTCCCAACTACAGTTTCTTCACTGAATCTGGAGGAGGGCACTGGGCTGGCACCCAACTCCTGATGCAGATCACTTCATCTGGGTCCTTACTTTTTTTTCTTTTTTTTTTTTTGCGGTACGCGGGCCTCTCACTGTTGTGGCCGCTCCCGTTGCGGAGCACAGGCTCCGGACGCGCAGGCTCAGCGGTCATGGCTCACGGGCCCAGCAGCTCCGCGGCATGTGGGATCTTCCTGGACCGGGGCATGAACCCGTGTCCCCTGCATCGGCAGGCGCACTCTCAACCACTGCGCCACCAGGGAAGCCCTGGATCCCTACTTTTAACCATGCTTTTCCTGCTGCCCAGGCTGCCCTTCCCTATCATTACGTCAGTCAGAATCCTACATGCTTCTCAAGGTCCAGATCAAATGTTGCCCCTAAGAAGCTCTCTCCATCCCCCCATCAGCATTAATCCTTAACACGTCCTAACTTGAATTAATGTTTATCCAGTGTGTGTCTGGCCCTGGATTGAGAATGTGAATTCCTTGAGGGAGGGACTGTGAGTCTTAGACAGAGTAGGTGATCAGAACGAGGTGGTTCGGCCAGAGTTCCCCAGAGCAGGGCTTTTGGGAGCTGACCTCAATGACCTTCCTGTCCCTTGTGTTTTTCCCTAGGGCGGGCCGGCTGCTCTGACACCATGGGGAGCTGCTGCAGCTGCCTGAACAGAGACAGCGTCCCAGACAACCACCCCAGCAAGTTCAAGGTACCCACATCCCCCTCCTCTCCCACATTCCCAGCATGGCCTCCTGGGCTTGGCCTGAGCTGTCGAGTTGCTTCAGCCTCCCTAGAGAAGGTGAAATGACTGGCTGAGGTTGTGGGCTTCGCAAGCCCAGGACCTCTGAGCAGTGCCAAGGAAAACAGGCTCAGGCCACTGCCTTTTTTGTGGCTCTTGGTATTACTAAGAATGAAGAAATGCCGCAATAGAGTAACAGAGATTGTGCTTTCAGAATGTTTACTCCTGTCAGTGTAGCTTTGTAACTTTACATTATAACTTTTCGGAGAAAACAACAGAAGTCTGTATTTGTGAATTCACATGTGTCAAGTATTTCAAACAGTGCTTAACACATGTTAAGCAGAGTATTAGTGTTTGCTATTTGCTTTGGGAAGCTGAGGCCCGGCCCAGTGGACCTGTGTGCACCCCTGCCTTGCTCCTTCCACCTCCCTGTAGGGGGCGCCCCCTCCTCACCCTGGCATCTTGAGGCCCAGGTTTCTCCTGCTCACCAAAAGAGGGAGCCCTCAGCAAGGTCCTGCAGTTGGGGAGGTGGTGGAGGCCTTTATATTTGTTCCGCTTGGGTTTGACTCTCCCAGGGTCTTAAGATTTTGAACTTACAATAGAACCTCTTCTCCCATTAACATCTGGTCCTTGGATACCAGCCATGGACCATTTGGGGTCATCTAACTTTGCACGTCTAACCATCTGACCTTGGGGGTCGACTAACCACCCCTCCTCTCACTGCCCAAATGACAAAACTAAGGCCTAGAGAACTGTAGTGGGTCAGCGGCACTGCTTCATCCATGTCCCAGTAATCGTGTGGCATTCCCAGTGGCTCACGGACCTGGACACACTTGTTGGACTCACCCATTAACCCTTCTGTCCCCTGCCCCTGCCAGGTGACGAATGTGGATGATGAGGGGGTGGAGCTGGGCTCCGGAGTGATGGAGCTGACGCAGAGCGAGCTGGTGCTGCACCTGCATCGGCGCGAGGCTGTCCGCTGGCCTTACCTCTGCCTGCGGCGCTATGGCTACGACTCCAACCTCTTCTCTTTTGAGAGTGGCCGCCGGTGTCAGACTGGCCAGGGTGAGTACCAGCCCCTGCCTCACGCTGGGATGGGGGCTTGTGCGCCTGGGACAGGTATTGGGGCTGGAAGTCGTAGCTTGAGGGACAGTGGGGAAGTCTGTCCACTTGGCAGGTGTTGCCCAGAGAAGGGAAGGGTCGTGGCCAAGAGCACACAGACTCCCAGTGTGGGACTCCCAGGCCAGTGCTTCTTCTCTTCGATCATTGCCATTGGGTGGCTCTGTGAGGTCGTTTGTTGCACAGCCCATGGGAAGGAGCCAGTGCTCCCAGACCTGGGAAAGCAAGCGATTCCTCCTCCCTCTCTTACTCTAGTTTCAGGGTCCCTCTTACCCCCTAAGTAGGAACAAACTGAGCCCCAAGTCATATACCCTGGTTCCTGTGTATAATGAAAGGCCAGGCAAGAGCTCTGGCTGCCTTGGGGCCGTGTGGCGTGGGAGTGATAGATTTGGGGAGGTCCGTGGTATACAGAGTAACCCTCACGAGGTTAATCTTTGTCTCCTGTCACCTGTGGGTGGTGGAGTGTGATGTATTCTGCCTTCTTCCCCTTTCTCCCTGCAGCCAGAGGTCAGGGAGGGGTGGGTTGCTCCATGAAGTCAAGGCTGGGGCCAGCCATGGCTCTTTGAAGGGGTGGCATGGTCTGGGCCTTCTTTGAGGACACAGGCCTAAGCTCTGCTAGAAGGAATCCCACAAGGGATTGTGTTCAATGCAGTGCGGAGGTGTGACTGCAGGGATGGAATGAGCAAGCTCCTCTGATGAGGCCACCAACACAACAGTGTGTCTCTGAGGTTGTACTGGCTGGGGGAGCCCTCCCCTCTGTGCACCTTACCTTTGGAACTCATGAGGCAGAAGCAGTTAACGCTGGCTGAGCAGAGAGAGGAGAGGAAGGGGCCTCTCTGCTCCCGGTGGTGATTAATCCACACTGGAGATCCCAGAGGAGCTCCCTGGGCCCCGACACAGGGTTATTCTAAAACTCCAGGCTTTCCCAGCCTTTTCTAAGCTCTTGACATACCTTGGAATGAGCCATAATAAATAGAATAGAATGAGGAAAGAAGAGCCCTATTTCTTCCCCTCCTTTCTATCCTTCTCATCCCATTCCTGCAGACCTCATACCCCAACCTAGTTTGTCTTTGTTTGGAACATGCACATGTACATCCCAAGTGGCTTCCCCTGAGTCCTGGGTCCCACCGTTACACAGCGGGAGTGCAGAATCCCAGGCTGGCCCAACACCCCAAGAGCATCTTTGGATCCCCGGAGTCATGTGTGTTCAGCCCAGCCCTGCTGTGCTAGGACCGTGAGTTGCTGCCTTAGAGTTTGAGGGGCTGTAAGGCTGGCTGCATGGAGGAGCCACATGGTTGCTTTGCCATATTTGTCCTTTAGCTAGTCAGCCCATCCTTCCTTTCTGCACCAAACTTCAAGCTCCATAAGGCCAGGGGCCTATACACGGAAGACAGTCACTCTCTGGCCTGGCACTGGACTAAGTATGCAGTGAATAAGCAGTGAACAGGACAGACCCTCCCACCCTCAAAGAGCTTAGAGGCTGTTGGGCATAGAGCTGAGGGCTGGTGCCCTGGCGGAGCTCATTTTTCTGGGGAGTAAGGGGCGGCAGGCAGAGCAAGATGGGGGCAGCATGTGCGGTGGAGTGGTCACTCATCTGACACTGTCCCTTCCACTTTGATTTTTTACTTCGCTTCCCTTCACCCTGGTGCACACACATCCTTATGAAAAGGAGTTAACCTCGGAGGAATGTAGCTGAAGTATTAGATCTTAAGATGGTGGTAATGGATAGAGTGTGTTAGGGTGGGCCGCGGGGGCCTGGGGCCAGCTCCTCCTGTGGCTCTTAGACTTTGGAGGGTGCTGGGGAGAATGCTCAGTGTGAGGGCCTCTCCCACCCCTCTGCAGGCCTGGGACTGGAGGTCAGGGACTTGTCCTGAGCTCTGTGCATCTGTTCAGCCTCTCTGGTCCTTCCCTATAGGACACAGGGTCAGAGGAGCCTCATTTCTTCCTCTCCTTCTTCAGGGATATTTGCATTTAAGTGTTCCCGGGCCGAGGAAATCTTCAATCTCCTCCAGGATCTGATGCAGTGCAACAGCATCAATGTGATGGAAGAGCCGGTCATCATCACCCGCAACAGCCACCCGGCTGAGCTCGACCTCCCTCGGGCCCCCCAGCCTCCCAGTGGTGAGGAGACCCCCCCACCGCCTCAGCACCCCAGTGCACACGCACATGCATGCACAAACATAGCCCCAGGAAGCACCAGTCTTGGAGGCATGAGTCAGGCAGGCAGGCGAGGGGATGGCTGGGTGAGCCAGGCTTCCAGGACCGTCATCCATCATCCGACGACTCCTAGGGATGGATAAGTCCTGGCCTGGGCTAGTCAGGTGACTCAAGCGGAGGCTGGGGAGTCCAGGGCCTTGTATTGATGGATGGTCGGGGAACAGACAGGAAGACATAGGGTTTCCATGGAAACGGCAGTCTGGAGCTGTTTTGCTTCCTTCCTTCTGTCTACTGGATCATACCCATATACCTTTCCTGACGGCTTATGCAGGCATCTCTGCCCATGGCTGTCTGGAGAGGTTCCCACAATTTCTGCTTGTTCATTCACTGAATCACACTGAGCACCTGCTCTGTGTCTGGCACTCCATCGGCTGGCCCGTGGGGGACAGAAGAAATAGGAACACAGTCCTTGATTTCGAGGAGCTTCCCTGGAGCTCAGTGGCAGAGCTGGAATGAGGTGAAGGGTCGGTCCAGTGACGACAAGATGTGCCTTAAGTGTTTCAGATAAGGCTGTGATGGGGAAGTGGGGTTCAAGCTGAGCTGTGAGGGAAAGAAAGGGTAGGGTTTGGAGAACAGATACAAGGTGAAGATAATGGGGGACTGCCAGTTCAGCGGGGCTGACCCCCTGGGGGCCTTGGGAGTGTCTCCCCTCCACTTGGAGGAGTCCCAGGATGCCACACACACGGTTGCAGGTAGTTGCCAGGTGGTTTAAGGACCTTCTTGTCTCCTGTGTGCCCAGCTCTAGGCTACACCGTCTCCAGCTTCTCCAATGGCTTCCCTGGCTGCCCGGGAGAGGGTCTGCGATTCTCAGTGCCCCGGCGCCCCTCGACAAGCAGCCTGCGACACCCCTCGTTTGGGGAGGAGTCCACCCATGCCCTCATTGCCCCCGATGAGCAGGTGAGCAAGTGGCTGCCCGGCGTCTTCCTGTGGGTCTGGGTGGGGGTCGGGGGTCGGGAAATATGGCACCTCCTCCCAGTGAGGATCATGAGAGGGAAGAAAGTGGATAGAGTCCCTTCCTGTCCCAAGAAAGGGAGGCAGCTTCCCTGGAAGGCTAGGAGGACAAGGAAGAGGAGGAGACTGCAGCTCCTTTTCCCTGTGCTTCTCTTCTCTCATCCTGTCCCCTGTTCTCTCCTTCCTCTCTGCCCTCGGACCCTCCTGCCCTTGGACTCTTCCCCTCCAGTCCCACACCTACGTCAACACGCCAGCCAGTGAGGATGAGCACCGCAGGAGCCGGCACTGCCTGCAGCCCCTGCCTGAGGGCCGGGCGCCCCTTGCCCCGCAGGCCTGGGGCCCCGAACAGCGGGACCCGCAGGTGTTCCTACAGCCGGGCCGAGTGAAGTTCGTGTTGGGCCCCACCCCGGCTCGGCGGCACATGACCAAGTGCCAAGGCCTCTGCCCCAGCCTGCATCACCCGCTCCACCACGACAATAACAACGAGGGCCCTTCCGAGTGCCCAGCCCGGCCCAAGTGCACCTACGAGAACATCAGTGGGGGTCTGCGGCTGGGCGCAGGCTGGAGACTGAGCCCGGAGGAGCCAGGCTGGAATGGCCTCGCCCAGCGCCGGGCCGCGCTGCTGCACTACGAGAACCTGCCCTCCCTGCCCCCCGTGTGGGAGAGCCAGGCCCAGCAGCTGGGGGAGGAGGCCGGGGATGACGGAGACTCGAGGGACGGGCTTACACCCTCCTCCAACGGCTTCCCTGAAGGCGAGGAGGATGAGACCCCACTGCAGAAGCCCACCAGCACCCGGGCTGCCCTCCGCAGCCACAGCAGCTTTCCTGTGCCGCTGACCCGCCACCGAGGCTCCCCGAGGGTCTTCAACTTTGATTTCCGCCGGCCGGGCCCCGAGCCCCCCAGGCAGCTCAACTACATCCAGGTGGAGCTGAAGGGTTGGGGTGGAGACCGCCCCAAGGGGCCCCAGAACCCCTCAGCCCCCCAAGCCCCCGTGCCCACCACGCACCCTGCCCGCAGCTCAGACTCCTATGCTGTGATTGACCTCAAAAAGACCGTGGCCATGTCCAACCTGCAGAGGGCTCTGCCCCGCGATGATGGCACCGCCAGGAAAACCCGGCACAACAGCACCGACCTGCCTCTGTAGGGACGTCCCTCCACCCGCCTGGCAACCTCCGCCTCCCGCTCCTGTGCTCCGAACCCGCACGCCCGGGGTTGGGGTTGCTTCGCAGAAGGGCCTGCACTGGCCGGAGTCCCCAAAGGTATCAGCCACTGAGTCTCCCGGTCTCCTCTCCGAGTCGGGGACAGAAGAGGGTGACCAAGTGAGGAGGTAACTGCGACGTAAACTGTGAAGGGCCCCGTGATTGCATTTCGCACCCTCTTGTTATGTCATCTGTCTCGTCTGTCGTCTGTGTGTTTTTTTGGTTGAAATTTGGAAACATTTTGTACCTGTTGATTTTATTTATCAGTTTATTTTTCTATTTATTGTTTTAAATGTAATTTAACATATTTATTATTAATATAATTATTTTTAAATTCTGACTTGGTGGATGATGTCGAAGTCTTAGGGAGTCTTTCCTGGCATGGTGCTGAGGTGGGAGTCGGGGAGGCCTAACAGAGGTAAGGGTTTCACTCTGGGAGATTTGGGGTGATTGTGGTTTTTGTGACAAGTCATGACCATTTCTTTTTCTCCTCCAAGAAGCTGTGGCCCAGACTGAAAGTTGCCAGGGGTGGCTGCTCTGTCAAAGTAAAGTGACAGGACAGCTAGAGTCCTAGATGCAGAAAGGGGATCTGTAAGGAAAGCTACCCTGATGAGATAAAACCCTGACTCTCTGAGGTTGGCAATGTGTGGGGGAAATTGGGGGGCGGGGGTCGCTTCACCAGATTCACCTCTGGAATCCCTCACTGAGTCTCCCTTCTGCCACCAGGTGGGTCCCATTGGGTACTTAACTGCTCTCCTGTACCACCTTGGTCCACAGGTGGGCCCTGGGTCCTCTTTTGGCACCGTCAACATGGCAAGGTCAAGATTAGGACCTTTAAACAGGACTTTAATGAAAGCCCAGGAAGAGCAAAAAACAAAAGGGGAAAAACAGTGTAATATGTAAGTGAATAATCTGACTTACAAAGTGGGACTTCCCCGGAGAAGTACTCCCCGGGAATGGACTCTTTGGGGCCCCTCTGACCTACTGCAGGGGTGGTCCCCTGACAGAGCCACCACATCTGAACGCCTGCCTGGGAGCCCGGGGTCTGTACAGGGCTGCACACACCACCCACCCAGGGCTGTGGTTGCGGAAGCTCCCCTTCCCTGTCCAGAGGCTGCCTCTTTTCTCTTCCTCCTCCCACCAGCCTCCCTGCCTCAAGACTCCCTGTCTCGGGCTTCCCTGGTGCAGTGGTTGAGAGTCTGCCTGCCGATGCAGGGGACACGAGTTCATGCCCCAGTCCGGGAAGATCCCACATGCTGCGGAGCGGCTAGGCCCGTGAGCCATGGCCACTGGGCCTGTGCGTCCGGAGCCTGTGCTCTGCAAAGGGAGAGGCCACGACAGTGAGAGGCCCGCGTACCACACACACAAAAAAAAGACTCCCTGTCTCAAACCCCTGAACGGTTAATCTCCAGGAAATCTAGTGTCTGCGATGAGGCACTCAGGGCCCTGGTGAGGAGTAGGAGCAGGGTTTGTCCAAGATTTAGGGACAAGCCTTCTTGTCTCTGGTCACCGTTTGTACCCCAGCTCCCTGCCCTGTGGAGCGAGCAGACCTGTCCTCCACACCAAGGAAACAGGCGAGGGTGGGGCCCACCCAATTCCCTTCTCCTCCTGCTGTCTTAACCACTGCCTGGGCCTCAATTCTGGGAGCACCCTTTCCCCTGGGCAGGGATTAGACCAACCGGCTTCCAGACGCCCCTGACCTTGGGTGTCACTCTGTCCAGGAAATGGACAAAGAGGACTGGCTACAGAGGATGTGAGAGGCCTTTCACCTGGGGCCCAGTAGGGTCCAAGGGTACAGCTGGCACCGAACCCTTCTCTCCTTTATATGCTTTTTTTTTTTTTTTGCGGTACGCGGGCCTCTCACTGTTGTGGCCTCCGGACGCGCAGGCTCAGCGGTCATGGCTCACGGGCCCAGCCGCTCCGCGGCATGTGGGATCTTCCCAGACCAGGGCACGAACCCGTGTCCCCTGCATCGGCAGGCGGACTCCCAACCACTGCGCCACCAGGGAAGCCCTCTCCTTTATATGCTTTTGATCTCTGGACCAGAGGAATCACCTGCAGCAGGCTGGATTCATGAACTTTTCCCCACACTGTGGTAGGGCAGTACTGTCCCCTCTCTGCAGCTCACCCAGACAGGCAGCTCAATTCTGCTTTCTCCACGTCCTCCCACGCTACCCCTGCTCCTCCTTTTGGCCTCCACGGTCAGGAGCAATGGACTCTCCAAACAGGATGACCAAGGTGGGGGGCAGGCATGGTCGTGCCAGGACCAGGCCGAGGGCCCCTGGCTATGCTAGTGACTCATGGGTGTGCTCAGGACCCTCCTTATTCGTGGACCGTGTCATGGGGGAGTCAGGAGCTTGGCTTGAGTCAAGAGGCCGGGTTCTGCTGCTGACTTGGCTATTATCTCTGCTCTCTTAAGCATTTGGTCACCCCAAATAGGCCTCAGCTTTTGCCCCTGGAAAACACAGAGCTAATTGTGAGAAGTAGCCAATGAGATGATGAACGTGGCACCACTTTATAAAGCAGACCGACGTGGGCAAGCTGTCTTAACCCAGCTGCTCCCCCGGAAAAAAACCACTGGTCATCGCAACTCTTCAGCCCCTGAGACCGACCTCAGGCTCATCGCTGCGCCTTCGCTGAACAACTCAAGGAAAAGCAGTTCCGCCTCACTCTCAGGGGTCGCCAGGTCTTGGTCAGAGCCTGGCGGTTCCCCCAGAGCAAGCTGTAATCGCTTCAGTCTGCATATTTGTGGGGCATTGGGTGGGGGTCCAGGACATGTCCCAGGAATTGGCTTCCAGCCCAGTGTGGCCGCCAACCTTCCCCATCCCCTCCCCAGGGCACTGCCTCTGACCCACAAGGTCTACTCTAGGAATTTTCCTCTGGTGGAGCGGGTAGGGTATGAGCGGATGGCTTTCCTGGCGGGGAGGGGCGGGTGGGAGTGATGCCCAGGAGGGCGACCGAGGCTCCTGTGTCTGAGCCTGTCCTGCCAACATCAGGGCGTGGTGTGCGGACAGAATCTGTTTCCATCACCATCATCGTCCAGTGATCCCCACCAACATGGTGAATGTTTGCTGACTGCTCAGTTCTCTTAGTTAGAATCAGGCCCTCCCCACCCCCTGGGTGGCCCTCAGGAAAGGACAGGAGCCAGCATCCTGTCCAGGAGTGACATTTCAGGTCAGACCAGGAGGGGCCCTCCCGGAGCCCACCCCTGGGTAATAATAGCACTTTACAAGGGTATAAACATGGGCGGCTTTCCACAGGGCCTTATAGACCATTTATCTCTTTCGGCTGGCTGGGCTGGATTGTTATCACCACAGTGCAGAGGAGGAAGCAGGTCAAGAGGTGAAGTGACTTGCCTCAGGCCATGAAGTTAATTAGTGGCTTGAGCTGGGGCTGCCTGCCAGTCGTGTGTCTTTCCCAGGCACTTCTCCCAACCTGGCCTCAAGGGGCTTAGTTCCCTCAGGTGGGCTGCGGGGAGAGCATGTTGGGTGCTGCCCTGGACAGGAGTGGGCCAGGTGTCGGCAAGGGCCACATTCCCCAGTGTTCGCACTCAGGAATCTTTTTGAATTCCAAGCCAGGGCCTTGTCTGGTTGACAGCAAGGTGAACCTGATTTCCCCTAGGGTTGGCCCAATGCCCACCCACGGACCGTGCCCCTCTACCCTTTCGATGCCTTGGAATGGCTCCCATTTTGTAGGTGGGTGTGCCGGAGGGGGCCTGACCTCGCCCGCCCCCCGCTGCCTTCTCCTCCAGGCATCTCAGCCCCACAAGAGGCCCTGAGCTTTGGCGGGTTCTCTGACAATACTTTCAAGGGGAGTCATACAGGTGGAGGAGGGTTTATAATGAGGGACCCCCCCGAGACCCCAGAAAGGCCATGGGAGGCTGAGGCAGGGGTGAGAGGGGCTGTGTGGACCCCTCAGGGCTCTGTATCTACAGAATCACAGAGTCCAGGATGGAATCTTGTAGGTCAGCTAAGCTGGGATGCATACGGGGATCCCTTCAACAGGATTCCTGGAGATGCTTATCAGGTTTCTGCTCACACACTCCCCAGACAGGGAGCTCACAACCTCACAAGTACTCCTTCCACTTGGGTCTTATGATGTCCCTAAAACTGTCCCTCAGTGGGTCCTAATTCTGTTCATGGACCCACACACCGCTTAGTCTCTGCCAAGGGAGCTGAACTTTGAAACTTAGCATTACCACTTGCTAACAACTTGACCTCTTCATGCTTCAGTTTCTTCATCTGTGACACAGGGGTAATAACAGTTCCTCCGTCTTGAAATTGTGAGGATCAGGGAATTCCCTGGCGGTCCAGTGGTTAGGACTCCGTGCTTTCACTGCCAAGGGCGTGGGTTCAATCCCTGGTCAGGGAGCTAAGATCCCACAAGCCACACGTTGCGGCCAAAAAAAAAAAAAGAAGAATTGTGAGGATCAAATAAGAGAATGTCTTCCCAGCATGACCTGCGCTCTAGACCTTATGCTTCTGCCTGAGATAGCACTCACTTCACTGGTCCTTCTTGCTCTTGGGACCTTAGAGCTGGCATGCCACTAGGACTTACCACATAAACATCTGCAGCATTCCTCGCCCCCCAGCGGTTACCTGATGTTGGAGTTCTTGGTCTGTTAAATCAAAGTCTGAACCCTCCATTCATTCAGCTGACATTTCTTGTTGTTCGTCTGGGTCTGTCCTGGAATCTAGAGGCACCAGCCCTCGCGGTGAACCTGGAAGTGACGGGAAGACAGAAATGGGGCTGGGAGGGAGTTCTCTGTGGTTGGTGGGTCACAAGGACTCGCTGCGACATGTGGGGTTCTCAGCCTAGCTCTTCTGGAAGCTTCACTCTGCCTGCTAGTGGTTGCTAGGGAGCCTTGCTCACCAGGTGGACCCCTCTCTTGGCCTCTCTGGGGATGGACATTCCTGCCTCAGGGACCCTGTGGATGCCTGTGGACTGGGGCTGGGGAAGTCAGGCGAGTGGGAACATCACTCGTGCTCCAGCTGTGCGCTGTCATTATGCTCATTCTTAAGGGATTATTAATATAATGACCGAGCTAATGAGCATTGTGGGGGGCGGGGAGGAAGCACCTTAACCCCACCTGGTGCCTGCTAACTAACGGGGGTCTTTCCTCAGCTGTCTTTTCTCCTTCTGGTCAGCTCTTTTAGCTGGGGAGGCCTGGCCCCCTGGGGGTCCCGTCACCTCCCTCCACCTGCCCCTCCTTTAGCCTGGCACGGTTCCCCTCTGGGTGAGAAGATCCCAGAAAGAATGTGGCTGGGACAAGGCTTGGGGGTGAGGAGATGGGGGACTGGGGACCCTGGCTCTGGGGAAGAGGAATGTAAAAGCAATGAAACCTCTAATCTTGACTGTGTGCTGCCTGGGCTGGAGACAGCAGGGCAGCTGTGTCTGAGGAGGGCTTGCGGGGAGATGGGAGCAGCCATGGAAGGAAGGGTAGGGGACATCGGGCTGAGTGGGGGTGGGGAAGTTTCCAGGTGTTCTTTGAGGCACCTTGCCTCTCTGGTCCAGATGGACTGGTGCTGGCCAAGATCTTTCCTTTTGAGCTCCTTTCCTCTTGGGATGAAAAGGCCTGGGGAATCTATCAATGTATTGCTATATCAGGGTTGGGGTGGGGTACCCCATGCACGGTCATGCAAGTATAGTGGCCTTGATTTCCCAAGCCATCATTAGACATAGCGGGTCCAAGTTTCAAAATCTGGGTCATGGGCGCTGAGTCCTGACAAAGCCCCACCTCCCCAGATCTCTCTGTCTAGTTGGAGAAGCGAGGCTCACACAAGACAGGATTACAGACCACGTGCCTCTGCCATTTGAAATCTGTGTGACCTCAGACAGATCACTCAACCTCTCTGAACCTGTTTTCTCATTTATTAAGGGAAACTAATAACACCTACCTCCCAATGTTGTTGTGTGGTAAATAAGAAAATGCACATAAAGCGCTCAGTGGGCGCTTGACACAGAGCCCAAGTTTTGCTCTGCTATGGTTGTCATAGCAACAGCCAGTGATGTGGGGAAGCTGGCCAAAGGGGGACCATGAAGGGTGGGGAGGATTTGGGGAAGGGATTGGAAGTGTGGGCCCCAGCAATTAAGCTGGGGGCGTGGGGCTGGGAGGAGAGGAGCGGCTGGGGTGGGAGCTAGACGGTCAGGGAAGGAGGAGGCGGAGGTGACTGCACTTAACAGGCTTTGGAACAGCAGGCCGTGTGTCCACATGTGATTGGAGGGGGCAGCTGTGGGGCTCCGACCAGACCAGGTGTGGGCATTCACCTGTCCACTCACTCAACAGATATCTATTGAGTGCCTGTTATATGCCAGGCACGGAGGTGGGTGGGGACACGGCAGTCATAAGGACAAATAAGGCCCTGCCCTCATGAACTTACATTCTACTAAGGGTGAGACGATTAACCAGCTAATTAATTAAATGAACAAGTTAACTTCAGGGAAGCCATAACTTTGAAGAAACTGCAGAAGGGACAATGTGAGTGAGTGGAAGGAATGGGCCACATGTCAGAGAAGACCTCGCTGGGGAGGTGACAGTGGGGCAGAGGCCTGAAGAAGGCTGAGTGAACAGCTAAGGGAAGGAAGATCCAGACAAAGGGAACAGCAAGTACGAAGGCCCTGTGGGGCTCAGGAAAAGTGACAGGGTCCAAGGAAGCCGGTGCAGCTGGAGAGAGGTGACGGAGGGGGAAGGATCGGGGGGAGGATCTAGGACACGCAGGGTTCTATGGGCCAGGGGAGGTGACTGGACTAGCTATGGGAGGGCTGGGAGCAGAGACTGACTTGAGGTCTAATAGGATGGTTCTGGCTGCTGTGTGGAGGTGGGGGGAGGGGAGGCGTGTAGAAAGGGCCGAAGTGGGGAGACCTGTAAGGAGGCTACTGCTGTAATCTAGGGGAGAAATGACAGTGGCTGGGAGCCCATTGGTGGCAGTGGGAAAGGAGAGAAGAGGACAGATTTGGGATATATTTTGAGGTAGACCCAATGGGACAAGGGAAATGATAGGGGGCGAGGTGTGGGAAAGGAGGTCTCTGAGGTTTGAGACCTGCTCCTTATCCAGGCCCTACAGGGAGGAATGCCTTTTGCTGAATGGAAAAGGAATGTTGGGGGGAGGAGGGACAGATTTCAGTGGGAGGCCTGGGAGAATGCCCCTTGACACAGTGACCCATCCCTGGGGCCAGAGGCTAAAAAGTCGGGTCCTCAGACACCATGACTCAGAGATGAGGGCTCCACTGTGCACGCTCCTGGGGCCAGGCCAGGCCTTGCAGAGGCCCACCTGGCTGCTCCCGCACCTGTGATTCTGTGTCTTTTCTCTGCCGGACCTGCGACCAGGGGAGAGCTGGATGCTGAGCCCCCATCCCGCTCCCAGGACTTTGGGAGGTGAGGCTGCAACGATGCAGGTGGGAGGGGGCACTACTGTCCAGAGCAGGCCTGGGGGATCTTAGCACACAGAGGGTGGCCCATGTAGGCAGACAGAGCCCGGAGGACAAGCCACTAGAGGCTGGGGCCAGCACTGAGCAGCGGTGACACCTTATCCTACAAAGGGACAAAGGTGAGACCCTCAGAAATCCTCCTGGAGTCTCTGGATCACGGTCTCAGCTTCCTACAATCTGGGCCGGGTGTGGGGAGTATGCCTGGACTTGACAGAAAGCTGGGCCAAGGTCAGCCAGACCCCTCCAGACATGCTCAGAATCTGGAAAAGGGGATGTTCAGGCAGGAAAGCAATAGGGGTGGCTTTGGGGAGTGACCAGGCCTCTGGATCCTTCCTCTCCTCCATCCTTGCTGGGTGCGTGAGGAGGCCCTGAGGTTTGGGGTTTCCCTGTACAGTGGGCATGCGGAGCCAAGCCCTCCAGATGCCAGGATGTGGGGGAGAGTTGGGGTGGCTGCCGGTACCTGCCCGAGGTTGCCTGTCCCCAGCTCCCTGGCCTAAATCCCTGGCCTCCTCCTTGCCCCAGGTGTCCCACACAAGGAGCCCTGAGCAGAGGGAAAGGCCAGGCAGGCTCCACGCTGCCACTCACAGGCCCACCTCTCCAAAACCCAAACTAGATGGGCTGGGATCTGGGCTGGGGCCAGCTCTGGCTCCACAGTCCTGGGACCATAACCACGTCTATCTGAGGCCCACTTCGGGGCCGTGGGATGGGAGAGGTGATGGAGCTTCCTGGATCCATTATCAGTGTTTGGTTTGGGACTTTTGGAACAGACCCAGTTCCTGCTCCTTATCCAGGCCCTGCTGATTAGATTCTCTGGCCTTTGATTGCCTCAATCTGGGACGCAGGACTCCCCTTCCTGCTACCCAGTCCCCAAACCCCAGCACTCCCCACCCACGGAGACCTGGTCTGTGGCCAAGGCCAGCTCCATCCAAATAACCTCTCCCCATGGACTGCCTAGCACCCTGCTGCCCTCACCTGAACCCCGCAAGGTCTCAGGAGGACATGGGGCACAGGAGCACGGGTTGCTGGCCCCTTTGGACAGGTCTGGGGACTTAAAGGGGAGACTGGTCAAGAACAGCAGGGAGTCTCTGGAAGTTTCCAGCCCCTACTGTCAAGTGGGCCACTCTCTCTGGGGGAGAAATTGAGGGAGGCGGTGCAGATCCAAGGGGTGACCCCATGAACAGGGTAGTCAGGTCTGGCCTGAGGTTGACCGTCTTATGCTAAAGCCAGACCCCTGGTCCTCATTTCCGCCTTAGGAGATGCAGTCGCACGGAGGGGCTTTCCCTGGTCCAGACGCTGCAATGAGAGGAGGTCGTGGGCTTACCTCTCAGCAAGGGCTTAGAGGGGACATGGCCAGTTGGGAGGGGAAGTGGGGAGGAGGGCAGGGAGAAGGAGGGAGGCAAGAAGGAGGAGGGAAAAAGAGGAGAAGGGAGAACCATCTGGAGGAAGAGGGGGAAGGGGGGAAAGGAAGGGGAGGACAAGGGACAGGGTGGAGGAGGATCATGGGAGAGTTTCCTTGTTGCCCAGCTTAGAGGAAGGTGTGTCTGGGCACACGCGGAGACACACACAGCTGCCTCTGGGGGAGCCGGAGATCGTGCGCAGCCCGGGCCTGGATGTGAGCAGGGAGACGGGCAAGCGCGTCCCTGCATATGTATGTGTGTTTGTACGTGTACATCCCAGAAAATGTGAGCATGGGACCCTTTCAGCATCTTGCATCATGAGCCAGGATACACATGCATACACACAGACACACACACACAGACAGATACAGACACACACACACACAAGCACCGCATAGCCATGTTGTCTGAAAGGCATTCTGATTTACTCTATTCCAGTCAGTGGCATTTAAAAAAGAGTCCTTGGGCTTCCCTGGTGGCACAGTGGTTAAGTATCCACTTGCCAATGCAGGGGACACGGATTCGAGCCCTGGTCCGGGAAGATCCCACATGCCGTGGAACAACTAAGCCCGTGCGCCACAACTACTGAGCCTGCGCTCTAGAGCCCTCGAGCCACAACTACTGAGCCCATGTGACACAACTACTGAAGCCCTCACCTAGAGCCCAGGCTCCACAACAAGAGAAGCCACCACAATGAGAAGCCTGCGCACTGCAACGAAGAGTAGCCCCCGCTCACCGCAACTAGAGAAAGCCTGCATGCAGCAACGAAGACCCCACACAGCCAAAAATAAATAAATAAAAATAATAAATTTATTTAAAAAATAAAAATAAAAAAGAGCCCTCTTCAGGATTTACCAGGTTGACTTCACCATCAGCTAATGGGATGAGACCCTCTGTTTGAACTGCACTTTGCTGAGCGGGTCTGCACATGGATAGACTGGGCACAGGGAATGCTCGGTGATGACCTATGACACGTAGCGAGGCCTGGTGGCCCCTTGCCCTCCCTCAGATATCCCAAACGAGGACACTTGGGGCCCTCAGGGCCTCCTTGTACAAGGGCATCACACAGCAAGGGGTTCCCAAGCCCCACCCAGCTCGCTGACTCTAAGGGCCACCTTGCAGACTTTCCCCTGAAGCCTCGCCAGCCTCCATGCCCCCCAACCCATGCCCCCCAACAACTCAATACAGACCCTGCCCCAGCCCCCATGGGGCCCCCGCCTGCCCCAGAGGGCGAGATATAACCCCTTCCCTCAGGGAGCCCCCGTCTGAGGGGAGACGCGGCCCCGCTCTCGGGGAGCCCCAGTCTGGGGGGACATACTTAAAGAGTCAAGAAAATTGGACAGTCATGTATAAGAGTCCAAGTCAGGCCCTCAGGGAGCTGTTGGAGCCAAAAGGTGGGGTTTAGGTCACTGCAGGGACCAGATGGGGTGATGTGGAAGTGAGGAGACAGGGAAGGAGCGGGGTCCTGATCTCCATTCCTGTTCCTGACGCTCACGTACACACACTTCCAGCTCTGCGAGCCCTCCATGGACGCACTTCTCGCTGAGGCCACCGCTTCTGTGCCACACAGGACTCGCATTCTCTCAGAGTCCTGGGAGTACAGCCTCCTTCCTGATGAGGGAAGCTGCAGGGCCCTGGCCTCCTGAGGGCCACCCCCAGGGCATTCTCCTCCTGTGGCGGGGGAGATCCAGGGCTTGGCCATCACCAACCAGGGGTTTGGCCTAAGCCAGACGGAGCCGGACACCACTTTTGAAAGCATCCACTTTGATGGGATGAAGGGCCTGGCCGCCTCTTCCATCTCTGCAGTGGGGTTACCACAGGCACGGATGGCTTTTTCAAGCGGAGCCTGATTCTAGAGCCTGTGGTCAGCTTCTATCTTGCCAGGTGAGAGGACCCCTGCCGCCTGGAAGCTTCTTCTTCTCTCTGCAAATGGTACTGGACAGGGGCTTATGGAGACCTGGCCAGAAGCCTCACCCTGAGCCAGGGGCTGTGGAGGTACAGAGGGCTGACTCAGAGAGTAGGGTCCAGAAATGGGGGTCCAGTCAGCCCACAGCTGCCTCCTCCACAGTCTGCCTATGTCTCTGGTCTGCAGCTGACAAGATGACATCACCATGGCAGAAGTCACCTTTGGTGGCGAGAAGAGCCAGCTGTACACAGGTGACGTCTATTGGAGCCCTGTGGTTGCCCAAGTTACTGGCAGATCGTCTTCCACGGGTGGGGAGATTCAAATCCTATCCCCCCACTAAGGGAGGAGGCCTGGGGGGCTTCCTTTGGGAAAAATGTAGGGCTTCTCCCAGCCCAGGGCAGACCCAGGGACTGCTTTAAGGGAGAGCCTGCATGGAGGCTGGGGGAGGGATGACATGACCTCTGACCTCTAATGATTCCTACAGGTTATCCATAGGGTACTGGCCCACTGACTGGTGCTCCCAGGGCTGCCTGGTTGTCATGGACACAGGCAACTCCCTCATCATTGTCCCTGAGCAGGTCTGTGGTCAGCTGACGCAGCTCATTGGGGTCCCAGGGAACAGCCGAGGAGAGGGAGGCACCCCAACCCACTGTCATTGGGAAGTCAAAGGACACTCACCTGAGGCGCTCCTTCCAAATTCCCTGAGGGTGTGCATGTCATTCCCCTGCCAGCTGCTTCACGCCAGGTGCAGCGGGATCTCCCTGCCCTGCCCCCTCCCTGCCCCCTCTCCCTCAAAGCCTCCCCTAGCAACAGCCCTTGCTCGTATTTCTGCCCTACCGGCTTGGACTCCATCTTGGTGCCTTCACTGGGGCATTCATCTGGGGTGGGGACATATCTGCAGTTGTGGGGGAGAGGAAGGTTGGGAGGTTGAGGGACCAGGGAGGAAGGATTTGGGTGCAGGATGGACTTCCGGGCTGGGAGACCAGCCACCTCTGTCCCTGGAGCCCTGGGGGAGCAGATTCTGACCACCTGTCTCTGCATCCTTTACCATTTCTCCAGTTTGTCACCAACTACAGCAGTGGCCAGAGCCCACTCACCAGTCCCTTCACCATCAGTGGCATCCACTTTCTCTGCTGGGCCCTCAGCACCTCATCTCTACGACTCTCCCCGTCTCTCTCCGGCTTCTCCTTCATACCTGGGCGTGGAGGCGGGAAGCCAGTAGAGCTCTTGGGATGTCAGATTTGCATAAGACCTTAAGGATCATCTTACCAACTTCTTCCACAAGTGTAATACCAGGAACCACCATTTATCCAGAACTTTCTGAGATGCCGTATGTGGAGTGGTTGAGGTCCAGTCTGTCTGCATCGGGATCCTTGTTCTGCCACTTCTGAGCCTTGTGACCTTGGGCAAGTCACTGAGCTTCTCTGAGCCTCCATTTCCTCATCTGTAAAATAGGGACAATACAGTGTTTACCTTATGAGAAAGGTCCTGGTGAGATTAAACAGACTGGTAGAACTAGAGTGATTAGAAGAGGGCCAGGCACACGCTGAGCACCCTGTAAATGCTGGTGGCTCTTCCTGGTTCAGATGCTGAGCCGAGGCTCTGTGTGTATTTGCTCTTCAAATCCTCCTGATAATCCTGGAAGTGGGTACCACTATCACCCCAGCAGGTAATGATCAGCCCCTTCTTAAACCCGAGACTTGGCCCTTACCATGTGTGGGTGGTCCCCATTCCATTTGTCCAAGAATGGTGGTCACGGGGTCCTCTTTAGATTATTCAAACCTCCAAACGTGGTGGGCCAGGCCCTGCTTCTCTCCCAGCCTTCCACCCTGCTCCTAACTAACAAATATGCATGGAGCATCCTCTGGATCTCCTCTTCAGGGGACACAAAGGAGGGAGGAGACACCACCCTGCTCTCTGAACACTTGTGATTGTTTATGTGACAGATGACAGCTGAGAGTGGAAGACTGTGTGTATGTGTGCGCACACACATGCTCAATGCCATAGAGATGTGTTTTCCAAATCGCAGCTCACAGCGCATTAGAAATCAGTTCAGTTGATTGGAACCAGCACTTTAGAAACAAATAAAATAGGAAAATTGGTGTACTATGGACTAGAATTTTTATGGGGGGGTGAAGCTTTTGTTTTCATTATACATTGTATGTATGTGTATATAAGGTTATGATGTAAAATATATTTCTAACTGTGGGTTGTGGTTTTAAAAAAAGCCTGAAAGCCTCATCTCTGGTGGCTGGGTCTCTGCCCCCTTCAGGGGACCCCTCTCACTGCTATACTCCAGCCTCACTGGCCCCATCACTTCCTCTTTCCTACCTCAGGCCCTTTGCAGGTGCTATTTTGCCTGCCAGAAATGTTCTTTTCTCACTCTCTTCACCAGCCTAACTTGTATTCATCATGCAGAACACAGCAATGGGTCATATTATCTCCCTCCCTCAACTGATGAGAAACTGAAGCTCAGAGAGGTTAAGTGACTTGCCCAATGTCACAAAGCCAGGCAGAGGTGGGCTGGGATTTGAACCCAGGCTTCTCTGATTTCAGAGCTCAGGTTCCTTCCTTAACCCATGAGACTTGCCTACTGACAACTTCACTTCGTTTCCTCCGGGTCAGTGCAGCAACGGCCTCATGGGGTTTTAGCCCACATTCCTGCTTTCAGAGTGCAGCCAGCCCCCATGGCTCCCTGAAAACGTCTTCCTGAGGGTCTGCTACTCCATCTCTGACATGCGCAACGACAAGGTGGGCCTGGCTGCTGCTGTATAGACCGGCTCTGCCTTATCTTCCTGGTCAGAGGCACACCCTCTGGGTCTCACGGAAGTTGGGGGGCCCCTATTTTCACTCATTCTAGCCAAACTGTGCTCCTCAGGGCTGAGAGCTGGGAGACCCCAAATAAAGCAGCTGTAGGCTCTGGCTTTGGGGAACAAGGTGGGTGGCTGGGGAATTAAATAGGGGGGTGAGATTAGTTCGACTTTCATGCCCACTCAATACAGGTCAGTGGGTCCCAAATCTAGTCATTCAAATACCACCCTCATGATCTTTGCACTATCTGAGTGTGGCCCCCAGTTAGAATCTGCTGACTTGGGGGGGTGGGTCAGAGGCCTGGTCAGGTTTCCCTGCCAGCGCTCTGGCTTGTGCAAGGTGCCATTTCTGGAGATGTGGGACAGTAGTTTGGGAGGACGTTGAGCCGGCAGTGTGGACAGAGCCACAGACATGGAGCCCCCACTTTGGCAGGACGGCTGACCCTGTGCTCACAGCTGTCCTGCCTGTCAAATGGAGAGGGCCACCTCTGGGCAGTGCCTTGGTGGGCGGACAGGCTGGGAGTTCCTGGCTGGATTTCACATTTAGGAGACTGTCCTTCCCCATGGGGCCCAGGGCTGGGGAGGTGGAGGGAGAGGAGAAATCTAACACCTAGACTCTAGGGCTGGGGGCCCTGGGGTCCTCAGGTAACTGAGGCTCTGTCCTCCCCGCAGTGGCCAGCCTAGGAGACTAACTCCTCGGTGACAAGGATTTCAGGCTGTAATTCTGCTGCTTCCTGACATTCCTCGGTTAGGAGGATGTCACAAACTCCCCTAGTCCGTGAAATCATGGGTGTGATGTGTCCGATATGTATCTGTGTTAAAATATATGATAATAAATATGCAGCTATGTGGAAAAGACATGTTCGTTCTCGTTGCACCTGAAATCATCTCTGCTTTTCTACTCTTGTGGACAATGTTAGCCCGGGTGAAGGTGCACTGCCCACATCAGCCCAGAACTCCCTGAGCTGGGGCTGCCTCCCCACTTCATCTTTGGGGGGGGGGGGTCTCTGAGGACAGGTGTTCTGTCTCCTTGCTCCTTTTCCTTCTCTTCCTCCTCTTTTTTTTTTTTTTTTTCTTTCTGGCTGCGCTGTGAGGCTTGCGGGATCTTGGTTCCCCAACCAGGGATAGAACCCGAACCCTTGGCAGTGAAAGCACAAGGGTCCTAACCACTGGACGCCAGGGAATTACATTCCTTCTTTTTTTTTTTTTTTTTTTTGTGGTACGTGGGCCTCTCACTGTTGTGGCCTCTCCCGTTGTGGAGCACAGGCTCCAGACGCACAGGCTCAGCGGCCATGGCTCACGGGCCTAGCCGCTCCGCGGCATGTGGGATCTTCCCGGACCGGGGCATAAACCCGTGTCCCCTGCATCAGCAGGCGGACTCTCAACCACTGCGCCACCAGGGAAGCCCTACCTTCCTTCTTTTTAAAATGTGACTTTAGGGACTTCCCTGGTGGCGCAGTGGTTAAGAATCCACCTGCCAATGCAGGGGACACAGGTTCGATCCCTGGTCCGGGAAGATCCCACATGCTGCAGAGCAACTAAGCCTGTGTGCCACAACTACTGAGCCCACGTGCCACAACTACTGAAGCCCATGCCCCTAGATCCCGTGCTCCACAACAACAGAAGCCACCGTAATGAGAAGCCCACGCACCGCAACGAAGAGTAGCCTCCGCTCGCTGCAACTGGAGAAAGCCTGCGCGCAGCAACAAGACCCAACACAGCCAAAAACAAAGTAAAATAAATTAAAAATAAAAATTTTTTAACATAAGACTTTTAACTGATGTTTAATACACATACATACCGAAAGGTGCATGTATCATGAGTATCCAGTACTGACTTCTCACAGACCCACGTGACCGGAACACAGGTCAAGAAACAGAACATCATTGGTGCTAACCAGAGGTCCCTTTTCCTCTTCAGCCCCTTTCCCCAGCCCCCTGCCCACTTTAAAGAAAAAGATTCTGACTCAGCTGATAGTTATTGAGGGCTTGCTCTGTGCTAGCACTTTTATAACCATGGTTTTATTGGATTATTCTAGCAACCCTGAGGGGCAGATGATTATCCCTGTTTTACAGTCAGGGAAACTCAGGGTCGAAAGGGTAAGTGAATTATTGGGGTCAAATGGTCAACAAGTGGTGGAGATTGGTCTCCTAAAGTCAATTCCATATAACACATCAGCATCACATACTTAAATATATACAAAGAGAGGTGAATGAAGAGTTTGAAGTAGGGTCCATAGGTCATCAGCAATAAATCTGCATGGACATCTCTGATTGTTTGCCCAGAAACATCCCCTTACTTATTTTGGGGACTTCTCCTGTCTAAACTCTTCAGAAGGCTTCCTGAGGGAGCAGTCAAATTCTTACAGGGCTCTGCCTGCTGGCCACAGTTGGTTGGTCCAAGAGTGGGCATTGGACCCAAGATGGGCTAATCAGAGAGCTTTCTTGGGAATTTTGGTTTCATTCTTCCTCTGGAAATGTAAAACTCGGATGCTGGTCGTCAGTTATGTGGAGAAAGGCAGCCTACAGTGAGAGAGAGAGAGAGAGAGAGAGAGAGAAAAGTGAAGCAGGAATGAGAAGCAAAGGTCCTGATAGTGTTTGGATCCCAGATTTCAGTTGACCCCTGAGGCTCTGCCCCATCCTTCCTCTTCCTGCAGCTGGGTTGCAATATATGACTCGCCATCCATCCAATGCATGCCCCTTTCCACCTAAGGCAGACAAGCAAGCTGCTGTCTTTGAGCAAGGGTACATCAATCAATAGACCAGATAAAAGACAATCAGCCTGTCTATCCATTTATACACACAGGGATCAATTTCCAGCTGTTTGAGATACAGACAGATAAAATGGACTCCACTATTGAATGGGGATAAGGTAATCTACCTAGTGGGGTTGCTGTGAGTTTGCCTGATTAAACAAATGTAAAGTACCCTGCTTGGCACAACGTCGATGATGGGATATTTTGGTAGGGGAGGAAGAGTCCATTTCAAAACTTTGAACCTAGCTCTTCCTTACAGCAGAGTTCTAATTAATTAATGTAGAAGGGATGATGGACATAGAAAAGCACCACTAGGCAAGCACCACCATAATGACTCTTGCAAGCAAGGACCACTAATAGATGTTAAAATTGGTGGGCAGAAGAATGATGAAAAGCAGGAGACTGGCATAGTCTCAAAGTGTCTCCCCAGAAGATACTTATTAATTATCAAGGGAAAGATAATTCCTGTACAGTAGAGAAATGTGGTAGACCTCACCTTAACTAAGTAATTAAGGTTAAATCACCAGCAATGAGACCCATCCATATCAGATACCTCCTGATATCATGCACTGAGAAGGATATATCACCTCTGTGGTTTCTGCTCCAAAATGCATGCCATGAATCTCATCATGAGAAAACATCAGAATGACCTAAACTGAGGGACATTCTACAAAATAACTGCTCAGCACTTTTTAGAAGTAGCGAGGTCATAAAAGACACACACACACACAAAAAAAACCCAAGGAACTGTCACAGATTGGACAAGACTAAGACATGAAAATTAATGTGATGTGGGGACCTAGATTGGATCCTGAATCAGAAAAAGGACATTAGTGAGAAAACCGGTGAAATTCAAATAAGGTCTATAAATTGGTTAATAGTATCAGATCAGGGTTAATTTCCTGGGTTTGATCATTGTACTATGGTTATGATGTAAGATGTTAACATTTGGGAATTCTGGATGAAAGGTGTACAGGCACTCTCTGTACTATGTAACTTTTCTGTAATTAAAAAATTATATCAGGGGCTTCCCTGGTGGCGCAGTGGTTGAGAGTCCGTCTGCCGATGCATGGGGTCACGGGTTCGTGCCCTGGTCTGGGAAGATCCCACATGCCGCGGAGCGGCTGGGCCCGTGAGCCATGGCCGCTGAGCCTGCGCGTCCGGAGCCTGTGCTCCGCAACGGGAGAGGCCACAACAGTGAGAGGCCCGCATACCGCAGAAAAAAAAAAAAAAAAAAAAAAAAGAGCGCTGTGGAGGACCCCAACTGCAGGGGCCTTACATGGCAGCTTTAAACTAGGGGGTCGGAGGATAAGCCAGAGGTGGAGGTCCAAGTCAGAAGAATCCAGCTTACACTGGGCCCTCTGCTTATTAAAAAAAAAGAAAAGAAAAAGAAAAAAAAGCATAAATCCTTGAACTTGAAAAAAAATCTTCCATTCCAGTTTGCCCCCAATAAATTTGATTAAACCAATATAATGGTGTAAGTATAAAACACACAAAATTTAAGGAAAAAACTAAAAGACCAAGATAATAGCCGAAGTTGTAACTAAAATTCATGTAGACAGCTGCCTGACAGACTTAAGGTTTATAAAGTACCTGTCCTGGGATCTGAGGTGAGGTCTCTTAGCTCTGCAAACTTAATTCAGGGGTTAGAATACACAGTGAAACTCAGATCCCTGGTCCAATTTCACACCCACTGCAAGAGACCCCACTTCCAGGATTCCTCAGAATGTGCTCCTTTAGCCTCTGTTTGAATGATTCTGATAACGAGGAGCTCACTAATCTCTTCCTTTGGTTGATGTTTATTTTGCGCCCAATTACTATTGATAGAAATGAGAAATTAGAATCAACCCAAATGAACAGGGCTAAGTAATGCTGCTACCAAGATGATAGAGCACTGTACAGCCACCAAGAGTGATAAGAATGTGGCTTATCTCAATTCTTGGAAGTGTGTATATAGTAATCTTTAGTAACAAGAACAGAAGTAGTATTTACACACTGATTACAGCTACGTTAAAATCTCAGTGTGTACATCAGGAGCTAGAATATAATTTTGTAATTTAGAATGGTGCAAATAATCATAGTTTCATGTCATTTTGATTTTTTAAAAAGTAGTATATGTACAGAATTTAAATGAAATTTAGTATCCAGAATTTTTTTTAAAATCCTCCATTAAAGGACTCAGGGATTGTCATTTCAAAATTGAGAATGGGTGTATGAACACTAGATTGGGAAGGATCCTGAGGCCATGTCTCAGCACCATGAAAGAGAGTGATCTGTTTGATTAGCGATGTCTGCCATGGGTGGAGGATTAGCAGTGGCAGTGTGCATGCTAGTAGCTGCCATCTCTTCTTGAGACACTCCCAGCAACCAGTGTCACTTTTGTAGTCACTCTGAAAGATGAATGAGCTGTTTAAGGAGCCAGGTGAGGGAAAAGACCTTTTCTTTTAGTTACAAGTGATAGGATTTGGGGCAAGTCACTGGGATATAAGACAGTATGAAATAAATACCATAAGGGGAGGAAAAGCAAAGTCCTCCACAATAGGAGCCAGTTTGAGAGTAGGTGAGCACAGTAGGGAAGGCTTTATGGCCTTTGTACTGGGTCTTGAAGGATGAGGAGATTTTGCAGGTGGAGATGCTGGGAAGGGTATTGCAGATGGAGACCACAGCATGGATAAAGTCACGGTGTTTGGAAAACAACAGGTCTCCTGGGAGAAAGCAAGGAGATTGCTATGGCTGGAGCACAGAGCATGTGTAGGTTAGCAGTGGAAGATGAGTGTGGAAATGCAGGAAGGGGCCAGCCTGAATGTGTCCTCAAGGCCAGGGTGATGAGTTTGGATTTTATTTAATTAGCCACAGGGAGCCTTTGATGAGTTTTGAGGCAGGTGGTGCTTAGAGGTAGAGGAGACCAGAGGGTGATGAGATAATGCCTCTTTCCTGGGAAACCATCACTATGAGAGGACGCCAGGCCCTGGATTTTGACACGATCCCTTTAGAGTGTGGGGTGGAAATCAGAGCACTGGGATAATGGGGTGTGGGAGATATAACCAAGACCTATTGAGAACAGTCTCATGGGCTCCATCTAGTGTTCAGGATTTCCTGAGCTCTGGGCCAAGCCCAGGGAGGTGGAAGCGACAATCTCTGCCTTCAAGGAGTTTCTAGTCTATGGAGTGAGGAAACGTACACCAGGAGACAACTGGAGACCAATCCTAGACAGTGTGTGATCCGACACTAAGGGGAGGGCACCAGCTGGGTGTGCAGTGTTTAGGGGTAGAAGATGAACTTGGTGGATAGCCAGTGGGTCAGGCTTACTGGGGCTCCTGTCCTTGGTGGGAGGTAGCCCTGGATGACTTCTAAAGTGTCCTCAGACTCTGTACATCCCTGGCTCTAGGAGGAGAGGTCCTGAAGGATGGGCAGAACTTGGACGTGTAGAAGGAAGAGAAATGGGCTTTCCAGGAAGGGGGGGCTGGGTGGTGGCAGGGCAGCCAGGGCAGACAAGGACTTAGGATGTATGGGGACACCCAGGGGACTGACTGAGCTGTCAGGTCAGGTTGGGTAGGTGGAGCAGTAAAGCCCCAGGGCCTGGCTGCCAAGCAGGGTACCCTGGCTCGATGCAGTAGGCCAGGGATACTCAGAAGGGATGTGGTGTGACTGGGGTTTGGGGACAGTTAGCCCACAGCCATCAGACTCCTTGGGTCCCGCCAGATAAGGAAAGGGTCCCTGGAGGGCCATGTTGTGGAGTCTTGTTGGCCTCACAAGACTTAGGGGACCCCATGGATTCTGCTATATTCACAGGATGTGGCAAGATTCCAAGAATCCTATGACTTTCTTTTGCCTGATCTTCCAAACCTGCGGATTCCCCTACCCCAGGGAAAGCACTCCCTCCTTACCTTGCCTTCCACTCCAGTGTCCCTGGAGACTGCAGGGAGGAACGGGAGATGATTTGGCCTTGAGACACGACCAGGCAGGTACCTCCCTCTCTGTGCCAGGCCCTGGTGGACCTCTAGTGCCCTCTCTCCCCTCCTCCATCCAGGGCCAGGGGAGACTCCAGGGCTCTGGCCGGGCAGTGGGTGGAGGTGGCCAGAGTGGAAAGTCCCCACGGGCTGGATTATATCGGTGTTTGGCAGGCCTGGTGTTGGCCTTCTGCCTGGGGCTCAAGAGCTTGACAAATCTGTTTGGAGCCCTGAGTGAGGGGTGAGGTGGCAGAGAGGGTACTGGCGTGGGGACTTTTTCCACTCACCCCAGAATGGAGAATTCTCCAGTGCCAGGTCGGCGGGCACTGGGCCAGCTCCAGGTCACCTCAGGCAATGAGAAGCTTTTAGCTGGGAAGCAGGCAGGACCCAGAGGTGAGGGACAGAGGACACGGCAGATCAGGCTCGGGAGCAGGAACGAGGACAGACGAGAGCTGGGGGAGAGGGTAATGGAGGACACAGGTGTTTTAGGAGAGCAAAAGACATGGGCAGGGACTTCCCTGGTGATCCAGTGGTTAAGACTCAGTGTTCCTAATGCAGGGGGCATGCGGTTTTTTTGTTGTTCTTTTGTTTTGTTTGCTTGCGGTACGCGGGCCCCTCACTGTTGTGGCCTCTCCCGTTGCGGAGCACAGGCTCCGGACGCGCAGGCTCAGCGGCCACGGCTCACGGGCCCAGCCGCTCCGCGGCATGTGGGATCCTCCCGGACCGGGGCACGAACCCGTGTCCCCTTCATCGGCAGGCGGACTCTCAACCACTGCGCCACCAGGGAAGCCTGGGGGCATGTGTTTGATCCCTGGTTGGGGGACTAAGATCCTTCATGCCGCACAGTGAGGCAAAAAAAAAAAAAAAAAAAAAAAAGACATGGGCAGAGTCTCAATGGAACAGAAGAAGAGAGACAACGAAGAACAGAAGCAGGGGCCGGCACATCCCCTCCTCCCATGCCCCTGCCCAGGCCTCCTGTTGCTGCAGATCAGTGCCAGTGGCACAACCAGAAGCCAGTGCGGCTAACTCTGTGGGTGTATCCTGAGTGCCTGCTGAACTATGATGAGAATTTCTCCAAATGTCCTATTTGACCAGGAGAACCTCCAAAGCTGCCCCCAATAGCTCTGACTTCAGCCACTGGCAACCCAGCCCCACCACCTGCATCTGTGCTAACAATACCGTCAACATCACCACTGTCAGCATCACGCTCACCGCTACCATTATCATTACCATCATCCTAGCTACTGACCCCATCAACCCCCAGACACTCCTAACTGCATCCGCCAAGGGGTTGGGGGTGCTGGAACCAGGACTTAAGTCAGAATCTTTGAGTGCATCACCTATAGACCAGCGATTCTCAACAATTGTGCTCCCGAAAGGGACATGTGGCAATGCCTGCAGACACTGTTGGTTGTCACAACTGGGGGACTGTTGCTGGCATCTAGCGGGTAGAGGCCAGGGATGCTGCTAAACATCCTACAATGCCTAGGACAGTGTCCACAACAAAGAGTTTTTTGTTTGAAAGTGTCGGAAGTGCTGAAGATGAAAAACCTGCCTACGGCCTTCACTCTGCCCTCCTCTGGCCCTCACCCTAAAAGGCTTATTTCACACCTCTGGTTCCTGCACAAGAAGTCATACTTGCCACTCCATCTTACGGCCACTTTGATTTCTTATCGCTCGCACCTCCTGGCCTCCACTGCTTGTACTGAAAAGTCAATAAGATGAAAAGTCATTTGCAGCCACCCTCACAAGGGAAAACACACAGAAACAACTGATACCTGGAGCCCAGGGTATGCCTGGGATTGAGGTCATGCTGGTGCAGGGCAGGGAGGCAGGGGCTGGGCTGGGTCCTCAGGGTATAAAGGAGGAAGGAGTGTTCAGGCCTTCACTCCACTCTGAGGCCACAACTCTGAGCTGCTTCTCTGCTGTGGCCAGCTGGGAATCGGCATCATGAAGTGGATGGTGGTGGCCTTGATCTGCCTCCAGACCTTGGAGGCGGCCGTGATCAAGTGAGTCTGGGGCCTGGCTGCTGGGGCAGGAGCCTGGGCAGCCTTTTTTTTTTTTTTAATGAACTACCATGGACTGGATGGCTTATAAATAACAGAAATTTATTTCTCAAAGTTCTAGAGGCTAGGAAGTCCAAGATCAAGGTGACTGTAGATTTGGTGTCTGGCGAGAATCTGCTTCCTAGTTCATATACCCCCATCTTTTTGCTATCCTCACATGTTGGAAGGGACAAGGAAGCTCTCTGGATGATCTGCCTCTGCTCTGGGACTTCTGGACAGGGAAGGCTCCCTGAATCGGTGTTAAGACAGGACTCAGCGGTGGGAGGAGATATGGCCTCTGCTTTCAGGGAACTTCCAGTCAAAGGGAGAAGCACCATCCCTTCCCCAACTGATGAGAAAAGATGGATAGGAAACAGGGAGAATAGGGGTGACTACCACCCAAGCAGATGCTGAACGGCCGGTACAATTATTTCTAGATAGGGAGACGTTTGCTAGTATTTCCCTTAAGGCCCCCAATTTATTTGGCAGATGCCAAAATCATCTAAGCAGAAACACCAGTCATGTAATCTCTACACGCTGAGGTGTCAGGGGATAGGGAACGAGGCGGCACAGCTCACAGGACATCAGGAGGACTCCCGGCCTGCCACACTGCCTGCTATTCTACCACTAAAGGGTGATTTTTTGGCGAAGAGATGGCTCCTCTCAGAAACTTCTTTGAATATGCAAATTCTGTAATTGTGATGGGGTGGAGCAAACATCAGCCTTCATAGCTCAAGGTGAATGGGTTTAGCAGAGAATTTCTGGACAACGAAGGGTCTTGGGGGAATGGGGAAGAGATGGGGAAAGAAGTGAAAGCAGCAGGAATTCTGGAACCTGGAACCAGGCCTGGCTGGACCCGCAGAGACCCCTAGGCAATGGCAGCAAGCAGGTCTGGGAGGACATGGGCAGAAACCCATAATTCAGTACATGCAGTTCCAGAGCTGACGTGGGCTCCGGACCACCCAGGCCAACCTCCCCACTGTCCCTGAATCCTGAGAGAAGCATGACTGATCTAGGCCAGACAAGTAGCTGCAGGGGCAAAACTAGGACCCTGTCTTCTGAGTCCCCAGGCTAGTGTTCTTCCCCTGGGCCTGTGCTCTGTCACGGCCAGCCGGCACCAGGTGCCTGACAGCCACTGTACCAGAGGACTCTCTTTGGGGTGAACTTTGCCATCTATGAAACTTTTATTTTATTTTATTGGCCACATTGCGCAGCATGTGGGATCTTAGTTCCCTGACCAGGGATTGAACCTGCTCCCACTGCAGTGGAAGTACACAGTGTTAACCACTGGACGCCAGGGAAGTCCCTCTGAAACCTTTTTTAAACATGCACAAATTGGGAATTCCCTGGCGGTCCAGGGGTTAAGGACTCTGCGCTTTCACTGCTGAGGGCGCGGGTTCAATCCCTGGTCAGGGAACTAAAATCCCGCAAGCCACGGGGCACAGCCAAAAAAAAAACAAAAACAAAACAAAACAGAACAAAAATGTACAAATCCTACAAAGGGTAATGTCTGAAGTTCCTCTCCCCTGCCTGGGAAAGTGTTTGTGGGATATCTGAGAGTGGAGGACCAGGGTGGGATGAGGACCCATGTGATGGGGTGGGGGCATGCATGGATGAAGGCAGTTGTTTTCTGAATCTCAGAGCAAGTCCTGAGAAGAGTTTTGAAAGAAAGAGAAAGAGAGGGGAAGAAAATGAGAGGCAGAGGGAGAAAGAGCCAGAGAGAACCCGAGATTGAGACCGAGATGGAGAAAGAGGGAGACACACAGACACGTACAAGCCGCAGACACCGGGGGACAGAGCGGCGGGGAGCCGGAGGCAAACAGAGATGCAGAGAGAGAGAGACTGGGATATTAGAGCCTCTGTAGGAAAGAGGGAGGTCCTGTCCTGACCCCAGCCCTTCTGCAGAGTCCCCGTGAAGAAATTCAAGTCCATCCGTGAGACCATGAAAGAGAAGGGGATACTGGAGGACTTCCTGAGGACCCACAAGTACGACCCCGCCCAGAAGTACCGCTTTAATGACTTCAGCGTGACCTCCGAGCCCATGGACTACATGGACGTGAGTCCTGACCCTCCCCGGGGCTCCCCATCTCCCTGCTGCCAAAGATCAGGTCTGGGCTGTGAGCTGCGCCCTTCCTCTCTGCACCCTCCCACCCGGCCCCCGGGGCCTGCCCCCATCTCTCAAACCTGCCAGCCCGGAGACTTCATTGGCGGGCGGAGCACTCGGGGCCCCTGCTGACCCGGCAGCTGAGTCCACAGAGACCTTTGCAGCTGCCCCGGGCAGGCTCGGACCAAAGGTCTGTGGGTTCTGGGCAAGCATGGAGGGCAGGCTCAGGCCCCTGCTTCTGGTGCGGGCTGTGGGGCCGGTCACTCTGTCACTCTATCCGTGGAGGAGGCTGGGCCTGATGGTGCCTGGATCCCGCCAGAGCTAACAGCCTGCCCATGTCGCCCCTCTCCCGCCCAGGCTGCCTACTTTGGTGAGATCAGCATCGGGACCCCACCACAGAACTTCCTGGTCCTTTTTGATACTGGCTCCTCCAACCTGTGGGTACCCTCTGTCTACTGCCAGAGCCAGGCCTGCAGTGAGTGCTAGGTTGGGCAGGGGAGGGCGGCTGGCAGGGCAGGGCACTGACACCCTCTGGGGAAGGGCCGCACTTCATAAAGATTGCTGGGGAGAGCTGCAGTCCTGGAAGGGACCAGGGACTTGTCCAGGGTCACGTGGCACATGCCCAAGCCAGAGGGAGGAAGTTGGCCATGGAGCTGGGTGGCCCCTCTGCTTTCCCTGCTAACCAATACATATCCCTTCACCTACCCCAGCCCAGCCCAGCCCACTCCACTCCGTTCTGTTTGCTCTGGGCAATGCCATTCCATCCCACTCCACTCTACAACACTCTTTCTATGCTACTCCACCCCATGATTTACTAAGTTCTTACTGAGTATCTCAAGGGACACGGGAGAAGGATATAGATGTGGTCCTCTCAGTTGTATTTGGAGACAGGAGATGTTCACTTCCTAGGGCTGCCTTGGTCCCTGCTAAAGCCTAGGGGTTTGGGTCTTGACACCTCTAGTCCAGAAGGTCCCTCATTGGCTCCATCCTAGGCTATCTCAGGATCCTGGTGTGGCCAGCTTCTCCTCGGGGTGAGGTGAGGGTCAGGGAATGCACAGATGCCCTGGAGGTTCATTCACTCCTTCATCCGATGAGTAATTTCTCAGCACTCGCCATGTGTCAGGAGATCTGCTGGGGGTCAGGGAGATGAATAGATTCTATATAACCTGCCCATAAGGAGGTCACCATCCTAGGGCATCTCAAGATTCTGTAGGTCAGAGGGGGCTTTGGAGTCAAGGCTGGCCAGTTCTTGTGGGTCTTCCAATGCCAGGAATGTCAGCTGGCCACCACCTGACTCAGTGGCCGGTGGAGGGTGGGGCATGGGGGGAGTGCTGAGTCCCCAGGATGTAAGCCCAGGCTGGGAGACACGTGGGCAGCCCGGCAGGCCTGAGAGTGGGCCAGCCTGACTTCCCGAATTTTCCTTCCCTTGCAGCCAGTCACACCCGCTACAACCCCAGCCTGTCCTCCACCTACTCCACCAATGGGCAGACCTTCTCCCTGCAGTATGGCAGTGGCAGCCTCACCGGCTTCTTCGGCTATGACACTCTGACAGTGAGTGATGTTGCCGGCTGCCCCTGTCCCCACACCCAGATGTGGGGAAGGTAGTCCGGGGCTGTGAGCTGGATTCTAACCTCAAAATTCTCACAGTCTGATGGGGAGACTTAGATGGAGGCCCTGAAAAATATGGGAAACACCTAGTGCTCTACCGTACAGGCCAGAAAATCAGTACAATAAAGGCTCATCCAGGGACTTCCCTGGTGGTCCAGTGGTTAAGACTCCACGCTTCCACTGTAGGGGGCACGGGTTTGATCCCTGGTTGGGGAACTAAGATTCCGCATGCCACAAGGCGCAGCCAAAAAAAAAAAAAAAAGAAAAGCTCATCCATTCACTCATTGAACCCTCACTGTGGGCCATGATGTGCCAGGCACCGAGGGCACCACAATAGTTGGGATGACCTGGTCCTTAAGGAACTTAAAGCCTCGGGAAGAAGAAGGTTGGGGTGGGGAATGCTGCAGTAGTCGGGGATGGCTTCTTGGAAGAGAAAGTGGCTTTTGCAAACCTGTCAAGAAGAGAAGCAGCAGAAGCAAAGGAGGGATGAAGAACAGACCCTTGAGGGGTCTGAGGAGGGGGAGCCTGGGGGAGGTGGGTGGAGATACACTTGTCATCTCCCATCCTCTGTTTCCCCTCCAGGTCCAGGGCATCAAGGTCCCCAACCAGGAGTTCGGCCTGAGTCAGAACGAGCCGGGTTCCAATTTCCTCTATGCGAAGTTCGATGGCATCATGGGCCTGGCCTACCCTTCCCTGTCCATGGACGGGGCCACCACCGCCCTGCAGGGCATGCTGCAGGAGGGTGCCCTCACCAGCCCAGTCTTCAGCTTCTACCTCGGCAGGTAAGGAACCACCTGGCGGTCCCCAGCTCCCAGCCCATTCCCCCCCGGGGCCCTGGACGGCTGAGGTTCAACACTTTGGGATTTGAAGGCCTCCCAGCAGGAATATGTGGCAGGGCCTTTCCTCCTGGGCTTCTGACTCTTCCTCCTCCCCTCCCCAACCCCCGCATCTGTCCCTGCCCACTCGGCCTCTTCTTTGTATTTCTCGGCCACGACAGTATCTCTCCTTCCTCCAGCTGAACCCTTCTTTGAGCATTGCTACTGCTTCTCCATACCTCTTGGGTTTACCTCCTGCCCAGAGCCCCAGTTAGCTCATTTCCTTCTGACCAAATGTTTTCTACCTGGACACCTCTTTTGTGTAGCAATCTATTGCTTCATCTCCTTTGATCTATTGTTCTAGCAGGTCCTGGAGTCTTCTGGTCTAGGTCCACCATGAACTCCTAGCAAGCTGTTATTCTTACCACACACACGAGCCAACTCAGTGATTTATGTGGATGGGCCCCGGTGCCAGGCGGTAGGAGGGGTGGGGGTGGGGGCGTCGCGTGTGGCCTGGGGTGGACTTTCTTTCCTCTCCAGAATTAGACAACTACTTTCTAGACATAGTCAATATCTACTCTCTGGGTCTTAGTCATTTGAATCTTTCAACCACATTATCCTGTTACGTCCGTTGCTGGCCTCTGAGTTTAGCCTGTAGGAGCTCTGCCCAGTTCCACACTCAGGTTCGTCTTCTGTCTAACAGGGGAGGCCCTGCCCTCCCCTCCACCTGGGCCCTGCCTCCCTCCGATCCCAGCAGAAAAATAACAAGCTGGGCCCGGGTCAGGCTCCCGTGGACACGCTCCACCAGCAGCACAAAGTGAAAGGGAATGGAGAACGTGGTGTGTGGCAGGGTGGGGGGACAGACAACCAGAGGCTTCCCCAGAGGCAGCGCTTGGTGGAGCAGCAGCACCTGGGAGCCTGAGGCACTGGGAAGTCTGAGCTCCAGTCGGGGCGGGGGGTGGACACAACCTCTTCCCTCAGGGATCCCCAGTCTGGGGGAGACACAGCCGTTCCTCAGGGAGCCCCATTCCGAGGGGAGACACGGCCCCGTCCTCAGGGAGCCCCGGTCTGAGGGGAGACACAGCCGTTCCTCAGGGAGCCCCAGTCTGGAGCCAGGGCAGGACCTCTGTTTTCCTGCCTTTTCCACAGCCACTCCCTGACTCACTTTTGCTCTATGTCCTGCAGCCAGCAGGGCTCTCAGGACGGGGGAGCACTCATCTTCGGGGGTGTGGACAGCAGCCTGTACACGGGGCAGATCAACTGGTCCCCCGTCACCCGGGAGCTGTACTGGCAGATTGGCGTTGAGGAGTGAGTCTGTGGTGGGCCCTGGGGGCGTGGGCACTTCCTCGGAGCAGGCTCTGAGGCACTTCATGTCACACACACACATCCGGGTACTGCCGGGTGGCGGGGGGACAGAGGACCCTCAGCTGGGGTTTCAAGGCCCAGGTTGGCCTGGAGAAGGAGGGTGGGGTGGGGACAGCATAGGAAGGGGCAGGACTGGGAATCCCAGACATTTTGGATCCTGTAGTCCAACCCTAGGGGCTTAGACATTAGAAAACTGGGGTGTGTGAGGGGGAGGGACTAATTTACTCGAAGTACTTACAATGAATCAGTAACCCTGGCCTTCAGTGTTTCTAGAACCATCCTTGGAACTCTTTAGAAAGAGATTCCAAGGCCATTTAGGTGGCCTTTCACAGACTTTGGTATGAGGCAGGAGGATGGCTGGATTGACCTCTGCAGAGTCCTTATCTTCCTGAGGTGCACCTTGATTCTGTGGTTGCAGCTCATCCCCTAGCTGCCCTGAGCTGGGAGGTGCTGAGGCCGCCCATCTCCTCACCGTTCAGGTTCCTCATTGGTGACCAGGCCACAGGCTGGTGCTCCAAGGGCTGCCAGGCCATCGTGGACACTGGCACGTCTCTGCTCACCGTGCCCCAGCAGTTCATGAGCTCCCTTCTGCAGGCCACAGGGGCTGAGGAAGACCAGAATGGACAGGTGCGTGTGGCGGAGGTGTGCCCCTTCCCCGGGGGAGGCCAGCCAGGGCGCATTTATGGTTTTTCCTGGGAGCACAGGAATAGCCTGATTCTTGGCCTCTGTGCTTCTCGCCGCCCCCAGGCACTGGAGGGGGAGGGCTCAGGATGACTGGGGCTGGGAGCTGGCTGGGGGCCCGAAGGCTGATCCAGGGTAGCCAGATGCTTGTGCTAAAAGGGTGTGGGGAAGTCACTACTAGGCAGAATTTCCTCTGAGCTTCAGCCCCTTAGCGGAAACAGGTTACACACCTGCCGGGCTTTGCAGTAAGAGGGAAATAACTAGACTGTGCTGCCAAGCCCATGAGTGACAAGGGACAACCCTTCAGTCCGCAGCTCCTTCACCTCCACAGGGCCATGCTCTCTGCCCCGTGCCCCCTCCTGAGCCCACCAAAGGGTTTGCCTAATTAATGCATTCCCACTAACTTTGGTGGACTGATGGGCCATGCTTTCTACAGACCTGCGTGTTTTAAAAGGACACTTGCAGAGAAGCGGGTGTGGATTTAATCTCTCTCATGGGGGAAATTCAAGCAAGAGTCATGTTTGGGGTGAGAAAGATGCTCAGGTCCCCCCAGATCCTACCCTCTGCACGTGAGTCCTCATGTGTAACACGAGCAGGATTGATGTTGCAGCCTCCAGTCCCAATGCAGGCTTGGGGCTCAGGCCCGGGTCCTGAGGGGCTGAGGGGCTGAGGTGATGGGGTTGGCAGGTACTCTCAGGGGGGAGATGAGGCATCCCGGGCCCTGTTCCTCTCTGCAGCTTGTCGTGGACTGTAACAACATCCAGAGCCTGCCCACCCTCACGTTCATCATCAATGGTGTGCAGTTCCCTCTGTCACCCGCTTCCTACACCCTCAATGTAAGTCCTGGCCCCTGCAGGCTGAGAGAGTGGGGACACGATCGGGAGGGTGGGGGATGGGGGATGGGGGTGAGGGGTGGGAGGAAGGGGTGGGTAGCCAGAAACGCTGGGTCTCCTTACCTCGCGCCATTTCCTGATGCCTTGCAGCACTGATTTCTTTTCCCCATCCATTGATTCTAAACCCCCGTCTCTGGAACGAGGCTATGAAAGAGCAGAGTGCCATCTATTATTAATGATTATTATTAATTAGGGGGGAGGGGCACTGGCTCTTTGGTGATCACTTATGAGAGTCAGCCACTGAGTGAAGCACTTTGTCTACATTTCCCTGATTACTCGTCACAACATTCAATGAGCAAGATACTGATTCTATTTTACAAATAAAAGCTTGGAGGTTCAGAGAGTTAAGTAACTGGCCCAAGGCCACATAGCTAGTCAGGGTGAAGCTAAGCTTTGAACCCAAGTTGGTCTGGCTCCAAGACTTTACTGCCAGGCTGACCTGCTCCAAATCAGGAACAGGAGGGAGTCAAGGAGACCCTGCAGAGGGAGGCCTGTTGCAGCCTGCCCTCAGCCACACCAGAATCCCCCACCAGCCCGGCTCTGGCTCTGAAGGCTCAGTTGGCCTGTGAGCCCTCAAGGGCAGAAACTTTGGCTCACCTGTTTCTGCATCTGTGCTGCTGGCCTGGGGCTCTGGGCTGAGCAGAGCCCCGTCACTGTGTGAGCGGATGAATGAGTGTTGCCCTTCTGTATCGTGCAGTACGACGACAGCTTTTGCATGTTGGGGGTCGAGTCCACCTACGTGCCCTCCCAGAACGGCCAGCCCCTGTGGATCCTTGGGGACGTCTTCCTCAGGTCCTACTACTCCGTCTATGACTTGGGCAACAACAGGGTGGGCTTTGCCACCGCCGTCTAGACTCAGCCCCTGGACGCCCGGGCTCCCTTCTCCCTCTGGGCCTCCCAGGCTACAGGGGGTTCTCTCTGCATTTCCTCTCTGCATGTAGCCTCCCTTCTCTGGACTCTGGACTTTCTCTAACAATAAATCTTTCTTCTCCATATTGGCCAGCTGTTGTTTCTAGAGGGCAGTTGTGGCCTGTAAGGCAGCCCCTGGTCTCAGACAATGGGGACAATGAGAGTCAGGGGCACATTTGCCTCTGCTGCACCATGTTCTCCCTGAGTTTCTAGGAGGTTTGCAGTGGGTCACTGAGAACCTAAGAGAAATAGGGCACAGGGTAGGGCTTGGGGGTGGGCCCTGCATCCCTCAAAGCTTGGAGTCTGTTCACATCTTCTCTCTGGAGAGGGAAGACTGTGGTAGTGGCATGGAAGCAAGGCATTCCTTTGTAATGGACAATCCAAAATGCTCTGCTGACCTAATTTACCTAACTACCACCAGAGTTACCCCACACATGTGCACTAGCAGTGTGACTAGGGGTCCAATGTATCCTAAATCTAGGCCTCTTCCTCCTTATCTGTGATCAAGTTTCACTAGGAGCTTTCAGAGTAAGGCTGGATGCCGATACACATTTGTAACAGTCATGGATCCTTTAGGGAGAGATCACCTGATGCCACCAGAACCTAGTAGGTTCCAGGAGGGCTCCAGAAGATCTGGGCTGAGTTAAGCCTATCGTATTTTAACCCAGACCCCTATGTCCCAGGGCTTGTCTTTAAAGAAGGGCTGGCTCTCAACCATGGACAAGAGGGATAGCTATTTGAATCACATGAAAATCAAGCCCATTTGTTCTAACCAACTGAGCAAGAGGTCTTGTCCTTCTGGACTTCATTCCTGTCCTCCATAGGACCCACCCAGCAAAAGACCCAGAAACCTGGTTTGGGGGGTGGGGACATGGTATGGGGAGGGGGAGGAGGAGGAGGAGGAAGAGGAGGAAAAGGCAAAGAATGATAGCTCAGCACCCTATAACTTCCAGCAGGGGAAGGTGACACGAAAGAGGTCAGGAAATTTCTGTCCAGCAACATGGCAGTGGGGGGTACCTGCAAGCTCAGGCTGATGAGGTCTAGGTGGGGAGGGGGTATATATAAATGGAGAACTCACAATTAGAGGGGAGGTGGGCTCTATTTTATAGTCATATTTCCTTTACCATGCTGACCAACCTTGTCCCTTATGCTCAAGATCCAGGTCTGGTACCCCACTCCGCCAGGAGGGAAACTGAGGTTTGACACAGAGGGGTTTCTATGACAACAGCACACCATCTGGGACCCTACATCTTTCCTAGACTCCAGGAAAGCCAGCCCGCTGCAAGCCTCTCCTTGGGGTCAGATAGGCCACAGGGTGTATTGTGGTGATCTGTGGTTCGGACATCACTTATTGAAAAGAGAAAACTTGAAAAAGGGGTAGAAACGAAGTGGAACAAAGTTTCCAAATTAAACGCCAAGTCCCTGTACAGGCCTGAACTCACAGAGCTGGACTACAAATCCCGGCGTGCCTAGCCGAGCGGCAGGGAGGACTACGCTTCCCAGCGGGCTCCGCGGCAGGCCGACGTGGGGCGGAGTCGGGCGGGGCGGGGCCGCGGGGCAGGGTGCTGCCCTCTGCCGGGCGCGGCGGGAAGTGGGTGCGGAGTGACAGCAGGAGCCCCGGCGCCGGGCGCGGGGCTCGGTGACAGCGGAGGCGGCGGCCGCCGGCTGGACGTAGGGAGCGGCGGCGGCGCCGACGGCAGAGGGAAGGGCGGACGGGGGCGGGCCTCCCTGGTGGCGCGGAGCCTGAGGATCCCGGGAGGGGGTGGCCGGCACAGCTCTCGGGCCGGACACCTGAACTTGGGACAAGTTGCCGGAGCCGCGGGGCGCGGGCGGCGGACGGATTGACCTTCATAGTTAGGTGAGCGGCGCTGGGGGGGGCAAGGGGTGCGCGGAGGGCCCGGAACCCCCGACCCAGGCTCCCCTGGTCCGATCCAGTGGGTCCGGGAGACAGGTGGGTGGGTGGGGGTGTCGGCTGGAAAGGGGAGCGAGACCGTGTGCGCCGCGCTGCCACCCGCCCCGCCGTCCGTCCAGCCCGGGACGCCCGGCGCATGGCCGGGGCGGCGCTGCCCGCGGAGCTTGGGAGCCCCTTCAGCCCCTCCCTTCAGGCCCGGGCCGGGGGGCGGCTTCTCTGCGACCTTATGTAACCAGGCGGGAGGGGCCGTGGCGGGCACGGGCCTTCCCGGCCCGGGAGCTGGGAGTCGAAGGGGCGGGAGGCGTGGGAGTGAACTTGCAATAAGTTTGAGGGCGTGTGGGCCCGGCGCCCACTTCTTCTCCACCGGACGCGGCTGGGGCGGGTGGCACGGGGGAGGGCGCCGGAGGTAGGGGAGGTGTGCGGGGGCCGAGTCCGGCCGGGCCAGGCCCTGCCTGGATGGTCCGGGGGAATGGGAGGGCCGGAGCGGCGCCACGCCCCGGGGGCCGGGCTGCTGGAAGCTGAGGGGGGGGCGGGTGGAAGTACCATCCCTCCCTCCCTTCCCTTCCCTTCCTCCCCCTCGGTCTCTTGAAGAAGCCGCCTCTGCCAGAGTCCCCCGGTATCCCTGAGCGCAGTCTTTTTCTCCCCCTTGCATTATTCCACGACCTTAGGGAACCCCAACCCCAGAGCTCACCCACTGCACGCCCCTCTTTCTACCTTCCCTGGAGCTCCCAGCCATCTGCCCGCCCCCTGAGTATCCCCCTTCTTCTCGGTCCCGAATCCCGGAAACACGCCCCCTTCCCCCCGATTCCCTGAGTCCGCACCGCCCAACCTCAGGCTGTCCCGCCCCCGAGTCAGCGCTCCTTCTTCTCCCCTCCTCCCGGTACCCCGATCAGCTATTCGGCCGCAGCGAGTGCGCTCGCCTCCTCGAAGGGAGCGGGCTGATGCCAGCTCGGCTCCCCCGCCCCTCGGCCCCCTCCCGCCGGGGGTTCTGGCTTCACGCACGGCTGCCCCGAGCTGCTCAGGGTTGCGCGAGCAGGTTCGCGCCGAAGCCGCCCGGCGCGCCCCAGCCCAGCGCCCAGGGGGAGGGAGGAAGGGAGGGAGGGGGAGAGGGCGCCTGGGGCGGGGCTCGTCTGCGCTAGCGCCCGCATTGCCCAGGGCTCCCCCACCCGCTCCTCATTCCAGGCCAGCCCCTCACCGCGGGGTCCTTCTCAGATGCCCCGTCCACTCCTGCTGTCGTCCTCCCGCCCGTCTGTTCTGGGGATGGTTCTGCGCGAACAGTTTCTGGACTAAACTTTAGCGCTTTGGCTTAGTGTTCTCTGGGCAAGTGTCAGTTAATTGCCGCCCAGACCCCACCCCCCACCCTGAGAGAGAGGTGCTTGGGTGAGCAGGGAAGGGGACAGGCCGGTTCAGGTCCCCAGTGACACCTCTGGGATGTGGGCTCAGGACCCTCCTAGCTGAGATTCCACCGGCCCAAGACCTGGCACTCTTGGGCAACTGGGGGTGGAGGGGAAGGTAGGGGGCCGGTCTCTGGTGTCCTCCAAGGCTGCCAGATGTGGGTGCCCTCAGATCAGATCGCAGTTCTTGATTCCTTGGCTTGTTCCCTCTGAGGCCTTCACTCTTCCCAGCCTGAGAGATGGCCCCCAGGCCCTGCCTTCAGGGAGATCACAGTCTGGGAGAGGGACAGCCAGGCCAGAAGAGGCTGAAGAGGGGAAGGGCTGGCTGCCTTGGGAGCCCTGCCTGGTAGTCTGAGGTGTGCTTGTACCATGCCTCAGTTTCCCCAGCCGTGGGAAAAATAGCAATTCACTTGGACCCCTTCATTCTGCCTGCCTCCTGGCTTCTAGATGTGAGTCGGGAACCAGAGAGTGTAAATGAAGGGCTGTTTAGGGTGACTCCATGCTCTGCTTGTGCGGGAGAGTAGCCAGTGTTGCTTACAGTTTACAAGGCCTGTTACAGCTGCAGTGCTATTTTGTCCTCAGCTCGGCTCTGTGAGGTGCAGCCAAATGGGAACCCAGGTCTCCTGGTTCTGTGTCCCATGGAAGGGGTGCAGGGATTGGGGACATCTCCTCAGGTGAGCACTCAATCCAGGGAGAGCCCCTGGGCTTCTGTGGGCTGATGGCCTGGTAACTCACAGTCAGAGGTGGGTAGGAGGGTGGGCCAGGGCAGGCAGGAACCCATCCAGGGTTCTGGGATGATGGGAGTATCCAGTGCTCACCTCCACGGCCAGTGAGGCCTCCCTTTCAGCCTCTCGGCTGGAAAGCAGGTGGGAGGGGCTTCCCACCTCTCAGGCCTGGCTGCCCTTTGAGGGTCTGGCTTCTGGCCTGGATCCCCCCTGGGGCTCTGTTTATGGCTGTAATTGCATCATTAGCCAGAGTTTATAGAGTTACTTAGCACCTGCCCCCACAGGGAGTGGCCTAGCCACCCCCTGGCTTCTGTCTCTTCCTTTTCAAAGTCAACTTGGTTTCTGCCGGCAGCAGGGGTTTCCCCCGACCGCAGCTGGCATGAAAGCCAGGTTGGGCCTTTGTCCTAGGGATGGAGGGCAGTCAGCACTTGGGGCCCAGCTTGGGGCTGCCCTGGAGATGACCGTGGAAATTGGGTTGGCCTCCTCTGATACAGAGGGAGGGAGTTCAGAGTTCCCAGAGCTGCCAGAAGTGTCCACATCCCAGGATACAGTGGGTGTTTTTGCATATAATATATGTAACCTCATCTGAAAAGAGGGAGATAAAAATGTACAAACTTCTCAGGCTGCTGTAAGGAATCAGGTGCCTGGTACATGGTGAGTCCAGGGTGCTGCTCTGTATGTCAGTGTGGGGTGTATGTGATTGATGGGAGTTTGTGTGTGTGGTTATGAGGTTATCGGTATCTACATACATGTATATAGATGAATTGTCTATATACATGTCTATGAGAGTGCAACGATAACATTATCTATGAGATAATGAGAGTGTAACGATATGAGAGTGTAACGATAACATTAATAGAATATGCATCTATTCTCTTTATGCTATAATAGAACAATATTATAATAAAATTTAGTTATAATGGTAGTTGTCAACATTTATTGTATATTTACTCTTCAGAATGAGGTAGTACTTATTATTTTCATTATACTGATTCAGAGAAGTTAAGCAGGTTGCCTGAAGTCACATAGCCTGGAAGTGGTAGGGATTCTAACCCAGGCCCAACTGAGTCCAAAATCCATGTTCTCAATCCCTGCAGAAGACCACTTCAGGGTTTCCCAGGAGTTCTGTCTTAAAAGGCAGGGTGTGTCGTGGGGCAGGAACCTTCTTTTCCTCTGCCGGGGTCTCCTGCTCTGAGCAGGGGTGGGACTTGCTGAAGCCCCTGCCCCAGGACACACCTGTCTCCTGGCTGCTCTTCTGAGCTGCTGACACAGGTGACGAAGGACCCCTGGCAAGAACTCTCCTGCCCGGCCCGGGGAAGAGATGGGTTCAGACAAGGCTTCCTGGGTCTCTTTGGATACCTCAAATATTCCCTTACGGTGAAGTCCTCAGTAGGCACTTGATTAATCAGATGTGGAGAAAAGGCTGGGGGGCTATTGGGTGAAAAGGGGAGAGCAGAGAGTCGTGAGAAGAACCCAGGAGACCCCACACGGACAGGCCGTGTGGTATCACAAAACACCTATAGTGATAATGTATAAAATATACCTTGACATGACCTGGGACCTGCCTCACATGTTAGCACCCATTCCCACCCTTATTCAACCCTCTCCTCCATCCTGCCCATTTCTCTTTATTAGTGTGGTAGACTGCAAAGATGGCCCAAATTTTCTCCCTCTATGTATCCATGGCTGGTCCCTGCCTCTCGCAGCCTCGGTTTCCGAATCTGTGAACCTAGATTATCTGTGGAGTCCCCTCCAGTGCGAGCCTTCTACCAATCTTCCTCAAAGGCACCAAGGCAGGAGAGGCTTCAGAAAGCGTTGGGTATGGGGTGCAGGGGAGGGGGGAGGTGCTGCCCAAGCCCACTCAGTAGAGCTTTCGCTAAAGCCTGGCCCCGTGGAGCGACCAGCCAGTTTTTCTTGGGACAGAGCCATAGCTACCATGTACTGAGCGCTGGGCTAAGTGTACCCTAGAGCATGAGCTCCAGGGCCAGGCTGCCTGGCTTGGAATCCCAGCTCTGCCACTTACCAGCTGTGTGACCCTGGGCAAGCTGCCAAACCGCGCTGTGTCTCTGTTTCCACACCTAGAAATCGAGGAGTATAGTAGCACCTACCTAATAGTGCTGTAGGGAGGCCTAAGTATGTTGGTGCTCGCTGCATGTACAGGACCTAGAACAGTGCCGTGCTCAAAAAATGTTAATTATCATAATTAACTCCTATAATGTCTTTATTTCTCATTTCCAGGTGAGGAAATAGAGGCATAGAGAGCTCTAGGGGAGAAATAAAGACCTATGGGTTGCAAACAGGCCTCTCCCGTGGGTCTAGCAGCCTCGAGCAAAATGCCGTACATGGGGCTTTGCAGACTCCATGGCCACAGTCCCCACCACTCCCTGTTGTACCACACCCTGCTCGGTCTCCACAATTAACAAGGTAGCAGATTTGGCCATGCCTGCAGCATCTCTACCTCCCCTGCCCTGCCCTGCCCCTTGGGACTCCTAGGATAGCATCTGGCCTGGTCACTTACCACTCACTCCTGACCAGAGGCCCTTCCCCTGCCCTCCTGCTGCCTGGCCCTCCTGCACTCTGACCAGAGATACAGATCTCCTTGTCTGCAGTGCCATTAAAAGCAGAGATGAAATCTCAGCCATAAGGCAAGATGTGGAACTTACCGTGCCCACAAGGAAGCGCTTTGCTGGCTGTGGGGCAGTGGGGGCAGTGGGTGAGAGCAGAGGGCAGCCGAGAGGGGCAGAAGCAAGAGGCAGAGTCCTCACCAGTTTTCTTTCCTGTCTCTTAAGTGTGGGCATGAGGAGGAAGAGAAATGAGGTCTGGTCATCCCCACCCTTGTCCAGCTTCCTTGGGGCCAGGCCGCCTTCTTGTCTTCTATCCACACAGCGGTGTCCCAGAGTCAAATGTGCTGCCATGGGATTAATCCAGGAACTCCAACAGACTATCCAGAAACTCATGGTCCATATTCCCTTGTCCCAGCCCTTGTTCATGCTGGTCCCTTCTCCTGGCAACCCCTCCCCTACGCCCCTCCCTATAGGCAAATCCTCTGTCCATAACGGCACACCCTTCCAGGAGACCAGGGGACTGCTCCATCTGCAGCTCCAGCTGGAGGTTGTGATGCCCTGGGGAGCTCTTTTTAAAAAAACTGTTGCATCTGAGTCTTCAGGGAGGGGCTTAGGCATCAATATTAAAAAAAAAAAAATTTTTGTCTGATGATTCTAAAGCCCTGTCTCTAGGACAGTAGTTCTCAAATTTGAGTGGGCATCAGAATCAACTGCAGGATTGTTAAAACAGATTATTGAGCCCCACTCTCAGGGTTTCTAATTGAGTAGGTCTGCAAATTCCAATAGGTCTAGAATTGGCAATTCTGACACGTTTGCTGGTGATGCTAATGCTTCTGGTCCTGGGACCCCACTTTGATAACCTACTGTTTTGCAGCTACCCAGGCCAGAGCTATCTGTTTCCTGGGTCTCCGATTGCTTTGGGTCTCTTAGGCCTATCTCCTTTTCGAATCCAGGTCCCCAGGGGCAGGAACCACCCTGAGACCATTTGGTGACCCCTAGTCTCTGGTATGGTCAGCCCTCCCTCCCCCATCCTGACTTTCTGCCCTCACCTCCCATTAAACTGACCAGTGTCCAGTCTTAGCCCCACCCTTCAGGATAGGTGCTCAGGAAATAGTTACTGCTTAAGGCAGGGTGAGGTGGACAGCACCAGCCCCGAGAGTCATCAGGACACAGGGGCGGTGGGGTCTGAAGCTCCCATAAAAGTGCTTGGAGCCAGGGTGGCATTGCTGGCACCAGGGTGGAGGTGTCCAAAGCAGCCCAAAGTGAGGCTGTAGAAAGACCCATCATGTTATTTTACTTTCCCACCCTGTGGAGGGTGTTTGATCACTGTTTGAATTGCATTTTTTGGTTAATAATAAAAATGATAATACACATGCAAGGAATAGCCATTTCCGGGCTTCCCTGGTGGCACAGTGGTTGAGAGTCTGCCTGCCGATGCAGCGGACACGAGTTCATGCCCCGGTCCGGGAAGATCCCACATGCTGTGGAGCGGCTGGGCCCATGAGCCATGGCCGCTGAGCCTGCGCGTCCGGAGCCTGTGCCCCACAATGGGAGAGGCCACAACGGTGAGAGGCCCGCGTACCGCAAAAAAAAAAAAAAAAAGAAAAAGAAATAGCCATTTCCTTCTCCTTTCTTCACCTGGCCTGGAGACGTTGGAATGGTGGGTGGGGGTCATTGTTGGGAGTAGGGATGTGTCCATCATCTTCCAGGGGGTCCTGGGCCTTGAGGGCAGCAGATAGTCGGGTGACAGTGGGGTTTCACTGGGAGGCCTGTGTGGGTGGAGTCTTCCTTGGAAGCTGGGGGAGTTGCGGGGAAGCCTTCTGGGGGGTGAGAAGAGGTGATGGCAGGTCCTCCAGCCCTGCAGGGGGGTGGTGAGATGAGCTGGAGTCAGAGCCCATCTATCTACAGATGAATGGACTGCTCCAAGGTCACACTCTGAGCACAGGGATGGGGTCTGTCTTGCAGTATCACCAGTGCCTGGAGAGAGGCTGGTGTGTAATGGGTGCTCAGTACAGCTTCATGAAGTGAGTGAGCGAGCGTGAATGGGGCCCCGGTCGTGTGCTCAGAAACAAGGACACACAAATGCTTTATCCGTGGTCTCTGCCCTGCAAGAACGTCACCATTTAAGACCCAGGGACTGGTTCCCAGGGACTTGTACAAGGAGGAGCTCCCCGCCTCTGCCCACAGTGATCCAGGCCCAGCCTGGCTCTAGCATGGGGCTCACAGCCTGTCCGTCCCCGCGGAGAGTTTGCAGCAGCAGCCCTGCCCCCTACCCCCCCCACTCCCCCACCCCAGTTCTACCAGTGGGTCTGTGGGGTGGGGCTCCGGTTTGTTTTCTCCTGTTTGCCTAGGGACATCACAGCCTGTCCTCTGCCTTGTTTACAATTGGTTTGGGGACAGCACCTGCCCCAGCTCCTACATCCCTGAGGGGTGCAGTGTGGCCAGGAGGTGACACACTATCCTGTCCACCCCCTGCCGCCTCTGTCCCCTCCCTGCCCTGGCCAGGTGTGCTCTCAGCTGCCCCTGCCAGCGAGGCACCATCTGGCTTTGCCATGGGCTGATTGGAGCTGCAGGGCTGTGGGCCTCAGAGGCTGGCTGGCGCAGCCCCTGTGTTGTCGAGAGGAGGGGACCGGGATCCAGGGAGTGCGGGGGACCCGCTCCAGCATCCATTGGGGTCAGCAGGCACGGACTGAGTGGGGGCCTGGCACTGTGCCGGCCAAGCAGGGTGGGTGGGAATAAAGACACGGCTCCTCCCCCAAAACTGGAAGCCTGGTGGGGAATTTCAGTAACTGCAGAGGACAGTGAAAGGCAGAGTGATGTGAGATAGTACAGAGCCGTGGACTAAATGACCACAAATGTGTGGACGCCTGGCCCTTTGGTCTGAAGAGCATTCTTCCTTTTTTTAAAAAATTAATTTTTCTTGGAGTATAGTTGATTTACTATGTTGTGTTAGTTTCAGGTGTACAGCAAAGTGAATCAGTTATACATATCCACATATCCACTCTTGTTTTAGATTCTATTCCCATCTAGGTCATTACAGAGTATTGAGTAGTGTTCCCTGTGCTATACAGTAGGTCCTTATTAGTTATCTATTTTATGTATAGTAGTGTGTATATGTCCATCCCAATCTCCCAATTTATCCCCTCCCACCGAAGGGCATTCTTCCTTGGTCCAGAGAGAGTTTTTACAGCAGGGGTCGTGCCAGCACTGAGACCTTGGCTCAGCCCTTCTCACCCCTTGAGCTCCAGAAAGAGTGGCTCTCTCGATCCCTGGGTCCTCCCACCCGGGGGTCACCTCTGCAGGCCCAGGAGCCTTCCTTCCTGGACAGGGTCCTTTCTTCCCAGAGGCCTAGAGGCTGCTGAGTGAGAGGTGAGGCCACAGGGAGGCTGCTGGCTCCTGAGCTACCCGCCTGTCATTTGAAGCCCTGGGCCCTGGGGCACACGGTGCTAAATTGGGTGCAACAGCTCAGGCCTCTTTGGGCACACCTGTTGCTGAGCCCCAAGGCTTGGGCTTGGAACCGGAGCAGTGCCTCTGCCCCCCCCAACCTCCAGCATCCCTCTCTTCCCCCCTCTTTCCTTTGCCCCCCACCTCCCCATCCCTCTGACCCTTCATCTAGTTCCACGGCATCTGGAACATCAGGCCTAGATGCGGGTGTGTCTCCCTGTCCTGCTTCATCTTCATTTCATTTTTCTGCCTCCCTCCTTCTTTTGGTGTATTTAGAGGGTGTGTGAGGCCTGCCCTGCTCCCCTAGGGCCTTCCCAGTGTGGACCTCTGAGCTCTGCTGTTGGGGACCCAGAGGAATGGCCCAGGGCAGGGTGAGGTGGGTGCGAGGGAGCCCAGCATCATGCAACCCCCTGCCCTTGGCCACCAGGGGCATGTGGTGGCTGGGATGCCTGGGGGTGGGTGGGAGATGAAAGGGCCAGCTGGAGGAGCCCCTCTACAGAGAGCCCTGGGTGCCACTGGCTCCTCCAGACCTGTGACTAACTATAGCTTCTCATCCAGTAGGTTTGGCCTAATCATAATGGTTTTCAAAGCCAGGTGTGAGAAGAAAATATTAGAACTTCTATTTCTATGTATTTCTATCTCATCGTTTTGTCCCTCCTTTTATGGTGAAATGTAGCATAATTGCCAAAAGGAGCATAAACCTATATGGATAATGTAATAAATAATTATAAAAGTGAACACCCGGGCTTCCCTGGTGGCGCAGTTGTTGGGAGTCCGCCTGCCGATGCAGGGGACACGGGTTCGTGCCCTGGTCTGGGAGGATCCCACATGCCGCGGAGCGGCTGGGCCCGTGAGCCATGGCCACTGAGCCTGCGCGTCCGGAGCCTGTGCTCTGCAACGGGAGAGGCCACAACAGTGAGAGGCCCATGTACCACAAAAAAAAAAAAAAAAAAAAAAAAAAAAGTGAACACCCAGGTTACCACCACCCAGGATGAAGAAACAGAATGTAACCTGCATTCTGAAATCAGCTTGTGTGCCCCACCTTGGTCATAAGCCCCTCCCCCAGAGCGAACCACTATTTTGACTTTCAAGATAATCAGTTCCTTGCTTTCCTTTATCATGTAACCACCTGTAGCTGCATCCTTTAGCAAGAGAGTTTAGTTTTGCCTGGTTTTGAGTTTCTAGAGCTGGAATGACACTGAACATGTTCTTTTGTCACGTTGTGAGATCCGTCCACCACTGTTGTATGTAGCTGTGGTGTGTTCATTTTCACTGCTGTATAGTATCCACTGTATGAACTTGTTACCGTATTTGTATGCATCCCGCCACTCATGGACTTTTGGGTTGCTTTCCTTTTCTGGCTACTGTGAACAATGCTGTAAGAACATCCTGGAATTTGCTTCTTGGTACACTGGTGCATACACTTCTCCAGAGTCCATATAACCTGGAACGGAATTGCTGGAGCACAGGCTATGCAATGCATATTTCAACTTTAGTAAATACTGTGCTAAGTGGTTGCACCGATTTACTCCTCACTGGTGACACCTAAGAGTTCCTATTGCTCTGTATCCTCACTAACACTTGGTATTGGTGGACTGTTTCAGTTCTGTCCCACTGGTGAGCATGTGACAGTATCTCATCATGGGTGTAATTTATATTTCCCTTCTCACTTTTTTAAAGATCTATTTTTGTATATGTTTGCTCACATGCATGATATATTAATACACTGGTACCTATAAACAATTCCTGAGAAAAGAAACTAATATTGGGGGCGCTCAAAATTTTTTACTCACAGGAGTGAGTGATCAAAATAATTGAAAGACCACTGAAATATTGAATGCCAGCGAGGGGGCTGGTTTATAGGTTGGCGGGGGGGAGGTGGTCTTGGGACGAGATTCCCAAGTGGCACTGGCTGCCAATGAGGCAGCTCTGCCCAGAGGGTACTGAGCCGACAGGGTACTTACCAGCACCTTCAGGCCCTTCCTGCCTGGCACATCTAGGGCTCCAGCAGATACCCTTCAATTTAGAATTGGCAGGTGCCCGGCTTTCAGGTCCTTCTACGGCAGTAGTTCTCTTTGTCTCCCAGGGGACATTTGGCAATGTCTGATGACATTTTTGGTTGTCACAACTCAGGGAATGCTACTGGCATCTAGTGGGTAGAGGCCAGAGATGCTGCTAAAGGTCCTAAAATGCTCAGAACAGCCCGGCAACAAAGAGTTATCTGGCCCCAAGTGTCAATCGTGTTGAGGTTGAGAAACTCTGTTCTAGGGAAGGATCCAGGAACCTGAGATTTGCCATGACCTCGCTGTGTGGCCTTAGGGAAGTGACTAAATGCTTTGAGCCTCAGTCTCCTCGTCTAAAAAGGAGGGTGGCAAGTGCCCCCTCCCCTTCATAGGCTGTTGTCAGGACTGGGGAGAGGGTGGTTGTGTAGGCATCTTGGGAAGCATCACTGCAAAGGGGCCCATGGACATTGTTTCCAGGGGGTGGGGGGTTTCCAGCGCCAGCCCTTCCCCTCGACTGTGCTCCCTGTCCATCCACTGAGCTGGAGGCATCAGGTGATGGCTGTGAGCCTCCTGCTACTCCAGGTCTCAGAGGGCTGTGGGGTAACTGCCCTGAGGGCCCCTGCCTTTTGATGAGGGCTGCAGAAATGAGGGGCTCTCTGGGGAGCCCTGGGGCCCAGAAAAAACCATTTCTGACTTTGTCCTCAGCTGGGTGGGAGTCCAAGGTTGTATGGGGTGATAAGAGGTGCTTATCATGCTCCTTATCTGAGGCCCCATTTCAAGTCCGGTGGTGAAGCGTGGGAGCCAGAGGTCATCCTTAGGGGCTTTGTACACCCAGGCCAAGCTTTGTGTCCTTCTGGATTTTGCTATCTCAGGGAGGGCCCAGGATTGGGTCAGAGTCTGGGTCAGAGCTCTCCGGGCCTCTTTGACCTCCCCATTCTGAGGCTCACCTCACCCCATGCGTCTTCAGGAACCTTGGCGTGCCTAGCCTCCCCGCCACTACACTATCCCTTCCTGAGACATACTCTCGTGAAAGGGCCTAGTAACCTCATCCACCCTGAGGTGTAGATGACCAGCGACAGCTCAGTGACTGCCTGCCTTTCTTGACAAGCAGTATCTACCTACCAGAGATGGGAGTCCCTTAGCCACCAGAAAGAAACACTAGCGAAAATGTCAAGTGTCTCAGGCTGTTAGAGAAGTGCTTCGGGGGCCAAGGAACCTCTGAAATCGCAAGTGTAGCGAGAGCATTTTCCCACAAGTGAGAATCGTATGGTGGCTCAGATCTCCCCAGAGCTTCACAGGACTGTGCTGGGTCTCAGGGTCCATTTCAAGGTGGGCCAGAGTGAGAGTGTGAATTGGGTGTCTGGAGGCCCTGGGAAGGCCAAAGGCTGAGGTCACAGGTGTGGGGTCAGTCAGGAAAGCGGTGAACCGTGGGGCTTCTGGCTAAGGGGGCACACACCTCCAGGAGGGACAGGGAGGATGTGTGGGTTAGAGTCTGGCCCGCCCGGGACCTAGTAGGATTCCTGCAAGTTCTTGCCCCTCTGTGCCTCTCCATCTCGGTGCAGGGGCAGCTTGGCCTGGGGCCCTGTGCGGCTCTGTGGGCAGTGGGGCTGTCATTGGCTCAGTCTGGAGCAGGGAGGGACCCTGTAGGTGGCCTGGAGCCCCGGGTCCACGAGATGGGAGCTGGGAGCCCATCTGCATTGGGTAGAGTTGTGGGTGTGAGAGGCCTTCCGGGCGTGTGGTTCCCTATGCACTGTGAGTAATCCTCAGCCACATTTGCAGCTCCCAGGGGATTGTGCAACTTCCTCTCAGGCCAAGGTGCAGGGGGCTGGGTGAGAAACAGCACTGGGGAAAATGAGGAAACTGGGGCCAGCACTGGGGCCAGGGGCACGGCCCTGGGCTCTTGACCCCCGAAGAGCTGAGCGTTCCTGGGGGCCTCCTTCCAGGGGGCTGCCCTCTCCAGTTATGCGGGCATGTGTGCATGTGCGTGTGGCGGGGGTGGGGTGGGGTGGGGGGATGTCTTTGGGGAGCTGGGTTAGTGGGGATGAGTTCCCGCAGGCTGTGCTGGCATGTGGGTATCTTTTGAGCGGGGTCAGGGCTGGGGAAGCAGGTGGTGAAGGGAGGGGCTGGGGGAGAGGGTGGGATGGTGGAAAGCATGTGAAATCAGGAGAAGCAGACAGCCAGTCCCACCTCTGCGGAGCCGTGCAGCCCTGGGCGGTGTAACTAAGCGCTCCCTGCCTCCTCTCCTCCTCTCCTCCTCTCCCAGGCTCGTCTGAGCCTCTGGTGAGAAGGTAGTGGGCCTGATGCACTTAGCCGGGCGGCCAGGCTGCAGGAAATACACACTGACGTCAGGATTGGGAGCAGACACTGCTGGGCCAGCTGGATTCAAATCCTGGCCCTGCCGCTTTTGCAGCTGTGTGATCCTGGGGCCTCAGTTTCCTCTTCTGTAAAATGGAGATGACAGTTACAGTGCCCACGGTGTGGGTTCATTCTGAGGATTAAAAGGCTTAATTCATGGAGAGCGCTCAGAACAGCACCTGGCACAGGTTAATGTCATACCTGCATGTGAGCATGTTTGTGTGCAAACATCAAAACACCAGGTTCACGGTGATTATTTCTGATGGCGAGGATTTGAGTGGGGACTGGGGATACTAATAAGAGCTCCTGTTTCCAGGCCTCACTCCACGTTGGATGCTGGGCCAAATGCTTGACCTGTACCAGCCCCTTGGACCCTCACACTCACCCTATGAGGTGGGCGCTGTCATCACCCCCATTTCACAGATGGGAACACGGAGGCACAGAGGCATCGCGTGACTTACCAGGGCAGTGATGTCAGTGAGGAGGACAGCAGAATGGTCTGCCTTAGCCCTGCTGGACCTCCTCTGGGTTCGGCTGGAGGTGGGCGGGTGGACAGGAGGGAGTAGGGTGTGTTGTGAGGGGGGTGGGGGCCCGCATCACGGCCAGTCAGCGCCGGCCAGGAGCCCTGTCTTCTCTTTGTACCATTGCCAATAACATAGTCAACAAATATAAAGAATGACATTAATATAGGGAACGGCTTTTTGGTAGTGGGAGGGAGTGGGCTTCCTCGGGCAGAGCTCCCTGCCCGTGGGTGGACTTTCGAGAGGAGTTGAAGGCCACTCACCTGGGGGGCAGGATGGGGCAGGATGGTCATGAACGTGGCTCCAGATTCAGGCAGCCCTGGCTCTGACCCCTGCCTGAGCCGTTTACTCTGTGACCCTGGCCTCAGTTTCCTCACATGTAAAACTCCTCCCAGTCCCTTCCTCTTAAGATGATCGTGAGGATGAAATGAGATACCATAACAGAATGCTTAGCACAGGCCTGGCCGGAGTCAGTGTCCGCCAAATGGATGTCTCTCTTAGGCACCTGTTACACAGAGAGTCGTGTGCCAGGCAGGGAGCGGGGCTATGCAGATATCCTTGGAGGGCCATTCTTTGAACTGTGGATCGGGGCAACTGATTGGACCCTAATCTGGCCATGAAATCAGCTTAGTGGGTCTCAATGAAAATGAAATGAAAAGGAAGTAATAAATTAAATGGAAAAGAATGATAGGAAACACCCAAGTGTATTATTGCACAGTACTGGTAAGTGTTGTTTTGTACAACTTTTTTGGAGTTTCATGTGCATGTGTACACATACTCCGTGTGTGTGTGTGTGTCCTGGGTCAGATAAAATATAGTTTTCTGTGAGTCATGGTCAAAATATTTGGGGCCACCGCCTGAGAGATGATCTCCCTCCAGTGCAGTGATGTTTATGGGGCACCTACTCAGGGTAAGACCCAGCTCCCCATGTGGGAGCCAGACTGGGGGGTTGGGACCCAATCCTTAGCAAGGTGGCTGGGTGAGCAGGCCCGGTGGGGGTCAGCAGACACAGAGGGCAGGGGGTGGTTAGGGAGGGCTTCCTGGGTGATGACATGCATGGGGTGGGGACAGTGAGGGGAGGCAATGCCTGGGGTGAGTGCTTGACTTGGGGTCTGGAGATAGAGAGCCCCCCAGTGGGGGCTCCCTGTCAGTGGAGGGCTGTAGGGCCAGGCCTGGCCAGAGGTGAGGGTGAGGGTTGTCTCAAGGCACTGGGTGAGGGCTGTGCACGTTTCCCCTGGCTGGGGTGGGGTGGGGTAGAGGAGGACTCAGGTTTACTGATGTTCCGCCCACCCCAAGACTTTCAGGATCTGCAGTGATGGGTGGGACTCAGGGCTCAGATACTCTCCCTCCTCCCCTTGGCCCCTGGGAGTCTCCTGAGTCTTCTCCTCCTTTTTGCTGCCCCGGCTGGCTCAGATGGGCCTGACCTGGGACCTGGCTCAGCCCTGGGCCCTGGTCCAGGAGCCAGAAGCCTTTCTATGACTTAGATCTCTGCCCGGGCTAAGTTGGGGTCTCCATTTCTTCATCTGTAAAGTGGGCATACAAATCCCTGAGCAGCCAGCCGTCTGGGTGGTGATGCCCACCTTGTGACCTAACAGGGATGAGCTGGCTACAGGAAGTGTGGCGAGCTCTGGGTGGGTTGTAACTGTTGTCTCTAAGGCTGGGAGGGCTGGGGCAGGTCATGAGGATATCAGCTGCCTCACTGGAGAGCCCCCCCACCTCCCCACCCCGTGACCTGGGGCAAGGGTGGGGAGAGGCCTGTGACCCATGGTGAGCTGGGGATATCCCCGGCTCTGAAGGGGAGGTAGCCCATTAGGGGCCCCAGGGGATGAGACCCAGGTTTGGCCTGGGTCTGGGAAACCCAACCTCCAGAGCCCCCACCTACATGGGGTACCCGAGGAGCCCCAGCTTGGAGGCCTGTGATGCCAGGTGGAGGGTCTGTGTCCTTGGACTTATTGGCAGAGGTCAATTTTCAGGAAGCTGTGGGTGGCTTTGAGCCTGCCAGACCCAGAACCCAGAGCCTCAGGCGTGAGCTCTCACAGGAAGATGTGGTATTTAATGAGAGGTCACGTATATTGAGTACCTACTGTATGCCAGGCACTTTTGTATATTTGCAAATTGAGTCTTCACAGTAACCTAACGTGCAGGTCTTTTTATCATCCTGTTTTTAGGTGAGGAAACTTGAGGCTCAGAATGGTCAAATCTCTCTCGCTAGCTAGTGAGTGGCAGAGCTGGGCCGAGGGCATGAGTTCTGGATTCAGGCTGCCAGGGTTGAAAGCCAGGCAGTAGCACTTGCCAGCTGTGAAACCTTGGACAAAAGCCTGAACCTCTTTGCCCATTCGTTTCTTGCTCTGTGAAATGGGTATAACCGCAGTGCCCTCCTCAAAGGGTTGTTGTGAGAACTCCATGAGATTATGGAGGTCAAGTGCTTGGTACTTAGGACACCATCTTTCCTGTCTGTACCAGGGAACCACTGTGTGGCCCGGGGCCCATTCTCTGGTCTCCTTGGGTCCCAGTCTCCTCAGCTGTGTGACACAGGGTACTGACCCCTTCCCTGCCCTTCTCAACAGAATTGCTGAGGATCAGATGGGATCAAAACCCCGGATGGGTCCTGGGGGAGGCCTTCACAGAACAGAAATGCTAGACTCTTCAGCCCCCAGAGCTACCAGGAATTTTTCAGTGCTTGGAGCTAACTGCAGGTCCCGATGTATTTTGTCTGGGCCTGCTTCAAGCTTTCATGTTTCCTGCTGGCCCGTGGAGGCATTTGAAGTGCTGACCCCAGATCTACTCCAGAGTTTCTCAAGAAGTGTTCTGTAGAAGGGTTTGGTGATCAAGCAGGTGTGGGGGAGTTGAAAAAAAAGTAAAATGGATTTCTTTGCTAAAGGACTTGTCAGAGCCTTTGATATGCTAATATTCTTTATGCACCTCCCGTGTGTGGTCATGGTATACTTCAGGATATTTCAAAGGCCTGGTGTTCAAAGCTCCATTTTCCAGATGGAGAAACTGAGACCTAGAGTGAAGCCTAGGAAATGATTTTCCCAGATCATGCAGTTATCGCTAACAGAGCTGTGACTAGAGTCCAGGGCTCCTGACTCCGTGGCCCGTGCTCTGCCCAGGACACCGACTTCTTGCTCTCCTTCCTCTCTTCTTCTCAGAGAAACGTGTGCGGTGCTGCTCCCTTCCTGAAGGCTCCTTACCTTTTTCTGGCCCCTTCCCTCTGCCTCCCAGCGGCGTTGGAGGGTGTCCTGTTCCTTCTGGGTGTTGCTGGAAGAGAAGCATACAGGCTCCTGGGAGATGCTTCTGGGCTGGTAGATGGCAATAAGGCTTCATCCCAGCTCTTGGGCTCCTAGCAAGTTAATTCAGTTTTCTGAGCCTCAGTCTCTTCAACTGCAGAGTGATACTCATCACCTTGTCTCTCACCTGCAGGTACTGAGGGGCTCAGCTCTGACACCTCGTGTGAGTGTGCTCTGTTAATCTTCAATTCATGTCCAGATGTCCATGAGTCTAGCAATTCTGATCATTTCAGGGTGGGGGCGATGAGGGAAGAACATGGAAGAAATGTGGGAGCCCCTGGCCGTGGGATCTGGCATGGTGCTGACTCCCAAGTTCCGATTTGCTCCCCACATTTGACGTCTGCCCTTTAGTATATTGCTGGCCCTCTCTGGTCTCAGTTCCCCTGGTCACCTAGGAAGTGGGCTGGTCTGGCTGACACTAGGGACCCGTTTCACAGGTGAGGGGAGGGGAGCCAGGGGCGTGGTTTCCCAGTGTCCTGTGGGGAGCTGGTGTCAGAATTGGGAAAGAAACTCAAGTGTCTCGGTGCCTCAGTACGGCTCCGCCTTGAGCATGGTGGTCTCCAGAATCTGCCCACCCCTCTGATCTCCCGGCCCCTTCAGGCAGGGAGTGTGTGCGGGCGTGCCCACATCTCTGTCCACTCAGCAGTTGGGGTATAAATATCCCAGGCTCTCTGCAGGCTGCGGGGGGCTCCGGGTGCAAGGCTGGGGGGTGGGCCAGGCTGGCTTGGGAGGTGGGAGGTGGTGGTGCCTCCCTGGCAGTGTCCTCTCCCCGAGGGCCGTTTGCCCAAGTTATTCTTAGCACTGACTCATTATAGAGACTATTTTTAATCCTGTTTCTAAGCATTGCCAACATCTGGTGCAGACAGTACTGAAGGGGGTGGGGGTGGCAGGGCGACCCTTTGGGCATTGCTGGGGACCAGAGCCTCTGGCAGGACAGCAAGGACAGAGTCTTCTGCTTCCTGCACCTGCCACTACTTAAAACTGGGCATGCAGTAGGCGTCCTATTTGTGCTTGAATGTTGTTGGCTCACCCACGACCTCATCCTTCCAGCGCCTGTCGGTGAGGGTGGGTAGGTGGGCTGGGGGTTACCATCCAGCCGGAGAGCATGAGCTGATGGTGCTCATCGGGTAGGCTTTCCCACGTCCATCCCTCAGGGATTCACTCGGCCTCTGACCCCTGAAGAGAAGGGCCTCAGAGCAGAGGGCAAGCCTGGAGCTGGGGCACTTGTTACAGCCACTGCTGTGGGAGGAGCCAGCAGACATTATAGGGAAGGGGGGTGCTCAGTGGTGAGGTGTGCAGGCTCCAGGGCCAGACTGCCTGGGCTCAAGTCCTGGCTTTGCTCCTTCCTAGCTGTGTGACCTTGGGCAAGTCATCAACCTCTCTGCGCCTCAGTTTCCTCATCTGTGAAGTTGGGGTGGCAGTAGAGTGTTGTAAGGATTCAGTAAAATAATAATGTACCCAGTGCCTACCTAGTAAGTGCCGTATAGTAGGGAGCTGGTGGTATTGTCATTATTTCTATTGTTATTGTTACTAGTGAGAAGCTCTGTGTGTGCCCTGAGTTGGGGAGGAGGCGTCTTGGCTGTTCTCTGAGTGAGGTGAAGCTTGGCATGGGGCTCAAAGGGAGTGGTTGTACCCGGGCATCATGATGGGGTGATTTCTGCCAGGCTGCCCCGAGGGGTCAAGGGCACTCAGGTGGGTTGGAATGTGGGCTTTGCCCTTCACAGGTTGGGTGAGTCTCTTTTCTTCTTCTTTTTTTTTATATTCTTTTCCATTATGGTTTATCACAGGACATTGAATATAGTTTCCTGTGCTATACAGTAGGACCTTGTTGTTTATCCATCCTATATATAATAGTTTACATCTGCTCATCCCAGACTCCCAACCCATCCCTCCCCCACACCCCTCCCCCTTGGCAACCACAAGTCTGTTCTCTATGTCTGTGAGTCTGTTTCTATTTTGCAGATAGGTTCATTTGTGCCATATTTTAGATTCCACAGATAAGTGATATTATATGGTATTTGTCTTTTTCTTTCTGATTTACTTCACTTAGTATGATAATCTCTAGTTGCATCCATGTTGCTGCAAATGGCATTATTTTGTTCTTTTTTATGGCTGAGTAATATTCCATTACATATATGTACCACATCTTCTTTATCCATTCATCTGTCAAAGGATATTTAGGTTGTCTCCATGTCTTGGCTATTGTGAATAGTGCTGCTGTGAACATTGGGGTGCATGTATCTTTTTGAATTACAGTTTTGTCTGGATACATGCTCAAGAGTGGGGTGGCTGGATCATATGGTAATTCTGTTTTTAGTTTTCCGAGGAACTTCTACACTGTTTTCCGTAGTGGCTGCACCAACTTACATTCCCACCCACTCACTTAACTTTTCTGAACATCCATTTCTTTACCTTCATGACAGAGGTGATACTACGTAGGCCATAGAGTTATGGTGGAAAATAAAGCATTTGATGTTTGTGGAGCATTTTACCCACTGCTGGGCCCACGGTAGGACCTGAATCCATGAGACTTTCTTTCGTTTGTTTTTTGCTGTGTCCCTTTCCCATGTGACAGATGGGGTGCCCTGGGTCTGGAGGTTTGGACGGTGGGGGGCTGGGGTCCTAGCTCTCAGTGAGCTGTGTGATCCACACTCATAGCTTCCCCTGGTCTTCTGTAACACAAAGAGGCCAGAGAAAACTCTGGTTTTCAGACCCTTTCTCAGAACCCCTGGGGGTGCCTCGGGGAAGGACTAGGAGAACAGGGTGGTGGGGGGAGAGGCCCCCAGCTGGAGGCCAGGTGGTCTGGCCCTTCCCCCTCCCCACAAAGCTGCTTCATTCTCATGTTTTACTATCAAATTTCCAGGTAAATTTTGTCTGAAAATGGGGTTCTGCTGTTGCAAACAGCCTGGGAATCTCTGGTGGGTGACTTCCCAGGCTCCTGTCGTCGGACGTCTGTGCCCTCCGACGTGGCAGTGACCCTGGGAGGTAACCTGTGCCGTGGGCACTGTTGCCCAGAGGGTGCTGGCACTCCCCGAGGGGCGTGGGGGCAGGGAGGGGGCTGCCAGGCTGCTCCTGGGGGAGAGGTTTGAGTGCTGCCCTGGCCTCGCTGACTGTGGGACGTGGGTGCCCTGAACATACTCAGCCCCACAAGCAAAATCTCACAGGAAGGAGCGAGGGCTGAGATTGGGCAGAGAGGCCCCTGCCACAGTGCAGGTACGTTTGTAGTGAATGCTCAAGAAATATTTGAAAGGAATGAATGAAGTGGCACCAGCACAGCCTCCCAGGGCAGCGGTACCTCTGAGAGGGTGGCAGATCCCCCCTCTTCCCCTTCCTCCTTGCCCTCCACGCCCCCTTCCCTTTCTTCTGCTTTGCTTGACCAGCCTTAAGCTACCCCAGCCCTGGGGGCAGGCTCGGCCTTGCTCATAAACTTGAACAAAGACACTTCCTCAGCCTGAGCCTCAGTTTGTTCATCAGTGAAGTGAGGATGATGGGCTTGGCTTGGGAGGCCTCGTCCGGTGTCGTGACCTCTGTTCTCAGGGCAGGTCACATGCACACCGGGGAAAGGCCAGCCCCCAGTCACCAGGCAGGGCCCTCAGGTTCCAAGATGACGATGGGAATGCCGCGGGGCTCCGACTGGGGCCTCCAGGGTGCGATGTGCCTGTGCCATGGCTGGGGTGGGGAGGTGGGGGGCTGTGGGTGTGAGAGGAAAAGTGGGCAACCAACCATGTCCGCTGGGCCGGGGCCGCCACCATGACTTTTGTGTGTGACCCTCTGCGAGTGTGGGCGGCAGCCAATAGGGACACGTTTGTGTCCTTGTGAGTGGGTGTGAAAGGGTGTGTGAATCCAGCCGGCCAGGGAGCAAGGGCAGTTATCTCCTGTTGCTGGGAGCTTCCTGGGCTCTGAAGAGAATGGAAAGTGATTCATGCGAAGGGGCCCCTCCCCAGTTCCCCACTTTAGCCATGACCTGAGGTATAGAGTGGCCTGGCTTCCTCCTTTTCCCCCACTCACCAGAGGCCCATGGCCCCCTCCTCTTTCACCTCAGACCCTGTATCTCACTCTGGGGTAGGGGGCTGCCGGACCTGCAGTCTGACCCTCCTCTCAGTGGCATTTGGGGCGGGGGCGTGGTCCATGCCTGCAGCTCTAGAAGGTAGTGCGCCCCCAAGCCTGGCACAGCTAAGCCCCTGCGCCAGAGGAAGTGGCCTTCAGAGGGCCAGACTGGGACACCGTGGTCACCACCCCACACCAGCCGAGTGGTTTTCCAGCCAGAGGAGACCTGCGGGGAGGGGTGAGGAGAGGCTCCACCTGCCCACCGTCTCCCCGGCTCCGGCCATCCTGGCTGCAGCCACTGCCTATGACTCATTCCCCCGGGGACTGAGCCGGCTCCTCTCCTGGGGCACCGGCCCAGGCTCAGCAAGTTGGGGAGAGAGGAGTTAGGCCCTCTGTGCGGGGAGGGGTCGCAGCAGACCTCTCTGGTGTCTTCTGGCCTCTGCAGACTTCACCTTCCCTTTGCCGCAGCCCCATATTACATAATGGGTCCCAAATGCCTCACAAGTAAGCGGCCCAGCCTGGCAGCTGGACTCAGGAGTCCCTATTCCCCAGTGCCCGCCACCAGGCATGTCCCCATTCCAGTGCCTGGCTCGCTGGGGGAGTGGGTGGTGCCTCCCACAAGCCCCCCCACCACTGTGAGGGGGGGCTGGGCAGCCTGGGAGGGGGTGGGGAGGCCCTCTCCAGGGAAATGAATTCCTGGCCTGGCCCCAGATGCCGGCCTGCCCAGCTCTGCCCCGGGCTAACGCTGGGTGCACACACAGCCCCATTGTACGCCCGGGCCCTGTGCCCGCCATGGGCCTGGCACCAGCTCCATCAACAGCAGTGGCTCCGTCAGCTCCTCAGCACCCCCTGCCAGGGCCAGAGCCACTGGGCCCCCGGGGAGGAGGAGGAGGGAGGGCTGGCGGTTAGGCTGTGAGTGAGGATGCCCCGAGTTGAGGGGCCGGGACCATGCAGATGCCTGAGGAGCCAAATGCATACATTTGTTTCTTTGTCAACTGTGGATACAAGGCAGGGAGCACTGTCCCCCATTCACACGAGGCATCAAGACCCTGAGAGGCTGCAGTAGCCTGCCTAAGGGCACAAAGCTAGCAAGGGATGGAGCTGGGGTTCGAGCTCAGGCAGCCTTGGTCAGAGTCTTTTCTGCACCCCTTACTGTGCTATATACCCAGTCTCCAGGTCAGGGCTCGGGGAAAGGCAGTGCTCCTTCTTTCCCCAGCCCAACTTTGAGGAGCTAGGCAGGCTACTTTCTGGAAAGTACATGTCCCCAGGGTGGAAGGGGACCCTGGAATAGTAGGGTCTGGAGCCGTGCGCTTGTGAGAAGTGTGGTGGTTTTCAAGGATGATACTGGTGGCTGGACAGGCAGTGCAAGTCTCCAGAGTCGGAAGGCGGCTCTGTGCCTCAGTTTCCCTGCCCCACCGGCACTGAATATCCCCTGTGCTTCTCGGCAGGGCATAAGAATGTAGAGGTGAGGTGTGGCCAGGGCTGAGACCTGGACCCTCATCTCCTTTTCCTATGCTCCATAGGCTGGCCGGGAAGTTCCCCTTCCCCAACCTAGACCAAGGCCTCCTGTTGCTTCTATTCTTAGAGTCTGTCCTGAGCTGCCCCATCTCCTCAGGTTTCCCAGCCTGAAGGGGCCTCTGAGGCCGGAGAGCCTGCCAAGGGGGCAGCCCAGCTCTAGGCTGCGAGGGGGTCCCATCTCTGCCTAGCACCCAGGCCCCTCAGGCCAGGCTGGAGGGTGCCCAGAATCAACTTCCATGGGTCTCAGCTTATCCACTCATGACCTCCGACCCCATGGGTTTGGGCAGAGCTGAAGCTCCTCCCTTCTTCTTGGCCCACCCTCCTTGTCCCCTGCCCATCCCGGGCACGAGGCCTGGCTCCCCCTTGGTGACACCTCAGCCCTCTCAGCAAATGGACAGGGCAGTCTGCAGGGACCACGCGGTTGTGCAATGCCAGGGCTGGGCCTTGGGGACAGGTGGGGAAGAGAGAGGCTGGAAAGGGACACCGAGGCCAGCTCCCTTCTCACCCCACTCTGGAGTCTTGTCTGCTTTCCCAGTCTGCTTGGGCTCAGCTTACTCCGATTATGCTGTCCCCCAAGACAGCCAACACATCTTCATCCAAGGCCACAACAGGATACGTCAAACCCAGAAGGGCCATGTTTGAGTGCCTTCTCCCTGGGAGATGCCGAGAAAGAAAACCTGGGGACGGCCCTCAGGGAGCTTCTACTACAGCTGAGAAAACTAGGCAGAGTAACTTCTCTGTGCCTCAGTTTCTCATTTATAAAACAGGTACACTAATATTTCCTACTTCCCAGTGTCGTTGAGAAGGGCAAGTGAATTAAGACATGGTAAATCCCTTAGGAACAGTTCCTGACAAATGGTAAGTGCTCAGTTCAGGTTTATTGGTAGTAGTTGTAGTGGTAGTAGTCATTCTAGTAGAAGAAGTACAATATATGATATCAGATAGTGCTGTTTTTTCCAAACTAGGTTGTGAGTACCGGTGAGGACAGGGACTATCTTACTTATCTCTGTATCTTGGCATCAGACACAGAGCCTGGCTTGGAGCAGATTAAGTAATTGTTTTCAAATGGTGATCAGAGGAGGGTAGAGTCAGGGTGGGCTGCCTGGAAGAGGTGGCCCTAGAGCAGGGCTTCCTGAGATGCACAGGCATTAGACAATCTGTGGATGGAGGATGGGGCAGGGGGTACATCTGGAGGCCTTGATTGTGTTGGGGAGAGAGTGAGAAAGCCCCCTGAGCCCAGGACTTGGTGAGGGCAGGGGGATCCTGGATGCCTTAAAGGCCCACCTAGGGAGTTTGGACTTTATCTGGTGGACAGTGGGGAGCCACTGGGAGTGATGAAGCGGGGGGATGACCTTTCTTTGTTGCTTAGTCCATTTTGTTTCTGATCCCTTGTTCTCTCGGGGCTGTTCCCTTTCTCCACTTCTCCAAAGACAATAAACCCTCTCTCTGCTCTTCAGTCCCTTCTCTCCGATCCCTATGCACCCCCAGCCCACATATCCATGTTCCGTTCTTGGCCTTCTCTGCTCAGCTGTCCTGGCCTGCTCCCCCTGCCTGCTCCTGTCCCCTTCCTCTCCCTGGCCCCTGACCCATCTTCCCTGGGATTGGGGTTGGCTGGACTTGGACTTGAGGGGAGAGGGATACAGGCATGGTGTGACCACATGGTGGGAACCCGTGTGATGGTGACCGAGCCAGGACACCCTGTTCTGACATAGCCCGCTACCCACTTCAGGGAATAACCCCACCCCCACCCCCAGCCAATAATGTGGCTAAGGCGCATTAGGAAGAATTTACTTAGCATTTGTCAACCTGATAAATGGAGATACAGATTTCTCTAACAGATAAATTAGAGAGTGATGGGCCTTCATTTTCTTGTTATTAAATTTAACCTAAAAGGATATTGAACTGCGTGGGAACCAGACTGCAGAAAACTACTGTGTCTCTTCTGTCTCCTTTCAAACATCCATCCATCTATCCATTATATCCATCCATCCATCCATCCATCCATCACTTCATGCATTATGTCCATCCATGCATCCATGCATCCATCCATCTGTCCATCATATCCATCCATCCATCCATCATATCCATTCATCCATCTGTCTATCCATCACTTCATTTATTATGTTCATCCATGCATCCATTATATCCATCCATCCATCCATCACTTCATGCATTATGTCCATCCATGCATCCATACATCCATCCATCTGTCCATCATATCCATCCATCTATCCATCCATCATATCCATTCATCCATCTGTCTATCCATCACTTCATGTATTATGTTCATCCATGCATCCATTATATCCATGCATCTATCCATGCATCTACCAAATATTTACTGAGCACCAAATTAGGTGCTTTATGTTTAATCCTTATAGAAACTCTCCAAGATGGGCATTATCGTCATTTTGTACATGAGGATACTAGGATGCTGTGGAGTTAAGTAAATTGCTGAAGGTTACGCAGCCAGTAAGCGATCTGGGATTCAGCTCTACCTGCTTCAAAACACATGTTCATAGTGTGGGATCAGATGGCCTCCCTGGGTGTTCCCAGGGCCTCGTTCTGAGCGTGGAACGTAACAGCTTTGCTATTGAATGAACGAACGGACAGGCACACTCAGGTTCTGGAATGCTGGAGTTCCATAGTTCTATCCTAGGAGCAGCCTGGGGGTGGGAGGCTATTCTGGGCTTCCAGTTGTATTGGCATTTGCTACTGGTAACCTAGTGTTGCCATTGCTGCCCCTGTAGTGGAGGCTTCTTGATCACGTAACTTGCAACCCAGCACGTCCTGTTTCTTCTCTTCATCAGACTAGCTCTGCTTCTGAGGGCAGTCCTGTCTTCCACAGGTAGGAAAGTTCTAGGTATGAGCTTGGCCACTGCATTCAGCCCCACCAGCCTCCCCCAGTGACTGGGCTCTTGTGCACCTGTCTCCCAGCTTCTCCATAGGACACCCAGCCCCCATTTTACTCTGCCCCCTTTATTGGCCTTTCTTTCTAAGCTGTGGAGTTAGCTGCACAATTTCAGGTTAAAACTGCCTCCTCGGGCCCCATTGGCCGAGACAGGGCTGTGAGTGCAGGCAGTGTACTTGGGAAGTGACCCCAGGAAGCATGGCTAGTGGAGCAGGCTGAGTGAGACACAGAGGGGAAGGAAGCCAGTGAGATGTGTGTTCCCCTGTCAGCACCAGGCTGTCTCACTTCGGATCTCTGGAGAACGTGCTTTAGAGCTTCCCAGCCGCGGGATGGGGTGAGGGAATTGGGGGTTTATTACTAGCTCCCCCGGTCTTTGGCCGGGGGAAGGTGGGTGCTGCCTCCATTGGCTCTGGCACAGATGCGTGCAGGTGCTGGCAGTTGGAGGTGCTCAGGTGGGCAGGAGGGACTGGGAGTGTCCAGGGGAGCTGACAGCCCCTGCAGTGCTCACCGAACCCAGGCGTGGTGGCCCGGCCAGTCCCTTGGAGTGTGCCTCTTGCCAAACCCCCTTCCTACAGCCCTCCTCTCTCCATGCCCACGAAGCTGCCACCCCACCCCACGCCCGCCACTCTACCCCAGGCAGACCCTTCCCACTGGGGCCAGTCACCGGTACCACATTCATTGCATTCAGCAGATACTTAAGGAGCACCTACTATGTGCCGGGTGCCACCATAAGAGGAGGAAGCTGACAGGATCCCTCTAGATGCTCACAGCAGAGGAAAGGGATCCAGCGTGAAGGAGGTCCTTCCCATTGGTCCGCCAGACGCGAGGCAGCCCTTTCCACCCATCTCTGAGCTCTACGTTCTCTCCTAGGGGGCGGGGCCGACAGGTTGGGGGCGGGGCCGACAGGCTGGGTGGCCACAGAGCTTGGGCCACCTTTGAGTCACCTCTGTCGAGGCTGTGATTGTAGCGGTTTTTCTGACTTCCTTTTCCTTTCTCTCGCTGCCCTTGCCTCTTCCCTCCTGGGGCCACTAGCCCCACGGCTGCCACGTGGTTGCCTTCTTCAGTCTGGAACTGAGCCTTCTAGCGCCCTCCCTCCCAGTCTCTATGGGGAACAGGATGCAATTCACGGTGCAATGGCAGGGGGGCGGGGGGGGGTGAGTTTATTCACGGGCACCCTTCTTTGTCCCTGGTGAAAGCCCTGCCTGGTGCCTGCTTCCTGAAGAGGGGCCTCCTCCTTCTTGACTCCTGCCCCCAGCCCTCAGACTCCGCTCCCACTACGCTCTCCTGCCTTGTAGGGCCCCGGGAGCGGGCAGAGTTAAGAAAGGGAGGTGGTGTGTAGGTAAGGCCGCCTGCTGTAGGGGCAGGGGAGGGCAGGCGACAGGGCTGGGGCAGGTGCCGGGCCTGGCGGGAGCACACACAACACACGCTCCAAGCTCCGTATTGGGCCCCAGGCAGGACTGCCAAGTCCCAGTCCCTTTGACTCATCTCTCCAGCCGCCACCCACAGACTTTCCCCTTGATGTTTTCGCTTCCAAACCAGGTTTGGTCAGGGCGCGTGTGCCAGGGCGGCGGGGGCAGGAGTGTGTTGACCTGGGCTGGCCAAGCTCATTCCCTTTGACATTCTCCCCCTACTTACCCGTGGCATCTATTTCCCACCCCGTGGGCAGGGCCAGCGCTGGCAGAGCGAACGTCGATCGTGTACCTGCCCCACTTGGATAGAAAGATGGCTGTACTTATTCGGGGCAGGCGTGTCAGTGCGAGGGCTGGGAGGACATCAGAGACATTCGCGCGGGGTCAGAAAGGGGGCACTTACGATGAGACTTTCGGTTTGTCTCAGGATGGAGCTTAAGCATCTTTGATCAGGGGAGGAGAAGTTGCAGCTGCAGGTCGGCCGCCCGAGTCTTACCCCCATGGGGGAAGCTGGGGAGACAGAAGGGCACAGGTTGGGGGAGACGGTGAGTGGGGAGAGTAGAGTGACTGGTGTTCCCCCCACCCACCCAACACCACAAAAGCCAGGGCACTGGCTTCCTCTCCCTGCCCGGCAAAGGGCAAGTGCTTCTTGTGGCGTTTCAGGACAGCAAAAGGGGTGGGTGGGCCGCTGTGTGCGTTTTGAGAGTGAGCCCACCATAGGGTTCATCTCATACCTGTGTGTGTTGGGGGTGCTGGATGGGGCAGGTGGAGGCGGCTCCCTCACTCCAGGTGCCTGGGGTGGGGGGACATTGCTGTACAAGGTCATTTCTTTTGTTGGGGGGAGAGGTCTCCTCTGGCTTCCAGAGGGAGATGGGGTACAGGTGTCAGCCGGGTACCTGGGCAGGGCAACAGAGAAGCTGAGTTCTGGGTCTGGGGCAGCTGCCATTGGGGAAGTCCTGGGCTGAGCGAGGGCTAGGCAAGGACCCAGGCAAGGGACCCCTGGATTTTGGGCCCCAACTGACCATTCCCAGAAGCCCAGCCACCGGGTGGGTGCTGGTAGCAAGGGGAGAACAGTCTGTGGTTGTCCAGTGGCCCCTGCCTGCTCCGGCCGCCCTGTCCTGCCCCCACCGGGCATGAGTCAGACCGAAAGCAGAAGCTGCCAGACATTGCGCAGGGTGAAGTGAGGCAGAACCAGCAGTGCTATTTTGGAACCTGGTTAATTCCCCCTTCTGTCCCCCAGCGCTCATCACTCAGGGCTCCCCCCACCTCCTCGTCACCAGCTCTTTGCATTCCTCGAGGGGACTGTTGGGCCGAGACTTGATGTCCCCTGACACATATGTCGGGGGGTGGGTGTGTTGCTTAAAGCTCTCTGCTTGCTGGACCCGTCCTCCCCGGCCAAGATGTGCTGGCTTCTCTGGAACCGGCCTTCCGGGGTGTTGGGAGGGCAGGGTGCCCCCTCCTGGTGGGAGCTTGCAGACCGGGTAAAAGATGGAGTGGCACTGCCCCTCCTCCGCAGCTCTCAGGCCAGCTGTCAGCCGCCTCTCCCAGGGCTGTGAGCTGACAAGGGCTTCAGGTGGGAGCCTCTCCCGGCAGTGACTCTTACAGGTCTGGGAGGGATTTCCAGACCCGGAGGGGAGATATTTTGGGGCCAAGGGCCTTTCCAGAACCCGTGACATTACGCATCCTGCAGCAGCCCCCACTGACCCCCTAGTCAATGGTTCTTTCTTGGGCATCTAGGCCTGCTTGAGGCCCCACATTTTAGGATTTCTTTGGAGCCCGTGTGAGCCTGGGGGCCCCTGGCCGTCCAGCCCGTGGAGGTGACAGAGGTCAGTGGGTGTGTGTTTCTGAGCTGAAGATGAGGGTGTATAGGTGAGAGTGTTACCCACCCGTGGGCTGGGGGGCTGGGGGTCTCTGCCGCTCCTGAAGCTGTGTGGTCAGGGAGAGGGTGGGCTTTGCTATTGCTCGCGTGATTGTGTGCGTGGGAAATGGGTGCGGCCTCCATCCACAGTGTGTTGCCGCCTCTCAGTGGGGGCCCTGAGGTCAGCGCTCCACCCGGCTATTTACCCCCCAGCAACCTGGGGTGGTGGGTTTCATGCACTGGGACGGGGGACAGTCACCAGGCAGGTTGCAGGTGACCAATTAGAATGTGGGTCCCTCTTAAGCTCAGGTGAGCAGGACTTGGGTTTCTCGTCGCTCAGCTGGGTTTGGGGCTTAGGCGGGGCAGGGAGGGGCAGAGCAGTGTTGGGGGAAGAGTCATCTCCCAGGCCTGCGGCAGGGGCCCCAGCGTCTCCCACGCCTCACGCACAGCGTGCAGGCGCAACCTGTCCTCGAGGTTGTCTGCTCTCTGCTGGAGCTGTTCTCTGGGCAGCCGAGTCCTGGGGTGGTGTGTGTGTGTGTGTGTGTGTGTGTGTGTGTGTGTGTGTGTGTAGGAGATGCTGTGAGCGTGTGTGAGTAGGTGTGTCTTACACGGCCTGTCTGGGTTGCTCTCGCACTGGGAACCATATCAGCTTCCAGTCAGCTCCTGCAGACTGTTTCCCCTCCTGCCCGAGCCAGAGCCCCAGCACCGAGTAAGCCCGAGTCCAGAGACGGCCTGGAGCCCTGCATTCCCGCCTCCACCTTGGCTCCTGGGCCTGCCTGAGAGTTTGGGTTGTTTGCTCAGGTTCACTGTGGGGCTCAGAAGGCCTGTGCCTGTCCCTTAAAGGATCTCTCTCCACCTCCCAGCTCTCCCCTCCCACCTGTCACACTTGGAACCAGCAGGTGATCAAGCCCCCAGGAAGCGGCAAGTAAAGTGACTTTAACGTGCCCACAGATCTCCTAGGAGTCCATGTTAAAGTGCAGATTCTCACTCAGTAGGTCTACGCTGGGGCCTGAGAGTCTGCATTTCTAACCAGCTCTTGGGGATGTGATGCCTGTGGATCTTGCTTTGAGTGGTGAAGCCTTAAATGGCCCTCTTCCATCCAAACTCCAGCCAGATGGACTCTGCTCATCCGGCCAGGGAACTAACCCTCAGGGGCCACCGCCTAGGTGCCGGGCTCCTCACGTACTTCGGCTCCTTTGAGCCCCTCACCTATTCTGAAGGAGGTGGCATTACTGCCATCCTGTTTTACAGATGGGGAAACTGAGGCTCTGAGAGGTTGAGTGCCTGTCCCAGGTCACACAGCTGGAAAGTGGCAAAACCAGACTTGAACTCTGGTCTGTCAGGTCCAGAGCATATGAGCATTCCACTAAACCCAGCCATCTTCCAGGGAGCGGACTCAGAAGGCTGAGATGCAGCCAAGGGGGGTGGGTGAGGGGTGGGACCGCAGCTGCAGGGAACAACATCCAACCTCAACTGCCTAGCCCAGGGCCCCTCCGCTGATGGGCTTACGACTCCCTACCTGCCTCCTCAGGCCCTTTCTGGACTGACTCCCCACCTGGGCACCCAGCCTGCTGCCGTGCCCCTGTGCACTCACCTGTGTCTGCGGAGGTTGGGTATGCAGACCCGCAGACCAGGCCCCCCAGCTCCACTGCCTACCAGCGTGCAACCTTGGGCAAGTTGTCAGCCTCTCTGCCTCAGTTGTCCCCCTGTGAAATGGGGGATATATGACTACTTCCCCAGTAGTATGTGCTTGGAGGATTACATCAGTAGCATGTATCAACTCAGAACTGTGCCTGGTGCGTAGGAATGGCTCAGTGCTGGTAGTAACAAATGCCTGCTGGTTTGTTCCCAGAGACCATAGGCCACCTTCTGCGAACGTAATGCAGTTGTCAGGGCTCATAGGTGTTTTTCTTCCTTCTTTTTCCCCTGCAGTCTTCCAAAGCCTTCTTTTATTAGGCAAAGCCTGGATACTTCAGTTTTAAAGAGGTTGTTTTTGAAGTCCTCAGAGGCAGATTAAATTCTTAAAAAGGAAGCCAAGCAGTAGGAGTTCATTGCAGTGGACAAGCGGAGATTGGAGAGGCCTTCGCAGCAGGGAGGAAGCAGAGGAAGCCCCCAAGGGCGGGGGTTAGGAGCCAGGCACCCGGCCTGGGGCAGGGAGACCTGGGTTTGGAGCTCAGGTTTGGGAACCTTCAGAAGCCTCTCCGTGTGCCGGCTGCCTGCTCCTCGCTGCCCCTGGGCTGCATCCTCCTCTTCTGAGGAGATGGACGATCGAAGGCTGGGTCTCCAATGCTGCCACAGCTCTGGAGAGGGAGTTCCTGAGTGTTGGAAAGCAGCACCCGGCTCTCCCTGTCACAGGCCTGTAGGCTGGCTCCCCAGGCACCCGGCCCCAGACCCATCCATGCTGCCCGAACCCTGCACCTTCCTGGACAGAGCAGGAAGGGGGCCACCACGGCCCTTCCAGCCTCCTCCCATGATCAACCAGGGGTCCAACTGGGAGAGGGGACAGGATGTGTCTGAGGTCGCACAGCTGGATGGTGGGACAGCCAAATGTGGTTTTTCGATCCCACTCTGCCCTTTTGGAGCAGACTCATTCCAGAGGGTCCAAACTCCCGGGCCCCAAATCCATGATGGCACACAGTGACCAGTCAGGCGGAGTCTTGAGACTCATCTTCCCTGGTGGGGGTATCGGTGACCTTATGGGCTGACCTAGCATCCACCAAAACTTAGCTGATCTTCCCTCAGCAGGAGGATGGGATCAGGTAGGCTGGGGTGGGCGGGGGAGGTCACATGGGGCTTGAAGCCCTTGGAGACCCGTCTGGAAATCCTCCCCTTGCTCTTCAGGCCCCTTTCCTGTCTGGGGTGCCATCTGTGGGCTGTACTCCCCGCCCTGCCCCTCCCTCTGCACATACAGCTCTGCTGCCGTCCAGTGCCAGATCTCTGGTCCATGTAATCGCATTTCTGTCCAGCCAGTTTGATATAATTTCCCCCTGAGGCCCTCGTGTGGCCACGTTACCGCCTCAGTGAGATCCAGATATATGGTCTCCTGAGCCCTGGGCATGGATTTTCTTGGCTGTTCAGCAAGAAGAGAGCCTGCAGGTGGGCGGGGCCTGGCCTGTGTTCTGGGGCATCCAGGAGGGCTGAGGGGTGTGCAGGCCTCTCTGGGACCCTCTGGAGGGTTCACTGAGGGCAACACGGGGTGAGGGGGTGAGGCAGGGCTGGGAGTTCATGGGAACAATAATCCATCTATCTACAGGGATCTTCCCTGTGGGGCCCTGGTTACCTCATGGGACTGGAGGGGGTGGTGGTCGCACACCTGAGGGAGACCTGGGCTGGCCAGGAACACTTCACTATGCACTTGCAGTGTGGCCTTGCACAGGGCCCTTAACCTTTCTGAGTCTTGGTTTTCTCATCTGCAGAGGTTCTGTTTGTCCCATGAAGTGTTTGTGGGGGACTGGTGAGATCTGATAAAGGTCATGTGCTGAGTGCCGAGCCTGGTCCATCGTGGGGACTTGGAGTGTCTGCTGAATGAGTGAACCGGTGGTAATTGAGCACGTGACGGGTGGTTGGATGAGCAGCCTCCCAGGGCCCCGAGCCTTGTTCTGGGAAGTCTGCCGGCTAGGATCGGGTGGAGGTTCTAAAGAAGAAAGCTGATTTCTCTGGGAGCTTCCTTGTAGCTGGGGAGACTGGAGGTGACCAGGAAACAACTGGAGAACAAAGTAGTGTGGCCACAGGCAGGCTGTTCAAGGGGATGGGGTGTCCGGGATTGGGGGTGCAGGGGAGAAGGGGAACAAGGGGGTTTCAGCCCCCTTGCTCTACTCTAACCCAGAAGAGAGGTGGCTGCCCACTGAGAGGCAGGGTGAGGGATTCTGCAACGTGTGTATCTGTGTGTGAGAGACAGAAACAGACAGACAGCAGAGGGTCTGCATGTGTGGCTGGGCTGAGTCTATGCATATCCCAGGGTGGACATCTCCCAGGACCTTTCTGGTTTCTCCCTCCATGCTTCCCTCAGCCACACGTCCCCCTGGCCCCCCATTCTTCAAAGCTCAGTGGCAGTCCTCCTGGGACAGGCCTCATGCCAGGGTCCAGCTGATCCCTATGGGACAAGACAGGCACCTCTCTGGTCTGGGATTGTCTTTTTTTTTTTTTGCGGTACGCGGGCCTCTCACCGTTGTGGCCTCTCCCATTGCAGAGCCCAGGCTCCGGACGCGCAGGCTCAGCGGCCATGGCTCACGGGCCCAGCCGCTCCGCGGCATGTGGGATCCTCCCGGACCGGGGCACAAACCCGTGTCCCCTGCATCGGCAGGCGGACTCTCAACCACTGCGCCACCAGGGAAGCCCTGGGATTGCCTTTGAAGCTGCCCCCCTTGCCGCACAATTGCCTTGCCTTGCCCCAGGCCAGCCAGGAGGTGCCAGCTCCCACCCTTTCCTGTGGGATGTGAGCTGGGTCCTCGGGCTGATGGGCCTGAGCTCTGGGCCCTGGCGGCCACTCAGCAGGCCGGGAGCTCCTGGGGCTGCCCTTCGTCTCCCCTCTCCTTCCTCTCCCTCCTCCTGCCTGTGTTCAGGATTGTTTAAAACAAGCCCCTGCCTGTACTCCCCCCGCCCCCGACCTTATGCAGCGTCCTGTGGTGCACACTTACCGCGGCAAGTGTGAATCCCAGTTGCTTTTTTCAATGTTGGAAGCATCCAGAGAGCCCACTGTTGCCTTTCATGGCCCCTAAGGAACCACGGATCAGCTAAGATCATGACGACCCACACGGCTAAGTGTCTCCAGCGCTGAGCCCTGTGCTAAGTGCTCTGCCCGCTCCTGATCTCTTTAGAACCTAGAGAGGTGGGTTTCACTGTTCCCCACCTGCCTCTCCCATAGCACCGCAGTGAATTATGTATAATATACAAGCTTTGGAAAAGAAAATCTTTTAAAACCCAAGGCTTTTCGAGAGGAAACACAGAGGGTGCCTGGTATTGGGAAAAGCTGGCCAAGGCCTTTCTGCTTCTGGTCAGTCTGTAAGGAGAGACAGAAGCTGGTGATCGCTAGGCAGTGCTGTCCCCCCACCTGGGGCCTTGTTATGGGGTGTGTGTGCGTGTGTGTGTGTCAATGGATGGGGGAATGGATGGGACCCTCTTCTCAAAAGAAATTTAAGAATAGAAAGAGGAGACTCACCCAGGGATGCCCCCGGTGGGCATGGATGAAGCGAGAGTGACCAGTGACCGAATGGTATCGCCCTTCTGCCCATGATTTCACCCTTGCAGAGGTGAAATCACCCAGCATCCCAACTTAGATCACAGCAGCTCTCTGGGAGAGGTTCCCCCGCTGGTAAGTCCCACTTGAGTGATGGAAAGGCTGAGGCTAGGCTCAGACACTGCATCAGGCCCGAGTCTCGGATTCATCCCCAAGCATTCTGATGCCAAGTTCCCATAGCATCTTGTGGGAAGGCATGCTGGCTCCTGGGGATCTTATGACACCTCCCTACCCTTAGCTCTCTTTGGGTTTGGCCCAACTGATGCCCGCCAGGCCCTGCAGGGACCCGTGACTGCCTTGGTAATTTGGAACGGCCCTGTCCTAAGGTGAGGGGGTTGAGTGGACATTCTTGTTCCGTTTCCTAGTTCATCAGGCCTTCCTTTGCCACATCCTCGGCCAGAGGGGGCTCAGAGCAGATAAAACAAACCCCAGACCTGGAATCTTCCCCTCTCTTCCCTTCCCAAGGCTGAAAGGTTACCCAGGAGGTCTTGGGGTCCTTTGCCCTGCTTCCGGGAGCCTCGGCACCTGTGCAGGAGGCCTTCCTTTAGTGGTTGGTTTGATTTCCCCTCCGCCACGACTGGGCAGCTCCCACACAACTGTAGTTTGTTACAGACTGGGTCAGAAGAAAACTTCTTCCTACCACAGAGGTGCAGAATGTGATAAATGGCTTAACCAAGCATCCCGGCCTCTGAGCTTCCACACTTTGTTGTTTCAGCCGCCAGACATATGTTTTTTTCTGGGAATACAGGAAATTATCTCTGCCCTTTGAGGGAGGGCAGAATTTTTTCTGCTTGTGTTTGGGGATTCCAGACCATTCCCTCGTCCTGGGCACCCTCGGGCCCCCTGAGCTGGAATGAAAGAGATCGGCTGCTGAAACACTTTGATTGGCGGCGGGGGGGGGGGGGCGGGGGGAAGAGGCACATCTTCAGTGGAAATCCCTAAAATAAAATGTGGCTACCTTGTCCCAAGTGCAGGACCAAGGCCAAACTCTTAAGTCCCAGGACTAGGGTGGTGGAGCCAGACTGCCAGCATCCAGCCTCGCCACTTAGTAGCTCTGTGACCTTTGGCAAGTGACAGCCTCTTTGTGCCTGTTTCCTCATCTGTGTGTGAGGAGGACAGTACTGGTACTCATGTCATGAAGTGATTGTGATAATTAAATAAGGTGCTTTGAACCATACCTGGCGCATAGTAAGTACTCCATAAACATTAGTATAAAATATTTTTCCTCATTAGAAAGATATACAGGGACTTCCCTGGTGGTCCAGTGGTCAAGAATCTGCCTTCCAATGCAGGGGACGTGGGTTTGATCCCTGGTCGGGGAACTAAGATCCCACATGCCTCGGGGAAACTAAGCCTGCGTGCTCTACAGCCCGCACGCCACAGCTAGAGAGAAGCCCACACGCCGCAACTAAGACCCGACGCAGCCAAGCAAATAAATTAATTAATTAAAAAAAAGAAAGATATACATGTTCATTATAGAAAAAGAACAACATTCCAAAGGTCAAAAGAAAAAAAATCACTTGTGATTACATCATCCAAAGAAGTCAGTAATATTTTAGTATATTTCCTCCCACGAGGTTTTTCTGCACATATTTGTACATGATGATCAGATTTTATATACAATTTTGCATCCTACTTTTTGTCACTTGACATATCCCTGCGTTACTTATTGTACATACAACATTTGATGAGGAGGAACACAACATAATTTTTTTTTTTTTTTGACTGCGTGGCTTGCAGGATCTTAGTTCCCCAACCAGGAATTGAACCTGGGCCCTCAGCAGTGGAAGTGCAGAGTCCTAACCACTGGATGGTCAGGGAATTCCTGAACACAACATAATTTAACCGTCCTATTGTGGACATTGAGATTATTTTTTATTTTTCGCTATATAGTGTGATGGGCATCTTTATGCATAAAAGCCTTTTCTGCATTTGAGATTTCTTCCTCAGGCTAGTGGATATTTTTTCAGGCTTTGATACATATTGCCAAACTGCTCCTCCAAAGAAGATGGACCAAGCTACATTCGGGCAGTTGCATTGAAGCTGCCTGGTACCAAAGGCATTTTAAAGTCGTAGCCACACTTGGGTGGGGGAGGGGAGAGGGTAATTTGTTCAACTTTTCTTTTACATTCTTTAAGGTCTGCCCTCATTCTTATGTAAAATTTTAATGAAAGTATGACACACCTACAGAAAAGTGTTCAAACTATTGAGTGAGCATCTGGATGTATTTTCATAAACTGGACACTCCCGTGTCACCAACACCGGCATCAAATTACAGAACATTCCTAGTCCCCACACCCACCCCAGGCTGTCCTGTGCCACCTCCCTGTCACTCCCCCCCGCAAGAGTAACCAGGATCCTAACTTCTGACACGCAAGATTCATTTCCCCCGTTTTTGAACTGTATGTACATCGATCGTGCTGTGTGCGTGTTTGCCTTCTTTTGTTTGCTATTATGTCTGCAAGAGTCATCTGAGTTGTGTGTAGCAATAGTTGGTTCACTTCCATCACTGAGCAGCATTCCAGGGCATAGAGGTACCACAACTTCTTTATCCATCTTCCGGCTGATGGACGTTTGGGTGGTGTCCAGTTTTGGCCACTATCTATAACGCTGCTGTGAACTTTCTAGTCTGTGTCCTCTGGTGCCCACATGGATGCTTTTCTGCTGGGCAGATACTTAGGAAGGGAGTTGCTGGCTCAGAGCGTCTATGTATTTTCTGCTTCCTGCTTGTATTTTTAAAGGATCATCTGGAAGGCAGAAAAATCCCCAGGGCAGTTCAGGCCCTACAGGCAATTGAAGGGAGGTGCCTTGTCTCAGGGCTTTTTGGGGGGCCCTCCATGAAGATCATGTCCCCTCTGAAGGCTTGTGTCAGGGCTGTAGTGGAAACTGAGTTAGGCCCTGGGTCCTGGCCCTCCAGCTCCAGCTGGCATGTGGCTTCTGACCCTGGCCTGTGCCCCCAGAGGCCACTCACTGTCCTCAGTGGGGGTCCTCAGCTGGCCTAACAACCATCGCGCTGAGCAGGGCAGGGCTCGGGCCAGACTCCAGGTGGAGCTGGGGGGACCCAACTCCGAACATGATTGGAAGCAGGTTGGGCCCCTCACAAACCCCTAGAAGCTGCCCTACTTCCTTTTCCCTTGTTTTAAAAGAATCACACAAGTAACGCATCTTCACATCCTAGGAGTTAAGTGCTTCGAAAGTGGAATAAGAAACTATAAAAACCCCTCTTTTCCCCTCCCCACTCTACTGCCCCTCCCAGAGGTAACACAGTGAACAGTTTGGGTGTTGGGGGTGCCCAGATGAGTGGATAAAATGTGGGGGCTGTGAACTGGGCTGCCTGGTTCAAACTGCCCTCCTGCTACTTATCAGCTGTGTAACTTAGGGCCAGTGACTTCACCTCTCTGTGCCTCAGTTTCTCCCTGAAAATTGAGGGCAATAATAGTAGTCAACTGCCTGGGGTTGTTGTGAAGAACAGATGAGTTAATAGTTGAAAAGCACCTAGCCCAGCCCTGACCCATGGCAAGGATTCAAAGAGCATCTTGATTCTTCTAGTCTTTTCTACACATTTACTCATTTCCTGCCTAAGTGGGCTCCGGCTGTACATTTTATTCTGCAGTGTTTTGTTTGTTTGTTTGTTTGTTTTGCGGTACGTGGGCCTCTCACTGTTGTGGCCTCTCCCGTTGTGGAGCACAGGCTCCGGACGCGCAGGCTCAGCGGCCATGGCTCACGGGCCCAGCCACGGACCGCTCCGCGGCATGTGGGATCTTCCCGGACCGGGGCATGAACCTGTGTCCCCTGCATCGACAGGCGGACTCTCAACCACTGCGCCACCAGGGAAGCCACAGAGTGAGCTTTTTTTTTTTTTTTTTTTTTTTTTTGCGGTACGCGGGCCTCTCACTGTTGTGGCCTCTCCCGTTGCGGAGCACAGGCTCCGGACGCGCAGGCTCAGCGGCCATGGCTCACGGGCCCAGCTGCTCCGCGGCATGCGAGATCCTTCCGGACTGGGGTACAAACCCGCGTCCCGTGCATAGGCAGGTGGACTGTCAACCACCACGCCACCAGGGAAGCCCCTCTGCAGTTTGATTTGTCCACTCAGTGCTGTATCTCTGAGCTCTTCTTTCCTATATCTGAGACCTTTCTGTTCTGGGACCCTCTTTCTCCTTGCGTCTCCTCATGGAGTCCACTGATTTCTCCCCGTCTTTCCCCTCCCTCTGTCCACATCTTCCCTTGGAAAAGGTTCTGACCAGCCTGTTCATACTAAGGCGTAAACGACTGACGAGGGAGGCTGGTGTGAAACCACCTCAGGCCCCTGACCAGAGGAGGGCACAGCTTCGGAGGGGAGCCGGGATCCACCCGTTATCGACACCTAAGGGCTGTTCTGTTAGGTGCATTCTGCACACTCGCTGTGTCTCCTTGAATCCTCACAACGACCCCAAGAGGCAGGTGCCATTATTGGCTCCATTTTACTGGGGAGGAAACCAAGGCACAGAGAGGTTAAGTGGTTTTCCCAAAGTCACCCAGCCACTATGGGCAGAGCAGGCACTTCAGCCGCCTCTGTTGGACTGTGAAGTCCATTTTGGTCACAACTAAACTAGAACCCCGACATGGCTTAGGGAAGGTAGAGGCAGGTGGGAGGTCCTGGGGGAAGCTCAGCAGAGGCGGCCCGTGGATTCTGAGGGTGCAGACGGGGGCACCTCTCATTGCCTCGGCTGCAACTTAAGCCCCTGCTATGCTTTCCATGCTACTGGGCAGGGGCAGGAATTCTCTGGAGCATCAGACACCCTGGTCCCCTCAGGACGAGGGGACAGGGGCGAACGTTCTTCAGGGAAACACCCTAGCCCCAGGATCTGCATCGTAGTGGGCACTCGAGTTCCCGGTGTTACCGAGTACACGCACGGTGGACCCTTTCCAGGCCTGGTGGGTCTGACGTCAGACAGTGGGGAGGGTCTGGGGCATTTTAGATCCGCCCCCGGATCCCCTCACCCCTCAACTCCCGCCCTTAACCCCACACCCATCCCACCTGGCCACGCTTAGAGCAACCCAGGCTGGGAGCCAGGGCAGGGGGCTGGGACTCAGCGGGTAGCAGCAGCTCTGCGAGGGGGGTGAAAACTTTGACAACAGGATTGGGGGTGGGAGAGTCACCTTCTGTCAGAGGACCGGGGACAGGCTAAGGCTTCTGATACTCTTTGATACGCAGACAGCTGAGGTTCATAATTCAATATCCTCCCCCAGGAGGCTCTCACAGACCCCGGCTGGGTGGTAGGGCAGGGATTCCTGCGTCCACTTTACAAATGAACAAACTGAGGCTGGCGCAGGCAGTGAGAGGCTGAGCAGGCTGAGCCCATGTTCTCGCCCAGCCCAGGATGGGCGCCCAGCCCTTTGTGAGAGAAACAAGGGGCTCGTTCTCCCTCAGTCCTCCCTGTGCCGGCTGGCACTGCCAGGCTCGGTGTCTGCACCCTCACCCCACTCCCGCCCCCATGGGCCAACTGAAGTTAGATTGTTCCTGAGGGGGAGGGGCTCACTGCGTTTGTGAGTGGGCGGGGGGTGCAGCTGCGAGGGGAGTGAGCTGGGCTGGGGTCAGAGCCTGTGAGGTCTGCAGGGCTGCCGTTGTGGGGGGCGGGCAAAGACAGGCTACCCCTCTGTAGGAGCACAGGACAGAGGTGGAGGCTGCAGATGTGTCCCTGCTACAGGACAGAGGCGGGGAGGGGGGGAAAGTGTGCGTCTGCTCCTTTCTCCTTGGGAACTGTCCTGTAGGGAGCTGGGCAGAGAGACCCCTGGGGCTGAGGCAGCCTCTCTCTCACACATTCCTGGTCTACGGGGACAGAGAAGGGAGGAAGGCAGGTAAGGTTAGGGCCACTGAGTACTCAGCCCTCGAGATGGGTAGTGCTGCTCCACTTTGTAGGGCAGGATGCAGGGTGATTAGAAGGAGCCCTGGCTTGGGGGTCAGGTGGCTTGGGCGGCCCTGGATCAACCAGATGTGCAACCTGGGACAAACGCCTTCCCAGCTCTACATGGAGACATGATGGTCTGAAGACCCTTCACCCTCACCCACCATGAGCCGGGGAGCCAGATGTGGGATTGGGTCCCAGCACTGTCCCCTCTGCCCGAGAACTAACCTCCCTGTGCTTCTGTTTCTCCTTATCTGTAGAAGGAAAATAATAACCAAAGCTACCAGATGGGGCTGTTTGAGGTTAAGTGCTTGGAACAGTGCCCAGCACACAGTAAATGCTCAGATAGATGCAAATTATTATTATTTCCATGATCCAGTGATTTTCACTGAATATATGCCAGTACCATCGGCTAATGCTGACTTAGTCTGATGTCTGGCATTAGGCAGGACATGTCAGCCTGTGCTGCTTTCCTTTGCCACCCCCAGAGGTCTGGTCTCATTCTTAGGACCTTGGGGCACAGCTCTGGCCTCTGGTCTACGCTGTGGCTGACCCTCCAATCTTGTGCTGATCCATCACTCACCCACTCAGCCTACCAAGTGCTGCACACTGTTGAAGACACATTATTTTCATTTAACGCTCTCACCAATCTTCTGAAACTCTTTACAGGTCAAGTAACTGAGGCTGAGAGAAGTTAAGTGACTTGCCCAAGGTCACACAGCAAAGAAGTGGCAGAACTGAGATTCAAGCCCTGTTTGTAGCACTTGCTCAACTACGAAGTTGTACTGCCTCTTGCAATATCGCTGAGAGGGGACACTCCAGCCCCTGTCAGGACCTTATGGCATCTGGGCACCCTCAGGGCCCCTGCACCTCTCAGAGAGTCTCAGCCCATCCCAGCTGGGAAGGACCTTAGAAATCACCCAGTCCAACGTTTTCATCTTGTGGATGGGGAGATGGAGGCTCAGAGAGGGGGAGGGATGTGCCCAGGGTCACTCAGTGAGCTAGGGACAGAGTGCGACCAGCTGCCAGACTCATTCTGTTCCGTCCTGCCCCCTTCCCAAATAGGCCTTAGTCCCCTGTCCTCCTGAGAGCCTTCAAAGATCAGGGCTGGGCTTCCCTGGTGGCGCAGTGGTTGAGAGTCCGCCTGCCGATGCAAGGGACACGGATTCGTGCCCCGGTCCGGGAAGATCCCACATGCCGCAGAGCGGCTGGGCCCGTGAGCCACGGCCGCTGAGCCTGCGCGTACGGAGCCTGTGCTCTGCAACGGGAGAGGCCACAACAGTGAGAGGCCCGCATACCACAAAAAAAAACCAAACACAAAACATCAGGGCTGATGTGCTGGGTGGTGGAAAGCTCTCCCTGGGTCCTGGGAGGACCAGGTGCCCTGAAGTAGCCTTCCCTGCGCAGGGTTACAGTGGCTTGAGGACTTGCCTTTCTCATTCACTGGACTGTAGATGCCAGGAGCACAGGGACTGCAGCTGGCTCGCTGCTGTATGGCCAGTGCTGGTTCATAAATAGTAACCATTCCCTGCACATGTTCATAGAGGCCTGAGGCACAGCAGTGAGCAAGTCAGACAAAATGCCTGCCCTCAGGGGAGTTTGCATTCCTATTGAGAGAGAGATAGAGAATGAATTGAAATAACTAAGCAAAAATGTGTAATATTTAAGATGGTGATAAGTGACAGGGAGAAACAAAACAGGGAAGGAGCATAAAGTTGGGGGGGGACTGGTGGGGGGTTTGCAGTTTTAAATAAGGTAGTCATGGAAGGTCTCTGCAAGGAGGTGACCCACTTGAGGAGATGAAGGAATGAGCCATGGTGGTGTCTGGGGGATGGGCACCTCAGGTGGAGGGAAGCGCAGGTGCAAAGGCCCTGAGGTAGGAAACGTGCCTGGTATGTCTGAGGGATTGGGTGTGGCTGGAGCAGATGGAACAAGGAGGAGAGGAGGAGATAATGGGGTCACAGGGACCATGAGGTGGGGACAGATCATAGAGGGCTTTTTATGGTGAGGACTTTGGCTTTTACACACTGAGTGCAACAGGAGCCATGGAGAGTTCTGAGCCGAAAGAGGGAGACGATCTAACTTTGGTTTTAACAGGACCCCTCTAATTACTGAGTTGCAAGTAGAACGTCAGGGGACAAGCGGGAGGGAGTCTGATGCCATGAGGCGCCTTCAGGAAGCCAGGTGAGGCACAGCAGAGGCTGGGCTCACACTGGTGGCAGCGAGGCAGTGGCAGAGGAGGATGTATTTGAGATCAGATCTGGAGGCTCACCAGGTGGCATGAGAGGGAGAAAGGAGTCAAGGTTGACTCCAAGTCTGGGAGGCTGACCTGGAGGGCGTCTCCATCTCTGGCCCAAGAACCAGCAGACTTGGGTTTAAGTCTCTGGAGGGAGTCGGAGGGAGTCTCCATCTCTGGCCCAAGAACCAGCAGACTTGGGTTTAAGTCTCTGTCACCCACTTGCTTGGTGACCTTGGGCAAATCCCTGCCCCTCTCCTGTAAAATGGGGTTGCCCTTGTCCTGGCCCGTTCCCCAAGACCCCGTGAACTTGGTTTTGTTTTTTGTTTGTTTGTTTGTTTATTTTGGGCTGCACGGTGTGGCTTGCGGGATCTTAGTTCCCTGACCAGGGATGGAACCCGGGCCCCCTGCAGTGGAAGCACAGAGTCCTAGCCACCGGACCACCAGGGAAGTCTCAAGACCCCATGCACGTTGAAGGGGACTGTACCTCACAGCACTGCCCCCTCCCATCCGCAGGGAGCCAGCAGCCACCATGGCATCACGCATCGGGCTCCGCATGCAGCTCATGCGGGAGCAGGCGCAGCAGGAGGAGCAGCGGGAGCGCATGCAGCAGCAGGCCGTCATGCATTACATGCAGCAGCAGCAGCAGCAGCAGCAGCAGCAGCTGGGGGCGCCGCCCACCCCCGCCATCAACACCCCTGTCCACTTCCAGTCTCCGCCACCTGTGCCCGGGGAGGTGCTGAAGGTAAAGCCTGCTCCACCCTGTCCCTTCGCCCTGGTCCTCGGAGCCCCCGCCCTGAGCCCTTTCCCTCCTCCCCCCTCCAGGTGCAGTCCTACCTGGAGAACCCCACCTCCTACCACCTGCAGCAGTCCCGGGACCAGAAGGTGCGGGAGTACCTGTCTGAGACCTACGGGAACAAGTTTGCTGCCCACATCAGCCCTGCTCAGGGCTCCCCAAAGCCCCTGCCAGCCGCCTCCCCGGGCGTGCGGGCCGGACACGTGCTGTCGTCCTCAGCCGGCAACAGTGCTCCCAACAGCCCCATGGCCATGCTGCACATCGGCTCCAACCCTGAGCGGGAGGTGAGTGAGGAGCTGGCCGGTGCCTGCCACCAGCAGAGCTGGGGCCATGTGCTGTGCTCCTGGGACTCCTAGTCTAATGACAGAGGCAAGATACTGCCCTCAGGGAGCCCCGGTCTGAGGGGAGACGCGGCCCCGCCCTCAGGGAGCCCTGGTCTGAGGGGAGACGCGGCCCGCCCTCGGGGAGCCCCAGTCTCCCAGGAGAAACATCCCTACTTTAGAAACCTCTGCTAGGGAGAAACAGGAGACTCGTACAGGAATGCCCAGCACACCTGCAAAGACATGTCCTGACAGAAGGTATATAAAGCCATCTATCTGCCTGGGCAACTTGGCTCCTTCGGAAGAGCCCTGGCCTGGGCCTTGGGGCCTGGGGGACCTGGACAGCTCATCCTCTCTCTGGGTCTGTTTCCTTCCCCCCAGGTGAGCAGATGGGGTGAGGTAGGTGCCAAGGTCCCTTCGGGTCAGTGGCTGTCCCAGTGCCCCTTTTCCCCTGCCTTTCTCCGAGCAGGCACCCCCCAATATGGACTATCTTTTCCCTTTCAGTTTGATGTCATCGACAACATTATGTGTCTGGACGATGTCCTGGGCTTCATCAATCCCGAAAATCAGATTCCCAACACGGTATTGCTGGCCAGGGCGGGGTGGGTGTGTCAGAGGGAGGGGCAGCGGCCCTACAGCGGCTGTGAGCCTGGAGAGAACTAGAATATCTCCTACGGAGATGAGAGTCACCTCCATCAAATCATGTGATGAGGGCCCAGGGTCCGGCAGAGCTGTGAATCCAGAGTGCACCTTAGCCTGCGTGCATGGTGGGGCTTGCGGGGAGAGGTGGCTGGGGAAGGCTTCCTGGGTCGCGGGGCGGGGGGCAGGAGGCACTGGTACTGAGGGGAGCAGTGTGGCCCCAGGAAGGCCTGGAGCTGATGAGTTTCTCTGAGATCTGGGGCCCCCTCTTCTACCAAGCCCAGGACCCAGAAAGCACAGGCCTGTGTCCCTCACTCTGAGGGGCAAGTGATTTCAGGCTGGTTGGGTTCCCTCCCTCTGGCAGCCTCCTGGCAGCGTTAATGCTCTCTGGGCTTCCTGGGCAGAGGTGACAGGGCAGGTGGGAAGGGGTCAGGCTTGGAATCAAGAGGCCTAGATTCTGGCTTTGGCTGTGACTCTGGGAAGTCCCTTAACTGTTCTGAGCCCCTGGGGATGATGCCTTCTACCCACGGGCTGGTGGGAAAATGAGATAAGGCAAGAAATTGGGGGCTAGCTCTGCACAAGGGGGACAGGTACTTACACTGAGCAGGTGGAATTGCAGGTGTCCCCTTCCCTTTTTTTTGGAGATCCCTGAACCTTAGCTGCTCACTCCTGCCCCTTGGGCCCCAGCCCATGCTGCTGAGGGAAGTCAAGGACTCAGTCCTCAATCCCTGCTGCCTGGTGACAGCGCGCAGGGGCTCATCAGGAGTTGGCCGGGGCCAGTGGGTCGGAAGCCAGCTGCCAGCAGGGGCATCGGGGGCTGGGAGGCCGGAGAGGAGGGCACAGCATCTGGCCCCTTTCGTGGGGGCCAGGGTACCCTGCAGGGCTCTGGGCCTGTGATTTGCTCTGCGTGAATGTGTGGCAGGAACTGGGAAGATCTTTCCAGAGCTCAAACCTGTCCCTGTGGGGCCCGTTTAAACGCCCAGTGGCTGCTCATCACCAAGTCCCAGGGTCTCTGCAAGTGGAACCTGCCCTCCAGCATCCGGCAGGATCTCCCCCCACTCCCCCCGTCACCACTGCGCTCCTTCAGCTTGACGTGCTTGTGACCTCATGCTGTGTCCTGGCTGCTTTCCTGCTCAGCCATCCCCCAGCCCATAGTGCCCTTCCTCACCACACCCTCTGGAAACCTTCCAGAAACTCCAGAATAGATTAGGTGCCCCTCCCCTTGACTTCCAAAGGCCCTGGGGGAAATCCTCTCACCCACTATCTCCTCTCTCTCCAGCTGCTTCCCAGCGCTGGCTGGTTGCTCCTTGAGGGCAGGGGCTGCCTCTTATTCAGCTCTGGACTCTGCCCTGGGTGACCCCAGCACAGCCTCCCCCAGTGTCCCGGGGAATCCTGGGACGATGGGCCCTGGGGAGAGCCCCCCGAAGACAGGGGGCTGCTCATCGGGTACCCTTCCCCACCTCACCCTGCAGCTGCCCCTGTCCAGCAGTCACCTAAATGTGTACAGTGGAGACCCCCAGGTCACCACCTCCCTGGTGGGCGTCACCAGCAGCTCCTGCCCAGCCGACCTGACCCAGAAGCGAGAGCTTACAGGTACCAGCCCGCTGCTTCCCTGCGCCCCAGCTCCCGAGTCCTGCCGCTTCCCTTCCCCTCCCAGCTCCTCTCTCCTCTCCTGTCCTCCAGATGCTGAGAGCCGGGCCCTGGCCAAGGAGCGACAGAAGAAAGACAATCACAACCTCAGTGAGTCTCCCCAGCCCCTCTTCCCCCCTTCACCTGGGCTGGCTCAAAAGCCACTCTGACCTGCACAGCTTCTAGGAAGGATTCCCTACCCAAGGCTTTAAAATCCCGGCATTGGTGTGACCGGGTGCAGCACAGCCCTCTTCCCGTCAGCTTTTTCTAGGAAGGGGTGGGAGAGGCGCTCCAGGGAAGAGATATTCAGAGGGAATGAGTTTATCAGATTGTTTTCTTTAGGGCGTGGAGTCTGGGAAGGAGTTCTGGGCAGTGGAGAGAGAGAGTCTTCCCCAGGCAGCTTCGCCCGCTACAGCCTCACCCGCTTGGCTGTATCCGACCGCCCCGACCCCCTCACCCCCACAGAAATCCCATCTGGTTGGTCACCCATTACTTCCCAGAAGGACTAAGGCACCCCCGCTTGGGCTGGACCCTTCGTCCCAGGTGGGGTCCTCATCCCCCTAAAGGCCCCGCCTGGAATTTGTTACTTTTAGTTGAAAGGAGACGGAGGTTCAACATCAATGACCGCATCAAGGAGCTGGGAATGCTGATCCCCAAGGCCAACGACTTGTGAGTGGGTTTCCTGGAGGAAGGGAAGGGAGGGCAGCAGCTCACAGGTATTATCTGCTGGTTGCCACGGGGAAGGGATGGGAAGAGAATCCCTTGGTTGCTGCCTTAAAGAGCTTATCATCTATTTGGGGAAAGAAGATTCCTCCCTCCCCCAAATAAGGAAGGCTCGAGACAGAGGAGCAGATGTCCCAGAAGTGAGGGTGGGGTCAGGGGTGCTTCCTGAAGGAGGAGTCATGCTGGAGTCATGCTGGGAAAGTTTGGAAAGGCCACAGGACTGGTGCAGAGGTGGTCCAGGGACCGGAGTAGTGAGAGTCAAGGATGAGTGTGGGTGTGGGTTTTGGTGGCAGGAATGGGAGGCCTGGGGAAGGAGGCTGCTCCAAATTGCTTGGTTCCTGGGATTAGTGACTTGGGTGGTAGCACCACAGTTACCTGGGAAGGCCCGTTCTGTGCAGATGGAGATCAGCCTCCTTCATAAGTAGGGGTTGCCTGGATCTGGGATTTGGGGCGAAGTTGGGAGAGGCGACATAAGCTCCGAACAGGGTGTTACTTCCACCCACTAAGCTCCTGGAAAATACTTGCCCCCTCCTCTGAGCATGCACCTCTGATTCTGCCTGGCCTGCAGGGATGTGCGCTGGAACAAGGGCACCATCCTCAAGGCCTCTGTTGATTACATCCGGAGGATGCAGAAGGACCTGCAGAAGTCCCGGGAGCTGGAGAACCACTCTCGGCGCCTGGAGATGACCAACAAGCAGCTCTGGCTCCGCATCCAGGTCTGGCCCCTGAACTTGGACTTCTTGGGTAGCTCTGACTCCTGACCCTTGGCCTGAGTCCTGACCCCAGGGGCAGTGCTTATACTTCTGAAGCTGGAGACATGGGAATGATACCCATGCGGAGGGAGGACGTATCAGTCAGTATGTTATAGTTTGGTCACAAACAATCCCCAGCAGCTTTAAGCAACAGATGTCAGCTGGAGGGCCTGTTCCATGAGACTCTCATTCTGGGACCCAAGCCGATGGACAGGCACATCTAGAGCTGGCTCTTAAAGCCGTGTGTCACCCTTAGGGTGACACTTGTCCCTTCTGCTCACATTTCCTCCATCAATGCAAGCACATGCCTATACCTAATGTCAAGGGGGCAGGAAAGGGCAAACCTACCCCTGTGGGAGGCAGAGAGCTGGGACTTTATGGTGGGTAATGCTAAGAATCACCACAGGGGACAAGAGAAAGAACAAAGGCTTGGGAGAGTCCATCCTACCACCTAGAGCTGCCTAGTCCTGGCTCTGTGTTGAAGGCCTCTTGTCCTCTTTGGACCTGAGGCTGGTCACCTATACAAAGGGCAGCTGGACTACAGCTTAAAATTCTTCTATTTCTTATGGTAGATAATACAATTCACATTACAATCCAGCACACATAGCCATACTCAAAGTGAAAGATCAAAGTTTCATGAAAGAACCCTCATCCTTAATAGATGCAGTGCATTCTGATAGTTTCTCGTCTAGTCTAATCTAGGCAAGTCTATTTCAATTAAAAAAATAGAGAGCTGGTCAAGGCTCACTGTAGTGGTTTCCCAACCCACTCATGAGTTGCGACTTATAGTTTGAAAAAACACTGGTCTAGACTCTAGAGCTGCCCTGTGCTTCCTCCCAGCTGAGACATTTTGTGGTCTTGGGTGCCACAAAGGGAGGGGCAGGGGCTGCAGCAGATGTGGGGGGCGGGCAACAGGTGCCCACGGGTGTGCGCCTCCAGACTCTGTCTGCCGCACCTGCAGGAGCTGGAGATGCAGGCTCGAGTGCACGGCCTCCCCACCACCTCGCCCTCGGGCATGAACATGGCTGAGCTGGCCCAGCAGGTGGTGAAGCAGGAGCTACCCAGCGAGGAGGGTCCGACAGAGGCCCTGCTGCTGGGGGCCGAGGTCCCCGACCCTGAGCCACTGCCGGCTCTGCCCCCCCAGGCCCAGCTGCCCCCGCCAGCCCAGCCAGCCCAGCCACCGTCCCCATTCCACCACCTGGACTTCAGCCACAGCCTGAGCTTTGGGGGCGGGGGCAACGAAGGGCCCCCGGGCTACCCCGAACCTCTGGGGCCAGAGCATGGCTCCCCGTTCCCCAACCTGTCCAAGAAGGATCTGGACCTCATGCTCCTGGACGACTCACTGCTACCACTGGCCTCCGACCCCCTCTTCTCCACCATGTCCCCCGAGGCCTCCAAAGCCAGCAGCCGCAGGAGCAGCTTCAGCATGGAGGAGGGCGACGTGCTGTGACCTGGGCCACGGGGGTGGGCCTGGGGAGTGGGAGAGCCAGGGCCACCTCCCTCCCACCCTCCAGCCTGTACTTGTGTGTGAAGTAGCCCCTGCCCTGCCTCACTCCGCCCTGTCGGCCCCCTGTTTGGGCTTAGTGCCCTTGGCAGTCCGTGGGGTCGGAAGCCCCCCACCCAGGGGCAGCCCTCTTGATGGGGCTGGGCAGAAATAGGCCTTCAGCCCGGCTCCCGGAGGTGAAATCATGAGGGTGAGGGAGGTTACAGGGTGTGCTGGAGGTAAGACGAGGTCTTACCTTCTGAGCCTGGTCCCCCCACCGATGAAGGAGGACTCGTTGGAACCAGGGGTCCAGAAGTTCCTTCTTGGAGGCAGTGACTGCTCCAGGGGGTGCCCAGGCCTGCCTTTCTGGACTCTGATGGCAACAAGCCCGTCCTCCAGCCTGGCACTCCCCCCACCCCCCTTTGGTGCTAACAGCTCTCCACCAAGTGGTGTGAGGGCGGGGGTGGCCAGAAGAGGAGGCTCTGGGTTTAAGTTAGAGTGGGGTCACTGCTGGAAGAGCAGCTCCCCTCCAGTCTCCCCACTTTGTGCCTTTAGTAAACACTGTGCTTTGTACCTGTTTGTCCTGTCTCTTTGGAGCGGGGTCTGGGCACAACAGAGATGGGAGGATTCAACCCAGTGGGCTCCTTTCTGGATTCAGAGTTCAAGTGCCCCCATGGGGATCAAGGAAGGGGGATACAGACAGGAGGGACTGAGTCCATCACCTGGTTTCCCCCAACTCCCCAGCCCTGGCCCCTGGGAAGCTGGAGATCTAGCCTTACTTAGTGGGGTCGGGAGCTGCCGTGGGCCTTGTCCCTCCTCGAGGCCACAAGGTGGCGCCACAGCCCTGCTGGTCTCACACCTCCAGCTGTGGCCTGAGACCGCTGACCCGGGTGACGTGGGAGACCCCGTTGCTTGTAAACCAAGTCTACTGCTCCTAACTGCAGCTCTTGGGCACTGTGGGTCCAGGCTACTCCTGGCCTGGGATGGGGGGCATGTTTCTCCTGTCCCCACCCCCAGTTCTTTCCCCTCCATAGGTGGGCTGCCTGATCTGTGCGGCCAAGGCCCTCTGCCCTCTGACTTTGTGTCTCTAGCAGGACAGTCTCCCTAGGAAGTGAGGGGCTGCATCCTTCTATGGGTTTGGGGAAAGAGGGACCATGTAAACCAGTTTGGGAGGAGGTGGGAGCACAGGACGCTGGGTGGTGCCCAGGGCGTGGGTTCTGCTCCGGCACCATCAGGCCGTCAGGCCCCCACTAACCCTTTTCTCTCTCTGGGCTAAAGCTCCTTCACTGCACAATAGTTCCTGGGGCCTCTGCTCCAAGATCCTGGGACTTTAGGACCTCACCCAGGATGGGGAAACGGGCTTGGGGCAGAGAGGGGTGAAGGGGGAGATTTTTGAGCCCTGGGTTTCTTGGGGGGAGGGAGGAGAGGGTCTCTGGGGGCTTTCCCTGGTTCTCCCTCGAATTCCCACAGTCTCTTCAGGCAAAGGCCAAAGTGGCTTCCCCCTTATGGGGCCCTATGAGGCCAAAGGGGCCTAATTATAAAAAAAGAAAAAGAAAAATTCCAGGATGAAAATGGCTAAGTGGGCAATTTCCTCCTTGCAGAATGGGAGATTGAATCAACGTTGGAACAATTAATGTGTGCAGGAGAGAAGGAAAGGGGGCCGGGTGTGTGGGTGCTGATGGCGGCTGGGCTGGGGATTAATCTCAAGGTCAGATGGAGCCGTGGATGACCTTGTGAGTTGGAGCCAGCCCAGGTGCTGGCACCTCCTTCCAGTTCCAGGCGCCACCCTACTGCCGGGACCTGCCCACAGCCTGGGAACCTCCCTTTCAGCCCCTCCTGGGGCAGGTCCGGGACTCTGGCTGGGAGATACCTGATGGGGGAGACATGGGGGTGTGGAAATCCCAAGGCCATCCTTCAGGCCATTGAGGACTCTCTCCTACCCCCATCTGTTCTCCCCCTTCACCCTGGGGACTGACTCAGTGGAGTGGAGAGCTGCCCTCCTGCCTCCTCAGGCAGCCCCTCAAGACCATGGTATCCCCACTCCACCTGCCTGCAGGCTTCCTGCCCCGAGGTTCCTTCAGCCTGGCCACCACCTGCAGCTTGGGAAGAAGGGTCTGGACAGCCAGCCCATGGGGCGGCACTGGGGAGTAAGTTGGGGGGGGGGTTCTGCCCACAGGAGGGTGCCACAGAGCCAGGAGCGGGCAGCTGCCGGCTCCCCTGGCAGGGGTGGGTGGGGCCAATGTCTCAGCTTAATTGTGCTTTTCAAGCTGTCTGCCTGCGGACCCTGCAGGTTTGGTTCAAGCAGGCACAGAGGCTACCTCCAGAATTTCAGCAAGCCACCAGAAAGTGTTCATGTATCTGAGACTGGTCTGCATGACCCTTAGCTTGTGGCTGGAATGGCGTCGGCCAACAGCTTCTGACCGGTGGCTATGAACATCTCTGATTAAATAAGAAGAGGATGCAGTGTTCATTCACACCCTTTACTTGGTAGACAACACCTTTCCAGACGTCGGGTCCACGACGGGGAAACTGTTTGTAAAAGGGTGGAGCGGGTGAGGGATTGGTGTGAAGGCAGAGACGGACCTGTGAAACCCCCTCGTTTCACTGAGGAAAACCCCACGGCCTTGAGAACAAGCCAAAGAGTGAAAAGGTAGTGGGGTCTAGGAAGGGGTCCAAGCCAGGTTGGGGGAGGACAAGCAGCTGCAGCTCCTTTGGCTCCCCTGTGGAGCCCCAAAGCCAAGCAGGTATACTGGGTGTGAGGGTCCTGCCATCCTCAGCTCCACTCCCTGTATCTGCCTGTCCTTCCCCCACCAGCTGCTGGCTTCTCACCTCTTGTACTGGAAGGAAGTTGGGATGCGAGGCCCATGAAGTAAAATAGACACACTCACCGGGGTGTACACACAGGAAGGTGGCTTTCTACCCCTGACGTCTGTGGAGCATTTCCCTGCTTGTTCAGATAGAAGGCCAAGAGTGGACTCCGGGCCCTGCTGAGAACAGGCCAGGGGTGATGCTGGCTCTCGGCTCCTTACACCCACCTCCTCAGCATGGGGAAATCTTGGACGTCCAACAGCATCTCCTCCAAGGCCTGCTCCACCATCTGTAGAACAGAGCTGTCTGGGAAGCCAGAAGTGGAGTGAAGCCTGGGGTGGGGATGGAGGGGGGAGAAGCAGGACCTCAGTATGTGCTTCTTGGAATTTCTCAAGTTTCCATCACCCACCGTTCCTTTTTTTTTTTTTTTCCCCAACATCTTTATTGGAGTATAATTGCTTTACAATGGTGTGCTAGTTTCTGCTGTATAACAAAGTGAATCAGCTATACGTATACATATATCCCCATATCTCCTCCCTCTTGCATCTCCCTCCCACCCTCCCTATCCCACCCTTCTAGGTGGTCACAAAGCACCAAGCTGATCTCCCTGTGCTATGCAGCTGCTTCTCACTAGCTATCTATTTTACATTTGGTAGTATATATATGTCAATGCTACTCTTTCACTTCGTCCCAGCTTACCCTTCCCCCTCCCCGTGTCCTCAAGTCCATTCTCTACGTCTGTGTCTTTATTCCTGTCCTGCCCCTAGGTTCTTCATAACCTTTTTTTTTTCTTCTTTAGATTCCATATATATATGTGTTAGCATATGATATTTGTTTTTCTCTTTCTGACTTACTTCACTCTGTGTGACAGACTCTAGGTCCATCCACCTCACTACGAATAACTCAATTTCGTTTCTCTTTATGGCTGAGTAATATTCCATTGTACATACGTGCCACATCTTCTTTATCCATTCATCTGTCGATGGACACTTAGGTTGCTTCCATGTCCTGGCTATTGTAAATAGAGCTGCAATGAACATTGTGGTACATGACTCTTTTTGAATTATGGTTTTCTCAGGGTATATGCCTAGTAATGGGATTGCTGGTTCATATGGTAGTTCTATTTTTAGTTTTTAAAGGAAACTCCATACTATTCTTCAATTTACATTCCCACCAACAGTCCAAGAGGGTTCCCTTTTCTCCACACCCTCTCCAGCATTTATTTTTTGTAGATTTTTCACCCACTGTTCCTTTAAATCAGAGATTCTTCACTGTTTGGAGATACTGGCTTGGATGAGCATCTCATATACACTATGGATATCACCCCCCACATAGCCTCCTAACAACGAACCCTAAGTTTAACCCTCCTGCTCCCAACCCATACCTCCCTCCCCATCTCAGAGACCGGGCCCCTCCACGTCACCTGGCATGTCAGCTGGAGCAGCTAGAAAGAGCTCCTTCAATTCACCTCCTGTCCCTCACCTCCTGAGACCTTCACCTCCCAGGGACCAGCCCCCATCCCCCTCTCAGGCTCCTCCAGCCTCATCTTTTTTCTTTGCTCTCTCTTTTTTGAGGGGGGCAGTGAAATTTATACAATATTTAAGCAGGCAGAGCCGAGTCTGGGAAGATATTATTAATGTAAAAGGGACGGGCTGCAAATGCTTTTGGACCTGGTTACAATTAGAGGGTGATTTTTCTAAAGGTCAATGAATTCAGATAATATTCAGGGGGGAGAGAAATTTAATACCTTTTTAGTGAATTAATTAATTATAATATTATATCGGCTTGGGGTTCTTTTCCAGAGTGATTAAGGGAGCGATCTGTCTTCTGTGAGGCCGGGGAGTGGTGCCTGCCGCAAGCGAGGACCCTGTCTCGGGGCTCAGGATGGGGGTCCTTCCCCCTCCTCTCACTCTGGAGGTGGCCAGGGAGCTGGAGGGGCTGTGAGTAGCAGGCGAGGCAGGCGGTACCCGGTCTGGGCTGGGGCAGGTGCGGTGATTGGCAGTGCCCTTTGCCCTCAGCCTGGCCCTCCTCCTGCTGCCTGGTCTGAGCCACACGCCATAGCTTGAGAAGTGGTGGTGTGGGTTATGGCCTCCTCCTTTATGCTTGGAGAAACCAAGGCCCACTGGGTTCAGGGCCTTGACCTGAACCCCACTATGAGTTAAGACAGACTGGGGTGGTGGAGCTGGCTGGAATAACAAGAAGGCTCCCCCCGCCTCCTGGAAAATCTCCATTGGCCTGTGTAGTTCCCCTTTCAGAAGAAAGAGGCTCTTTAAGGGCATAGCATGTGCCCAGGCTCTGCTTGTAAAATAAAAATGTCCCAGGAGTGCTGATAAGTCAAGTTGCTGTGAGGCCTGGAGAGGAAATAGCTAAGACTTCTGACACTGGAGAGCCCTGAAAGCACCCTGGGGTGCGCGCCTCCCACCCACTTGTGCATTCATCCATGTGTTCAATCATTCAGTCACTCAAACATTTGTGGCACGCCCACTCTGGTCTCATCTCGGACAGACTGAAATAGCCCTTCTCGAGGGCCCACCGACCACATCTTGAGCCCTAGGTTCTCATCTGAGCGATGGAGGGTGGGCTGGGGACACGTCTGTGGTCCCTTTCCACCCAGACAGCAGCCCGCCTCCACCTGAGGGCAGGAAGACTGGCTGCGAGATAGTGGTTATTCATTCCCTCAGCAAACCTTGAGCACTCCTTAGAGCCAGCTCTGTGCTGGGTGCTGGGGATGCCCTGGTGGATAAGGGACAGTCCCTACTCTCTAGGAGCCAGTCCCCAGGCAGGTGGGGGCGAGGAGACAGGCACATGAACAGCCATGATGATTAAGCGAGGGGGTTACAGGAAGGCAGAGGCGGTATTAAACTGAATCATGAGGAACCAGGCTGGCAAGGAGACGGAGGGGGCATTCCAGGCACAGTGTGCGAAGGCTGCCTGTGGACCAGAGGGCTGGGGAGCCTGGCAGCAGATGAAGCCGGGGGGCCCAGGCACTGACCAGAAGACTATTCCACGAGGCACAGGTTTTGGGTCCAGGAAGGCAGGGAGCAGCAGAACCAAACGGACCTGTGTTGAAATGTGGGCTCTGCCGTGGCTTGCCGTGTTAAGGGGAGTGGGGGAGGCTTTCTCTGCCTCGGTTTCCCTTCTGTTACTGGGGACTGCCATCTCTACCTCCCAAGGTTGTTGTGGGAATTAAAGGAATAACTGAAGGGAAATGCCAGGCACAGCATCTTGCTCAAGGTGTGGCTCCAGACTTACTTTCAGTTGGCCCTCGAGGGGCGGGTGGGTCAGGGCCCTGTCCCTGGTTGTCCCTGCAATTCCGGTTTCCTCCCCAGGGGGCGCCAGCGGAGGGCCTAGCCTGGGGACCTCTTTGGGGGCAGGGGGAGACCAGCGCTTTCCTCCCCTCCCCGCTGGGCCTCTGCTACCCGCCCCACCGCTGTCCTTCTCCTCCCTCCCCCCGCACTTTGGCCTGGCTGCCCCCCGCCCCTCCCCCCATCCTCTCCTCCCTTCCCCTGTGCGGCGGGCCGGGAGGGCTTCCCATTGTACTATCTTTGGGGCCCTAAATTAAAATTGATGACATCTTGAAATGAGCAGTGAGGGTAATTTTGCTTCTGAGCCGGGATGCTAATGAGGCCCCTTAATGGTGCGAACGCCGAGCTGACGGGTCGTGTGTCACGCGCGGCGGCGAAGGGGGTAATGGCCGCGGTAAGTGCCGGTAATTACACCCTGTCTGGCTGTATTTTGGCAGCCCTGGCGGGAGAGCGGGGCGCTCCATCACCGCCGCCGGGGGCGCCCCCACCCACCGCGGGCCTGACAGCCAGAGATACCCCCCTACGCCCCGCCAGGCCCCCCTACTCCAGCCCCTCCCAAAAGCAGGGGCCTGGGGCCCGGCCCCCCATGCACACACTGTGTGCAACAGCGCACACACAGTCACACGCGTTGCAATGACACCACTGTGCCCCTCGCAGCCTGAGCACACACCCGTCGTGTGCCCAGCACACCGTGCTCACCCATTATGCTCCCCACCCCCCGACACTCCATACCCTGGGAACACACAAAGATCCACGTACACACCTTCGTGGCACACACGTACGTGTGCACACAAACACGTCCTCAAATAGCGCACATATGTTCAGTGCCTACTGTGCTTCAGGTCTGTTCTCTCTCATCCTCCCAACTCTCCTGAGCTGGGAGGTTGAGTCCCACTTTATGAGGCAGACACTGAGCTTCGGGAGATGAAGCAACTTGTCCAAGATCACACAGCTGGACAGCGGCAGAGGCAGGAGCGGAGGTCAGGTCTGTCTTACTTTGCAGTCTTGGCACCCACCACGCTTCCTCTCACGTGTGCCTGCTTATACACCTCTCCGAGTACAGACACATGCACGCCTGCATATGCACGTATATTTATCACACCCGGGTCACATACAACCTCTGTGCACCCAAATATGGCTACCAATGTACTGTGTGGACATTCACCCAGGCACTGTCGACACACAGATGCATGGGTGTACTTAGCACACATACACAGTTACACACACGTGCATATGTGCTTGGATCACATGCTGTTCATACTCCATGCGCACACAGGGTGCTAGTCATGCAGCTGCTCCAGGCTCTGGCATCTCAATTTCTAAAGAAGGGGAAGTAAGTCCGGCTCCACTTCCCTCCCAAGTAGTTAACTATTGTTAAGGAAGAATAACAGCTACACAAAAGTGTGTGATGTGCCCTTTTACAACCCCACCCACCCCCCTGTGCAGAAATACACACCGGGTGCACACACAGACGTTGTACAGATGTGCACACACTCTGAAAGTGTGGTGTCTAAGCTCTCTGTGCATACAACATGCAGCCTTTAGACACATTTCTGCACAGACATGATCCACTTGCAATGACCACATATGCACAATCCTGGTATAGACCCCCAAGTGTACATAGCCGTGAAACTGGAAACTCCACAAAGCCCATGGTACTTGTCATGTGTATATCCTACCACCCCCCACCGCCCCGCCCTGGGCAAACGTTTATCAACCTGATTATAGTAGAAGGTAAAAGCATGGACTTTGGAGTTTGACTGTCTGGGTTCTTGGCCTGGGTCCATCACTTTACTTGCTGTGTGACCTTGGGCAAGTTACTTAACCTCTCTGTGTCTTGTTTTCCTCCTCTGTAAAATGGGATAGGGATGTTGTGAGTGTTAAATGAGTTAACAGATGTAAAGCACTTGTGCCTGGCACATGGTAAGCTCCCAATAGATGTCGGGGCAAGGTGTGTATCGGCAACACAGGGTGCACATCAGGATGTGAGAAGCAGTGAAGGATGGGCAGTGGAAAGCAGAAGAGAGAGTGCCACTTAAGCCTGGGGTGGTCAGGGAGGGCTTCCTGGAGGAAGAGGGCTTTGGGCTGGGCCTTGAGAAGAACTCTAGCCACCATTAATTGAGCAACCTAATTGTGGTCATTGCACGTGGATCATGTCTGTGCAGAAATGTGTCTAAAGGCTGCATGTTGGGCCCTGCACTAAACACTTGGTATGAATTAATCCCTTGAATCTTCTGTGGCTCACAGGAGGTGGGTACTGTCATGTCCACATTACGGATGAGGAGAAAAAGACCCAGAGAGACTAGGTAACTTGTCCAAGGACAGGAAGGGCTGAGATGAGAGGAGAGGAGGGCCCGGGAATTCCAGGTGGGCGAGCCGTATGTGTCAGAAATAGAGCAACAGATGGGAAAACGCCCCCAGGGGGCTTTCCTTGATACACTGTAACAGCATCTGGAGGGGGTTCTGACCTAACTGCTGTGTCTCTTGAAGCCACACCAGGGACCTGGTGGGGGTGGGGGTGGGGTGGCCGGCACTTCCCTAAGATGCTGGGGCATCTTCACCTCTTCCTCCCCCAACCAAGGACCAGTTAGGGAAGGGGTGAGTCGTCCTGAGCATTCTGGCCCGGGAGGCCAGGCTTGGCCCTCTGGAAAGGGACCAGAAGAGGACTCAAGAGGGCAAGAAGGCATGGGAGGAGGTGTTGAGGGGCCGTGAGCAAATCTCTGCCACCAACCCTGAAGCCAGCATGGCCTCACCCAAGGGGCTGTTTCCCTTGGATTCCTCCATAAGGAATAAATGCTCACCAGGGCACCCAAAGCTTTCCCCAACAGGCCACAATATCCCCTTTGGCTTCATGTCCATTAAAGCGTCCCAGGCCTGCCAAGCTGGTCCACTCATCATCCTCGAAGAGATCAGAGATGTATTTTTCAGTTTTTGCACAAGCTCTTCCCACTTGCGGTGCCTTTTTCGATACTCAGCCAACATCAGTGCCCCATCCTCCATGAAGCTCTCCGTTCAGGCATTTTGGGGCCCCCCCACCCTGTATCTCAAGTCCTTAGGCCAGTGGCGGAACACAAATAAGGGAATACGCTTCATCTGGTCGTGTGGTTCTTTGGCTAGTTGGCCTAAGCCCCTGTCCCCAGGTTCCTCTCTCTCACCTGCTCCCAATCCACTCAGTCACCTGTCGCCCCCAGAACTGCCTGCCCCCAGCAGCCTTTCCTCCAGACACCGAGTTGCTTTAACTCCTTTTCATAAATGCCAGTGTGCGCCCGCCACTCTCCCCACATGTACCCCTAGACTTTCTCATCCCACACGACCCTTCTTTCGTAGTGCCCTCTTGCCAACTCAGAGAAGGAGCGTGGCAGGGCAGGAGGAGAAGGGGCGTGAGCTTCCGAGGCCCCCCCCTACCGTCGTGGGTTAGCACCTCAACTCCTCCCCTTTCTGGTGGTAGGAATTTGGGGAAGCCCTCCACCCATATCCTCATGCTTTTGTTTTTTCCTCTTCTGTCAGGGGAGGGGGTCCCAACAACCCTACCTCTCAGGTGGAGGAGTCCCTGGGCTGGGTGAGCACTGCCTCCGGCCCACTGGTGTGGACAGCACCTGGCCGACGGTGGGCAGGGGAGAGGGTGTGTACACTGTGGGATTGTAACCGAAAGTGGAGTCCGGCTGCTCGTTGCTCCAAAGGCAATAAAGAGGCAAGGTTGGTGGGAAGGAAAGTTTGCTTTATTTTGGATGCTGGCAACCAGGGTGGAGGGGAGGGCAGATGCCTGTCCAAAGGCCGACTCTGCACCCCCCTACAACCAGTGGGCAAGACCGTTTATAGGCTGAGGGAGGGGGTTACATGCTGAAACAGCACAGTCAGCTCTGACAGTCATCTTGAAGTTGGTCATGCGGTGGTCTAACTAGCATCATCTTGATTGTTTTAGGTACAGTTAATCTTCAGTTCCAGGGTTGGTTTGTTCCCATTTCCTTGAGGCCAGTTCTCAGAATTGTGGCAGCTTATATCATGGCTACCGCCTGGTCATCATGTAGTTAACTTCTTCCACCTGCTGGGGGTTTCAGAATCTATAAGAGCTCACAGGGTATGGCTCAGAATATTATCTACAGCCCTTGAGGAGGAACTAAAGGTCCTTGACTCTGCATAATGACTGCACTATTATTATTTAGTCTTGCTGGACTGTCTTCCTTTGTTTTTGCTTTTGCTCGCTTCTCTGATTAAACTTATTCTTCGGCTAAAGTTTTTTCACAGACAAAAGGCAGGTGGAGGGCATGAGGGGAGGAAGGACCATAGGGCCCTGCTCCGTTTCAGGATATCATTTTTAAAAATTTATTTATTTTTGGCCATGTTGGGTCTTTGTTGCCGCATGTGGGCTTTCTCTAGTTGCTGCGAGCGGGGACTACTGTTCGTTGCAGTGCGCAGGCTTCTCATTGCGGTGGCTTCTCTTGTTGCGGAGCATGGGCTCTAGGCGCGTGGGCTTCAGTAGTTGTGGCACGAGGGCTCAGTAGTTGTGGGACATGGTCGTAGCTGCTCCGCCGCATGTAGGATCTTCCCGGACCAGGGATCGAACCCGTGTCCCCTGCACTGGCAGACGGATTCTTAACCGCTGCGCCACCAGGGAAGTCCCAGGATCATATCATTTATTGTCCAAATCTGGGCCCTTTAAAAGTGGAAGGGGGCCCTATGAATAATTACCTCAAGGCAATAGGCAAAAAGTAGGCCTGTCCTGGGTGAAGCAAGATGTGTGGTCACTAGATCTATATGCGATGTTGCTCCCTTTCCTGCCCACACCTCTGGTAGGATGCGCTGGGACATCTGTGTGCCCCCATTGGCCAGCTGGCTTGGCCACCTTGAGGCCCTCAGGAGCCAGCACAGCCTGGACCCGGGGAAGCATATAGAGAGGGGAGGGGAGGGGAGGTGACATCCGAGCTGTTGGGAGTGGCTTCCAAGGCTAGACAGTGGAGAGGAAAATCTGAGAGGTGGGAAGGAGGGGTGGGGGACCCCAAATCCCAAGGTGCTCTCCTGGAGGTACCAACAACCTCCATTACAGAAAATAGTGACCACCGCCTTTATAAAGCACTGGCTTTGCACGGCAGACACTCTTCTGGGCACTTTTCATGCATTCACTCACCTAATCCTCACAGCAAGCCTTGGGGGTGGGGGTGGTACTATTATTATCCCCATTTTAGAAAGGAGAAAGCTGAGGCACAGAGAGGTCGAGGGTAACTCGCCCAATGCCACACAACTTAGAAAGATCTGGGATCTGAACCCAGGCGACCCATCCCTGCTCTCTGAGGCCCTGCTCCGGGCTTACAGAGAAGTTGAACTGTGTCGATGGAGGCAGATGGTCCCAGTTCTGCACATCGTGAGATCTGGGAAATTCTGCAGGAAGCAGCAGGACTGGTAGAAAGTAGCTGGGCTCTGGAGTCAGACCCATGCTTGACTCTGGCTCCATCGCTTACTAGCTGTGTGAACCCCCCGGGTACACTTCTCGCTCTCATGGAGCCTCAGTCTCCCTGTCTGGAAAATACTGTTCTGTTGGGTGTCAGAGGCTCCAGACACTAAGCTGTGGGAGGTGACTGATCGGCCCCAGGTGGGTATTTCATGCACACTGGCCCCCGTCCTCCTGCTCTCCAAGCTGGGCCTGCCCTGGGCTCCCCTCACCCCAAGGAGGCCAAAACTCGGGGCTCCGGAGTCCACAGTTCCCTCCTGATTCGGGGCCAGGGGTTTGAAGGAGGACGCCTGCAGGCTCCTGAATCTGAGATGCTCAAAATGGTAGAAGTTGTTATTATTTAGATCATCACGGAAGGGCACCTGACTTCAGGCCGGGGCAGCATGAGCTCGTCCAGCTGCCCCCCTCTACCATCCGGATGGGCCCAGAGGCTGCGCTGGGGTCCGGGGGCACCACCTACCATGGGCCCCTCAGGTGCCTTAGTTGGTAGGTTCTAGAAAAGGGAAGGGGAAGGGGGGAGGCTGCTTCCTAATGAACAATTAGCGTCTGCTGAGTGTGGCTAATCATGTGGTTCCGTGTAATTAAGAAGCTAATTAGTTCTGTGTCAGTTAAGGTTTAATTAGTGTCTTCTTCAGAGAAGCCTGAAAGACCCTCATGCTGGAAGCTTCTGGAATGGCAGGTGGGGGTGGTGGGGTGGGGAAGTGGATTCTAGGAGAGACATCAGGCATTGCAGGGGAGCCCCTCTTCCTCCTGTTGTACCCCCTGCAGTTCTGGGATCCGTGATTTATTGACCCCTGGCTCCACCCCCACTGGCTCTGGTCGTGGAGGTTTGGCGACCTCATGAGGCTCTCCCCCATCACCAGGGTTTGCTCACCCCAGCGAGTGATGAGGCCCCTGCACAGCTCCTAGGACAGGGGGCCCTTAAGGCATTGCACCCCGTTCTCTACACCTGCTAAAGCTGGTAACTTCAGCTGCTCTCCCCTGAGGAAGGTGAGGAAACAGGGGCCCAGAGAGGTTAAGTAACTTGCTCAAGGTCACACAGCCAGTTAAGTGGCAGATCTGGGATTCAACCCCAAGACTGTTGGGTTCTTTCTTCTTGCTTTTCTCTCTTCTGCCCCTACCTGAGCACCCCACCTTCCTCTGTTTCTCAGCCAGGACCTGACCTGGTGGCTGGGTGCAGAGCCACCGTGCAGTAGAGCATGGCAGCTGGGCCCCAACTGCTTGGCTGTCCACAGGGAGGGACTTGAGATGACAGTCATCTTTGGAGCATCACATTCAGTGGGTTCTTCTCTCACCCTCAGCTCCCAGCCAGCTGTTTTCCCCGAGGCTCTCCCTTCCCCTGCTACCTTGTCCCTCTCTCTTCCAGAGGGGCGCCGTCTCCTAATGCAGGGCGGCTTCATTTTCTGTTGGGGTCCAGAGCTGACCACGGCTTCGAGCAGAAACCACTTTCCTCACAGGACACAGTATCCCCCTGGCCTGTTTAACAATTTGATCAGCTTTATCGAGGTACAATTCACAAACCATAAAGTTCATTCATTTTAACTGTACAATGCAGTGGCTTTTAGTACATTTGGAGTCGTCTGATCAGTGCCATAATCTAATTTTAGAACATTTTCATCACCCCCAAAACTGAACCCTGTACCCATTAGTGGTCACCCTCTAATCCACTCTCCACCCCCAACCCCAGCCCTAGGGAACCATTAATCTGCTTGCTGTCTCTACAGATATGCCAGCTCTGGACATTTCATATAAATGGGACCAAACAAGATGGGGTCTTCTGTGACTGGCTTCTTTTATTTAGCATAATGTTTTCCCCTCTCCTGTTAATACTATTTTAAATAATACTGTGACAGACATCATGGAACTCAAGATCTTCAGGCACATGTTGAATAATTTCTTCAGAGTACATTCCTGAAAGGGAAATTTCTAGGACAAAAGTTGAGGCTTTTTGTTTAACTGACTCCCCACTCCCTCCTGCCCCCACTGTCTGATCAGAGTTGTTGGGGGCATCCCTGCCCCATGACAGGTGACAGCCGCCTTCCTCTAGGTCCTGTACTATCCCCCCGCCCCACCTCAAGCCTCCGTTCTCTGCCCCTCATCTTTCCCCTTTGGCTTCCATCGTGAGCATCGACTCTGGATTCAGCTTCCGGAAGTGTCTTTGCTGGATGGTTTCCCAAGGCTTATGGGAGGCCGCCCACACTCCTTGGTGGTCTTTGAAGGTTTATCACAACCCCAGCCCCCTTCCTCCTCCCCCCCCTCCCCCCTCCCTCCCCCCTTCCTTCCTTCCTGCCTGCCTGCCTGCCTGCCTTCGTGGCTTCCTGCCTTCCTTCCCTCTTGCAAACTTCCAATAATTCAGCCAGACCAAGCTCCTCATCTGTGTGCTGCTTCTGTTGGCATTTCCTCTTAACTCTAAATCCCCAAACCAAACGCTAGCTGCTCCATGAAGCTTTCCCTGAGCCCTCAACCCAGAAGTGACGTCTCCAACTAGAGAGCAACACAGAACGCAGGAGGCTGGCTGAGATCACACAACTCCTGCCAGGCTTCCTCCTCGGGATGTGGGCAGGATGGCCTTTCTGGGCTATGGCAGGGCAGCTGAGGTCAGGCCATCAGCCCCCTCCCCTGTGCTAGGATGGAGGCTATCACTCTGGGACCCAGAATCGTCCTTTCAACAATCTTTTCTAAGCCTTCTCTGGAAGCCAGGCCCTGGGCTAGATCCGGAGATGGGAAGATAATGAAGACAAACCCATGCCCGCAGGGAGCCTGTAGTTTAGTGGGAGAAGAGACAAGCCCTCTGAAAACAAGGTGGTGAGGGCATGGGGCTCCTGGGAACACAGGACAGGCCCCTGGTACTACCTCCTGGGCTGGTGCTAGTGGTGGCGACAGACAGGAGCCTCTACCTCCTCAACCGCCCCCCCGCAACCCCCGGTCTCAAGAGTAGCAGGAAAAAAACAAAAAAAAACAAAAAGAGTAGCAAGAAGGCCCAGTGGCGGAGGGGAAGCAGAGACATTTGGCTTGAAGGGGGGAGGAAATGAAACAGAACAGAGATAATTGTTCCCATTTGACAACTTTCTCTAATTTGGGACAAGTTCTGGTAGATTCTCTAATTTGCTAGGTAATTACTGGCCAGTAATTCTACCAGGATGAAATCTGGGGAAGAAATATGTTATCAGAACATTTTGGTTTTCTCTGTCCTGGGGGCTTTGCCCAGAAAACAAGCTAGATGATCTGAGCTCTCTCTTCTGCCTCTAACCCCGCATCCCTTGATATCCCCTGGAGGCCTGGTCCTCCTCATGCCTCCCACTGGTCTGTGTCCCCGAGCTGGCAATCTAGTTGGAAACCATCAGGCAACACCACAGGGATGTGGGGTCATCTGTATTTTTGCCTTTGTAGCATCCAACCAGGTTTTGGTGACATAGAATTACTGTATGTCAGGGACTAGGAAGGGGCCACCTTTGAAATTTGAATTGCCTTTTGGCACCTTCATTGAAAATAAATTGGTCATATATGCATGTGTCTATTTCTGGACTTTCTATTCTATTCCATTGATTCATTTGTCCATCTGTCAGTTCCATCCATTTGTCCTGATTCCTGTAGATTTATAAATCCGAGAGTGTAAGTTCTCCAAACTGCTGTTCCTTTTAAAAGTTGTTTTGGCTATTCTATGTCATTTGTCTCTTTATATGAATTTTAGAACCAACTTGTCAATATCCATGTACAAGCCTGCTGGAATTTTGATTGGGATTGCATTGAATCTATAGATCAATTTGGGGAGGAATTGATATGTTAACAATATTGGGTTTTCTGATCCATGTACACAGTCTACCCATTTCTTCTCTTATTTCTCTCAACAACGTATTGAATATTTTAATTTTTCGGTGAACCAGTCTTGCCCATTTTTGGTCAGATTTATCACTAAGTATTTCATCGTTTTCAATGCTTCCTTCATGGCTCAGCCACCCATCCCTTGTCCAACCAGACATGGTCAAGTTCAGGGCTGCCACACACTGTCTGACTTTAAGAGGCACCATTCACAGGGGTCAGTGTGAATAGTGGCCCCTGGAGGATTTCAATGGGAAGTACTTCTGTGGGCAGCGGGGTTGGTTTCACTCAATGTACCAGCGAGATGCAGGGCAACTTTTAGTAGAAAGAACCCCTTAGAGGGGGCCTCTCTCCTTGGGCAGGTGGGTGTGTCTTAAGCATCTACTCTTCTTTTGTCTTCCCAGCAACCTTTCTCTCCTTCTTCTAAAATAATGTCCCTGCTTTGAGGAACTGCTCCTCTTCCCCTCCTTGGGGCTCTGATGAGGCTCTCAATTACCAAAGCCCCCTCCCCAACAGGAGTAAACGGATGATCCAGGCCCATCCATTAGTGTAGCCAATGCTTCTGGCAACAGTGATCCATCCAGAGGATGGACATGTGATCCCAGAGAGCCATCCTGAGTCCTCTCCTAGGATTAGAGTTTTTTTCCTCACTGGGGTTCTTGGCATCTCTAGCTTCTATCCGCCTTGCTCTCTCCCCCTCCACCAACATGGAGGAGATGTGTCTGCAACAGGAGACGCTGAGGCCAACACTCAGGGGGTCACAGAGCTGAGACAGAGGAAAGGAGAGAGAGAGAATCCTGGTGGCATTGGGTCCCCAGCTCCCACCGATTGCTGAAGATTTTTCTTTAATTTTTCAAATACCAGAGTGTTCCTTCCAGCTATGAGAGCCAATAAATTCCTTTTTTGTTTCAGTTGGTTTGCATAGGATTTCTGTCACCGGCATGGTAGATGCAGAGCTCTCTGGATTCCTCGCCAGGAAAGTAAGACTTTGGGGCAAACTCTTCATTCCTCTCACAGAGCAACTAATGTCACAAGACGGGAAGTAGATCAGTCAGTATGTTTTCTTTTTTTTTTTTCAATTTATTTTTATTCATTTATTTTTGGCTGCATTGGGTCTTCGTTGGTGCGAATGGGCTTTCTCTAGTTGCAGTGAGCAGGGGCTGCTCTTTTTTTACATCTTTATTGGAGTATAATTGCTTTACAATGGTGTGTTAGTTTCTGCTGTATGACAAAGTGAATCAGCTATACATACTCATATATCCCCATATCCCCTCCCTCTTGCATCTCCCTCCCACCCTCCCTATCCCACCCCTCTAGGTGGTCACAAAGCACCGAGCTGATCTCCCTGTGCTATGCGGCTGCTTCCCACTGGCTATCTATTTTACATTTAGTAGTGTATATATGCCACTCTCTCACTTTGTCCCAGCTTACCCTTCCCCCTCCCCGTGTCCTCAAGTCCATTCTCTACATCTGTGTCTTTATTCCCGTCCTGACCCTAGGTTCTTCATAACTATTTTTTGTTTTGTTTTTTTAGATTCCATATATATGTGTTAGCATATGGTACTTGTTTTTCTGTTTCTGACTTACTTCACTCTGTATGACAGACTCTAGATCCATACACCTCACTATAAATAACTCAGTTTCGTTTCTCTTTATGGCTGAGTAATATTCCATTGTATATATATATGTCACATCTTTATCCATTCATCTGTCGATGGAAGGGGCTGTTCTTTGTTGCGGTGCACGGGCTTCACATTGCGGTGGCTTCTCTTGTTGCAGAGCACGGGTTCTAGGCACGTGGGCTTCAGTAGTTGTGTCACACGGGCTCAGTAGTTGTGGCTCGAGGGCTCTAGAGTATGGGCTCAGTAGTTGTGGCACACGGGCTTAGTTGCTCCGTGGCATGTGGGATCTTCCTGGACCAGGGCTCGAACCTGTGTCCCCTGCACTGCCAGGCGGATTCTTAACCACTGTGCCACCAGGGAAGCCCAGTCAGTATGTTTTCTTTTTCAGTTTTATCAAGAAATCATTGAGATACATATAAGTTTAAGGTGTATGGCATGATTGTTTGATTAACATATATTGTGAAATGATTATCAAGTAGGTTCAGTTAACATCAATCATCTCATATAGGTACAGTAAACAGAGAAGGAAGAAACAATGGGAAAGAGTAATTGACTTCCAACACCATGGACTGATTCCACTGTCTTTGTACTTTATGTAAAAAGAATCACATAATCTGCTCTTTTGTGTCTGGCTTCTTTCCCTTGAGTCGGGTTTGTTCATTCTCACTGCTGTGCAAAATTCCATCAAGTGACTGCACCACAGTTTGTTTCTCCATTCCACCATTAATGGACAATTGGGTTTCCATCTGGGGGTCACTATGGATAGTGTTGTGGTCAACATTCTAGTCTGTGCCTTTTGGAACATGTGTGCACCTAGACCTTTTTCATATGCAACAAGAAAGGAATTGAATCGCTGGGTTGAATGGCTTATGCGTGTCTATTTTGCCAAAGGAGATGCACTCCCAGCGGTGGTGTACAAGGGTTCTTGGTGCTGAAACATGAGGTAAGACAGTCTCTACCTACAGCAAAGTGGGGGGAAGCTGGTGCCTGGATGGAAAAAGCTAGACTTCTCCATCCTGAGAGTGGGTGGCAGTGGGAAGGCGGGGGCAACAACACCCAGGAATGGGGATGGAGGAGGACTGGCAGCCTGTAGGGAGGGTGGCCATGGAAGGGTCTGGAAGGGCCATCTCTTGCTCTCCTCCTGAGCTAAGCAGGTAGAGGAGGCTGAGGTGACGGCTCCACATTCCAACAGCACCGGGGCTGAAACTCACCTCCTCTCTGTGGGGTTTGTCCCCACGTGCCCCTCACACTGATGTGGAAATTGCTCAGTCCCTGTGACTGGCCTCTGGTGGAAGAGTCTCAGCCCTGGAGAGACGGGGGGAAGGCTGTGGCAGACCGTGTGGTGGTCTCCTCAACAGCCGGCCCCCTTCTCCCTGCCCAGCAGTGGATCAGGTTGGTCTGTCTGCTAGTCACTGCACACGCATTGCAGGTGATGGGGCTGCCTGTCCCCTCAGGCATTACCAATGAAGAGCTCTCTGGCCAACCTCTGCCTCTCTGCATCTCTGCCTCTTTGCCGGAGGGCTTCCTTCAGCAGCCCAACCAGGCAGCAAGCACCAGAAAACTGACACTCCATTGGGAAGAGCCTTCAACCAGTGATGGTGGGTTTGGTGTATAAATACCTCAGCTCCCTCAGAGGCAGGACTGAGTGCTATCCACCCACAGTGGTAACCAATTTGAGAACACACCCTTTATTGTCTGCCTTCCCTCCCAGTCTCACTCCCCTCCTCCCCTACTGATGTTTCCTGGAATCCCCTCCTGAACAAACCTACTTGCACTTGAAACCTTGTCTAGGGCCTGCTTCTGGGGAAGTTAACCTAAGACCACATGTGACCCAGTCTGGACAAAAATGTAAGTAGACCTGCTAGGAGCTTCTGGAAATGCTTTTCCCCCCTCTGGTGAAAGGCGTAGGAGGAGGAGGTCTCTCTTTCCCTCTCTGCTGTTTTTGTTCTGTGTGGATGCTGTGTGAGCTTGATGCCTGGGGCTGCGGTAGCCATTTTGTGACAAGGAGGGAAGACCTGGACCACATGATGAGGATGACAGAGTGAAAGGATGGAAGCCAGCTTCCTTGACAGCATCTCTGAGTCTCCCAATCAGCTTGGGATCACCTACGTCTGCATTTTTGTTAAGGAGACAGTGCATGTCCTTACAGATTAAGCCACCTTCAGCTGGGTTTTCTGCTGCTTGCAGCCAAGCTCATCAATTGCTGATACAGGCCTTGTCCCAGAGGTGTTACTGTTGAACTCGACACTCCTGCTACCACCTTGAAGCTCCCAATTAGTGACACCAGAGAAGGACTAGGAGACAGGCTTGGGGCGCAGTGGGGCGGAGGAGGGGCCACAGGCTCAAACTTCACAGGTGGCTGAGGACCAGGGGTCCCAGAAGCGAGAGGGACTTCTAGGCAGCAGGTAGCTGGGGTCCCAAGGACAGGGGGCGGGGAGGGCAAGAACCCATTAATCTGGCCAGGGTGAGCGTTGTTATTGTTATTATTATGAAGCATCTCACGGCTCACACTCATCCTGGCCAGGCCCCATTAATGGCCCCATAAATCCCAGCCATAAAGAGTAATGGGGGGAGACAAATGAGATAATTAGGAATAAATCTCACCGAGGTCTCTATTCAGCAGCGTCCCTGGAACGGGCCAATCTTCCGAGCCATTAGCCAGGCCCCTAATTAATGCCAAGCTGCCCAGCATTGTAGAGGCTCCAGGCACAGGAGGGACCCAGGACCAAAAGGAGGGGCACCACTGCCCCCAAAGCCCCGGCGGCGGGTGACCTTGGGAGCAGCCGAGGGACGCGTGTCCACAGCCTCCCTGCTTCGCTTTTCTGTCTCCAGGGCCTTGGGGATGCTTTCTCCGCCCTGTCCCGTCTGCCTCGCTGTCTCTTCCCCTCCTTTTCTGCATCTCACTCCATCTCCGGTCTGTCTACCTTCAGTCTCTGTTTCTCTCTTATCAGACGGTCACTGGCTGCATCGTTGAGCCACACAAGGTCTGACTTAGCAGGAATTGTGGGCGCCACCTGTAACCACCCTCCTCCATCTGTCCTCCCTGCCAACAGTCAACACCAGGGCAGGCACCCCTTTGATACCCCCACCCCTGGAACAGTCTTTGGAACCGAGAGGTCCCCCTACCACTGCTGCAGTGCGCTTCCCTTGGGGCGGTTCTCTCTCTTGCCTGGGGCTGGGATCTCTCTCCGTGTCATTACCTCTGCCTCTGGGTCTTACCTCTGCCACTGGAGCCCGAGACTGAGCCTCACTCTCCTCCCAGGCTTCAGATGTTTGAAAGCCTTTGTCCTTGACTTTCCCTCTCCAGCCAGATGCCCTGTGCAGCTCAAGGTTTCCAGCCAGGCCTCCCCAGCCCAGGTGCCTCCTCTGGACCCACCTATAGTGACCTCTGTTGTTTTAATCTGCCATCCTTCCCCCGCTTTTTGTCACAGCACCTCTATTTCTTTGGGAAATGTGCCCACCTGATTCTGGAAGGGCAGCCATGTAACCCACCGTCTCTGGCCACAAAGCCCTGGCTCATTTGTAGCCCTCTGTCCCCTGACACAGTGACTGGTCCAGAGGTGGGCCTCAGTGCCTTCCCTGGGCCCCCTGAAGTGGCAAAACTGAGAAATGCCTGAGACACAGCACGTGAACACACCTCTCTTTCCCGTCTCTGAGCACCTCTGGACACCTGTCCGTATCATGAGAGAATGAGGCTGTAACCCAAGGATGGTAGGAATTGTGGGGTACAGAGGCCGCTACAGGGTCGGGGGAAGACAGGAAAACCAGGTGCAGGGCAAGAAAGGCTGGGAGGGGCTTTTCTCTGGAGGAGGTGGTGGGGAGGGGAGGGCTGGGGCTGTGGGAGATACCATCCCATGCCTGTCTCCGTATCATTCTAGGAAAGTCGGAATGTGGAAAGGAGCATAAACACGGAAGTGACGAGGGGCCAGGTCTATGACCTCTGTCCTCTCTGCTGCCCCCGCTCAGCAACGGAGAGTGTCTGCAGCAGCTGTCCTGAGCCTTGGGGACCAGCCCTCAGTCCCCCACCACTGCCTCCTCTGCCCGGGGAGCTGGTGAAGGCCCCAGGGCATGGCTGGCTGCAGGCAGTCCAGCCTTGGGGCTGCTTCAAGGTGTCCCCTCCTTGGCCTGGAGACATGGGGTGTCTAGGCCCGAAGCCGAGTTGGAGTTGGCCCAGCTCTGAGTACAAGCACAGAGAATGCCGATTAAATGTGCCAAAGAATGGAGAGAAGCTGGTGGAGGCTCAGGAGGCCGGGGCGTGGCGGGCAGAGCACCCCTCCCCACACAAGCCCGCCTCTGGCTCAGCCGCTCGCTCGGTTACAGGGCAAACACACCAGATCACCCAGAGGTCATGGGCGGTCCTGGCCAGGGACAACTCAGCCTGGCTTCACCACCTTGTCTTCCCACAAATGTGGTAATGCCTGTCTTGAGTTAGACGACCCAGGGCAGGAGAGTGGCCCTCAAGAAGTCTCCTGGGCAAAGGGGGTGTTGACCTGCTGCCCCAGGGTTGAAAGAAAACCAGAGAAGCAGGCGACTTACCTGGATACTGTGGCCGCCATTAGATTTCCAGAGCCTCATCACTGTTCCATTGTACACACGAGGAGACTGAAGCCCAGAGAGTGAAAGGGCCTCTTGCCCAGAACCTACAGCAGAACCCGGCTCAGATCAGCTGGTCAGAAAGCAGAGACTGGGAGCCAACAGAGAAGGGCCACGGTGTGGAGGGGAACGGTCCAGAACCAGGGCTTGCCCTGGAAGGACTTGTGGGCAGAGCTGGGTTGGTCAGTGGCCTCTAAGATAAATGCCGTCTGCTTCCCAGCAGAGATGAGGCCACCTGGGCAAGGATGCGGGGGCTGGGGAAGGTGGAGAAGGCGTGGGATGCAGGGGGGCGGGTAGCAGACACAAGGATCAGGCTGAACGGGCTGGAGGTGTCGCAGGTTCTGAAATGTGCAGTGTGTGAGCACATGTGTGTGTCTATGTCTGGTGTGTGTGTGTGTGTGTACGGTATGTGTGTGTCTTTGTGGAATGTATGTGAGTATGTGGCTGTAAGGAGAGTGTGTGTTTGTGTGTGTGTGGCTGAATCCCGCCTGTCTCACCCCCCACCCAGCTCAGCCTCTCGGGTTTCAGCCACTGTCCTGCAGGAAATCACTATTTGGACTTCAGAGGTGCCTCTTCCTGCAGCGGTCGCCACGGAGGGGAGAGGGCCGGGAAGGGGCCTTCCTGCCCACCTGGACCAGACCTTGAGTTGGTCAGGCGAACCCCCCACCCTGGTCCTCCCTAACGTCCCTCAAACCGCAGCCTTGGGGAGAAGCTGGGTTGAGCGGGGACTGAACGGGGACCCTCCCACCGTCAGCCGTCCTCCTGTGGACAAAGAAGCGCAGCAGCGAAGTGGACGCTCCCCGCAGCCATGGGGGCAGACTGGCATCCCCTCATCGAGGTCAGAGTCACAAACACACACACCCTGAGGCCCAGCGATCCCACCTTCAGGAATATTCTACAGATACAGCTCATTTGTGCAAAAGGACATGCTCACGCAACCTTGTTTATAACAGAGAAATTAATGGAAGGGATTAAACAGGAGCTGGGCAACTGGATCATGTGTGGCTCATCCCTCCGTGAAGCTCCAGGCCGCTCTTCAAAGTGCTGATAAGGAAGAGCCCCAAAACAAATGGTCAAGTGATAAAAATGGTGCAACATTCATGGGATTCTGACATTTTGTAAAAAAAAAAAAGAAAAATGATATGGGTAAATGCTTGTGCATGCACTTTTGATGAGACTTTTGAACCTTTTGTACTTTGAGCATACAATAACTAAGCAAAAACAGAAAAACAAAAACCCTTGAGACAAACGAACATTGAGAGGGCCAAGAAAATGGGGCTTCTCTCCTGGCTTTGATCTTGACTATGTGACCCTGGGGAGGTCACTTCCTCTCTGTGTCCTGAGTTTCCTATGTGGTCCCAGAAGTCGGGAAACCTTGGTGTTGGCAAAGTGAGGCCTGTGTACACGTGTATGAGGGGAGGGGGGGTGGGGTCCTTCTCACCATCTCCTGTCACCTCCTTCTGCTGACACTGCAACCCACACCCAAGGCCATGGGCTGTTCCCTAATGTGGCATTCCTTAAGAGAGCTCAGATTTCATCTGGCTCTTTTCCTGAGCTCCCTCCTCCCCTCCAGAATCCGTCAGGGCCACTCCACCCTTTGTTCCTGGAAGCAGCATCCCACCAGTTTCCCATGAGGTCTCCACTTTTCAAGGCCTTCTTCAGCCATGTCTTCTCCTCAGGACAATCCAAGTCCAACCACGAGCTGTCCTCTCACTCACCCTGGACCCCTCCTGGCTTCCTCCAGGTCCAGGATGGGGTGGAGAGGGGTTTGGTCCACACAGCCCTCCCCGCTGTCAGCCTCAGTGCTCTGGTCTGCCCCTCCTTCCCGCACCCAAGGGCTCTGGACACCTGACCTCTGAGGCTCCCGCCAGTCCTGACAGTTTTCTTCTATCTCAGGCCCCCTGGAAATCAGGGGGACAACTGAGGCTGGGCCGCGTGACCTCCATTCAGGCCAAACTTGCCTCCCAGTGCAGCCCTGGCTGTGCGGGGGCCCAGGGTTGCCCCCTCCCCAGGCCCTGCTCTGCCACTGACATAGGCGTCACCCTATGCCTTGGAGCCATCATGGCTTCGAGAAGCAGGAGTCAGCAGGAGATTAATTAATCAAAACCTGAACACATCTGCTGTTAATTAATTCTATGCCAAGGGTTAACTCTTCCCTTTCTGGGCTTCTCTGTCCCTTTGGCAGGAAGAGGAAATAAAGGTGGGGCGTGGGTACCCGTCTTCCTTCCTTCCCTCGGGGGAACATGAAACAAGGGAGGGGACCCCAGAGGCCAGGAAAGCCCCATCCATCTGGGGACTCTGTAGGGAAGTTGTGGGAGTGTTTGCTTTTGAGTCCTGGCCCATGGCTATCACTCATGTGTCCTGAGGAAATGTGAGATGGACCCATATCTTTATTTACAGCAACAAATAGAACAGACCTTCCCTCCATTCCCTCCCTCTCCCCTTCCAGTCTTTTCTATACCTTTCCCCCCTCCCACCCCACCCTGGGCCCAAGCCCAGCCCTGCCCTCTGGGGTCACTGTATGGGTCAGGCCCCACAGGAGGGGAGACTGGGGAGGGGCTTGGCTGAGGTCAGGTGGGGTGTCTCTTTTCACATTTTGTTGTCCTCTAAGCCTGGGGGCAGGGGAGGGGGGAGGCAGGCACAGGGGCAGTGAGAGGTAGAAAAGCGCACAGCCCCAGCACCCCAGCCTCCCCCATGTCCCGGCCCCCTCCCCCAACTTTCACAGTGTTCTGCAGCCCTGGCAGCTGAGCCAGGAACGGTCCCCCCTCCCCCCAGGCCTGAGGTGCTGTTGTCCAGGGAAACCAGCAAGGAGGACCAGCACCGCCCTCTCACCGGGCTGGGGTTCCGAGAGGGCTCGGGGAGGGTGGGAGAGGCCCGGGGGAGGGGGAGGGGGCGGTCCAGCCTCGTGTGACAGCCGGGGACACCGCGGGTCAGGAGGAGAAGCAGAGCCCACAGCACTCCATGCAGATCTCCAGGCAGTCGGCCGACTCGCAGCAGGCGTCCAGGATGCCGCAGTCCAGGTCGCAGGGCAGGTCGCAGTCAGCACACTCGCCGGAGCCGCAGCAGCAGCAGCAGAGGCACGAGTCCTCGGAGCTGCAGGAGCCGCACGTGGCGCAGTCCAGGACGATGTTGCACAGCGTCAGGAACTCGCAGAACAGGCAGGACAGGATGCAGTGGACGCAGCAGTCTGCAGGCGAGACGGCCAGGGGCCGGGGACCAGCCGCGGGCGCAGGCTCACTGAGTGCTGACATAACGCTCGTGCAGCCCTCCCCCGGCTCCGTGAAAGGGGGACCCACCTTCCAGGTGACCCCAAGACACGGACAGTTACGTGGAGTGAGGGTCTGAGCCCCGGCAGCCTGGATCCCGAGTCCCTGCTTTGACCACCCTCGGTCATTTAACGAACACCGAGGGGTGACGTGTTCCAGGAACTGTTCTAAGTGTTGTGCACGAATTAAACTCATTGAAACTTGCAACGACTCCTTGAGGTGGGGCTGTATTAGCCCCTCTCTACAGATGAAGAAACTGAGGCACAGAGAAGTCACTTCAAAATCTCTCCAGGATCCTACCACTCTGCTCAGCTCTTGCCTGGTGACAGCAACTGCGACCTTGCTGGCCTCCCCACTCCCTGCCTTTGACTACTGCTCCCGGCCCGCACCTACGCCGCAAACACACGGAGGCCGGAAGGACCCTTGAAAAACTTCTGTCGGATTCCACTCCTCCTGCCCTCACAGCCCTCTAGTGGCTTCCGCTTCACCAGGAGGAAAAGCCCAAGAGCTCACAGTAGCCCCGACGGCCCCTCCCCAGATCACTCTGCTGTGGCCACACTGGCTACTCCTGGTCATGCAGGCACTGCCCCGTCCCCCCAGTGCTCCAGCCCCAGATACATGCTCTGCTCATTCTGTCCCCTCCGTCTTTGCCCAAATGTCCCCTCTCTGGGAGGCTTTCTGGGAGCACCCTCTTTAATACTGCGAGCTGCCAGGCCCCAGCCCCACCCCCTCGCCGGGACCTGCTCTACCTCCCCGCCCAGGACTTAGCACTTCCCTGGGCTTACACAGCTCTCCCCGCCTCGGTGTCTTTGTCTGTTACGGTCCCTAGACCGGTGCCTGGCACATTGTGGGTGCTGAGAAAATACACAGGAAGTGAACTAACACACGATCCTGCCTTGGGCACCCAGCTGGTACGCGGTGGTGCTGGCTCAGCAGCCCGTGTTCTGAACCGCTGGCGTGCTGCCAGGATGCTGGGCTGGCACCCCTCCCAGGGGTCGGGCCATGGGCAGTGTCCAGTTCCCCTGACCAGGCGGGCCCCTGGCTCAAGGCTGCTGGTCCTGTGGGAGTCTCACACCACCATGCAGGCTCTGACGTCCCCACCCAGTCCTGTGTACAGGGAATGGGGGCTCGCACAGCTGGAACCCCTGCCATCTATGGCAAACTGGATAAGGGAGTTCTCTTCAGATGCAAATCTGATGAGGTCACCACCTTGCTTAAAACCCTTCGAAGCTCCCTACTGTCTTCCAGATGAAGTCTAGACCCACTATGCAGCTTACCAGGTACTCTCCACCGCAGGAGTCCCGGTCTGCTTGGAGTCTCACCTCCCACCATTCCTCACCTGGAACTTCATAATCTAGCCACACTAGCCAGTTCTCACCTCTGTGCTAAGGCACCCTGGCTAGATCCTCCTATGGGTCCTTTAAGGTTTGCTCAGACACCTCCAGAGCCTTCCCAGACTCCCCTCCCCAGCTTTCTGGGCTGGTGTGGGTGTCCCCCTGTGTTCACTTTATCACTCATCATTTATCTTTTTTTTTTTTTTTTTTTTGCGGTACGCGGGCCTCTCACTGTTGTGGCCTCTCCCGTTGTGGAGCACAGGCTCCGGACGCGCAGGCTCACCAGCCATGGTTCACGGGTCCAGCCACTCCGCGGCATGTGGGATCTTCCCGGACCGGGGCACAAACCTGTGTCCCCTGCATTGGCAGGCGGACTCTCAACCACTGCGCCACCAGGGAAGCCCACTCATCATTTATCTTTTATCACATCACAGAGTGATCACCTGTTTGTATCTCTCTGATGAGAGCTTTTATGAGGCCATGGCCTGGGTACCCAGCACACAGCACAGTGCCTGGCTCAGAGCAGATGCCCAGTTCACTTCAGATGCATGAATACCCCCTTCATAAACAAGCCTGTTGGGCAGAATCTGCTCTGGGGGGGGGGTGAAAGTTATGAACACATTGTGTGCAAATGTGTACACTGAATCCTGTTTGCAGAGGACCAGCCAGAGTCCCCCAGCGTGGAGAGAAATCACTTAAAAGTTCTGGGGTGAAGGTCAAGCATCACTGGGCTACAGGTAGCCGTCACCCATGCTGAACTGATGCCTGGTGGGGAGGGGGACCTGACTGCCCAGGTCAGTCCCTCAGAGGACCTCTGTGTGGCAGGAACAGTGGCTGGTATATCTGGGTGCTCTGACCTCCCACTGAACCTTGCAGCCCCCATCCCGCCCCAATTAAGCATCTGATGGTGCATCATTTTATTACGCTAAGTGCTGTGCTCTCACTAAACAGATGGTCCATTCCTCAAGGAAAATTTCTGTTTCCAGAAATGAGGTGGCTTAAGCTGGACGAGCCCAGATGGCTCCATTTCTTGTTAGAGCAACTCTGGGAGAGTAGGGATGAGAAGGAGTTGGCCTTGAGAACTCACACGTGCCTTACCTTACCCAACATGTGTCCTCTGCAAGGTTCTCTGATTTAAGAGTCTTGCATCAGACTCCCTGGAGGGCTTGTTAAAACCCAGACTCCCAGGCCCCACCCAGAGGTTCAGATCTGGCGGACCTGGTGTGGGGCTGAGATGCTGCGCTTCTAACCAGCAACCTTGTAAAGATGCTGCCGCTGGCCCCTGCATCAGACTTCGAGGAAGCCAGCTTTGGAGGCTTCTCCCAGAGGGAGGCGAGATGGGGTGCTTACCTTCCTGCGCCTGGAGAGGGATCTGGGAGGCAGCAGACTTGGTGCTGCCCTTGCTTTTCTTGCTGCCTTGGCTGGCTAGAGATGGGTGTGTCTGCAACTTCCGGTGGGCCTTGGGGCCCCCCAGGGCACCGTTCCCTGTCCTCCTGGTGCCGCTCAGCTCCGAGGGGTGGCCAGAGCCATTCGCCACTAGTGGGGTGCAGCCCAAGGGGTTCCCCTGAGGCTGGCCTAGGAAGATGATGAGAAAGGGCAATGGTGAAGGTGGGAGCTGGCGGGGAGCTGGGGGCGGTCCCCGCACACCCTCCCGGGGCTCTGCTTGAATCCTGCCTGCTTTGTTCCTAGTTACACCACAAGTCATCTAGCTGATCTGTATTTTGCAGATGGGGAAACTGAGGCCCAGGGAAACTGACTTGCCCAGTGGCACATCATGAAACAGCCACAGAGTCGAGCCTGGCTCCTGACTCCCAGGTCCGTGCTCATTCCCGAAAAGACAGAGGTGCAAGGCAAAGGGAGAGGCTCAGGGCCCTGGACCCCACCTTCTTACCCCACGTGAAATCCACTCTCCTGCTCTTGGGGTCCTGGGATTTTGGCGAGAGAGGTGGCAGTTGGGGGTGGAGGGACAGCAGGGAAGCGGTTAACCATCTCCTCGGCCCCTGCCAAGCCCCCTGCTGCTTTTGCCCTTCGTGTGCCAGGTGATTGATTGGAAACATCTGTTTGGAGATGAATGCCCTGGCCCTGGAATCCAGGGGCTCCTCAGAGCAGCCCCCTATCTCCCGCTCCTTCTGCCTTCAGCTCCCCGCCCCATCCAGCCTCTGTGGGGCAGCTGCAGAAAGGGCTTGCTGAGGGGCCCCTTGGGTCTGACGAGGGGGAGAAGGGAAGAGGGAGGCCAAGCAGGGAGACCCCAGAAGCTGGGAACTCTGGGTCCCCATCCTAGGCTGAGGAACCGAAGCAGCTTTATCAGTGGGGTGTGGGGAGGCTGGCCCTGGAGGTCCCCCCAGACAGCCCGTTCTTTCCCTCAGGTTTGCCCACCTGGATGGCACGGTTCTGTTCTCAAGAGATGAGGGCAGAGGGTGTGTGTGTGTGTGTGTGTGTGTGTGTGTGTGTGTGTGTGTGTGTGTGTGTGTGAAGAGATGAGGGCAGGTGTGTGTGTGTCAAGAGATGAGGGCAGGGGTTTGTGTGTGTGTGTCTCAAGAGATGAGGGCAGGGGTGTGTGTGTGTACGTGTGTGTGTGTGTGGAGAAGTCTGAGAAGGGGTCACAGGAGTTCGAGGATCCCTCTGCTCAGGGGCCCTGACTCCTGGGCGGGACCCTCTGGCCCTCAGGACCCTCAGTAAACATGAACGTGGGGCACTTCCATCTCTCAGGCCCTGGGGTCTAGATCCCCAGCTCCCTCTGGGTCAGGTCTCTGGGTTTGGATTGTGGCAGGAGGGGGTGTCTGGGGCGGGAGCTGGAGGCCGAGGAGAGCGGAAGGGGGCCTCAGTGCTTCCCCTAACTGAGGGGGCTGGGCCTTTTAGTAATGGTGGGAGCACACTGCTGGGCACTCACTGCACGCCGGGCACTGTTCGGAGCATTTGGCATGCGAATTGTTCTCAGTATCTCTATAGGGCAGTATCCTCCTTTTACAGATGAGGAAATCGAGTCCCAAGGAAGTACAGTAACTTGTCCAAGGTCACACAGCGAAGTGTCAGAGGTGGGACCAGCCTGGAGGCTAAAAGCTGGGACTCGAGAGCAGAGAGGCAAGGAGCGGGGCAGAGGTTGGGAGGCAAGGGACTGAGGAATAAGCTGCTACTATCACAGCCATCACTACTTTTATAACTAGTAGCTGACATGGTTTGAGCTGTGACTAGGTGCCAGACACACACAGTGTTAAGAGCTCTAAGTGTAGTAACTACTTCCTTATGTGCTTTTTTTTTTTTTTTTGGCCACACCGAGTGGCTTGCGGGATCTTAGTTCCCTGACCAGGGATTGAACCTGGGCAATGGCAGTGAAAGTGCTGGGTCCTAACCACTGGACCACCAGCAATTCCCAGTAGTAACTTCCTTAAGCATCAAACAGATCTACTATTACTAGCCCATTTTGCAAATGAAAAAACTGGGGCCCAGAAAGGGTAAAACTTACCAGAGGTTCCACAGCTAGGAATTGGAGCGGGGAGGGGATGGAGATTGGGAGAAAGGAGCTGAGGACAAGCTGGGGAGTCAGGGAGATGATGGAAGACAGGGCTCTGGGGAGGACCGTGCTGGGAGCCTCTGGCCCTGAGCAGTGGCTGGTGCCTGCATCCGGGTAAACAGGGGTAAGGCCAGGGGAAGTGGCCAGGCCTGAATCATCCTGCCCCCAACTCCTGGCCCCATGGTGGGTGACTGGGCTGAGTCCTTAGCCAGCTTCGGTGCCCCCTGCCCTGCTGCCTAAACATGGACACAGTGACCAGAGGGCGGGAGCGTGTGGTGAGCTAAGGGCCCAGGAGGTTGGGGCAGACACAGAGCTCGCCTGTGGCCATGGCTGTGGCGGTGGTCGTGGTGGCTGAGTCACAGAGCAAACACTCACGGCCCATAGACACAGGGGTGTCTGTCCAACTCCCATCCAGGCCCCCTCCTCCGTGACCATGGCATTCATCTCTTTCTCTCAGTTCTGCTGGTGGGTGTGTCTGGAGGGCAGTGCACTAGCAGGATTTAGTAACCCTGACTTCCAGGGAGTCCAGCTTACCCCAGATGCCCTGGTTGAAGGCGGTTCCACACTTGGCCATGCCAGCTGGGCAGGCAGGCATGAGAAAGAGCACTGGGCCAGGAGACCTGAGCTCCCCAGTCTGTGTCCAGGGAGAGTGGGTCTCCGTGCCTCAGTTTCCTCATCTGTAAAATGGGCTTGGCAAGAGCTATCCTGCTGCCTCAATACAGGCCAATTTGGAAAGCGCGTGAGATCATGCAGGGAAAGAAAGTTGGAAAGTGCCAATGTGTCTGTAGATTTTGCGGATCTTACTGGTAATTACAAAATGATTCTGGTTGTCCCTTCCCCTGCTCCTGAGGGTGACAGTGGCGAATTCTCCCTTTCCAGGACCTCCTTGGAGACACTGAGCTAAACCTGGGAATATAGAGCTGAGTTTTGCTCCTTTCTACAGAGAGCAACTGCGGGTGTCTCTCCTGCCGGTTTGCTCTTGACACCCTGAAGGCTGGGCTGCCTCAGGCTCTGGCTCCCTGCCCCTGACCTCACGCTCTCTTGTCCTGAACCATATTGCCTGGAGCCTGGCCACACTCATTTTGAACTAATTTTATCCGAATCATTTTGTATGTGGAGGTCTTCTTCCTAGACAGAAAGGGCAACATCCTACACCTTTCCACCGCCCACACCTCAAGGTCCTGGCCCACCGGTAGGCTCCCACAGGCACCCACGGCATTTCTGCCAGCCCATCTGCATTGGATTCCCTAGAGCAACCCCTACATGTTGCCATCCCAATCCCCTGACCCCTAGGACTCACGTGTCACAGCTTCTGTGGGGATGTCGAGGTCAGTGCTGTCCAGAGCCTGGGAGGCCCCAGGGCCATTGCTTTGGGGCATGGAGGGTGCCGCCTCTTCCAGGGAGCCCTCCTCTAGCGCTGCCTCTGCAGGTTGAGCGGATCCTGTCACTACCTCCAGCCCAGGCAGGAGGGATAGGGTGTGGGCTAGGGAAAAAGCAGACGACCGAAGGACATTTTCCTGGTGCCCTCCTGTTTGCCCAGCCCTGGTCCCCTTCCCACAGCCCAGAATGCTGTGAGCCCTTATTCTCGGACTCTGTACCAGTTACCCAGCCCTTACCCTATCTGGCAACAGTGCCAGACTCTAGAATAGAAAGTTCCCAAACCACAGCCTGTGAACAAGCAAGGGTGTGTACACGTGCAAGTGTGTGTGTGTGTGTGTGTGTGCGTGCACCGTCAGGGAGTGGGGCCCGAGATGCACGGTATAAGGGAAGTGGGGGGAGGCAGAAACACAGCGCAGGAGAGAAGAGACAGGCAGTGATGGGGAGACAGGGACAGGCATCCAGAGTGACATGGAGAGAGAAAGAATCAAAGGCACAGTGAAAGGTAGAAGCAAAGACAGACAGTGCATCAGAATGTGGGAGACTGGGCACGGAGGAGGGCGCCCCAGACGCCCAGTGACAGACAGCCCGGGACAGTCAGGAGACTCAGCAATTGAGCGAAAGTCAGCGATGGAGAGAAAGATAAAGATGAGGTCAGAGGCAGAGGCGATGGAGAGGGAGTGGGGTACAGACAGAGCAAGAGGGAGACAGACAGTGAGCAATTGGGGCCGAGAAAGAGGATGATAGCAAGAGAAAGAGTCAGAGAACCCTGGGGGGTGAGGCGGAGGGGCTCTGGGCAGGAAGAGAGACGGGGAGACGGTCCGAGAGGGCTGGAAGAGGCGTATGGCAGCCACATGTAATTACAGTGAAAGGCTAGGCCCCTCTGTGCAGGGTGGGCGGAAGGCAGAAATGGAGCCACCTACAGTTCCTGAGGCAGCAGGACTAGGGCCCCCTGGGTCCAGGGGAGGAAAGTTCCGGGGGCTGAGATGTGGGGCAGGGTGGCAGAAAGGTGACTGGGCGTGGGAAGGCCTGAGGGTGGACAGGAAGGGTGAAGCCCAGGGTCATGGGGCCAGGGGTCAGACTGGGCCTCCCATCAGCCCCCAGGTCGTGCAGTGGGAATGACAGGGGCCTCAAGAGGGTGCCCCTCTCCCAAGCCGCACTGGGAGCAGAGGAGACAGAAACGAGAGACTCAGAGAGACACAGAGGCCAAAGGCTCAGGGAGAGGAGAGTGACACAGGGAGCCACAGAGAAAGATGAAGAGAAAGGGTGATGAAACCCAGAGAGTAAGAGGTCAGCGCCCACCCGTACACACCACACACAGAAATCACGAGACACACCCACAGGGACAGAGAGAGACGAAAGCTAGTCTTGGAAACAGTAACGGAACCAATCACAGAGCGCAGAGGGCCTTACATAGGGGTTCCTTCCCTGAGCTGTCTCCAAATGGGGGCGGAGGGGTAGGGAAGGAGATCATTAGAGGGTTCAATTCAGGTTGGGTGTGTAGGTCTGGGGGATGGGAGCATCCTGGGGGGAGGGGACAATCCAGGGGCTCAGAGACCCCTGAACAATCCTTGTTCCAAAGACCCTGGGCTCCCACGGCCAGGGGGACCGAGGCCCCAGGGACCCCACGTGGGTCGTGCAGAGAGCAGCTGGCATGCTCCCACCTGCCTAGGGAAACCATTGACCCTGCCTGGAGCTGGGAGGTGGGACAGGGTGCAGGGAGGGCTGGGGCTCCCACCACAACTGAACGGTTCTGTGCTGGGAACCCCTCCTGGTGCCCGGGGAGGCAGGGGGCAGGCCCCTCCAGCCCCATCCATTCCTTGGGCCTATTGAGAGCTCTCTGCGTTCTTAAGAGGTCAAATGGCTTTGGGAGCATCGCAGGGCTCGGACGAGGGGGAGCAGGGAAGCAGAGATGACCCCCAAGGGGGATCCAGGCCGCCCGCTCCATGGAACCTCTCCCAGCCCAGAGCCTGGTCTACAGCAGCACAGACGGGACAGGACAGTGGAGGGTCACGACCAACCTGGCACGGAGAGGGAGGCTCACGGCTTGAGTCCTAATTCCCAGAAAGGGAGGGGGCCGCCCAGCTCCAGTCTCTGGCCCCAGAGGCGTCTTGCCAAAGCCCTGAAGTGGAGCGCTGACTCTCCCAGGTGGTGTAATGACAAAGGCCTGAGCCAGCAGCTGGAAGACCCAAGCCTTGGTTTTTACCAGATACCAGCTTGGGCGAGTTACCAGGAATTGGGTCACCTTGTGTGAAAGGGGGCTCACCATGCTTGTCCCTCAGGGTTTCAAAGAGTAAATGAAACACTCAGCAGTGCCTGGCATGCAGGGGGCCGCTCACATACGCTTCCACCTGCCCATCCCCCTGCCTGCCCTCCCTCCTCTCCCTTCCTTCCTTTCCTCCTTCCTTCCTGTGTTGTTTGGTGTGATAGCTACGACGACGCACCTCCCAATACATCAAGCACTGGGTGGACCAAAATGAGAAAGACCTGGTCACTCCCCCAGGAGTCCTCTGTTGGGGATGGGGTGGGTGACAGTCACATACACCGAAGAGCAAGAGTTACAGCAGGGGCATCTAAGAACTGTGGAAGCACAGAAGGTGGGCACTTATCCCAGGGGTGTGTGTGGGTGTGTGTGTGTTTGTATGTGTCTAGGAGGCTTCTTGGAGAAGGCAATGCCTACATTGGGTATTAAATAATCAATCAGTCAGCAAAGAAGGGGAAAAGGACCTTTCGAGAATAGCAGCAGAAGCCAAGACCCCAGTGTGAACAGCCATAGCATGAACGCGGGGAGACTAGAATGATAACTGAGGCACGGTGGGCCTTGTGGTCACTTCCCAGGCTTTCTCCTGAGGTCACCAGGGCACACAGAGGTGACACTGTCAGTCCTGCAGTGCAAGGAGCCAGGATTGCAGCCTCTTGGCCCCCAGGGTTGAAGAGGGAGGAAGGCGAGGAAGAGGAGTTAGGAGACTGGTCCTCACCTGGGCCCTCCTACCCCTATGTCACCTGCCACTCTCTGGGCAGTCTCTCCTAAGTCACCTACAGGGCTGGTGACCTTGAATCTGGTGGGAACAGGAAATTACAGAGAGCACAGACAAAGTCTCGAGGAGGCCCCTCCTGCAGGAAACCTGCCATTCTGGGGTGAGCATCAGACCTCGGAAGGAAACAAGGGGGGAAAGTAAATCCAGTCCAGTCATCTTGACCTGGAAACACTGAGGGACAGACCTCCTGGAGCCGGGAGGGCTGCGGAGAGGACCCAGCAGACACTGGGGGAGCAGCGCTGAGGGCAGAAGAGGAAACTGTGCTGAGGGCCCAGAGACGTGGGAGCAGGCAGAGAAGGAACAAGAAGTAGCTGGAGGACCTGGTCTGTGGGTGACACACTGCCCAGGGGCCCCAACGCCAAGATGCTGGAGAAGAAACAGCTCTCCCTCCAAGCACATGGAGCCGAAAAACCAGGCAAGAGGCGGGGCCCATGTGCTCAACCATCAAAAGACGGAAAGAGCCCAGCTTTCCTTCTTGCGACCAGGAGACCCCTGCCCAGCCACAGAGGGGAGAACATCTCTGAGGAGAAACTCCAGGAGGATGGGAGGCCAGCAAAGGACAAGGGCCACTGTGTGGACAAGAAACTCAAGCTGTGTGTGAAGGCATCTGCCCCGGATGGGGGTGGGGCTGGAGTCCCTGGCTGGGGCCCCACCAGAGCCACCTTTTTCTAATGTGCACAGGGGGTAACTCCCTGGCGGTCCAGTGGTTAGGACTCTGCGCTTCCACTGCAGGGGGCATGGGTTCGATCCCTGATTGGGGAACTAAGATCCTGCAAGCAGCACGGTGCAGCCAAAAATAAATAAATAAATAAACTTAGAAAAAATAATAATGTGCACAGCGGGCCAGCCAGTGTCATCTTTGAGCAGAAGCCCCAGCCCTGCACTTCTCTCAAGAGTCCCCATCTCCAAGGGGGAAACACAGAAAGGCAAGAGCCCCTGTGCCTCGACATATTCTCATCCTTAACATGGGATAAGGTTCAGGTCAATGCCCTGAGTTCTGGAAAGACAGCCCCAGAAGAGGGTGGAAAAATCACCTTTAAATCCATAAGCCCGAGAGCGAAGCAGAGAGACTCAAGCTTCAGCCAGACCCTGTGTGCTCCCTCTGCCTGCTGTTCCTGGATGGAGAAGGAGTTTGGGGGACCTCTTCCAGGTGGGAAGGGTTCATTCCAAGCCTGGAAAGTGTCCACAGGGCCCTCGTCCCCAAGCTCCGGTGCCTGATGCCTCCAGCCGAGCCCTCTCCATTGTCTTCGTGGACAGTGGACCCAGCCTTCCCCTTTGGAGCTCCGACCATCTCTGCAGAGAGAGGGCCAGGATCTGATCTGCTCAGAGAGTAGTGACCAAAGCCCCACATTCCAATCTATCCCTGGCCTGGTATTCAAGGCCTCGGTCTATATCTTCAGCCTACTCAATGGACAAGGAGCCTATGTTCCAGGCTGGCCGACCTCTCCATGGCCCCAGGCCACCACAGGGCCTTCTGCCCAATCCATCCAAGCTTATATTGTTCCCCTTGATCAGAATGTCCTACCTCTCCCCTCTCCCCAAATCCAGCTCATCCTTCATGACCCAGCTGGAGTTTCACCTCTTCCTCCAGAAAGCCTTCCCTGACCCTCGAGCCAATAGTCTCTCCTCGGAGTGGCCACTTACTGAGAACTCAGCGTCCAGGGTTCCCTGCTGTAAACTGTAACTAGGGAGTGAAGTGCGGGTCCTCAATCAGACTGCAGCCCCAGTCTGTCTCTGCACCCCCAGTAGGCACTTAACAAATGTCTGTTGCTGAGGATTGAGTTCTGGAGCTTGGAGCCCCAGGTCAGGAGGAGAGAGAATGAGAAGGTGAGAATTAGGGTTGGCACCCGGCACCAAGAAGGCAAGAATGTGGACTCGTTTGATACACACTTGTGACACACAGGTCACAGGCTCAGGTCACCAGGCTGAGGACTTGTGAGGGCCCGAGATGGCCAGTTAGGCTGGGTCCAGTTGGTTTTATTTTAGGTCTGAAGGCTCCAATTCCCCAGGAAATTCAATTTAGAACCAAGAGCAGGAATGTGACGCCACAGTGCTGGACAGAAATCTGTGGGTTAGGGAGCCAGGCTCCTGGGGCTCTCGGGGCTGGATGGGGAAGAGGCCACTGGGGGAGCCAAGGGTGTGCGGGCTTGGCCACCTTCCCCGACCAGAGCTGCCCTGGGTCCCCTTGCACCCCTGTCTGCATCTTGGGTGGCTGAGGGAGGGGCTGACTTGCTCCCTGGCTATCTTGCCAGCAGGGCCTCGGCCTTGCTGTTCTGTCAGCGCTCAGCAGGGAGCGTGGGGGATTCTGGTCTCCGATTTAGGCGTCTGTGGGGTTTTGGCTGGGTCTCCTGCGGTTTGGGCTTCCTGGGCAGCAGGCTCATTCTCCCAAGGCAGCAGAGCCAGGCCTTCTCGTGTTATGAAAGCCACATTGTCTGGCCCAGCCCAGGCTGGGGAGGGGGCTCGCTGGGGCACTGGGGGGCCTCAAGTTACAGCCCAGGGCTTAACCCTCCCAGTGGCCCACCCTGGCCCTTGCCCCTGCCCTGAGCACATTCAGCCCCTCCTTTCCCTACTGGGGCTCGAAATGGGTCACACAGGGGCGAGGATCTTGGAAGGAAGGAGTGGAGGCGAGAGCAGAGAAAATGGATAAGCAGGGGAAGAATGGGAGAGTTGGAGAGAAGCAGGAGGCCGAGAAAGAGAGGAGGGGCCAGGGACAGAGAAAGAGCCTTCCCAGGCCTCTGCCCCTAGCTCTCTCTCCAGGCTGCAGGAGTCCAGTTCTTGGGGGAGTTTATTCCCCAGAAGTCCCTACTCCAGGGTCCCCACAGAGGGGGGAATCTGAGGGCTGGTGGGATGCACAGCAGACACACTAGTCTCACGTACATGCCGGCCCCTGGCCGAACGTCTCCCACTTGTCCTCACTCTAGGAGACCCCCAGCCCCACCCCACACCTCCACAGCCCTGGGTCTCCAAAGGGCCAGCATCCACACCAGGTAGACCTGGGCCTCTCCAAACGGGCAGACCAGCTCCCATGGGCGGATATGGAGACTGAGGCCAGAGAGGGGAAGGAACTTGTCCAAGGCCATGCAGGGAGTTAGTGTCAGAGGTCCAGGACCAGACCTCCGTTACTCAGAGACTCAAAGAGGGGAGAAAGGGCGAATGGGGCTGGGTGAGAGGAAGGCAGAAGATTAGACTAACCTAGAGCTGGGATTAAAGGCATGAAATCTGGGCCTGTACTCCTGCATGCAACCCCTCCAGCCTCCCGCAACATATCCCAGATGTTCCTGACTTCTCCCTGTCCCTGTGGTCCATTGTGAGCCTCAGCTCACATGTGTGTGGTGAGGGGATTGACTGAGAGCCACAGCCCCAGGACTCCCCTCTGCCCCCTCCTCGGACCCCCTCAGGGAGTCACAAACCCTCCCGGGTTGGGAGGCTCCTGCAGGAATCCCAGGGAGGTTACAGACCCTGTGAGTTGAGGGAAGGGGTGTTTCACTCGGGTGGAGAAGGAGATAAAGCGTGTGTGTGTGTGTGCGTGCGTGTGTGTGTGTGTGTGTGCGTGTGCGCGCGCGCGTGTCCCTGCAGGGTAGTGGTGGCGGGGACTGGCCGGGCCCGGGTGGGGAGGAAGACGAGCGAGACGAAATGGCAAGGAGGGGAGGGGCCGGGTCCTGTCGGACAAAAGTTTTCTGGAAGCACTAGGCTCTGGCTGGGTTGGGGGAAGGGAAGGAGAGAAAGACTCAGACACCCCCGCCCCGCCTGAGGCCCCCATAAATATTTACACACTGGGCAGAAAAGGCTGGGCCACCAATCCCAGACGGACAGACAGACACTGCGGTGTGTGTGTGTCTGGTGTTGGGAGTGGGGAGAGTTGGAGCCAACTTGGCGCGGCCACCGCCTCCGTTCGGGCCCTACCCCCATCGCCTCAGCCCTCCATTCTCCTTGGACCCGGTCCCCGATACCCAGATTCCTCGCCTCCACCTCCACTTAAGCTTCCCCCGAACCCTCTCCCCGCTTCTCAGGGAGGAGGGGGGAGAATGACCACCGCCCCCAACCCCCTACCCGGCTCTCGTCCGGTCTAGCTCTCCACCCCCGGTCCTACCTGGGCCGGGGGCTGCGCTGGGGGCTCCATGGGGCGCGTCGCAGTGAGGGGGGCGCTGGCCACTCACCTGGGACATCGGCCCGGGACCTGCGGGAAACAGAGCTCAGCGGGCGGGGCGGAAGGTCCCCGCGCGCGCGAAAGGGGAAAAGGGGGCCGGGCAGAGGGCGATCCAGCGGCAGCCGTGCGCCCATCCCTTCTCAGCCCGGCCCCCGACCGACTTACTCGTGCGAGCTGCGCGCCGCTCTCTCGCGCCGCGGGGATCACTGCACGGGGCCTGCCATGCACGACGGCCGTGAGCGCCCCAGCCCAGGGGCAACTCGGCTGCACTGCACTCGCCCCGCGCCCCTCCCCTCTCACTCGCTCCTTTCTCCCATTTCGGCGCCAGCGCGCGCCGCTGGCCCGCTTCCTTCTGCCTCCTTTCCCTGTAGCCCCCTCGCTCCTCCCCTGCTTGCTTCTCCTCTTCCCTCCCCTCCCCCCCGGCCCACCCTCTCCCCGCCCCCTCCTCGCCTTCCCAGGCGCCCCACCACCACCACGTCCCTTCCCCCGCGCCGGGCTCGGCGCTGCCTGGGCGGGACACGTCTGTCCGCGGGGCGCCGCGGCTGGAGCCCCCACAGGAAGCCGGCTCCGCGCGTTTCCTCCGCGCTCTCGGAGCTGGGCCCAGTCTCCCCAGATCCCCGCCCCCCTCCCAGGCCCAACGCCCCGGGGGGCGTGCAAAAGGGGCCGCGCGCGTTCCCCTTCGCCTGTCCTAAACTCTGCGAAAGTTTTCGAAAAAGCAAGAGAACGAGAGAGAGAGAGAGAAACCATGGTAACCACAACTACCTCGAGCCAATTGTCTGAACACTTGTGGCCCCCAAATCTCGTTGTCCTAAAGGTGGGAGTGATCAAGTTTCTCAGGCACCCTTTGCCCACCCCCTTGGTCTCTGCCCCGGGGTCCTAAGCCTTGGCACAGACCAGAAGTTGTCCTCCGGGAAATCCGGTTAGTGATCACCTAGCATCCCGTGTCCTAGAGCAGCCCTAATTCCCCCACCTCCACCAGCCGTGCGTGGGAATTTGGTCAGAAACCCAACTCTGGAGGCAAAGAGAGGTTCTCGAGTTCAGCCTTTCTTTTGGCCCCAGACTGGAATCCGAGGCCTTCCAAATTGCGGGCGCTCGGGAAAGGGGAGACAGGGAACCCCTCCCGGCGGGGGCAGCCCGGCGACACATCTGGAATTGTGAGCTGGGTCCCTCCTCAGGGCCGGGGGTAGGAAGGAGCCGTGGCCAGAGAGTCGGGGAGGTGGGGGGAGTTCAGGGACCCTCAGCGTGGCCCAGGGAGTAGGTCCCCGAGGATGGGGGAGGGCATGGAGCCTGCGGCCCGCTGGGTGGCGGTGGGCGGGCGGGCCCGTGGGATGATCAGGTGGGGCCGCCCGCTGTGGTGACAGCGTCTCGGCCACGCTAGACCAAGGACTCCTCGGAGCCGAGTATGGGCTCCCCACCACGAGGGCCCGTGAGCAATTAGGGAGGCGACGGTTGCGCCAGGCCCGTTCTCCCGGTCCCGCCTTCCAGTCCGGGCTTGAAGCCGGGGCTGGGACGCGGGGGCCGAGCTAGGGACTCGGGGCCTCTCCTTGGTGTCCCCCAGTCCCCGCAGTCGCTACTTACGACGCTCGAAGGTCCTCGCGGCGCCGTCGAGGCCAGTACCGCTGTGGTCCCCACGGCTTTCGCCACCCGAGGCCGCGTCCCCGCGATGAGGCCAGGTGGCTTCGGCCGGAAGTGGGGGGCCCCGGGCCGGGAGGAAGGGGTCCGGCTCCCGCGGCCGCGCTGCTTGGTGAGGGGGCCTGGAACTCCGGGAGCCAGCCCAGATCAGGCTGTTGTATGGAAATTCTGGGGAGCAGGGCGGACTCCCCCTTCCCGGCAAGGTCTGAGTCACTGGGACGCGCCCGCGGGGCTTGGCGACTGCAGCATTCTGACCAGCTTACCTGGGTCCGCGAGCTTGGCCTCATCCGCCGCCAAGAGTGGAAGTGGAAGGGCGTAAGGGGGCAGGGTGGTGGACATGGTCCCCAGTGCATTCCCCACCGTCGCTCTCCGTCCTCTCCTGAATGTGGGGCCCCCTCCCTAACCACAGACCCTAGCCCTGCACCACTAACCCGCCCCGCCTCCCCCCTGCTTCTCAGTCTCTATCTAGGGCCCCTAAACTCTGGATCGGCCCAGTCTCCCAGCCTTACTGTCCGAAATCAGCTGCTTGGGATCCAAAGTCCTCTGAATCTGGCCCAACACTAATTAATATGTCTGGTTTGTTGGAAATGTAAAATATTTACATTTAATCCCACATACCGGTTATACAGGTGTGCTCAGTTTGTGAAAATTCAGCAAGCTGAACATTAAGGTACATACACTTTTTTTTTTTTTTTTTTTTTTTTTTTTTTTTTTTTTTGTGGTATGCGGGCCTCTCACTGTTGTGGCCTCTCCCGTTGCGGAGCACAGGCTCCGGATGCGCAGGCCCAGCAGCCATGGCTCACGGGCCCAGCCGCTCCGCGGCATATGGGATCCTCCCAGACCGGGGCACGAACCCGTATCCCCTGCATCGGCAGGCGGACTCTCAACCACTGCGCCACCAGGGAGGCCCCATACACTTTTTTATATGGCTATTATACTTGAATGAAATGTTTTAAAAAATCAACACTCATTAAAATCAACATTCTAGGGCAAAACACAGTATGGTGTGATGACCAGGCGTGGGACTCCAGTTCCAGATCCCAACTCCACCATCCACGTGTTTCCTTGGAGAAGTCCCTTTACCTCTCTGAGCCTCAGGAGGGATGAACACTGGGGGCCTCCGTGTGGAACCTAATAGTTTCATTGCTATCCAGGACTAGGGTGAGGTAAGTGGGGCGCTCCTCTGGGGTGCAAAATTTAGGAAGGTGCCAAGATGAAAAAATGTTTTAATTCAATATTTTTAAAAAGCCAAACCAGCAAATTACAGCCCTGCCAGCCAGCTGCCTATTTTTATTTATTTATTTATTTATTTATTTATTTATTGGCTGTGCCTCACAGCTTGTGAAATCTTTTTTAAAACTTTTTATTTATTTATTTACTTACTTTTGGCTGCGTTGGGTCTTCGTTGCTGTGCGCGGGCTTTCTCTAGTTGCGGTGAGCGGGAGCTACTCTTCGTTGCGGTGCGCGAGCTTCTCATTGCGGTGACTTCTCTTGTTGCGAAACACGGGCTCTAGGTACGTGGGCTTTAGTAGTTGTGGCACCCAGGCTCAGCAGTTGTGGCTCGCGGGCTCTAGAGTGCAGGCTCAGTAGTTGTGGTGCACGGGCTTAGTTGCTTCATGGCATGTGGGATCTTCCTGGACCAGGGCTCGAACCCGTGTCCCCTTCATTGGCAGGTGGATTCTTAACCACTGTGCCACCAGGGAAGTTCCAGCTTGTGAAATCTTAGTTCCCTGACCAAGGATGGAACCAGGGATTGAACCCAGGCCCTCAACAATGAAAGCGCTGAGTCCTAACCACTGGACCACCAGGGAATTCCCCAGCTGCCTATTTTTTTTTTTTTTTTTTTTTTTTTTTTTTTTTTTTTTTTTTTTTTGCGGTACGCAGGCCTCTCACTGCTGTGGCCTCTCCCGCTGTGGAGCACAGGCTCCGGACGTGCAGGCTCAGCAGTCATGGCTCACGAGCTCAGCCGCTCCGCGGCATGTGGGATCTTCCCAGACCGGGGCACGAACCCATGTCCCCAGCATCGGCAGGCGGACTCTCAACCACTGTGCCACCAGGGAAGCCCCCAGCTGCCTATTTTTATAAATAAAGTTTTATTGGAACCAGCGACAGGATTAGGGTGAAGCCAGTGAGATGGGATCATGCAGGTTCAGGGTTAGATCCTGTCTTTATTTAAAATATTGGCATTTTGTTCATTATAGATTTTTTTGCATTAATGTTGATTTTTAGATATATTGCAGGAAAATACTGTGTACCGAGTAATTACCGAGTAATTGTAATTACCGAGTTTTCTGATGCTCCCTTAAGTTTTGCACCTGAGCCTCACTCACTCTAGACCTTATACACCTCACCGTTGTCCCTGGCCTATTACTGTCTTCTGCTGAAGGACCTGGCTAGGGCCCCGGAATAAATGAGCGGGAGGCTGAAGATGCTTCCACCCCCCTCACCACCCCCCTCAACACCAGGTAGGCTCTGCATTCAAGCCCAGGCCTAGCTTTCCTGGGGCCCACTGATCAGTTCAGAGTCAAATGCAAAGTCCTTACAATGACCTTCAGGCTCCAAGAGCTGGGCTTGACCTGCCATGGCCTTCATCTCCCCTCACTCATTTCCTTCCAGCTTGCTGCTCCCTGAGTTTGTTTTTTCAACTTGCCTCATGTGCTTGCCTCAGGGCCTTTGCACTTGCTCTTCCCTCTGCCCAGAATGTGCTTCCCCTAGATATTCACTTGGCCCCCTTCCTTGTTTCCTCTACTTATGTCACCTTCTCAGAGAGGCCATCCCAGACCGCTCATTCTCTGTCCCTTCCCACCCCTTTATTATTCTTCATAAACCTTTCACCTCTTGTTGATTAGTAGAATGAAAGCTCCAGGAGAGAGGGGGCTTTGCTTTGTCTGCTAGGGTATTCCCTAGAATTGGGTCTGACACAGAGAGCTCAATAAATATTTCGTTTCACAGATGGAAAACAAGGGGCCAGAGAGGGGAAGGGGCATTAGCAAGTCACGCAGTGAGTTGGTGGCAAGAGCTTACTAAATCCCATGTTTCTAGACTCCCAACTCAGTGCTCTTTCCTGCCTCCTGGGGCTTATCGTCACCCCCTACCCCCACAGCCCTCCAGACAGCGAAGGGTGACCCTGCACAGCTCTCCTGTACGCTCCCTTCCACACAATGTGATTACAGAGCCTGGCCAGGCTCCAGACCCTGGCATCCACCTCTCTCCAGTGTCCAGCAGGCAGGCACAGCTCTTCCTGGCTTCCTGTCTGTGGCACAGGGCTGGTCAGTGGCTGGGCTGGGTTCCGCAGCTGGACCACAGCTGTGGTCTCCATACCCTGGAGAATGGGGGGCAGGCCATTGTGGTGCGACCTCCCTGCAGAGGACTGTATTGAAGGGGGTGTGTTTGTGTGTAGTGGGGGGAGGGGGATGCTGGATAGGAACTGAACAACTAGATAGGAACACCCTCCCTAATGAGCAGAGTGGAGAATGGGGCTCTAATCCCCCCTTCCTCAAGGACATGGCATGCGACGGTGGGAGGGGAGCTCTGGGCCCCAGGCCTGATTCTGTTCCTTTCTTCTATTCTTTTTTTTTTTTTTTTTTTTTTTTTGCAGTACGCGGGCCTCTCACTGTTGTGGCCACTCCCGTTGCAGAGCACAGGCTCCGGACGCGCAGGCTCAGCGGCCATGGCTCACGGGCCCAGCCGCTCCGCGGCATGTGGGATCTTCCCAGACCGGGGCACGAACCCGTATCCCCTGCATCGGCAGGCGGACTCTCAACCACTGCGCCACCAGGGAAGCCCTTTCTTCTATTCTTGGTGATCAGAAGACGGTGGTGTGTCACATTCAGTACACATGAGTTGGGTATGTTCTATATGCCAGCCCCTTGCTGGATAGTTCTAGATTTGTTGCTTCCTTTCTTTTCTTTTTTTTAAATTTACTTTTTTAACATCTTTATTGGAGTATAATTGCGTTACAATGTTGTGTTAGTTTCTGCTGTATAACAAAGTGAATCAGCTATACGTATACATATATCCCCATATCCCCTCCCTCTTGCGTCTCCCTCCCATGCTGCTTCCTTTAATACCCACACAGTCCGGATAGCTATTATCCTCATTTTACAGGTGAGGCAGCTGAGGCACAGTGAGGTGAAGTGACTTGCCCATGGCCACACAACTAGTATGGGTTGCAGCCGGGACTTGTACCACATTTCTTTTATTTTTTTTATTTTTTTTGGCCGTGCCGTGTGGCATGCAGGATCTTAGTTCCCTGACCAGCGATCGAACCCATGCCCCCTGCAGTGGAAGCGCGGAGTCTTAACCACTGGACCGCCAGGGAAGTCCCTTGTACCACATTTCTGAAGCCCACTGCAGTGCTCATTCCAATCCCTGACATGGCCTTTAGCACAGAGAGAGAACTGTGATGTTCTTCGGGATGTGTCCCCCACCTCCAAGCTGGCCGCTGGAGATGGAGGCATGGCCCTGGCCTCCCTCCTCTGTCTCATTGGTAATTGGCAGTGTAGAAAGAGCGGGGCTTGGTTTGGTATCATGGAGACCCAATTTACATTCTGGCTCACTCACTTCTGCCTAGCTCTGTGATTTGGGGTAAGTCATTTGAACTCTCTGAGCTTCCAGTTCTGTTGTGTAAACCCAGGAGGATGGTTCCCACTTCACAATTGGGAAGAAATTAAGTGAGCACCTGGTACAACATCAGAGGCTTCAGTAAATGGTAGCTCCCTTGCCCGGGTCTGCCCTCCCTGACGCTCACCCAGCAGCAAGCAAAGGGAGCCTCACAGGGCATGTGTCCAGCACGTTACATGGTGCTCACTATGCGACAGGCACAGTTCACAGCACTTTACATGAATTAACCCGTTTAATAGTCACAACATTAAATATCAATTAATATTAAGTACCAGTATTTCCCCCATTTCACAGGTGAGGAAACAGAAGCACAGAGAGGTTCAGCAACTTGCTTAAGCCTCACAGCCTTCCCTTCAGCACCATCTTCCCTGAGGGGAGGGAGGGGTCTCAGGGCTGATCCTCTACTGGATAGGTCCTCTTCATCCCCCAGGGAAGTTAATTAATTCTGAGCTGCTGTTAATCACGTATAAATGCCCTTATGCACTGGCCTCCAAACTTTTTTTTTAAGTAATTCAACTTTATAACAATTATAAGTAAACCTCTTAAAATTTTCTGGACAGTGCCAGTCTTAAAAAAAAAGATTTATTTTTTAGAGCAGATTTAGATTCACAGCAAAACTGAGTGGAAAATATAGAGAGTTCCCGTCCCGTGCACCCCCTGCCCCACACATACCCAGCCTCCCCCATTATCCACATGTCCCCCAGAGTGCTACATTTGTTACAACTGATGGATCTGCACTGTCCCATCATTATTACTCAAAGTCCATAGCTAACATTCAGGCTCATTCTTGGCATTGTACATTCTGTGGGTTTTGACAAACATATAACGACATGTATCTACCACTATAGTATCGTACAGAGTATTTTCACTGCCCTAAAAATCCTCTGTGCTCCACCTAGTCTTCCTTCCCTCCCCCTAACCTCTGACAACCACTGATTTTTTTTTTTTTTGGCTGCGTTGGGTCTTCGTTTGCTGTGCATGGGCTTTCTCGGGCTTTCTCTAGTTGTGGTGAGTGGGGGCTACTCTTCTTTGCTGTGCGTGGCCTTCTCATTGTGGTGGCTTCTTTTCTTGTGGAGCACGGACTCTAGGCACGCAGGCTTCAGTAGTTGTGGCATGTGGGCTCAGTAGTTGTGGCTTGCGGGCTCTAGAGCGCAGGCTCAGGAGTTGTGGCGCACGGGCTTAGTTGCTCCGCGGCATGTGGGATCTTCCTGGACCAAGGATTGAACCCATGTCCCCTGCATTGGCAGGCAGATTCTTAACCACTGTACCACCAGGGAAGTCCCAACCACTGATATTTTTAACTGTCTCCATAGTTTTACCTTTTCCAGAATTTTGTGTAGTTGGAATCATACATTATGTAGCCTTTTCAGATTGGCTTCTTTCACTTAATAATACATATTTAATGTTCCTCCAGGTCTTTTCATGGCTTGATTGTCCATTTCTTTTTTTTTTTTTTTTGCGGTACGCGGGCCTCTCACTGTTGTGGCCTCTCCCGTTGCGGAGTACAGGCTCCAGACGCGCAAGCTCAACGGCCATGGCTCACGGGCCCAGCCGCTCCGCGGCATGTGGGATCTTCCCGGACCGGGGCACGAACCCGTGTCCCCTGCATCGTCAAGCGAACTCTCAACCACTGCGCCACCAGGGAAGCCCTGTCCATTTCTTTTTATCACTGAATAATATTCCATTATCTGAATGTACCACAGTTTCTTTATCCACTTTTTTAATTGAAGGGTATCTTGGTTGCTTCCAAGTTTTGACAATTATGAATAAAGCTGCTATAAACATTTGTATGCAGGTTTTTGTTGGATGTAAGTTTTCAGCTCATTTGGGTAAATACCTAGGAGAATGATTGCTGGATCGTATGGTAAGAGTATGTTTAATTTTCTAAGAAACCTGCAAACTGTCTTCCAATGAGGCCGTACCATTTTGCATTCCCACCAGCAGTGAACGAGAGTTCCTGTTGCTCCATATCCTTACCAGCATTGACGTTGTCAGTGTTTTGGATTCTCGTCATTCTGATAGGTGTGTAGTAGTATCTCATTGTTGCTTTAAACTGCATTTCCCTAATAATATATGAAGTTGAGCATCTTTTCATATGCTTGTTTGTATCTGTATATCATCTTCAGTGATGTGTCTGTTCAGGTCTTTTGCCCATTTTTAAATTGGGTGGTTCATTTTCTTATTGTTGAATTCTAAGAGTTCTCTGTATTTTTGGGTAACAGTCCTTTATCAGATACATCTTTTGTGGGACTTCCCTGGTGGTTCAGTGGTTAAGAATCAGCCTGCCAATGCAGGGGACATGGGTTTGATCCCTGGTCCTGGAAGATCCCACATCCCGCGGAGCAACTAAACATTTGCGCCATAACTACTGAGCCCGCGTGCTGCAGCTACTAAAGCCTGTATGCCTAGAGCCCGTGCTCTGCAACAAGAGAAGCCAATCACAATGAGAAGCCCACACACCACAATGAAGACCCAACGCAGCACCCCCCAAAGTAATAAATTAATTTTTAAAGAATAAAAATTTTAAAAAAGATGTCTTTTGCAAATATTTTCTCCCTGTTTGTGGCTTGTTTATTCATTCTCTTCAAAGTGCTTTTTGCAGAGCAAAAGTTTTAAATTTTAAGTCCAGTTTATCAGTTATTTCTTTCATGGGCCCTGCCTTTTGTATTATATCTAAAAATCATTGACAACTGCCAGGTCATCTAGTTTTCTCTTACATCATTTTCTAGGAGTTTTATAGCTTTGTGTTTACATTTAGGTCTGTGGTCCACTTTTAGTTAATTTTTGTGAGGACTGTAAGGTCTGTGTCTAGATTATTTTTATTTTTTTGTATGTGGATGTCCAATTGTTCCAGCACTATTTGTTGAAAAGAGTGTCTTTGCTCCATTGGGTTGCCTTTGCTCCTTGGTCAAAGATCAATTGACTATATTTATGTGAGTACTTCTGGGCTCTCTGTTCTGTTCTAATGATCTATTTTTCTATTCTTTGCCAATACCACACTTTCTTGATTACTGTAGCTTTATAGTGACTCTTAATGTTGGGTAGTGTCAGTTATTCAAGTTTGTTTTTCTTCAATAATGTGTTGGGTACTCTGGGTCTTTTGCCCCTCCACATACAAACCATTTTTTAACGGCTTTATGAAGATATAATTCACATACCATACAACTTACCCATTTAAAGTGTATGATTTAGTAGGTTTTGGTATATTACATTACTAATTGTTTTAAATTATGGTAAAACATTTATAACATACATTTTTCCATTTTAATAATTTTAAGTTTACAAGTCAGTGGCAGTAATTACATTCAAAATGTTGTGCAACCATCACCACTATCTATTTCCAAATCTTTTTCATCACTCCAAATAGAAATTTGCAACTACTAAGCAGTAACTCCCTAGTTTCTTAGGTTGGCCATGACAAAACACCAAAAGCTAGATGGCTTAAAACAATAGCAATTTATTGTCTCACGGTTCTGGAGGATAGGAGTCTGAGGTCAAGGTGTCAGCAGAGTCATGCTCTCTCTGACGGCTCTAGGGGAGAATTCTTCCTTGCTTCCTCTAGCTTCTGGTGTTTTCTGGCAATCCTTGGAGTTCCTTGGCTTGTAGATTCATCACTCCAGTCCCATGGCCATCTTCTCCCTGTGTCTTCACATAACCTTCCCTCTGTGTATGTCTTTCTCTGTGTCCAAAGGACACCAGTCATACTGGATCAGGGCCAGTTCTAAAATGACCTCATCTTAACCTTGTTAAATTTGCACAGACTCTATTTCCAAATAACATCACATTCTGAGGTACTGGGGGTTAAGACTTCAATGTATCTTTCGTGGGGGGCATAATGCAACCCATAATACTCCCCATTCCTCCCTTTCCCCAGCCCCTGGCACTCTGTAATCTACTTCCCGTCTCTGTGAATTTGCTTATCCTAGATAAGTGGAATACAATACTTGTCCTTTTGTGTCTGGTTTATTTCACTTAGCATAATATTTTCAAGGTTCATCTATGTTGTAGCAGGTATCAGACCTTCATTCCTTTTTATGGGTGAATAAATAGTCCATTGTACGGATATGCCACATTTTTTTTTACCCATTCATGTGTTGATGGATACTTGGGTTGTTTCCATCTTTTGGCTACTCTGAATAATGCTGCAATGAACATTAGTGTTCAAGCCCTGCTTCCTCTAAAGTATTTGACAGTGAACCTATATCAAGTTTTTAAAATTGCCCATCAATCTCCATGTGTCATTTACTTATAAATTATATACCTGTGCTACTATGTTATATATAGTGTCCATAATAAATATGCTTAAAAGTGAAAGGGTGAGATAAAGAGTAAATATGAATGAATCCAATATAAATGAAGTAAACATAAATAAGTGTTTCTTCCTGAATCCCGTTTTGGAGACAATGATGTACCACTCTTCCTGAAAGAATATATGTGATTGACAGACGGCCTTGCCTTAACCTCCTGGTTGTAGCTTTCTCAGGATCCCATATTTCTTTGACAATCTGATGAAAATTATGGGCACTCTCCAAAACAACTTCCCTCAAATAAACATAGCATTTCCAGTACAAGTTTGGGAGATCCATAGAAGCCCAGAAAGCCTCATTTAAGATTACTTGCCTTAATCTGAAGGACTGCTTCAGTGGTGGAATTTCAGATATCTGCATAAAGTGACATTTGAAGGTGGGGAGAAAGAATTTTATTCACCTCCGCAGCCCTGTTTCTGAGTCTATGTGTTTTTTAGGATAACCTGACATTGCTGAAGAGAACAAACAAAGCAAAATATATGGAGATTGGAATTGCATCCAATAATCAGAAAGTGCTTCTGAATAGCCAAGAGAATAAAACAGAACTGCAGGTGATGAAGGTGGTGGTAGGAGTGGAAGGGGGGGTTGTTGGGTGGGGTGTCGTGTATCCTGGCCCCTGAAGATGCCCATGGACTCCCACTGATAGACAGTCTGGCTTTAAGTCGCCAAGCTGATGGGTGGGATAATGTCAGATTCCCACTAAGGGGAAAATCACGGAGAGTTTGCATTTGGGTTTCCTTTCTGCTTTGGACCTTGCAGTAATAAGAAGCAAGCCATTTTCACATTCTCATTATCATCTCATTTACTGCCATTCGTATCAATTAGTGTCCAAACAGGGAAACAGAAACCATTCTAGGTGCTTTTAGCAGAAGGGGATTTAATACTGGGAATTGGTCACAAATGTCTTAGAAGGGAGGAGGTGATGCTCAGAGGCTAGGAAGCTGCTACCATCCCTGGGCTGGAACCCACAAACCCACACCTGGGGTTGAGTAGCTGGAAGTGTTGCCATGGGAACAGCTGCCACTGAACAGCCAGCAGGGACCCTTCTTGCCCACTGATGCTAAGGAAGTGCCCACCCCAAGTGTCCACGCTGCTGCTGCCAATTCAGAAGTAACCTGCGGAAGCAGAAAACTCTGCTTCTCCCTCCCTCATGCCTCCCCATCTCTCACCGGTTCCTCCCATTCGCAGAACCTAACTGGAGTTTGGGAAATGTAGTTTGCTAGCTTCCAGCGCCTGCAAAACACAGAAAGGAGGACGTGAAGCTGGGAGCCAACAGACAGAGCACCAGCAAGTCACAGCAGCCACCGCAGACCCCACCAGAAACAGACCCACGTGGACCACTGAATTTTCTGTCTCCCCTCACCTGGGGTACCCTCCTTGAAGACAGGTGCTATTTGTCCACCACACTTTCTCCAGCACCTTGAACGGGGTACCTGAGTCAGTGCTCCATAAAGCTGTTTTCCCTGACCATTTTATCCTCCCACGGAGAGAGGGTGAGTGTTCTCTGCTTTCAATGTATAAAGGAACCAAGGTCCAGAAAGTCATGACTTGCCCAAAGGGACCCAGCTGCCATGACATGTCTGTCTGACAAGTCTCGGGAAGGCTTTGGGTGAGGACAGGGCTGACTTGGCAGCTTTCTGTGCCCCACTGCCCGCCACGCCTTCCGGTCTGGCTGCCCAGAGCAAGCTGTGATGTGGATGTCTCTTTCAGGTCTACAAGTGCTCTCAGAGCTGAAGCCAAGAAGGGCTGACTCAGCTGTGACCTCCTCAGGGCTGGGAACTTCCTCCTGCCCCAGGAAATAGGGCATCCTGGCACCTCTCTGCCAAAAGGGCCACGCTGGAAGTCAGGTAGGCTAGTCAATGGAGACAGGGGCTGGAAGAGGCAGGAGCGGGACCCTGCGTGGGACCCTCCCTCCTCTGTTCCCCAGGGTGGAGCTCTCCATCGCAGAGTCTCTGCTATACTTAGAGTGACAAGATTTCCCAAACCAAAAATTGGTACATGTGGTTAGACACATATGAGTGTCTTTGTGAGGAAAATGGGAGAGAGGGTTAGAAATAGGGTCTATCTCAGGGTTTCTCAATCTTGGCACTCGTGACACTTGGGGGCCAGATGGTTCTTTGTTTGGGGGCTGTCCTGGGCACTGTAGGATGTTTAGCAGCATCCCTGACTTCTACCCACTAGATGCCGGTAGCATTCCTCAAGTTGCGACAACTGAAAACGTCTCCAGACATTGCCAAGTGTCCCCAGGGCAGGGTAGAGGGAAGCACTCCAGTTGAAAAACAATGGTCAGAATTCCCTGGCAGTCCAGTGGTTAGGACTCCATGCTCTCACTGCCAAGGGCCCGGGTTCCATCCCTGGCCAGATGATAGGATTCTGTGCAGCGCAGCCAAAAAAAAAAAAAGCAATGGTCTATCCCCAAAACTCAGGTTGCATCTCTACACTGGACATGACCAGTGGCCAGGAGATGGTGCCCAGTCTGGCAGAAATATAGTCCTGCCCCTTGAGGAGAGAGGCACAATTCTGGCCCTAGTCTGAGGGAAGAGACAGATCCTGACCTTGGGGAACTTCTGGACTAATGGGGGAGATTAGACAGCCCCAGAGAAACAGGAAAACATGGTGGTTAAGAACACTGAACTTTGGAGCCAGAATCCAGTATTCAAATCCTGGCTCCACCATTAATAGGATAAGTTACCTCTTCGAGCCTCAATTTCCTTATTTGTATCATGGGGATAATGATGTTGTAGAGTTCTATGTTGTAGAGTTCTATAAAATTATTTATTTATTATTTATTTGTTTTTATGGTCTTTATTTTTTAGAAAAGTTTTAGGTTTACAGAAAAATTGAGAAGCTAGTACAGAGTTCCCGTATATCTCATAGCCAGTTTTCTCTGTTATTAACATTTGTTATAATTAATGACCCAACACTGATACTTTTTATTATTAACTAAAGCCCATAGTTTATTCAGATTTCCTTAGTTTTACCTAAGGTCTTTTTTCTGTTCCAGGATCCCATCTGGGACAGCTCATTATATTTTGTTGTCATGGCTCCTTAGGCTCTTCTTGACTGTGATGGTTTCTCAGACTTTTCCTTTTTTTATAAATTTATTTATTTATTTATGGCTGTGTTGGGTCTTTGTTGCTGCGCACGGGCTTTCTCTAGCTATGGCGAGTGAGGGCTACTTTTCATTGTGGTGCGCGGGCTTCTTATTGAGGTGGCTTCTCTTGTGGAGCACGGACTTTAGGTGCATGGGCTTCGGTAGTTGTGGCACGTGGGCTTCAGTAGCTGTGGCTCACGGCCTCTAGAGCGCAGGCTCAGTAGTCGTGGCGCACAGGCTTAGTTGTTCCGCAACATGTGGGATCTTCCCGGACCAGGTCTCGAACCGTGTCCCCTGCATTGGCAGGCGGATTCTTAACCACTGTGCCACCAGGGAAGCCGTCAGACTTTTCTTGCTTGTGATGACCTTGACAGTGTTTAGGAGTACTAGTCAGGTATATTGCAGGATGCCCTTTTACTGGAATTTGTCTGACTTTTTCTCATGATTGGACTGGGATTATAGATTTGAGGAGGAGAAGGTCACGGGGTAAAGCACCCTTCTCATCGTGTTGTCTCAATACTACATCCCATCAACATGACTTATGACTGTGGATGTTGACCTCGATCACCTGGCTGAGGTGGTGTTTGTCAGTTTTCTCTGCTGTGAAGTTCCTCCCTCTCTCCTGGCTGTTCTCTTGGGAAGGAAGTGGCTGTGCACAGTCCACGCTTAAGGAGTGAGGAACCTCATAAGGAATTTGTGAAGACTGAATAAGTGCAGAAATACATGCTCCTTAGAACAGTGCCTGGCATGTGGTAACCCTTCCGAACGATTTGCTGTTATGATGACGATAGGGAGACCCTCTGAAGAGGAGATTGGATGGTCCCCACACAGAAAACATACTCAGGGCAACTTGTAAGACGGTACACTGTGTTAGGCAGAATAATGACCCCCACCACACCGCCAAAGATGTCCCAGAAATTTATGAATACATTGCCTTACATAGCAAAAGGGATTTTGCAGATGTGATTAAAGGTATGGACCTTGAGATGGGGAGATTACTCTGGATTATCCAGGGGAGCCAATCTAATCACATAAATCCTTAAAAGTGGAGAAGCTTTCCTGGCTAAAAGTACAGAGAGAAGGGCTTCCCTGGTGGCACAGTGGTTGAGAATCCGCCTGCCAATGCAGGGGACACGGGTTCGAGTCCTGGTCTGGGAGGATCCCACATGCCGAGGAGCAACTAAGCCCGTGCACCACAACAACTGAGCCTGCGCTCTGGAGCCCACGAGCCACAACTACTGAGCCAGCGTGCTGCAACTATTGAGGCCCGCGCGCCTGGAGCCCGTGCTCCGCAACCAGGGGCGCCACCGCAGTGAGAAGCCCACACACCACGGCAGGGAGTAGTCCCCACTCTTCACAAATGGAGAGGGCCCGTGCGCAGCCACGAAGACCCAACACAACCAAAAATAAATAAATAAATAAATAAATATATTAAAAAATAAAAGTACAGAGAGAAGGTACACAAGGTCAGTGGCTTTCGACATGGACGGCAGAGGGTCAGAGAGATGGCAGCATAAGCGCTTGACCTACAGTTGCCAGTTTTGAAGATGGAGGGAAGGGCCCCGGGCCCCAGGAAGGCACACAGCCCTGCCAACGCCTGGAGGTTAGCCCCACGAGACCCGTGTTGGACCTCCTATCTACAGAACCGTGAGGTGATACACCTGCGGTATGTAAAGCTGCTGACATTGGTCGAGGCAGCGATAGGAAACTGATACGTGTGCCAACAAGCATGGGGTTGGAAGTGGAAATACAGTCCTCAAGCAGAAATTGCTACTTACTAACTGCAGATGAATCAGCTTTCCAGCCCTCTTACCCTGAGAACTCAGTTCTTCCAGAACAATAACAACAACCACCAAAAAAACATTGGTGCTGATGCTGCCATTTCTTGGGGGCCAGCTGCGCCCCAGGCACTCTGCTGGGGCTTTTAGAACACTGTGTCGTTTAATCTTCACACGGCACCATGCTGTCTCTAGATTTACAGAACAGACAGAGGGAAGGACCTTCCGGCCTTCTTCACTCCTGAGTCAGCTCGCTGCTAATAATTAACTCTTTACAAGTTGGAAGTGGATTTTCAGTAAGTCAAAGTCCCTTTAAATCCAAGGGGTCAGTTAGAGGAGATGTGTTTGCTATCTTACAGGCCTTGGTTCAGGGCTGCCTAAAAATGAGTCCTGGTAGATTTATCAGACATTGCCAGAGCATCTGGAATATCCTGCATTCATTCATTCATTCATTCAATAAGCATCCACGAAGCACCAACTATCCCCTGCCCTCTAGAAGCTCCAACCCTATGAAGGAGAGTGGGGCTTGGACTGGCATAATTGTAACCTGGGCAGGGTAGGACTGTGGCCTTCAGGAAGCATGTCATAGGTGTTTAACTGGGGAGGAGGCACCAGGATGTGGGAATCCAGGAAGGCTGCAAGGAGGTGGCACATTTAAGTTGGGTCTTGAAGAATAAGTAGGCTTCACTAAGCAGAGATGATGCCTGTGGCATTCCAGGTAGGACAAAGAGCACCAGCAAAGGCATAGAGGAAGAGAAATGGAGGCTGTGGTTTAGATCTTTTACTCCTCACAGGGTGCCCATGGAGTAGGTACTATTATTATCCCCACTTTGCAGAAGAATAAACTGAGGTAGAGAGCAGTTAAATGACTTGCCCTGGAACACACCAAGCTTACAAGTGGTGAGAGGGGTGTTTGCAGCCCGGCAGTCTGACTCCAGAGCTCCTGTTTTTGGTCCGCTGGGGAAATGCAAGCTTAAGCAGGGTGAGTTTAGATGCTCATGGGCGAGAATGAGTGAGCTTCATTGATCCATTCCCTTTGTCATTCAACAAACATGGATGGAGCACCCACTGGGTGCCAGCTCTGGGCTAGGGGAAACAAGGGGACTCGAGGAACTCCCATCTGGAGGAGAAGGGAGACATGCAGATGCTGAACCCCCTTGCTGTACAGTGAGCACCCTGAGAGATGGGCAGGGGAGGGAGTGTGGAGACCAAAGGCCGGCTCCTGGGAAACCTTTTCCAGGAGGATGGGAGATGGAGCAAAGTCAGCGAAGGAGACAGGGCAAAGTGGTCAGAGAGCTTGCAGGAGAGTCAAGGGGGCAAAATCAAGCCCACCCCTGACATTTGCAGGGCCTGGGAAATGCAAATGGCTCCCAGCCTGCCCCTCCCCCTTTCTTTTCACACCTTCAGCTTGTCCTGCAGAGTGAGGGTCTCCTATTAGTGGAATGCATGCACATTCCAACCGTAAACCCCAGCTCCGTCTGTGCTCTCCACCTGCAAACAGCTGCCCGTAATTGCCCCTCAGGCCCGGGGCACATGCACCCGTCATGTTTCACCCTCAAGAGGACAAACCAAAGCAGGAAGCCCTTGCAGGCTCTGGAAGTGGGCCTTGAGCTGTTTGGGCAAAGATGCCCAAATATTGGGTACCTGGAGCGTGGCCCAGAAGACAAGTCACGTGCTCCGGGGGTGGGGGCGGCATGCTCTTTGGCCTCATGAACTCCTTGTTCTGTCAAGGACTCTGGTTGTCTGGGTCTAAAGGTCATTTTGCAGACAATTATGGAAGCCCTAAGGAGAGGTTTCCTCCGATGTCACATTCTCCAGGGAGGTTGAGTGAACAGGATTAAGAAAAGGCCACTGCCCGAGAAGGTGGCCCTGGGCTTGGTGAGAGCAGAGTCTGTGCAGGGCGGGGTGTGCAGAGATGTGGGGTGAGTGTGAGGTGAGGGATGGGAGGCAGAGAGCACAGAGCTCTCTTTCAGGAAATTTGGCAGAGAAAGGAAATAAAGCCGGAGGAAGGGAGCGTGAGGGGGAGGGAGACGAGAGGGAACGTCTGTGTTCCTTGGTGTTTAGAAGGCAGTAGACAGGAATATGTTTTAGTCGGAGGGAAAAGAGTCTGTGGTAAGAGAGAGAGGCTGAGAAACCAGGAGAAAATATGTCCAGAAAGGATCTTTTTAACTCATCAGACAGGGGGTATGATGGCCTTAAAAAAAAAAAAAAAAAAAAAGGAAGGATTCCTCTTTCTCTGAGTGAAGATGGTGGGAGGAGATTGAGAGATTGAGGGAGCCCTAGTTGGGGGGTCTGGATTGTCCCTGAAATAATCCACATTTGTCAAACACCCATTCACTATGTGTCAGGCACTGTTTTAGGGGTGCTAAGCATGTAAGATCTCACCCATGTCTCACGACGGTCCTTAGAGTCAATACAATTATTGTCCCCTCCATCTGACCATAATGGAAACTGGGGCACCAAGAGGACTAGTAACTGGCCCAAAGTAACACATCTAGTTACTAGTGATCTCAGACTTAGGCAAAGGGGCCTCCAACCAGGGATCTGCAGTTTAGAAGGCTCTGCATGTCACAGCCACATGGGAAAAGAAATTTACTAACAGAATGAGACTTCAGCTTCTGGCCATAATGAAGTGACAGGGACTAGGTTTACGCTCCTGCCTTAAAAAACTAGGACTCCAGACAAAATAGCTGAAAAAATGATTTTCAGACTTTGGTCAAAGACAACACGGGACTGGTCCCTGGAGAGAGGGAAACAAATGAGGTGAGTCCTGTAATTACCCCAGCTCCCCACCCTCAGCAGTTTCCAGGCTTCAGTGCAGGGAGGAGGGAATGCAAACAGAGCTTGGATGTCTTGCTGATTGAGAAGACAGATTTAGAAAGGTGCTAGAAATTCACAGGCCAGAGTCCCAGGGAAGTGGAGCTGAACATATATCCAGAGATCTGCAGAGGTGTCTCCTTGAGTCTGGCTGAGCACTGATTTGCACACACATGAAAGGAAAGGCTAGGAAAAGAGCCACTGAAGGCAGAGCAATGCCTGGAGCTCACACAGGGCAGGGATTAGTTTGTGTTCCCATCAGGCAGAGTGGAAAGACCTCATAATACACGGGGTATTGAGTATAGTCCTCAGAAGCGTATCCCCTTAGCAGAGGTCTAAATTAACCTTGGACTAACAGCTACTCTGTATCTGTCCTAAAAATCTTAAAAGCAAGCCTCAAAAGTATACATCTTACTTCAAGTATGTTAGCTATGTGCCAGAACAAAGTCCAACACTGCTTAAAGGAATGCAACAAACTCCTACACCAAACAATGGAAAATTCACAATGTCTAGCATCTAATCAAACTTCAGACCAATGGCCCGAACATAGAGGCAAAAATTCTAAACAAAATTTTGGCAAATCAAATCCAACAATATGGGGGCTTCCCTGGTGGCGCAGTGGTTGAGAGTCTGCCTGCCAATGCAGGGGACACGGGTTCGTGCCCCGGTCCGGGAAGATCCCACATGCCACAGAGCGGCTGGGTCTGTGAGCCATGGCCACTGAGCCTGCGCGTCCAGAGCCTGTGCTCCACCACGGGAGAGGCCACAACAGGGAGAGGCCCGTGTACCACAAAAAAAAAAAAAAAAAAATCCAACAATATATAAAAAGGATAATACATCATGACAAAGTGGGGTTTATCTCAGGAATGCAAAGTTGGTTTAATGTTTGAAAACCAATCAATTGAACTCACCATATTAACAAACGAAAAAAGGGAAACCATAGGATCATTTTAATAGATGTAGAAAATTTGACAAAATCCAACATCCATTCCTGTTAAAAACTTTCAGAAGACTAGGAATAGAAGGGAAAGTTCCTCAGTCTGATAAAGAACATCTAGAAACAGGGAATTCCCTGGTGGCCCAGTGGTTAGGACTTGATGCTTTCACTGCCATGGCCCTGGGTTCTATCCCTGGTTGGGGAACTAAGATCCCACAAGATGTGCAGAGTGGCAACAACAACAACAACAAAAAATCTAGAAACAAACAAAGAACACAACAACAACAAAAGGACATGCTAACAAGTAGAAAGGTATGACCCACGATCAGGAGAAAAATCAATCAGTAGAAACAGATTTAGAAATGAAGAGATGAAATAATTAGCAGAGGAAGACACTGAGATAATATAATTGTGCCTCACTCATATGTCTCATGTATTCAAGAAGGTAGAGAAACATATGAACATGATCAGGAGAGAAACAGAAGTTATAAAAAAAATCCAATAGTAATGTCCAGAAGTGAAAAATATAATATCTTAAATAAAAAAATACACTGAATGTGATTAAGAACAGATTAGACACTGTAGAAGAAATGATCAGAGAATATGCAGATACAGCAACAAAAAACATCCAAAATGAAGCCCAGAGACAAAAAGAAGAGGGGGAAAAAACATAAAGAGAGCATCAGTGACATTTGAGATACTACCAAGTCATCTAACATATGAGAAATTGGAGACCCAGTTTGGGGCAGGGAAATAAAAAATATATATTTCTCCAAAGGAGAAATAATGATAAAAAAATGTTCAGGTTTGATGAAAACTAAAAACAACAGAGCCAAGTGGCTCAATGAACCCAGGCAGAAGAAACAAAGAAAACCACATAAGAAGACATCATAATCAGATTGCTGAAAACCAGTGAGAAAGGGAAAACTGTATAAGCAGCCAGAGGGAAAAGAACACATCTCAGACAGAGGAACAAAGAAAAAGAGGGATAGCATATTTCTCGTGAGAAACTGTGCAAGCCATAGGACAATGGAGAGACATCCTTAAAGTACTAAAAAAAAAAAAAAAAAAAAAGAAAGAAAAGAAAAGAAAGAAACCATCAACCTAGAATTCTATACTTAGTAAAAATATCTTTCAAAATGAAGGCAACCTACCTAGACTTTCTCAGACCTAGATCTGGAATAGTCAAAGCAAATTTGAAAAGAAGTAGAAAGTAGGAAGACTTATACTGATTTCAAGACTTATTATAAAATTACACAAAATTCAGTGACTTTTATATTTTTCTGTCTGTCATCATAGAAAAAGCATAGCTCTGTGTACACACGCTTACACGTTTTTGGTTTTACGGAAGATATATTTGTCAACCTAGGAAGCTGGAACTTTTTAACGTAATGGTTTGTTAGCTTTATTTGCAGCTTTTAACTCTCAAGATATGGAACTGGGGAGTCTCCTCTGCACTCTTGCCCTGGGCTGCAAACATGAAATGTGGGGCTGTGTCTAGTAGGTGATAGACCCCAGACCTCACCAAAGTGGTCTGACCCCAAATGTTCCCCACTGCACCACACTGCCTGCTAGTAGAGAATGGGGAGGGTATTGGGGAAGAGTAAAGCACAACTGTATAGCACAGGGAACTCTACTCAATACTCTGTAAACACCAAGTGGGAAAAGAATCTAAAAAAGAGTACATATATGTATATGTATAACTGATTCACTTTGCTGTACAGCAGAAAGTAACACAACATTGTAAATCAACTATACTCCAATAAAATTAATTTAAAAAATAAATAAAATAATGGGACTTCCCTGGTGGTCCAGTGGTTGAGACTCCATACTTCTACTGCAGGGGACGTGGGTTTGATCCCTGGCTGGGGAACGGGGATCCCGCGTGCCGTGCGGCACGGCCAAAAGAAAACAAAAATTAAAATAAATAAATAAATAAACAAAATACTGTATTCAAAGAAAAATAATAAATCGATTCCCACTATATTTCAGTAGGGGGGAAAAGAGAATAAAGCACAGAGGAGTTTCTGGAAGAGGCCTGTAAAGATGATAAGAAATGTCGTAGGAGTGGAATTTAATGTACAGGAGGAAAGTTTAATGGGTGAAGGAGGTAAGGGCGGTGGGGATGCTGAGGGCTTTTCTTCTGGGGACAACAAACTAACTGGAAGTAGGGTTATCAGGAGAGAACTTGTAGCCTGGAGCTGGGAAGCCCTTGAGTTCTGACCCCTCTGTTGAGATGATTCTCAAGGAGTGGAAAGCCAGTTCACTTGATGATTGTAAAGATAAATGCATGAGGGCTTCCCTGGTGGCGCAGTGGTTGGGAATCCTCCTGCCAATGCAGGGGACATGGGTTTGAGCCCTGGTCCGGGGAGATCCCACATGCCGCAGGGCAACTGAGCCCATGCGCCATAACTACTAAGCCTGCACTCTAGAGCCGCGAGCCACAACTACTGAGCTCACGTGCCACAACTACTGAAGCCCACACGCCTAGAGTCCATGCTCCGCAACAAGAGAAGCCACCGCAATGAGAAGCCTGTGCACTGCAATGAAGAATAGTCCCTGCTCGCAGCAACGAAGACCCAACGCAGCCAAAAAATAAATAAATAAATAAATTTATTAAAATAAATAAATAAATGCACGAGAAACAAAGCAACATACTACGTTCTGGCAAGATACTTTGCCTGCTGGATACCACTAATGCCGGGCCAGCAATAGCTAGTGGTAGAGCGTGTTAGACACAGGCTAGCACTAAGCCAACATCTTTCTCTTTGGTGGTATCAAAAGGATTAAAAAAGACTCAAAGTGCAAAGTTACTATTTAAAATATATTTTAATTAATTTATTTATTTTTGGCTGTGTTTATTTTATTTTGGCTGTGTGTGTGGGCTTTCTCTAGTTGCAGCGAGAGGGGGCTACTCTTCGTTGTGGTGTGTGGGCTTCTTGTTGTGGTGGCTTCTCTTGTTGCAGAGCATGGGCTCTAGGCGCATGGGCTTCAGTAGTTGTGGCACTTGGGCTTCAGTAGTTGTGACACACAGGCTTAGTTGCTCTGCGGCATGTGGGATTTTCCCGGACTAGGGATTGAACCTGTGTCCCTTGCATTGGCAGGCGGATTCTTAACCACTGCGCCACCAGGGAAGTCCCAAGCAAAGTTACTTTTTGCCATCAAATCATCTCTGGGACACCAGTGATACAGCCCGCATCGTCTGGGAAACATTGCTCTGGGCCAGACTCCTGAGGGTGCAAAGCCGAGTGGTCAAGCCAGACTTTCCCATCTACCACTGACCTAACGTTATGTGCTGGTACCTTGTCTCCAAAGACAGCTCCCAACAATCTCTCCCATCTCTGTGCCATGTCGCTCCTCCTACCAGGAGACAGAGGCTATCTCCACTCCTGTGAGTCTGAGCTGGCCTTGGGACTCACCTTGAACAATAGAATGCACCAGAAGTGAAGTGTGCCAGCTCTAGCCCAGGAATTAACTGACGGCTTCTGCCTGGACTCCTTGGGGCCCTGGGTTGCCACGCGAGAAGCTCACTTTGCTGGAGAAGGAGGTCCAGCCACCGCAGTTGAACTTCCAGCTGAATGTAACCAAATGAGTGCCCCACTGCCGCCACAAGGAGCACAGGTTCTGCCCAGCTGAGCCCCCAGAATCATGAGAGGTAAATAGCTGTTCTTTTAAGTCACTATGTTTTGGAGCAGTTTTTACACAACAGTGGGCAACTGACCATATGCCAAGCACTGCCAACAGTCTTACATGTTATTAATCCTTCCAGCATCCCTGGGAGAAATGTTACCTTTTGCTCCATTTTACGGATGGGAAAACCCAGGCTCAAAGGGTGACATCACCATGCCCGCGGTCGCACAACTAGAAAGTGCTGGAGTGTAGACTGGACCTAGTCTGTCCAACTCCAAGATGGGCAGGACAAGGGGCTGGCTGGGAGACCAGGGGAGAACCCGTGTTCCCATGCCAGGAGGGAGAGAGAGGTGCCGCCCAACTTGCTCTCGTCCAGGACCGTTCTGGTGCCCTGGCCAGAGTGCAGCCGGCTGAGGAGGGCACTGCAAGATGGAACAGGAGGCCAGGTTCTGCACTGGGGGTTAACGTGGGGAGAAAGGGGCTCTGTGACCAGGAACTCTTTGACTCAGACGGATCCCAGCCCCCCACCCTGCCTGGGACACCACCAGACTTCACATGGTCCCAATTGGATACTATCTCTGAGACGGTCTCCTGGCTTGTCCAGCTTGCTAACCCCGGGACGCACATGGCCAGCCTCCTGCTACCCAGTGCCCATGCTGTGATGGATACGGGGCTGCCCACTGTGGGCATTTCCCTGGCACAGAGGTCCCTCTTGCCTGTCTATGGCATCCTGCCAAATAGTCTTTTCATGTCACAAGCTAAACCTGAAATTCCCCTCCCCACCTTGATCCTGGATGCTTATATGGCTGAGAGGGGACATTAACGACACTAGTATCTCCTCAGGCCCGTAGAGCCCGCACTGATTCAGAGCTGGATGCCCAGGGATCCCTCCAGGCATCTGTTTGCGTGAATTTACTAACAGACAGGTGGGCATTCCTTGGAGGCCTGGGAAGAGAAGGGATGTTTCTGGTGCCCTGGCCTGGGACAGAGGGAGACAGGAGAGGAATGAAGTGAAATCAACAGAGGGGACTGTGGAGTGTCGCTCTCAACCTCCAGTCCACCCTTCTCTGGAGAGGTCAGAGAGCTGAAAGCCACATTTCTCAGAACTCGTTGGCAATAGGGATCCGGGTGCAAATTAGTTTCCCCCTAATGTAGATGCATTGGGTGGTATTTGGAAGCAGCCGTGAATGCCCTTTTGGACTGCTTTTGCTCCCAGGAAACGTGGAGGAAATGTGCCATTTTTCTGCTGCAGCCTCCCAGGGGCCATTCTGTAGCTTCCTGGCTGTTGAGAGGCCGGTTTGGCAGAAGCAGTAGCAGCTTCCTGATCCCTGGATGGCAGCCATGGGGTGTGATCTTGATCTCTGCGCTCCAGTGGGGCCTCAGAGGGAGAAGTCCCTGCTGGGTCCCAGATGCTCACCTCCTCTTCTGGGAGATGTCGTTCTCCTGACTTGGGCAGGGCCACACCTTTCTGGTAGGAGCCACATCTCCCTCTGCCTGGATGCTTGTCTTCTCTTCTTCTTACCTCTCCTCCCTCTTTCAATCCTCTCCTCACGAGAGCAGCTCAGTTTCCAAACTGTCACTTATTCTGTAGATTCGAAGGTACCCCTGGGCTTGCAGGAGGATGGACAAGGAATCCAGAGGTTGACAGTGTAGCCTTGGAGCTGTCACTCACCACCTGAGCCCTGGGGAACACGCCCTTTCTTTTGTGGGCCTCGGTTTTCTAATCTGTAAAATGATAGTGTTGAAATGAAAGTTCCCTCCCAGCTTGAACCTACGATGATTCATTCCACAAACACGTAATTGAGGGTCTGCTGTCTGACAGGTACTGGGCTGGGTGCTGGGGCAACAAGATGAATGGGGCCTGGTTTTGGCAGAGCTCACCTTCTAGAAGACAGGCAGGTGAATAAGCACGGAATTAAACCATAGAGGGCTGTGTGCTGTGCTGTGGTTGAAAGAATAGAGCTCTACCAGTCTTGTGAAGAAAGCAGCAGTGTCCTGGCTCCCTGCCCTCCACCTCCACCCCTCCACCCCACCCCAAGTCCCCCCACTCTCAATTCTTTTAGATGATTCCTTTGAGTTTTAGCATCATACATATCTGTAGAAAAGAGACTTGCATCGCTACTTTTTGACTTTTCAGTTTTAGGTGCCAATTAAGTTCTCACTTTATAAGATGTAGATTAAATTCCCTTTTATCCACCCTCCCCATTAGAACCTTCCCCCAGAACCCCTTCGTGTCTCCCCATTCTTCCAACATGGTTACATCATCCTCTTGGTTAAATGGGATCTCAGTGTCTTCATTTTTATGACTAAATGTTATTTATAGCTAAACCATGTAGTTAGTATATTATTACTATTTCAACATTTTTTTCTCTCTAGAGTGAGCTGCCCTTTTTTATTTGCTTAGTTTTCCTCATACATATTAGTGTTTCAATCTCTAAATCTTCCCTGGTAGTGTGGATCTCATCTCAATATGTCCCAATTTTAGGCATTCTGAGCATTTCATCTTGAAAAAATCTCTCCCAGAGCCCTTTCACTTCTCCAGGAGAACCTGCTTGCTCTCTACTCCTGGCACGGATCCTAATCTCTCTCTTACGTTGATTTTCTGCTTTCTTTTTCTTGTGTTTGGGGGAGGGAACACATCCTCCACCCTCCCACTGTGAGAAATGGTAAATGAGAGTTGCAGTTTGGGGAGAATTTGCATGTCTCAACATGTTTTTATTTTACAAATTAATAGTTTAGCAGGGTATGGAATTTTAGGTTGGAAAAAAATCTCTTAGAACTTCTACGGCAATGCTCCATCATCTTCTGTGACAGTTCTGTTGAACAACCAGTGCTGTTTTGAGTCCTGATCCTTTCACGTGACTCAGTTTTCTCTCTAGAAGTTTGTAGCATCTGCGTCTCCAGTTCTGAAATTCCATGATGCTGTGCTTTGGTGAGGGTACATTTTTTTTTTTTTTTTTTTTTTTTTTGCTGTACGTGGGCCTCTCACTGTTTTGGCCTCTCCCATTGCAGAGTACAGGCTCCGGACGTGCAGGCTCAGTGGCCATGGCTCACGGGCCCAGCCGCTCCACGGCATGTGGGATCTTCCCGGACCGGGGCACGAACCCGTGTCCCCTGCATCAGCAGGCGGACTCTCAACCACTGCACCACCAGGGAAGCCCAGTGAGGGTACATTGTTATATGCTCATTGGCCTGTTCAGTTTGGAACTCATGTTCATCAGTTCTGGGAAATGTTCTTGAAATACTTTTTAAGGGATTTTCTCTTCTCTGTTTTTTCTGTTTTCCTTCTTTGTTTTTGTTTCTTTGTTTGCTTGCTACAGTTTGGGAGGATATCTTTAACTTCCAGTCTTCCTGTTTAATTTTCATTCCTGTTACGTTTTAAATTTCTGAGACCTCATTTTGTTCTCTGAATGTTCATTTTTATAGCACTTTATTCTTATTTCATGGATGCAATATCACATTTCTCTGAGAATAAATAATTTTTTTAAAAGTTTCTTTCTCTCTGCATAACAGTTTCCTCCAAATTGCTTTCATCTGTTTGTTTTGACCTCTGTTTTTCACATTAGACGCTTTCCTCATACGTCTATGAATCTTTGGGTTTCTGGGGTTTTTTTTAAGTTTATTTAGTTTATTTATTTTTGGCTGTGTTGAGTCTTTGCTGCTGCATGCAGGCTTTCTCTAGTTGCAGCGAGTGGGGGCCACTCCTCGTTGTGGTGCGGTGGCTTCTCTTGTTGCGGAGCATGGGCTCTAGGCACATGGGCTTCGGTACTTGCAGCACGCAGGCTCAGTAGCTGCGGCACACGGGCCCTAGGGCTCGTAGGCTTCAGTAGTTGTGGCTCGCGGGCTCTAGAGAGCAGGCTTAGTAATTGTGGCGCACGGGCTTAGTTGCTCCACGGCATGTGGGATCTTCCTGGACCAGGGCTAGAACCCATGTCCCCTGCATTGGCAGGTGGATTCTTAACCACTGCACCACCAGGGAAGTCCCTGGGTTTCTGCTGAAGCATGGAACTCTAAAAGCTTTGCAACTGTGGGCAGGCCTTTGCTGCCTCTGCCCTTTAGAAACCCTTGATGTCAGAGTCCTTCACCCAATCCCCTGTAGTGGTCCTGCCTCTCCTACATCAGTGTTTCCTCCAGCCCAAAGGCCCTCCATCTTACTCACTCCAGAATATGCATCTCCCATCACCTACAGTGGTACAGGGAGGGGAAGGGACCTGCCTGCACAGAGTAGGGGAGGGATCTGGAGGACTAACTGCTCCTTAAACTGACTTTCAACTAGTTTGCTTTTTTTTTTTTAATGGACTTTATTTTTTAGAGAAGTTTTAGGATCACAGCAAAATTGGGTGGAAAGTATAGAGAGTTCCCATATACCCCCTGCCCCACACATACCCAGCCTCCCCCGTCATCCACATTCTCACCCCAAGGGACATTTGTTACAACTGATGGACCTACACTGACATATCATTGTCCCCAAAAGTCCATAGTTTACATGCAGGTTCACCCTTGGTGTTGAACATTCCATGGGTTGGGACCAATGTATAAAGACAAGTATCAACCATACAGTCTCACAACGAGTATTTTCACTGCCCTAAAAATCCTGTGCTCCACCTATTCATCCCTCCCTCTTCCCAGCCCCTGGTAACCACTTACATTTTACTTTTTAAAATTCGCCTTTATCCCTACTTCTAGAGGTAACCAAGGTAACCCATGCCAACCCTCCCCTGACCTCTGGGCCCTGAGTGTGGAGCAGGGGGAGGCAGGGAGATTGCCTCTCAGCTGCCCTCTTCACTAGCTGAGGACTCAGCTTTCTCTGCCCATCCTCTCTCCAGCTTCTGAAACTTGTTGCTGTTGTCTTCTCCCTTGTTCTTTTTTTTTTTTTTTTGCTGTGTTGTGCATCTTGCGGGGATCTTAGTTCCCCAACCAGGGATCGAACCCAGGGATCTTGCAGTGAAAGCAGAGTCCTAACCACTGGACTGCCAGGGAATTCCCTCCCTTGTTCTATTCTATTTGTTTCTATGAGTCTACACCCTAAAACAAATCCCTCTGCTGTAGTTTAGCAGGGCTTCAGGATGGCTGGAAGGGAACTGCATGAGCTCAACTGGCCACCTTTAATTAGAAGCTGCTCCAGTTGGATTTTCTGTTGTCACCTCAAATTCAACTTGACCCAGACACCCCACCCCTGGCCCCATCTTCTCCTGCAAAATAAGCTCCTTCTCTTAGGAGATTCTTAGTAGGTTCTGATTTCTGCCAGTGGCTTCTGCTGCTCTGTTACCCAAGGCTTAACACCATAGGGTCCTCTCTGCACCTGTGTGTCCCTTGCCTCCTGTTCATGAAACTAGTGTCCCGTCCGGTGTCCTTCCCATTTCCCCTCCTCTGTTCACAGAGGCCGCCCAGATCCAGCCTCTCACACCCAGGCCTGAAGGAACGGCCTGTTACTGATCTTCAAGCATCCTCCCTTCACATTTAACCTACGAAATGTCTTCAAACAAACTTGCCATGGTCATGTCATTCACGGCTCAGAAATATTTTGTCTAGAGTAAAAAGTGCCAATTTCTGAGTTAGGTAGGGGAGTTTCTACAATATGACTCCTATCCGCCTCTCCTGGCCTCATTCTCCTGCTAGGACCGCTGGGCATGGTTACGGCCACTCTGAACACACTGGCCCTTCCTGACTCTGTTCCCTCTGCCTGCACACCTTTCAAGACTCAGCTTAAATGCCGTCTCTGAAACAGAGCTTCACAAGTTATCCCGGGGAAGTTGCCAACACCCTCTTCTGTGTTCCCAACCTCAAGTCGAATGTCCTAGTGCCATATTTCTTTTTTTTTTTTTAATAGTTATTTATTTATTTTGGCTGCACCAGGTCTTAGTTGCGGCATGGGGGGTCTTTAATTAGGCATGCGGACTCTTAGCTGCGGCATGCACGTGGGATCTAGCTCCCTGACCAGGGATCGAACCCGGGCCCCCTGCATTGGGAGCGTGGAGTCTTACCCACTGGACCACCAGGGAAGTCCTGTATTACCATTTTTCGGCTTACATATCTGTCTCTCTTTGGGGTTCTCTGAGGGGAGGGACTGTGTCTTATCCATCTTGTACATTCAGGGCTTAGCTTGGTGCCTTGTATACATTAAGTTCTCAATAAATGTTGAATGTATGAATGATTGACATTATAGTTATACTTCATTATTTGTGTCTATTCTTTTCTATGCTGCTGCCTTCATTATCACCATATTAATAACCCTTTGATAGGAGGATCGTTTTAATAATTAAACTCCCTGCAAGTGTCCTTAGAAGGGCCTTCTTTGTACCAAAGATTGTTCACAGCAAAAGGGGAAAGAGTATGTTCTTTTTGCATGTCGCCTAGCTTCAGTTATTATTTTACTTCTTTACATATCCATGTTCTTTCTCCAGCTGCTCTGTAAGCCTCCCGAGGGCGGGGCCTGTGCCTAGCTCTTCCTTCCAGCATTCTCCATAGCACCCAGCACCAGCCTAGGTAGAGAGGAGGGGCTCAGTGAGGATTTGTAGATGGAACGCGTGTGCTCTGAGGTCGGGGAGGATAAGTGGGCTGGTCTGGGGTGACTCTCTGATGTGGAAGCAAAATCAGGAAGCCCAGCTGGGCCTGGGTCAGGCCTGGGAGGAGGGAGATGGCAAGGACCAGTGTGGACTATGGGAGAAGGAACAGCCCATCACAGCCAAGTGTTCTCTGGGAAGCAGGGAGAAGAGGAAGATGAGGAAGGAGGGAGGGGGAGGGAGGAGAGGAATGTGTGTGAACAGAGTGGCAGCGGGGTGGGAGGTGGCCAGTGCAGTGGGGGAGGAGCTAAGTGGGTGGGAAAGCCTCCAGGGTCAAGGCCTCAGGGCAATTTCTTCCCTCTAGGGGCTGATCAGCCCCGGTCCCCCCACTCCCCTGCCTCCCGTTCGCCTCCGGAGCCCCACTTTGTAGTGTGGGCATCAGAGCCACCTTCAACTTCATTGCTGCTGAACCTTCCCTCCCTCAAGTGAGCACCACCAGGCCCAGGCCTCTGCTCGGGGATGGTGTGCCCTGCTCTCTCCCTCCTCCCCTCCCTCCCTCCCCTGGTGGGTCCCATGACCATTCCAGACTCTCCCTCCCAAAGGGGGCCCCACCCCTCTTCCTGAGCAGCTGTGGTCGAGTCCTGGGGGAGATCCTGAGAAAGGAGATGTGAGAAACACCTAATCTGATGGCGCAGGGAGGGTCCACTCACAGACACTCATGGGAGAATCAACCTGAACCTCTGCTGCCCTCTCCCCACCCCGCTTAAATATGTATCAGAAAACACAAAATCATTACAGCCGAGAAGACTAACAGCAAAACCTTTTCTAGACACTCCATGGCGGTGTCTCCTCCCCTCCACCTCTGGGGTCCTTCTTCTCTCGCTCCCTTTGCTGCTAAACTCAGTGAGAGAGAGATTCCCCCCTCGCCTCTGTTTCTGCTTCACACAGGGACTCCTTCATGCAGCTCTCCTGTGCTCCTGCTCTCCTCGGAAACTATGCTGTCCTAGGGTGCCAGGGGCCTCCTGTTGCCAAGTCCCTGTTGGTGGCGGTGGCATGGAGCCTGAAGGTGTCCCTGGCCTTGCCTTCCGTGAGCACTGCGGCCCTGCCACTGCAGAGCCCCTGCCTCGGCCTCGGGACCACCTTCTCACCAGTTCTCCTCCCTCCTTGCCCCCTGACCATCTCTGTCTTCCTTCACAGCCATGCCTCTTGCCCCACGACCAGATGTGGGCCCAGATGTGCTTCACCAAGGTCCATTTCTCCAGCCCCTCTGCACAGGGCCAGCTGGCTGTCCTGCCCCTCCCTGCAGGCCCAGTTGAACATCGAACTTCTTCCTTGGCTCTGTCTTGAGCCCAGAGGGGCTGAAAGCATGAGATTTCTTCCTCTGGCCCAGGACCCAAACCTTGGAATCATTCCTCTTTTGTTTTTAAATGAAATATTCCAGCCACACAAAGGTACAGGGAATAATGGAATGAACCCCTGTGTTCCCACCAGCTGGCTGAAGAATAAACCATTATCGATATACTTGAAGCCCCTTGAGTACCCCTCCCCATCGCATCTCCCCTTCCCCAAAGAGGCAGCCACCATCCTGAATTTGTTATTTATCATTCCTACAAATTCTTTAAATGTTCACTGCATGTGTATGTGCCTTACATGATATATAGCTTTCATAGGCATGGCTTTATGCATTATGTAAATGGCAGCACTATGTATCTTTCTTCCATTTTCTCCCCTTCAAATGTACCCAGCTGATGACAAGTAGCTCTGGTGTATCCCTTTTCTTTGCAGTCTAATATTCCATTGTGAAAATGTGCCACACTTGACGTCCCCCCGTCCTGTGAATAGACATTTCAGATAACACTCAGCTGAGGTCATTCTGGACCTCCCTTTTCTTTGCAGTCTAATATTCCATTGTGAAAATGTGCCACACTTGACGTCCCCCCGTCCTGTGAATAGACATTTCAGATAACACTCAGCTGAGGTCATTCTGGACCTCTCTTCTCTCGTGCAGTCACCAGGTCCCAGTTTCTACTCTGTTGTTCAAAAAACCTCCTGAGATCATTTTCCAAAGCAACCTCCCTATTTGGGACTCCTTCGCCCATCCCCTGGACAACCCCAGTAGCCACCTAATGGTCCCCACAGCCCCAGCTTAGCCCACTCGCCCCACAGCTACTTTCTCCCCACACCTGATGTCAGACGGTTCCCCTCTGCTCTAAACCCTCTCCTGAGTGCTACCCCTGGCCCCCCAGCCTGGACTCCCAGCTTGCCTTTGGACCCTCCAACAGTCACTCCTACTGGCTTTCCAGTATCATCTCCCAGTCCTGCAGCCTCTCTGGCCTTCTTTTTTTTTTTTTTTTTTTTTTTTTTTGCTGTATACGGGCCTCTCACTGCTGTGGCCTCTCCTGTTGCGGAGCACAGGCTCCGGACACACAGGCTCAGCGGCCATGGCTCACGGGCCCAGCTGCTCCGCGGCATGTGGGATCTTCCTGGACCGGGGCACGAACCCGTCTCCCCTGCATTGGCAGGTGGACTCTCAACCACCGCGCCACCAGGGAAGCCCTCTCTGGCCTTCTTGACTCTCCCCTAAATGCCCTAACCCATCCCACCCCTCTTTCTCTGGGTGGTTGCCCCGCTTGCCAGGCTCTCCTACTGAGCCTCATCTTTCCCTCGAGGCTACTACAGTGCCGTATCTTCTCCGAGAAGCCTGCTCTGAACACCTCTGCAGGCCACAGCATGGCGTGATGGAATCACGGATTTCGCCCCTGCCAAGCTCACTTATGTATTTATTGAAGTCCCCCTCTGATGTAAACTCCTCGGTGACATGGGCCACACGTTTGAATCTTCATCAGCAGCACCAGCAGCATCGCTGCTGACAGGGTATCAGCAGGCGTGGGCCCGTGTGCATGCTTCACATCCACCGTTCCATTTGATTCTCCCCTTGATCTTCTGAGGAGTCAGGGATTCTGATCACCACTTTATAGATAAGGAGACTGCACCACAATTCACATGCCAGGGGCCTAGCCCGGTGCCAGAGGAGGTAAATGTGGGGCGGCAATGACAGCAGTGGGCTGGGTTTCTGTCAGTCCACTGGCTTCTGGGCCCCTGCCTCTCTCTCCTCACTCAGCCCCTCGTTTTCTGCCACGTGAACCTTCCCAAAGCTCCATCTAGGTCTACCTACAAGCTTAGAACGTCTCTCCTCTCCCCACTTCCTACCCAAGTTTCCCCCTCCCAGCTGCAGCCTCTCTTCCAGGGAGTCCTCCAGGAGTGCACCAGTCCCCTCACCCCCATGGTAATTGGCACCCAAGACCACATTTTGTTAACAGCTATTATGTGCTGTGGGCCTAATATGCACTAGATATGTTTTGACATGCTGTATAATTAATCTTCTCAACAAGCCAGTGATGATCGCCCCACCCCAGTCTACAGACGAGGAAACTGAAGCCCAGAGAGGTCAAGAAGTTGTCCCAAGGCCACAGAGTCAGCAAGTAGCAGAGGCAGGGTCTGAACCTCTGCAGGCCCTGAGTTTTCTCCCCTGCAGTTCTCGGCACTTGGCTGATCACGGTCAGTTTCCCAGCCAGAGAACCAGCTCTCTGAGAGCTGAGTCCCGTGCGTCTCTGGTGTCTGCCCACCCGTGTTCCTGCGTTTGGCCTGCTCCTGAGCCCAGGCAGTGCCCTATGGAGACAGTCTGAGTTCCAGGTATGAGAGCAGGAGGGGCCCTGACCCCTAGCAGGGGTAGAAGCCTTCTACTCAGGGCCAGGAGCTCCAGAATGCCCACCCCACCCTGTACCAATCTTGCTAATTCGACCCATCTCCCAAAGGTGGCCAGTGCCCCCTCCGCACACCCCCTCCCCGGACCCTCTTGGGTAGGACAGAGGGCCTTTCAGCCTTGGCTGCCACCGTGACCATCTTCTTGGGAGGGGCTGTTTTTCTAAATTTTTGAACCTGAGGTGGAGGCAGACCGCAGGCGTGGAGGGGACCTGGGCCTGTGTGATGGCATGTCACTGTGACTACCGTGTGGTATGTGTCCCTGCCCTGGCTGGCCACAGGATAATTGCAGGCTTTCAAGATGGAAGGGACCTCTTGGTGTAAATGTAGCTAGCTAATTAGCAGCACGTGTGTGTGTGTGTGTGTGTGTGTGTGTGTGTGTGTGTGTGTGTGTGTGTGTGTGTGTGTGTGTGTGTGTGTGTGTGTGCGCGCGCGCGCGCCTTGTGAATCTGCACCCACTCCCACCCCTGCCCAGGGGCCTCTTTGCCTTTACTGCTCAGACTCACTCCGTTTTCCAGCAGAAGGCCCCCCAGTACCCCCCTCTCAGCCTCATTAGTTTTATAGAGCGTTTCAGCCTTCTTTCTCCGGTTCCCTCTGTCCCTTAGTGACATTCCAAGCCCCAACTTACCTCATTCTGCCTAGAGAAGAGCAGCATCTGGGGAACTCTGAATTCAGGGCCTGATTCCTGGCTCTGAGGCACTCTGTACCTCAGTTTCCCCTTTGGGAGTCTCCAACAAGGGGTGGGGGGAAAGCCAAAGTGTATAGCGTCACTAGAAAGCTGAGACTAAGGCACGGAGCCGCTGTCTTCCCTTCCCCCACTGCAAACCAGATTCCTCATTCTTAATGCTTCATCTGTTAGCCTCTGAGTCCCTGAGTCTCAGTTTCCTCATCTGTCAAATGGGGATAATAACAGTATCTAACTCGGAGCTGTTGTGAGGATTACACAGAATATGGGGCTTCTAGAATAGTGTGTGGTATGAGATAAGAACATTAAATGTTAGTAATTATTGTTACAATTAAAAATCTTTACTGAGCCCTTTGTGGTGCGCAGTGTACTAGGCTCCAGAGGCGTCATCTCTCCAGATCACGCTCATCTCTCTTCTCCTATTTCTGCTCAGGGTGCTTCATACGTCACAAGTTGGAGGGGGTCTGGAAGCTCCGAGAAACAGCAGGAGGAACCCTTTTCTGCCCGAGGCTAGAGACTGTTCTCAGGGACATGAGGTTGTAGGGCTGTGGTTGTCACAGGAAGCTGAGCGCCCTCTCCCCACACCCCCACCTCCCATCCTCCCCTGGAGGGCAAATTTGCCCAAAGAGGAGCAGAAGCTCGGCTTTGTCTGAAGCGCCCTCTGCTGGCCATCGGCGAAGGCCTTGGGCAAGGGCGGCGAGTTAAATAGAAGGTTGGGGGAGGAGAGCCTTCTGAATGTGAGGGGAAGGGGACTTCTGCCCGATGCAGAGCCCACAGTGCCACCTTCTCACCCTCAAAATGCCTGGCTTGGAGTTTTGTTTTGTTTTTTTTAACCAGCCTGAGAACAGTTTCCAAAGACAGCTTCTCCCTCCCCTGGTAAATGCTGAAATAGACCAGGGCAAGCAGCCAGCCAGAGCTAACAACCTGCCCCCCAACAGCTGCACAGAACAGTAGGAAGGAGAACAGCTAGACAGCATGCAGAACTTCCTGACAGCAAAACATGATTGGGGGCGGGATGTGGGAGGCGGTTCTTATTTAAAAGAAGGTAACGATGTAATGACGGGGAGGAGTGTCCCGCGTGGCATCTGTCAGATCAGAAAGGAAATTATTGAGTCTGTACTCAAAAGATGGAGGCCCACAGCAGCCTCCTGTTTCTCATATTGTAAGACCTTCTTCTCTGCCAACACCTGGGATAGATCTTCACCCCATGTCCAAATGTACTGACCAGACATTTGCCGGATCCCTGTGGGGAGGAATCAAAAAAAAGGACTCAAGTTTGAAGCAGGAGTTAGATCACTGGACGGACTGCCCTGGAAGTGAGGCTGGGTGTATCCTTGTCCCTCTAGAGTCTCCCATGTGGGAAGGATGCTCCCAGGGCCAGCCTAGAAAACAAATCTTCTTCCGTGGGTGGAGTAGGGAGCTTGGCAGCCAACACCTCTGGATTTTCTAGAAGGCTGGTGGGTTCCAAGGGGAAGGGGGGAGGGGAAGCGGCGGCTGCAGTGAAGCTGAGGGTAACTGCTTCATTGCGTTGTAGAGAATGCCGTTGTCCACACCAACTATTCTGTTCTACCGTACAGAACCCTGGCGGCCTCCACGGAGAGCGAGGTGGGGCAGATTACTGTATTATCAGCGCCACTTGTTCATAGCGTCTGGTGGGCGAGCTGGTGGGTGGAGGGTGGGGATTCTGAGCCCCCAGGCTGAGCTCCCCTGGCCTGACCTGGCTGGGCCCCTCCTGAGATGCCCTCTGAAAGGAGGGACAGGGTATTCACCCTGGGCTCTACAACGTCCGGAGGATTCGAGCAGGGGGAGGAGGCAGGGTGGACAGAAAGTGGGGAGAGTGAGACAGGACACGGATGATGGCTGAAAGGAGAAGGAAGGGCCCGAGACCCGTAAGTCAGCGGAGACTCAACCTCCAGCTCCTGCTGGCTCTTTCCTGCTCTACTTCCCTCAAGCTTGGCTTTCAGAAAGTTCCAGCAGTTTGGTGATTTGTGGGGTTAGCGATTCCAGTTCTGCTGCTTTCTCAACATCTTCCCCCCACTCTCCGCACTTCCGCCAAGTACACACACTCCTTCCTGCGCCCTGCTCTGGAGGAGGGAGTGTCTGGAAGGTGAACACAGTGCGGGCAGTAGGGAACTGGCCGATAACCCAGTAACGGCACTGGGGTCTGAGGAAGGCGGAGGGGGCTCCCTTGTTGGGGCGGGGCAGCAGATGGGGAGCCAGGACTTAATGTGGGCTGGTGTGGTGGCGCCCCCCACCCCACCCCGTCTTTAACAGCCTGCAGCTTTTCCTCCCCCAGCTGTCGGGGTCCAGATTGCATGGGCTAGAATAACCTCTTTTTCGACCTGAGCCCACCAGTGCTAGGACATTGCACACAGGGGTGGGTGAGCATTTCAATGCCCCCCCCCACACACACACCTATCCAGGTAGCCCCCAGGGAGACACGGGTGATGGGCCCAGAGGCCACCTGGGCATGCGGTCCTGCAGCAGGAACCCTCTCCATCCCTAGAGGAAATCTACTCCCTGATGAAAACATCCAGGCCAGGAACCTGGATTTCAAACCCACGAAGGAACCGGGGCAAGGAGCTGTGACTTTGAGAGAAAACAGGAGAACGATGGAGAGACCTGGTTTGAAATCTCCGAGAACACTAAGATGACGGATGGAAAAGGGGGCCAGGCGGAGCAGAGAGGAGCCAGAGCCCTGGCTGGGATGAACGTGGAGGTGCCGGTGCCCGGGGCTCAAGCCCACTCCTGTACGTGCAGGAAGTGCCCCTTCAGGAGCCCCCAGCTGTCCAGAGCCACCTTTGTGCTTCCACGCCCCCTGCCCTCCCTCCCCTTGCTGACACACGCAGGGCCCTGTGAATAGAGGACGTTTAATATTTCTGTGCTGGTCAAACAGAACACAGGTGGGGAGTACACAGGGGAGGGGGCGGGGGGCCCCCTGCCTCTTGGGAGGGGTGGCTTGTGAAGGGGTGTATGTGGGGGGTTTCTTGGGAAATAGTCCAAGGAGTCTTCTCAGCAAAGGGGCCTGGCCTGGGGTGCCATAAGCATCAAATACACCCAGTCCTTGGCCTTAAGTTGGGGTCCCCCATAGGGGGTCTGTGGAGAGTCTCACTTTTTTTCCAGCTCCTTCGCTGGAATCCACACTCCCAGTGTGATGGGGGACTTGGTCCTGGAGAGAGGGGTCTGGAGAGCCCCCAGTAAGCAGCCCAGGGTTGGGAAGAGGGCTCCCGTGCCCACCGCCCAAGGGGCCGAGGACCCCGCGGGGTGCCGAGGGCTGCCCATCTCCTCCCCTCTGCCTGCTTTCCTTCCCCCGGGCTGGGCAAGAGCAGAGGGGAGGTGAGCAGGGCCGCCAACCTCTACTGAGTCCCAGGGTCCTCAGGGTGGGGTGGAGGGAGGGTGGAGAGAGAGGGTCTTGGCCACCAACAGACACTGTAAACTTTGGTTTAAAACAATAACTTAAGTTGGGGAGGGCTTCCAGCCTGGGGCCGGGATGAGCAGGGGGTATGGGAGGCGACAAAGGAAAAAGCCAACAAAAAGTTTTGGTTTTTGCTTCCGGCATAAGAAAGGTCTTTGGTCATCTGTGTAACTGGGGGGAGGGGGGCACAGGGGAGGGGTGCTGAGGGCGGGTGAGGGAAGACTGCGATGGGGGACCTGAAGGCTGGGATGGGAGTGACCTGTCGGGTCACAGCAGCCACCGTATTCATCCCACCCGCCCCTCAAGCCTGGTTTCAGCCTGGCCTTTCCCTGGGACACAGGCAGATGCTTCCCGCAGTCCTGGCACCACCTGGGGCCCCAACTCCAGCCTCAAGGGCAGCTCGGCGGCCTTCAGCGGGTCCACTTCCACGAGTGCACCGGGCACAGGCCTCTGTGGAGGAGGTGGGCACCGGGCCACTTCCTATGCTCCCTGGCCTGGGGGGCAGCACCCAGCAAATGGGGGTGGAGGCCCCGTTCGGCCCTGTGGGGGGGGACCTGGAACCAGGCATCCCTGCTCCCACGGAGCCCCCCAGGGCACTCCACTTGTCCCCCCACCACCACCACCAGCTGTGGCTCTTGATCGGGCACAGCTGAGGAGCTGGTTTTTTCTGGGGCTGCTCTGAGACTTTAGCTGCCCCCAACCCAGGCCAGGGCAGGGGTAGGAGCGGGGGTGGAGCTACTTCACAGTAAGGACCAGAAGGTGGAAGGGAGCACAAATTAGGGAAACGGGGGCCTCTGGCCAGAGAGTACTGCCAGAGCAAGATTGGGGGGCCCTGGGTGTGAGAGGGTGGCTCAGCCCCGCCTGCGGGTCTCCATGGCACTGAGGGGCCCTGCGGGGGCGAGCTGGTGGGGGAGGAGGGCCCTGCTGCTGCTGCTGGTGGTTGGGGGGCGGGGGAGGCAGGATTCGGATGTGGGCGGGGGAGTCTGAGGAGGGGTCTGGGCCCTCCGTGTCCTCTGCCAGTCCCAGACCAGGGGTTCTGTGTCCCCTCGGGGGGCGGCCGGTCCCTGCCCCCCGACTCCAAGCGTCGTCAGGTCAGGTCACCTTGGGAGTTGCTGGCCCAGCCCCCCATCTGAGTCCTGGAAGTGCCTTGAGGTTGGGCGGGGCGAGGAGTCGGGGTAGGTGGGGCCTGGCTTCCGGGAGGGAGGGGTCTCACCCCTGCCCTGCCTGCCCCTAGAGGCCCTTAGGACAGTTCCTCTCCAGGCAGCTCCTCCTCCAGGTCCCTGTCTTCTGGAGGCCCCGAGGTGCTGGGGTTAGGGGGCCCCAGGGGGGGTCCCGGCCGCCTGTCTTCCTCCGCCTCAGCTGGCTCCTCTTTCACCTGCACCTGGTGGCTGTGACAGAAGGGATGATGTGGGCACCCTTGAGGTCCTCTCCTGCCGGCCCCAGCCCAAAATGCATCCAGGATCTGGGGGCGCAGGGATGTGTCCAGAGCTTGCCTCCCCAGGACCCCCTCATCTCTGAGCCGCTGGGGCCTGACGTCTCAGGTCTGGTCTCCCTTCGAAGGAAAGGAGGTCTTGGGATGGACAGAGATTGCCTTTGGTTGGGAAGGAGAGAGGAAGGGAGATGACAGAGGATGGAGAAGGGAGGGAAATACAGAGGATACGGGGGGCGGGGCGGGGAGCAATAAGGAGGGGCCACCTGCCCTGGGAAGAGAGCTGTGCTGAAGGCGACAAGATGGGGATCCCAGCTGCAGGGGGAGAAGACTCTGCCTTCCTGATGTTTGCGGGGGGCACGGCGGTGGGCTGCGGTCCATGCCACGGGCTCACCTGTACTGGGGTGGGGAGAGGCGAGGGGGGCTGCTGCTGCCGTTGCTGGGCAGCGGCTCCATGGGGGCGCCCACGTCGTCATGGCTGGGGGGCAGGAGGCTGCTGGCGGAGCCAGGGTTCAGCATGCCAGGGCTGTTGAGGAGGGGGAAGCTGCTCTCGGCCAGGGCAGCCTGGAGGGTACAGAGTTGGGGCCTGTCAGCGGACTCCACCCAGTCAAGTACTGTCCCTTCCCCAGCCCTAGAGAGCCTCCCGTGTGTCCCCGGGCTGGCAGATCTCTGGCACCCCCTCCCAAGGCCAGAGCTCCGAAGCTGAGCTGCCTCCCAGCTTTCCTGAGAACCTGGGCCTGACTTCTTCCCTTCCCGGGAGACAGAGGACCCCCACCCCCTGCCCCCGCTGCCACCCCAGATCTGTAAGCCAGGGAAGGGATCACCACTGGCTATGCCAACCTACCCGCTCTGTGTCCCGTCTCTGCCAGGGAGGGTGGGGGAATGTCTCTTCTGAAGACCAGTGTGCTGGAGGGAAAGTGAGGGGGTGGGAGGGCACTGGGCGGGGACCAGTCCACTACCTGGTAGCTGGCGTTAAGTGCTCCATAACTGAGGCCCGAAATCATGTTCTTCACCAGGGTGGGGCTCCTGGAGGAGAAAGAAGGCAGCGTCTGCTTCATTCATTCGCTTGTTCCTCACTCGGGCCTTGACCCCAACTGAGGGCGTGCTCTGTGCCAGGGACTATCCCGTTCATTATCCTGGGAAGCCAGAGTTGCCTGTGCCCCATCTTATTCAATCCTCCCACTGACCTGGCACATCTGGGACCGAAAGCCCCCTTCACAGGTGAGCTGCCGGGGCTCCTAGGGGCCCTGGAATGTGCCCAGGGTCTCAGGGCTGAGAAGTAGGACCCAGATCCCTCCCTGTGTCTGTCTCCACGTCAGGTGGCCCAGTATTTTCTCTCCAGTCTAGATTTCCCGATGTCTGGCAAGGTCTGAGTGATAACCTCCATAGTCCCCTACTATAAAATCCACTTTCTTGCCATCCTGAATTTTGGGACATCCAATAAGCCGTGTGCTCAGCCTGTCCCCACATGCTCCACACCAAAGGCTTTTCTGCACAAGAAAGTGTTCAGGAGTTGGGTCAGGAAAAGCAACGGCTTAAGGCCATCCTTCCACAGTGACTACCCCCAGTTTAGAGGGTGTCTCAGAGAGGTTAAGGAACTGGCCCAAGGTCACAGGGCTGGTGAGAAGCAGAGGTGTAATTCGAGCCCAGGTCTTCTGATTCCAAGTTGATAACAGGATATAAAGATTCCAAGCATTGTGACTGGCACATGGGGGCACTCAGAAGGGAATGGCTTTCCTTTTTGGGTCCCAACCCTGCCCCAGCACCCACAGCTGCCTGAGGGTAGAGAGGCTCTTGTCTGGGGTGAAGGAATCTTTGAGGGGCACAGGCACCCACAGAGAGCCATCTAACTTGCTCCAGAGGCCCAAGATACGCAGGCAAGCCCACGTGGGGTGCTCGGAGTGGGGAGGTGGTGGTACTGGAAGGGAAGCTGAAAGAGGAAACCTCCCCCAGGTTCCTCAGTTTCCACTGGAAGCGCTGCGTGGTAGAGGTCAGAGACCCAGCTCTGCCAGGAATCTGCTGTGTGACCACCCTCCAGCCCCTTGTCCTCTCTGGGCCTCCTCTCCCTGTAAAGTGAAGAGGTGGGGCCTGGAGATCTCACAGACTGGCTCATCCTGCAATAAGATGGGGGAGAGTGGCCCTGGGGATGGCAGCCCCCTCCCCAGCGGCCACACTGGCTGCCATCTGCCCATGCCCCAGCTCCGGCCGGGGCTACTTTGGGCTTCTGTCTCTCTCCGGTGCCAGGTTCCCCTCAGCTCCTTCCCTCAGTCAGAAGCAGAAGACAGAAATGTCCTCTTCCTAATCAACTGTCACTTCCAGATTCCAGGCTCTCCCGGGCTCCTTCAGCCCTTTTCTCCCCCGCCCCCAACCCCACAGTGGGAAGGATCCGGGGCAGAAAGGTACCCTGGAGAGGTATGGGGGGGTGTGGGCCCACGTACCCCGTCATCTTTGGTGGTCTCCGCTTCTGGTATTCCCGCTCGTCCACAGTCCACACGGCGCCCTTGACGTTCTCCACACGCACAAAGCACTTGTGCAGGCTGAGGTTGTGTCGCACTGCATTCTGGGGGTGCAGTGACAAGAAGCAGATGCTCAGAGGTGGCCCCTCCTCCACTCAGGGGAGCACAGACAAGAGGGTCCTCAAGTCCCACCTGGTCCCACCTTCCCCAGCAACAAGCAAGGGGAGGGCCGGGCAGGAGAAGATGCAGCTGGAGCCAAGGGAAGACCCCTCTCGGCCCTTGGAGCCAGGGGCTCCGGCATCCTCACCACCGCCAGCCCGTTGTATTGTCTGCTCCCTTCTCCCTGCCACGTTTTGGAAAACTCTGTCTACCAAGTGAATGATACCTCATTAGCAATAATCTGTTTTCTCAACATCATTAGTCAGATGCATGTAGCTGTTAGGGCTTCTGAGCGGCACGAGACCATACTCAGGTCCTGGCACCTCAGTGAGCCTGGGACACCTTACCTCAGGTGCACACAGAGTTCCCATTAAGCCTTTAAAAGTTTTGGGAGTAACTCAGGAAGCCTCACTGCAACCTTCCTTGACCACCTTGGAGCGTGGGAGCCTTGACTTTGGGCTGTGGCTCAGAACACACGGCTTATTGAGAGCATGAGGTATACAGCAGAGGCCTAATACATACTTGTTAACATAAAGAAGCTGAGAGAAAGGAGAGCCCGGGTTTAGTGGCTGTACAGCAGGAAGAGGAGGGAAAAGTCACCTTGTCGGTCCCACCTCCTCCCAGCAGGATAACTTCAGGAATTGAGGTCATGCAGTTTGTAGGACACTTGGGTGGGGGCAGGGGTGCTTGGCCCAATCCCGCCCCCCCGGGAACCTGGGCCAGGGCCCTAATCCACCCCACCACCGCCCACCATGTGCCTCGCTCCTGTCCCCATGCTCTCCTCTCGCAACTTCACAGCCCCAAACCGTCCCTGTCCCCGTTACCTGTCCCCCCCTCAGCCTCCCACACCTCATCTCCAGCCTTGTCTCCTCTTTACATTTCTAAACGGGGAAGAGAGCAGGCTGGGCAGGCAGCCCCTGCCCCTGGAGATCGGTCCCCTCTCCCTTTCTCCCTTCCAACTCTTGCCACTTGCAACTGGCCCGATTTCATTACCAATTTTAATTTGCCTCTAATTAAATCCTGTGTATTTTTCCGACTCGCTTGCTAATCCACGAGGGAGGCGGGCGGCTGGAGTGGAATCTCTTGGAGCGATAATTACAAAGGGCCTAATCACGCCGGGGCTCCTGCCTTGGAATAAATTTGCCCGCATTACGGGGCTCCGATCCTCTGCTTTGCAAATGAGAATGACCCCAATTTCCGAGGATGGCCTCACTGGGGCTTTTTTCCCTCATTTCGAAGCCTGATTCGTGATGAGAGACTAATTCGTTACGCTGAAACATTAACGGCAATTTAAGGGGTCTGGCAGGGGCTGCGTAAACAAAAGGACAGGCCCACAACATGGGCCCTGGGAGGGGACAGACACAGGGGAGGGCTGGCGAGGACCATCAGCTTGGCAGATGGCAGCTCTGTCCCCGGATGAACGGCAGCTGGCCTGGCCCACGCCGGCTCCCAACCCTTCTGCCCTGGTCTGAAGTGGACAGCATCCCAGGGTGGGGGCCCAAGAGGGTAAAGGAGGAGGAAGGAAAGGGAGCTGAAATAGTTGAGGAAAAGAGGAGGGACCTCAAGGGGCAGATAAACAGGTCGGAAGCGGGGGGTGGAAAGAAAACAGAATTGGGAGTAGACAGGGTGCATTTCCCAAGTGACATGAATGGAAGCTTGGCGGCAAAAAACCCTGAAGGTCAGAGTGGACCGCAAGCTGAGGTGGATTCTGCTGGGCCACAGGGAGGGCGCAGGCAGTGCCCCCAGTGGCAGAAACAGCAGCAGAGCACAGTTAAATGGGAAGGTCACTCAATGAGCTGGCTTCTTGCTGGGACCTAGACTAGGGGAGGGGAGATGGAGGTGAAGACCTGGGAGGGAGGCACGCCGCTGAGATGACCAAGGCTGGGCCACCAGTCAAAGGTGGTAAGAAGGCCTAAGGGGGCTGGGCTACAGGAGAGGTGGCTTCATGATGGTCATCGAGGGGTTTAAGAAAGTCACCTAAACCAGCTCCTCCCGACCTCAAGAAAGGAGAGAAGTAGAGATTGCAGAGGGTGATGCAGTTAAGAGAGAACAAGAAAAGAGGGTAGGTGGATGAGAGGCACTCTGCCCCCAAGGAGAAGGTTGTCTAGGGCAGTGAGGCTCCACATTGACTCCCCTAAAGGTAGAGGGTTAATACACAATATTAAAATGAACATTACGTAACAATTGTAATGATCCCTAAAGTTTGTATAGGACTCTATCATTACGAAACCTGGTATCCAAACTGGCCTGCAGGTTGGAGACTGAACCAGGTGGCGCCAAGAAGGCTCTGATGGCTCAGAGAGAGGGCAGGACTGTGGTTGGCAGGAAATGACATCACTCGCAGCCAATCACAGCAGCTGTCCCAGCCTTGCAGCCTCTTTGCCAAGCTTTGGGAATTGGGCACGGGGATACAGAAGGTCACGGCGCAGTCTCTCCTGCTGCACTTAGCACAGAGAAGACAGAGAAGGCTGGGCCCTTACAGACTCCACCTTGTCCTGGTCACTGGTAGGGAGGGGGCCCTAGTGACACTTGTTGAAACCTGGTGGGATCGGGGAGGTAGGCTGTTTAACTGCAGCCTCTGCACTGGCCAGCAGAGGGACTCAAGAACCAGGGATCCAACTCAGGTCCTGAGATGTGGGGGACTCCTTCCCGGTGGCCATCCTACCCGACACTCCCTTCTCCTTCCCCTCACCCCCTCCCACCCTGCTGCACAGAACCTAATATTCTCACCCATCAGACAGCCAGACAGACTCATACCCCCCATGCTGGCTCTAGAAAAACAAATGGCTTAGTGTCCCAGCCCACAACTCTTTGTGTCCCATTTTCCTAGGTTCCCTCCCTTGTCTGTTTCTGATCCCCCAGGAAAACTCTTATGGCTGAAGGTGTTAAAATGACTAATTGGATGAAGACAATTATCTTCCTGCTACTGATGGCAGAGCTGGGGAGAGTGTGAGCGTCTCTGTTTGTGCCCCAGTGTATTACAGTCCAGGGTCTTGGTCCACCCACGTGTCCAGGCCTGCGAGCCCCCTCTCTCCACCGATCCTGGGCTTCAGAGCATGCGCCTTTAGACGAGGACTCTGAACCCTGAGGGTCTCCTGTGAATGTAACCCAGGCCTCCCTACCAGGCTCGGGCACTACCGACTCCTGCAGGTCCTACTTCAGGGGGCTGGGGTTTTTGGGCCCATGGGGGGAGTGCTCCAGAGAGGTGGAGGTAGAGGGGCCCAGGGCCCAGCCTGGAACCTGGTGGGGCCACTTCTATAGAACTGCCTCCCCGAGGGGACTGTTAGGCAGCCTTGGTCTCAAACAGATCTGGAGGGGCTTCCCTGGTGGCGCAGTGGTTGGGAGTCCGCCTGCCGATGCAGGGGACACGGGTTCGTGTCCCGGTCCGGGAAGATCCCCCATGCCGCAGAGTGGCTGGGCCCATGAGCCATGGCCACTGAGCCTGCACGTCCGGAGTCTATGCTCCGCAACGGGAGAGGACACAACAGTGAGAGGTCCGCGTACCGCAAAACAAAAACAAAAACAGAAAAACAAACAAAAAAACAAAAACAAAGAGATCTGGAGATGTCCAAGGCCGCCTGGGACCCTGGCAAGGAGGAACGGGCATGCCTCACCTTCCAGGTGGCCGTGTTTCTCCGGAAATAGGCGAACATCCTGGTGAACCAGTTATAGATCTCATTCAGGGTCAGCTGCCTGTCGGGGGTTTCCAGGATGGCCTGTGGACAAGGAAGAAGTACGGGGACCCTCAGTCTGGGCCTGCAAGGGCCACAGGCCTGTGTGCTGTGCCCCAGCTCCCCTCAGCCTGGCCCCTAACTCATCTGAGAGCAGAGGAGACCCGCTGCGGAAGCATGTGGACAAGGCTGGGGGTGCTCGATGGTCCCGAGAGGGGCAGGCTGGTTACAGCCCAGCCAGAGGCTAAAGGGAACACGAGCCTCGAGGGCCACGCACTTGTGCGAGGAGCACGTGAACTTCTGCTGGAGGGAAAATGGCTCCAAGGGCCCCTGCCCTAGACCGGGAAGGAAAGCAGTATTCTTGGGAGAAAGAGGTCCGGGGGTGGGGGCTGTTTGGAATTTATCCTGGTTTTTGTAAAGGGCACCCTAAACATGAGATGGCGTGTGGATATGTGTATGTGTGTGTGTGTGAGAGCATCTGAGAGAGACAGAGAAAAGGAGACAGACTACAAGTGACCCTAAGTCTATCAGGAAATTGTCTCATGGGAGTGTGTGTACGTGGAAATGAGGGTATGGATGACACAGGGGGTGTAAGTGGCATCAACAGTGTGTGTGCTCCCACACAGGTCTGAGTGACCAGCAGGATGGCTCAGCCGAAGCCCACGTGAGGGGCCGTCCGGCTGAGAAGGAAAACGCAGGTGTGAGTGGGAGATGGAAAGTTACGTTCTCTGGTCCCAGGACCCTGCGGGAGGGGTGCAGACTGTGTGCCTCCCCCCACCCCCCGACTCCGTCTACCTTCCCACGCTCACCTGGCGGATGAGGGAGGCGTAGGTGAAGGGGGGCCGGACGTCGGCATTCTTGTAGAACTCGTGATTCTGGGCCAGCTCTGGGGGAGACAGGCAGAGGCTGAGGTAGCCAGAAGGGGGGTCCAGCTTGGGGAAAGACGCCCCTCCCCACGGCCCTTACCTGAGGAGATGGGGGAGCAGAACTTGTCGCTGGTCCTCCGCCGGGCAGGTCCCCCACTGTGCAGGGAGGCAGAGCCGAGGCCAGGGGGCCGTAGGGGGGTGACAGGGGCAGCGGCCGAGGTGGGGGGGTGTACGAGACCATCTGGGAACGAGTCCGCTGCGGAGACGGTCACCTTGGAGAATGAGGAGGAGCCGGAGACTGGGTTTAGCTGTGAGCAACGGGGAGGATGCTGAGACCAGTGCCGACGGGATGAGGGGTCCGGGGTGGGGGGGCGTGGTTCTTGGAGGGCCGCAGGGAGGGGAGAGTCACTCACTGGCTGGCTGAAGGGCTTGGGCTCCGAGGGCCGCATGTGCAGATGGGCCATCATGGCCTGCAGCCGCTCGCTCTCCTTGGCGAGCTGTGGAGAGGTGGGAGGTGAGCAGGGGTTGTGCCTGGTGTCGGGGAGCGGGCGGGGGGGGAGGCGGGCGCAGCCGGGCCCTCCTCCTCCACATACCAAGCCCATCACGACCATGCGCCCCCGCCCTTGGCACCCTAGCTCCCTCCGTCCCTTGCTCCTGGAGGACCTCGGCTTTTCCCTGCCCCTCTGGCCCCTCACACCTGAAAGCCAGGACTGGGGGCTGCCTGCTCCATGAAGCCCTCCCCGCTTCTCCAGACTGTGTGTCCCCAGCCTAGACCCCCGCACAGCCGCTGCACTCTGGGGGGCCTTCTTCCCAACAGCACACGCCTTTCCTCCCCATCAAGAGCAGAGGCTGTGGCTGAACAACACCCAAGTTCAGAGGCACTTGTGTGTGAGAGTGCCCTCACATACTGAATGGAGATGCAGGAATGGATGAATGATTCATTCACCTCTATTCATAAATTCAATAGATCTTTTACAACCACCCTCTCATGCAGGGAGCTCTGCTAGGTGCCAGAGGGAAATGGGTAAATATTGATTGGCTGCCTGATGGACTGTCCTGAGTAGCCTCCTGAGTATTCCGTGCTGTAGAGTGTAGACTCCGGAGCCAGACTGCCCTGGTTCCAATCCCAGCTCTGCCACCCACTGGCTGAGTGATCAGAGGCAAGTTACTTCACCTCTCTATGCCTCTGCTTTCTGTATCTGTAAATTGGGCATAATAATAGTACCTACCAACCATATAAGGTTGTTCAGAGGATCCCCTGAGTCACATAGGTATTTAGTATAGCACAAGGTGAGGGCTCAGTATGTTAGCTATGCATACCATTTCTGTTGTTTGTATTAGTATGAGTCTCTTCAGGACCTCGCATCAGAGAGGCCCCCAACCCTGGTTTCCCCCTCAGAATCTGGCTGCCCTCACCTTACAACCATGGTAACAAGGACCTAGAAAGCATTAGATGACCCTTCCATGAGACCCCCTAAGTCCCTCCTGGAAAGTCAGTGCTGTGGGTGAGGCAGGGGTGGGAGCCCCCCGCGCCCCTCTCCCGCAGCCTGAGGCCACACCTGGATCTCCAGCTGCTGCACCACCTGCATCTGCACGCGGCACTGGGCTGTGCTCCGGTCGTCCAGGGCGTGCTCTGTGTTGAGGTGTCTTCCGGGGGAGGAGGGGGTGGAGAAGAGAAAGTTGGCCCTGGTTCTCCTGCTGTCACCACCCACCCCATCCCATCCTCTAATCCCGCCCACAGCCTGGAAAGCAGACAGACCAAGAGATACAAAGAAGGGAAGGAGATGGGGAAAAAAACAAACACAAAAACGGGGCAACGGAAGAAGCCGCCTTCTCGTCAGCCTCCTTTGATGTCTTTGCTAAAACCCCAGCTACAGAGAGATCTAACTGCAAATGAACTAATTAAGTAAACCTCTGACGAAGCGTGAAAACAATTTGTTTGACCCTGATGCTGCAAGGGTCTGGGAGACAGTGGAGTTAATCAGTCAGTGACAGAGCCTGGCACGGCTATGGCAGCTGGCTGCCTGCTGCCAGCCGCCTGTCCGCCAGGCCCGAAGGCCGTCGCTCTCCGGGGCTGGGGCTGGGGGAAGCCGGGGAGGGCGGTGGGGGAAGTCTTCTCCTTCTCCTCACACCCCCAACCTGCTGGGCTCAGCAGCCTGGGGTCGGGGTGGGGAGGCTGCTGGCCCAGGAAATACAGAACGCAGACGGGGTAGGAGTGACCGGGGAGTTGATGGGGGGCAGAGAAGGATCGAGGCCCCCCCCTGGGGTGAGGATGGCAGGACAGCTGGTGGCTGAAGGCGCAAGAAGTGGCAAGCTAGGTGGCAGGCTGGGGCATGAGGGGCCCTGTTAGGGGAGGCAGGCTGGGGGGCAAAGGAGAGTGGGGCTGACACCTACTTGATAAACTGGCCCAGGTCTTCACACAGGGTCTCACAGCCTGGCCACTTGCACTCTCCGTGTCCGTAGAGGGGGTGGGAGCCGGGCGTCTCCTCGTGGGAGGAGCTGGGAGGGCAGGAGGGAGATGGTGGTCAGGGACCCTGAAGACCCCGGCAGCCCTGGGTCCCGCCCAGCCCCAGCTCCCCTACTGATGACGTTTCTGTCCCTAATACAGGTTCCCCAGAGGCCAGGCACAGCTGTGCGTGCCCCGGGAGAGGCAAACCTGCCGGTCCCTGAGCTGCACAACCCCACCCCAGCCTCTACCACAGGTGCCAGCCCTCAGGGTCAAGGCCAGTCCCCGGGCAGGTCTGCAGCACCTCCTCCCAGCCGGAGCCCCATACCTGTCTCTCCGAGGTGTGAGCACAGTGGGCTGTCCGTTGGGCAGGGTGTGGTGGGAGAGTGGGGGTGAGACTTTGGGGGGGGCGGCGAACGAGGTAGCGGTGGTGGCCGTGCCGGTGAGGTCCAGCCCCTCCTGCTTGACGCTGTCCTCGGCGGGCTGCCCGGGGGCACCCTCACCCTTCCACAGCTGGGGCAGGTCCGTCGGGCACACGGCTGCGATGGGAGGGAGAGAGAGGGGAGGCTGGCCGGGCCCCAGGAATGCATGGGGCCCCCACCTCACTCCTGGGAGCGGGGGCTGCCAGCCTGCGGGGACAGCGAGGGCGTGGGGCTGGGGCTGGCTGAGGGGTGGGCACTCACCTTGCGGGAGGGTCTGGAGGGGCCCCGAGGCTTGGCTGGGCTGCAGGCTGACCAGCCCCTGTCTCTGCAGGTTGAGCAGGTGCTGTTGCTGCAGCTGTTGCATTTGCAGGAGCTGTTGCTGGAAGGCCAGCTGCTTGTTCCCCAGGGCCTGGTGGGGGGCCCGAGGGGGCGGGCAGAGAGGGGTGCCATCAGCCTCAGGCGTGCCATCTGGCCCCCACCCTGAGGCCACCCCTTCCCAGGGCCTGTCGGCCCCCGGAGCTGTCGTGGTGGTGTCCGCAGCTGCAGCCTCCCTGCTCCCAGCCCAGCTTCCATAGGGCTGCATGCCTCCTCGCAGGAAACACGCACGCACACACACACGCACACACGTACGCACGCACGCGCGCAGACACACACGGCCAGAACCAGACACGCAGCACGAAGCCCTCCCCGCTCCCGCCTCCCTCCTTCTGCTGCTTCGGCTCCCGCACCACAGCTGTGCTCGCCTGGGGGGCGCGGGTGGCTCTCATCACAATGATGGATGAGCCTGTCAGACTCCAGGGGCCACTCCCGCCTGGCGGGCACCCTTCCCACGTGCCCGGGGTGCCCCCCTTCCGCTCTCAGGAGGGGGCCTTCTCCCCTCCAGCTCCTCTCCTCTCTTGCTTCTTAGATACAGAGAATCAAGGCATTTGATGGGACTTTAAAAGATCAGCATCGACAGGTCATCAGGACCCAGGCTAGGGAACAGTCACATCACTACTGCCCAGATGCCCGCCGCCTGCCCGCACTTGCTCACTCTGCTCTTGGTGGCTCCCTCTCTCCTGCTCTGGCCCCCCCGCCCGCCCCTCCCCCCCTCCAGATTCAGTACTTCACACAAGCACTGACAGTCAGCCTGTCAGCAAGCCTTTTCAGAGCCCCAGGAGCCAAGCATGTCCCAGGCACTCTGGAGGCAGGGATGGCTCAGCCCACCTGCCCTGGAGGTGGGGTGGTGGGCTGGCTATTCAGCCTAGAGACAATTCAGAGAAGGAAGAAAATAGGAGACCTTTGAGGGGGAGGCTGAGGGCGGGAGGGAATGACTGGGTGTCAGCAGGGCAGCCTCCTGGGAAGAGGCAACTTGACCTCGGCTGTGGTCTGGCCAGCAGGAGAGAAGTGCGTGTCTGGGACATGGGGTGGGGGGCACTGCAGGGCCTGGTATGGAAGCTCAGAAGGCACTGTGGCCCAGATGGGGCAGGGGGTGCAGGCTGGCGAGTTCTCTGGAGAGGCAGGGCAGGATGTTACAAGAAGCAACAGAAGTCGGGGCAGGGCTGAGGGGAGGGACTGAAAGATTTTCAGGACCAGGCTAGAGGGCTGACGTGCTGGGTCACTAACAGACAAGCAGGCAGGAAGAGGGCATGACCACGAGGCAGCCGCTCCTGAGTGCGGACCATCCGACACTCACACACCCGTCTACGCCTATGTGCTCAGATAACACAGGGCTCAGCCCTTCTGCTCCCCATATCCAACAACACAAGGCGAGGAGAGGAGGACTGAATGCGGCTGAGGGGAGGTGGCGGAATGTGGGCCTCCATCCCCCCATCCCGCCCCCCAGCCTTTCCTGGTTTTTCTACTATCCCAAGGCCATTCTGTCCTGACCACTTTGGGACTCCCAGCCCCTGGCTAGGAGAGGGCTGCCGCTGCAGGTGAGGGGCGGGGGTCCTTTGAGGGGCACATCCGGCCCTGCCTGAGCCCCTTACCTCTTTGGGTTGCTGCTTCCCAGCCTGCTGTTGCGTGAGGAGCTGTAAGTGGAGTTGCTCTTGCTGTTTCTTGTAATATTCCTGGAGCTGGGGGTCGACAGCAGAGCGGGAGTGGGTTAGCGCAGGCGAGGGACTGCTGACCCCAAAGCAACGGTCAGCCCTCTCGTGACTGGGCTGCCGTCAAACAGACGGTCCAGCAGGGAGATGTCTGCTCCGAGAGAGGCTCTCCCGGAGCAGAGCCTGGACGGAGAGGGAAGAGGGGAGCCTCCCCCTCCCTTGGTGGGGGAGGGTGAAGTGCCAGGATGTTCTTTGTCCTTCCCGGGGGTTTGGAGATACAGGTGGGGCGCTGTGAGGGCACATGGGGGTGTGTGGGAGTCTGCTGTGGGAGAGGCCTGACCTCTGACCCCTCCCCAGCTGTCTTGGAGGAATGCAGGTCAGTCCGGCCAGAGCGGTCTCTCTGGTTTCTGCCCCTGCTTTGGCCTTTGGTGATGTTGGTAGTAAACAGGGTGGGAGTGGGGAGGCCAGTGCCTGGAACACCTCGCCCTCCTCTCCCTGCCCTTCCGGGCGGCCCCGGGGCCAGACTCACCTGCTGCAGCATGAGCGCCTGCTGCTGCTGGAGCAAGGCCTGCAGCTGTGGGGGTGACAGGATCTGCTGCATCTGCTGGGGGGTGAGCATCTGCGGCGACATCATGGCCACCGACACGGGCACCTGTGAGATTCGGCCCCGTCAGCCCCTCACCTCTGCCCCACGCCGGGGGAGGGTCCGCGCCCAAGCCCCTGCCCACAGCGGGGCAGAGCGGCTCCGCAGTGAGCTGCCTGGGCTCACATTCTGGCTCTGCCACCTGCTAGCTGTGCATCTCTGGACAAGTGACTCACCTCCCTTGTTCTTGGTTTTCTTGTCCCTGAAATGGAAGTAGCGATAGTGCCTGCCTCTTAAGGTCATCACGAGGGCTCATGAGTTAGTACTTAGAACAGAGCCTGCAGGCGGCTGGACATTACTGCAGGATGTGCTGTCTTTGGCACAGGAAGATTAGACCCCAGTGACACTGGTTAGTAGAATCCATGCTTTGCAGGGTGTCTCCCCCAGTGATGGGGAGGGGCAGCACCTAGCCACTGCTGACTCCTACTCGGTCTGTTCTGAGAACACGATCCACAAGGTGGGCCTGGCCAGGAGGGCAGCCTGCAGCCGTGGGAAGGTTTCAAAATGTAGCCCACATGGCATGAGGACCTGGACTTTGGCCCCTCTCACATGCGTGTCACGTACTCCAGCACACCTGTCTAGACGGCACACACAGTGACCGGGAGCTGACGCCCAGGGAGCACCATGAGGGCCACCCTGTGTGAGTGTGTACGTGTAATCACCTAACTAGGTCCAAGTGGGGTGGAAAGAACACCATGCAGAGACGCGGGGAGAGGCAGGCTGCTCCTCCTCGCTCTGCAATGAACTTGCCAAGTGACCTCCAGCCATTCACTGGCTGTCTCTGGGGTGTCAGTTTCCTCCACCGTAAAACAGAGATGCCTCCTTCCAGCTGGAACTTGCAGGATTCTCATAGTAGGGCAGCTTTCTGCCCTCTGCCCTGGGTGAGGCCTCTATAGGAGGCCCAGAAATCTAGCTACAGGGCTTCCCTGGTGGCGCAGTGGTTGAGAGTCCGCCTGCCGATGCAGTTGACACGGGTTCATGCACCGGTCCGGGAAGATCCCACGTGCCGCGGAGTGGCTGGGCCCGTGAGCCATGGCTGCTGAGCCTGTGCGTCCGGAGCCTGTGCTCCGCAGCGGGAGAGGCCACAACAGTGAGAGGCCCGCGTACCACAAAAAAAAAAAAAAAAAAAAAAAAAAAATCTAGCTACAGGCAAAAGGTTCAGGGAAAAGCAGTATCATCATTCTTTCCCCAGTTCCCACCTCCCCTGAAACCCCTAGCCTGTGCAGTCAGAGCCTGGGTAGTCCAAGTTGCAGCACTGTCTTGATGCCCAGGACAGGTGTCCTGACAGGGCAATTGGCCATCCCCATCACTCTTCAAGCTCCATGTGCACAAGTCTCTAATCTCCCATCTCACTCCCCAGCCCAAGCAGAGCTGACACATGGCAGGCACTCACTAAGTGTGTGCTCCCCCGCAGTTGAGTTACCTTCCTGGCAGATCAACCTTGGGGCAGGGAGGGAGGGGTGCTGGTGGGCCAGTCCAGGGGGAGTGTCTTGCAAGAGACTTGTCCTGGTCAGGACAGCACAGGTTATGTCCCCAGCAGATTCCTGGGCCCTTTCACCTTCCCCCAGCCCCACAGGCAGGGCAGAAGAGGAGGAGTTGGTTCCATTCAGGATCCCTGGCAGGGGCAAGGCTCAGCCTCAAGCCACCAGTGAGGGCATCCCCAGGCAGAGGAGCAACGGGGGAAGTGCAGTGGCTCCAGGGACATCGGTAGGTCTCACTGCCCCCACCTCTTCTTGCCCCCCTTCACTAGTGGCTGAGCCCCAGCCCTGGGCTCCCCTCCTTTACTGCAGCCATCTCTGTGCAAACATCCCTGGAAGGGGCACCTAGCTTTTTAGCCACGGCCACACCGTGTGAATGAAGGCTCTGAGGGGCCTCTAACGAGGAGCCCTAAGCGCCAGGGTTGGGACTCATGCCCAGGTCTGTGTGCTCTGCAGTTCCTGCTGTTCCCACATCTCGCACCGCCTGCCCACACCCCGCCGCCCAGAGCAGGTCTTGAGAAGGGTTAGGAGAGTGTGTGGAAATGGAACCATCCAGGGAGCTCAGGGGTTCGATGAAGCTAGAGATCCCAAAGGCCAACCTCTCTCTTTACAACTGTCTCCTGGGGAGGCTCGGGAAAGTCAGGCTGCAGGGCTGTTCTGGTCCCCACTCTCGGAGGGTCAGGCCATGGCACAGATCCAGCCCCCCCGTGCAGAGCCAGCCTGTATCCTTTGCTGGGTGCCCCCGAGGCAGCTGCATACCTGTCCTTTGACGTGGGGGCCCCCAACATGGTGGAGCTCAGAGCCCTGGATTTCTGAGTCAGATGACCCAGGTTCTTATCCCTGACATTGACTATCCCTTTGAAATCGCCAAGCCTCACTTTCTGCATCTGCTAACTGGGTTTGGCACAGCTGCCCTCCCCGCTTCACAGGACTACTCAAGATGATGTTGGTGGCGGCTGATTACATGCCAGGCGTGCCAGGTGCTTGGCTAAGCCCTTCATGTGTATTATCTCCCTGAATCCTCACAGCAGCCCTGGGAGGAGGGTACCATCATCGTCACCATTTTAGAGGTGAGAAAACCGAGGCCTAGAGGGACAGTGGGGGAAGAAGTAAGTGAAGGTGATTTGTATGGCCATGAAATTCTACACAAATGTAAAGAAAATTACTTTTTAAAACATTCTGGATTTTCCTTTTCCCTTCTTTCCCTCCCCTCCTCCACGAGTGCACCTTAGGCACGCCAGGGGCCCAACGTTCCGGCCCCAGGGGCATTACGTGGCAAGGGTCACTTTGGGCAAAAGCTCTGGGCCTCCCATGCTCGTGGCTGTGAGAACTGAACTAGAGGAGATGGACAGGGCCCCCAGCCGAGGAGACTGAGCCTAGACACCCAGGAGGTCTTTCCAGGCACCAGGGGTGTGAGTCACTGCGAGTGGCCTGCAGGAAAGGATGTGGTATTTCCTTCCTTGGGGCTTTCCTACTTGGAGGCAGGGGAATGGAAGAGATGACCTTGGAAGGCCTCCCCGGCCCCTGCTGTTCCTGCCAGTTGGCTGAGCCGCAGGCTGGAGAGGTGGCCGCAGTAATCTGGATGGATTACCTTGTGTGTACTTGTCTTGAAGGTGGCCCAGCAGGGTCAAGAAAGGTCAGTGAGGTGGCAGCTGCCTGCTATCTCCTGAGCTGGCTGAGCCCATCCCTTCCCCTCACATCCCTTGGGGGTTCTGAGGACTGAGCTGGAGCTCCCCTGGTGTCCCCACTGACCCCTCACCAGGCTGGGATGTGTCAGGATGGGCACCGTCGGCTAGTCAGCCCAGCGAGGCCCGTGAGTCACCATCTGGAGGGCGGCCAGGGCAGCTAAATGCTTACAAAAGCCCTGGCAGTGTGAGCCCCAGGCAAAATGCCGACAGCTGCCTCCAGCCCCTCCCTCGGGGACCCTGCTCAGGCCTGGAGCCCTCCAACCACCACGTAAATCATCGTGGGGCAGACACTAGGTGATTTACAAAATCATCTCGTTTTATCTTCACCATCCTACGGGATAGATGCTGCTATTAGCCCCATTTTGCAGATGAGGCAAACTCAGGCCCAGAAAGGTTAAGAAACTTGTCCAGAGTCACACAGCTGACAAAGGGCAGAGCCAGGATTTTAACCCAAACAACTAGCTTCAGAACTCACACTTTCCTGCATACACTGTGATGCTGCCGCGTGCTTAGCACAGTGAACTGCAGTCCCCAGTACAGAGCCCTGGCCTGATGGTTCTCTGGGCTTGGGGAGATGGGGGTTCTTGGGGCCATGTCTGAACTTCTCCAGGAGCCTGGAGCCCCAAACCCTGGATACCTTCCTTGCCTCTCATCCCCACCCTCAGGTTCAACATCTCCAAGGAAGTGGGGCTTCTGACCCCGCGTGGGGTCCAGGGCCTAGAAGTAGCTTTTCTAAGAACTCAAGGCTGGTGGTGGGATAGGGGAGAGCGTATTTTGTTGATCTGGAGCCTGAATCAAGTGGGTAATGCAGATCTATGGCAGCCTCTTTCCCAGTGGTCCCCAACTCAAGGCAGGATTGCCTGCCCACTCACCTCCCAGCCATGTTCACCACCCCTCTCTTAGAGCCAGCTTCAGAAGAGTTTCTAAAACCATATTAGGTCTCCAGCTCCAGCCTGGAGATTGCCTGGCTTGTCCCTGTGCCTGGGCCCCAGGCAGGGAGAGCTCAATCACAGAAGGCAGCACAGGTATCTGGGAGTTTGGGCAGAAGGTTGGCTGGAGCAGGCCCCTTAGCTGGGCCCAGCCTTCGTCTCATCTTCTCAGCCCCCATGCCATTTCTAGAAGTTCTTCTTGGTGTCTCACCACGATCTTTCTTGCTGCAGCTCCAGCCAGGACTGAGGACTACCTTCTGGTCATTTGCAAGGGAGTTTAACCTAAACTAAGCTCTGGCCTAGTCTCCCCACTCACCCAGGGACCCCGATCCCCATACTTAAGAGGTTGAGTTTGGGTCCTTGATTCTGGCACCAAATTGTATCCATCCCAACCCTCAGCCTCTAAATAGGCTTCCTCTATGTCAGGTACCATCCCTGCTCCTCCCAGCCCAGCATACATGGTAAGCACTCTGCAAATGTTGTCAGTTTAGGAAGTACTGAGTAAGCTTTGTTGAGCGACCCCTCTCGTTTTTGGGGGGTGCGGGTGATCTCCGAAGGAAGATTCCACAGCCTCTTTTCCTTTCTTAATTACTTCAGATCCTACCCTTCTTACCCTGCTGCAAAGTCCTTCCTGATGTCTGACCTCAGTCCCTCCAACCACCATCCAGCGCCCTCCCTCTTACTTGGGTCAGGAGACCCTCTCTGGGTTGGGGAACATTCCTACTGTTCCCCAGCCTACCCCTCTCCCTGTTCTTAGAAGGGGGTACTAGGCTGGGCCCAGGGTAGAAAATTCAGAACAGATTCAGAACAGTAGCCCGAGGGCCACTTCAGACCCAGGGAGTATATGGGGGGCTCCTGAATTCAAAGAGACCCAGTCCTGACACTACGGGGGCATGAGAACCTACTACCTCATTCCAGTGTGAGAACTTTTTCTTCCAGTTAGTGGCTATCCGAACTGTCCTCCCCTTCCCCGCCCAGGGCACTACCCCTCTTTGCCCAACTCCTCCTCCTGAGGCCTGTCTCATTAGGTTGGAGACTTTTAAAAGAGGGTCACTGCTCAGGCCCCACAACTGTCCTGTCCGGCACCTTCAACTTCTTGAAAGCACTTGCGGAATGCAAGCTTGTTTCACAGAAAACCCAGATATGCCCTCGGAGCCACAGAGCACTGGAATCTGCCCCAGGAAAAACCCAGTCCCGGGTCCTTCTCCGGCCACCCTGTACCCCCTCCCCGCCCTGGTCCTCTCGTCCCCCCAGTCCCTCAGCACCCCACCCTTCAGGCTTCGGCGCTTTGCCGATCTGATCAGTGCTCACCCTTCCTCCCTTAGATAAACTTCCTTCCAAAGCCCCGCTTAGTCCCCTCCCCAATTTGGAGCCACCACCCCTCCCCCCCACCCCCACCCCCAAAAGGGGTGGGGAGAGCGAGGAAGCCCGGCTGCGGGGGGAGGGGAGCAGGCTGCCGGCGGAGCTGTGACCCACCCCGACTCAGACGGCAATTCTCCCAAGTTCTTTGTGACACAAAAGGTAAACAGAAGGCCTGGCTTACCCCTGCCCCCAACCCCATCTCCCCTCCCCTCCCCCAGCCAGCCAGATGGGCCGGCACGCTGCGGGGAAGGGGGCGGGGGACAAAAAGGGCAGATTGTGCAAAGGAAAACAAGAGAGACAGAGAGACATCAAGAGACAGGAAATGCGGGGAGACAGAGAGAGCTGGTGGGTGAGAGACGAGGAGGTCGGGGGAGGGCGTAGTGGCCTCGGCAAGTGAGAGAGCCTGGGAGGGGAGCAGAGAGGGACGGGCCCAGTGACCCAGACGTGCCAGGGAGAGACCCTGAGCGCAGAGCCAGGGAAGAGGAGGCAGGCAGACAGGTACAGAGGCAGAGGGCTCAGACAGACTCAAACTCCGGGCGACAGACGCGAGGCTTGGTGGAGGAAGGGCTGGGCGGTCAGGTGCGGATGAGAAGGTGGTGTTTCTTCACCTGCCCCTGCAGTGACTGCAATCCCCTCTGGAAAGCCGCCCCCTCTCTGGCACTGGGGATGGGGCCAGAGCAATTCTCCAGCCGGTCCTTCCCCTCCCTCGGTGCCAAGCCCACCCTCCGACCTGGCCCCAGCCCAGCCCAGCCCAGTACAGCAGGGCATCCTCCTCACCTGCACGGCTGAGGCCGACTGCTTGCTGTCATTGTTCCCTGGGGAGCTCAGGCCTGAGGCCTGCTGCAGCAGGAACTGCCGGGCCACTTGGAGAGCCTGCAAGACAGGGACGAATCAGTGCTCCGAGTAGACGTTGGGGGGCAAGGGTCAGTGCAGGATCCTGGATTCAGGGAGCGTTTGGAGAGAATAAAGGGGAGGAGGTCAGGGTCATGTAGAAGGTCTTCGGGATGAGTGAGAGGGTCACAGGGTCCACCTGGGCTAGGGGATAAGGATAAAGGTAGGAGTCCCTGAGAGAAGCTGCCAGGCTTTGGGGATCAGAACCCGTAGGGACTCACTCTGGGACCTGGTGAGGTTTTGTTGGGACTCAATGGGGTCAGCAAATGGGTCAGCGGTCAAAACAAGGACGCAGGAGAAAGTCGTGGTGGACTCAGGCTATTAATAGTAGGTACAATTTGTCGAGCATCTACTGTGTGTCAGGCACTTTACAGGCAAGATGTCATTTAATCCTCTCCTGGGAGGGTGTGAGGTAGGGATTATCAGTCCCATTTTGCAGAGGAGGAAGCTGAAGTTAAGTAATACGCCCAAGGTCACACAGCTAGGAAGCGTCAGAGCCAGGATTTGAGGCCAAGAAGCCTGGCTCCAAGGCCATCTGCCTTACTAGGTGGTCGGTCTGGGGGCTATGGGAGTAGCATTCACTTGGAGTCAAAGCACACAGTTGGGGGGATGAGGGTGGAGTCTCAAGGTCTCAGGGTCTGAGCGCTATGTGGCTTTACGAGTCAGTGCAGGAAGTCTGGGAGCAGGGCCTTGTGGCACTGGGGGAATTGGATCAAGTCCTGAAGGGAGTGTGAACTATCAGTGAGTTACACTGACTGTAGTGATCGGGGCTTGGAAGCCACGGTGGCTCAGACTGGACTCTGAGCCAGTGGGATCATGAGAATGGGAGGTGCATGGAGTCTGCAGGAGGAGCCTCTCCGGCCAGGCAGTGGGCCTAGGAGGTGGGCGGACGAGCAGTGAGAGGTTGAGAAGGAGAGGTCAGGTAGGAGACAGAGGCCAGGAAGTTCTCTGTAAGGTCAGCCAAGCAAGCCCTCCATCCCCCGCCACTCCAGGTCAGTAGAGGGCTCAGAGGCAGGGGATGTGGGGACCTGTCCTGAATCCACATTTCAGGAACACAAAATATACCCAGGTTCCTCAAAGATCTACTTGGGGGCCAGAGCAGTTGTGTCCAGGCCTTTGAAGGGGGGCCAGGCATCAGGTAGACCTGGCTTTGAAGCCCAGTTGTGCCGCCTACTGGTAGTGTGACCTTGGGCAAGTTATCCCCTACCTTTGTGCTCCAGTCTGCTCTGCAAAACTGGGCCACTACCGAACTCTGAAATACGTGCGGGTGGGGGTGGGGTGTTAAAGGACCAATGCTTGGCACTTGGTCGGCATTCGAGGAGCGTATCCTGAATCTCTCACCTCCTCCAGCCTCTCCCCAGCGCACCTATTAAATGCCACAGGCCACCTGCGGCTTCCTCGCACATCTATCCACACACACTTGTCTGTCCTCACGTGGACTTCCACTCTCCTACCCACCACGAGCACCACCAAGGCAGACCTATAAGGTGGGACACGGATGCACTCATAGCCCCCCACCCTGCCACTCAGCAAACACTTAGGGGACGCCCACTGTACACCAAGCATATATACACACCCCCTTCTCAGCCCTTTCATTGAATAGCTGAGCCTCCCTGAGGCTTAAACCTAGTTTACCTTAGGACAGTACCTAAATACACCCTGGTGTATCTATGGGAGCGTGTCCCAGGGCAGACCTGGCATCCAGATTGGCACGCCCCTCACCAGCGCCCCAGATCCTAGGCCTCTTCCACACCCCTCCTCCCCAGGACCTCACACTGGGAGGAGTGGCCCGGGGTTGCTTCTCTTCAAGATTCACATCAGAAAGTAGAAATCTGACCTGAGTCAAGGGCTCTGAGAGGCTGTGGGAGGAGGTGCAGGGTGAAGAAGAGGGTAAGGAGGTGGCCAGCTGGTCATCCGGAAGGGGCCCTGCCTCTATGTGCCTCGTTTTTTAGGGACCCCGCCCCAGGTCTAATGACACGGGCTGGACAGATGCTCTTTGTCCTCCAAAGGTAGAGATGGGGTAGAGGGGTCAGAGATCAGGGGGCAAGGTGGGTGAAGGATGGCTCAGAGGGGCTGGCAGCCCAGGTGACCCAGAGGGGATGCTGGTCAGGGTGGGGGGAGGAAGCCCCCCCCCAATCCCTGGTGGGAAGAGGGGAGCCACAGGGGAGGGTTTTCCAGGGGAAGTTGGAGGGAGTCCCGAGCAGTCTCCTGGTGGGGGTAGTGGCCTGGGGGGCTGGATTCTCTCCCCACTGACTCACTTACTTGGTGGTCCCCTGGAGCATGAAATTACAAGATTTACAGGAAAAAAAAATGACAGGGCCTTGCAACCTCATTCCTGTGAGACCTCCCTGCGACAGGCCCCGCCCCTCCTATCACTCTGAGCCTTTCCTCCCCCGTTAGGCCAGGTGACAGGGGACCAGGTGAGACTCTAGGCCTGGCCAGGTTGTCACCTCCTCTGACCTCCCACCCTTCCCCCCACACTCCTTCCTTCCGTTTCCTACGTGCCAGGGATGGTGCTGGGTGCTGGGCATACAGAGAAACAGAACTTGGCCCTGCCCCAGGGCTCAGGGCCTGTGCTGTGATGAGACGCCCGTCACAGACTGAGGTGGAGATGGACACCAGCACCGGGGCCCAGACGAGGTGGCAGCACTGACTGGAGGCTGGAAGGGCAGGTTCACCAAGTGGACAAGGAGGGTGAAGGGTTCAGGGCGTTCCAGGCGCAGCGACCCTCACACCACAGACGACTGAAATAGCTGGTGAGTCTGGGGACCTGGAAACCACTTGCAGGGACAGAAAATCGAGCTGTGCTGGAGGTGAGTAGCCAGAGAGGCTGGAGGAGCCCACGGGGCCTGCTCCTCTAGGCACTTCATTCATTCATCCTTCACTCATTCCTTCATTCACTTTCATGGCCACCCACCTCATACTGGCTTGGAGAAGATGGGGAGGTGACAGTGGGCAGCACACGCTCATTTCATGGACTTTACTTACAGCCCAGCCTTGACCCAATTAGGGACTTGGTACCACCTAAAGATCACCCTATAGGTGCCCAGTGGTGAGGGTGATGGGCAGACCCTGGGTTTGGGGCCCAATCTCCTCTCCCCAGATGGCCTGGACATGTCACTGACTGCTCAGTGCCCTGTAATGCTGCTCCATCCCCCACCCCCATCTGGACCCCTAACCAGGGATGGTGCTCTGGGAGGAGGGGCGGGGGAGGCCCTCTGGCCTAGGATGTCCTCCTCCAGGGTGGTCACCCAAGGGATCAGGTAGGTCTAAGACTTTCTAAAGCCCCATCCGAGTCACAGTCGCCACTCTGGCGGCACCAGGCATGTGTCTGCACTGCCTGCTGTGGCTGGGGACTGATACACGGGGTCCAGTTTCTCTTCCTTGTGGGCCAGATACAGCTTTGAGTAGGAAGAGGCATTGAGAATCCCACCGGGGAGAAGGCATGGGGGGGCTCAGGGTAGAATGGGAAATTGGGAGCCATCTGGCCTTTTAAACCTTATTTTCCTGCTCCCTCCACCCTTCAGACTGAAAACCAAATGCCCAGCTCTGTGGTTTGGGGAATGAAGTCTAGTTTTCCTCCAAAGGAAGCAGTACTGGTCCATTCAGGGCCCGGACCCTGGTCAAAGGGATCTGGATCCAAATCCTGGCTCCACCAAACACTGAGTGACCTTGGGTAAGTCACATCACTGCTCTGAGCCTCAGTTTCTTCCTGTGTAAAATGGGAATAACCCTGTAGTCGGCTCACAGGTTTGCTGTGAAGAATACATGTGACAGTGTACATGGAGTACTCAGCACAGTGCTGGCAGTGGGTCCTGGATGGACATTAACTCTTGTGATTGTGATTATTGATCTTTCACCTTCCCAGGCAGCTCCTGATCATTTGTCCAATGCCACCCAGAAGGACTTGTTAACCAAGCCCTCTTCCGTCTACACCCACCCCCATTCCCCCTCAAGCCTAAGAACTCAGTCTCGCTAATGAAGCCGAACTCTCCTCCCCCAACCGCCCATTCAGAAGTCATTAGCAGGAGCTTCACAATTAGGAACAAATGGCTTATAACGGATGGCATCCAGGGAGGGCGGCAGGGTTGGAGGGGAATGAAGCTAGTGCTTTGAGGGCAACAGGGAGCTGCTATGAAAAGAAAAACAAGTCTTGGGGCAGATGCATCTCTCATCTTCGGGATGAGACTACACCCTCATTTCTGTCTTGGAGAATTTGGGGGAGGACCAGCATCCTCTCTATGGAGGCCAGGTGCAGGGGTGTTTACTGGTTCTTTCTCCAGGCTGGAGGATCCCAGGTCTGTGTCGGGGTCCCAGCCTTACTCTGTGCGTTTGGGAGGGCGGGGACGTGGTGCTCAGGGAGACAAGCACGAAGGGCTGAACTCTGAGAACAGAGAAGCAGAGTCACGCAGGTCACAGACCTGGTGAGCTGGAGTGTTAGAGGGTATCTAGTCTAGTGTTTTCCCAATTGCTGGTCATGAGCTAATGGTGGGTCATATAATATCAACTTAGAAGGTCAAAAAAATAGGAAAAAATACACACACACACACGAAAACATCAGAGTTACTAGGTAAGTGTAAGCATTGTTTCGTGAAACTCTTGTGCGCTGCCACTCCAAATAAAAGGCATTTCTTACGGCAGATCTCCAGCAAAAAGGTGTGTGAAACACTTATCTAGTTCACTTTATCGATATGGAAACGGAGATCCGAAGAGGGGCAGCGAAGCGCCCAAAGTCACACAGCGGCAGAAGCAGAACCTGAGTCCCCCGGGGCCTGACACGGGGCTCTGCACAGGGACGAGGAGCCAGGAGCTGGGCAGACAGGATGGAGGAACCCCCGCCCCAGCAAACTCTGGTCTAATCCCGATGGTGGTAAAGAGCAGCCAAAATAAACAAAACCCAAGCTTCTTTTGTCTGCATCTAGCTAATTTTGGCAAAATTGGGATCTCAATTGTCATGATAATTTCAACTGGGAGCTGTGGCTAGATTTAGGGGAAGGGGCCCTAGAAGGGTGTTTGGTGGGCCGGCCCACCCCAAACCTGAAAAGCCCTCCCAGGAAGGCCCATCACCTGCCCCCCACCCCCCCGGAATATGGCTTTTGATTCATTTATCTATAATTCATTTTTGTGAAGCCCCACAGGGCACTCACACTGTCCTAGACACTGGGGACATGGCGTATTTGTTTTAATGGAGCTCATGTTCTAATGGGATGAGACAGACCCTACAACAAAGCGAAGCGAGCTGTGAGAGACGGTGGCCAGCGTTACGCAAAGGACGGCTGGCTGGTTACTTAGATTGTGTGGCCAGGGAAGGCCTCTCCGAGGACGCATTTAGGATTAGGGGGCTACTTTTTCAAGGGAGGGTATTCACGGCTGGAAGGAGCTGGTGCAAGAGCCCGGAGGTGGGCATATAAGGTTGGAGCATTATGAACCAGAAAGGCTAGTGTGGCCAAGCTGAGTGGCCTGAGAAGAAGTCCCAGGGGTGAGCAGCAGCCACATCACTGGGACGATGGCTTTTTATTGCCTTCTACACTCAAGGAAAAACTGCTGGCGGATTTTAAGCAGGAATTGATACAATCTCTGAGAGGAGATACCTAACCCACTGCTAGTAAACAGTAGGTACCTAATAAGTATTTGTTGACTTGAATTAAACAGGAAATGTCTCTCCATCTACCCCTTGAAATACAAGTCCTCTGGGACCAGAGTGTGGAGGGAAGGGGTGCAGGGAGAAGGGTCAGGGGTCAGGGGCCCCCACCACTAAGGGTGCTGACCTGAGGAGATCCAGGTTCTCCACCAGCCAGGCTTTATCCTCCAGCAAAGAGACATAAAAATGAAATTACACAGAGAAGGGGGGCAAGGAGGATGGGGGAGAGGAGACCATAAAACCCCGAAGTGATTCTACACCTTTTTCCCTTGGAAAAAAAAAAAAAAGCTTTTTGGAAAAGGCTGTAAATTTTTTTTACACCAACCTCGTAAAAATGACATCGGCGCATTCTCAAATTAGAACCATTAAAATGAAAACCAGCAACGCGCAGATACAGACAGGCCCACGTGGGTGGGAGACGCACAGACCGGTTTTAGGACCCCTTCACCGCCAAGCGAGCGTCTTGAGAATGCCTCCTCTCCACAGAACAGAATTAACAAATGAACCCAACGGTGCCCAAAAGGGCAAGGCCCTCCCCGGAGGCTCCTTCCTTCCCTCCCTTCGTGCCCCCAGCGGGGAGCAGCCCCAGGCCCATCCAGCCCCTCTGGGCCAAAACCGGCTCCACCAGAAAGGTCCAGCAGTGGCATCTGGGAAGGAGCTGAAACAGTGCGGGGCAGTCGCGGGATGGTGGCGCTTCCCCTCAGAGAGACTCCTCCCAGATGCGTCCCAGTAACTGGAGTTCTCCAGAAGGGTGTCTACTCCCAGGCCTGGGTTCAGCGCCACCCTCACGCTAGCCATTCCGCAGGGGCTGTAAGTGTGGGGTTTAGAGTGGGGACTGTGGGGGGCATGCAGTTCCCTCCCCACTGACTCCCACAGGGGCTCCTCAGAATGAAGGGGCTCCAGTAGGAGAAAACCTAGCTCACCCGCTGGGCAGTGGCCCTGGGATGCGGCCTGTCCCGCTTCAATCCTTCACCCTCAGAAGCGGAAACACTCACCCCCTTTCCCCAATTCTCCCCAGTCCCCGAACTCCTATCAGGAAGGACAAGAACTCTGGTAATAAAAAGGGGGTGAGAGGGGAAAAAAGAGGGGGTGTCAGAACTCCACAGCAGAAGGGAAACCTGGGAGCACAGTGGACTTGCTCTTCCCTAGTCCCAAGGAAGCAGGGGCCTGAGCATCCCTTTCCCAGGCCCCAGGCCCTCTCCTTGACCTTTCTCTCCCCTCTTAGGGAAACTTCCTTTTTTGCTGGACTAGGGGGCAGACACACAAAACAGGGTGGCCTTTGGTTTAATAACCCAGGAAGGGTAAGAGAAGGGAGGTTAGGTCCTCTCCCCTGAGGCATCCTCTCAGGACCCTGCCTGTCACCTTACTACCTGGGCCCACCTCTCACCTGCTCTCTGTTCCCAAGCAGGAGGGAGCGGTCGGTCGTGTCTAACACTACCCCACAGCTGTCCCAGGTCAGGGACCTCACCCACGGGAACTTTCTAAGTCTCGCCTCTGAGGAGTTCGCCTCTGAGGAGTTCGGGTCCCAGCTCTCCCTCCAGGCCCCCAGCACTTCCTTGGAAGGGGCTGATTCTACGGAAAGAAAAGGGGAGTTTGGAGGGTGTAGGACTAGAGATGAAGGAGCAGAATCTGGGGCAGGAGGGTGGGAGTCCCAAAGACTGAAGAAACGGGCCCCAGACCTGAAGACAAAACGCAACTGTTGACAGCGTGTGTGAGGTGTCTGGGCTAATTCACCTCTGAAGCCTCCCCTTTCCACCCCCTCCCCCTAGAGGAGAGCCAGATGGGGGAGGAGAACAAAAATCTCTTCCATTCTTCTTTCCCCAGCTCCCTGACACTCCCCTCACTCCATCTCTACGGAGGGGGGTGAGTTAGAAGCCCATGGATGTGCAGAGCCCCCAAACCATTTTGAATCTCCTCACAGGATGTGAACAGGGTGGGATTTGGCCCCAGTTGCCAAGGCAACTGCAGTGGGAGTTCCCAGACGCTAGGCAACCCTCCTGTGACCCCCGCTGACCTGTCACCCCCGCAACCAGAGGACAATAGCAGTGCAGGCTCCAGAGGCCCAGGACGCCTTTCAGCTCAGCCGCAGAGCCAGCAGCCCTGCCCGCCCCCACTGTCTGGCCCAGTCCTCCTGGCCCCAAGTCCAGCGAGCATCCAGCCTGGCCCCCAAAACCTCCCCAGGCGCTCCACCTCACCTCCCCAGAGCTGGCACACACTTCTCCCAGCCCTGGCTGCCCCCCATCAGGGATATTTGTGGAGTCTATGCGGAAAGCCCTACACACTGGGAACATTTTCATACAGGTGAAATTAGATTAGGAGAAAATGCAGGGGCGACCTTCAAAGAAAAAAGCCATCCTAGAGGGGAAATATGTGGCCGGGGGCCACTGAGGAAGGAGACTTTGTCTTGGTGAAGGAAGGGAGGGGGTTGATAGGCAGCTGGCACGCCTGTTCGGTCCAAGGCATTCTTTAACAGCAGCTGGGGATCACCAACTCCAGCGGGCCAGCAGGGTGCCAGGTGCAAAATAAGGTTCGTGTTTGCTGAGTGAATGCACGCTCCAGGGCCCACAGCGCTCTCCTCTCCACGCTTCCTTCTCAGGGGTGAGTCTCCAGGAGACTGGAGACCAGATGAAAGCCCCAAGGACAGAGTGGAGGCGGTGTGGCTCTGTCACTCACCAAAGAGAGGACTGGGAGGAGGGAGCGGGAAGCTGGGGCCTTGACTGCTGAAATGGGGCAGCCAGAGGGGGACCCTCTCTCCAGTCAGACAGAGGCTGGCAGCTGAGCCCTGTCTCCCCTACCCCGCCTCTGTTTAAACAAGCTCCCGGCCTGCTGTTGCATGGAAACAGGCGCCTGCTCTTGTTCCAAAGTGACGTGGCTGCCCTCTTCAGCACTGTTTGTTTCAGCCTAAAGTCCTGTCACCAGCCTGACTTCTGACTCGCCCTGTTTATCTCTCTCTCTCCTTTGTCAACTCATTACTCCCAAAGGCCAAGACTGCATTTCCAGGGCTTGTTTATCCAGAGCAGAGGGGCAGGGACCAACAGACCGACCGACAGATGGACAAAGAGGAGCCACGGAGGCACTAGGAGGAGGGACCAGGGCACTGCCCGAAGACCCACTCACGCCCTCTGCCTCTGGAGTGGCCACTTAGAGCTGGCGCCCATTGCTGCTTTTGTTGATTTGTTTTAAGAGCGCTTTTAGATTGGGAGTGGAGTACTCTCATTCACTCACCAGCAGTGGTTAATTTAGCACCTACTAGGCGCCAGGCCTTGCTGCCTCCATTGCCCTCAGGGGACTGTGAGTGTGGTGGGAGCTGAGCCCTGCACTAGGAATCGGGAGACCTGAGATCCAGCCTTTCCCGTGTCACCTGGACAAGTCAGTGCTACCTCTGGCTGCCCCCTCGTTGTGACATGGGAATAATAACACCCATCTCCCCAGGATGGTGAAGCAATTAAAGACCCAAAGCACCAAACAGAGGCAAGGTGTTTGTTTGTCCTCGAAGGACTTCCTGGTGGGGGTCGAGGAGGAGGGGGCACTCGCTGGGCCACGGCCCTCTTTCCTACATTCGCTCTACCCCACAAACAGTCAGAGACGCTTGTTGGGGGGGACCAGAAGGTGTTACCCTCAAGCTCCCCCCAAAGCCTCGCTCATATATTGGAAGCAGAAGGACAGCCCATAGACTGTTTCCTTTTAATTGAAGATTTTGTAATTTTAATTTTGCAGGGTTCTTTTCATAGTTTGGAGCCAAGAAAACCTTTTTTAAGTCTCAAATATTTTCCTTGGCCCCAGGCACTACGCCCATAGTGAGCCCAAATGGATAAAACAGCCCTCCCTCCGCCCGCCTCCAAATCTCCACCCCAGTTTATTTGTGAAACAGATATAGGATTTTCCAGGACTTTGGGATATTCACCAAAACAAACAGGGATAACTGGAATGTGGAATATAGATGGTAAAACATGGCCTGAGCGCAACGCAGAACAGAGAAACCTGATCGGTACAGACAGTTCTGTCCCTCCGCACCCCACACCTCTCCCCACTTATCCTGATATCTGTGTTCAGTCTTCTCTTTAAATAATTTTTTTAAAGACACTTTCCAGTTTCAGTATTCCTCCCAGCCCTCCCCCGACATTCAAACTTTTTCATAGCTCTGTCTGCACAGAGGTGCAGGAGGGGAAGAGTTTTCACCCATACAAAATGGGTGGCCTTGGAGACTTCTGGTGGGGTGTGTTCTATTATTATTTGGATGAAGGGCAGGGTTCTGCCCTTTGACCTTCTGTCCCCCGTAGGTGGTACAGATTCTGTGGGTCTCTTCCCCAGACAACCTGTTTAGGAGGGCTTGGGAGATACCAGCAAACTCCCAAGGACCATCTCCCTGGAGAAAGGAGACAGGCCCTTACTGCTCAAGTTTCCACTGTTTGCAAGAGGAAGGAGTTTTTTAAAGTCCTCAATTCTGTTCACATCCGTACTGACCGGGGATTTTACACCCAAACTGCATCTGATCCTAACAACCCCTGTACTTTAGGTGCCAAGAGGTAAGGGAAGCCCAGGACTGGCCAAGGTTGACTGCTGGGAAGGGGCAGGCTGGGACTTAACCTGGGTTTGTTCAGTTCCTGCATCAGTGCTGGCTGACCAGCTCAGTGCAGAGCGCGGGGCCGAGCTTCTGACGGTACTGCTTCCAGTGCGACCTCTAGCTTCAAGAAGTGTGGTGGTAAAGGGCCCCTTAGGGGCTATGGAATCGGGGGAGGAGCCCCAGGGCAAACCCGGGAGAGAGCATAAGGGCGATGTGGGTACACACATCTGTGTGCACGAGGCAGGGGTGGGGTACGGGCAGGGAGGAACATGCAGTACCCGAATTTTCCACATTCCCAGCAGAGCCCCCAAGGGGCAATGCCACCAGCAGTGATTCGAGGAGCAAAGTCAAATAAGAGAAGGAGCATCCCAAGGCCAGGGCTGGCTGGGCCGGTTCTCCTGAACTTGTCAGGCACGATTCTCCCTTTTTCCCGGGTGGGGCCGGGACCTGGGGCCCCTGCTCTGTCATAACCCAGCTAGGCTTCCCCACCCCCTAAGGCCTCTCGATCCTCAGAGAGGCTGGTCTTGGACTCCTGAACTCTGCAGTTTAGGGTGGGAATGATGAAGGGGAAGAGGGCGAGGGACACAGACAGGGCTTCCAGTCTGAGCGCTGAAAATGGAGGCCTGCCTCTGCCTACTGCTCTTGACCTTTTCCCAGCTGCCTTGACCCTTGGTGCCTGGAAGTTTAATCTCACAGCTAGCTTGCATCAGGGGCCCAGGCGGAGGTGGAGGTGGGGAACATTTTATAATACAAATAAAATGAAGATACCACTGTGCACAGCCCCCCTCCCTCAAAGAGCACACACCTAGAGCAGGGTCTCCCTACCCCAACCCTGTTTGTTAACTTAGCGGGAGTGCGGGAGGAGAGCCCAGGCGCCCACCCACCCAAGACGCACACCCTCAAGCCTGCTGCCCAGGCGTCTGTCTGCCCTTGTGGGCGTTTCTGAGGCTGCCCTAAGGTCCATGATCTCAGGGCGCCCAGCCCCACTTCTCTTTCTGGGAGGGCGGCTCTCCCCCTGCCTTAGTGACCACTCGAATGGGAGCGCACAGAGGGGGTCCCTGCAGGCTGGACCTTCTCAAGAATGTTAAAGTGAGGCTGCGTGGCAGGGAGCTGTGGCCCCCAGGTGGCCAGGGTGTAGTGGGAAGAGAGGCCTGACGCCCCTCTCCCCTCTCCTGGGTTGCTGGGGAGAGGCGCCAGCTCCTACCTGTTGCTGCTGGAAGTGGAGCAGCTCCGCAGGGCTCATCTCGCCGTTGCTGTCTGCGCCCGCGGCCGCATCCCTGCCTGCGCTGCCTCCGGCGGGGCCCGCAGTCCCGGCCCCGCCGCCACCGCCGCCACCGCCGCCGCCGCCGCCGCCGCCGCCATCGGCCTGCCCGGAGAGGCTGCCCACGCCGTTCTGACCAGACGGAGCCGACCTGATTGTCTCCGAGGCGGATTCCACCATCATGTCGCTCTAGCGGGACCTGGAGGGGGAGGAGAGACACGGGGGAGGGGCTGAGGCTGGACAGGCAGGGCGGGTTCCACCCGGGGAAGCAGGCGGTGCCCCTCAACACCCCATCCCTAAACAACACAACCCCCACCAAGTCCTGGGGCGGCTTCTCCCTCTCAGTTTCCTGGAGGCTGATCCCGGGACCCCTGTTGCGGTGCAGGCCCTCCCTCCTAAGGTCACCCTCCGCCCCAGGCAAGGGAAGCTCCAGACTGAAGCGGAGGCCGCCCCGTTGCCCCCCCATTTCCTCGAGGAGGCGCTCCCCCCACAACCCCCCCCACACCCAAACCGGTTCAGGCCTCTCCCTCCAGGCTAGTGTGTAGGGAAGAGCGAGGAGGGGGCGGGGGTCCTGCAAGGACTTGAAAGCAGGTGAGCTAGTCCCCGAACCACCATATTGCCCGCCCCCGCCCACACGCACCTGTAATGGCCTTTGTGTTTGTTCCCCCCCTAGATGGGGAGTTCCCCAAGAGAAGGGCCTCCTTCCCGCACCCCCCACCCACACACACACACACAGCAAAAGCCGCTGCCATTTTCCCAGCAACTATTGGGTGCCAGACCCTCCGCTGGGCCTGGAGCTGTGCAGGGAAGGCAGCTGGTGGTCCGACTTCTCTGACCTTCCATTCTAAGGCCCTCAGACCAGCACCTGGCCCAAAGCAGACACTCAATATTTACTGTCTCTACAGGCAGCAGGATCCCTTCTCACAAGAATTGTGGGAGAATAGTTTTTTGGGGGTTTTTTAATTTTTATGTATTTATTTTTGGCTGCGTTGGGTCTTCGTTGCTGCACAAGGGCTTTCTCTAGTTACGGAGAGCGGGGGCTACTCTTCGTTGCGGTGCGCCGGCTTCTCATTGCAGTGGCTTCTCTTGCTGCGGAGCACAGGCTCTAGGCGCGCGGGCTTCAGTAGTTGTGGCTCGTGGGCTCTAGAGCGCAGGCTCAGCAGTTGTGGTGCACGGGCTTAGTTGCTCCACGGCATGTGGGATCTTCCTGGACCAGGGCTCAAACCTGTGTCCCCTGCATTGGCAGGTGGATTCTTAACCACTGCACCACCAGGGAAGTCCCGGGAGATATAATCTTGATTTTACAGGTAGGAAACTGAGGGTCCAGAGAGTCAGAGGATTTACCCAAGGCAAAGTCAAGGCCTGAATCCTGTATCTTCCCCCATCTCCCCCAATTGCCTCTCAAGGAGTGGCTGAAACATGCTCAGAAAGAGAGAGGGTATGACTGGGATAGTTATGGTTATAGCGAGGAGGAGGCCTGGGTTTCCTTCTACAACTCACGGAGGCTGTACTATCTCAGGGACTTGTACACAGACTATGAAGCAGATGGGGGACTTCAGCATGCAGAGCTGTTCTCAAAGTCTGGGGTCTCCAGCTATCCCTAGATTCACAGCCCCTTGAGAGGAACAAAAATTTCAGCCAAACAGGACACAGTTGGTATTCCCCACTGATCTCTGACATGAGTCTTAAAACTCCCTAAACCTCAGTTTCTTTGTTTGTATAAGTAATTACTCCAAGCCTCTCAGATCCTGTGAGGAGTAAATAAAATAGCACGTACAAACCACCCGGCAGAGTAAGCGCCAATAATGATGAGTCCCTTCTTCACCTGTCCTATTTGTAAGGCTGAACACCCTGGGCTCAGAGAGGTCAAAGACTTGGCCCAGATCACACAGCGATCGGGCTGGAAGCCAGCCAGCGTTCTTTCCTCCCTTCTTGATTACCTTTTGGCCTTGGCAGACCCCACAACCACACGGTGTCCCTGACCCAATAAATAGGTGCAGGAGGGCCTTAACAGAGAAACTGCTGGAAGGATTATTTCCCGAGTTCCTTCTCTGAGGTGGCAGCCCCCCAATTCTCTTTCACTCTGGAAGAACTCTTTTCTCCTCACTCTATTGGGCCACTTGCTGTTTCTGTCCCTGCTGTCAGCAGAGTGGACAAGACAGTGAGGGTATCTAGGTGTGTGAAAGGCCCGTGGGGAGGCCACTAGTTCACGTGTGTGCCGTATCACCCTGTTCTTGTGACTCCAGGTGTCTGTCCCAGTGGACCTGTGTGGCCTCCTGGGTGACTGTGCTGCTGGAGTGTCCCACGTTTGTGCGTTTCTCTGTGTGTTCCCAAGGGCTTGTTGCTCCCCCACCCCCTAGCTGCTGCTCCCAGTCCTGGGTTCTGCGAGGAGCTGGGCAAGGGCAAGGGCAAGGTTGGGGGCAACGGTTCAGAAGTGATTGAGCACTTGGTCTCCGGCCTTAATGGCCGTGTCAGCCCCAGGGCCAGTAGCTACCAAATGATGGATGGGGTGGGCACCGTCCTCCACCCACCAGAGCGCAGGGCTCCAGCCCCTCCCCACAACCGCCCACCTGGATCCCTCCCAGCAGCCTACAGAGCACGTTCCCTCACTCAGGCCTGGGCCCCAGCTACACGAGGGGGATGGGGAGACAGCAGGGGCCGCTCTGCTCCCCCTCTGCCTGACCCTGGCCCCGCTGGGGGTGGAGAGCAGCTGCCTGCCCCATTCCAAGTCTAGCTTCCCTGAGATCTGAAAACTCCTGGGCCCCAGGGGACAAAGACCAGAGCCTCAGGGGTGTGTGTGCACAGGAGAAAGGAGAGAGAATCCAGCAGTTTCTTCTTGGGGTAAAGGGAGAGTGCCCCCCTTCCAACATTCACACACACCATAAAGTTGCTCAGACAGCAAGTTTGGAAAAGGGAGAAAAAAGGAAGGAGGACGCAAACAGAGGTGCCCTTTTCTTTTCTTTTTATTGGGGGGGGGGAACAGAGCGACACCCAGTGAACAACATAATTGCTTCAATGTGGCGTGTAATAACAGCTATTCAAGGGCCGATCATTCATATTAAACAGGGTGAAGCCAGCCTCTCATTTGCATGCTTGAGATTATATGCATTTGAAAAGTCATTTCCGCAGGGTGTACCAATGGCATTAATTCCCACGTGGCGCGCTGCTCTGCCCCCTCCCGGGGCCTTCACCTCTTTCCAGGCTCGCGCCTGCCTGTCCACCAATACCAATCCAAACCTGCAGGTGGGTGCTCCCAGGACTCTCCTCACCTCTGCCCTGAGACACCTGTCCTCCTGAGGAGGAGCACAGCAGCAGCCTCAAGCCTCCTGCCTGTCTCTCTGCAGGTGTTGCAACAGCACTGGGTTGCTCCCTGCACTGTGGGTGAGCAGGCTCTGGGTGCCTGGCGCCCAGCCAGGTAGGGATGGGGTGGGGTGGAGTGGGGTACTGGAGGCAGGCCTTGATATCCGTGCCCTGCACCCACAACAAGGGTGTGGGCTGGAGGGGAAAGGCAGAGTCCATGGGAGCCTGGACTTTGGCTAGAGAAGGCAGGGGACTGGGTGTCAGGGGGCCTGAGCTCAGTCACAACCAGCTGTGACTTCTTTGCCCCCCTCCTTCTCTGGGCCTCCATTTCCCCATCTCTACATGGAGAGGTGGTCTTGAAGGTCTATTCTGACTTGGGAGCTCCAGGAGGAAAACTCCCTTGTCAGTATCTACACAAGAAGCCACCGTGTTCTAGCGGCTGGTGAGAGCCACCGAGGTTCCACTTGAATCACAGCTGTCCCTTTCCCAAAGGGAAATGTAGGCCTCAAATTTCCCAATGGGGACCGGGGCTGCCTGCTCTGGTACTGAGGGGGACCCTCCAAGAGCCCCCTCCTCCATTCACTCCCACCCTTCCGCCTCTCTCCACACACTCCTATCCTGCCAATCCGCGCTCCCGCCCCAGGCACCCATTTCCTCAGTAAAGAGCTGCTGACTACCTGCAGAAGTGGAGAGGCGCTCTGGGAATGAGACCATCTGATTTCAAGGGCCTGCTGTGTGACCTTGGGCAAGTCACTGGGCTCATACCAACAAGTAAGGAGAGGCAATTAGAAGGTCTTTCTAGGATTTGCTAATGAGGCCCACCCCAGCCTTCCCTGCACCCTCTCCTACGCTGCGCTGGGGGCAGAGGCCGAGTCATTTCCCGTGCTCTAGGATTTTTGTCTGGGGTGCTGGTCCTGTCCTTGGGTAGGTCCTGGTCTTCCGTCTCTCAGGGTTCCCTTGGGGAGCCAGGGCACCTCGGAGCCTTTGGCCAGTACCCCGACGCTCCCGACGCTCCCGCAGACAACGCCGTCCAAAGGAAGGAAGGAAGGAAGGAAGGGAGGGAGGGAGGAAAAAAGGAAGCAAGCAAGCAGGGTCAAAGCCACAGCCGCCTCTTCCGCTCCGGGGGAGCCTGCGGGCCGCCCGGGGTGGGGGGGGGCGTGTGTGGGGGGGTCCCACTTCCCGAGGCTCCTGGCCCTTCGAAGAACGCGGGCTCGCAATGAGGGCCGCCTCGGAACGCGCCCGGGTCCGCCTCTGTCCCCTCCCTGGCCGGAAGTGACGAGTTCCACCTACCTTGGGGCCAAAGGGAGGACCCAAGGGCTAGGGTGCTTTCGGGGGAGGGGAGAAGGACGGGGAGCCCCACACGCGTAGAAACTTTTTGTGCCTTTTCCGCGGGCCCATATGGTGTACGGAGTATTAATTACCGTAGCTTTTTAATTAACAATCGCTTAATCTGAGCCGTAACATTTGCCACGACACCCTACGCCTCGTTGCGAACCCGCGCCGCCCGCCCTGCCAACTCATCAATTAATTTTTATTGACGTTTTCTTCCCCAAACAGGCACAATACCAGGGTTTTCCAATTAACACCTCCGCGATCTCTAATTAGTGCAATTAACAGACTGATGGATGCCCGGAGTTTACCCGCGAGGGAGGGAGGGAGGGAGGGAGGGAAGGAGGGAAGGGGCGGAGCAGTCCCCAGCGCGCTCTCTCTCGGCGCGCGTCCCGCAGGGCGCACACGTGCATGCGCTCAGCCTGAGAGGGGGAGCACCCCCAGCACTTGGGGGAGCACGGCGGATGGGGGCGTGACCACAGGTAACCTGTACCCAGAGCAATAGTGGTGATTTGAGTTGAAATAGCATATACAGTTTCCAGCCCTTTCGGAAACCTAGAAACTAGTTGGAGAGACAGCTGAAAGCCTGAGACTAGAAGCTGGGAAACTGGCTTCTAGCCCCAGCTCTATCACCAATTTGCTGTGTGACTTGGGCCAAGTTAGTTCTCCCCTTTTCTTCTCTGTATGATGGGGGAAACTAGACTAGATGTAGCTACCTATTTATAATGCATACCCCTATCAACTTCCAAGAAAGACTGGGAAGCAGACTGCAATAAAAGACAGATTAAGCTACTTAAAATATAGTATCGTGGGGTAGTAGGAAGGGAGAATAAATAGGCCAAGATCTTAAGCCAGCGGATCTCACACTTGAGTGCATCAGAATCACCTTGGAGGGCTTGTTAAAATACAGATTCCTGGGCCCCAGGCCTGGAGCTTCTGATTTTAGGTCTGGAATGAGCCTGAGAATTCATTTCTAAAAAGTCCCCAGGTGGGCTTCCCTGGTGGCACAGTGGTTGAGAGTCCGCCTGTCGATGCAGGGGACATGGGTTCGTGCCCCGGTCCGGGAAGATCCCACATGCCGCGGAGCGGCTGGGCCCGTGAGCCATGGCCGCTGAGCCTGCGCGTCTGGAGCCTGTGCTCCGCAACGGGAGAGGCCACAACAGTGAGGGGTCCATGTACCGCAAAAAAAAAAAAAAGTTCCCAGGAGATGCTGATGCTGTCTGTCCAATACAACAGGGCTTCAACGATGAGCACTGGCTTTCAGTTATGAGCTTCCTGGTGGCCAAAACGAGATGATCTACCTCCGAGACCATTCACTCATTCAACATGGATTTAGTGCCCGATTAAGCCAAGCACTGAAGACCTATCTGCAGGAAACTGAAATTCGGTCCTGGCCCCCTACAGGCTTACAAAACACAAACAAGCCAGTACAGGTGTCCTGGCTGCTTTGAGGGCAACTGGTAATAATGGAAGTCCTATTCCCCCTCCTTTTCCTGGGTAAACCTGGCATTTGCCTTTTCGAAAGTTTAGCCACTAGTGGAGTTATGGTCATGAACAAAGTCATTCTCCTCTCTCCTCTGACGCTGGCCAGGAGAATATTTCACCGGCAATGACCCTTCATCCATTCATTGGTTCAACAAATATTTAAGCACTTACCCATGTGCCAGGCTGTGTGTGTGCAGACCTGAACAGAACAGGGCACAGGCCCTGCTCTCTTGGAGCTAATGTTCCCAGGAGGTGAGGCAGATGATAAATAAGGACACAAATAGATAAGCTCAAATAAAATAAATTCTATCAAATATGAGTGCAGGGAATAAACAGGGGGATTTACACGGGGGCAGGGGGCAGGGGGCAGGGAAGGCTTCTATCTATCTATCTATCTATCTATCTATTTTTTTGCAGTACACGGGCCTCTCACTGCCGTGGCCTCTCCCGTTGCGGAGCACAGGCTCCGGACGCGCAGGCTCAGCGGCCATGGCTCACGGGCTCAGCCGCTCTGCGGCATGTGGGATCTTCCCGGACCGGGACACGAACCCGCGTCCCCTGCATCAGCAGGCGGACTCTCAACTACTGTGCCACCAGGGAAGCCCAAGGCTTCCTTTTTAAATGGCGCCTATACTTAGAAAAGAATGAGCAGGTATGGGTCAGGTAAGGTGTACACTGAATGCAGGGGAACAGCATATGCAAAGGCCCTTATTTTACAAGAGAAGTCACTGGTTTCAGACTTTCTTCGGAGCAAAAAGTCTTTGAAATGGACACATTTCTAGATTATATAAAAAGACACATAAGTGGGTACCACATAGAACAGAGCATGAGGATGCCGTCTATTTCCTTCTTTCTCTTTCTTTTCCTTTCTTTCTAGCTGTCCTGCTATCAGCTCTTACTTGTGTCAAGGGACGTAAAGCAGAGGGCTTTTCAGAGCAATGAGCACTGGCATTTCAAGTAACTTGGGATACTTCCCAATCTGTCATCCCAAGACCCAAGGATCTCCTTCCCCATTCAGCTCAGGCCCCAAAGGCCCACTGGCTTCAGGCCACCAGGTGAGGGAGGGCTCAGGGAGGAGCCACTTTGGGCCTCAGCCTTTCTTATCGGCCCCTCATTTAGCATCCTACCTGCTGACCCTGCTCTGATCTCTTATTACCTCTGTAATTAGAACATGAGCAGTGAGGTCACCATTCTGAACCTTGGTTTCCTTGTTTACCATACGAAGCTAATACCAATAACCCTTCCCTTCAGGGTTGCTGTGGTATCAAATAAAATACACTGCCAGAGAAGGTGTTCAGAGAAGGGTAGTTACTACAGTTATGAGGACCCAGCAAGTCCAGATCCCATCCCCTCATCCTAGCCTTATGGTTTGGCACTTGAGGAAAGTGAGACAGAATCCAAGGGTTAGAATGTCTCTAGCTCCAAAACGGGTCCCCACACCAGAGCAGGGTGATGCGAGTCACATGACTACTTGGTTCTCTGATCAGCCCGCCAGTGTCTCTCCTCAAGCAGATGGGGCTGTCAGAGTTCCAGAAAAAGCTCAAACCCTCTCCAGGCCCAGCCCTCCCTGTACTTGGGGACTCTCCCTCGTGTGGGTCAGAGGCTGGCACCCTTGGTTTTCTCCCTAAGACTCCCACTTTAGCCTGAGAGTCTCCCTAAATGATACACTAGGAGCTATCTGGTCCACCTGTAGGGACCATTCAAGGCCTCTTCTTAGCACAAAACTTCCAAGCCCAAGGAGCTAGTGCACGTGGCAGGGTGAGGACACACCTCTCAAAGGCTGCAGCAACCTCTGATTTGGAAGGGGAGCCACCATCCTGGGCTGTCTGTTCCAGGTTCTCCCCCAAGTTTTTTTGTTTGTTTGTTTGTTTTAATTATTTATTTTTGGCTGCGTTGGGTCTTCATTGCAGTGTGCGGGCTTCTCATGGCAGTGGCTTCTCTTGCTGCGGAGCAAGGGCTCTAGGTGCGTGGGCTTCAGTAGTTGTGGCTTGTGGGCTCTAGAACACAGGTTCAGTAGTTGTGGCACACAGGCTTCGTTGCTCTGCAGCATGTGGGATCTTCCTGGACCAGGGATCGAATCTGTGTCCCCTGCATTGGCAGGCGGATTCTTAGCCACTGTGCCACCAGGGAAGTCCTCTCCCCCAGATTTAAATAACTTTATTTTCTAATCATAAAAGTAAGACATCCTGGTAGAAAAGTATGAAGAAAAAGTAAGTAGACTTATAAATACCTATAAGTCTACCAGCCAGAGACCCTTTGGGGATCCACCCCTTCCAGTCTCATCCATCTTCGCTCTCTTTGGGCATATAAACATTTAAAACGTGAGCTTGGGTTCATAATCTGTACATGGTTTGAATTTTTCTGTTTTCCCACTCACCACTTATGGTCATAACCATTTCCACATGACATCAAATATTTTAATTAACAGTTTTTAGTGGTCACAGAGTTGTCTGAATGGGCTGTGTGTTCCAGAATTTATTTAGCAAATCCCCTAAAGCTGGACATCCAGACTGCTGCCTATTTTTTCACTATGACACTGTAATAAACACCCTCATGCGAACAGAATATTCTCCATTTCTATTTGCTTAGGATACATGTTTAGGTGGAATTGCATATTTTTAAGGCTCTTGATACATTTATTCCTTAATTGATGTCCATAAAATGTGTGCTGACTTTGCCCTACCTTCAGCAATGCACCCCTGTCCCAGAGGACTCCATTCTCCTCAGCTCATTCTCCAGAGGATTCTCAGGTTCTGCTTATGGTATTGAGAGCCCAACACTACCGACCCCGTCAAATCTGGGCACATAGTTGGGTGATGGGCCTCTGCCTGCAACTGACACTGGGCACAGTGGGTACTGGCATTTGGACATACAGAGGGTGATAAAACACAGCCCTTGTTTTTGGGGGGTGGGTTATAGTTTGGTGGAGAAAGACATACAAACACAAGCATTTAAAAATACCCATACTGGGACTTCCCTGGTGGTTCAGTGGTTAAGACTCCGAGCTTCCACTGCAGGGGGGGTGGGCTCAATCCCCTGACAGGGAGCTAAGATCCCACATGCCATGCAGTGTGGCCAAAAATTTAAAAAAACAAAAAACATACCTAGGTTCCACTCCAAATCAATTTAATTGGATTATCTGGGATCGGCATGGATAATTTAAAAAGCTCTTCCAAGTATTCTAAACTTCAAGTACAGCCAGGGTTGAGAACCTCTGCCCTACACAACACACACAACTTTACAAATGTTAAGTAGATACTGGGGGGGGGGGGTGGCGTGGTTGCTGGCTATGGGTGCCTAGAGGGAGTGGGGGCGCTCTGGGAAGGCTTCCTGTAGGAGGTGACTTCTGAGCTGAGTCTTATGGAAGTGAAGCCTGGGCACACAAGTTGTGAATATATTTTAATAACAACCATTCCCCTCAGGGTCCTTGAAAGTTCTTTCCCATACCCTGTCACACACAACCTGCACTCACTCTGACAGATGAAGGAACCATACTTCAAAGATGCTCAGTGATGTGTCAAGGTCACTTGGCTTCTAGGAGGTTGAGCTAAACTGAAACCCTAGAGCTCTTCTGACTCCCAAACCAGTGCTCTTCCCCAGAATTCCACCTCAGACGTGGCAAGGCCCAGAGGGCGGTCACTCTGGAATTTCCCTGGAATCTGAACCTTTCCCCACCACCATCACCACACCCCAGCGCACTTTCACTGGCTCTGGCCCCAAAATGCTCCCAGCAGGCCCTAGCAAGGTGGCCTCCCTCAACACGCCTTCCAAGTACCATGACCAAAAGGAAGAATTAACTAAAAGAAAAAAAAAAAAAAGAAAAAAGAGAACCAAAGATCCCACTCCATCTCATTAAGAAAGTAAACATAAGAGCCATCTAAGTGTCTAATTAAGCTTCTAATTAGTCCCTGCTTGTTACTAATGCAAATTAGATTACTCCGCTTAACTACAGCATGTCCACAACACCCTTGTTAATTGCGGCCTTTTGAAATTAAATTACTCCCTAATTAGCATATCAAAGCCATTGATTCGGAGCTGGGAAAGATGAGGGCAAAAGGAGCCGAATGCCAAGTTTGGTTAATCAGAGACGGCTAATTAAATAGTGCCGTCTTTCGTGGGGGGCCTGCTGGTTAAGAGGTGGGGTACTCATCCAGGGCCCAAGTGGCCATCTGGAGCCTGGTTCTGGTAGTGCCCTTGGCACCAGGGGGCTCCAGCTGGCCTGGGACAGCCCAGTAGTCTGGCCTTCTCTGGGGCCCTGGCTGCTCTGCCCAGCCCGCCTCTGACATGCCCTGGCCCCTCCCTTTGTCTCTCCTGATGATATCTAGGGGTGGCATTCACAGGGATCTTGGGTACCAACTCAGGGGCATCCAAAAAACACACCCATATTCGAATGTGCAAGATTCAGCATCCTTCCACATCTCTCTCCCTGTTCCAAGATGAATTCTGGAAAGGTGACTGCTCCCAGTGCTTCTCTAATCCCCACCTGTGGTTCCATTCTCGGAAGAGTCTCCTGATCCCCAACAAAAAGTACATAAATTTCAGGGGGGGCAGGTAAGAGGGTGATGACTTTCATAAAGGGGCTCACCTGGGCAGGCGTGGGCTGATTTCAGCTTGGAACAGACCCCTCAAGACACAAGATCCTGTAATTCCCTCCGTGGTAGAAGGAAGGGGAAAAAAAATCACCCACCACCATCAGTTCTTATGCAGCTGTGCAAGAATTAGATTTGGGTCAGGGTGTCGTTAAAGGTCTTCTCTGAGCTCTTGTACAGACCCTGCAAAGCCTCTCAGACACCTGCCCCTCCCAGCTCTTCCTAGAATACTGAGGATGGGCAAAATCTCCATGAAAAAGTTGCTAACTGAAATGCCCTCAGGGGCTAGGCCGGTCCCCAAGGGGGCCAAGTGGGAAGTGGAGGGTACTCAATCCCAGTCTATCTTTACCCCACAGAAATGCAGGCTCTGTGTTTGATAGGGTTTGGGTTTTTCAAAAGCAGCCAAGTGGGGATATTTATGTGAAATTTACCACCGTAATAAACTTTGTGTGAGCCAACAAAACACATAAGGGGTGAAGTTGGTCCATTTGTGACCTCAGCCCTTATGGCCAGCATTCTAGACAGGCAGGTTCCAGTCAGCTGTGTGACCCTGGACAAGTTACATCACCTCTCTGGGCCTGGGGACCTCACCTGTCAAACAAGAACAAGGAGGTATGTGAAATGGCAAAGCACAGCTCCTCAGTCAGGGTCTGGTGACTACCTAGTTCTACTCTGTACCTGCCATAATCCCTTCCCAGACTTCGGATGTCTTCTAGAACCTTCTTCCATGCAGAAGGCAGAGTCTGGGCTTCCAGGTGTCCTTGGAAATGCTGAGGGCTTGTTCCTACAAATGCCTGACTTGGCAGCTGGGCAGCTAGGAGGTACACACCTATGCTCTCTGCCCTACATTTAACGGATTAGCCCTGGTGGGTGCAACAGATCTTAAATGCCTCTTCTAAAAACGACAGAACTTTCACAAGAACAAAATCTTGATGACTGACAGGTCCCTAGCCTGGTCCTTCAGTGTCCCCCTCCCCCAACTTGGGTATGTATATGTGTGTGTCTGTGTATGTGACTCTGTCCACAGCTCTCCTTCCCCCAGTTCTCCTCTCCAAGTTTCTCACCAGCAGCCCCCGCAGCACAGAGTCAGGGTCATGGCCAAATTCCCAAAGGGTTTGGTTTTGCTGATTTACGGAAGGATCAACCAGGGCCCAGGGGAGAGGAAGCCCCCGCCCCCACCCCGCAGTGCCCAGCTCAAAAGGGTGAATCTCAGGCAGTGCCCAGTCCATGGGTATTCATCCAAACTAATTGGTCTAAAGGGCCCATAGCAGTGGTTTTATTTTAGAAAACAAGCGAAATTTAAAGCAAAGCAGAAAAAGATAAATGGGGAAGGGGTGAGGCTGTCCTGGTGTGAGGGGGAGGGCGGAACGGTGGCACAAGCGGGCCAAGCTGCAGCCCGCCTCGCTGAGCTCTCTCTCCCAACGAGATTCAATTAATTGATAACAAGAGGCATCAAATTAATTTCTGGAGGATGTGAGATTCTGATGAAGGGAAATCTCGTAGATGGGGATCGGGTGGGAGGCGGCGGGCAGCGCCCCCTCTAATCAGGCTCCGCTGCCTAATTGGGGAGGAGGAGACTTGCCTGGACCGCAGGGTCGTCTGCCCCACGCTCCACAGTGCCCCTTTCGGGCAGGACACGAGGAGGCAGTGAGCTCCGGATGCGTGGAACAAAGGGGGCCGGTCTCCTCTCACCCAACGCCCAACTCCCTCCTCCCCGCCACCAGCCCACAGCTGCGGGGAAGGGCGGGGGCAGGGAGAGGCGAGTGTGGGTGCTCCCTCACCAACTGCACAGTTATGAAAACCAGGGCCCAGAGAGAAGACTGTCATGCCTAAGGTCACAGAGGGAATGAGGACGCTGGTAGCAGTGCGCTTACTGGTGCCCCTCAAGGGTGAGTCCCAGACCCGCGTGACCCAGACGGGTGAAGTCATCCCCAAGCTCAAGGAGGTCGGCACACAGCGTGGGAGACCCTCCCTGTAGCTAAAAGATAGAGGCCACCCGCCCCCTCTTCCAGAGTTCCCTGGACCCCCAGACCCCAGCATCTTAGGGCCGAAGACACCGGGCGCGTGAGCTTCCCGCCCCTCGCAAAGATGTGCTCAGGGTAACACTGGTCCGGCTAGCAACCCAGAGGGAGTGCCCCCAGCTGGTGGGCGAGGACCGGGGGCCCTGGCTCTCCTGAGAACCCTGGAGGCTTCCTAAAGGAAGGATTCTCCCAAGTGGACCAACTGTGCACCCTCAATATCCGACCTTCACAAGTGCCTCTGTGCCTCCGGCTCCAACCCAGAGATGTGGAAGCCTCCAGAAGCACTGCGCCCAAGCACTTACAGCAGCCGCCGCTCCCTCGGTCTCCTGCAAATCCTGAGTTCCCATCTCTCCCCCAAATTCTCCTCAGCTGCGCCCGCCCTTTTCTTTCAGGGTGTGATACACATCTGCCCAAAGAACCCCGTGAAGGAGTGAAAAGAGAAAGTACATGCTACCCTCTTTTGGACCAACTTCTTTCGGTCTGGGTCTCCTGGAAGCCTGAGCTCCAGAGCTGGGGAAAGGAATCCCAGGGAGCCCGCCCTCCAGCACGCCCGGTTGAAGAAACAAGAACAGAAGCCCCTTCACCAGCCCACGGGCCAGTTTCCCTTCACACAGCTCAGCCCTCCTGAAGGCTCTCAGGGCCAGCACCTGCATCCTGTGCCCGCTGCGGAGTGTGAGGACCGGAGCCTGCCTCCAATCACCAGAACTTGCGGGAAAGATCCTCACTGGGGCACTTGCTCCATTTCTGATTTTCCAAGTTGTAAGCGAGCCACCTCTTATTAAACCTCTTCACCTAGACTCCTGTGGGCCACTGCACACAGTGATGGCTCCACAATATCTGTGGAATGGAGAGGAGGAGTCCCGGTCTCCATGCCCGGACCCACCCTGCCCTCCTGTCGCCGCCATTTGTCCCTCCCTCGTTGCCGGTGGGAATTCTGGGTAATTGCCACCCGCTGACCCTGCCTACCTTGAACAAATGCAGAGGGTCACTAGTCTACACACCTCACTTTGTTACTGTCTGAGGAAAAACCATCTCACCTCCCCTCCCTCCCATTTGCACCATAGCCCAGGTCAGGTGCCATCAGAAACTCCAAGTAGGGGAGAGGACTTTCCCCATGCCCTGCACCACCAACGACTCCACGCACCCTCAGGTCCCAGCTTGGGAGGCTTCAGCTGGGCAGAGGATGGGGCCTGGGGAGGTGGGCAGAGCTGCTGGGATTTTGGGGAACAGGCTGCATGGCTATGACCAGGGCTGGGGAGAAGAAAGGCACCGGGCTGCACTGGAGCAAGGGACAGCCAGGTAAAGATCCCGGGAGGAGTCATCCTGGGACAAGGAACAAAGGAAGGAAGGGCATGAGCCTGGCCCAGGCTTGAATGGCTCACTCCTTTGAGGGACCAGATGCTTTGACTCTATGGCTCAGCGCCCTGTGGCCCTGTCCAAATGGGCACCTTTTGTGCTAGGAGCTCTTGATTTCCAGCTCAGGCAGGCATGCCCCGAGTCCAGGCTCTGCCCAGGGCCCACGAAACGCCATCTCACAAGACCACTGCATCTGCAAGCCTCAGCGTTTGGAGTAGAGGGTTCCTGCTGTAATCCCAGCAGGGCAGAACTGGCCGTGGGTGAAGGTGTGCATTTCCATGGAGAATCCAGGAAGGCAATGTTGAAAGAGGCAGAAACTTCGCACTCAAGGGAAGTTTCTTTCTGCTTCTTTAAGCTGGTCCATCCAGGAGTAGGTCCCAGATTGATCTGAGACTGCCTGCCAAGCTTGTCTTCCATAACGCTGCATAAGCCAGGGTTCCAAACCATACAAAGTCTCCCTTTTTGGAGAAAGGTGGTGCCAGCCATTTTTCCTCCTCTGTGTTCTAGGGAATTATCCCTCCCATTTTTGTTTCCATGAGCACCTTAGGATGCTGGGGGAGGGGGGATGACTGGACCTTCCAGGGTCACGTGCACGTGGGAAATGTCAAGTTCTGAGCCCAGACCTTCCCTTAAAGGGAAGACAGGAGGAGGAAACCCAGCCTTCTCGTTGGAGGACTGAGGGGGGACGCAGGCCTGAGCTTTTGAAGGAGGGATGGGGAGTGGCAGGCCCTCCCATCCCCTCCTTTCTCCCTTCCCCACAGCAGAGGCTCAAGCCCCACCGGTTACACTGGGAGTCCTAGGAGCCCCACATGTTAGTCCCAGCCCTACCACTAACTAACTGTGTGACCTCAGACAAGTTGCTTCTTCTCTCTGGGCTTCATTTTCCAATCCCCTAAAATGGAGATTAATTTCCAGTATTCAGTCCAGCATGTGGCCTGGCAGTGCTGGGAATCTAATAATAAAAGCTACCCCTTGGTCAGCACTACCCTGCGCCACTCCCTATGCTAGGTTCTTTACATCTGCTCTTCCACCCTACTCCCAAACAGGCTCTAAACGGCTATCATTGACCTACTTTACCCGTAAGAAAACTGAGGTTCCAAGAGCTTAACTAAGTTCTCCAGAGACCCATCACCATTGGCAAGTTCCAAAGGCTTTTCCCCTGTGACCCTGTGACCCATGTTCTGCCCTGGGGAGGCCTGAGTTCCTTGCCCTGGGTTCCAGAGTTCTGGAACCAAGTCATAGGAAGTCATTTCAGCCATCGGAGCCTCAGAATCCTGTCAAAAACAGTGCCTGCCCTGCCTTGGTCTGGGAAGCTGGGAGATTTTGAAAGGAAACTGTGCAGAGCTCTTTGGATGGAAGAAATTATTACTTTGCACAGTTTGGGTTACTAGAAAAGTAAAGACATTGTGCCTGCTGGGGATGGGCATGGAGGGGTTTGCATTTCAGCTGGAGAGACAGGAAAGCCACCAAGGCAGTGGGGCAGCAAAGGATTAGGATGGAGGGAAGGAGGGTGCAGCTACTCCAGGTGTGGAAGATCAGGGAAGCCTTCTTGGGGAGATGGCCCTTCCCGCCTTGCACCTCATACCCTTCCTCTGAAACAGACACCCTGCTCCCATCCTCCTCTCTCTAGTGTGATATCTTATCTGCCTCTCCTACCCTGACAATGTGCAGACCCCAGCCTTCACTGCTTGGGCACACCAGTGCCCAGCCTGGGACCTGCCCAGACAGAGTAGGGGCTCAGCAAACCTTTGGGGAATTAATGGATTAAAGGATCCCCCCTCCTTTCCTGCCCCTAAGGAAGAGGTGTGTTTGGAGTAGGGGCCCAGCAGGATATGCACATTCCTGGCAAGAAGGGATCTACCTGCCAGCAGCCAGAAAGGAAGTTCCTGGCTAAAGGCACAGGAAAGGAGGTGGGGTAGGGATGTCTAGGTGTGAGAAGTGTACCTACACAGAAGGGGACAGGGACAGGTCCTTTTTCAAGTTAGGCCCAACCTGCCCTCCCCCCACCCCCCAGCACTGGTGTCAGGCCTTTCTCCCCGCAGGGCTCACGGGTTCACCAACTCCATAACTCCTGCAAAACCTGCCCAGGACCGGGAGAAGGACAGAAAACCCCACCCAGGGGCCCAGCACTTAGTGCCGGAAGAGAAGGTTCCCATGGTCCCCCCCAGTTTAGTGCCAAGGCTGGGATGGGGCTAAGGTAGTGGTGGGGGGAGGATCCAGGAGAGATTCACATCTTACAGGGGTCCTGAGTTGGCGGGGAGCACTCTCTACAGCCACCTCCTCCCCATGCCACGTTGCCCCACTGATGAGAGGGGGAGTGACGCCAAATGGGGAGCCCCACGACACATAGCCCTGCTTTTGAGAGGCTCAGATCTAAGGGTGCCAGAGCGAGCAAGCTGTCCAGGTGCCCACAGCACAGTCTCGGGGCCCTCCCTCCCTCCTGCCAGGTGACAAAGAGCCCCAGAACCCAGGCAAGACAAAGTTAAAACAAAAATAAAAACAAAATAAGCATGCAGATTTCCCATCTCCTGAAGCGGTTTTCTGCCAGGTTGGGCAGGGGTTGTCTGGGGCAGGGGCTGTCTGAGGTGGGTGGCTCTCCTTAGGGCAGCTGGGGCCTGGCCAGCTTGTTGGGCCTTCGGCCCCTGCACCCACCCGCTAGCTCACCAGGAGGATCATCGGCTTGAAATGCCCAGCGCCAGCAGCGCTCAGTCCCAGAAGTGAGCTTCTGGGTTCAAATTCCTGGTGTCGAGGTCTCCATTACCCACTGTGCTCCACAATGGGACTGGTCAGACCCTCCCGTGGCTACAGGCGGTACAGATGATCCCACAGCTCCTTCCTTCTGGGCGGGAGAAGGGGGCACCCAGGTGGGCCTCCAGCTCCGACCCTAGCTGCCTCTCAAACTGCGCTCCCAAGGCCCTCAATCCCAGACCCAACACGGTTCGCCCTAGGACAATCCAGGCGTGTGCTTTAACACGGGATGAGGATGCTGAAGTTCAAGTGAAAACCCGCATTGGCCAAAATGCTCCTGGGCTTTCTCAGCAACCACGGGGATGACAGCTTCAGACTTGGGTTTTCTCCTCCGGGCACCCCACCTCCAACCCCTGCTCCAGGCTCCGAAGTCAATCAGCAGGGAGACCCGGCGCTGGGGTGCGAGACACGCGGTGATCTCCAGACGCCTTAAACCCCAGGCACGGAGTGAGCGAGGAAATCAGTCAGGCGGGGGATGGCAAGAGAGGCCGGCGGTGCAAAGGGACGAGCCGGGTGTTCTAAGGGCTCAGGGTCTCCGCGTTCCCGTATCCTCTTCCCCTAACCTAGACAGTCCGGGTGAGACGCCGATGTGTTCACGAGGTCGCCCCAGTTGGAAAGAAAGAATCCGCAGCCGTCAGGGCCTCTGACTCAGAATCCGCCTCCCGCGAAATCGCATGGTCCTTTGCCGGGGACGCCGGGACCCCAGGTCGCTCAGGGCGCCCCGCATTCTAGCGCCTCGAGCTGTAGCTGGGCTCAGCTCAAGTTAGTTTGGCGTTGATGGGGAGCGCAAGACTCGAGCACTGCCGAGGTGACCGCCTCTCAGAGAGGTGTCTGCCAGGGGGCTGTCCAGGGGAGAGGCCACAGTCCTGGATCTGAGGGGGGGTCTTGCTTAGTTATCCCGGGGCACTCTTCCCTGGCGGCCTCCGAACCCTGCTGCCGCCCTCTCTCCCCACTACATGGTGAGGCGGGGCTCTCCCCAAATGCGGTGAATGAAGATATCGGGCGGGTCAACCCCCCCACCCGCCAGCACCGGCGCACAAAATCACAAGGGGCCGTTTCCAGACGCTCTCAAGTCCCCAAGAAGTTTTCCGCTCTATCTCCCAGCCGACCCAGGTATGGCGGAAAAGCGTTGACTGGCCCCGGAACCTCCGAGGTGCGACCCCAGCAAACCAAGTCCCCTCCTCACCTAAGGCGACGCGTTGGATAGGACCCCGGTGCCCCCCCCCCATCTATCTGCCTCCGGCGCGTCCTGGGGAGTCCTGGACAGACTGGGGTTGGGGGAGCCCACTTCACCACTTGCCTCCCCGGCTCAGGAAAGTCCGGGCTGGGAAGTACTCTTTGTCTGACTCGGGGCGGGGGGGTGGTCGCGCCCCCAGACACCCCATTCCCCGCGGCCAGGCCGGGAGGAGGCCGGTCCTAGATTCTTGGGGGGAGGGCGGGCCTTAGTAGCCTTTCCAGCCCCCCCCAACCCCTGCCGACCTCCTCTGCCCGCCCCCCCGGCGCCGCGCCGTAGCCCCCACCTGTTCCCCAGGCAGCTCCGGGCCGCGGGGGCCTGAGCCGGGGCGGCGTGGGTGTCGCGGCTGCGCTGGGTCAGGGCGCCGCAGCCGGCCCCGGCTGGAACAAAGTGCGCCGGCCTGGGCCCGGCTCCTCCCGGCGCGTCTCCCGCGGGCAGTTTGCAAACACAAAGTGAGCCAGTGAGCGGGCGAGAGAGTGCGCGAGCGAGGGAGTTGATCTGGTCGCCGGCCCAGCCCCCACCCGCGTCCCCGAGCTCGGCCAGCCACCTACCTGTCCGGCCCGGCCGCTCCGTGCGGGCTCCGGCCCGTCAGCCCGCGCGGGGCATGGGGCTCGCTCCGGTCGCCGCCCGGGCCCGCCGCCGCCCGCTGGGACTGCCCCTCCGCGCCGCTCGGCGCCGCGCAGCTCCCGGGCGTCCTCCCTCCGCGCCGCGCCGGCCGGCCGCCGCGCGCCCTACCCTCGCCGGGGCATCGCACTTTGGGGGCAGCTCGGCTTGCTCCGGCTGTGCTCCTCCTTCCCGATCCTCCCGCGACGCTTGTTCGCTCGCTCGGGCGCCGGGGCTCCGGGACCCCGGCGTCCCCGCCCCCGGCCCAGCCCTGGTTCCGGCCCGGGCTCCTCCCCGCTGCGCCGCCGCCGCCTGCGCCGCGCCCTCCTCGCGGGCTGGGGGCTACGTCCCGGCCGCCGGCCGCACAGTCCGGTCCGCAGGGGCGGCCGGCTCCGGACTCCGAGGGGCTGCGACTGAGCCCGGGCAGCGAGTGGCTGCGAGCGGGCGGCGCGCGGGCGGGGCGGGAGGGGGCGGGGAGGAGGGGGAAGGAGGGAGCGCGCGGAGAGCGAAGGAGGAGGGAGCGAGCGAGCAGCGGAGGGAGGGAGACCAACTTCTAGCGCTACCATAATTCACCTAAAGCAGGTGCAGCAACTTTCACCCTGCCCGACAGCCAAGTCGTGAGCGAGAGGAGACCACGTGGACCAAACTTTAGGGGAAGGAAAAGTGGGGATCTGGGGAGAAGACGTAGGGCTGCGATCCTGTAAAAAGGGGGGGTAGGCGGAGAGACCCCAGGGATTCACCCTGGCCTTGCGAATCCCTTGGCGCGCTTTGCAAACTCCAGCTTTTCCCTGGAGTCTGGAGGTACGGCCAAGCCCTGCTCACACACGGTTCATTGGTTCCCGGCGGGCTGCGCCCTATGCAGGGAGTGGCCGGGGGGGCCCAGAGCCCGGAGCCGGTGTCCTTCCTCCTCTCCCTTCTGCGCCCCACTGCGTGGGGCCGGGGGTGGGCTTTTGAACCGGGGGTGGGGGAGGTGGGAAGGCTCCTTCTGGGCTTTGTGAACGGTCACCCCGGGCGCGCGCCGCCTCCCTCTCCGGAAGGGGAATTTCCCATAAAGTGCTCTGCGAACCGGTGAAGAAAGGGCCCAAAGCCGGACCCACGCGGGCAGAGCGGAGTGCAAAGTAGAAGCAATTATCCGGACAAATTAGATTGTAAACAAAACTCAACGTCTTTTGCCTGAGGGCGGGGTAGGGTGCGGGGAGGAATCGGAGGGATTGTGGCGGTAGCCAAGGTGTGTATTTGGGTTGGGAGGGGGAAGTCTGGATGAGGAAAGGCCCCAGATCCAAGGGGGAGGGCTGTGCTGGTAGCAGGCACCCCATTCAGAGACCCGTGGAAACCTGAATAAATCCTACCCCCGCCTTCCAGCCCCAGAACATCTCCGGTCTGGCTCAGTGTGTTGCAGTGGGGAGGGGTGAGGGACACCTCAGGGGTTGTCAAGGAGTGCCCATGACCAAGGGATGACCCTGCTGTGGAGGGAGGGCAGGAAGACCGTGGCTCTAGAAGGCTCTCCTGCCCCAAATCACCCGAGGCAGGTGGAGACGGGCAGGCGCAGGATGCTCCCGTGGAATGTGAGCTGGGGGTGCTTCAGGGATTGGAGCTTAGGGTATGCCAGGGCTGTGCCCTGGGGAGAGAGGATTTCTTGGAGGAGAAGCCTTTCCAATGGGGCTTGGAAGAAAAAGAGAGGAGACTCCCCCTTGGGTTCTCCATCCCTTATTCCATCCCTTTTCTGTGGGTGCAAATAGCCAGAAGGAGCTGTAATGTCAATGCTCTCTGTCCAGGCCTAGACCCTATGTATTGCCCTACACAGGGCAGGTGTGACAGGCATATTCAGCTTCTGCTGGTGTATTTCAAATAGCTAGGTGTGAAATTGTTCGGAGGAGGACCCTAAGCACCATTTATGTGGATACCTCAGGGTCCTTTCCAGTGTAGTAAGAGCAGAAGCAATAAGAATAAAATAACCACAGCTAACCTTTGAGTCATACCACATGCCAGGCATAGGACTCATTTCATCTTCACAATAACCCTATAAGTAGATAGTACTATTAACTCCATTTTACAAAAAGGTTAAGTCACTGTCCAGGCTCACCCGGCTGGTAAGTGATGAAGCAGGATTTCAACCAGAGCTACTTCTGTGGGGCCTTTAAAGCAGCACTGCCTGCTTGTGGGTTACCTGAGGAGTATAGTTTGGGAGAAAGGAAGCCTTTGATGGTGTGACTCTATTTATTTTCTATGGAGAGTCAGCGCTGGTGGGAGTCAGGGTGTGTGGACAGACCTGGGCGTGGCCTGGAGTTGGCAGGTTCTTGTGTAAGCCCAGCTGGATTATGACCACGCCATGCCCCTCAGGTCTCCTTACCATCGGTCCCACAGAGGCTTCAGGTCAGGTGAGAACTAGGGACTTTCAATACAAAAGAAGGGATGAGGTGACCTCCAGTGGGCTTCTCTGGCTGTCTGTCATGCCCACTGCATCCTTTCCCATCACCTTCCTGCAGCAGCCCTCCATACCTCACACGTGGATTCACGTGCCCAAAGGGATTTCCCTAGGAAATGCTTTGGCTTTCATTTCAGTTTACCCTCATCTCCAGGCCAGTTCAGTTCCCAGCACCCTGTGAGTCACAGTGGGGGGCCCAAGGGAGGCAAAAGATCCTGTCTGGGCCTCACCTAAAGGGCATTTTAATGAGGAAACAAAGCCTCAACGGGAGAAGTCTCACAAACAGAATGTTGAGCATAAAACCAAAGAAAGATACAGAACACACCCCCCAAAATTAAAGCAGCCCTTCCTTCTGATGCAGGCCCTCTAGGAGAAGGTTCAAAAAAGTGGCCTTTGGCTCCTGAACCAGAGTGCCTGGGAACAGGATGGTCCTCTTTCTGCCCTTGTTCCTTCAAAAGGTCTAGGCTGTGGTGTGGCAAGAACCAGGGCCCATGGCGTGTCCTACTACGGAGGCCATGGTTAAGAGCACAGAGACTGGAGTGAGACAGCCTAGGGTTGAACTTCAGTGTCTGTCACTTACCAACTGTGTGATCCGGGCAAGTTACAGGATGGAGCCAGTTTCCTCATCCACAACATTGGGAGAATGCCTCCTGGGGGGTTGGGAGGGTAGCATGAAAAAGCCTGGGCAAAGCATCTAGCTCTGTGACCTGTTCATCAGATACTTTCCATAAACACTCATTTTCCGTTTTGTGAGCTCCAGTTTCCTCACCTAAAAATGAGAATACTGACTTCACAAAACTGCAAGTCATACATACATCTGCAGTTGATACTTAGTAAGTGCCTGCTGTGTGTCAGGCACTTGATTCACGTGCTATTTGGCTGCATCACCCCTGGCATAGTTGCTTTTCTCATTTTACAGTGAGGTACTCAAGCTCAGAGAGGTAAGGCAACTTGCCCCAGGTCACACAGCTAGAAGATGGTGCAGCAAGGGCTAACTCACAGGTCTTCCTGCTCTGAAGAGCTGCCCTTTCCCAGGGTCAGCTGCCTCCCTGTTGTGGGGATGCAGTGGGTTAGTGGGTGAGCTTGTTCTTAGTATCAGGCCTGGCACTGGGTGTGTGTGTATGTCCAGAAACATTAGTCAGTCCTTTTATTCCCACGTCCCAACACATCTAGACCCAGGTATTTTATGTTTCCAGTCATCCGATTGCTTGAATTTTACTTCTTTTCCCTCTTCAAAACCTTTTTTTAAGGGAATTCCCTGGTGGTCCAGTGGTTAAGACTCAGTGCTTTCACTGCCATGGGCTCGGGTTCCATCCCTGGTCGAGAAACTAAGATTCCACAAGCCACGTGGCATGGCCAAAAAAAAAAAAAAAAGTCAAAAAAACCAAACCATTTTTTAGTTAATTAAGGAATAAAACTTTACCAGCATGATGTAGTGGCTCAACACCTAAGTATATACCAACAGAAATGCATAATGTGTTCACCAAAAGACAGACACTAGAATGGTCTTAGCGGCCATTCTACAAATAGCCATCAACAGTGGAATGGGTGAATAAATGCTGGTATTCTCATGCATGGGCTAGTACTTGGTAATGAGAATGAACAGGCCATTGCCACACACAGCAACGGGGAGAAGTCTCACAAACAGAATGTGGAGCATAAAAGCCGGTCTTGAGAGAGAAATTCCACCTATCTGAAATTCAAACATCGGTCAAATAAAATCGAGGTGTTAGAACTCAGGAGAGTGGCTACTCTAGGCAGGGGAATAAGTAGGGGTTCCTGGGGGACTGGGAATGTTCTGTATTTTTTGAATTTGGGATTTGGTTACATGGGTGTGTTCACTTTGTGACAATTGAGCTGGCGTAGACTTATGATCTGTGCACCTTTCTTTAGCTTTAAAAAATAAAGCCTACAAATTGTTGCTGATAAAGTTGAGAACCTTCCATATCCTTCCCTCCCTTTCTCCATCCTTCCCTTGCCAGAAGTAGCCAGTTTCCAGAAGCTGGGAGGTAGCCTTCTCAAGTAAGTGTTATGCTCTTAAACATTTAGTGTGGCTTGGGTGTCTCGAAATTTTAAATAAAAACTATCCTCCTGCTCCTTGCTTTTACTATTTATTGGTGGTATTATTTACTAAATTTCATGTTGCTGAGATTAATCAGGTTTGCTATGTGCATCTCTAGGTCATTAATTGAAAAGGCTTGTGTTCTATCACGTCAGTGCACTGCCATTTCTTTACCCAGCCTCCCAGTGATGGACGGTTGGGTTGTTTCCAACGTTTGGCTATTGTGGTCACACTGCAGTGGGCTTCCTTCTGAGCAGCGTCTCTCCACCCACCCACCCAGGGCCTTCTGCTTCTCTCTCCTCCTTTGCCTCCTGCTCAGTCAAGCTGACCCCCTTTCCTTTTGTGGTTCCTCCACTCTGGCATCTTCTCCCCTCCCCACCCTGCTTCCCAATCTTTCTGACTCAGAAAGACCCAGGATCTGTGCTGGGTGGAGGCGGGGGAGGGATGGAAGGGGGTAGCCTCTTTCTTTGCCACAAAGGCCCCTGTTCTCCAAGATAAATGACGATTTTAACAAAGAAATATTTCATTAAGGGTTGGTATCTTAATGAACTGTGCCAGGAACCTCTCAGGCACTCTCCAGACTCTCCCCCTTTTTAAGGGGGGCTCCTACTCTTGAGGGGAGGCTTATCAGTTTACCATATTGCCCTGAGTAGAGGACCATGCAGTGTGGAGAGCTGTCCCTGGGGGCTGTGGAGGAGGGGAGGGCACCCAGGCCTGGGGGTGGGGCCTGGTTACCCCTCTTGGTGGCAGGTGCTGGGCCCTGGGAGATGTTTACAGACCTCACTTTTAGGGCCTCAGAGACTCAGGCCTTGTCCACGGGGTGGTGGGCATGGGCCTCCAGGCTGATTGGTGGAAAATCATTCATTAAGGATCAGGAAATGAACAGTAACCTGACAAGCAGTGAACAATTTTCCATCAATTAGAACACAGAGTCTTTGGGTGAAATGAGACCCTCTCCGTGGAGGGATTTCCTAGCAAGGAGAGAGCAGGACACAGGCAGGGATGGGCCAGGAGAGCAGACTCGGCACCCTTTCCCTATCCCATGCATCACACCCAGCCATTCACCCAGGGGGCACGGGTGGGGGTGGGGCACGGGGAGGCCGTGCCCAGGGACAAGGAAAGGCCAAGTAGGGGCACGGAGAGGAGAGCCCCTTCTCCCTTCATGCGGTTCATCCTTCAAGAGCTACCCGAAGTCTTCCTTCCTCAGAAAAACGCTTGGATTTAAATCCCAGTTCTGTCGCTTTCTAGCTTGAAACCCTGAAGCAGGAGGGCTTAATCTCAGTTTCTTCAACTGCAGAAGAGGGAGAAAGATGAGGGTCCAGCAGAGGTGGTGAGTGAGTGTAACACCTGTAGGGTTCTCCACCCCCGGAGGCATGTCCTAGCTCAGGGCCATGATCATTATCTCTTGATCGCTCCAGCCCACTTCCACCTTTTTCCGGCTCCTCCTTAGCTGGCTCTTGTTGATTTTACAATGTGCTGTTGGCTAACTTTTATTTCATAAGCACCAAGTAACTTTTAATACATTGTATTGTTTGTTCACTGTTTAACCATGTATGCCTCCTCTCTCTAACTAGATAATAAACTGAGGTCGGGGCCCATGATTTTAGTCATTTTGGGATTTCCTCTTGCACCCAGCCCAGTGTGCTTTGCAGGGTAAATGCATGTTGAATTGGTTTGATTGTAATTTGATACTTAGTTAAAAAAAATAGCCTGACACCTCAGGGCAAGTTGGTGCCCTGCAGGTAACAGTGAGGGGGGCTGGGGGAGAGTGCGGAGTTTTAGGAGCTATGCAGTAAAACTGTGTCTTCAGTGATTGGAGGGAAAGAGCGGGGGCGGGGAGGGTCAAGGTGGGGACTTGGATGGAAAATGGGACAAGGCAAAACCCTCACTCCCTCGGGGCTGTCGCCTCCTGCCAGAGGGCTGTGCCCCCCATTCTTCTCATGACTGCTCCCTGCACGTTTTCTGCTTGTCCACGGGGGGATGCCTTCAGAGCTCTGCGCTCAGCAAGGGAAGCATTCCTTCCTCAGGGAACCTGGAAGGCCTGCGTTTTGGGGTCTCGGCCAGTGGCACTGAAGGGTGAGGTGGGATGTGAAGGAGGAAAGTCAAAGCCAAGGTGGCCTCACACTGGAAATAGCTACCACCTATTGAGCACCTACTGTATACCAGGCACTTTTCATATGTATCTCTGATCTCCACAGTAGTCCTAATGTTTGATTCTTTTGTTTGTTTATTATTATTATTATTATTATTTTGCGGTACGCGGGCCTCTCACTGTTGTGGCCTCTCCCCCGCCGTTGCGGAGCACAGGCTCCGGACGCGCAGGCTCGGCGGCCATGGCTCACGGGCCTAGCCGCTCCGCGGCATGTGTGATCTTCCCGGACCGGGGCACGAACCCATGTCGCCTGCATCGGCAGGCGGACTCTCAACCACTGCGCCACCCGGGAAGCCCTGTTTGTTTATTTTTAAAGAGAAGGCAGTGCCCGAAATGGCAGAGGCAATCGATGTAGGGTGGATATAAGGGGAGAGAAGAGAGAGTCTTTATATGTCTCTGATTGTGTGTGGTGTCTGGCAAGGCCTGTGGAGTGGGGCTCACACACTTTCCTGGGCTCCTTCACACTGGTTTGAGTCCATTCCGTGCTGGGCCTGGACTCCAGCGCCCACCTCCTTCCCAGTTCTCCTGCATCTTCTCTTCTTTCTGGCCTTCTCTCTTCTAGATCCCTCTGCTCTTGACCCCTGGCCCTCCAGCCCCAAAGACCTCTCTCATGGTTGCTGGGCAGCAGGAAGTCCCTGGAACCAGGCATCTGAAGGCTGGAGTGAGGCTGGATCTTGATTAGAGAAGAACCAACTGTGCGCCGGTCCCTATGTTAAGCACTCTTCATTCATGACGTCATTTCATGACGTCCCACCAGCCCTCTGAGATGATATAGCAGATGCTGTGAGTGCCCTGTCTGTGTGCCCTCAACCTGACCACTTATACCCCTAAGGCTTCCAATCACCTACCTGCCTATCTTTGCCTGAGGGCTTCCTCTGGGCATTGGACTCTGCTTTGCCACTATTGGGAGACCAGAAGTGCTGGGGAATTAACACCATCCAAGAGAGTCCTGCACCCATGACGGATGAGCCTTGGTGTGTAAATAACTGAGGTGTGTGCTCTACATGCACTCACAGGGTTTCCCCAGCAGGACTGAGCCCACCCGAGGAGCTAACTTGATAACCAACTTGACTGCTTTCCTTCCTTTCCTTATCTTATTTCCCCACTTCTCTACTGGTGTTTCCTTTACCTCCTACATCAACCATGTGTACTGGAATAGTTGTCTCAGGGCCTGCTTCTGGAGGAACCCAGCCTAAGTCAGGTGGGTACCATTATTTTATCCTCATTTTACAGATGACAAGACTAAAGCTCCGAGACGTTGAAACTCACACACAGTTCCACAATTATGTAAGCGAAGTGCCTGCATTCACACCCTGGCTTGTTAGACAGCAGAATGTCTACTTCATCGCTCTCCTGTATGCCTTCCGTTTTTTTTTTTTTTTTTTTTTTTTTGCGTTACACGGTCCTCTCACTGTTGTGGCCTCTCCCATTGCGGAGCACAGGCTCCGGACACGCAGGCTCAGCGGCCATGGCTCACAGGCCCAGCCACTCCGCAGCATGTGGGATCTTCCCAGACCGGGGCACGAACCCGTGTCCCCTGCATCGGCAGGCGGACTCTCAACCACTGCGCCACCAGGGAAGCCCCTGTATGCCTTCATTCATTCATTCATTCATTCATTCATTTATAGCTGTGTTGGGTCTTCGTTTCTGTGCGAGGGCTTTCTCCAGTTGTGGCAAGCGGGGACCACTCTTCATCGCGGTGCGCGGGCCTCTCACTATCGCGGCCTCTCTTGTTGTGGAGCACGGACTCCAGACACGCAGGCTCAGTAATTGTGGCTCACGGGCCCAGTTGCTCCGTGGCATGTGGGATCTTCCCAGACCAGGGCTCGAACCCACGTTCCCTGCATTGGCAGGCAGATTCTCAACCACTGCACCACCAGGGAAGCCCCTGTATGCCTTCTTGAAGGCCCTTCCCCCTCTGCTCCCAGTCTTGTTCAAGGCCATTCCCCCTGGTTTCCTGCCTTGAGAGGTAAGAGATGAAGAGCAGGGTGGGTCGGGCGTACACTGGCCGGAACTGGGGAGTGTTTACAGGTCACCCAGCTCTCCCCGCCTCCCCGTGGGTCCCAGGCCAGGAGTCAGAGCCAGTTCTTGGATCTCAGACAGAAAGAGAAGCGATGACCACCCACAGGACTGGACATAGGATGAACAGAAAAAAGTGAATGCTACTTGGAGTGCTGGAAAAGGAGAGGACAGAGTCAGGGTACACGGAGGGATGGACTCAGGGCTGAGGAAGCTTTCCAAGCCTTTGCGTTATACGAAGGCCTGTGATCAGACTTCCCCGCATGCAGCAGCCCCTGTAAAGGAGGAGCAGCCAGGGTGAGAGCTAGGAAAGGATTTCTTGATAGTGGCGTTTGCTCAGACTTGGGCACTGGAAAGTCCCCTTCTGGGAACCTCAGGCCCAGGGGAGAAATCGGCCAGCATCTTCTATGAGTGTGGAGGTGGGCACAGCGTGGGGATGACCTGAGCCCCTCAAAGACAAAAGTTACACGGAGAGAACATCTTGCAATTTTCTACTTGGTTGGTTTTCACGACATCTTTGACTTAGTTTATGTTCTCCCAGAAGCAGACTCTGACGCAAGGATTCAAGCATGAGTTGGGAGTGGGAAAGTGGGGGGCTGGGCGGGGGCTGGGTGGTCAGGAGGCCCACATAGGGAGTGTTAGCATGTACTGTGAGTGAGAGGGGCGCAGGCCTGCTGGGGAACCCCGGAATAAGTTTGAGACACGCCTCAAGTTGTCCATATGATGGGGGCAAGAAAGCTGGGGTATTTATCCACCAACTCCCTCTTTGCCATTGGTGGAGGTCTGCTTCCAGACACATTAACTCTCCAGCACTTCCAGCTTGTCCTGAGTCTGAGCCAAGGGCGTCTCCATGGCCAGAAAAAAAAGAAAAAGAAAAAAATAACCCTCAGGCAAAGGGAAGGTGTTGGCAGTAAGCAGCCTTCAGCGTTTGGAGGTAAGTGCTGAGAGTCATAGGCAGAACGCCAGCACCTGCCACACTCTGCCCTCCTCCTTGACTTCTCCTTTCCATGTGCCTTTGTGAGCTTGTGTCATCTACCTCTTAAACGCTTCGGGTTCTCAAGCCTTCAGCCTTGACCCATGGCTCTCCTCAAGCTACATGTCCTCTTGGACAATCCCATGTACTCTCATGGGTTTAACTACCATCTGTGAGTTGGTCCAAGTACCATCACTTTCTTGGACCTCCCTCCCACCCCCATGTCTGTGACCCTCCAGTGATGGCATACACAACATGGCCCAGACCCAAATCATTCAATATCATCTGTATCCAAAGACATGCCCCATCTCTGCATTTTCTCCTCAGTGGTGGCATCACAATCCACCCAGTCATGTAGAAACTATTAGAAGTCACCCCTTGACTCTCCCTAGCCCTTTCTTTCACATCCAATCAGTCACCAAGTCCTGTGGATGTGGTTTCTAAAATATTTCTCAGAGCCATTCCCTCCTCTCCATCCCCATTCCTACTGCCGTTGGCTGGACCCTCATCGCCTTCTACCCGGGTTATTCCAGTAGCCTCCTAACGGACTCCCATTTCCAACCTGATCCCCTCCCCGTACCTCCTTCCAGTCCATCCTCCACAGTGGTCAAAGAGTTCCACCTACAGTGCCAACTTGAACTTGTCATGCCTTGTTCAAGACCCATTCCCACAGGGCCAATTTCAAGTATGCCGGTCTGGTACAAAGAGCACAAGGTATCCTTTCTTGAACCTTCGATTCCATCCCTGGCCACTCCCAGCTCTGCCGCTTCCGTCTTGTGGCATGTGCTGTGCTCTTTCCTCTCATGCCGTGTCCTCTGCTTGGAATACCTGTTCTTCCACTTGCTTTCACAGTTGACTCGAAGACCCAGCTTAGATGACACCTCTTCTCAGAAGTTTTCCTTGAATGCTCGGAGCTGGATTAGGCACTCTTCTTTTGTGCTCTTTTACTGGTGCAAGCATCAAAAAATTCACTGCAAATGGGCTTAAATAACAATAGTAATAGATTGACTTGTGTAACTGAAACATCAAGGGGTAGGGCTTGCTACAGGTGATGTGTGATCTAGGGGCTTAAAAAATGATGCCGTTGCTGTCTCTGCATTGTTAACTCTGCCTTACCCTGGGTGGGCTTCATTCTCAGAGTCCTTGGAGGCAGTCCTATAGCTTCAGACTCACATTCTGCCCAGTTCAGTCCAATGAACTGTTCAAGCAAATGCTGGCTTGTTGGGACCTGTCTAGGGATTTACTTGCCCTTCTCCAGACCAATCAAAATGTCCAAGGGCTTAGCATGTTCTACTTCAGCAGTTGGCAAACTCTGGCCAACTTGTTTCTGTAATGGCAGAGTTCAGTAGTGGAGGCAAAAGACCAGCAAACTTTTTCTGTAAAGGGATAGATAGTACATGTTTTAGGCTTTGTGGGCTGAGGCAAAATCAAGGATATTATGTATCGACAAGAGATACTATGCATAACAAGACAGAAAACAAATTTCCACAAAATTTTTATTGATGGAAGTACAATAATAATTGAGTACATTTTTAAATTTTTTTGGTAATAAAAGGTCTACTAATCAGAAGAATGGGATTTTTTTGGTAAGGGTGGGAGGGATAACATTTTGCTTAATTGGAGTTCAAAGTTAATGCTCCTTACCATCAGATCGATGACAAATGTTCATCTATAAAAATTATTCTTGGCACTTCCTCGTGGTCCAGCGGGTAAGACTCTGCATTCCCAATGCAGGGGGCCTGGGTTCGATCCCTGGTCAGGGAACGAGATCCCTCATGCATGCTGCAATTAAGAAGCCCAACTGAGAGTCCTCATGCTGCAACTCAGAAGTCCGCATGCTGCAACTAACGATCCCCATGCCGCAACGAAGATCCTGCGTCTCGGTACAGCCAAAATAAATAAATAAATATCTTAAAAAAATTATTCTTAGTTCACAGACCATACAATAACAGGCAGGATTCGGTCCGGGGGCCATAGTTTGCAGACTCCTCCCCTGAATTATATCAAACCATTATCAAGCTAAGGGAAGAGACTGTGGGAAGCTGGAGAAGGAGACAGCAAACCACTCTGATGGTGGAGATGATATCAGTACCAGAGGGCCTTGGATGTGGAGCTGCCTTTGTGACACACCATTCACAGAGTCAGGCTGTGGGGGCATTTTATCAGACATGTCTTTATAAGACAAGTTCACGTCCATTAGGCCTCCTAATCCTGACGCCATCCCTATAACATAGGCAGGGCAAGGGCAGTTGTACCCTTTTTACGGAGGGGAAAAGAGGCTCAGAGAAAAGTGACTCGTCTGAGGTTTCCCAGCAAGGCCTCTCTGGGATATGTTTGAGGATTCTAAGACATGGGCTTTGGGATGTGTGCTTTGTTGAGTGAGTAATTGAACAGTTTTGGCATCCGCTGGTTGGAGGGCAGAGGCTGGGCCAGCAGGAGTAAAGGCTGGTCTGGACATGTCCTAGGAGGCTAGGTCTGCGGCAGGCTCTGTGATATCCAGTGGTCCACTGGGATAGGTATGGTCAACACAGGTGCTCAGGAACCCAGCTCTGTTTCAAGAATCTCTGGGCTTAGGTCTGTCTCCCAAGCAGGACAGGTGATACCAGCTCGGTACCCCTGAGCTAGGCTTCAGGTAAGAATGCCTGGGACACAAACAACGAATTTGACCCCTCACCTTATGGCCTCCAGCCTCCAGGTCTGGCCTCATCTCAGTCCCTGATGAGCGTTCTCATCCTGCGGGCCAGGGTGGGGTTTATAGATTTTGGTTTTGGCCGTACTTCAGAGAATGTGGGATCTTAGTTCCCTGACCAGGGATCGAACCTGCGCCCCTGGCATTGGAAGCACAGTCTTAACCACTGGACCTCCCAGGAAGTCCCTAGGGTGGAGTTTAAACTTTGATGTTGGGATGACCCCAGGGTGGGGGCAGGTTGTGGGCAGCCCTCAGCAGGACTCTCTCAGCCCTCCTCCAGGGCTGACCTGGCCTCAGGCAGGGCTGCCCAAGGTCAGGGAGGGGTCTGGGGGTGGGCAGAGGCAGCCAGAGGTGAAGGATGGTTACTGGGGTCCCTTCCAGGATGACGATATAGGGATACCAAGTGTGTGAGCGCAGGTACAAACACACACACACTTACTGGTCTCACAGACGTATTTACACACTCCCATAGGCAGATGGTCGCACCTACGCCTATCTTCACTACCAGGATCTCACATACACACACACACACACTCCAATGGTTTCCTACACTTATTTACACACTCCTAAGCTCACACCCCATGTTCATACACACCAGTATTAGTTTCCTAGGGCTGCTGTAACAAAGTACCACACACTGGATGGTTGAAAACAACAGAACTTGGTTATTGTCTCACTGTTTTGGAGGCTAGAAGTCCAAAACCAAGGTTCTGTCTGAGACCTGTAGGGGTGGATCCTTCCTTGCTTCTTGCTAACTTCTGACAGCCTCAGGCATTCCCTGGCTTGGAGATGCCTCGCTCCAATCTCTGCCTCCATCTTCACGTGGACATGTTTCTGTGTTTCCACATGGACATCTTTTCTTTTCTTTTTTTTAAAACCTCTTCATTGGGGTATAATTGCTTTACAATGGTGTATTAGTTTCTGCTGTATAATAAAGTGAATCAGCTATACGTATACATACAGCCCCATATCCCCACCCTCTTGCGTCTCCCTCCCTCCCATCCTCCCTATCCCACCCCTCTAGGTGGACACAAAGCACCGAGCTGATCTCCCTGTGCTATGCAGCTGCTTCCCACTAGCTATCTATTTTACATTTGGTAGTGTATATATGTCCATGCCACTCTCTCACTTCGTCCCAGCGTGCCCTTCCCCCTCCCCGTGTCCTCAAGTCCATTCTCCACGTCTGTGTCTTCCATATGGACATCTTTTTATCAGGACACTAGTCAATGCATGAGGGGCCAGCCTACTCCAGTACAACCTCATCTGAACTGATTACACGTGCAATGACCCAATGTCCAAGTAAGGTCATATTCTGTGGTACTGGGGGTTAGGACTTCAGTGTATCTTTTTGGGCGGGGACACATTTGACCCTTGACAACACCTTATGGCCATAAAAATCTCACATGTACCTATCATACTCCCACAGTGACACACAGATGTATACACTCAAAGTCACACAGACACATGTTCACATGTTCTTGTAGTCACAAAATCGCACATACCCACATATGCCACCAGGATCACACACCCACACCCACACGTACACTCACAGACACTCCCTCTCCTTCAGGCTCCCCGTCTTACACACGGCTCCGCACCCGTCACAGTGACTCCTTCACGTGCCCGCGTGCCCCAGCCTGTCTCCCACACATCGTCCCCCTTACCCCTGCCACACTCAGAGCCCACCCCGTTAGGGTCATGCTCGAGGCCCACACTTGGCTTGTACCTCTCACACCCTCTCCACCCACAGTCCCTCCCCTTCTGACTCCTTCTCCATCCAGCCCACCGGCTGCCCAAGCTACCCTCAGGGCGGGGAGGCAGCAGCCAGCCTGGCGGGCACCCTGCCCCACCCCAGCCGGGGCACCAGGTGAAGAAGCCCTTGCCGGCTGGGATCAGGCGCCTCCCACGAGCCTTCTCCATCGTAGACTCCCACTCTTCCTTCCCTGCGGCGGACAGACAGATGGACACATGCACACGCGCTCTCACGCTCACCCCCGCGCCCCTCTGGCAGCCCCACGGCAGCAGTCTGTTCCTCATTATGGGCCAATGCGCCTGTTTACTCACCCAGCTGGATATGGTTAGAGAGTGATAAATAATGAAAGAGAAAACAGGCTTTTCCCCTCTGTGGCTTCTATTTATGTAACATGTGTCACAGCTCACTCACAGACTTTGTTTCGGAGCTGGTTGCAGGAAACAGTTTATTTTTTCCGGACAGTGGCTTGGGAGGCGGGGTGGGGGGCCGGGGTTTGGGTTTCTGATCTCACGCCCATGGGAGTTTCGGGATCTGGTTCCCAGAGTCCTCCTCCTCTGGTGCCTCCCCTCCCTGGCTGCCCCACCCCCACCCCGACAGCGACAGCTCTGGGGCAGACGTCACAGTTCAAGGCTGCCTTAGAACCGGGTTTTCTGACTCCACCGATTTGGAAGGAGTCGGGGTGGTTGGGGGCCCCTCCCAGCTGCCTGTGAAACCCCTCAAACAGAGGGGCTTGTTTTAAGAGCCGCACAGCTTGAGGCCAGGACTCTCTGAAAGGAGTAGGTGCGACAAGGGGCTTCCCAGGTAGCCTGCACCTGTAAGGCGGGAGGGAGCAAAGGGATTCCTTCTATAAAATATGAATAATAATCCACGCCTTGTGTCCACGTAGCACTTTCGCGTCCGTGGTCTCAGCTGCTCCTTCCCAGGTGCGAGATTGAGGAACAGGGATCAGGAGGGACTGGCTTTGGTCTGCTCGACTGGTTGGGAAGAGCCAGGACTTCAAACTCACCCATCCCACCGTCCCTCCTCTCCCAGGGCGCCTCCCTCAGAAGAGTTCTGGTCAACTTAACATACACTAAGGCAGGTGGGAGTAGTTACAAGGGTGTGGGGACTTGGAATGCGGGGGATATGAGTTGTCAGAGAAGTGAGAGGGTCCCCCTTCTGTCCTTCCCGCAACACTAAGGTGGGCATCCTTTGAGGGATGCTCCAGGGCGAGAAGCAGCAGCAGGAAGTGGTCCTGCTTCCCAACCCCCAGTGCAAGGAGGCCTTGGGAAGTTTAAAGACAACCTGTCCCCTTGGAGCCTGTCTCTTTTGCCGGGGCAGGGAGCCCATGACTTGTTTGACATGGAGCCTCAGTAGGGTCCCAGGTCACCTGCCGAGGAAACCCCCAAGGTACCTACCTCTAAGGAAGGCAGAGTCTACTGTGGAAGATGGACTGGGAAGCCCCCAACTCCAGCTGACTCTGCCTGTGTGTGTGTACAGGTGACATGGGATCAGTCCTGCCTGGTGGCCTCAGGGATCCTTTCGGGGACCGTCCCACAGGGATCTCCTGGCTGGTGGGAGAAGCGGACACATTCCTAAGACAAGGTCTTTTGAACACTGCCTGACAAGCATAAGAAGACACAGTGAACAGTGGAGGATTACTGGACTGAATGTCAATATTGTGACATAGTATGAGTGTGTTTCGGGTTTGGTAATTACAATCATTGCTGCTTTTGTCGTGGTCATCCATTTACAATGCTTGGTGTCAGTTTATCTCTTGTAAAAATAAAATACAGTGTGTGTGTGTGGAAAAAAAAAAGAAGACACAGTGAAGACTCAGTGAAAAAGAGTAAAAGCACGAAGGAGGTGGTTTTCAAATTTAATGGGTGTCAGGGTCACAAGGGAGCTTATTAAACTCTGATGCCTAGGCTTGCCCTTGGGTGTTAATTCAACAGGTGGAGAGCATCCAGGAATCGGCATGGCTGACAAGGTCTTGGGAATTCTGAGACGGGTGGTTTCCCAAAGGCTTGGAGACAGTAGAGCCCTCAGTGGGCTCCGGAGGCACCTCCTGCCTCCCAAAATGAGAAAGAAGCATTATGGTCAGGAGGAAATCTGACTTTCCCCAAAGAGTGGGAATAAACTGGTCAGAAGAATGATAAAATTGGTTTGGTTGGAAAAAGGGAGAGAGGAAGGGAGGGAGGGAAGAAGGAAGGAAGGAAGAAGGGAAATGAGCGTTTACCCACACCAGTTAGGTACCAAACACAGTTATATGATGACTGGATCTGTCTGCTTTGACTTTTTGACATCTATACCCATTTCTGAAACCTAAAACACTGTCAACATTTTATTCTTATTACCAGGTAATGCTCACACAGAAACACCCACCTTACCCTGAGTCAAAACTTTTTGTACCAGCCAAGCAGTTTGCACACCTTTGAGCACATACTACATAACAGGCACTGTTTTAAATGTTTTATATATGTAGTTTTATATTTATGGCACCACAGCCCTTGACAGGCAATAATATTCCCATTTTACTGAGGAGGACATCAAGGCTCAGAGACTTATCTAAGGCCACCCAGCTATGCAAATCCTGGCCATAGGAAGAGTTAGTGCTCTTTTCACTGCTCCAGGGAGGACTCTTGTTGGGGAGCTAGAGTAACTTAATCCAGAACCTGCTTTGCAGCCCTCTCTCCAAGACTCCCTCCCTCCCCCTCCCCCTCCCCCTCCCCCCTGAGGAATGGGGAGGTGACCTCTCTGCTACTCCTGCAGGCCCTTGCCTTTGGGACCCTATGGACCTTCACAAAGCCCACCCAGCCTGCATCCCAGCCTCAGAGCTTTCTGCCTGCAGGCAAATGCCCAGGACAGGAAGCTAAGCACCCGGGGTCTCTGGTATTTAGTCCTGGGAGCACTTGAGGTTCTGAGGGGGTCCCAGGAGGGAGGGGCCATGTGAGAGGGGCTCAAGAAGCACCCCTGTCTAGGTTTCCAGGAGCCCGCTGCACCCCTGTCCCCCTGGCAGGATGCGTGTGTCACAAGCTAGAGAGGGGGAGTGTCGGGTCGGGGCAGGGTTGGCCAGAGCCCCTGCCCTGGGCATTTGTTCAGGCTGCAGGCGAAGCTTGATTTCAAACTTAGGGACTCACAGCAGTTTCCCAGGGGTCCTGCCCCGACCCCCCCCCCCACAAACATTCACCTGCACACACACATGCTCTCAGGTGATTCCACTGAACTCAGGACCCCTTTTCATGAAGACCCAGACAAAGCTCTGGCCTCTGATGTCCCCTGTGAACAGTGACATGAATAGTAAAAATCATCCTAAACCCCACAGGCTCTGCACACCTTGTCTCTAAACTTCACATTGATCCTGCAAGGAAGCTCTTACTATAACCACCCCCTAACCTTAGACATGAGAAACATGGGGCTCAGAAAAGCCAAGTGACTGGCCTGAGGCCACACAGCCAGTGTGTGACGGAGCAGGACTGGGATCCGGATGCTTCATCCCTATTGCCAGGCTGCCATTCCTGTCTCTCTCCCAGCACCGGGCACCCAGTATGCATTCAGGAAGTCAACCCATTCATGTGCATATGTGGGTTTTCTTTCATACACAGTCAGCACAGGCCCCAGCTGCCCCTTTCTCCAAACCCACCCTGAGCTGTGATCTCACAGCAAACTCAGAAAATCGCAGACCCCTCTGCTTCTGCTACAGCCAGAACCAGCACCAGCCTGAATTCCCTGGGTTCCAGACTCAGTTTCCCTCTGCCTCTCAGGTCCACAAACCTGAGCAAGGCTCCCCCTGCTTTGAGGAGACCGACAGCCCTTAGCCTGGCTCCTGCCCCAGGTCTGACCCTCACTCTGGCAGCCTCCAGCCACCTCCACCCTCCCCTCTTCCTCGGAAGCGTCAGGCCTGGCACTGCCCCCCTGCAGCCCCCTCTTCCCACGGCCCCCTGGGAGCCCGGGCTTTGCTTGAGGGCAGCGAGTGAAGCCGGCTGTAACAGAGAAACCTCGGGCTCCTCTTTAGAAGTCCCTGGAGGAGGCAGATCTGAGGAAAGGCTGCCAAGAAGGCGCCTGCAGCAACGTCAGCTTGAGAACAACCTGGCTGACAGGATGCTGAGCGGGGATTAAGGTCGGGATCAGGGAAGCCAGGGAAATGAAGGCAAGTTCCCCGCTCCCTTTCCTGCTGCCACCACGGCCTCCTCCGCTGCTGGGTTTGTCTTCTTGTTTGTTCTCTGGGAAAGTGGGTGGAGAGGGAAGTGGGCAGGGGTGAGGCAGGGAGGTGGGGGGAAGGACAGGGGAGAGGTGGAGACGGGTAGGCAGGGGACAGAAGGCGATTATTCTCCTCTGGTCGTCAGGACTCAGTGAAGGGCCGGGCAGAGACATGGTCGTCCTCGCCTGGGACCCTTCCCTGCTGATTGTCCCCAGTTGGCCCTGGGGCAGCCAGCAGCGGCCCTGTTAACCCTCCCCCATGTGCAGAGACTGTCCTGAGTGTTGGTGGCAGGACCCGTGAGGACAGAATTGTTCTTAACTCTGAGAGAGGCTCCCAGGCCAACATGGCAGATGTGATACAGCCTCCAGAAAGGGGACAGGCCTGTTTCCACCTGCCTACAAATGCAAGCTCTCTGTTCTACGGAAAGGCCTTCACCCCGACCTGCCTCATCATTGAAACGTCACGAGAGCCTGGCCAAATGGGCTACTGAGTTCCGGATCAGCCAGTGCAACAGAATTCTAGTGAAGCCCCAGACCCTGTCACTGGCAGAGTTAAGAGCATGGCCTCTGGTCTCAAACGGCATGGGTTTGAATTGTGGCTCTGCCACTGATTTGCTGTGTGACCATTAGCTAAACTCTCTACACCTCAGTGGCAGAAAAGGGTAGCAGCCCCTCCTAAGGCTGTTAAGATGAAGGGAGTGAACACACGAGCAGTGCTTGGGGTAGGGCCTGCCACAGGGGATGGATGTGATAAGGGCAGTTGCATTTATTTTGGGGGCAGAGGACAGGAATAATAGTGATAATCCAAAGTCAATCACCCAAAAGCGTCCTGGAGGAAGGGAGTGTGGAATCTGATTTTGGAGGCTGAGGCTTGACAAGGAGTGAAGACACGAGTGAATTGGGGGTGAGGGACAGAGCCCCTGTTTGCCTGGTGAGTATGGGGCCTGGGGGGGGCGGGGATTTAAGGATGTGTCTGGAGAGAGGTAGAAAGGGTTTGTTTTCCCGGAGGCCCACTCCTGGCCAGTCTTTCTCCAAAGTTCTTGCTCTAACTAGGGGTAACATGACTACTCTCTCCCAGTCCTGCCAAGGGTGAGCCTGGGGTGCAAAGACCATGAAAAGATGCTGTTGATCATCGTGACCTTCCCAGAATGGGGCATATTTCAGAAATCCAAGCCATTCAGAGAAGTTTCCAGTTGTACCTGTGTTCTCTGGACCTGGTGAGGGACAAGACAAATAGAGAAACATGCAGAGACTACAAACCTGGTGGCAGATGGTCCCAGGGGGTTGAGTTCCAGCTCTGCCACTGACCAACTGTGTGACTTGGAGCAAGTCAATTAGCCTCTCTGGGCTGGTCTGTGACATGGGATAAAGATTCACACAGGAAGAGAGGAGGGCTCATTCCTGGCCTCCTCCAGGGCTGCAACTACAGGGCCCAAGCTGGCCAACGCTGCAGTTCCTCTTGGGGTTCCTCAGCCCCCCCCTCCATCTCTGGGCACCCTGGCTGCAGGCTGGGTGTAGAGAAGGGTCTGGGTGGGAGTGAGAGCCTGGGATGGGTACCAGTAATTGAGGAAAGGGTCTGCTGAGTCTGAGCTCTGGGGGGAAGCACTGGGCCAGGGGACCTGGTCTCTGCACGGGTGGGTGGGGAGCTCCAGGCTGGGGATTTTATCTCTAGGGGACTGGTTTCTGGAGAAAGTAATTTCAAAAACTTAAAAAAAAAAAAAAAACCTGTCAATAAAATTTATGTATATTTATTGTAGAAAATTTGGAAAATACAGAAAAGCATAAAACAGGAGATAAAGTTCAACCATAATCCCACCACTCAGAAATAACTGTGGTAAGATTTTCCGGTATCTTCTAGTTTTTAAAAGTACACACACACACATTCACACACTCAGAATCACACACACTCATGAACATTTGCACATCTATTCACATTCGTATACTCACACACGTATTCACACACTCACACGTTTACATACGTATGTGTAACTATTTATTATAGCATAATGCACTTGATGTACCTATATCTCAAAAAATGTAGAAATGCATCGCGGAATCATGAATACATTTACGAAATACGTTTCGTAAAACTGGTTTCTTCATTGAATAAAATATCGAGAAACCTTCCCCCATGTCATTGAATATTCTCCTGCTACATCATTTAAAATGACTGCACAGGACTTCCCTGGTGGCACAGAGGTTAAGTATCCACCTGCCAACGCAGGGGACACGGGTTCGAGCCCTGGTCCAGGAAGACCCCACATGCCATGGAGCCACTAAGCCCTTGCGCCACAACTACTGAGCCTGTGCTCTAGAGCCCGCGAGCCACAACTAGTGAAGCCTGCCCGCCGCAACTACTGAGCCCATGCGCTGCAACTACTGAAGCCTGCGAGCCTAGAGCCCGTGCTCCGCAACAAGAGAAGCTACAGCAATGAGAAGCCTGCACATGGCAACGAAGAGTAGCCCCCTCTCGCCGCAACTAGAGAAAGCCCGGGCGCAGCAACGAAGACCCAACACAGCCAAAAAACAAATAAATAAAATAAATAAATTTATTTTAAAAATAAAATGACCGCACAGTGCTCCGTCTCCTGAGTGTGTTGTAAGGCATATACTTTCATCCATCCTCAATTTTTGGTCATCCAGAATGTTTCTAGATGTTTGCTATTATAAGCAACACTGCAACAAACATCTTTGTAGAGAAATTCTTGAGGGGGCGGCTAACTGCAATTGTTTATTGGTCTGTTTCCCTGCAGACCAGAGTGTGAGACTTTCCAGGGCCGGCTCTGCATCGGATTCGCAAACCTTGCTCCTGGTTCCTCGTAGACATCCAGTAATTGTTGAATTGCGTTGCATTTCTGGAGCTTGTGCTCTGGACTGAGGGACTGGGATGGTGGGCTGATCAAGAGGGAGCCCACCTTCCCTGCTAGAACACTCAGGGGTCCCCAGCGCCCTACGTTGGGTCCGCCAACTTCTAGGAAAAAACCATTTCCAAGCCCAGAGCCACTGTCCATCCCGGAGCCTCGCTGAACTGCCTCCCTTTATCTTCCTGGGCAAACCTAACTTGCTTCCCCCTGCACGCGCCCCTACATCTGACTCATTTGAGCCCTTTTGTTGTGTCTTCACGCTGAAGGCCTAGCCGACAGAGCCCTTTCACCTGCTCACTACTGCTGGAGTAATGTTGTGGTAACTCGCTGGGCTCCCCATGAAGCAGCCCCCTCTCTGGCCCCCATTTCTCACAGCACAGCCCCTTGGCCCCTGGGGTGTGCCCACAGGGCACACCTCAGCCCTGCCCCCTGCTCTGCCCGCCACCTCCGCCACCTCCCGAGGCACCAAGGAGCCTTTGTCTCTTCCTCCCCGCTGGCTCTGGGCGGATGCTGTCATTCTTCCTAGTACAGATTTGTAGAATTATGGATTTTGGAGCTGACACCCAGCTTCCCATTTCTCAATGGGTCTTTAAAATGAATGAGGGGTAAGAGACAAAAATGGAGAGGTAAAACTTACTAATTTAATTTCCCCCCTCAAGCATCCATGCCCCCAACCTCCTGCAGTTTTCTCTTTTTTATTTTCTCTTTTCCTCCCTCTTCCCCCTTTCTCTCTTCTCTTTCAGCTCCGACACTCTCTCCCACCCTCCTGTCCTCATTTCCCCTCCTCTCCCCTTCTTTTTTAAGTTTTTTTTTCTTTTAACTTTCAAGGTCATTCCGGACTCCTGACGCCGCCAGTCCCTTGGTGAGACGTGAGCGCCATTGGCGTCTGTGGCCTCTGTTTCCGTGGCAACCCAGTAACCATTAATTTTCAATTAAAGGAGACAAAAAGCTCGATGACAGCTCCAGGTCTGCTGAAGATGTCAAGAATCTGTATTAATATACAGCAAGAGAGCATAATTGTGTGTCCATCTTCCAGAGCAGCGAAAAATGGAGGGATAATTACCAGCTCGAAAGCCACTCTGTAATTTAGTTCTTACTGTCACCACAGCCCTACACATTAGCATAAATTAAAAGCAGAGTTTATTGTTATCAAAGTGCATTGATATCGCCAGACCCGCTTTCTTCCTTTTAACTGTTTGTCGTGGGTGAGTGACTCCCCAGCTCTCTCAGGGTCTCCCTGGGGTGCGGAGAAGTTCCAGCGCAGGGGCTACCGAGGTACGGATGCTGGATCTGAAGGTCTTGGTCATTTCTGCCATCCTCCCTTGGGGTGGATGGGGGCAAGCCTCAGGGCATCGCCCCTCTGGCGGGGTCTGGGTCTGGGGTGGGGAACTTGGATATTGATTTGCCTTCCACGTGTGAGTGCTTTGGTTTGCCCGTGGGCCCTCCAGCTCTTTCCGGAGGGGGCTGCTGCCCATCTTGGCGTCCCCTTTCAGTGCCTAGTGCGGCGCAGGGCAGGTGATGGGTGCTCAAAGCCAGCCTGTGAAAACGAAGTGAAGGTCGAGGGGTCTCCTTTTCTGGGGTAGATGTCAGCGGGGGCCCTTCCTGCTTCCCCAGTTCAGGCTGTGAATTTCCCAGCTCTGTGTGGAGATGCTCCTGGCTCTGGTCCAGTTCCCACTGCCCACTCAGGGCCCCAGGTCCCAGTGGGGCCCCTCTGGATGCCCCTCCCCTTGCTGCTTGGCCATCCATTACCACGCCCTCCCCTCGCCTGGGTCCTGCCTCCTTGCAGACTCAGGTCTAAGTAGTTATAGAGCCTGGAAGTGCCTCGCTGCCAGGGTGCCAGTGACAACAACAGAAATCATGAATTTCTGTGAATGGGGGATGCGGGGTTTTCTTGTATTCTATCTGGAGAGATCTGTCCTTCAGAGGGAATTTAGTGTAATTACCCTTAAGGGAGCGATCTTTACACAATCAGTCACAACACTGACCTCCTGGCTGAGATCTGACAGCAAAATTACAGGCTGTGTACTCAACAGAAGGGGCATCCTCCTTTTTTGGGGGGTGGAGGCGGGAAGGAAGGAGGAGGAGGGGAAGGAGATACAGAGGCTTTGAAAAGAAAAGTGCTGGCTTCCAGCTGCCAGGAGAGCGGGTTCTCCTAGGCAAGGCATCTGTGGGGCAGGGAGAGATGTCCAGAGATCCCCCTGTACTTCCGCTGGTCCTGAGGGGGTGTTGAAGTGGACATTTCGGCCCTTTAAATCTTTGAGCCGTGCGTGGTCTGTGATCTTCGCTAAAGTTAATCTTATTGTAGGTTAGGGTTTAGAGGATACTAGAATTTATTCAATAAACCACCCACACATGTTTCCCCAAACACATCTATCTGTCCCTTGGTCTCTCTCCTGGGGCCTGAATTTCCACTATTCCTCCTGTCTTTGAGTTAATACATCCTAGATCCTGTTAAACTGCCCCTGGGTTATTTACTTGGCAGGACGAACATGCAAATCTGTGACCACTCCAAATTTAGCATGGATTTATCTGTCACACACGCCGGCCTGTCACATGGCAGAATCCTAAGGACGCAGGTCAGGCAAGTTTTCACAAAGTAATAGAGAAAGTCCACTCTGTGGGCAGATCGCTACAGACTGTAAAGCCAGGGAAGGAATGGAAATAGATCCCCAAATCTCCCAGCTGGGAGGGGCCCCCAAACCAGCAGATACAAACTCCTCCCAGTGCAGGGGTCCCGTCTGCTCCACTTCTCTCCAACTCTAAAGAGGTCCATTCTGAACGAAATACCACCGACTCCTGGAAAATTCCTCCTGAGTAGAGTGAAAATCTGTTTCCTATCTTCCCTTTGGAGCGGAGGGACGAGTCTAAACTTTCCCCAGTGGGACAGCCTTTTAGGTACATGGACACAGTGTCCAACATCTTCTCCTTCGCTTCTGGGACTCAGTGGGCCCATCACCATCCAGCTCACCCTCCCATGGAAGAGCCGAAAAGGAATCTCAAAGGGCGAAGGAAGGCCTGAAACACTAGTCCAGCGTTTACTGAGCATCTACTACTTTCCAGGCACAAACACCCACCGCACTTCCTTTCATCCTGTCTAGTGAGGAGAGGATATAGTATTCCCATTTTACTGTAGAAGAAAAAAAAAGACCCAGGAAGCTACAAGTCACTCGCCCCAGATGACCCAGTGGCAGGGGGCAGAGCCGCGATGGGAGCCCAGACTCCTGATCCTGGCGAGGCTTTCGTTGAGCATCCAGCTGCCTTCGCCCCCAGGCCCAGCAAGCACCCTGGACTCTGTCATTGCTCTGCCTGTCTCCCCACCTCCAAGACGCTTTGCTCCAGGGATGCCTTCTCTCCTCTCTCCTTGGCAGGGAGAAGGAATTCCAGGGGAAATCCATCTCGAGTCCTGCTTCCTCCCTGAAAGCTCCCCTGCCCTCAGTAACTGCGTTAACGACAGCACCAGCAATTATTTACGACCACAGGACCACGCTCCAGAGCTTGTAATGTTCTAAAGTAGGGCATTTCATTCAATTCCCCAGGCATTCTCCCTGGCTGAGGGTTCTACCTGGACCCCTCTCCCCTCTGAGATCTGTGTCTCCTTCAAGCCCACCTTCTCAGTGATGCCAGTCCTAACCATCCTTTCCCAGTTCCTTGTACCCTGCTCCATCTCTTCCCACTGTCCCTATCACCTTTTAACATAGTATATAATTTGTACATTATTAGGCTCGTTGTCTATTTTCCTCCAAAAGGGCAGCAACTTTGTTTGTTTTGTTTACTGTTGTGTCCCAAGCACTTAGAACCCTGCCTGGTAAAAAGCAGGTGCCTGATGTGTATTTGTCAAATGGGTGGGAGGAATACTTAAAACCCAGGCGTGTTAGTTTTACAACAAAGAGGAACTAGGGCTCTAATTATGGGTTAGGTGACTTGTCCAGGGTCACAGAGCTGGTGGTACCCAGATCCAAGCCCTCATTCATTTGGGACTGCTGAGTATGGGGCTCTAAGTCGGGCCTGTGTGGGCGGAGGGAGAGCAGCTGGCTTCCTGGGGGCTTTCTGCCTGCACGCCCACCAGCGGGTCCTTCTGGGTCCCCCTTCCTTCCTTCCTCTTCCTGCGGCTCTTTTCAGCACCTCTCCCAAGCCCCAGCCGGGGAGGGGCCTGCAGGTGCAGTCTGACTGGCTTCCCTCCCCTGAGGACTGGTCCCTGCCTGGCCTGGAGTCCACACGCAGGGGCCCTGGGCGCCCCTGGGAGGCCCCCATTCTGGTCTCTGAGTGGCTCCTCTCCCCGGGATGTGAATCCGGGCCCCAGAGTGGCCACACAGAACATACATCTTAAACAAACACTTCTCCTTGCTGTTTATCTCCCTGGCCTTTAAACAAACTCTTTCAAAGGTTTCTGCTGATAGGAGAGATTTACTGAAAACCATTCCTTGCTTAAAAGCTCTGGGTTTATGCTACTGGGGTGGAGGCACGTGGTTTATCCTCCGGACCACGTGTTTATCCTCCAGGCCTTGATAGACAAGCAACAAAGACTAATCTTTATGGAAAAGAAAATAGGAAAAGCAGGAAAGGGGAGGGGTGGAGACTGGGGGAGAAGTTTGGTTCTTGTCTTTGACTCCAGGAGCCCGTGGCAGGTCTAGTACCGCAGGACCCATCACACTGCAGCCCGAGGGGGCAGGATGCGGCGCCCGGCAGGGTGGGGCTCCCTTGAACTTTGGACGGAAGGCCCTTGGGCAGGTGAGCCTCTTCTGGGGCCCCCAGCCCCGGCCAGAGGCCCAAGTGGACCTCCCCTAGTTGGAGGGGGTGAGGGCAGGGACGCAGAGGGCAGCAGTCACATGACAATATTTAATCTTGTATTCGACCAACATTTAGGAAGCACCTAGTGTGTGCTGGGACCTGCGCTTACAGAGTTGAGTAATCGTTAACCTCTACCTCAGCATTTCTGTCGGCCTGGCGCTGTTCTAAATCGCTTAGCTGACTTAATTCATTAACTACAGCAGTCCTAAAAGTAGATTCTATAATTATCCTAGTTTTGCAGATGGGGAAACCAAGGCACAGAGAGATTACTGAGCCACACCCCAGAGGTTTTGGTTTAATAGGGGTGCAGTCCGGGCATCATATTCTAAAATATATCCCGAGCAGAGAGCTACTGTTATAGAGATGGACGTACTCCTTGGGTCCTCTCCCCTCGTCTTCCCAGTAGCACAGCATTTCATCAATTCTAAGGTACACACATCTTTGATGTCTGAGATGTGTCTCACAATCCATTGACAGCAATATTTCTTAGTGGAACAAAAGTAATAGTGCATCTTACAATCTTAGGTTTGAGAAAGTGTAGAAACAGAAAACAAATCTCTACCACCTGTGGGCACGGGCTGGGTGGGTTGCATACATTTTCTCATTACTCTACTTCCCAAAGCTTTGAGACACATCTTGTGAGCACCTCTGATGAGAAAACAGAGGCACCAGGAATTTACTAACTTGCCTAAGACCAAATTCAAACTGTGGATTTGAATCCACAATTAAATGGCCTAATATTTATTCCTGACCCTTGAAGGGTGTTTTATACTTTTCAAGCTGTCTTCACATTTATTTTGTCCACTGAAGAAGAAAGACTGAGTGGCCTGTTGTAAGTTACACACCTGACTTCTCAGCCTGTAAATGTGAAAGACCCACGGGAGGTTTTCTTGTTTTTGTTTTTGTTTTTAAACCTACCTGGGCTTTTGTAGATAGAAGCTGCTCCTAAGAGGAGAACGGGGCCAGGGAAGTGGGCCAGGGCAGAGGCCCTGGGCAGGGGCGGATGTCATTGCAAAGACTTGGCTGACTTCCGTCTGTGCTTTGTTTGTGAAGTGAAGGGGCTATTGCAGCAGGTGGGGACGGGAACGCAGGTAGGAATTTCCACTCCTTCCCGGGCCTCGCTCAGGCCGGAAGCCACTGCCCCTCCTCCGTGTTTACACTTGACAGGCCACACCCCTCAGGATGGCACAGACTGACACCCCTTCCCTCATCCGCCTGCTCTGAGCCAAATGCCTTTCCCAGCACCCTGAAAGTACTTTTCAGCACCTGAGCCCTGACCTGGGTGGGGCTTCCAGGGAAGAAAGGGGGAGAATGTGATGAGGAGGTTAGGGGTGGGTTGAGGTAAGATGAGGAGGTAGGGGGTAGTCCAAGCTAGGACAAAGTTATGTGATTGTCTTGCACTCATCACCTTTCTTTTTGTATTATTTTTTTATATTGGGACACCCAGTTTCTAAAACCTTTTCTCCCCACCTAGCAATTCTTGCTCTAAGATACGTCATTAAGGTAAACATGATTGAGAGCAGCTTCCAAAGCCACCCTTTCAAGAGAGAAGTGCATTTTGGCAATGGCCTCTTTGTCCATTCATTCTTTGATTTACTCAACAATTTCCTTGGACATTCCTGGGGACCCTCCATCCCATCTGAAAGCCTTATCTGGGCCATCTCTGAGCTGTTTGGTGGGCTACTGTCCAAGTTTTGGCTTTGCCAGTAATGACACCCCTACCCTCTTATACAACATCTAGGTATATTGGCAGCAACCCAAGCTCTCTTTTTCACAATTCAGTGAAAGAAAAGGTAATTCACTCTCATGAAAAAAAGTTTGGGGGGCTTTGCTTTAAATAAAAAAGGTGGTGCTTTACCCCAACGTTCATTGCAGCACTATTTACAATAGCCAAGGCATGGAAGCAACCTTAATGTCCATCGACAGATAAATAGATAAAGAAGATGTGATATATATACAATGGAATGTTACTCAGCCATAAAAAGGAATGAAATAATGCCATTTGCAGCAACATGGAAGGACCTAGAGATTATCATACTAAGTGAAGTAAGCCAGACAGAGAAAGAGAAATATCATATGATATTGCTTGTATGTGGAAACTAAAAAAAAAAAAAAAATGCAAATGAACTTATTTACAAAATAGAAATAGACTCATAGACATAGAAAACAAACTTATAGTTACCAAACAGGAAAGAAGGGGAGGGGTAAATTAGGGGTTTGGGATTAACATATACACACTACTATATAAAAAATAGATAACCAAAAAGGACCTATAGCACAGGGAATTATACTCAATATTTTGTAATAACCTATAAGGGAAAAGAGTCTGAAAAAGAACATATATCTCTATATCTATCTATCTATCTATCTATCTATATATATAAATGAATCACTTTGCTGTATACCTGAAACTAACAAAACATTGTAAATCAACTATTCTTTTATTTTTTTGCGGTACGCGGGCCTCTCACTGTTGTGGCCTCTCCCGTTGCGGAGCACAGGCTCCGGACGCACAGGCTCAGCGGCCATGGCTCACGGGCCCAGCCGCTCCGCGGCACGTGGGATCTTCCCGGACCGGGGCACGAACCCGTGTCCCCTGCATCGGCAGACAGACTCTCAACCGCTGCGCCACCAGGGAAGCCCAAGGATGGTGCTTTAATAGGACATTTCCAGGTATCAACCAATCAGTCTATTTAGTTTGGTCATTGTGCTGAGCTTCTTAGGGCAGTTGGGCAGGAGCCCATCCAGGACATCAGACCCTGGATGGAATTTCCAAAGGGGGCCACTGCCAATCAGGGCTCTGGGTTCGTTTTTCTCTCTCTGTCCTCAGGAGAGAAGGAGCTGACTGTGAGCTATTAGGAGAAGACTGAGCTCAGAGCTGGAAGGGACCCAAAGAATCCTCTAGTCTAGTTTATAGAAGCCAGAGTGGCTTAAAAGTAGTACAGCCTTTTAATAAACTTAATTTATGCTGAAACCCCAAATATAAAACAACTAGGAGTTGTAGCTCTAGTTGAAGTGGGAAGCTGGATCCTACATACTCTGTTTCCCCAATTACCTTTTCAGTGGTCCAAAGCTCCCCTGTGGAATCCCAAAGCTTGAAGTACACATATATTGGGTTGGCCAAAAATTCATTTGGGTTTTTCCATAAGATGTTATGGAAAAACTCATCTGAACTTTTTGGCTAACCCAATAGAATCCACTGAGCTAGTCCAGTGATCCATGTTACAGACAAGTAAACTGAGTCAGAGCATGATGGGGAAGATGGTGGCCCCTAATTAGGGTCCTCCACCTCCATGGTCTGCTTTGGGTTCACATTCATTCCCTAAATTCATGATGTGTTTTCCTTTCCAACTTGGCCTGCAAAATCCTACCTGCCGTCAGCCTCAGCTCAAATGCCACGTCCTCACGGAGCAGTTCCCAATTCTCTCATGCAGTTCTGGCTCCACGCCCAACCCCGTCGGTGTTCCCGGAGCTGGCTACTTTTGCACCTCTCTTAGGGTCAACTTCCCTTGCATTTCTGCTCATGAAGCAGGTCTTTTCTCCTTCACCAGACTGTTGAGCTCTCTGAGGTCAGGGCATCTTTTTCATTTCAAGCATCCAGCCCGTGAGTAGGTGTGCAGTCACATTGAAGCTGTTGACATGTTTTCTGGGGTGAAGGTGAGATGCTTTGCCCATGGTTGTGGGAGGGTCTGCCTACTGGACAGCCCTAGTTCTCATCAACTCAGCTGGGGAAGGCCTTGAGTTTGATTAGACGGTTACATGGAGAACTGAATTAGGGTGGGGGAGGGACAGACTTTAGAGCTTGTGGCGAGGGTCCTTACTGTCCTGAACTGGACCCTTCCCCACCCCCCAGAAGATGGGGAGCAGAAAACCAGGTAGGAGAAGAGAAGCCAGGGCCCCTACACCTCCTGCCATCACTGGTTTCCCTCTTCTCTGGCATTTTAAGAGCTCAGACTCAAACCCTTCAAGGGCTTTTGAAACAATTAGATTTGCAAGTGCCCAGCACTCAGTCTAATTGCTTAAAAGCCACTTCAGGCTCCAACTGACCCAGAGTAAAGCCTGGGGAGTGGGCAGGGGGGAGGGGAGACCCGAGACACTCTGTCGCCTTGCTTCCCAGGCCTTTCTTGGCGACCAAGGTCTGCAGCAGTGGTGAGGCCGAAAAGGGACCTTCGATTGTCCGCAGGTAGCAGAAAAACTGAAATGTCCCTGTCCTTTCCCCAGCCCTTGCCACCAGGGAACTCCTCACATCTAATCCTTCTCTCACACACCTTTTCATGCAAATCCCAGCATCCTCAGGGGTGGTCAGGGCAGGTGTGTTTATGACCAATTTTCAGAGTTCAGACTAACCCAAGGTAAGGAGGTCCAGAAGGGTCAGACAACAACTCTGGGGGTATCTGACTCAAAGATGATGCTGTTCCTCTGGGATCTTCTGCTATAGGGGCATGAGGGGCTTTTGCAATCTCTAAGTCAGTTCCACCTCTCCACGCTTTTCTGATTACTCTTCCCCCAGATTCTGGTTTTTACACAAAATTCTTCTCTCTGGCTCAAGATCCTACAATGCTCCATATCAGATAGGGTCAAATATTCCCTGCAGCCTTTGCGCCCCCATAAGTGGGCCCACATCACTTTAATGCCATCCCATCCCTGTCCCTTTTCACATGCTGTGCTCTTGCCCTGCACTCCTCCACCATCCAATGGAGACATCTATTTACGTGCCCAGCATCAGGCTCAGCAGTGGGGACACTGGGACGAATAAGTCATGGGCCCTGCTTTCAGGATGACACATTCTAGGTAGAACATAAAAATATGAACACATGAATTTCTTTGCCAAAAATTTGTTGAGCTTCTACTATGTGCCAGATGCTGCCCTAGGCTCTAGGGACACAAACAAAACCTATAAAGTTCCCATTCTCATGGAGCTTATATGGTGGAAGAAGAAACAGGCAGCAACGTGTAAGCAAAGAGATATGTAAACCACCAGATGGAGATGCGTGAGTGAAGGGAAACAAAAGAGGGGGAAGGGAAGGATCTTGGAGGTGGGACCATTTGAGCAGAGACCTGAGTGGAGGGAGGGAGCAGCTTGTGCAAAGTTCCTGAGGCAGGGCTGCTGTCCAAGTGTTCAAGGAGGAGCAAGAGGCCAGTGTAACTGGAGAAGAATGAGTGAGGGATGGCAGGGAGAGATAGACTGGGAGATTGGGATTGACATATACACAATACTATATATACAATAAATAGCAGGGTTTCCCTGGTGGCGCAGTGGTTGAGAGTCCGCCTGCCGATGCAGGGGACGCAGGTTCGTGCCCCGGTCCGGGAGGGTCCCACTGCCGCGGAGCGGCTGGGCCCGTGAGCCATGGCCGCTGAGCCTGCGCGTCCGGAGCCTGTGCTCCGCAACGGGAGAGGCCACAACAGTGAGAGGCCCGCGTACCGCAAAATAAATAAATAAATAAATAAATAAATAAATAAAAGTAAATAAATAAATAGCAAATAAGGACCTACTGTATAGCACAGGGAACTCTATCAATATTCTGTAATAGCCTAAATGGGAAAGAATGTTAAAAAAGAGTGGATATATGTATATGTGTAACTGATTCACTTTGGTGTACACCTGAAACTAACACAACATTGTAAATCAACTATACTCCAATAAAAATTTAAAAAGAAAAAAAAGAAGAATGAATGAGGGAAAGAGATGAGATGAATCAGAGGGAACAGGGGCTGGATCATGACAGGGGCTGTAGATTCAGCAAGGGCTTTGGATTCTAGAATGAGATGGGACCATTGGGGATATTGAGCGGGGAGTAATATGAGCAAATATATGTTTTAAAAGGCTCACTTTGGCTGCTGATGGAGAACAGCCTGGAGTGGAGGCAGTAGAAGAAGTAGGGAGACTAGTTAGGAGGCTACTGCAATAGTCCAGCAAGAGCTGGTGATGGTTGGGGTATTGGGAAGTAGTCAGGTTAGAGATCGTTATAATACAGTGTAGACACTCTGTTATGAGAGCACAAGTCAAGGATCACTAGAGGTTTGATCACAGAGCTGAATCTTAAACGAGGAGGAATTGGTCCAGACAAGAGATAGGAGATAGGCTAGAGGGGACACGAAGTTGTGAGGAGCTTGGAGCAGGTAGACAGGCCAGAGCATCATTTAGAGGCAGGGAGTGGTGTAGCCTGGGGCTGGAGAGCTGGAGAGGATGAGGAGCTGGATACCAAGGGTGAGAGCCTAGTTGAAAAGTTTGGGCTTCCTTCAGCGGGCAGCAGAAGGCCACCAAGGGTGTCAAACCTGACCTCTTCCCCATCCAGTTTGTGCTGGACAAAGGTCACTCTGAATATAGAGGGTGGGGAGGGGCAGGACTGGGGGCTGGGAGGCCAGTTAGGAGGCTGACCTGGTGACAGATGGGAGTGGCCTGGACCACAGGAGCCCGGATGGAAAGTTGCCAGGATGTTCAGGCGATGGCTGATTGGATAAAAAGGCATAGAAAATGAAGAACGAAGAGTGATCCTTGTTCAGCTCCCGGTGCCCTTAGACTGGGATGAGGGCCCCCTCACTAGGGCCCTCCTCACAGGGCAAGAAGTCTATAGAGCCCACCAGGACCGCCCTCCTTCCAGATCGCTCTCCAGATACCCAGGCCCCCTAAATTCTCACGTGCAGGGTCTGTGCAGGCTGCCTCCCCAGGTCTACCCTCCAGGGTGAAGGTGCCAGGCCTGCAGGCTGCATGGGGGATTATGCAGAGCTTGGGCCTGCAGACTGGGGTGGCCGGGTGGTGCTCCCAAAGCCCTTCCCAGCTGAAGGTGAAGCTGAGGATGGGAAGGGAGGGGAGGCTGGCTGCGGGTGGGGGGCTGGGGGAGCACAGAGGCCCAATCTCCCTGCACTGTCCTGAGCAGAACTCCAAGAAGCCTGGGAACTCTAAATTTCAACCTGGCCTTCCAGATCTTTAGAAAGTATATGTGTCAGCCTGGGAGAATAGAACATATTTTATTTAACAGTTTGTTAACTTGATTTATAACTTTTAAATATTTAGACATATGGAATGTGGGCCTCCACTTGTACTTTTGCCTGGTCCAGGAGGGGTGAGTGGAAAACTCCCCAGGGCCAGGATTATGTCTTATTTACCTTGTTCACCCTCCCTCCTCCGTCCCCCATCCCTGGGCCCCTGGGCCTTGGTAATTTCCATCTGACTGGAAAGAGAATCAGATCCCGGCCTGATAGTGAGATATGTGGGCTTGCTGTGGCCCCAGGGAGGAAAGGTTGGTCAGGTGACTGCAGAGGCCTTTGGATGGTGTGGCCTGGGCAGGGATTGGGGAGGACATGGACTGGGGCCCAGGGGTTAGGAGAAGGGACTCCAGGCACAGATGGCCCCGTTCACAGCCCACCTCTGCTCTTTAGGATTGTGTGGTTCTTGTAGGACAGGATAATGAAAATAATCCCTAATTACCCCTACCTCACAGGGTATTCGGGGAAGATGCAGTGAGCATCTGGCATGTAATTAGTGCTGTAAAACATTTGTTATTACTATCACATAAAATGGTCCCTTTGAGGGAACTTTTAAGCCAAGCTAAGGGGCAGCTCCTGGCAAATCAAGGAAGGAGTCAAAGTTGGTTTTGGTGCCAGATCTTTCTCTTCCCACTTTCAAAGTTCCCCATGGGGAGTCACTCAGTGATCAGGCTGTGCCTCCCCCTAACTCCCTCTAGCGACCCCCCACAAAAGCTATCTGCTATTTCTTCAAGCTCCACCTTCTCCATCCTCCCATTCCCTGGAAGCCTGGCCAAGAAATTCACTTACACACATCTTGCGGGATCTCAGTGAAAGCCCGGAATCCTAACCACTAGGCCACCAGGGAACACCCCACTTGCAAATCCTTGAGGCTGTAGTTCACAGGAAGATGTCAGTGGGTGAGAATGGGCCCAGCACTGTGCTGAGTGCCCTAAACTCACCATCTCATTTAATCCTTTTAGATAGTCCTAGGAACTCTGTTCCAGACGCTAGGATCCCTATTTTGTACATGGGGAGACTGGGGCAGAGAGAGGTTAAGTAACTGGGTCAGGATTTCTCAGCAAATAAGTTACAGAGCCAGGACCAGCAACCAAGAATGAGTGGCTGGAGTCCACTCTCTTTCCCAGGAGGAATCCAGCCTTATTTGGAGCTCCTGTGATACTCCTGCGGAATAGAGTTTAGACCCTCTGGAGACAAGGCCCTGTCCCAATGGAGACACTTTGAAGATGGGAGGATTGCAGGCACTTAGCAGGCTGATGGTGGGCTGAAGATCTGGTGTGTCAGGGAGAGGAAGTTCTTTTGTTTTCCTTCAGATTATAGTTGAGGACCTTCCAGGCAAAAAACAAGCAAACAAAACAACCCTCTCTTTTCAAGGGACAAGGGCTATGGGTGGGTCTGGAAAGGAAGGTACTTTGTGTTTTGGAAATTCTGAGACAGAGGTTTTTTGGGGCAGTACGGTTTCTACTTGGAGGGGACAATGAGCTGCTCCTTCTCCTCTACAACCCTGGTGACTTGGGCTCCTTGGAAAGCTGCCCAATTTGGGGAGCAAAAGCCCACGAAGTGATACTCAGCCATCATTTGCTTGTCGAGTGGAGACAGAGACATTTGATTCTGGCCCCTGCCCTCAAGAGCTTACAATCTCATAGGACGATGGATACACACACTGTGGGAGCTTCACATGGAAAGAGCGCCAGCTGAGGCCTGCCATCTGGCCCTGAGGTGAGCCTACTGTGTGACCTTGGGCAAGTCACTTGCCTTCTCTGATCTTGGTTTCTCATCCATAAAATGAGAAAGTTAGTATTGATCACTGCGTGAAACCTCTTTTTTCCTTTTAACAACGGGGCCTGGAGTTCTAATGCCATTCAACACAGGACTCTGGTGCAAACAGCAGAGCTCCGCTGCTTCTGAGAGGTGGGGAACCCACACTCTATCTTCTGTCTCTTCTTTTCCAGGGCAGCTCTAAGTGTCTCTGATGGTAAGGCCTGAACCACATTGAGAAACCTCAGGAACAGCCTCATGGAGGAAGTCAGGTGGACTTGAAGGCTAGAAGGATTCTGATGGGTGGAGGTGTGGGAAGGGCACACCAGGCAGGAGGCAGGATGTGAGAAAAGATGCAGAGACAGGGAAGGGCAAGGTTGACACAGGTGCGACCAGCCTGGCTGGAATGGAGGAGATCTACATGAAAGGAGGTGAAAAGCACTGCCTAAGAAAGAGGTTCCCAGGTGGCATCCATGGGAACTTCACAGGTGCATCAAGGGGTAAAGATGATTTCCACCACAACTGGGAACACACGTCCAGCTTCCTTCCTACAGAAGGGTGGGGTATACCCTGCTGCCAGGGGGAGGGTAAGAACCAGCATCCAGGAAATAGTAATAATAATGGTATCTACTTCAGAGCGTCGTTTGGAGGGTGAAATGAGTTAGTGTACGGAAACTGTGTCTGGCACATGGGGAATGTTGCATAAGCCTTTGTAAAATATGGTCAGACCAGGGAGGACCCTGAGGTCGCCAAAGTTGTGCATCTTTTCTGGTCTCTGACCTAGCATTGGTAGTGATGACTCAGAATTTCTCCAGCTTCAGTGCTCGCCCATGATGGTGATTCTGCGACATGTGTGCGCACGCATGTGTGCACGCGTAGGGTAGGGAGTGTAGCCGCAGGTGTCTGGCCACTCCCTGACACACACGCACACACGTTCCCTCCCTCATTCCTTTCTCTGTTGCTGGTTTGCTCCTGGCCATCCCACCCTCCAGAGCCCCCGATTTCCTTCCCACCCTTACTCCAAGCCCACGCCTCGCTCCCAGCCTCCTCCCTCCCCTCTCGCAGAGCCCCTGGCCCGCCACTCACCATAAATCTGTAACTCTGGAGGGTGCGTGTATGGGGTGGGGTGGGGGCCGTAGTGGAAAGGCAGCAAACCAAACCACCCCAGCTAATGAAAACGGCGATAAATCTCTGTCCGTCAGGTTTGTTGTGAGCACAAACATTGCCAAACAAGGGCCCAGATGGCCTGCAGGCCCTCCTCCCCACCGTCTTTAGAGCTTTAAATGGAAATGGTTGCTCTTACATCTATTTACTACTCGGAAACGGGGCTGGGGGGCGGGGGGATGCCTGAGTCCAGGAGTGCTTGGCCACGAAACAGGTTTGGGCCAGGTGGGAAGCCTCTGTGCCCCACACCTGAGCAGGCCTCCTCTGGCCAGTCCCCAACCTCCCCCGCTCTTGCTCCTGGAGAGAGCTGGGGTGAGCTCCCTTTGACACAGGCCAGTTGCAGGGAGTGGGGAGGAAGAGGCTGCCTTCACAGCCCGGCCTCAACCTGCTCCAGTCCCCAGACACACATCCCGGGGCAGCCAGACCCAGCTCCTCTCTGTTGTTTCCAAAGTTCTTCACCCCCTGCCCAGAACTTTCCTTCCTTTCCATCCGGTCAGTTTGAAGCCTACCCTATCTTTCAAGCCCAAGCCAAGCCCCACCTCCTCCAGGAAGTCTCCCCAGCCCTAGTCCTCCTGGACCTCTCCGGGCTCATTCCTACAGCCTTGCCCACTGGGAGCCACCCGGCACGGTCATTACCGGAGGTGGAGAGGTCTGGGTGTATAGTACAGCTGGGCTTTACGGCTGAGCAGAGGGACCTGGGGCAGGTTAATGTGCCAGCCTCAGTTTCTTACTCTGTAAAATAGGTATAATTATGGCACAGTTGTGAAGAGTAAGCGAAGTGAGTATAGTATGTGCTTATAAAGTGAGGGACATGAGGGGCACAGTCTAAGAGCTCCGTGTCAGCATTTATTACTGTTGCCACCCACGCTGGACAGCACACTTCCCTATGCCCTATCTTTTCACAGAGATGTGCATATGTGCATGTGCACGTAGGCATGTGTGTTTGTGTGTGTGTCTGTCTTAGTTTGGGTCCCCTGAAAACAGACTCTGAGACAAAAACTTGAGTGCAGGTGGTTTATTTGGAAGGTGGTCCCTGGAGGCTGGAGGCAGGGAAAGGGAAGGTGAGACAGGCTGGGGAGGGGGAAGAGCCAGTGAAGGGCGGGGTGGTTAAGGAAGAGTGGGGGCTTGCTAAAGCACGGCAACGATACCTCACAGAATTGTCCTACAGAGGTCGGGGCAGCTGGGGTATTTTTCCACCCACTCCTGCCCCTCATTAGTGAAAGTTGTCCCTGGCATTTCCCAGCTGCCCTGTGGGCTGAGTAAACCTCGAATGGGCCCCGCACAGCAGAAACTGTGCAGGTGAGAAGCAGAAAGCTTCCTTGGGGTGGACAATTCCAGGCTCACTGTCCCCTTGTCACCACAGCTGCAGATGAACTAAGAGGCAGGCCTAGGGGATATGGGGTGAGGTACCAAAGGCATCCTCTGCTGAATTCTCCACTTTTCTATCCCTACAGCCTCCAGCACAGTATTTTGCACACAGTAGGCACACCATAATTATTTATGGACCAAAAGGAGGTTTGGGCTAAGGGATGGGAAAACCTGGAATCTCCCCACTTTTCAGTGTCTTGCTGAGCAAGACACATGACCACTCTGGGCCCCAATCTGCTCCTTCTGTGACATGGCCACATTCTCTGCTTATCCTATAGTCCTGCTGTGATGAGTTGGAATGGTCTTTGGGGGCTGCTCAGAACAGGGAATGTGTGGCTTATGATGCCTATGATGATGATGATGATGTGGGATAGGGGAGGTTCCCCAATCCAAGTTAGAGGTGCCCAGTGGCATGTTATTCACACATACTCTATGGTCAAAACACACAGGTGTGCTCCCCTGGCCCTACTGGGATGCCTCCTGTCTCTTCCTATCCTGTGACAACTCCAGATGTAAAGGATCAAGAAAGAAAAGACCAAAGGGCTTTGAATTCCTGACTCCTCTGTGGAAAAAAAAAAAACCCAAAGGGGATTCCCTGGTGGCACAGTGCTTGAGAGTCCGCCTGCCGATGCAGGGGACATGGGTCCGTGCCCTGGTCTGGGAGGATCCCGCATGCCACGGAGCGGCTGGGCCCGTGAGCCATGGCCGCTGAGCCTGCGCGTCCGGAGCCTGTGCTCCGCAACGGGAGAGGCCACAACAGTGAGAGGCCCATGTACCAAAAAAAAAAAAAAAAAAAAAAAAAAAAAGGCAAGCTGTACACAAACACTGGTAACAATTCTTACAGCAGAGGTCCCGTGAGCACCTGTTTTGCTGCTGGGAAGAAATTGTATACCACCTGGATGACCCAATTCTGGACAACTCTGAAATTCTCCTGCAGGCCCTTGCAGCCTGATGTCAGAGCAAGAGCCCTGGTTTCAGAGTCAAACCTGAATCTTCACCCCAGTTCCATCTCCTGTGAAGTGAGTGTTACCTTGGACAAATCACTCAGCCTCTTTGGGTCTCAGATTGTCCATCTGTAAAGTGGAGACACACATCTACCTGATGGGGACATTATGAAGATTTGATGAGTCAGTGTAAATGAAAATACCTGGAACCGTGACTGGCACTTAATAAGTGCTCAATAAACATTAGCTATTTTGTTCCTGTTCTTTGACAGTTAGCAACTTTGCGTAGTTTCTTTGTTCACTACAAAGTCTCTGTCTCTGTCTCCCCCACGTCTTCTCCACTCAAATGTAAACTCCGCAGCATAAGGACATGCCTGTCTCGCTTACAGTTGTATTTCCCAAGCCTGGCACACAGCGTGCAACAGATATTTGTTAAATGAATGAATGGAAGTAGCAAAGCACGTTCTTAGGGATGGGAAGGAACTCTGACAATGTGAGAACACTCATCAGTCTGGACCAGCCCCAAGAGGGACCCGGAGCTGTGCCAAGAGCCGTATTAAGATCAAGAGAGTTGGCTTCCGGTCCCAGTTTTGCACTTAACTGCTGAGCCACCTCGGACAAGTTGCCGCACTCTCTGGGCCTCTCTGTGCTTTCTCCAAAGCATGGGAGCCCTGACATTCCCGGGCTTCCCCCTTCGAGGCTGGCCTCCAAGGAGCTCCGACCAGCTGGGGAGTGTGGGATTGTGGATTTGGGGATAATTCGGCCACTTCATTAATGACAAGGAAGGAGTAGTGGGAGGAGATGGTGGGAGGTAGCAATCCTAGAAGAAAAATCAACAGAAGGCTGTGGCAGCTGCGGGTGGGGTAGGTTTGGGGACAGCCACACTGGGCTAAAGCGCCGAGCGGCTGTTCGCGCCCCGGGAGCGTGTCTCCTCCGCGGCGTGTGCGCCCGGGTCTCGGCCTGCCCCTCCCTTCCTTGCGCGCCTTGCCAGTTCCCGCCGCCACTGACTTTCTGACTTCTTAACTTGTCAGCAAATCCCAGAGTTAAAAATGCACACGCACCCCGGCCAGCCGCCAGCAGGGCCGTCTGGCCGCGGCTCCAGATGTGGGGCCACCGCGCGGGCCGCCCGCCCCGCCGCGCAGACTAAACAATCAGCC